>NC_141689.1:655139289-656605539 GCF_964263255.1 Lissotriton vulgaris
TATATAAATCGCAACACATTTACATTTACATTTACATGACTTTGCCTTTATGAGCCAATCGTCTAGGTAAGGGTATACGTGTATCCCCTCCCTCCTTAAGTGTGCTGCGACTGCTGCCAGACACTTTGTGAACACCCTCGGTGCTGATTTTAGTCCGAAGGCCAATGCCGTGAATTGATAGTGGTCTGAGTGGATTGCAAATCGTAGCAGATGCTTGTGCCGTCTGTTCATTGGGATGTGTAGGTAGGCATCCTTTAGGTCTATGTTGACCATGAAGTCCCCTGTTTGAATCTGTGGGAGTACTTCTTGCAGTGATGCCATTTTGAATTTTTGTGTCTTTATGAATTTGTTGAGGAACCTTATGTCCAGAATGGGTCTGATTGTTTCGTCTACCTTGGGTACTAGGAAGTACGTAGAGTACACCCCCTTGTTCCTTTTCATGGGAGGTACAGGCTTGATAGCCTCCTTTAGTAGCAGTTCCTCTGCTTCCCTCTGAAGAAGCTCTAGTTCCTTCTTTGCTAGTGCTCTTTTGTTTGGTCTTCTGCTTGGTGGTGTTTTTTCTAACTCTATGCAGTACCCGTACTGTATTGTGTTGATGATCCATTTGTCTGTTGTAATCTTTCTCCACTCCTGGAGGAAGAGTTTTAATCTTCCTCCCCCTGGTGTTACGCGCTCGTGGTGTTTCGGTGCGTGAGACTCCTGTTTCTTGTTTTTGTGCTCCACCCTTGGAGTTTTTGTAGGGTGTGCGCTGTCAATGTGGCCGAGTCACTTGGAGGTGGTTTGCTGTCCACCCCTCCTGGTGTTTCCACGTCCACTCTCCTTCCCGCGAAAGGACTGGCCCCTATGTTGGTATTGCCACTGCTGTTTTTGCTGGCCATGTTGTGCATGGGTGTCGCTTTGGTGGGAATGTTGGAAGGACTGATGCGACGTTCCCGGCTGGTTACCCCCTCTTCCGTGTGGTCTCCGTGACGGGGTCCCTCTCTTCGCTCCCCTGAATTGCAAGGCCCCCATGGATCTTGCTGTGTCATTATCCTTTTTGAGCTGTGAGAGCTTGTCGTCTACTGTTGCTCCGAACAGTGTTTCACCGTTGAATGGAGTGTTCAGAATGTTGTGTTGCACCTCCGGTTTAAAGCCTGATATTCTGAGCCAGGCTTGTCTTCTTTCTGTGATGCCCAGCATCATAAGCCTGCTGGCCGTGTCTGCCCCGTCCAGTGCTGTTTTTAGGCAAGAGTTTGCCAAGTTCTTGCTTTCCTCTACTAGGTGCGAAGCCCTTTGTTGGTGCTCCTGAGGGAGGTGTTTCACCAACTGCCCCAGTTCCTCCATGATCTGGTAATGGTGTCTGTTAAGTAGTGCATTGGAATTAGCCATGCGCCAGTGCATAGCGGCATTCCTTTCCATTTTTCTTCCTGTTAGGTCCATCCTTCTGCTCTCTTTATCAGGGGGTGGACCCGAATTAGTTTGCACATTGGCCCTTCTTCTTGATGTTGCAGTGATGATAGAGTCAGCAGCGACCGTCCCCTGTATGTAGGCTGGGTCCTTTGAGGAGTGCTTGTATTTTTTCTCCGTCCTTGGCGTGATGGGTTTACAAGTAGCAGTCTCCTTGAATGCCTCCCTTCCTTTCCCTTTGATGCTTTCAAGCATTGGCATGTACTGGCTCCTAGTGTACATTGGAAGTAGTGTTTCTACTAGGAAATCCCCTTTCGGCACCTCCTCTTCGAGCTTGACCCTGAACGCTGTTGCTGCGTTCTGGATGCATTCATTGTAGAGCCCAATGTCGTCCGGTGGCGAGGGCCTCGCTGGATATGTATCCACTCCCTCTTCTGGACTTTCGGCTTAGACGTCCTGCCACTCTACCGCCTGTGTATCCGACTATATCGATTCTTGGTAGACCCTCTGTTCGTCATCTCTCTCCTCCTCGTAATAGGCGTTATCATCTTCCTGATATGTCAGGTCTTCCGAGCTTTCCGACGCTTGTTCTACCTCGAATTCTTCTTCTTCTTCCTCAACCAAATGTAGTACTGGTGACTTGGGCCTCGAGGGAATTGTGTAAGATTTCATTTTTTCTTCGAAATCTTTCTTTCGCTGCAGGATGTTCTCCATCTCTGCTTCGAGTCTCCTCTTCTTTTTTTCCATCTCTGCCGCCTGTTCGGCGTCAAGTGGTTGTGCCGGTCGCTTTGGCGTGCTAGATGGCGCTGAGATGGGTTTCGGCGTCGAGACTGGTTTCGGCGGTGAGGCTGTTTTCGGCTTCGAGACTGGTCTTACGTCTTTCGTCGACTTCGAAGATGTTTTTGTAGTAGAGCGCTCCTTTTTTTGGAGGCTTTTCGACGACTTTGGTTGGTCGCCGTCCCTCTGCACCAGGGAGTCCTTCTGAGAGGATCCGCTGGGCCTGGATGTCGCTGCGGACGCCGAAGTTCTCGGCGTCAGCGCTTTCTGGGTCTTGCCCTCATTTTTTCGAGAGTCTTGGGTAGACTGTCGAGCGTCTTTCGGGCCTTTTTGGGGCGTCGAGTCTCCTACCTTTTCAGTAGTCTTCTTATTATCGGTCTCTGCGACCGTGTAGCCGATGTCTTCTTCGGCGACGTAATCCTCCTAGTCTGTCGAGAGTCCCAGGTCTCGAAGGGACGGAGGTTGGCCCTTGCCCTGCATGGTGTAGTTTGCTATCCTTTGCCTCTCTCTCACTCGAAGGGTCTTCGGGGTGAATGCAGAGCAGGCGTTGCAATCCCTGCTTTCGTTGTCGACCGGCAGGTAGAGGTTACAGACTGGGTGTTGGTCCTTCTGCGCCTACTTATGATGGCAGTTACGGCAGAGTTTGAATGGTGCGTTGTCCATGTCTTGCGTTCATGGGGCCCCCTGATTGCGCATTCTCCTCTGGACATTGAAAAATCTTGAAATGTTTCCCTTCTTCGTCGTCCTTTCGATGGTGTAGTTTTCCTTTGTCTTCTCCAATGTTTTTCCTCCAAAAACTCAAGTCTTGCTTCTTCTTTTCTCCAACTCTCTGGAGTCCTCTCGGGAACGATCCAGACCCAACAGCGGAAAAAAGAATCTGAAGATGGCGCCCAAGGGTGGGAGCTTGCGCAGGAAGCATGCCGACGTCACAGGAAGGACACCAAAAGGTGGGATGTCGACGCCCACCTGGGCTACGAAAAAAAAACCCAAAAAAACAAAGAAAAGACTACGATTCCGGACCCAACCACTAGACCGCGGAATAATGCACAGCATAGTGAATCCAGAAAGATTCAGGCTGCAAAAATATACATACATATACACACACACACATATATATATATATAAGGAACAGGGAGAGTGCGGCGGCTGACGTGTTCTCGGATGAGACACAGCAATCGGCGAAAAGCAACAAAACTGCCGGCACAATTAACGCTAATGTAGGAGCAGGACTGAGAGATAAATACAAGCAGCTGGAGAAACTCATTCGTAGGGAAACAGCAAAATGGTGGGAGTCCACATCACTCAGAAGATATTTAGAAGTGAACCGCATACCGAGGGGATTAAGAATAATGATTGCCCCTAGCTATGACACCCCAAACCCGCGACTAATGGCAGAATGGGCACAATGTAACTTGGATTCCTCACGCAAATTGGTTGAATTGCTGGTTAAATATGCAGAAAGCGACAGAGAGGAACTAGTGCCACAGATAGAGAGTTTAAGAAAGGAAATAGAAACCATGAGTGACCCACAGGATCAAAAAACTAAATACAACGAGGAAATGGAACAAAGACTTGAAAAAGAGGAGGAGAAAATTAAAGCAAGGAAACAGTACAAATTTAGACGAGACAAACAAGACTATGAGGATGGTAAAATCTTTACCTTTGCGAGAAAATTCGACGTGATGCGAAAAACAGCGGCAAAGAAAGGTCAAAAAGGTATGCAAAATGGTGATAAACCGCCGGCACATGTGGAGGAATCTGAACCCGAAATCTCATCACTGTCGGAGGGCAGCGGGATAGTGGGAAGTAATTCTGACTCAGAGAGTCTGGATGATCTGGACAAATTAACTCGGGCGGAGGAATTGGAATATGTAAGGCAAAGCAGGCGACAAACTCTACGCTCAAGCACCACACAATCGGCAAAAAACGGCGTACAAGGAGGAGGAGGGCGAGGAGGACCGCAAACAAACAACGCAACAAAGAGAGGAGGCAGAGGCAGGGGGTCATGGACAAACAAGAAAACGAAATAACCGAACCTGCAAGCACCTCGGGCAATGCCAATACTATCATTAACCTGGCAGAAATAGATTTAACAACAGCAGAAGAACAACTTCTATTGCTGGGTCTCTCATATTGCCCTGAATCCAATTTCCAGTACACAAAAACACGGGCCGATGTGTACCAGTTTATAAGAAAACTTAAATTGTGCAAATATCACAAGCAGGCGAGCATGAAAACGAGGAATAGCAATCCATCATTAGACACAGCGACAATGCCAAACCTATCAGCCGGTGACTTTGAATTGTTAAGGGATGTCCAATCCATAGTTAATATAGTACCAGAAAATCAAACACAAAGTGCCCCTCAAGGAAGTCAAGCAAGTCAGGGGGGATTTCCAATCTTAAACACTCAAGATATAGACAGTATTGGAAACAAAAAACCAGAAACCCCATTCAGAAAGAAATCCAAATTTGTACCAATAATGACAAAAGATGCCATCGATGTTTTCAGTGATGTGGTTGTTTCACAAATAAAGAAATTGAACATAAAAATTACAAATACAAAAAGGAAACTTACCACTCAAGAAAGGAATTATGGGGCACTAATGGAGAAATTGAAAAAGCGAAAAGACATTGTAATACGGAACTCAGACAAGGGGGGGAATATAGTGCTGTGGCCCCTCAAGGAATATCTGTCTGAAGCAGAGAGACAACTGAACGATATACAGTGTTATCATCACAGCACGCCCCTTAAATATAAGCAGATGCAAGACGAACTCTGGAGTAAATTACTAGCATGGAAAAGCAAAGGCTTACTGAGTTTAGAAGAATTTAAATACCTAAAGAAAGAATTTCCAAAAACCCCGGTGATTTATTTCATCCCGAAAATACACAAAAATAAAGAACACCCACCAGGACGCCCCATCATTGCGGCCTGTGATGGCCCTCTTGAAAATGTATCAAGATATATTGACTTTTTCTTCCAAGAACATGTACAAGGGTTAAAATCCTATGTGAGAGACACAGGGGATTTCTTGGGTAAACTAGGGAAAGTCAAATGGGAGGAAGGTTACATGCTTATTACTTTAGACGTAACATCTCTATACACCTGCATACGCAACATTGATGGTATAAAAGCAGTTGAATATTTTTTGGCAAGGAGACCCATTGAATACACTAGTCACAACAAAATGTTGATGGATCTCCTAATCTTTTGTCTAGAGCACAATTTCTTTCTCTTTAAAAAACAAATGTTCAGACAGGTGCAAGGTGTAGCAATGGGGGCCAGCTTCTCCCCCACATATGCCTGTTTGTTTATGGGTTGGTGGGAGGAGCTGGTTCTTATGAGAAAGCATAATGACACCTATAGAGACAAAGTTATATCGTGGCTACGATATATTGATGATTTAATGATCATATGGAATGGGACAGAGGAAGAAGCAGAAAAGTTCATTGAAGAGTTGAATGACAATGAGATCAACCTTAACTTCACCTCACACATGAGTAGGGAACAGATACCGTTCCTAGATGTGCTGATTAAGATAGAAAACCAGACAGTAAGCACTACACTATACAGGAAAGAAACATCTGGAAATTCACTTTTGCACGCTACGAGTGCACATCCTGTTCATCTCATTCAAAGCATCCCCTATGGGGAAATGCTAAGACTACGTAGGATATGTAGTAATGAGGTAGAACTGTCTAAAAATCAGCAAGCAAGTAAAACGAGGTTTCTAGAAAGGGGCTACAGTGCCAAATGTATCAAAAGCGCAATCAAAAAATCTAGAACTAGACCAAGAGAGGACTTGCTGCTACATAGTAAGAAGGATTTGGAAGGTGACAAATCCAATATTGGAGAAATGGAGGGAAATCCTAGATTGATACTAACGTTCAATCGTCAGCATAAGTCTTTGCGCCAGATATTCAAAAACAATTGGCACATAGTAAAAGACGATCCTATCATTGGGAAAACTCTGTCAGAACATCCAACTATAACGTTTAGGAAATCAACGTCAATGTCAGATACCCTAGTGAAGAGCAGTCCTGAATGTGAGAATACCGCGGACTGGCTTAGCACTAGAAAGGGATTTTTCAAGTGTATTAGCTGTAAAGCTTGCACACATGGAAAAAATACAACATCGTATATGACAGCATTCAGTCCCAAACCATACAAGATCAGGCAACATCTAACCTGTAGAAATGATTTTGTAGTATATGTTCTAGAATGTGGATGTGGTCTCAGGTACGTAGGGAGTACAAAACTCCCAGGGTACCAGAGAATATTACAACACCTCAGGGCGATAACCAATAATGACCCCAACTATCCAGTAGCACGCCACTTCAAAGAACATCATGGTGGCAAACCCAAAGATCTGCAATATTACCTCATAGACAACGTCCCAGTACAGAGAAGGGGAGGTAATAGGGAAGGGGCTTTACGTCGCCTGGAAACCCATTATATCCTGCTATTAGATAGCAAGCAACCCAATGGATTAAATATGGGGGAGGACATGTACACATATCTGGAATGACAGCATAATCATAACATCCATATCTCTACCCATAACAACTTAAGGGATGAGGCAAACTAACTGAACATAAGAATATAAAGGGGTCAAGTCAGGAAGAACACCAGGAATCGTTGTAATTAGTAAATTTTTAAATTAGTTAATTCTATGAATTTTTGATATGTATCTTAAATTTATTGTAAAAATTAACTTTTAGAACCTTATTATATAAATGTGCCTTTTCTACAAAATGTATTTTTATATTGGTTTTATGATCTCAGATGGATTGGGAATTTTTAGCTATTTAAACATGAATTGATTTTTTATGAATTTTATTGTTATATTTGTTGAAAATTAATTGTGGGAATCATGTTTTATAAACCCAGCTAAGAGATAATCCATTCAACCTGCACCCTACTAAACGTGAAAAAACACCGGCTTATATATGTAAGAAAACAGCATAACACAAAAAATACCGCACAGATGAAAGTATGCAGCACACTAGCACTTTATTATTTATATGCACTTGAATAGCACTTTTTTTATGTGAGACACTAAAAAAGGCTAATTAGGGGATGTTCCGGGGGAAGCACAGTATTTTGATTTAAATAACAGAGGTATTGAAAACACAACCATAATTTCAATGAGAAATGGGAAAACATACAGTCACGTAACCATGTCATTTCAATATTGAAGTTTGTTACATGTATTTATACAAAACATTGGAGTAACTGTGAAGAGCAAAAATGTATTATACAAGTATTTTTGGTGACAACGGCGAAATGCCATACTGTAAGGTGAACATAAATGTTCCTTTAATTCTCAGAATGCATAAATGTATTGTACATATAATCACAAACAACGGAAAAAGTTTGTAGTTTTAAATATGAAATGCCAAAAAACGGATTACCGTGATGTATATATGTAAATACCTCTTTTATGTCTATTAATGAGCACTAGCACTTTAAAAAGGGATGTGCTTCACTGACGTGTTGTCATGTGATCAAGGCAGGGATCTGCCGAAACGCGTCGTGAGGACTGGTGAAATAAACTGAACGAAAAGCACTAAGAAGGGTCTGCCTCGTTTTCTTTCTGACCCTATGGGAGTTGGTGGCTGAAGCGAGCAATTCCAAAAATATATATATATATATATATATATATATACATGCATACATACATACATATATACACACACATATATATATATATACATATATACACATATATACACACATATAAACACACACATATATATATATACAAGCTTTTCATTGCTATGTATTGTTATGCTTTTAATAATGATCATAATATTTATTGTTTTAACCCCTTCGCTGCTCATGACAAGCTCAGCTCGTCATGCAGTACACTGGTCGTGTGCTCATGACGAGCTGAGCTCGTCATGAACAATGGGAAATCTGGAGTAACAGCACTCAAGGGGAATTGCCTTAGCACTGATGTGGTTAAATATGAATTTGGGCAATGAGATTACAATATCGCACTGTTTGTTTTCCCCCACAATATCTTTTATGTGCAATGTTAGTGTATTTATACAGATATTAATTATATTGCTACAATTACCGTAGTGAAGCGGACTATGAGTAAGTCTGTCTTCTATATCAACAGCTATGATTTATGGTCATGTGTTATATGACAAAAAGTGCTCTGATTGGTGGTTCATAATTTAAATGTTATGCACTCACAAACGCTTGTATCTGGTGAGCAAGGCGACAGGATCGCCGAAACGCGTCAGATCGCGGAACCCTTGACACACTGAAAAGAAATAAATAAAAAAACTCTGCTGCATTCATTACCGGATTCGGTGTCCGTTTTTCTCCTGCAGAGTGCTGGCTTGTGCGTTGCGCCGTGGGAGCGCCAGCATATATATATATATATATATATATATATATATATATACAAAGAAACGGTTCCCTTTTTCCGGCTGTACGGTGATGCTTTGGAAGGTGCGTCGCTTATGCGGTCGAACCAAACCGCCTCCAACGTCCACAACAGTTTCCACAGAAACAAATTAAGCCGCACACCAATAGTCTTCTTTTCAGGGTATTAATTTATTCTTAAATCATTTCTTATCACCAACACAGGACGAACCCACGCATTCCGGTATCTCCTATACCTTGATCACGGTTCAAGGTATAGGAGATACCGGAACGCTTGGGTTGGTCCTGTGGCAGGAGTTTAACTTTGGAGATATATATATATATATATATATACACACACACCAAAGTGAAGAGTCGAAATGGCACACATCCCTGTGTGCCATGCCAACAACCCACTGCCCTGGCATAAGTCAGCCACCCCTCTAACTGGGTGCACTATACCAGTGGTGAGGGTACAGTTGTATGAGCCATGTACCCCTTCAGTGTCTAAACCAATTCTTAGACATTGTAAGTGCAGTAATGCTATTAAGAGTATATGGTGCTGGGAGTTTTTTATTACAAACTCCACAGCACCATTATGACCTTACTGGAAACTGGGAAGTTTGATATCACACTTCTCAGCACATTAAACGCACACTGATGCTAGTGTGGGGCATCTAAGGGATGCCCCCCTGAAAAACTACTTAACTCTAGTGTCCTGGCTGAGTGGCTGCTCGCCAGCTGCCACCACCACACATATTTCTGGACCCCTAAGTCGAGAGCCTGCTGCTCTCAGGGGTCTGAAACAATGCACATCCTGGAACAAAGTGCCAAACCTCCTCCCCCAGGATGGACAGGGGCCACAAAGGGGAAGCTTTAAAGGATTGCAGCCTTTGTGAGCTACCCTAGGCCTTTTGCTGCTTCCAGCAACTTGCCCCTACCAGTTCTGACCCCCACTTTGGGCAGTAGAATCAGCTGGAAAAACAAATGAGGAAGGGAGGTGTGCCCACCTTTGCCAACCACAACCCTTAGGTGGGGGAGGCGAGGTGAAGCACAACTCTCAGTCCCCGCCATCTTGCAGATGGGGGGGACCCAGCAAACCAGACTGAGGCATATGCCTCCTTCCTACTAAAGGGTGTCATATTAGGGGGTGAAGAAGGACCGATTAAGCCATGCTGAACTAAGAAGAGGAGGACACCCACTGACTTGTCCCCAACCCTACTGGCATGTCCCCCACCTAGAACCTGCTCCAGTAAAATTCTGCAGCCAGCCGCCCTCAAGAAGCCAAAAGACCTGCCCTGCCTTCCAAAACCAAGACTTTGTCTCATGTGAGCACTGGATCTGCTCACCCATAGACTCTGGCTCCGGCCAAAACCACAAGTCTGCACCACTCTGCACCAGACGCCCACGGCCCGTGTTCAAGTGGCCCAACACCACGAGTAGGTCTTACTGGCGATCCTGACCTGAGATCTGGTGATCTCTGACCTGCCTTGAATCTCCAATCAATGCCTGTGACCCCTTTCTTGAGGATCCCTGTAATCGAGCTGGTAAGAAAAACCTGATGCCTAAAGACACCCCTGCACCGATGTCCCACAGCCTTGGGTGGCCCAACCGACAGTGTCCCAGAATCCCAACTTAACCTCTTCAACAAGTGGTCACCTCCAGAAGATCTTCGTCCCCGACCCTGCAATGTTTGTTGTAACCAGATAATCCCCATTGAAATCAAAATGGCACCCGTTGCCAAAACAGCGCCCTGCACACAGCGGCCCCTATGCCGCTGTAGGTGTACCTTGGGTGCTAATTCTGATCCTCTGTTGCCCTGAGCCTAACACCAGGAGTTTTGCTCCCACAACCTTCTGGCCTGTTTGTGAGCAGCCACCAACCAAAGGCCCCATATCCCCCATTGGATAACATTGGGCCTCAGTACTCTGCACCCAGTCACCCTGGTGCCTCTGAGGGTGTTCTGAGAGTGCATTCTCGACCCTGGGGGAACCTTGGTTCTAACCCCAGAATACCAACTCCAACAAACAAGTACTTACCTGTAAACCGTTAACTCCATTTCCTCCCATTGGATTGCATTGACTGCTTTTCCTTGAAAAGTCTTCCAAGTGTGGAGTAGGATTGTAAGAAACATTGAAAAATGTACATCGGGTGTAAAAACTGAATTACTTACCTTTTGACTAGGACATGTTTCTGTGCGATATCCAGGCATGTCACAATGATTAGCAAAAGTAACTTAAAAAGTAATCCAATAAGTAACATACACAGTAATCTGTAAAGTACCTAAAAAGCTATTTTGAACTTTTGACTTACCTGTAAATCAACCAACTGCATTTGAACCTGCATTCAACGGTAAATCAATGCATAAGATTTTGCCAAGTATTATTTCACTTACCTGCACCAGGCTTGGCTTGGTTCTAGAAATAAAATAACTAAATGTTATTTTTGATACAAACCAACTGGTCTGACTTCAGTCTGAGTGTGTGACATCATTTCTTGCCTGAGTGTGTACAACAAATGCTTAACACTACCCTCTGATAAAGTCATGAGGTAAGGTGACTCCTCCTTTCTGTGATAGTGTGCATGGGCATCGACTTCATTGTTAGAATGTTTTCCCGCAAAAGGGTGAGAATGGAGTAAGTAAGCGCAGTATATAGATGTCCATGCGTATGTAATGTAAGTAATAAGAATGTAACAACCACAGGTGTCTGGGGGGGAGGGAGGGTGCATGTTAATCTACAGCTCTACATGCCAAGAACAGATGTTTACAGGGTAAGCAACAATCCGTTTGAGGCATGAGTGCTGTAGATACACATGCTTTGCATAGACTGTATAGCAGTATCCTCCTAAGCGGTGGCTAGCCAGCAGTGGTGTCTCCTCTATAGGGGTGTTTGTGCGCCGCCCCCTGCTTTCTCGCAGTGCGAAAAGGCAGAAACATGAATGGTAATAAGTACTATTTGTTTCTGCCTTCTCGCACTGTGAGAAACAGAAGTGCCTGGTTGGGGTGGGTGATCTTGCTCGAGGGCAGGGGGGAGTCGCTTGCCCACTGTTGTTCATACTGACTGTTTGGGCAACCTGAGGCCGCCCAAACAGTCAGTATGAACAACAGTGGGCAAGCCACTCCCCCCTGCCTTCGAGCAACACCGCCCACTCTCCATGTTCTCTATACACAGAGAAAATGACCCGGGTGGGGCGCGGCCTCACCAATCACAACGCTGCCATTGCAGCGTTGTGATTGGTGGAGGGAAGGGAGGCTGCCTGCAGCCTTCCTGATGACGAGCGCTGCAGGAATTAAAAACGCAGGCCAGCAGGAGTAGAGAGTCTCGGGACTTAACCAAAAGTGAGACAGTAAGTTTTACTTTTATTTTATATATATTTTTTTCATTAAACCCCTCCCGCCTCCCCCTATCCCCTCCGCGGCGCAACAACCCCATTTCCACCCCTCACCCACCCGTAATGCCGGCTGCGACTGGGTGTTTACCTTTTAGTGGTTTGCCTCAGAAAACGTGGGGCAAATCAGCATGATAGGCAAATGGTACAGTGACAGTTTTCATGTCAATTCATGTGCAATATGCACAGGTTTTCAATGTTCCTCATACCAAGGCATCAACCTCAGAATCTAGTCTAAATTACTCATCAGCTAATTACCACGTCCTAAACCAACGATAATTAGGACCTGTATTGTTTACACCAATTATTTCAGTTAGATTGTAGTTAAAAACAGTGAAAAGAAAAACGAAAATTAGTTTAGTAAAACAATTCTAAAAGCCCAATTACAAATGATCCGTCGTCACAGGTGCAAACTGCCCCCTCTCATATCTTTTCACTCGGGCGCGCTAATTAGCAAGTGGACAATTTGCAGCTGGTTCACAGTTTGATATGTCTAGCAATTATAATTGCTCATGAATTTACCATTATGGGGTTCACAAGTATCCACCATTTTGTTGCCAGGTTGTATCCATTTCCCTGCCCACTGAGTCCTCTTTGCAAGCTTGGCGAATGGCCCACTTAGGGAACTGCTTCACACATGGATTGATCTGCATGTCACCAGCTTCGTCCCTGGCAGGGCCAACCTAGCCTTTATCTTCATTAGGTTGGTAAAGTGAGTGTATTTTAAATGGCTAATGATACCTTTTAACTAAATGTAGATTAAAGTGTTACATAAAAAAACCAATTTGTACTATGGTAGTTCTAAACCCATTAAACAGTAACAGATCTGTCTCTTTAAACTGCACTTATTAGAGTAAAGTAAGTCAAACTGCCTTTAAATGTCTTGAGGAAATTACAGCTGTTTACAAGACCATGATGCGCTGTTTCATGCCCCTGTCGAAGGTAAGGAGCAGGAATGGTGGCACTGGGAACCAAGGTTGGCTATAAGCTACACGAGTGCACCTTAAGACCTGGAATGGTAGGCGTGTTGAAAGGATCTGAGGCTTGATTTACTTTAAATAAGGGAAAAATCTGCACAATTATAGCGAATGGTTGATTGTACTTATCCAGCAGGAACACCTGCTGTTCTGCAGCTTGTTTGTAAGAAATGTCAAGCACCAAGCCCAAGTCTTGCTGCCCCATTACAAATTTCTTTGGACTGTTCGCTTTGTAGGACCTTTAAAACCTGTTTGTAATGTGTGTATGCACACTGTATACAATTTGGATTTTTGAAAGGCTAATTTTATCTTGCTTCTGTGGGCTGAAATATTACATAGATTTTTATGCTGGTTGCTTATGAATTGGAGTGTATGTACAAAATGACTGCTGCAGGGCAGTACTAAGCTCAGAAACAACAGGAACCTACATCATTTTCATATGAAATCACCTTATTGATGTCATAACTACACTTTCACAATTCTTTATGAACCTTCTTGCTTTCTCTCATTTGCTTGATAATGCATCATTTGCTCACCTTTTAAAAAAATTCTCGGCTTGCTCGCTGCACTGCAATACAATAATCAATTTACGCCCGCCACTTTCAAATCTCACCGGCTGCAACTGCTAGCCAGTGGGTGTTGCAGTTGTCTGAAAAAGTGTTCTTACACTGCCCATCCTACATTAGCTTGTTGGCGTGCTAATAGATCCACACAATAATGTTTGATGAATGTGTGTTCTGTGGACTATGTAGCTGCTTTACATATCTTAGCTATGGGAATGTTACCTAAAAAGGCCATTAAAGCTCCTATTTTACGAGTAGAATGTGCTTTAGGAGGTATTGTTGAAGTTCTTTTAGCTTTAACATAACAGGTTTGAATACATTTAATAATCCATGTAGAAATAGTGGCTTTAGAAATAGGATTTCCTTTATGAGATTAACAAACTCAACGAAAAGTAGTTTTGCAAAAATCTTTTGATCTATAAATGTAATATAAAAGTGCTCTTTTGACTTCAAGTGTATGTAGAGCTCTTTCTGTTACTGAATCAGGTTGAGGGAAGTAAACAGGAGACTCAACTGATTGATTAATATGAGAAGCAGAGAGTCGCTTTTGGAAGGAATTTAGCGTTTGTACGAAGAATCACTCTATCTTTACGAAGTTAAAAGTATTGTTCTTCTAAAGTTAAAGCCTGTAGCTCACCAACACATTTTAGTGAAGTGAAAGCAATCAAAGGCAGCCTTCCACGAAAGAAACTGTAATGAACAATTGTGTAATGGTTCAAAAGGTAGACCCTTAAGTCTTGTGAGAATATTAAGGTTCTAGACAGAATCAGGTGGTACTCTAGGTGGTATTATTCTTTAAAGCCCCCCCCCCCCATAAAGGCTTTAATTACTGGGATTTTAAATAGGCATAAATGTTGTCTATTTTGAAGTTATGCGTCTACTTCCGATAAATGGATTCGAATAGATGTGTAAGCTAAGCCTGCTTCTTGTAGATGCAAGGTTAACAAATATTTTGTTGTATATTTTAGTAGATCATTTATATTTTTAAGACGATACATAACAAACCTTTTCCACTTTGCTGCATAACATGCCCTAGTAGTTGGTTTTCTGGCTTCCTTAAGAACTGACATACAATCTGGTGGTAGGTTTAGGTATCCCAATTGTATGATTTCAGGAGCAAGATTGCTAGGTCGAGCTCCTTGGGATTTGGATGCCTGATTTCTCCAGGGTTTTATGAGAAAAGGTTTGAGGTCAGATGCAGCTTTTGGTGTGGAACCACTGACATTTCTTGCAGTGTGGCGAACCATGGTTGACAAGCCCATGTGAGAGCTACTAGAATTGGTGTGATGAATGTTTACCTGAGTTTCTGAACTAGAAATGGAACGAGCGGGAGAGCCGGAAAAGCGTAAGCAAATATCCCTGACCAGTTCATTCATAGGGCTTTGCCTTTGGTCATATGGTGTGTGAATCTGGAGGCGAAGTTTGGGCATTTTGAGTTCTTCGCTGTGGCAAAGAGGTCTAACTGCAGAAAACCCAATTTTTGTAATTATGGAAGGAGAACCTGGGGATGAAGTTCCCATTTGTGTATTTGTTGGCGCATCCTGCTGTGGAGGTCAGCAAAATAGTTGTGCATCCCTGGGAGGTGTTCTGCCAGAAGGTGAATTTTGTAATGTATTGCACAATGCCAAATGTTATAGAAGGTATGACAGCTGAAGAGAATGTGTCTTCCTGTTTTTGTACATAGCTGTCATTTTGTCTGTGTGGACTAGGACGACTTTCCCTTTGAGGTGAGTGTAAGAAAGTGGCTCTGTATATACTGGAGCACAGTAAGGTACAGTGTGTATAGAGTCCCCAGTCTCCAGAGGTATGACAGAGGTTAAAGTCAGATATGACCTTACTCTCTAAAGTGGTAGCTTGGTCGAGTAATAAGGAAGTATCAGAAGACAGTGTAAAGCATTTGTTGTTCACACTCAGAAATAAAAACGTTTTCACACACCGAAGAACTGAACTCTAGGCCAATTGTTTTTATATCACAAGATATAGTTGTTTTATTTTAGAACCAACAGGTATCAAAATATACTTTTCTCAATATGAGTGACTTTAGGTAATTACTTTGCAGAAAGGCACTATACTTTGTAAGTACACTAGCTACAGTGGTTGCAATAGGAAACACAATTCTTAACACAATTTAACAATGAGCTCAAAGGGTTTTTCTACATAAATGCAGTTGATTACTTTAAGGATCACTTTTCTAACCACAGGACTGGATCCTGGATTCAGTCCCGGGACTTAAGCTGTAAACAGTTAAGTCAAAGCGTTTTGGTTACAGTTGTAATTTTTAAAGAATATAAATGTATTTTTAAAGTTGACACTTAAAAAACTTTCAGTGAAAACCAAGCAATGTTATCCTATGGGAGGAAATTCAAGTCACAGGTAAAGTAGGTTCTTGTTACTTTTGTAATCCAGTACTGGGCTCCTAAGTTCAGCACTGGGACCTCTACCTAAGACAGGTAAGTGATTACGTTTTGGTATTTGGTACGATTTTTAAAGAATATTTGTAGTTTGCAAAAATCGACACTAAGAAGAAATTTCAGAGAAAAACAGTCAATGGTTTCCTATGGAAGAAAATGCAGGTAACTGGTAAGTACAGTTAGGATTACTTTTTCGGTTCAGTACTGGACTAAAAGGTACAGTACTGGCTTCTCTCCTGATCACAGGTGAGTAATTTGGAATTCGTTATTCGGCTGATTTGAGATGAATATTTTAAAGTTTCAAAACTCAACACTTGGAAGAAATTTCAGTGAAAACCAGTCAATGTTAGCCTAGTGAGTTATCAGCTTTTAGGTAAGTACTCTACTGGTGGGGTTAAGGTTCTGGGCATAGACTCAGGGATCTTACAGGATCAGAAAGGTACAGTAGTTACACCCTCAGCGGCACAGGGGCAACTGGGTGCAGAGAGAGTAGGCCCAATGCAATCCAATGGAGGTTAGGTGGCTGCAAGCAAGCAGGCCGCGCGGCTGTGGGAGCTGAGCTCCTGGTCACTTACTCAGGGCAAGTGGGAAAGTAGGGTAGTTGTTGCACTTCCAGCGGCACTCAGGCGGCTGGGTGCATGGTGCTTTTGAGCCATCGGGCACTAAATGTTATCCAATGGGAAAGTTAAAAAGTGAACAAAGCAGGCTCAGGGACGGAGATTCTTCAGGGGCGACCACCACTTCGAGAGGTAAGTTGGGATCTTGGAGAAGAGGTGGGTACCCCATAGGAGGACGCAGGGGGCCACAGGGCGCCGCGTGCAGGGGTCCCTTTTTTTTTTAAAAAACAATTTTTATTGTAACAAATCATAGAGCATTCCAGTGACAACATACTTTGCATGGCATGTAAATACATTACTATAATAATCACACATTTTTCTTAACAGTTCGTACCAATCATCACACCTATACTTCCCCTGCGTGGGCCTCCCCAACCCACAGGGACATATTTCTGGAGGTCGTACAGCATATGGTGTTCAAATACTTGCATCTGAATTAGAGTCCTCAGTGTGCGGGGGTTCACATATTCCTTCCCGGTAGGTGTTCCATCCCCCCCAGACCGTCTCCCACTTTTTCGGACACCCGCGATGTATATAGACTGATCTTTCTGCGACCATTGCCAGGTCCATATCCCTGCGCCACTGAGCAAGAGTGGGGCTAATCCTAGATCCCCAGCGTTGCGCGATGTTCCTTTTAGCTACCGTCATTCCTAAAGTCACCCAATCCTGGGTCGTCGTGTTCAAGTCCGTTGGGTCCCATATGTTAAGCAGGCAGCATCTCGGACTTGGCACCACTGTGATTTGCGTAACCTGGGAGAGTGTCCTCATCACTGCCATCCAGTATCCCACAATCTTGGGGCAACTCCAAATGGTATGATAAAGTGTCCCTGTTTCCCCGCACTCCCTGATACAGTGCGGTGTGTCCGCCCTCCCTATTTTGTGTAGGAGTGTCCTAATGTAATATGTGCGGTGTAGAATTTTTAGCTGCTCTAGTCTCAGCCTTGGTGGAATAGCAGCTTCTTTAGAGAAAGCAAGCGCCTCCCTCCATTCCGCCTCATCGATGTCTCCTACCTCGCGCTCCCACTTAGCCTTCAGGGTCACCGTGGGATCTGGTTTATTGTTTACTACTTTCTTATATGTCAACGAAATTAGCTTTTTTTTTTAAGGTGATCGGTCAGGAGTCTATCCTTCAGTGGAGAAGAGTCCTCCGGATTTGTGTCTGGTGACAGCAGGGACTGCAACGCATGTTTAACCTGCATATAGCGGAACCTTTCTGTCTCCGCTAAACCATATGTGGCCTGTTAATGAGCGAAGGTTACCACCCTTCCTTTCCGCCACAGGTCTTCGACCATCGATATTCCTATTGAGTCCCAATTATGGAACCCCTTAGTGTTGCCCAGCCTCCCAAGTTTCTTTGTGTCCCACAGTGGCATGGCCTTCGTGACCACCTCCTCCCTTCCAAGTGCTCGCTGTGCCTCAAAACATATAAGTATTGTGTGTAGCATTGGTCCTGTGATATTGTGCCTCTTCTGTTTATTGTATAAGGTGCTCATAATCCCTGCCGGTGCCAGAAGATGTCTGTCCAGCCTGAACGCCGGGTCTTCCTGAGGAACATGTAGCCAGTAATTAATCGCGACTAGCTTGGAAGCCCAATAGTATGCTTTAATATCCGGAAGAGCAATCCCACCGTCGTACCAACGCCTAGTGAGTTTTTGGAGTGCTATGCGAGGCGTTTTCCCATCCCAGAGCAGCGTTGTTACCTCCGCATTAATTGCTCCAAAATATGTCAAGGGGATAGGGAACAGAGTATTCTGCAGCGCATACAGAAATCTTGGTAGTGCCACCATTTTAAAAAGTGCAGCTCGGCCCAGAAGTATTAAAGGTAGCGTGCGCCAATGTTTGAGATCTTTTTTGAATCGTGTCAGGGGTTGAGTTAAGTTTTTTTCCGTGAACTGTGCACGATTGTGCGTTACAAATATCCCCAGATACTTAAACTAAGTTGTGACTATTTGCAGAGCGCTCCCTCTCGGCAGCCGTGGCGGGGGACACTGCAGGACATACAGCAATGATTTGTCCCAGTTAATGGTTTATCCGGACACCCGCCCATATGCAGTACATATATCTAATAAACAATTAATGGAACGCATTGGGGACGTAAATATAAGAGAATGTCATCCGCATAAAGCGAAATAGATCTTTCCAGCCAATATCCCACCTTATTCCCCGTATCGTGGGGTTCTGCCTAATCCATGCTGCCAGCGGCTCCAGTACTATCGCGAAAAGCAGGAGCGACAGCGGACACCCCTGTCTTGTCCCTTTCCCCAGTGGGAATTTTTTCGATAAATAGCCATTAACTACCACTTGCGCCATTGGTCGTGTGTATAGTAAGCGGACCCACGCACAGAACTTTGGCCCGAAGCCCATGCGCTTTAGGACCGCGAAAAGAAAGGGCCATTCCACCAGGTCAAATGTCATTCGTGAGTCTAGAGAAAGTATAGCCAGCCGCGTCTTCTGTAATGGTTGACCTGCGCTCTATTACACTGAACAGCCGTCTCAGATTGAGCGCCGTGTTACGGTGCGGCATAAACCCTGACTGGTCTGCATGGATAATTTCTGATAAATGCAGCTGTAACCTAGTGGCTAGGGTTTTAGCGAGTATTTTTGCCTTCACAGTGAGGAGAGAGATCGGTCTGTAGGAAGTGCATATGTGCGCCGGCTTTCCGGGCTTATGGATTGCAACTATGGTAGAAAGGCGCTGGTCCCTTGGTAAGATACCACTTGTGAAGTTCTCGGCGAACATGGCCAATAGATGTGGCACCAGGTGCTTGGGCCCTTGTTTATGAAATTCAACTGGGATCCCGTTGGGCCCTAGCGCCTTTCGGGTGTGCAGTGCCCTGATCGCCTGTGTAAGCTCCACTGATGTGACGTCTTCTTCTAAAGCAGTTATGGTGTCTGCATCAAGTGTGGGTATCTGTATGTCGTGTATAAAGGCAAGATTATCTTCTATGGTTGCAACGACTACTTGTGTGTATATCATCTTGTAATGCTGCGCTAGCGCCTCAGAAATCTGTTGCGGTGCAGTCACTAAGTCTCCGTCCTTGGTCCATATCTGTGTTATCCAGTTACTTGCCCTCTCTTTCTTCCCTAAAACACAAGTTACTTACCTTTGGTAATGATATATCTGTAAGAAACAGTAGTTAGTATTAGATTCCTTACCTTAGAATATCCCCAGGCGTTAGACTGGATCCGGAAACTTTTGCGTAGCAGTACCCTTGCGTGTCGGTAGGTGTCGTCAGCGGCTCCGCGTCCATCGTCGGCGCCGTGATGACGTTGGAGTACTTAGACGCCGCCCTCGCACCCCGACGTCAGTTCTTATACACAGCTTTTCCGCGCCAGAAACGCAGAGCCATGATAAAAAACAAGTCTGGTGCCATGAAACTAGGGCCCTGAAAGGGGATGACCTTAACCCTAGATATCGGTTTGCAGAACGCGGAGGATGGGTGGGGCGGTAAGGAATCTAATACTAGGAATATGCTACTTACCAGTATGCATCTGTTCTTGGCATGTAGGGCTGCTGACATTCATAACTGTGCATAGATCGCCGCCTAGTGTTTGGTCCGGATGATTGCACTTTGTTGTCCTGGAAGAGTCTTCGAAGTATCACAAGATAGGTGACTCCTACCCTGGACTACAGTGCGCATGGGCATCTTCTCCATCCTCAGATTGTTTTTCGCCATTGTGGCAGAGATAGAGATAGTAAAGTAAGAGATGGCCATGCAAAAGATAATGCTGCAGCTGCGACAGGCAACGGGGATGAGGGTGGGCGATATGAATTTCAGCAGCCCTACATGCCAAGAACAGATGCATACTGGTAAGTAGCATATTCCGTTCGAGGCATGTGGGCTGCTGAATTCATATCTGTGCATAGACTGTATAGCAGTATCTCCTTTAGCGGTGGTTACCTGTGCCAGCTGCAGCAGTTTGAAAAATAGTTTTTAGGACAGCTTGGCCTACAGCAGCTTGCTGCTTTGCTTGCACGTCTACACAGTAGTATTTTGTGAAAGTGTGTATGGTAGTCCATGTGGCTGCCCTACATATGTCTTCAAGAGGAATATTCCCTAGGAAAGCCATAGATGCCCCCATTTTCCTTGTAGAGTGTGCTCTTGGGGGGGACGGTTAAAGTGCGTTTGGCTTTTTGATAGCATATTTGAATGCATTTAACTACCCATCTGGCTATTCCTGACTTTGATATTGGATTCCCTTTATGTTGTGGTGAAAAAGCAACAAATAACTGCTTTGTCTTTCTAAATGATTTTGTTCTGTTCACATAGTAAAGCAGAGCTCTCTTTACATCTAGCGTGTAGGGCTCTTTCGGCTACTGACTGTGGATTTTAATAGAACACTGGCAGTTCTATCAATTGATTAATGTGGAAATTTGATACGACTTTTGGCATAAACTTAGGGTTTGTTCTAAGAACTACCCTGTTAGCATGTACTTGCATGAAAGGTTCTTGAATTGTTAGTGCTTGTAATTCGCTAACTCGCCTGAGTGAGGTAATGGCAATCAAGAAAGCTACCTTTCACGTTAAGAATTGCAGTTCGCATGAATGTCGAGCTTCGAAAGGAGGTCCCATAAGTCTGGTAAGTACTATATTTAGATTCTAGACTGGGGAAGGAGGGCGTCTTGGAGGGATCACCCTTTTAAGACCCTCCATTAAAGCTTTGATTGCTGGTACTCTAAACAGTGAAAGGTGTTGCATGTTTTGATGGTATGCTCTTATATAGCAGCTAGGTGTAGTCTTATTGAAGAGTATGCTAGGTTGCATCTTTGAAGATGCAGCAGGTAACATATAATGTTTTGTATCGAAGCATCTAATGGGTTGATTTGGTTATTGTTGCAGTAAATAACAAATATTTTCCATTTAGCTGCATAGCATGCTCTAGTAGTTGGCCGTCTTGCCTCCTTGATAATGTTCATGCAATCAGGAGGCAAGTTAAGGTATCCGAACTCTAAGACTTTAGGAGCCAGATCGCTAGGTTCATCTGATTGGGATCTGGGTGTCTGATTTCTCCATGGTTCCGAGTTAGAAGATGGGGTGCGAGGCACAGCCTTTGATGAGGAACTACTGAAACCTCCAGGAACGTTGTGTACCATGGTTGCCTCGCCCATGTGGGAGCAACCAGGATTAACGTGAGTGACTGTTGCCGGAGTTTGCGTGCCATCAGCGGTGCTGGGGGAAAAGCAAACGCAAATCTGCCTGACCAGTTCATCCATATCGCATTGCCCTGTGACAATGGATCTGGGAACCTGGCGGCAAAGTACTGGCATTTCGAATTTTCTTTTGTGGCAAACAGGTTTATTTCTGGGTGACCCCACTCTTTGAAGAATGGCTGGAGAACTTGGGGGTGAATCTCCCATTCGTGTAGTTGTTGGCTGTGCCTGCTGAGCAGGTCTGCTATCTGATTGTCTTTCCCTGGAAGGTGTTCTGCTAGGAGAAAGATGTCTTTTGGGATTGCCCACTTCCATATGCTCTGTGCCCATTGGGACAGCTGTGGAGAGTGTGTTCCTCCCTGTTTCTGGATATAGTACATTGCGGTCATGTTGTCCGTCCGGATCAACACAGTCTTGCTGTACAAGTATTTCTGGAATGCTTTCAGGGCTAGGAATATCGCTAACAACTCTAGTTGGTTGATATGCAGTTTCTTTTGTTGGTTGTCCAGAGCCCTTGTACTTTGTAGTGAAAGAGGTGGGCTCCCCAGCCTGTCAGTGATGCGTCCGCTGTTAGTACTAGTTGTGGAACCGGCTCTTGGAACAGTCGCCCCTTGGAAAGGTTTTGTGGGTTCCACCACTGCAGAGAGCTGTGAGTGCGACTGTCTACCAACACTAGGACTTTTAGTTGTCCTTGAGCCTGCGTCCATTGCTGTGCTAGGCATTCCTGCAATGGACGCATTTGAAGTCTGGCATGGGGGGACAATGAATATGCAGGAGGCCATCATGCCTATGAGCTGCATGAAGACTCGAGCTGGCAGAGTGTTGTGGCAGAAATTTGTGAATGAGCATTTGTATGCTGGCTATCCTCGCTGAGTTTTGGTATGCCTTTGCAACTGAGGTATCTATAGTGGCTCCCAGATATTGTTGTATGTGGGACGGTTGCAGATGTGATTTTGGGTAGTTTATCGAGAAGCCTAGCCTGTGTAGCAGCTGGAGTGTTTGGGACGTGTTTTCTGCACATTGTTGGTACGATTTTGCTTGTATTAGCCAATCGTCCAGATATGGGAACACATGAATGTGTTGCCTCCTGAGATGTGCCACTACTGTTGTTAAGTATTTTGTAAACACTCTTGGAGCTGTGGTTACCCCAAAGGGCAGGACCTTGAATTGGTAGTGTTGACCTTCTATTGTGAACCTGAGATATTTTCTGTGAGCTGGATGGATGGGTATGTGAAAATACATGCCCTTGAGGTCCAATATTGCTAGGAAGTCTCCTTGCAGTAGTAATGGGAGCACTTGCTGTAGTGTGATCATATGGAAGTGCTCCGACAGTATGTATTTATTTAGGGGTCAGAGGTCCAATATTGGTCTGAGGGAACCGTCCTTCTTGGGAATAAGAAAGTATAGGGAATATACTCCTGTCCCTTGATGTTGGAAAGGGACTGGCTCTATGGCCCTCTTTTCCAGCATGCATTTCACTTCTTGTTGTAGCAGGGTGATGTGTTCTTTGGACATAGGATGGTGTCTGGGTGGCATGTTTGGGGGGGGGGGGGGGGGGGGGGGGGGGTAGTAGTGAGTTCCAGGCAATAACCATACTGGATAATTTGTCTCACCCACCTGTCCGTGGTAATTGCGTTCCAGACAGGTAGGAATTGTTGGAGTATGCCTCCGACCGGTGTTAGGTGGTCTGGAGGTAGCGTGATGAAGTCACTGTTTTGTGGCAATGGAGGCTCTGGTGTTATTGCCCCCATGTCCTCTTCCCTTATTATTGTTTCCCCTATAACCTCCTCTGTTGGAGTTTTTGGTAAAGGAACTTTGTGTGTTGCCTTTGTATGATGATGACGTTTGGGAAGTATTGCCTCGTGTAGCTGCCCTGTATGAGGACCGTCGAAAATAACTTCCGTGTTGCTGAAACTGCAATGCTCCCATTGACTTTGCAGTTTCTGTGTCCTTTTTCATTTTATCTAAAATGTTGTCGACAGTAGGGCCAAAAAGGAAGTCTTGATTGACTGGCTGATTAAGGATGGTGGACTGCACCTCTTTCTTAAAGCCTGAAATACGCAGCCATGCATGTTGCCTTAGTAAAACACTAGTGTTAATAGACCTGGCTGCAGTGTCTGCTGCATCAAGCGCACATTTGATGGAGGCGTTTGTGATGAACTTTCCCTCCTGTATGAGGTCATCAGTTTGGGCTTTAAAAGGCTCAGGTAGGTGTTGCATTAAACTTTCAAGCTGGTCATAGTGTGCCCTGTCGTAACGAGCTAGCAGAGCTTGTGTATTGGCAATCCTCCATGAATTGGAGGCCTGTGCTGCTACCCTTTTAACAGGGGCTTCTAGTATCTTCGATTCCTTATCGGGGGGAGGGGCTTCCCCCGTTGTCTGTGAGTTAGCCCTTTTGCATGCATTAGCCACCACAAGTGAGTCTAATGGTAACTGCCCTCTGATGTAGGTAGGGGCTGCTCTATACTTTTTCTCAATCCTGGGATTGATTACCCGTGCCCTGGCTGTATCTTTAAATATGTCAGGTGTGTGTTTTTAACACTCCCTTTAGCACAGGAAGTGTTCTGACACTTTTTTCTGAAGTAGGGAAGGTGTCAAATAAAAGTCTCCCTCTACAGGTTCATTATGCATATCTACATTGCGGTACTGTGCTGCCCTGTCTATTAATTGGTTGAAGACAATGGTGTCATCAGTAGATGAAGGCTTAGATGGATAAGAGGAGACATCAGGGATGGGATGGGTGTTATAAGGGTGAGTTGGCTCCTCCCATGATTCATTTTGTGGCTCAGGATCCTGTGGATAATCATAATCAGGCTGAGGATCCTCCCCTGTGTTCCCCTCATTGTCCCCATAGTGAGAAGAAGAGTAAGGAGCAAAAGGAGTAGTAGGCATAATGGGATATGTATGAAGGTGGATATCTGACTATGGTTGCCCCCAACTTTTTGCCTAGTGTTTTTCTGGTTTTCGACTTAGTTGGCCTGGGATCCTGCTATTCAGGACCCCAGGCTTCCTGCTCTCTCTGTTAAAATGGACTCCATGTACCTTAGGTACATATCTAATTGGATACTGGGTCACCTTATCAGCCTATGTACAGTGTACCTTAGGTACCCAGGGCATAGGTGCACCCAGGGCCTACCTGGGGCTGCAGCATGTATTATGCCACCCCTGGCTGGCCATCCAAATCTGACAACTGGCTGATCAATCAGCTGGGGCAAGGTGATGTAATCACCCTTTGCTTTAGATATAATATACCTGTATCTAAACCTAAAATAGACACATATACTCCTATAAGTCACTCCTATGGCAGGCCTTAACAATCCTGGAGGCAGAGTGCTTGGAATTATGTGAGAGAGTGCTCTGGTATGGCTGAGCCGGTCTACAGCTTTCGGAACCAAGTCCTTTAGCTGTTTCCATTATAACGCTATACCATATACTCTTTAGTGCATTATAACCTCGCGGTTATTGCTAACTTTGGCATAGCATTATCAAAACATGTCGAGTAGGGTGTCATACGAATTGGAATACTACCCCCTCGCAAATACTGGCGACGGGGGTAGCATTCCACCATTTTAGAGGGACACAACATGTACCTAACTGTGAACCCCGGTTAAAGTTAACTCGAGCCTCAGCATCACAAAATGGATGCTGCCACCACAGACACAAGTCTGACCTCCTCCTGCTGGGAGTCCTTCCAGCGAGGGAGGCTTGGACAAAGGGTTTCCTGCCTTGGGAGGTGCTAGCACCACCCCAGACAGGATTTTGTGTATTAGGTAGGACCGGGCTGAAAGGAATGAGACATGCCTGGGGCACACAAGGTGCCCTGTGCATACACCGGTTCAAACCAGTTGCTGGGGCACTCCAGCCCCAGCTCTGGCACGAGACAGGACAAAGGACATTGGTTGTAACCACCCCCCTTTCTGGTCCCACCCATGGGAGGGACCTACTTATAGTGCAGCCCCCTTTAGCAAGATAAAGGTAGGAGCTGGTACCATTCCAAATCAGATTAATCCTGAACTGAAATTCTACAAGAAGAAACTCTGGACTTCAACTTTCTACACAGAAGACTGACGAAATCTCCCTTGTGGGCAAGGAGTGTCCACCCTGCACAAGCAGGCACCATCAAGCGTCCAGCGGCTTCACTTTGTCGTCTTCCCTCGAGGATCCAGACTTCAGAGCCCGACGAGACCTGGATTCCCAGACCTCTCCGACCTCAACTCACATCTGCAGCACAGCTGAGATCCGTGGGTGCGACGAAACACGTGGGACCGGCCATCTTGGAGAAACTGCACTTTGCTTCCAGCACAACTTCTGAGGTAACCTCGACGAAGTGCTTTGGGGATTGAGAAGCCCCAGCCCCGAGCATCTCCTGCACCGAAGACCAACCCTCCAGCATCCACGAGGTCTGCGTGGGGCCCTTCTGCCTGTTTGCTGCTCGACGCGTTGTCTGGTCACTTGCCGGCTGGCTAGTGACCTCCTAGACGACGATCCACGACATCAACGCTGCTGGTCTGGTTGCTCCAGACTGGCCTTGCTTCCCTGTAAAAGAGAAATACCCCGGACCCTCCTGGTCTGCACCAGACGTCTTTTCCACTCACCGCGTGGGTTGCCTTTGCCAAGGCCTGTTGACGCCGAATCCGGAACCAACACCGCCGACAGCGAGAGCCTGCATGGGACAGCTCGTGCCTCTATCCTGGTCGTCGAAGACACCTCCTGGTCCACGTGGCTGCAGAGTCAAGCGTCCACTCTTCACCTGTTCGCGACAACAGCATCTGGTTCCACTCCAGTCACTGGCTAGTGACTTTGAACATTGGCCCCTCTGCTTTCAGGTCTTCAGCATCTCTGATCCACCCTTGGATCACACCGGACATCTTCCTCCTGGTCGCCTGCAGCATCTTTTCTTTCAGGCTCCATAGACTTCAACGCAGAAACCCGACACGACTTCTCACCTATGCACCCGCAGCCCGTGGGTGAGGTAACAAGAGCATTTCGGTGCTCAAGGGTAGATTGACTCTCCTAGTGTCCAGTTTCACAGTCGTTTTAGTCCTAACTAGTCAGGATTGTCCGTACTCACCTTTTTCTTGAACTGTACTGTCCATAGACATTGTTACGCATCTCGCGTGTGAGTTCACACTCTGCACATGCGTTCCGTGGGCCTCCTATTACTTACCTAAAGTTAGGATAGTGTAGTTCCAGCGATACTACACCCTCTGGACAGCTCCATTCCTTCTATCGACTTCCTTATACCACTTGTTTAGTATATGGGTTGTTGCGCCCCCTAGGGCAACATTGTAACTTGTGCAACTTAACGTATTTTTCTTAAGAGTCTTGTCATGTGCTTAGCGCTCTGATCTCATAAAGAGTTCAGAGGTGTTTGTTAGTTAATAAATATCTTGTTTATTTTCATAACTACCTGTGTGGTGTCCTTTCATTTGGTATTCAAGGGGTTATATGTGGTAAATCAGCTGGCTTCACATGCCAAAAGAGTTTAGCCTAAGACTGCTTTGTCCATGCTACCATTAGGATAGCTGGTCTATAAGGTTGACTTACAACCAATCACCATAAGGGTTGTTTGCACTGATACAAGGTGATCACTAGAACTAGTGAGCATCATATATTAGGCCGACTTCTCACACTCAGATTCCGATACCAAAAAGAAGAAAGTAGATCAAAAAGAAGACCCGCTGTGCAGCTGCTAACAGGACAACAACAACAGACTTGGCCCCAGCCCTACAGGCCTGTTGATCCTGGAACCTGCTCCTGCCTAAAACCCGGCGATTCCTGCGGACAGCAACCTTGGGACACCCAGAGGACCTGACTGCCTTGACCCTCTTGAAGATTGGGACTCCCATCAGCAAGGGCTCTGCTGCAACAACCCCCCTGGTGCCAGCCAGGAAGCTCCGGACCAGCCCACTCTGCACCCGCCAAGCCCGGGCCGAGCCCAACCGAACCAAGACCACGAGGACGTCTCCCCGGCGACTGGGACCCGAAGTCCAGTGCCCAAAGACCCTCCTCGACGAACCAGCCGACGCCTGCAGACTCAGAACCAGGGGCCACCCCAACTGCGACCAGCTGAGGGTAAGCTTTTCCGACACCCAAAGACACCACTGCACCAGGCGCCCTACAGCCCCCCGTGCCTCCCTTTGGGGTACCTACCTGTACTCCAACATCCCAACTTACCTCTCGAAGTGCTGGTCGCCCCAGGAGAGTCTCCGTCCCGAGCCTGCAGCCTTAGTTCCTTTTTGACCTTTCTCATTGGATAACATTGAGCGCCCGAATACTCAAAAGCAACCTGCACCCAGCCGCCCAAGTGCCACTGGCTGTGACCACTGTGTCCTATCCTACTTCCCCCCTTGCCCTGAGAAAGTGACCAGGAGCCCAGCTCCCACAGCCGCGTGGCCTGCTAGCTAGCAGCCACCAACCACAGGCCCACCTTCCCTCATTGGATATCATTGGGCCTACCTACCTCTGCACCCGGCCGCCACTGTGCCGCTGGGATTGAACTAACTGTACTTACCTGTCCCTGGGGGATCCCCGAGTCTATGCCCAGAACCTCAACTTCACCAACCAAGTACTCACCTGGAAACCAGTAATTTACTTACCTGCCATTGGATAACATTGACCCATTTTGACTCGAAATTTTTTTAAGTGTGAAGTTTTGAAAACTGAAAATATTCACATAAAATCAGCCTAAGTCCGAATTCCGAAGTACTCACATGTGATCAGGGGAGAAGCCAGTACTGTACCTTTCAGCCCAGTACTGAACCGCAACAGTAATCCCTAGCGGGGTTACTAGTAATCTGTATTTTCTCCATAAGAACCCATTGTCTGCTTTTCTATGAAATTTCTTCCAAGTGTCTACTTTTGAAAACTTGAAATATTCTTTAAAAATCACACGAAATACTGAAACGCAATTACCTACCTGTTTTGAGTTAAGACCCCAGTGCTGGCCCTAGGAGACCAGTGCTGGGTTACAGAAGTAACGCGATCGTACTTTACCTGCAACCTGAATTTTCTCCCATTGAATAACATTGTCAGATTGCCATTGAAACGTTTTTAAGTGTGAACTTTTAAAACCGCTTTATATTCATGAAAATTCACTACAGTAACTAAAACGTTTTTGCTAATCTGGTTTCGGCTTAGACCCCAGGACTGAATCTAGGATCTAGTCCTGGGACTACTAAAGTAATCTATATAGTAATCGACTGTACTTACATGTGGAAAACCCATTGAGCTCAATGCTATTGTGTTTTAGGATTGTGTTGCTTACTGTCAATACTGTATAAATTGTGTGCACAAACTTTATTGCTCCTTTGCAAAGTAATTACATGAGCGAGCTCATAACAAGAAAAGTATATTTTTATAACTGTTGGTTGTAAAAATAAAACACCTATATCTGTGGATATAAAAACAATTGGCCTAGAGTTCAGTCCTCGAGTGTGTGAAACCTTTTGCTGACTGAGTGTGTACAACAAATGCTTTACACTGTCCTCTGGCACTGCCTTACTGCTCGACCAAGTTACCACACTTTGGAGAGTAAGGTCAGTTCTGACTTTAAACTCTGTTATACCTCTGGGGTTGGTGGACTCTATACACACTGTACTTCATTCTAGTCCAGTATAGTTTCATCCTCAAAGTCAATCTACATCGCTGCCGTTTCTTGTCTGTTCGTTCAGCTCTTGTGTTGCTCCCTCTTTTTCGCCTGGGGCCTCTTGCGAGGGTTGTCTCCGCCATCTTGCCCCTTGCTTGTGGCTCCCTTTCGCCGGCCTCCATCCCTCCAGCCATTCCTGTGCCGCACTGGGTGATTCAAAGAACTAGGTTTTTCCTTCTGCCTCAACTCTTAGCTTGGCTGGATAGAGCATTGCGTATTTAAGTTCTCTGTTGGGGAGCTCTCGATTGACCTCCGTAAAAGTGCGCCGTTGGGCAGTGACGGCTGCTGTGTAGTCCGGGTATATGGTCACCTCGATATTGTCTATTCGGAGATGCGGGCCGATCCTTGCCACTTGCAGGATCACATCTCTGTCTCTGAAACTAAACATTCTTGCTAGGATAGGCCGAGGGGGGCTCCCGGATTGGGCCCCCCGCCCAGGACTCTGTGTGCCTTTTCCACCAAGAAAAATGTTGAGAGTCCACGAGGGCATAATTTCGTTTGCACTAGCTCTTTCACAAATAGGTCCAAGGCTGGCCCCTTGACACTTTCAGGAACACCAACTAGGCGCACGTTGTTACGCCGAGAGCGCCCTTCTTGATCATCCAGTTTCTCTGTTAGTTGCTTGTGTGCAAGCTCCAGTTGGCGCACCTGTTTCTGCAGAGTTACAGTATCTGCCAATAGTGCCTTTGTTGTGTTTTTGACTTCTGTCACCCTTGACCCCATCTTGGAAAAATCTGCCTTAAGTAGTGTTACTTCACTGGAGATGGAATCTATGAAGGCCTGCATTTGTAGCAGAGTAGCTATTACGTCCTGGAGGGTAACCTACTTCGGCGGTTCTTGCTGCTGGCATTTCGCGGCACTATCTGCCGTATTGGGTCCCACTTGTTGGTCTCATGCAACAGCATATTTCTCTATGCGGTGACTTTGTACTGATTTTGACCCTCTGGCACTCATGGCGCTGTGACCCGTCATGCACGCCTATCGTGTATATGGTGGCTTGGTCGCAGCGTCCATCCCACCCAAATCGTTTCAGTCCAGTTTTTGGGTGCCAGGAGCTTATTACAATACACCACAGTCTACAGACTCCAGTGTTTCCTGTCCTCCATACATGGCCCGGAGTCTGCCTTCCGCAACATCACCTTGTTCCTGGATCTGAGCCACACACACTTTCTAAACCCCTTACATCGCCATCTACTGTCAGCACTGGTTGTGGACCATCAGGGCCTTACTGTTAGGGATCCTGCACCTCTCCTATCGGCGCCCCTCACTTCTTCTCTCCCTATACGTGCTACGTGGGGCACAAAGGGCCTCAGATCATCTTGTCCTGCCTACTTCTGCCATGCCCCGTGGGACCATCATGCCGGGTCATGAGGGGTCCGCAGCATTGTGCAGCGTCTCCCAGCCTCCCGCAGTTGCGCCGACAATCTTTTCCTAGTGTGTGCCTTACTGCAGTATTTTGGCGCTGTCCGTGGTGAGCTGTCCCTCAGGGTCGGCGGCTTCCGCGATCTCACACCACCGGCGTCATCGCACAAGTTACTACTTGTGTAACGATATATCTGTAAGAGACATTAGTTAGTGATAGATTCCTTGCCTTAGAATATCCCCAGGCGTCAGACTGGATCCGGAAATTTTTGCGTAGCAATACCCCTGCGCGTCGGTAGGCGTCGTCTGCGGCTCCGCGTCCGTCGTCGGCGTCGTTAGCGCCTGAATGACGTCGTCGGAGTACTTAGACGCCGCCCATGCGCCGTGATGTCAGTTCTGATACACAGCTTTTCCGCGCCAGATACGCAGAGCCAAGATAGAACCAACACTGGTGCCATGAAACTAGGGCCCTGAAAGGGGAGGACCTTAACCCTAGATATCGGTTCACAGAACGGGGAGGATGGGTGGGTCGGTAAGGAATCTATCACTAACTAATGTCTCTTACAGATATATCGTTACACAAGTAGTAACTTGTGCATCTGAAAGAGACACGTTAGTGATAGATTCCTTACCTTAGAATAGATACCCCAGCAATACCAACCCCGGTGGTGGGTCTGCGAACCAATAATCACACCAGAAAGTCCCGGAGAACGGAACAGCCGAAAAAGCCATCCCTCCGGACTTGGCTGTCCAGGCAGTAGTGTCTTGCAAACGTGTGCAGCGAGGCCCAAATAGCTGCCTGACAGATATCCTGCAAGAGGACTCCCCGACCCAGGGCAGTAGTAGCCGCCGTGGCCCGAGTGGAAAGGGCACGCAGCCCCGCAGGAGGCTCCTTTTTAGCCAGTGAATAACAAGCCTTGATGCACAAAACGACCCATCGAGAAATGGACCGTTTGTGCACCGCCCGTCCCTTCTTAGCGCCCACGTAACCAACAAAGAGTTGGTCATCCACCCGGAACTGGCGTGTGCGATCCAGATAACATGAGAACGCCTTGTTTTGGGTGCAGATGGTGGAGCCTCTCTTCCTCTTTCGAGGGATGCGGAGACGGAAAGAAGGTGGGCAAGGTGAGGGACTGCCGATGTGGAAGGCTGTGACTACCTTGGGCAGGAAAGAGGGTCGCGTCCGCAACACAACTTTGTCCGGATGGACAGAAAGGAAAGGAAGTTGTGAAGAAGGAGCCTGGAGCTCACTCACTCTCCTGGCAAAAGGTGATGGCAACCAGGAATGCAGTTTTAAGAGTGAGGAGACAAAGAGGACAGTTATGAAGTGGCTCAAAGGGAGCGCACATCGGATAAGTCAGAACAAGATTCAAGTCCCTTTGAGGCATCACGAAAGGAACAGGGAAAACATATGAGTGATGGCCTTCAAGAACCTATTTACAACTGGGGACTTGAAAAGAGAGGGCTGATGAGGGAGCCTTAAGAAGGCGTAAATGGCAGAGAGGTAGCCCTTAAGAGTGCCCAGAGCGGAGCCCTGCTGGGCAAGAGAAAGAAGAAAGAGGAGAACCTCAGAAAGGGGGGCAGAAAGTGGATCCAAAGCCTTTGCTATGCACCATGCCACAAATTTGTTCCACCTGCAGGGGTATACCGATTTTGTGAAGGGACGCCTGGCTGCCAGAATCACATCACAGACTGATGACATTGCACGTTCTCTTCTGTGGCGAATAGATCTAACTAAGGCTCTCCCCCACTGCTGAAAGAGACCTTGCGCCACGTCCTAGTTCAGACGCCATTCGTGATCCATCATGCACAGACGGCCGAGTTCGTCCACCCTGGCGTTCAGGGAACCTGCCAGGTGTTGAACCACCAGGGTCACGCCCTGATATTCCAGCCATTGCAAGAGGCGCAGAGCCTCCTGTTTGTTGGAGTACCACATGGTGGTGGTGTTGTCCGTGAACACATGCACTACACTCGCCCGGACAGAGGGGAGGAATGCTTTTAGTGCAAGCCGGATCGCCCGCAGCTCCAGAAGGTTGATGTGGAGCTGGGACTTCGCTGGAAACCAGAGGCCTCTGATCTCCGCCACTCCCATATGGCCCCCCCAGCCCAAAAGAGACGCGTCCAGCACAACTAGATGCTCCGGTTGGGGTAGGGCGAGGGATCTGCCGCTGACCCAATCGCGGTCCGTGAGCCACCACTGCAACTGTCTTGCAGTGACCTCCGAGATCAAGACCTGGTTGGACAAGTTTCCCTGATGCTGGGCCCGCTGAAACTTCAGGTCCCACTGTATAGCCCGCATCCGCCACCTGGCGTGATGCATGTGAGAAGTTGGCCTGATATATAGTGCTCACTATTCTAGTGATCACTGTGTATCATTCCAAACAACCCTTATTGATGATTGGTTGTAAGTCAACCTTATAGACCAGCTATCCTAGTAGCGTGGACAAAAGCAGTCTTTAGGCTAAACTCTAGAGGGCGTGTTAAGCCAGCTGTTTTACCATCACATATACCCCTTGAACACCAAGTGAAAGGACACCACACAAGTGGTTATAAAAAATAAAGTATATTTATTAATAACAAGTCTGCCCTGAACTCTTTATGAGTCAGGGAGCTAAGCACAATACAAAACTCTTACGAAAATACTACAAGTTGCACAATTTACACAAATGCCCGAGGGGCACGAAAAACCATATACTCTAAAAGTGGAATGCGAAATGCTAGCAGGTGTGTAACACGATCCAGAGGCTTCAGGACTGCTATGACTACCTTACTGAACCCTAAGGTTAGGAGCAGGAGGCCTAGGGAGATCGGGTGCAGAGTGTGAACTCTTACGCGGGACAAAGTCTATGGATGCTAGCAATTCTAAAGTTACTGTTTCCGGACGAATCCGACTAGGTAGACTAAAAACGAAAAAGGATCTGGACACTTGGATAGTGAACCTGCGTTGGAGCACCGAAATGCTCGAGTTACCTAGCCCAGGGGCTGCGGCTGCATAGGGTTCAAAAGACGTCGGGAATCCTCGTTGTAGTCTATGGAGCCTGAAAGAAGATGTTGCTGGCAGGCGACCAGTGAAGATGTTCCGGGTGATCCAAGGCTGGATCGGTGATGGAGACGACCTGAAAGCAGAGGGGACTAAGTTCTTAATCACTAGCCAGTGATTGTGTGGGCACCAGGATGGCACCGGGTGAGGTCACCGCGATCAGGTGAGTGGGCGACGCTGGACTCTGCAGCCACACGGGCCGGGAGGCGTTGTCGGCGACCAGGAAAGAGCATAAGGGCCCCACGCAGATCTCGTGGATGCCGTGGGGGGGGGGGGGGTGGACTTCGGTGCTGCCCATGGGTGGGACCAGGAGGGGGGTGGTTACACCCCTCTCCTTTGTCTGGTCTCTCCCCAGCTCAGGGGCTGGGGTGCCCCTGGAACTAGTTTGAGCTGGCATATGCACAGTGAGCACCGGGGTGCCACTTGCAGTCACCTTCCTCTCAGCCCTGCCTACCTGGGATACACAAAACCCTGTCTGAGATGGTGCTAGCACCGCCCCTGACAGGAAATCCTTTGTCCGAGCTCTCCTCGCTGGAAGGACTCCCAGCAGCAGGAGGTCAGACTTGTGTCTGTGGTGGCAGCATCCATTTTGTGATGCTGAGGCTCGAGTTAACTTTAACCGGGGTTCACAGTTACACACATGTCCTTCTAGAAGGGTGGAATGCTAACCCCGTCGCCAGAATTGGCGAGGGGTTAGTATTCCAATTTGTATGACACCTTACTCGACATGTTTTGATAAAGCGATACCAAAGTTAGCAAATAACCGCGAGGATTATAATGCACTTAAGAGTATATGGTACGCGTTATCATGGAACAGCTATTAGGACTTGGTTTCGCAAGCTGCAAATGGGCTCAGCTCATGCCAGAGCACCATCTCACATAATTCCAAGCACTCTGCCTTCAGGATTGATAAGGCCTGCCATAGGAGTGACTGATAGGAATACATGTGTCCATTTTAGGGTTAGATATAGGGATACTATATCTAAAGCAAAGGGTGATTACACCACCTTGCCCCAGCTGTCGTGCAGCCAGTTGGTCAGATTTGGGTGGCCAGCCAGGGGTGGCATAATACATGTTGCATCCCCTGGTAGGCCCTGGGGATACCTATGCCCTGGATACCCAAGGTATGCTGTACAGGGACTGATAAGGTGGCCCAGTACCAATTGGTAAATGCACCTAAGGTACATGTGTGTCAATTTAGAGAGAGAACAGCTAGGCTGTGGGTCTGATTAGCAGGCCCACAGCCAGGGAAAGTCGTAAACCAGTGAAGCAAAAAGCAAAAATCGGGGGTGACCCTAGGATTGCAGACCCCACTCTCCTACTTAAACCCCCCCCCAAACTTAGGTACATTAAACTAACCTTGACCAGGTGAGTCTTCTTGTTCTAAGTGGAAGTACCGGGAGAGACCATCTGCATTACCATGGTCAGTCCCTGGGCGGTGCTCCACTGTAAAGTCCATCCCCTGTAGGGAAATGGACCACCTAAGAAGTTTGGGGTTTTCACCCTTCATCTGATTTAGCCATAAGAGGGGCTTATGGTCGGTCTAAATCTTGAAGTGAGTGCCAAACAAGTATGGCCTCAACTTCTTCAGGGCCCAAAACCACAGCAAAGGCCTCCCTCTTTATAGCTGACCAATGTTTCTCTCTAGGGGTCAGCCTTCTACTTATAAAAGCAATGGGCTGGTCATGACCATCAATATTCAGTTGAGAAAGAACAGCTCCCACACCCAACTCAGAAGCATCTGTTTGGACAATGAATGGCTTGGAGTAGTCTGGACTCTTGAGAATAGGTGCAGTGCACATGGCCTGCTTTAGGTCATCAAATGCCTTCTGACAGCTAACTGTCCACTGAACTTTCTTTGGCATTTTCTTGCTTGTCAGGTCATTAAGTGGAGTCACAATGGTTCCATAATTTCTGACAAATTTCCTATAGTAACCAGACAGGCCCAAGAAAGCTCTGACATGTGTCTGGGTGGTTGGAGGAGCCCAGTCCTTTATGGCCTGTATCTTGCTCTCCAAAGGTTGAACTTGGCCTCCACCTACAAGGTGGCCCAAGTATACAACTTGACTCTGCCCTATCTGGCACTTGGTAGCCTTGATAGTGAGGCCTGCCTTTTGCAGGGCCTCTAAAACTTTCCTCAGGTGGAGCTGAAGACAGCAATATCTAGATATGCTGCACAGAAGTCATCCAGCCCAGAGAGAACTTGGTTCACCAACCTTTGAAAAGTGGCAGGTGCATTCTTCAAACCAAAGGGCATCACCACAAATTGGTAATGACCTCCTGGGGTAGAAAATGCTGTTTTGGCCTTGGCATCCTCAGCTAACTTGATTTGCCAATAACCAGCTGTCAGGTCAAATGTACTCAAGGACTTGGCAGAAGCCAATCTGTCAATGAGTTCATCTGCTCTTGGTATTGGATGGGCATCTGTCTTAGTGACAGCATTGAGACCCCTGTAGTCTACACAAAACCTCATCTCTCTCTTACCATCTTGGGTGTGAGGTTTAGGCACTAGAACTACAGGACTAGCCCAAGGGCTCTCTGAGGTTTCAATGACTCCCAATTCCAACATTTTCTGTACTTCTTGCTTGATACAGTCCCTGACGTGGTCAGGTTGCCTGTAGATTTTACTCTTTATAGGCAGACTGTCACCAGTGTCCACCTCATGGGTGCACCAGTTTGTCTGATGACTGGGTGTCAGAGAGAACATCTGTCTGAAGGATTGAAGAACCTGTTTACAATCCTCTTGTTGATACTCAGAGAGGCTGTCAGAAAAAACTACACCATCTACTGATCCATCATCAGGGTTCTGAGTGAGCAGGTCTGGGAGAGGGTCACTCTCTTCCTCCTGTCCCTCATCTGTAGCCATGAACAAGCCCATGTCTTCCCTGTCGACAAATGCCTTGAGCCTGTTCACATGAAGTACTCTGTGAGGGCTCCTGGGAGTTCCAAGGTCTACCAGATAGGTGACCTCTCCCTTCTGTTCAATGATGGTATGGGGTCCAGACCATTTGTCTTGGAGAGCTGCTGGGGCCACTGGCTCCAACACCCACACCTTCTGTCCTGGGTGATACACAGTCAGGACAGCCTTTTGGTCATGCCAAGCTTTTTGGAGTTTTTGGCTGACCTCAAGGGTTTTAGATGCCTTTTCCATGTACTCTGCCATCCTGGAGCGGAGACCAAGTACATAGTCCACTAGGTCTTGCTTAGGCTTTTTGAGAGGTCTCTCCCATCCTTCCTTCACAAGACACAAGGGTCCTCTTACAGGATGCCCAAACAGAAGTTCAAAAGGGCTGTAGCCAACCCCCTTCTGTGGGACCTCTCTGTAAGCAAACAAAAGGCAGGGTTAAAGGATGTCCCATCTTCGCCTAAGCTTTTCAGGTAACCCTTTTATCATCCCTTTGAGGGTCTTGTTGAATCTTTCAACAAGCCCATTGCATTGTGGATGATAGGGGGTGGTGAACTTGTAGTTGACACCACACTCCTTTCACATAGCAGTCAAGTATCCTGACATGAAGTTTGCACCTCTGTCAGAGACAACCTTCTTAGGAAACCCACTCTAGTAAAAACAGAGTAGGGCCTTGGCCACAACAGGAGCTGTAGTGGTCCTAAGGGGAATAGCTTCTGGATACCTGGAGCATTATCCACTACCACCAGTATAAATCTGTGCCCAGATGCTGTTGGGGGGTCCATTGGTCCAACAATGTCAATCCCCACTCTTTCAAAGGGTACCCCCACCACAGGTAGTGGTATAAGGGGGGCCTTTGTGGTGCCACCTGATTTGCCACTGGCTTGACAGGTGGCACGTGAGCGTAAAAACTCTTTAGTGTCCTCAGACATATGAGGCCAGTGAAAGTGTGGGGCAAGCCTGTCCCAAGTCTTGTGCTGGCCTAAGTGACCTGCAAGGGGAATTTCATGGGCCAAGGTGAGAAGGAAACCTCTCAGAGACAAGGGGATGACCAGCCTCCTGGTAGCACCAGGCTTGGGGTCTCTTGCCTCAGTGTAAAGGAGTCCATCATCCCAATACACTTTATGGGCACCTGTGGCATTCCCTGCAGCCTCAGCAGCAGCCTGCTGTCTGAGGGTTTCAAGAGATGAACAGTATAACTGTGCTTGTCTCATGTCTGCCCTGGAAGGTCCCCCTGTCCCAAGAAACTCAACCTGTTCAGGCTCAGGTTCTTCTAGGACAGTTCCTTCTGGGGTCTTTGGGTCAGTCTCCTGTGAGAGCTGATCCTCACCTTGAGGCAAGGGGGAAGGCACTGCCTTAACCCTACTGTTCTTTCTCTTGGTTAGTGTCTGGTCCATTGTTCCAGGATCCAGCACTAGTTCAGCTGGGCATTTATTGGCCCGTGACCTAGTCACAGCAAGGACATGTGCTGACAAACCTAACATCTCCACATGAGTCCTATACTCCACATCTGACCATAGAGAGGATTCCAAATCATTGCCCAAAAGACAGTCCACTGGGAGGTCTGAACTAACAACAACCCTTTTGAGGCCATTTACCCCTCCCCAGGAGAAATTAACAAGTGCCATACTATGGTTGGTAGTGACATTGCTAGCATTGGTCACTAGGTAGTCTGAACCTAGTATTACCTGATCAGGGTCCACAAAGTTTGGTGTCACCATAGTGACACTGGCACAAGTGTCCCTGCAGGCCTGAGCCAATTTTCCATTGATTAAAGGTGTCTGCCTGTACTTGCCCAGCGTACTGGGACTTATTGTAGGGGTCAAATCCATGTCCCCAGTACAAACAAGACCAGCCTGGGTAGGTACTCTGACTAGGTCAGAGCCTGCCTCAGATACCAATGTCAACCCAGGCGCTTTACAAGAACATAAAATAAAAATAAATAAAATAAACCCCACTATAGCTTTAGGGGAACACTACCACTACTAACTGAACTAGGGGTTGCAGGTGCCTTAGGGGCAGTAGTGGTAGGAGCTGGGCCTTTCTTGGTGCACTCACTAAACCAGTGAGCATTACTTTTACAGTATTGGCACCATGGTTTCTTCTGACCATTATTCTTCTTCTTTTGGGAATTCTGGGACCCACCCTCCTTAGATTGTTGGGGCCCTGTTGAAGACTTCTGGTCATTTTGTTTACTCTCATTACCCTTCTGGTCTGCTTTCTTCTGGCCACCACCCTGGTTCTGGTTCTGCTGCTTGACCCTTGTCCTGACCCATCTGTCTGCCTTCTTTCCCAATTCTTGGGGAGAGGTCAGATCTCAGTCAATAAGGTGCTGATGCAACAACTGATTTTGACAATCGCTAAAGATTTATTCTCTCATAATTAGATTATACAATCCTGTGTAATCAGTAACTTTACTTCCCAGTAACCAGCCTTCAAAAGCCTTAGTGGCACAATCTACAAAGTCAGCCCAATCCTGAGACTGAATTTTCTGGGTGTCTCTGAACAGCAACCTGTACTGCTCAGTTGTTAAGCCAAACCCACCAATCAGTGTATTCTTCAGGACTTGGCAATTGTTAGCATCCTCAGCTCTAATAGTGAGGAGCTTATCTCTATCTTTACCTTCAAAGGAGAGCCACAGAATAGCTGCCCACTGACTCTGGGGGATGCACTGGACAGTGCAGGCCCTCTCCAAAGCAGTCATCCATTTGTGGATGTCATCCCCTTGTTTAAAGGGGGGCACTATTTTACTCAGGTGTCTAGTATCAAAACTCCTGTCCTTATCTCTAGGGATAATGCTGCCACCAGTGGGGTCTGCCCCACTCAATTTTTGCTCTCTGGCAAAGGCAAGTCTTTCCTTGGCAAGGGCAAGTTCTTCCCTCTCAATCCTCAGATTGACTTCCCTCATTTTAGCTTCATGCTCTCTTCTCTGAGGGGATGTCATCCCTCTGTGAGAAGATGCCTGAGAGCCATTGGTATGGATAGATCTGTTAGAGCCTCTGGAGCGAGACCTAACTCGTCTATCCCCAATGTTAAGCCTACCTGAGAGTGGGCCTGGGGGTCCCCCAGTTCCATTCTCATGCATACTTAAGTTGGTCCTGGTGAGCCTACTGACTACTCATCCTCATCCCCTGACAACTCCTGTTCCTCTTCCTTCTCTTCACTTTCTGTTCCATTGAGGTTGAGGTCAGGGTCCCCAAGGGTTCCCTCTAAGGGGGGCATACTCCCATCTGGATTAGAGGGGCCTGGGTTAGAAGCCCTTCTATCATCATATGTCTCTAAGAGACCTATCAGAAAAGGAGTGGTAGGGTTAGAACCCTGTTTTAGTTTCCTGGAGGTACACAGTTGTCTCATCTCCTGGAAGCTAAGAGCTGCATAGCTTGACATGACCTGTGGAGGGTCAACTGACACAAGGGGAGCCACTGAGTTCTCTCCTGTGTCAGACATGCTTTTCTAGTGAGGTGTAAGTGGTGCACTTACCTACACTATGGGTTTACCTACTGATCCCTTGCTAAGAGTTGTAGTCAGGGTGTGCTAGGCCCTGTTACACTACAACAGCTGGTTCAGTAGAACTCAGAGTATTCTAAGCTAAGTTATATGTATCTAGGTACTTATGTGATCTTTCAAAAGATATTCTTAGGATACGTATGTGATAAAACAACAGCAAGCTCAAATCCCAACCGCTGCACACCAATGTGAGAAGTTGGCCTGATATATAGTGCTCACTATTCTAGTGATCACTGTGTATCATTCCAAAAGACCCTTATTGATGATTGGTTGTAAGTCAACCTATAGACCAGCTATCCTAGTAGAGTGGACAAAAGCAGTCTTTAGGCTAAACTCTAGAGGGCGTGTTAAGCCAGCTGTTTTACCATCACATATACCCCTTGAACACCAAGTGAAAGGACACCACACAAGTTGTTATAAAAAATAAAGTATATTTATTAATAACAAGTCTACCCTGAACTCTTTATGAGTCAGGGAGCTAAGCACAATACAAAACTCTTACAAAAATACTACAAGTTGCACAATTTACACAAATGCCAGAGGGGCACGAAAAACCATATACTCTAAAAGTGGAATGCGAAATGCTAGCAGGTGAGTAACACAATCCAGAGGCTTCAGGACCGCTAGGACTACCTTACTGAACCCTAAGGTTAGGAGCAGGAGGCCTAGGTGGAGCGGGTGCAGAGTGTGAACTCTTACGCGGGATGCGGGACAAAGTCTATGGATGCTAGCAATTCTAAAGTTACTGTTTCCGGACGAATCCGACTAGGTAGACTAAAAACGAAAAAGGATCTGGACACTTGGATAGTGAACCTGCGTTGGAGCACCGAAATGCTCGAGTTACCTAGCCCAGGGGCTGCGGCTGCATAGGGTTCAAAAGACGTCGGGAAACCTCGTTGTAGTCTATGGAGCCTGAAAGAAGATGTTGCTGGCAGGCGACCAGTGAAGATGTTCCGGGTGATCCAAGGCTGGATCGGTGAGGGAGACGACCTGAAAGCAGAGGGGACTCAGTTCTTAATCACTAGCCAGTGATTGTGTGGGCACCAGGATGGCACCGGATGAGGTCACCGCGATCAGGTGAGTGGGCGACGCTGGACTCTGCAGCCACACGGGCCAGGAGGCGTTGTCGGCGACCAGGCTGGAGGTGCGAGCTGTCCCACGAGGGTGTCTGCTGTCGGCGATGCTGGATCCAAGCTTGGAGCAACAAACCTTGGCAAAGGCAAGCCCACGCGGTGGAGTCAAAATGGCGTCTGGAGTGGACCAGGAGGGTCCGGGTGCTCCTCTTTTGGAAGGGAGCAAGGGCCAGTCTGGAGCAACCAGACCAGCGGTGAAAACGTCGTGGTACGTCGTCAGGAGGGTCACTGGCCAACGGGCAAGTGACCGGACAACGTGGCAAGCAGCAAAGAGCAGAAGGGCCCCACGCAGATCTCGTGGATGCTGGGGGGCTGGACTTCGGTGCTGGAGCTGCTCTGGGTTGGGGCTTCTCAAACCCCAGTGCACTCACTCGAGGATCCCTCGGCGGTCGTGCTGGTTAAGCGTCGTGCAGTTTTTGAAGATGACCGGTCCCTCAGGTCTCGGCACACCCACGAATCTCAGCTGGGCTGATGATACAGGTAGAGGTCAGAGATGCCAGGGAATCCGGGTCTCGTCGAGCTGGGCAGTCTTGTTCCGGAGGATGGACGTGCAGCAAACCGCAAATGCTTAGGTGGTGCCTGCGGGTGCAGGGTGGCTACTCCTTAGCCACAAGGGAGAGTCTTCAGAGAATGTCAAGAGTTCCTTTCGTGTAAAGTAGTTCAAGATTCAAGATTATCTAATTTGGGAAGGGGGCCCGCTCCTACCTTTATCCTAAGAAAAGGGGCTGGCACGCGACTAGGTCCTGCCCATGGGTGGGACCAGGAGGGGGGTGGTTATACCCCTCTCCTTTGTCCGGTCTCTCCCCAGCTCAGGGGCTGGGGTGCCCCTGGATCTGGTTTGAGCCGGCATATGCACAGTGAGCACCGAGGGTGCCACTTGCAGTCACCTTCCTCTCAGCCCTGCCTACCTGGGATACACAAAACCCTGTCTGGGATGGTGCTAGCACCGCCCCTGACAGGAAACCCTTTGTCCGAGCTCTCCTCACAGGAAGTACTCCCAGCAGCAGGAGGTCAGACTTGTGTCTGTGGTGGCAGCATCCATTTTGTGATGCTGAGGCTCGAGTTAACTTTAACCGGGGTTCACAGTTACACACATGTCTTGTCCCTCTAGAAGGGTGGAATGCTAACCCCGTCGCCAGAATTGGCGAGGGGTTAGTATTCCAATTCGTATGACACCTTACTCGACATGTTTTGATAAAGCGATACCAAAGTTAGCAAATAACCGCGAGGATTATAATGCACTTAAGAGTATATGGTACGCGTTATCATGGAACAGCTATTAGGACTGGGTTTCGCAAGCTGCAAATGGGCTCAGCTCATGCCAGAGCACCATCTCACATAATTCCAAGCACTCTGCCTTCAGGATTGATAAGGCCTGGCATAGGAGTGACTGATAGGAATACATGTGTCCATTTTAGGGTTAGATATAGGGATACTATATCTAAAGCAAAGGGTGATTACACCACCTTGCCCCAGCTGTCGTGCAGCCAGTTGTGTCAGATTTGGATGGCCAGCCAGGGGTGGCATAATACACCTATGTCCTGGATACCTAAGATATGCTGTACAGGGACTGATAAGGTGGCCCAGTACCAATTGGTAAATGCACCTAAGGTACATGTGTGTCAATTTAGAGAGAGAACAGCCAGGCTGTGGGTCTGATTAGCAGGCCCACAGCCAGGGAAAGTCGTAAACCAGTGAAGCAAAAAGCAAAAATCGGGGGTGACCATAGGATTGCAGACCCCACTCACCTACAATGCACCAGAAGGATGCAGGAGGCCATCGGCCCCAGAAGCCGCAGCGCCAACCTGAGTGAGACTCGGGACAGAGGCAGAAAGATCGGAATCAGAGCCTGAATATCCCGAACCCACTGTTCGAGAGGATAAACCCGAAACTGCGCCGAGTCTAGAACCACTTCGATGAAGAGGAGCTTCTGAGAGGGACACAGGTGTGACTTCGGCACATTGATGGAGAACCCCAGCAGGTGCAGGAGGTCGGCCGTAGTCTGGAGGTGGCTGACAACTGTCTGGGGCGAGGCCGCCTTCAACAATCAGTCATCGAGATAGGGGGAGACCGACACTCCTAATCTGAGCAGATGAGCTGCGACCACCGCCATCACTTTCGTGAACACCCGAGGGGCGCTGGTAAGGCCGAAGGGGAGCACGGTAAACAAAGTGCTCGTGGCCTACCATGAACCGCAGGTAGCGCCGGTTGGCCCGCAGGACGGGAATGTGAAAATAAGCGTCCTGCAAGTCCAACGCTACCACCCAGTCTCCCAGGTCTAGGGCAGCTAAGACCTGAGCCAGAGTAGCATCTTGAACTTCTCCTTCTGGAGTAAGTCGTTGACATTCCGCAGGTCCAAGATAGGGCTTAGGCCCCCTTTGCCCTTCTTGGGAACCAGAAAGTAGTGGGAGTAACAACCACACCCTACTTCTGGCCCAGGAACGCGCTGGATGGCCCCCTTGGCCAAGAGGGCCGTAACTTCCTCTCGCAGAAGTTGCAAGTGAACCCCCAACACGCAGTGGTATTGCGGTGGCATGGCTGGAGGGGTCGCCTCGAAGGGGAGGGAGTAGCCCCTCCGGACGATTTGCAGCACCCACCTGTCCGATGTGATGTTGCACCAGCCTGAAAGCTCGGACTAGGAGGGCTTTGAGGTGGATGCTGCGGGGGTGGATGTGGACTGGCCTCGCCGTTGTCCCCACCGCGCTGGATGTTAGTCTGCGGCCCGTGGCTGGCAGGACGTGTGGGGGCGCCACTTCCTTGGCCACGAAAGGAGCGAAAGGCAGCAGTTTGCTGGTGCGGGCCGACAGGCCCAAGGACTTGGCCGTTACCCCTCGAGTCCTTAAAGTGCTCAAGCGCACGGTCTGCCTTGTCGCCAAAAAGGCGACGGACATCTAACGGCATGTCCATAAGGGTGTTCTGGACATCAGCCGAAAAGTTGGCGGACGTCAGCCAGGATTGGAGGCGAACCACCACCGTCGTTGCAATCGGCGTGCCTAGAGAGTCTGTTGTATCCAGCCTACATCGGATGGAATACCGTGCTGCATCTCGACCCTCCACAAGGGCTTGGGTGAGTTTAGCCCGGGCCTCCTCCGGGAATTGTGGCAGCACGTCCGCGACCGTGTCCAACAGAGAGTGGGTATAACGGCCCACAAGGCATGCGGTGTTGACTGACCGCAACCCCAAACTTAGTGAGGAGAACATCTTTTACCATATTGTTTGTACATTTTGGATTCCTGATCAGGGAGAGCTGTCGGGAATGCGATCTGGGAATTAGAGGCCTGGATAACCAGGCTCTCGGGTGTGGGGTGGGTGGACAGGAAACTAGGGTCGCCTGGGGCCGGGCGGTGGCATCTGGCCACGTTCCTATCTACAGGGGGACCTGTAGCGGGCCTGGACCAAGTGCCCAAAAGAACGTCTGTTAAGGCCTCATTAAACGGCAGTAGGTGCTCCGAAGAGCTTGCCTGCGGTTAAGGACCTCAGTGAGGAGGTTAGTCCTCACGGCCGCGACGGGGAGTTTAAGAGCCAAGGCCTTGGCCGCCCTCGTCAGCACCACATTATAGGCAGCCACCTCCTCCGTTGCCACGGCAGGAGGGGAGACAAATAAGGAGTTTGGCGAAGTGTCCAAACCACTGGCCACCCCTAGTTCTCCTGCCCAGTCTTGAAAAGACTGGCACTCCTGTGCCAGATGGTCCTCAGACCCCTCCCAATCCGCCTCGCCCTCCATCTCTTGGTACTCGGGTTCAACTGATGGGGCCGGATCATAGAAGAAATGTTCTTCTCTCGACGTAGAATGCGGCGTCGCTCCGATGTCTGAACCGGATCGAGGGGGGAAATCGGGGACCATGTTGTCCGGGGGCGGCGTCGGGGGCGACACCCTGGGGCTCGACGTCGGCAGAGGGGTCGTGAGGTCGACCAGCAGCAACCTGGATCCGGACCTAGATCCAGTGAGGGTCTGCGGCGTCGGGACCGAAGTCGCCGACGGCGCCTGGACCGAAGCAGCCGCCGGCGCGCTAGGCCTCCCAGACGAACCCCCGGGGCCCGAAGGCACCTCCGTAGGGCCCGTCGAAACAGATCAATTCCTCATATGGCCATGTCTGAACTGGGGTGGCTTAGTGAGCAAAATAACGATGGAATAAACCCAAATCTGTGACTGGGGTGAATGTTTTGCCATTGTGCAACATTCCGACCATCATCTTGTGTGTTTTGCTGATCAATTCCTCATGGCCACAAGGAATGCGTCGATCTCCTCCGGCGCCGCGTTCAGCCCAGGGACCGGCGGGTATGGAGCTGGCTGCGGGGCGGGCGTTGTCGCCGGAACCCTCATCCGCATCGCGCGAGCGTGGGGGAAGGGGGGGGGGGGGCTTGGGGGGGGGGGGGGTGGTTGGGGGGTTCAGGGAATCAGAAGAGCGGTGTCGCCTCTTCAACTTCTTGTGCTTCATACCTAAGGACTTGGAGCCCGACGAGTGGTGTCGACTCGCCGAGCTGTGATGACTCCGGCCCCGTGACCAGTCCCTCGACCTCCTCCCGGACCAGGACCTTGATCGGCGCGGGGCCGACTGCGGGAGCTCGAGGCGCTTAAGGGACCGCTCCCACCTAGCTTTTGACGTCAAGGCCCGGCAGTCAGGGCACGACTTGTCATCGTGGTCGGGCCACAAGCAATGCAAGCACCAGCGATGGGGGTCGGTAACCGACATCAGAGTCGGTTGCAGTCGGCACAGGGTTTGAACCCGGGCATCCCTACTGGCACCGATGGAGTCGTTCGACTCGAAAAACAGATCAAAAAGATCAAAAAGTTTAGGCAAAAAATGACTAAGGGTACCACTTTTTCCGTATCGGCGCTTGCTGGCGCAGATAAAAGAAGAACTGACGTCAGCGCGCGAGTGCGGCGTCTAAGTATTCCGGCGACGTCCTCCCGGCACCGACGACGGACGCGAAGCCGCAGCAACCGCCTACCGACGTGCAGGGGTACTGCTACACAAAAATTTCCGGATCCAGAATGAAGCCTGGGGATATTCTAAGGTAAGAAATCTAATACTAACCTGTTTCTTTCAGATACCCCTTTTGATAAGGATGGCTACTGCGAGGCACCCTTTTTCGCCCCTTCCTTCTGGACCTCTCCACTACCTGTGGTGCTCTGGCACAGAGAGCGAGGCTGGCCCTGGATGACGCGATTCTTTGACCCCAACCGAAGAGTGGGGTCATGGACTTTGACTTTGAAGATTCCCTGATGTGCACTCTTCCATTGACGGTTTGCCAGACTTGGTCCGTTTTCCAGCTTCTTGACTCAATGCCCCTCCCCCATTCACCCTCTTTGCTCCATGGGACTTGTTTTTGTGTTATTTATGCTCTAGTAACTGATGTAATCAAGTAGAACTGTTTTCTTACTCCTCATTCATGTAAAGTGCTCTGATACCTCCAGGTCTAGCTAGAGCTTTATAAAATTCTATAAACAAACAAACAAATGAATAAATAAATGGTTTGGCGGATTGTGCAGCCACTCTTTTGCCTTATGTATCTATTCATTTTTGACTCCTTGTCTGGATATAAGCATAACTTTGAAGGGCATTTTTTGTTTTCGGAGTCAAAATGTTCGGTGACGAGTTGCATTGGTCTTTTTTATCCTATGGAGCCGAAGGTTTCAGTTTCCGAGGGTGTCTTTTCTCGGCTCGAGCCCGATCCGGAAGGCTTGGTGTGCTGTTTAGGTGCCGAGCCTGAAGGGGGGCATAGAAGCAGTCTCTCAGTGCCGACCATGGCCAGAAGGCAATGGTGGCCCAGAAGCCTTTTGTGTTGTGGCTGTTAATGTGGTGGGCAAGGGGGCTTTTGTACTCATGGCACGTCTTCGATCTCTAGTTCTGAATCCGATTCATAAACAGAGAAGGCCTCTTCCTCTGCTTATGCTTATATCTCCTCCTGTTTGGTATCTTCTCCAAAGATAACAGGGGTGCGTTCGAAGTTCTGCCCCTACATGCCCCTTCGTCGAGCCCAACGGTGCTGCAAAGTCTTTTTAGACCAGAACAATCAACAAGCATTGCAAATTTCTTCCTTGTGCTCTAGTGAGAGGCACAAGTTGCAGACTTTATGGAGGTCGCTGGGCAGATATTTGGAGTGGCCCTGAGGACAGAATTGAAACGGAGTCCGTTCCATCGGCAGAAGACTATGTTAGTGACTGAGTGGAAGTAACTGACGCAGCTAGGCCTGAAGGCCACCAATAGTTAGTCTTGATTGAAAATGGAGATTTTGTTAAAATTTTAAAAATGCAGAGGATGGTGAAACGTGTACGATCCAATAACGAAAAGGGTACAGTGGATTGAACAGCGAGGGGATCCCAAAGAACAGTTTCAAACCGGAGCGCTGCAAAACACATCCAAACCCATTGGCGGAAAGAAAATCTAACAGTGGAGTCGATACCCATGCGCACTATCCCCAAAAAGAGGAGTCACCTTACCTTGTGACTGGAAATGACTTCTTCGAAGAAAAAACAACTTGCAAACATCCAGACCCAAAAGTAGATGGCAGGAGTATGCAAAGCATGTGAATCTACAGTGCACATGCCTCGAACATTATATTTGCTCTTGCTCCAATTTCGCACCCTTGTTAAATGTTCCAGGTCCAGTTATAGAGGTGGCTTACATTTAATTACATAACTCAGCCTTCTCCTGCACAATATACATCTGTATTTTCAATTCCAGGTTTCTTTACATTTGTAGTGGGTACTCACAAGTACACAAAGTGATACGCACCTCATACATATTGCATTATTGTATGATATTTTCATTTGTGTTTACAAAGTTGAAAATCTTCTAATAAAAATAAATATGCTTACTGTGAAAAAAGTTTAAGTAGTTCTATGTCAAAATCCGAGATCATTAAGCTCGATGTGCATGTTTTACTTTTAGTAAAATTTGTACATCCCATGTACCAAGGATTTCTGTTTTGCTACAATTGTTTGGGCCCCCATGAGCAGGGACATGGTCTTTATGTTATACTAAGCATCACATATTTTCTATTCCCCAGGTCAGAAAAAAAGAGCAAATTTTGACAACAGCAGGCAGTGAAGTGGTCTCCCACCAGACACAAAGAAGGAAAAGCAAACACTACAGTTTAGGGTTGGCTTGATAATAAGCCCTCCAAAATTTGCTTTTCAATGTACTTAACTATGGATCATTTGAAGCAAAATATTGATTGCAGGGCAGAAGCCATAATTTTCGCAGCATTCCTTATGCATTATGGCTTGTCAATTAACAATTTAGATCTACTGGAGGTGGTCCACGAGTCTTACAAATTCTAGCGAATACTGCAACACCTGAGACAGCAAGGAGTTATTTTTCTTAGCCTTCACTAGCACATTCCAACATTTTCCAGCCTGCAAGAAGTGGTTATGCTGAAGTGCCACAATGCTAATGTATCTGCAAGCCTGATTGCTTGAACCCATGATGAATTTTGAAAAGGAGCAAACTTGCATATTTGTAAAAATTAAAAGAAAAATTGCAATCGCATTATTACCTCCGAATCTCAGCATCACTAAATCCTTTAATATTTTCACGTGGGATTGTCCTTGGTCTCCCGCGTTTTTTTGGCCGCTTATGATCTGATAGGGAATCACTGTCAGAACCAGAGTATCTTCGATTTCTACTGCGTCTGCCTTCACTGCCATTGAAGCTGTTCTAGGATGTCAGATGGAAAAAGACAACTATTATTTTTTTTTTTACAAATTTCAAACAAAAAATGAAAACAGAGTAGAAAAGTTCAAGACTAGTGGTTTTGCATCAGTTCTATTAATATATTGAATTTATTTCATACAATGACAAACCATGTCACATCACAAAACATTGATCCCTACAACCATTTCACTAGGAAAGTTGATATTGGTGTGTTTATAAATTATTTAGGCGGACAAAAGTGAGTCAAAATTGGAAATGGTGTGATCTCCACAGACAAATGATTTGAGGGGTCAAACTATTCTTGGTTACCAGTTGTTTGGAACTTGTCAAAACATACTGGTTTTCAGGTGGTGCAAAAAAATGCTAGTGGTAGGGTTGTACTTTCAGGGGGGGGGAGCCAAATATGTTCCAAAAGGCCAGAATCCATGCACAAGATCTAAGCGATCTTCCTAAGCTATGAATAATAGATTGCTGACATTTAATTTAATTTAATTTAATTGCGGGTTTATATAGCGCTAGGAATCGACTCCCGGAGGAGTATCTCCACGCTTCGACCGCTGGGGAACCCGTCCTGGCTCACCCTGAGAGATGGTCCCTGATGGGTATCTCTAAGATGCGACCAAGCATCCCCGGCGGTCTGGGGGGGCCGTTGTGAAGATGAGGCAAGCTGATGCCCAGAGTTGCCGAGTGTGGTCTCTGACTAGAGTAGGCACAGAGGCGAGAATTATCGAGTCCGCTGACCCTGGTCCACGACCCTGCCGCGTCGGGAATCGAACCCTGGTCCCGGGCCGTCCTCTGCTTACGGGTCTGCCGCCTCTAACCAGTGAGCCACACTTCTCCACTGTCCTAGGTTCTTGGAGATACTGCCTAACTGTCGAGGGTTGGCTCCTGAAACAGCACAAACAAGTGTTTAGTAAAGCCAAATTAATTTAAATTGTTACCCATATTCCACTAATAGCCAATGCAGGGACGGTAGCATGAAGTTAGCAAGTGACTGTTAATCCCACTCCTGAGCAATGCAGTAGTTGTCCAGGAGGTCTGCTGACCCTGTCAAATGCCATGTAACGGGTGCTAAAGAAATAAAATGTTGCATGTTGTGATTGGTTCTTAGTTGCCTCGCAATGTGACAAAATGTATTAAAGGTCACTGTTTGTATTTTCTATAGAACACTCTCTTCTTTTACTTCTGATTTTGAAAAATTCTGTTTTTTAAAATTCACAGTTGTTCATGAATAACGAGTACCATGTCGTGTAAGTGACGACCACACAAGTGCTGTTAGTTTTGTTTATTTTCCATTGCACCACAGCCTGACAAACATGCAATTAAAGCATGAAGGAATGTTACAATATGCAACTGCAATTTGAATTTCATGTATAGTATGCACTTATACACATGAGATAACCACTGTGTTCAGAAAAATAATTTACAGTTGATCCATTTATATATTCGTCAGGCTACAATTTCCTGCAGTTCCCACTATTCGCCAATGCAGTAGTTGTAAAGGAAACTTGTTCATCTGGTATAAAAGGAAACAGAGAGCATGTTAGGTTCTCTGTTGCATCAAAACATGCCAAACCACAGGTGTTATAAGTGTAGTACAGGCATTTGGGAGCTGCAACAAATGTATACTGCTTATGTTTTTTTTCTACTCCTGCTTTGAATGATGCTGAGCTTGCAAGGACAATGTGTTTCGCAAATGAGTTCCATTACACCACATCCAAATAAAATGGAGGTACGAAATTCGAAGCCTTGAAATTGGGTGCTGAAGTGAGCATACATTGCTCATTGAACAATACTGTACCCTTTTACATTGCTTTTGCTTTTAACGATGTTGGGGTTCACTGTGCACTGAAAGTAGTTATAACAAGAATGCAAGAGCCTCAAGCCTACTTTTACACTGCCCAAAGTCTAACAAAGCAGATGAGCACAGTGGGAAGCGAAAGACAGGCCAAGCATACATTGATCTGTTTTCATCACTGCCTTTAACCTTGCGTTCTGCTTCCAATCATTCCTGATGGCCTTGTGTAAAGTAAATTGCGTGTTAGTCTATGTATACTTGCACATCCATTTCTATATTTTTGTTTCCTTCAGCAGTAGCACAGACTATGTTGAACAGTGTAGGCCTGGATCGATGTGGTTTCACAGTAAGGAATAAGTTACCCCTCGTCGACGAATCCCCCGTCGACGAGCTTGTCGACTAAACCAATTTTAATTTCGTTTTCAATTTCTTCGTCGACGGAAACTCCGCAGTTGACAATTGTCGTCGAGAACTTGGAACTCCTCTCAGAAGATTGGGAAGAGGGTTTCTTGAAGGCTGGGTCAGTCTTCGCAACCTTGGAAGGCGTAGATGGTCCTACCCTCTCCTTTTCACCTCGGTGAGGAGATTTGCTTGGACCCTGGCTCTCAGACTCACTGGGGGTCTTATTTGAGGCCTTAGAAGGACGCTCCACAGAAGGAGAAGGGGAACCCCTACCCCTTTTCACTGACCTTCTTGAGGAAGATGCCGATGCTGAATCCTCACTGTCACTGGAGACAGTATCCTTCCTGGATTTCAACTTCTGGAGCCATGTCAGAAGCCTACCCTCATGGTCCCGGAGGGTCTTGGTTGAAAAGGTGCGACAGATCTTACAGTCCGCAGCCTTGTGGTCAGGATAGAGGCAATAGATGCAGTCTTTATGCTTATCCTCAATGAAAAGCCTTCTCTTGCCACAGGTAGAACATGGCTTGAAAAGGGCCTTCTTCTCCTTGTCAGACGTCCTGAAAGGAAGCTAACAATCTGAAGTGAATCTGAGGAAAAAACCTTGAAGAAACTCTCTGAAGAGTAGAAGTTGAGCAGAGCTCAAAGGAGACTCCCTAAGCAAAATGTGCGGTAGAAAATCTGAGGCTCCTTCAGGAGGGTTCTAAGGGGTGAGGCACTTCTGATTGGCTGAAGCCTAAGTTTGGTCTCTTTTACTAAAAGAGGGTAACATGCTGCAAAAGGGAATGAGGCCTAGGCCTTTTTCTTTCTCTTTTGTACCTACTGCTATGGTATTTTTGTTACTGAGACTCCCATTCCGACGACGGGGAATGATACAAAAGCATGTGAATCTATGAAAGTTCCAATACTGGGGCAACCTAGCTTTTTATGTGGTGAGTCAATTTAACGGCACGCCATGCAGTAAGTCCAGATGACCCTTATTGGTTTACATGGGGTTACTTTAATAATCCTAAATACTCTATTTGTGGTTGCGTGGTCAAGCAGCTTAGGCTTATCAGAGGGGAGTGTTAAGAACTTGTTGTACTCAAATGAGACACACACTCAAGAAATCCGGGACTAATTTTTAAAAATAACAGATTTTTATATGAATTTATAAACCAAAATATTTGGAATGAGGTAAGTACTTTTGAAGTTATGGAATTTACAAGAAAACAGTAAAAATGTTTGAATAACTTTTTGAGGTATGGTTCTCGAACACAATGATATTATCCTACGGGAGGGAAAACATATATGCTAAACATGCATTTGCAGACGGGTATGCCCTTCAGAACTTAAGGTCATCAGGGACCAAGGTCCAAAGAACCACCAGCAGTTTGGGTTTACCTGCCCTGGTGTGTCCGCATTCAGAGGTCCTGGGATGGTTGACCTGAGCGCTCACTGGTAAGGACAACGGTGCCTGAAACAAAGAGGCTGCTAAAGGGGACTTGTGGACAAGGAGGGGTTCAGGTTTTGAGGACCCCTAGACCAAGAGGATGCAGTCAGGAGTCACAGCCCTGGGCTGTGTAGCCCGGGTTCAGGGAGTCTTGGCTGCCTCTCATTGAAGCCGAGACTCTCATGGTTGACGGTTTGTTCTGCAGAGGAGTGAAAAATAAGACAGCAGGGCCAGATCATGGATCTTGTCGGTTATGAAGTCCCTTGCCATGCAGGTCGTTCGGAAGGAACACAAACAAGACTTGGCTGGTGCAGGTGTTCCGTTACTCAGGAAAGTGGTGCAGAGAGCTCCTGGCAGGTCTAGCATCTTAAAACTAGGCAGAGATACGGGGGTGACCACCTACAGCCACAAATACTTCCTCCTGATCTGTTGCTCCCCCGGTGTCCCTGATGGTCAACAACAAGGTGTACCAGACAAGTGCGGTCAGTTCCTGATGATGCAAGGGGATGGCTCCTCCAACCCAAGGAAGATGCTAGATGATTTGTGAAGTGCTGGTAACTTCTCCAAGTATTGGGAAGGATGCACAACTATTGGATGAGTCTGGTATTTGCAATTATTGAGGTACCAGCAGCCAGGCAGGGTTTTATGCAAAGTTCGGTATAGATTCTCAGTTAGCGGGGTGACAGCTTTTCTATGTCCTTCTTCTGTTCTCAGGTTGTTGAATCTGTCTGTCTGGTGTCCGTGGAGGGAGTCGGGGGGCTAACTACTCAAATTAGGGGCATTTAGGGGAGTATCCAATGGGCTACCTACCACTAGGACTACATACCTAATATGAACACTTCCTGTGGGGAGTAAGCATAACCTTGAACCAGAAGTCTCTATTTTCACCAAAACAAGATGGTGAACCCCTTCTTTGGCTGTCCAGTTCAGGTAGCCCAACTTAGAGGTGTGACTAGCCGGTAAGTCAAACACGCTTCCTGAATATCAAATTTCCTGTCTGCTCTGGTGCCAAATGGTCCTCAAGGCAGGGGGTGGAACTGCCCAGGTCTGGAAGGGAAGCCGTGGTCGCATATCAAAGGAGACAGAGGCTTTGAAGGCTCTGACCTGGATATGCTAAATTGCTAGCCATCCTGCTGGAGGAGGTGAGAACCCCTTGTGGCCTCTGAGAGCGAGGGCTCTCATCTGCAGGGCGTCACAAACTCATCTGTGGAGGCAGGCTGGACATACCAGTCAGCTAGCACACTAAGTGACTACAGGGGTGCACCTATAAAGTGCCCTCTGGGTGCATGTCTTCATAAATCTGATACTGGCATCAGTTCAGATTCATTAAGACAAGATCTTTTTTATCAAACATCAGCATTTTCAGAGAAGCCATTATGTGGCTGTGTAACTCATAAATACCCCAGCATTGACTCATGTAAACTGTGTCCCTGTGTCCAGAGACCATCAAGAGCAGAGCTCCTCTTTGGGTTCTGCTGGGATTGTCCCCAGGTCCCACACTTGCAGCCTTCCTTTTGAGGGGACTTTTTCCATAGATTAACGTATAGCACAAAAGGCTGCCAATGCGACCAGCACCTGCGCACCGAGACTCACCAGGGAGGTAAAAATGAACTTCTGCTGGTTTCTTGGACCCTAAGATTCTAAGTTCTAAAAGGTACCCTGCAAAACAGATTGTTAGTACATTCATGCAGTGTACGTTTCTCCCATAGGATAACTTTACCAAGTTAAAGGCTCAAACCTCAAAACCCTTATTCAACTGTATTTTCTATTTCTACAAAAATCTATAACTCCGAAGGTTTTTACCCGATTCCGATGATCTTGGATCTAAAATTATATAAAAATAAGTTCTATTTTTCAAATTTGTTCTAAAAGAAATTCTTGATTGTGTGCCTCATTTGTTTACTCTGCGTGTGCAACAAATGCTTAACACTACCCTTTAATAAGCCTAAGCTGCTCGACCACACTACCACAAATCGAGCACTTGGGATTATGAATTTAAGTCCTGCAGGATAATGAGTGTCTTGCAGGGCTGGACTATTTGCATAGTGTGCCCCTACATTAGTACAGTACATAAACAGCCAGCTTTCCACATTAGTGAATCAGCAGTTGGTACAAGGCTATGCATTTGCTGATACCTCTTGGTCAATGGGTGATTTTACAAAGAAATCCACAATTGACTTTAGTCAAAAACATTTCTACCCAAAAATATATTAGATTTTAGATTGTTCTAAAGCTTTCGGGACTGCTCCTTTAAAGCCTTCCGTGCCATGGCCCCGCAGTCTGAGCACGACTGAGTTGTGGTCATGCTCAAGACACCATAAGCACACAAGATGAGGGTTGGCAACTGACATGGCACAGTGACAGGCACCACATGGCTTAAACCCTACCTTTCTATAGGTCATTCCTTGACACACAAGGAAAAAATCTTTGACAAAACATTGAAACCAGTCTGTCAAAAAGAGACCGATGGGAAGCTCTTCTCCAGATCAGTACTAACTGGCTCAAAGAAAAGAACTGATATCCGAGCACCTGAGTAGCACCTATATAGGTGACAACTTCATATCCGGCACCAACTCTGCCGTGCAGAGCTGAATCGAGCCACCCGATGGTGTGGGTAAGGGATACTGTACATGCGAAGGTTTGCGGAACCAGCCAGACTGGGTAATTCAAAGGTAAGGAACCTGCAGTTAGAAGTCTCTATCAGAAAAGTGTTTTTTATTTAGTCAATTTTCTAAAAAGGTCCCAACTTTCCTAACTGCCTGGCACAGAGGAGATAGTCCAGAAAAGCAATTTGACAACTTATCTGCAATTTAATATGTAGCAGTTAAGCAAAATGTCCAGCCAGCAAAATCAAAACTGGATCAAACCCTACAGTCATACAGCTCTAGGAGATCCTGGCAGAGTTTGATGTTACCAATTCAACAGAAGATCCTGACACCCCTCTAGAGGAGGAGGTGGACAGTGACCATGACCAATGGTCCCTCTAATATTTTTCCTCTGTGTGCGGCAATATAAGGTCTATGTGCGCTGCAACAAAGGCTATGTGCGCCAGTAACCAGACCGCACGTGCGGGTGCAGCGCCAAATATCACTCCAAACTTGCTTAAACAAGCATTTGCAATGCAATAGGTCTCGCATTAGGAAAGTTTGAGCTATTGGTATTGTAAATGACAAATTTTTTATTAATGTGTTGGTTTTGAAAATAGCGAAATTAATAGCTTTGTCATTTACAATGCCAATAGTTTTACCTTTCGCAAATGTGACACCTATAGCATTTGTAATGCAATATGTGTTGTATTTACGTGACTTAGATGTATTGATATTACAAATAACAATGGCTTTTAATTTTTTTAAATAATTAATACTTAAATAAAAGTTATTGTAATTTATAATGGCAATAGCTTAAACTTTTGTAAATACCTTTTGTGAAGATTATGTTCAGTGTTTTTTATTGTGACGAAAATCCAAGAACAGAACTGAAATATTAACATCTTTTTGTGACATTTGTAATAAAGCTTGAAACATTGAGAGAACATATTTGAACCAGTTGTTGAATGGTTGCACAGATTGATGCTGTGGTGGCGCTGAGTGATGTGGTGGTGACGAGTGATGCTGTGGCGTTCAGTGATGCTGTGGTAGCGCATAGTGATGTTGTGGTGCCCCTGAGTGATGCGGTGATGGTGCTGAGAGATGCTGTGGTGATGCGATAGATAGAGTGAGGGCGATAGATAGAGGGAGGGAGGGCGATAGATAGATAGAGGGAGGGCGATAGATAGATAGAGGGAGGGCGATAGATAGATAGAGGGAGGGCGATAGATAGATAGAGGGAGGGAGATAGATAGATAGAGGGAGGGTGATAGATAGATAGAGGGAGGGCGATAGATAGAGGGAGGGCGATAGAGGGAGGGCGATAGATAGAGGGAGGGCGATAGATAGAGGGAGGGCGATAGATAGAGGGAGGGCGATAGATAGAGGGAGGGCGATAGATAGATAGAGGGAGGGCGATAGATAGATAGAGGGAGGGCGATAGATAGATAGAGGGAGGGCGATAGATAGATAGAGGGAGGGCAATAGATAGATAGAGTGAGGGCGATAGATAGATAGATAGATAGATAGATAGATAGATAGATAGATAGATAGATAGATAGATAGATAGATAGATAGATAGATAGAGGGTGATAGAGGGAGGGTGATAGAGGGAGGGTGATAGAGGGAGGGTGATAGATAGAAGGAGGGCGATAGAAAGATCGATAGATCGATCGATCGATCGATAGATAGATAGATAGGTAGATAGATCGATAGAGGGAGGGCCATAGATAGAGGGAGGGCCATAGATAGATAGATAGATAGATAGATACCGTACAATCTATTCCAGTTCCAAGGAGAATAATCATGTCTGCATTAAGAGCGGGGCAAGAAGGGGAACATGGGGTACATTGATTAATATAAAACAGTAACATTAATATCCATCAATGGTAGGGGGAGAAAGAGGAACCCAGTTTTTCTCCCACTTAAAAAGCCCTCTATGGAGTACAAAGGGTCTAGGCAGCAGTTTACTTAACAGGTCAAACGCACAGATTTTTCTTCCTGCACTTGCCTGGGGCCAGGCTCAGTGTTTACACATTGAACAGTTAAGGGAGCCAGGCGACGGAGCTACACGTCACAAGGATAAGGAATGAAAGAATGGAGAGATACACCATACAAAGTGGAGATAGATGAAAGAATAAAGAGAAAATGCAGAGAATGGATAGATAAAAGGGAGAGGACAGATGAGGAATGTGCGGAGAGACGTAGGGGATAAGGGAAGGAGAGCAAGAGTTAAGAGAACAGAGAAATGCAAGGGAGAATAGAGATTAAGAGTGAAGAGCAAATGAAAGAGTGGAGAAAAACAGGTAGTACAGAGAAAAGAAGAGGGTTCAGAGATGAAAGGGAGAATGGAAAGGTTCCGGAGCGAGATGTAGAGCCTAGAGAGCAGAATAAGAGGAGTTGGTCCGGAGAGAAAGAACGAAAGACAGAAGAAAACCATAAGAGGAGAAATGTGTGAACTGTAAATAAAGATACAAAGACTGAGGGGAGAATGGGAGCACGTAGGGAAGAGTGAAATGAAGGGATAGAAAAAAGGGGACAAAAAGGCCTAACGTAATGTAGTAGAAAAAAAAAAAGAAGTGGTGAGCTAGACATAGTGCACAATGGAAATATCACCGGAGACTGGATAGAAGGGAAAGTGGAGAGATACGTGTTGGAAAGGTGGGGCGGGGTGGATGAAGAAAAGCAGTGAGATACAGAGCCACTGTGAGGCGGGTAGAAGGAAGATATATATGGAAGTCAGGACAGATATGGCAGACAGAGGCAAGAGCAGGGGAAAGTTAATAAATAGAGGGGACAGAGCGAAAGGGACAAGAATTCGGTACTGCTGAGCAGTCACTCACAGTAAAGGTGAGGATTTCAGCAGACACAGGCAAAGGATCACACGCTCAGGTGAGAGGCTGACGAGATTCACAGCTCCGCCCAAGGTATCACTTGCACAAAGGAAGCCCTTATCTGCCAATAGTCCAATTTCATGCTGACAGGAAAGGGAAAACATCACTCAACAAGCATTGGCAGCCGCAAAATTAACGTAAAAAAAAATCCATTTGGCCTCTGCGAAAAGCTACTCCTCGGCAACTTGTAGTAAAGGGTGACAGTAACACGTTACACATATAATAGGTACACACTCGCCTAATGACCACTCGATAGCAACCGCCTTCATCTGAAGAACATAAACTTAGTCAGACAAAGAGAATGTAACCTCACGCAAAAGAGAGAACAACGGTTATCGCCACCCAAACTGAGTCCGTACAAACAGCAGCACACAATTCACACCAACACTGAACACTGACACCAGATACGAGAAAACTCCACTATAATAAAAAAAAACATCACTGTACTTTTGATGGAGACTACCAAAAGCACATCAAAATATTCTAAATGCATGATACATACGTACTATATATATGTACACTCCACTTTTAAAGGACATTGGGCCGAGCACACACAACACAGTTTAGAGCAGGAAATAGCCACAATCCACCTTTGAGGGAAACAAACGAACGTTTAGCAATCACGCCACACTCCTGAAGAATCTCCTCCCCCCCACATCTAACCCCGGGGCTGGTGGCTCAGTGGAATAATGCGTTCACTCTAGGGGACTGTTTGACCTTATGGTCGCAGGTTCATATTCCGGCGGGTCCACTCAGCCTTTCATCATTCGGAGATCGATAAAATGAGTACCATTGAGTTGGGTAACAATAAGCACCTGTTATTCAGCACTAAGTTGCCCACGAGTGAACGTGCATTTCGTGATGTTATAAAGCAGTTTCCTCCACCTCTCAGTAAGACAGGAGCACTCCGACTACCAATATGGAGTGAGGAAATGATTTATGTGATATGGTATTCAGAACCTATAACTATTTAGCACCAGGTAGGTCAGCAAACAGTAGAATATGAAATTTTGGAACAGGGCCAATACAAACAAACAAAATCCGATGCATACTGGAACCTCGGTAAAGAGCAAATTGCTCTCATACAACACCCTCCATTCCTTCAAAGTGTCTGGAGTCAACACATTCGACGCCTTAGTGCTTATTCACTTAAGCAACACATTGAAGAGTGCACAGGTGTTTGCAACCTCCGTGAAGTTCGATGCGCCAACCAAGAAGCTTGATAGCAGCACCTTCAAACACCACTTTATATGCACTGTTCTGCATTCCTTTTCCCTGGTGGGTGCCTTTCCTGTCTTGACTCCCCCGGCCAAGTTCCCTTTCCCGTACCTAGTGCACTCCTCCACCTCACCACCATGACACCACCGCTATAGATTTCTATCCTGGAAACATCGGCGCTGACATGGCGTGACCCGCACAGGTGTGAGATAGGAAACACGACGGGTAAACAGAGGTGTGACGGCAGCGCAGCCGCGCGCAGGCCGGAAACAAGGATCTTGTTCACAGACTTCAGCGTATTGGATCACGGCGCATGCGCAAGCACTGTGCTTTAAAGGGACAGCACACGGATGAGCTGCGCTCGCTAAATTATAGGTTTGTAAATAAAAGAGCTCTATCCGTCCGCGCTTGAGCTGTCATTCTAGGCATGCTTCTGATCATCGGCTGACCACGTGCCTCATGTCAATGGTTGTGCTTTTTGGATTTGTTTTTGATCAGGTTGGTGCAACTGCAGGAATGCTAATGTAACAGGCTGAGGATCGCTGGGCGCGAAGCAGCGTGGTGGGAACGCACGTCGCCGTTAGCGTGCACATCAGATCACCGGAGAAGTTAGCTGACCTCCGAGTCTGCCTGCTGCAGACACTGACCCGCTGGAGAAGGAGAGGGAAACGCGGAAAGAGCCGGTGAGTGGGGAGGAGGGGGGCAGGGGGTGGGGGTGGGGGGCAGGGAGGGTGTGTGTGTACCTGTGTGTGTATGTGTGTGTGAACAGCGTGCTGCACGTGGCCATCTCTTGTCTGAATGCTGGTTTGCCTGTGGGACAGGAGATGTGCACGGCTCCGGGAGGCTGGGCATGCACGTCCACGATGTGCAATCAGCGCTCGTGCCCAGTTTTATGTCCCTTGAGACCCAACTTGGCAGCAATAGGTCTCGAGCGAGACCTAAAAAGGAAAAGACGGTGCATTCTCTCATGAACAGATCCAAGTGAATGTTGTTAGGTAGGTTTGAAACCGTCCCACATGTCAATTTGAAACCTTGGCAGCTATGTTGCTGCATTTCTTTTCCTAATAGAGCTGGGCTGTGGGTTGATTGTGTGCATTTGTTGAAGTTTTCATGTTAATTTCAGTTCATGATGGGCGCTGCGATTAACATGAAAACTTTACAAACAAAAAATGCAGTTTCAGGGTTGGGTTAGGGTAGGGCTGCATCAGGCTTTCGACTAATGCATTTTAATGCTAGTGTCCACATCACAGCATTAAAATGCATTAGTGCAGTATTCTAGCGCCCCTCTGACAATACTGCAACTGAGGTACACTGCCAATAAAGCAGCACCAGTATGCTAAAATTGTCTAACATATATGAGCATGCAACTGCACCTTCAAATTTAAAATGCTATGCGTCAGAGATAGAATATTCATGAACAGCGCTGAGCAGGCCTGGCCGCTAGCAGTTTTAGGCAACAATAAAAATGTCATGATAACTCCGGTGATTAATTTTCTTACTAGAGATAGATGGAGTTTTGTCAAGTGGAAGTTTTGACTCATGGAAAGGTAGCGCAGAGGGCTAATTTGCCTGCTGCCAATAACATGTACCATCCAGATCACAAAGTGCACATAATGTAAATGGGTCAGTGGGTTACTGCTTTTGTCAGTGAGATCCTTTTGATACTTGCAGTTTATAAGTCAAAATCCTAAAATAGAACAGTGAGTTATTAACTTTCATGTTTTCCCCAGTCTAATTACCCTATGGTTGCAAAAAAGGTTCATTTGAATAGAAATCAATTCTGGTTATTAAAGAGAACCCCCAATCATGATATTACATTCTATTTCAATGTGTTTCTCCAAACCAATCACTATTAAACTATACTGCGTACTAGTATGGATGTCATGTCACTCCTACACCTTGTAGTCCTTTGTCTTATGTAACATTTCCTATACAAAGATTTACACACATATGAGTAATTGTCTCCGTGTAAGGAGTGTGATGTAAAGTGCTCTGCCACACTACACTGGTATGAGCGGCACTGTAAATCAAGTTAAATTCATCTGAGCAAGAGTATGGTTACGGAGACTTGAGGGGCACTGTTAAAGGGTGGTAGTGAGGGAATCAGTGGCAGAGGGAATCATTGAGGGGGCACCAACAAACATTGTTGCACCAGCGCTCATGCCACCTTTGCCCTTGAGGTCAGTCCGCCGCACCCATTGGTCCCTCCGTTGGCCTTGTTTCAGCAGTAGTAGCTGTAACTCACCAGGGGTCGACAATGCATGATTTGCAAGCACACCAAACTAAGATCACAATCTTCACGGTCTCTCTGCTTCATGCACAAGCACTTTTAACATGTGCTGCCTGCTTTGGGGCCACTGGAATTATGCACCAATGGAGGACAAAATTATGCCGCAGTGTTGACTAAATTATGCAGCAATAAAGAGGTTGGAATGTAATGCAGTATATTTTCTGATACTTTATTATTTATACATTTTTACCAACGCTAACACCCTCTGGAAAAATGTTGCCTTATTATTATTAGTAGTACAAGTGTAACATACAAATCCAGCAGTGACAAAGGTGATCAGTCATCCTTTGCAAAGGGCCGTCCACTTTGCAGAAACACAAGTCACATTTTTTAGTAACATTTGATCCGTTTGAGCTATAAACGATTTATTAGTTAAAATCGTCAAACTCTGCAGCAGATGATGCATTATTATGTAAATATTGCAGAACCAGAATTATATAGAAAATATTTGCAAACTAGGGTATTTTGCCATTCATGCTTAACTGCTCTTGTGGAAAATGGGAGAAGTGCTAATGACAGAAGCTGCATGGCTTGGAGACAAATGGTTTTAGTCCTGCCAAGTACCACGCATCAGTCAATAGACTAACACATTTCAGTGTGGTGCTCCGCGTTACTGCACTGAAATGAATTGTCAGGCATATACTTAGTCAGCGTGTCAGCATCTGTCACTGTACTGAAGGCTGCCTAAAAGTGTGGCAGCTCACAGCTGGCCTACCGCGGTGGGCGCAGGCAGGCTTGGAGCTCACCTGAAGGCTAACACTCACTCACTAACGAAACGCGCCGCGCCGGCCACGAACCCCATACTGTGCCCTCCAACGAACAAAGTCCGATGAAGAAGGACCATGCAAAGGAAGAAAAGAAAAAAATCACAAGAATCCGAAGAATCAACCCACTCCCCTGGGACACCACCTCCAGCCCCACAATCACTAACCTGGACACTGCACTGCACCACTCCGCCACCACACATTGCCCGCCGGCATGTGCTGAGCCACTCTGCACCCCGTGCCCCTGGCTATCCAAAATTGTGGGAAATACAAAGGGCAAGTTCTCAGCTCTTTGCACTACCATTCCTGCCAAAACTTTCACATTTTTATACTTACTGATGCAGGCCATGAGCGTCCTGACCTATCTCGTGCTTCATAAAATAATGGTTTGGTTGTAGCTTTTTACTAGGCTTAAAAAGAAAGGATAGCAACTATTGCTATAAAACCCTCAAGTTAAAAACAAATGACATGCAATGTGTATCGTTTCTTACAGTAAATACAGTTGCAGGCCTTGCCCTACAAATTTTGTGAAAACAACAAAAAGTGTTTGCATAAATCATTGAGTATTAAAAGAATACATATCATTTATTTTAATTTGTTCAGTCTCAGTGGGTGAATCCTCTTCCGGTCCCCAGTACATCAACAGGAGCAGACTGAAATGTGAATTCAACAACATTTCTCGAACTTTCTACGAGTTTCAGTAATTTTCTTACCATTGAGATCAGGGCTGTTTGCAAATGCCAGTTAAAAGCACCATAAGCGCCTACATCATAGGGTATGAGGTGGTATGGTAAATGGGGGTCTACTGTGAGTTTCCCTTACCCTAGAATTGCTGATTGCTAAGTGGGACTGTGGGAATTTTTTTACTGGAAAGCTGTTGGGACTGTCTGGGCTCGCGGAGATAATTCTGTGGTTGTTACTTTGGTGGGGACTGACTAGAATGTAGGGGATTGGAATGTATGTTTGCAATAGTGGCAAGTTAGTCGGTTGCTGGCTGCCCTGCTTGTTGTAAAATACTTACTTGGATTAAACTCCTTAATTCTACCTTGGCTCCTGTCATCTGTGAAGCGGTACATCCCTGCAGAGGCGACGAAGATGCCCAAAGTAAGTATGTGTCCAAGGAAAGTGTGCGGAAAGTGAAGGTGAAAGAGTTGGATTGGGTTAGAGTTAGGTTGCCTGGTATATTTGCCAAGGGAAATTCGAAGTTTTTTGACCCCAAGAAAGTAGTGTGTGTGAAGGAGCGTGTGTTTAAGTTAGAGGATGGTAAGTGGTAGAACAATGAGAAATTAGAGGTAAAAAGATATTAGGGTGCACACACGTTTTGCATGATGTAATGGTAGGAGAGAAACAAACCAGAGGTAATCGGGTATGTACCAGAACTCCCTGGGAAAAGAAATCATCAAGGTGGTTACAAGATTAAACTCCTCATTTCCTCCATGGCACCTGTCTTCTGTGAAGTGGTACACCCCGGCAAAAGTATAAACTGGGTTTGCAGATTATAAAAAAACTGGGAAGTTACATTCCCATTCAATTACATCCTGGCCCCTAGACACCATGCTTTCTGCTTGTTGCAGTGTTCAGCTACACACAGCTACAGATGCATGCACCAGCACTAATAACTTCTGTACAGGGCAACAGAATATGGCAGATAGAAACACTGCCAAAGAGAACATTATGTTGTAGGTTAAATGGCCTACAGTTATTTTCTGCTGAAGGTACCAAAGACACCATTCTGTGTCATAAATAGTTATGCAAGCCAAAAATCCTGGCTTTGCCAATAGTTGCATGGTGCCAGTGCATATTTTGCTCCTGCACAACCTTAAGGGAGTCTTCCAGCATCTGCATGGTGGGTGATTTCATGGATCAAGTGGACAAACACTGAATCAATTCTATATGTTCTTTTTCAAAATATAAATGTTCTTACTCTTCTACAGTGCAAGACTCTCCTGCCAACCCCATCCGACCTTTAGCTCCGTACAAGAGTTGTACTGAAAGTCCGGAGATTTTACAAGACAACTTGAAAAACAGGAATACGAATATATATGCGCTATATTCACCAGCAAGGATTGACATCTTTAAGGGTCACAGACTCTAACTTGTGCTTCACCAAAGACAATCTCCCACTTTGCAAGAACAAAGACAAGAAATCTGACAGTTAGTCTTTGACCCATCAGCTGCCTAGCAGAAAGGCTAAAACAATGCATGACCATGACTGGACTAGCATGAACACAAAGGTTTTTCTCGGACCACAACCAAAACATATGGATCTGTCTGGATCGAGTTGTCCTCATGATTTACTGTGGCATAGTGGAAAAATGTCTATTGTTCAACAACTACATGCACCTCCTGGCTCAGCCTTTTAAGCAATATTAAATGAACTTCAAAATGTACTACAACATTCAAAATTACTTCAGGCTGAAAAACACACCTGTGAATCAGGAAAACGTTACTTCGTGCCTAACCATGTATTTGTCATGATAGAGGACATTCTCTTCCTGTATCTAAACATGGGAACCAAGTCAAACAACATATGTTTCGGAGGGGGCGCTGGTGGCGCCGGACCAAGATGGCCGCACTGTAGTGAGGCTCTCGCCTAGCCGAGCCTAAATTTATCCTTTATACCATCCTGACCCGACAATACCACCTTGCCTGCAGTGGGAACTGAATCGCCTTGCTAAGAGGAACGTCCTGGTACCTTCCTCTCCCACGCAGCGCTCCCGGAGCCGGAGAAAATTGCCCCTTGACCTATATGGCAACCCGTTGTAGCAGAATTAAGGACTGCCGATATTCGAACCTTTGAGACCATAGGATCATTCACGACCTCGAGATTTGCCCTTAAGAGTAGCAGAGCGGAGATATACAAGAAACATTTGGCGTTTTGGTACATTACGGGCGGCTTTGCCGCCGTGGAATTGAAGGTTTCCACCCTTCTTGTGTCGCCCTGTCCTGAAGAGGCCTGAGTTGTTGAAAGGCCGAAACGCGACCGCGTCAACATTTCCAATTGGAGGAGTCCTTTTGTTTTCAATTAATTTGTGAAAGACACATCACTGGACACATGTGAAGATTTAGGTTCCTTGAGGTTTTTTGCTTGGAACTGTTGTGTCCGACTACCTCCTAGTGTACCACCTAGATTTAATAGGAGGACATTCTTGTTAGTACTGTTCTATAGGGTGAAAGATAAGAAGTATTCAACAAAGATATATATATATAAAATATATCCCCCTTTTTTTGTTATTTGTTCTGCTGTATAAAGTGTATATGTTGTCTCACTGTGCATATTTGTTGTATATAGGTATGTACATAGGTATGTTTATTTGCTGTGTATAATGCATATATTGGCTTTGAGATGATTTTTCGCTTGTGTTTTGTGATTTATATATATATACAAGAAATGAGATAAGTATACTTTGACTGGATTAGAATGAATAGAAATGTGTAATCTTATTCTCCTGTGGGTGTGATGATATTTGAAAACATTTGACTAATTGTACAGTGCACTTTTGCCACAAGACCAATAGGAGAATTTATTGTCACCTATTGTGAAAATTTGCTTATATTGGTTCCTCCTTTTGCCAATTTTCCCGTTTCATGTAGTTCTCCCCGTGAGCGGCGCCTCGCGCTCTCCTGAGGTCCCGCCCTCCCGGGAGGACAAGCTGGGGAAAGCCGGGGATCTGGGGCCTAGACGGAGGTGCCCGCTCCTCGGACGGAGGTGACTTGTGGACCCCCTCCACAGCCGCGGAGCCATCAGGGATGAACTCCTAAGGAGGTGAGAGCCCCCCGAACACCGGCACCGTTCGCAGACCATCCTTCTGCCTGGCAGCGTGAGACTTTCTCCTTGCTGGAACCCACCAAGAGACACCAGCCCCGACCCGGCGCCGGGCGCTACCTGGCGAACGGACATACTGCCCGGTCGGCGCCACTGCCTTTTGGAGGCCTACGCGGAGACGGTTGTGAGATCGCCGCCGCAGAGACGCGGACACCTATCGCAGCATAACGCCCGGTCCCTCCCTGGCGTTGTTACAACTATCATCGGCGGCTGGTGTATGTCTGACTGCCGCGAATATCCGTCGGAACAGAACCTCCATTGTACTTCCCCCCCCGCCGCTGCCGAGAGGAGCGGTGCATCGGCCATATCCTCAGTAACCGAAGCGGCCATTTTAGAGTCCGGCCTAGACTACTGTGAGCCGCAGTGACAGGAGTTTGGAAGACGGGACACACACTTTGGCTACAGCTCCCCTGCGATCAGTCATATTCATCTAATCCCCTTTTACCTGCTGGCTGAGGGATCCCCTCACACCACATCAAGCGGCTCTGCCTGCACTGCAGATACGTCTCTGCGCCTACATTTCAGTGCCGTCAGGAACACTTGCGGAGCTGCTCTGGGAGGCCTTCTGCAGTGGCCCTCTCCCACCCAACGGGGATCAGATGCTACCCGGCCTGGCGAAATACTCTTATATCTCCCAAGTGCCCCACACCAGACACATGTGAGGGCCCTCTCTGCTGACCCGCCACAATTTCCACAGAACGATCTTACCCACCGACGTGGGGAGGACTGCCGTGGAGGGGGGATTCCTTCCTCTTGTGGTACTGCACTCTTCAGGGGCCGTGGGGGCCTGCGCACAACCTCCTCCCGATTATTGAGCCTGAGGCTTCTTCCCCAGCTCTCGTTCTTCAACCACCACGAGTCTGGCGGATCCCACGGCCGCGACATCGCAGACGCCGAGGCGTGTCATGGGTCGTGGCGACACTAAACAATCCAAAATTACGTTTGAAGCCAGAAAGACAACCAAAACGATGCCTGGGCCGGAGGGGAGCCCTACTACACCCGCTCCGCCGGACGACGACTGGAAATCCCTACTTTTAGGCATGAAACAAAGCCTCTCGACAATTAATGACAAGATCGACAACATAAATTCCCGCATGGATGGGGTAGTGGCGAAATTGGACCAACATGATACCCACATAAAAGAGGCAGAGGACAGGATCTCTGGATTAGAAGATGGGGCCACCTCCGCGAACCGACAAGTCACTCAAATGGACAGACTCCTCAAAGTCATTGCAGACAAGAATGAGGACTTGGAAGCCAGGTCCCGCCGAAATAATGTCCGCATTTTAGGCCTGGCGGAATCCACAAATACGGGGAAAATAGAGCTCTTCGTTGAAAACCTGGTAACTGAACTGTTCGGGAAAGAATCCTTCTCCCCACACCTCATCGTCGAGAGAGCACACAGATCTCTCGCAGCTCGCCCTCCTCCAGGGGCTACACCTAGACCCATCGTTGCACGTTTTCTGAACTATAGAGACCGCGACGCGGTGTTGCGTCGTGCCCGCGAGCTTGGCACGATAAACTATGGCAACACAACCTTATCCTTTTTCCTCAGACTTTACCCCCTCAGTGCAGGAGGCACAGCATAAATTTGTAGCTGTTAAAAAGAAGCTCCAAGCTCAGGAACTCTCATACGCCATGCTCTACCCTGCAAAACTAAAAATCTCCTACCAGGGCAAACACCACATCTTTGCAAATCCACAACAAGTTGAAGACTTTCTAAAGCAACATAAACAAGACTGCGCCAGGGAGGATGTGGATGGGCGCCGCTCCAGATCACGCTCGCCAATGGACCATCAGGACTGATATTCACTAGGCTTCTGCCTGGTACAAGAGACCCGCATGCCTGGACATTGCTGCTCATGATGCACTGTATTCCCGGTGAGGTACATTTAATGACTTACTATCCACTGGTCTGAATGATATGTGCTCGGCAACCCACCTCCATCCCAGGACAGACAACAAGTCGGGCGCCCCTGGATTCGTTTCCCCAATGGGTGAACCCCTTTGCAGCCTCTCCCTCCACAGGGTAGGGGTAATTGTGGGATGTTGTTTTATTTTTTCTTGGCTTTGGGTGGGTGCTCTTTTCCCGGCGGGTTGGGGTTACCAGTGTGGGTGGGTGGAAGTTCCGACACATAATGAACATAGTCACAACAACTTTGGTATGGACCTGGGTCGAGATTGCTAGACTGGGATATGGGGTTTCGAGATGCACTGATGATGTTGTTTATTGTATGAACCTTGATGTCAAGCATTTATATTGCACATTTCTGTATCCATTGGGATGGGTGACGTAACAGACGCACAACCTATCCAACAGCTGCAACTGATCTCGTGCAATGTACATGGACTTAACAACCCGAGGAAAAAAAGGCAGATTTTGAGTTACTTGGATAGGCAGGGAGTTTCCATTGCAATGCTTCAAGGAACACATTTAATGTCAGGTAGTCCCCCATTGTTTGCATCCCGCTGGGCCTCCAGCAGAGTATTCTCATCATATTCCAACTACGCTAGGGGGGTAACAATCTTGGTCAGACGAGGGGTACGCTTCACTCCTGCTGCTACTGAGGCTGATGCGGGCGGCAGGTATTGCATGGTGTGGGGCAGGCTCTATTCACATACGGTCCTATTTGCATGCTACTATGGGCCAAATACAGACAACCCAACCTCACTTCTTACACTATGGGGTAAAATTCAATCGATGGGGTTTGCTCACGTCATTCTGGGAGGTGATTTCAACACTGCACTTCGGCCAAACATGGACAGATCAAACCCACAGGCGATGCATTACACACGCACTCAGCGCGCCCTGTAGGACATTGTTGAAGAACATCGCTTGATTGACGCTTGGAGATATATACACCCCACACACGCACAGGGCACTCACTTCTCAGCGGCACACTCCACCTGGGCACGTCTGGATTACATACTTTGTACCGCGGGGCTCTCCCCTTGGCTAGTCAGAGCCCCCCACCTCGCCCGTACCTTCTCTGACCACTCCCCAGTATTAGTGACGTTACGCATTCATCTAGATGTTTCCCCTTACTTAAACTGGCATCTCAACCCTGCACACTTGAACGATTCAGCCTTCAAAGCGGAACTCGAACAAGACATAAAAGATTTTTTTTGAACGCAACATATCTTCGGTGTCCAGTCTGACAACAGTTTGGGAGGCCTTCAAGGTCACCGTGAGGGGCTGGTGCATTGCTAAAGGGGGTGGTGTCCTCAGATCCCTACGCAACGAGCTGCATAAACTTGAATTAGAGCTGAAACAAATAGAACAGGATGTTGACAATACCACACACGGCCACACAGCCCGAGCTCAACTCCGAGAGAAACTTAATGAGTATACAGAACTATCAGAGAAAGAATGTAAGTTCCTAGGGAAAACATACACTGCACGCAGATATGGTGAGGGCGATAGGCCAGGTAGAGCGCTTGCGTCCACCGTTAACTCCCCTCGACATCACAATTATATCACTACCCTGCTGGACAACCACAACGTCCCCCAGCGGAGCTTACCAGACCAACTTAGGGTCCTCACTGAGCATTGCTCTACGCTCTATACCTCCCAGAGATCCACTCCGATAAATTTAAACACTTATTTAGAGGACACTGCGCTAGCATGGTTAGGCCCATCCCAACAGAAATTCCTACATCACGTAATCGAACTGGAGGAAATAACAGACGCCATAATGTCCATGAAATCAGGTAAATCGCCGGGTTCAGACGGGTTGCCAATTGACTTTTACAGGGCCTACATGCATATTTTAGCCCCGATACTACAGCAAGTGTATTACACGGCTCTAGATGAAGGTATTCTGCCGACCCCTATGCGCGAGGCCCTTATAACATCATTGCTGAAGCCGGGCAAACCGCCGGAATCTTGTGACTCAAATAGACCTCTATCCCTATTAAACTCGGATATTAAAATTCTGGCTAAAGTTCTGGCATCACGCCTTAATCTGCTGATGGAAAGGCTGGTGTTGCCAGACCAAGCGGGCTTTGTCCCAAACCGCGCGACTTCCCATAATTTGCGTACACTTCAAGCAGTGATACAAGACATAAATCCCACATGCGAGGCGGCCGCTATTTTTCTCGATGCCACGAAGGCTTTCGATTCGCTGGAATGGGACTACCTACTGGATTTACTAGAATGGATGGGCTTTCCTTGTAGTTTCCTGGACTGGATTCGATTACTATATCGTCAGCCCTAGGCCTCTGTTGTGCTGAATGGCTCCCGCTCAGCCCCCTTTGAGATCCACTGTGGTACGCGGCAGGGATGCCCATTATTCCCAGTCCTATTTGCAATAGCGATCGAACCATTAGCAGTCAAATTGCGTCAACACCACAATCATCGTTCTCTCATATATCCAGAAAGACAATTGCTTATAGCAATATATGCTGACGATATGACCCTTTACGTACATAAACCTCAGGAAAATCTGAATCCTCTGCTGCGCGAGATTACCAAGTTTGGTGGTATTGCAGGAATACAAATAAACTGGTCGAAATCAGCCCTGTTCCCACTGACAGACAAAACCACGCAATTCCCCCTTGATTACCCTCTAATCTGGGAGGCAGAGGAGATTAAATATCTGGGTATCAACGTGACTAGACACCGGGACACTCATTAGGGCTAACTACGGGACAGTTATGGACAAGCTGACTGACAACGTCACCAGGTGGATTCATCTCCCACTATCGATGGCGGGACGCATCTCCCTGATCAAAATGGTAGTGTTACCTAAACTACTGTATCTCTTCACTAATATCCCATATAATCCATGTTCCCATTTTTTTCGGGCACTTAACTCACAAATGTCACGACTCATTTGGGGTGGTAAACAAGCCCGGATCGGCATGAAGACACTGATGCTACCTTACCACCAGGGAGGATTCGATGTACCTAACTTCCAGCGCTACTACAACTGCGCGCAGGGCCACTTTGCCGCATTCTGGCTTCATCCCCCCCTTTCATGGCACATCTGGCGGTCGAGGACGGCTGCATGAGGCCAATACAACTATCGGGCTACCTCTACTCAAACGCTAAGATTGTAGATCGCGATCCAACCACGGTTGACTGTACAGTACTTGCCTGGAGGCGCTTAGCGGAAGTTGAGAAATATAGAGAGAAGGAGGATAAACAAAACTAGGTCGGCCTCCAGTTACATGTAGCAAAAGATCAGGAACCCAGGGTGATGGATTCAGAGACCTAGTTTGTGTGTTATGGTCACTGCATGAATTATGTCAGTGTTTACCAAAAGAAGAAAGAAAAATTTATTTCTAGAGTCCCCTCACTCACCGGGGTTTCCCCACGGTGACATGCTTCATCATTGGGGCCATCCCAGTTCTATACGAAAAGGGGCGTGCTGCGACTAGCGAACTACGCAGGAGCACTATATATGTGAAAAGACTATGTGTGGTGTAAAGTGATGTGGTGGTGGAGTGGGTGTGTGGTTTAAAAATACCGTGCTAGTGGGCCTCAACAAATTTATTCTGATCCTAGTTTGGTATATTAAAATGGGGGTGACACTGCTATTTAACCTTAAGTCGGGTCAAATCAGTGTTCTATGGTCAACATGTTTCAAGCTCCCCAAGCTTTTCATCAGGACCATACAGGGTCCAGCCCTGTATATACCACTCCTATATTCTAATGAATAGGATTAGTGAGATTATTCTTTATGCGCTGGTAAATTTAAAACATGCGTGTTATACATACGATTTGTACCTTAACGATGTTTCTGTAAAAAAGAAGGACACATGGTTAGTGGCAGAAGTCCCCTCCTTAAGAGCAAGGGGGTCACACATATGATTCACATTTTTTTGTAGGGTGGTGGTGTCCCTTGTGCACCTTATTGGTGCGTGCAGGCTCTCAAGTCCAGTGCATATAGAAACGAGCAATGTGAGATTTGTGGTTTTGTGAATTCACACATATAAACACAGGACTTAATGTGACTATAGACAAGACACACAACACGTATATCAATTTTCATCATGGTAAAAGCATATTTACATGTATTGGTGCTTAATAGCACTTCATGGTCTCTGGCGGGGGCGGGATCACCTCATGGAAGCATTGCTGTTGAGTTTCAAACGAAATTGTTAAAATAGCGTTTTCACGATGAAATCGCGTATTTGCGGAGAGTATGGGACCCTCGCTTTGATCGGGAAGTGATCATTCCAGCTTGCCCTTTGTGCAAAAAGTACTTACTTCCTTATCGGCGAAATCTTTTGCTACATGTAACTGGAGGCCGACCTAGTTTTGTTTATCCTCCTTCTCCCTCTATTTCTCAACCACTGTATTTAGCAGCCACGGGCTGCGGGAGTTTTGATACAATTTCAAGAGGTCACCGGATCGGCTGATCCCAGATGACCAAGTGACTATAGAAAGTAACACACATAACGAACACAAAGTAATCATGGCGCAAAACACAGGTCTATCCTTTTCAGAGGATGAAGTAGACAGAGTAATTGCCTCAATGCTACCACATGCAGGGGCACCCAACAGAGAAAACAGCGATGCAAGTCAGTGTTGGGATGAACTGACGGAGCTTAAAAGGACACAGATCAAGACATTAATACATGGAATCATGATGGTAGAATATTTACAAGCCAGCGCAGCACCTAGAGGTCTGATAGTTAGGAATGAACCTTTTATATTCCAACATGACAAACAATTCAAGCAGGACTGGTCACAAATCTCGTGGCATTGTACCAGAGATTGGTTAGTGTTAATAATCAAAACAGGGACGAGACTAGTGGATTCCTTAAAAGATGAAATTTAATCAATGGAGATACGTCTAAAATCCTTCCAAAACCCGGCAGAACTCAAAAAAAGATTGGAAGAGCTAAATAAAACTATGACCGATTTCGACATAAGTCTAAAAGACTCAAAATATATCAAATTGTCAAAGGATAAGAAAGCATTCTCGCATGAAAAAGTATATCCGTATGTCAGGGACGACTACAAGTCCAGCAGTAGAAATCCAGGTTATAATACTGATAGTGAAGGCTCAGATTCAGGGTCTGATAGCTCAGCAGGATCAGGTAATTACAATACCACCCCAAACAGGAGACCTAGAAGAGGAAGAGGCAATATGAGGAACCATAGAGGCAATCCAGCACCCATGTGGCCTATGTATCAGGACCCCTACACTTATGGTCCTCCACCACCACCTTTCTTCTATGGTCCACCTATGTACCATCAACAAAACTACCAAAACTGGGGTAATAACCAAGGAAATCAAGGGAGACCTTTTTTAGGGAGAGGCCGACCAACACAAAGAACAAAAAAACAAAACAAACCAGAGTGTGCAATGGGCCGAACCAGTGGTGACAACAGGACGCCACACACGGAGCAAGGGACCGCCGGAACCAACAACGAGCAACAACCCAGTCTAGTAGTCAATTTGTCCTCTCTGACCCTAACCAATATACAAACACAAGTGCTTAATAAGGGTTGGGTTTCGTACCAACTCCCCTTACAGACAAATTCAAACTCTGCTGCGAGTTGAAAGAATTCCTGAGGAAAATCAAACTCCATGTATTCTTCAAAGACAAGAAATCGGATGAACAAACAAATAGTGACACAGGCCTAAAGAAAAGGTCAACTTTTGTACCACCAGCCAACAGTTTACCAGTGGAAATATTAGCTTTTGAAAAAGCAGTAATGAAGGAAGTACAAGAGTTGGATCCACGCACAGTCAAGGTTTTCCATAACACCAGCAGGGCAGAATTAACAGCTATACAGGAATTATCCAAAAATAACCAAATCACGATAAAACCAGCCGATAAAGGCGGGGCAATAGTTCTACAAAACACTGCAGACTACAGGAAGGAATGCCTACGCCTCTTAAGAGACACAAGAAACTATACCATCCTGAAAGAGGACCCCACGGAACGCTTGAGGGTTTCAATTGCATATCTTGTTGAGGAATGCCTGGCCAATGACTGGCTAAGTAAAAAAGAAACAGAATTTTTGGAAAATAAGAAACCAATAACACCCTATTTTTATACAATCCCAAAAATCCATAAGAGACTTGAAAACCCACCGGGCAGACCAATAGTCTCGGGGATTGGATCAATCCTGGAACCGCTATCAAAATTTGCGGCCGCTTTTTTGAGACCTCTTGTACAAAACACTGATACGTACCTGAAAGATACTAAAGACGTGCTCTGCTTACTGAAAGATCTGAACTTTGACCCCACATCCAGCATCCTTGTCAGCCTGGATGTGGAGAGTCTATACACAAGCCTCCCACATAGCAAACCTCTACACATACTGGAAGAGGTACTATTTGAAAACGAATGGAAATACCATACCCCACGACATGTGGTGATGGAGTGTTGCCAACTAGCACTCACTGAAAATTTTTTGCGGTTTGAGGGCACGCTCTACGAACAACAACACGGGACTAGCATGGGCAGCACATTTGCGCCGAGCGTAGCGGGCCTGTATGTCCATCAGTTGGAGAAAACCAAGATTCTGAGCAACAGCAACCCATACAGACACCAATGACATGGAAACGCTACATAGACAATGTCTTCTTAATCTGGCAAGGAATTGAAGAACAAGTTACTTACCTTCAGTAACGCTTTTTCTGGTAGATACTATATCTGCCTGTGGATTCCTCACCTTGTGTATCCCCTTGCGTCAGCAACATTCGGAAATTCTTTTTGTAGCCTCGCGTGGACTTGGACGTCATAGAGACACAGCATCGCATGCAACTCTGCTGACGTCACCGACGCCTACAATTGGCCCACGCCGGCGTGATGACATCAGTTCCGCCCTTTTTTCCGTGCCATCGAGGCACACGGACGGACCAATGACAGTAGAAATATACAAAGTGCAACAGTACACAATAGCCAAGGAGAAACACACAGTGTGAAGCAAAGAAAACATCTCCTTAACATTACAATAAAAATACATTACAATACAGTAACTCTGGTAAAGAAGAGTGGACAACGGGGAGGCGGGTGGGTCAGTGAGGAATCCACAGGCAGATATAGTATCTACCAGAAAAAGCGTTACCGAAGGTAAGTAACTTGTTCTTCTGATAGATACATCTGCCGTGTGGATTCCTCACTTTGTGAATAGAGTCCCACAGCAGTCCCCACTCCCGGAGGAGGGTGTCCACTCTTCTAAACCAGGAAATCCTGAAGGACAGAGCGCGCAAAGTGGCCGTCCCTCCTCACCTCAGTGTCCAATCAGTAATACTTTGTGAACGTGTGGAGGGAAGACCAAGTTGCCGCCCTATAAATGTCCTCTACAGGAACACCTCTAGCCAATGCTGAGGTAGACGACTTAGCTCTAGTAGAATGAGCCCTTATACCCTCTGGAGGATCCTTACCGGCCAAAGAGTAGCAGATCTTTATACAGAGGACGATCCATCTCGATAAAGTTTTTTATGGACCGCTCTTCCTCTCTTGCAGCCAGCAAAGCCAATGAAGAGCTGGTCATCCAACCGACAGTCCTTAGTTCTGTCCAAATAAAAAGACACCGCCCTCTTAGGGTCCAGACAGTGTAACCTCTCCTCCTCCTTGGAAGGATGTGGGGGAGGATAAAAGGTAGGGAGGGTAATGGATTGACCAAGGTGGAAAGGAGTCACCACCTTAGGAAGAAAAGCAGCCCTGGTCCTAAGAACCATCCGATCAGCATGAATGGTCAAGAAAGGGGGCTTGGAACTAAGAGCTTGAAGCTCACTTACCCTCCTTGCCGAGGTTTTTGCAACGAGGAAGACCACCTTAAGAGTTAAAAGCCTCATAGGACATAAATGAAGAGGCTCAAAGGGAGCACCCATCAGAAAGGTCAAAACAAGATTTAAGTCCCACTGAGGCACAATAAAAGGAGTAGGAGGGAACTTATTTGTGAGGCCCTTCAAAAACCTTAAAACCACAGGAGACTTAAAAAGAGATGGCTGGTCAGGCAAACAGAGAAAAGCCGACAGCGCCGAAAGATAGCCCTTAACCGTGGCAACAGCAAGCCCAGCGCCAGAGAAAGGGCAAACTGGAGAACATCAGACAAATGGGCTCTCAAAGGGTCAATAGAATTCCCACCACACCAAGTGACAAATTTAGACCACCTATACGAATAGACAGATTTAGTGGAGTCACGCCTGGCTGGCAAGATGACATCCACCACGTCAGGTGTGAGAGAAAAGGAAATCAGGTTGCCCCGTTCAATCTCCAGGCATGAAGGTGCAATGTCTGGAGGTGGGGGTGTAGAACCTGCCCCTCCATCTGAGAGAGGAGATCTGCCCTGAGAGGGAGACGGAGCGGCGGGTGAGAGGAGAGGTGGAGAAGATCTGTATACCACACCCTTCTTGGCCAATCCGGGGCGACCAATATGACTTGGGCCCGGTCCTGGCGAATCTTCCTCAGAACCCGAGGAATCAAAGGTATGGGAGGAAACGCGTAAAGGAGTTTATTTCCCCAACTCAACTGAAACGCGTCCCCCAAGGCTCCTTGCATCGGATACTGGAGACTGCAGAAGGACGGGCAGTGAGCATTCTCGCGAGTAGCGAACAGGTCCACCTGAGGAGTCCCCCACGTCCGAAAGACGTGACGCACCACCTCTGGGTGAAGCCTCCCCTCGTGGTCGGCAGAGAACTGCCGACTGAGAATGTCTGCACGAACGTTCAGAACTCCGGCCAGATGATTTGCCATCAGACAAATCTGGTGGTCCTGAACCCAGGACCAGAGGCGCAGTGCCTCCCTGCAGAGACACTGCGACCCCACTCCCCCCTGCTTGTTGATGTACCACATCGCGGTCGTGTTGTCTGTCAGGACTTGGATCGACCGACCACGAAGGGAAGGGAGGAAGGCCTTGAGCGCCAGACGTATCGCCCGCGATTCTAGAAGGTTGATGTGAAGCAACCTTTCCTCTGGAGACCAAAGACCCTTGACCTCCAGGTCCCCCAGATGAGCACCCCACCCTAGAGTGGATGCATCCGTAATCACTGTGGCCACCGGAGGAGGCAGCTGAAAAGGCTTCCCCTGAGACAGGTTGCCTTCCACGCCCCACCATGACAAATCCGCCGCAGCTTCTCTGGAGATCCTCACCGACTCCCTGAGATCTCCATTGTGCTGATACCACTGCCTGCGGAGGCACCACTGGAGCGCCCTCATGTGCCAGCGTGCATGGTTAACCAACAGAATGCAAGAAGCCATCAGACCGAGCAGGCGAAGGACCTTCAGGACTGGTACTGCCGCTCCATTGAAAAACAAAGGAATCATTTCCTGTATGTCGCGAATCCTTTGAGAAGGACAACATACAGTTGTGTCCAGTACTACACCTATGAACAGGTTGCGCTGGGAGGGCACCAGGTGAGATTTGGGTACATTTATCGAAAAACCCAACCTGAACAACAACTGTTGTCTCCCGCAGATGATGGAGCACTCTCTCGGCCGACTCTGCTTTGATCAGCCAGTCGTCCAGATAAGGGAATACTGGAATCCCCGACCTTCTGAGATGCGCTGCCACCACTGCCATCACCTTGGTGAAGACTTGAGGCGCAGTAGTAAGCCCAAACGGAAGGACCGCAAACTGATAGTGCTGCGATCCCACCGTAAAACGGAGATACCTCCTGTGCGACTTCAGGATGAGGATGTGAAAGTACGCATCCTGCAAGTCAAGCGACACCATCCAGTCTTCTTCCAGCAGAGCCTGAAGAACCTGTGCAAGGGTGAGCATCTTGAATTTCTCCTGTTTTAGATAAAAATTCAAGTTCCTGAGATCCAAAATAGTACGAAGCCTGCCATCCTTCTTGGGGATCAGAAAATACCGGGAGTAGCATCCCTGACCTTTTTCCTGCTCCGGGACCACCTCTATCGCACCCTTCCTCAACAGAGTTCGAACTTCCTCCTGTAGGAGTAGCAGATGTTCCTCTGAGCAATATCCCTGGCAAGGAGGGTAATTGGGAGGGAATTCCCGAAAGGGAAGGGCATACCCATTTTCTACGAGATTGAGAACCCAAAGATCTGATGTAACCTATTCCCAATCCCGTAGAAAGAGGGTAAGCCGACCCCCCACCGGACCCACATGATCCTGGATGGCGGATCTAGGGCTGCTTTTCTGTGGCTGGGGTGTTGGAGGAGGTGGAGGAGGAAGAGGCCTGACGCTCTCGAGGACGCGCCCTTTGCCTTCCCCTGTATGACTTATACAAGGTATTTTGTTGCTGCTGCTGCTGCTGCTGCTGTCCTTGTCTAAATGTATGAAAATTAGAGCGTCCAAAGCCTCTGAATTTCCTGGCCGTAGAACCTCCTACTTGTAGATCAAGAGACCTAGCAGTCTCCCTGCTGTCCTTAAACCTCTCCAAGGCTGAATCTGCCTTTTTGCCAAAGAGTCCTTCTCCATCAAAAGGCAGATCTAACAAAGCAGACTGCACATCAGCAGAAAAATCTGAAGATTTTAACCAAGCTGAACGCCTTGTGGCAACAGCAGTGCCCATGATCCTTGCCACAGAATCTGCAGTATCAAGGCCGCTCTGAATAACCTGACGAGCTGCCGCCTGAATGTCAGATAAATCTTCCTCAAAGTCACCTCTGCAGTCTTCAGGAACCTTTGGGATCAACGTACGTACAGAGTCCATAAGAGCGTGGATATATCTTCCCATAAGGCAAGTGGCATTTGTTGATTTTAACCCCATACTTGCGGAAGAGAAAGTTTTCTTGGCGACTTGATCCTGCTTTTTAACCTCCTTGTCACCAGGAACTTGGGGAAAAGCACCTACTTATTTCTTGGAACATGCCGCTTTGGATCACCAAACTTTCAGGAGAAGGGTGTGTCGACAAAAAGGCAGGGTCCTCAGGAGCCACTCTATACCTCCGAGCCACACCTTTCGAGATAGCAGGAGCAGAAAGAGGCTTCTTCCACACCTCCATGATGGGATCAGTCAAAGCATCATTAAAAGGGAGCAATGGCTCTACAGTGAGCTCGGAGAATGAAGAACCTCAGTAAGCAGATTCGATTTAAATTCCACAGTTGGCAATTTTAAACCCAAAAGTCCCGCTGCTTTTTTTATCACCACATGATATGGCTGAACATCTTTGGACGGAACATCAGAACCTGATGGCAAGACCCACTCTGGAGAAAACTCAAGACCACTAGCCTCTGCTAGATCCTCGAAATAATTTTCATCCAGCTCACCTTCTTCAAAGTCAGAATGAGACTCACAATACCTCTGCTCCTCCAGCAGACGTTGAGCCTCCCTTCTAGACCTCTGCTTTACACGGAGTGCAGCCGGATCCACTGCCGACCCCGACGGCGCCGGAGCCGACGTCGGAATCGAATCCGAAGGCTTAGAAGGATGTTCCAAAGATTTGCTTGGAGCGGGCGAAGCCGGTGCCGGAGTCGTCAACTTCGGCCGAGCCGGCGTCGACATCGGCGTCGACCTCGGTGGAGCCTGGTACTGCCACAGCGGGGTCGGAGCCGGCAGAAACGGCATGAAAGGTGCTGGGGCATATGAATGAGGCACCCCCAAATTAAATGCCATTGGACCCATAGGACCCGAAGGCGCTCCTGAGGGGTACCAAGACTTTGAGAAAACATCATACATAGCGTTAAGAAACGCTGAAGGATCCTGACCTGGAGCTGGAAAAGGTGGGTGCTCAGGTCGACCTCGAGGTAGATTCGAATCTGTCTCAACAACAGGAGTCGATCCCTCAACCTCCACAGGAACCTCCTCTTCCTCTTCCTGTGCCGGAGACGAAGCCGGAGTCGGATCGGGTGCCGGAGTCGGTGAATGTACCGGCGACTCCGAAGGCGAAGCCTCGCCCTCCTGATATCCGAAACCTCTTGTGGAGGAATTACCTTGGATCTAATCTTCTTGGGTGATCTTGACCTCGAGCCAGACTTATCACCTGAATGACGTCGGGACTCATGTCTCCTCTTCTTATGCTTCCTTCGCGACCTCGAAGCATGATCCGAGGAAGACCTCGAAGCTGACGCCTCCCGAGACCTCAATCTCGACCTCGACTTCTTCGAATGGGATTTCGAAGACTTCCTTTCTTTATCGGCCGTCAGCTTAGCCACAAGAAGCTTAGACTCCCTTTCTCGCAGGGCCTTTGGATTCATTTTTTGACACGACGAACACCCATCCACGTCGTGGTCGGAGCTCAAACACCAAATACAGTCCTGGTGTGGATCCAGAACGGACATCATTTTTCCACATTCTCTGCAGGGCTTAAAACCCGTCTTCTTTGTCGACATATTAGCAAACAAAGTGGCAAGAGAACAGATTAAAACGTAGAAATACAGCTACAGAGTAACTAGAAGCTACAGAGTATCCCAAAACCGTTAGCATCGACGACGCGGAAAAAAGGGAACTGATGTCATCACGCCGGCGTGGGCCTATTGTAGGCGTCGGTGACGTCCGCGGAGTCGCGTGCGATGCCGTGTCTCTATGACGTCCAAGTCCACGTCGGCGCGAGGCTACAAAAAGAATTTCCGAATGTTGCTGACGCAAGGGGATATTCACAAGGTGAGGAATCCACACAGCAGATGTATCTATCAGAAGATGAAGCACAATCCTTCCTGACATGGCTAAATGTACAAGACCGTTTCTTAAAATTCACGAGTTCTATGAGCAGAGCACGTCTAGTGTTCTTAGATTTGAACATATATGCAGAATCAGGAGGTCTCATTACAACAACCCATTTCAAGGAAACAGCTCGTAACTGTCTGTTAACATATGATAGTTTTCATCCGCGACATCTCAGACAAAACCTCCCCTTTCGTCAATTCCTGCGATTGATGAGGAATTGCAGCCACAAGGAAGACTACATCATTCAAGCAGAGGATCTGAGCAAGAAGCTACAATGCAGAAAATACCCCAAAAAACCAATAAAAGACGCCAAAAAACATGCTGGTAATAACAACAGAGAGGCTTTACTGGAACCAAAGGAGAAAGCTGAAACAGAAAACAAAAGACCAATCTGCATTACAACATTTAATCAAGTATCTGACACAGTAACCAAGATAATCAAAAAACATTGGCCTCTGGTTAACAGTGGTGGACTAAACATAGCCACCCCTATGTTCAGCCACCGCCGGGGAAAAAACCTAAAAGATTTTTTGGTTCACACTCGCCCAGCACTTGCAATCCCAACAATGAGAACACAACCACTACCAAGTGGGCATTTTCCCTGCAACAATTGCAGCGTCTGCCATTTAACATCAGTGACAAAATCAGTCAATTTCAATAACAACACCAAATGGGAACTAAGAAGTTTTTCCAATTGCAATACAAGTGGGGTGGTGTACCTAATAACATGCACCTGCAATTTACACTATGTAGGTATGACCACCAGGAAGGTCAGTACCTGCATAGTGCAACATAAGAGTAACATCCGCTGTAAACGAGCTACAACCAGGATGACGAGCCACTTCATTGAGCACAACCACACACCCAATGACTTGACGTGGGTGGTGTTGGAGAGTGTAAAAAATAAAGAAAACCAGGAGACAATTCTGCATGAACGTGAACAAAGATGGGTTTTCAAATTACACACAGACACCCCTGGGTTAAACGACGACATTCCCTGGGGTGCATTTAGAGACTAGCGTGGCCTAGACTACCAAACAAAATGATTCTGAATAACACAAGATATGTATCACCTCAATAACATCGAAAATCGGATGGCATACCAATTCCCTGATAACTTGGAATGAACTAAGGGCTCAAGTCACCATAGTGATGCAGACCGACACCAATAGAAACCCCACCATACAGAAAACGATCAAAATTTTCTTTTTTTAATCACGAGTTTCTAAATATAAAATAATGAAAGCTTGACACGAGATAATGAATGCAAATTAATTTTTTTACAAAAGCAATTGAAATTACGGCCCAACAATCGGATTTCAGTGTATATCATCAACCCTTGAACAGTTCCGCTAAGCAAACGTCCTCCCAAAATGGCCGCGAAGCATTGAGCAGTCTAGTTCTCACTAACTCCCAAACCCGAAAACGCGGCAACCTCAAATACACCGTCCACCCTACCACCGACAACATGCGGTCCGGAGGGGAACGAGTAGGTAATGCCGAGCGGTTTCGCCGATAAGGAAGTAAGTACCTTTTGCACAAAGGGCAAGCTGAAATTATCACTTCCCGATCAAAGCGGGAGTCCCATACTCTCCGCAAAAAACGCTATTTTAACAATTTCGTTTGAAACCCAACAGCAATGCTTCCATGAGGTGATCCCGCCCCCGCCAGAGACCATGAAGTGCTATTAAGCACCAATACATGTAAATAGCTTTTACCATGATGAAAATTGATATACGTATTGTGTGTCTTGTCTATAGTCACATTAAGTCCTGTGTTGTTTATATGTGTGAATTCACAAAACCACAAATCTCACATCGCTCGTTTCTATATGCACTGGACTTGAGAGCCTGCACGCACCCATAAGGTGCACAAGGGACACCACCACCCTACAAAAAAATGTGAATCATATGTGTGACCCCCTTGCTCTTAAGGAGGGGACTTCTGCCACTAACCATGTGTCCTTTTTTACAGAAACATCGTAAAGGTACAAATCTTATGTATAACACGCATGTTTTAAATTTAACAGCGCATAAAGAATAATCTCACTAATCCTATTCATTAGAATATAGAAGTGGTATATACAGGGCTGGACCCTGTATGGTCCTGATGAAAAGCTTGGGGAGCTTGAAACATGTTGACCATAGAACACTGATTTGACCCGACTTAAGGTTAAATAGCAGTGTCACCCCCATTTTAATATAAAAAACTAGGAGCAGAATAAATTTGTTGAGGCCCACTAGCACGGTATTTTTAAACCACACACCCACTCCACCACCACATCACTTTACACCACACATAGTCTTTTCACAAATATAGTGCTCCTGCGTAGTTCGCTAGTCGCAGCACGCCCCTTTTCGTAGAGAACTGGGATGGCCCCAATGATGAAGCATGTCACCGTGGGGAAACCCCGGTGAGTGAGGGGACTCTAGAAAGAAATGTTTCTTTCTTCTTTTGGTAAACACTGATATAATTCATGCAGTGACCATAACACACAAACTAGGTCTCTGAATCCATCACCCTGGGTTCCTGATCTTTTGGCGCTTAGCGGAAGCCATGGGGACGCCATTCCTATACTCGCATCTCATGACCCTAGCACACGACCCACGAATTAGCATAACCTGTGAGGAAATGGGCCGTAAAATGCTCACGAGACTGGCACTACACACATGGGGTGACCTATATCTTCAGGGCAGCTTCCGCACATCAGCGCAATTCTTTGGTGAAGAATCCCCCTCAGTCATGGATACGTTTCTATATGTGCGACTATGGCAGAGCGTTAAAGCGGTCACCCCAGCCTTTCCGGATGAACCAGACATAGTCCCGCCCCTTCATTCTTCACTCCAGTCAGACACCCCGAAACATGTTTTCTCCATGCTCTATAAACATACACAGGCAACCCCATCCCCTCCCACCCTTAGAGCGAGACATGACTGGGACGGTGACCTAGACGCTCTAATGTCGGACGAACAATGGGAAGAGAGTTGCGTACACACTACTGCAGTGACAGGTAACACACGCCTCAGACTGGTACATTATACATTTCTGCACCGGCTTTATTATACCCCGACCAAGCTGCATCGCTTTCGACTCCGTGATGATGACCAGTGTCTACGTTGTAAGGCAGAAGGTGCGGACTTTTTCCACCTCGCATGGGCGTGTCGAGCTGTGGCGTCTTTCTGGGAGGAGGTATTTACAGCCATGTCGGACATGGTTGGAGTGAGTGTGTCACCCTGCCCGAGGGTCGCGCTGCTGGGACAGGCATACCCCGAGTTTACGGCACACCGTAAATATTTCGCGTTTGGCCTTCTCCTTGCGAAGCGACATGTGGCATGCCGTTGGGGACGCGGACGAGCACCCAAGTTTAAGGATTGGCTGACTACTATGATCACATGGCAAGATCAACTGTACAATTACGCGGAGCTCCTCCCCCACAAATCAAGACCCAAGGACATATGGGGTCCGCTTACTGCGTACCTTCTCCGACGACAAGCCAGTACTCAGACGGACGAAGACACGGCACACCAAGGGGATGCCCCTTTAATACCAGATACAGCACCTCACACCTAATGCATAACACTCGTATAGTCCACCCCAGTACACGTGCCCTATCCGTCACATATAATGCTACCTGCGCTTCTACACACTGGAACACCTGTCCTATACTCATTAGCATCCACTGTACACCTATGATGTCAGAGATCTACATTTCATTTCAACTAAATGGGTTGCACTCATGACAAAATCATTACACTCCTTGCTGTTTAGCTAGTTAATTGCGTCCCCACTAACCCAATGGATGTACATTTAGCATGATGTATTACTGGTCACGTTTAATCTAATTCATTATCTAATCATCAGTCACACCCCCCTCCTCCCCCCCCTCCCACGTTCTTAGGATTGCCCCATAAGGTGCAGAAAACAACAGTTCAAGGTCCGTATAGTCGGGATAGGGCCGCTGCTACGACCTTAACTTCCCGCACCGAGAGACCTTTGTTTTTTCCACATACCCAGTATGTTGGGTACACAGGGGGAGGAACAGTCAGCTCTAGACCCACCAGTTTGTCGGGTACACGGTTAAATTGAAGTTGAACAAAAAAACTTTAAAAAGTTGAGAAACCTCAAGCATTCTCTGTCCTATGTCCATCGTATCTCCATCATTACCGAATGCACCCTCACACAGCTCCCAATAGCCATTAACGCGGCCGGCCCTGATGGGTTGTAGGCGGCTTGCTGTGTCAGACATGTGTTCCCTCAGTAAGAGATATATATCAATGATACTGTTGTAGCTGCCGGCCTGAATTTACAGGTTGTAGGCGAAAAAGCTGTGCAATCTATACCTGCCTCAATAAAGGTTTTCCCCCCCAAAAAAACAAAAAAAAAACATACGTTTCGGGAAAAAACTTGAAAAGCAAAATTCTCAAACTCACTAAGTCATGGCGGAATATGGAAATCAAATTAAGAATAGCAGGATACATTCTTACCCTACCAGATCAGAATTTGACCTTCTAAGTTCCTGCTAGAGCACACTGTTCTATCACATCGACGTCCAATGCTAAGAAGCATCCATAAAGCAACCTGTAATGATTAATAAAACTGCAAACTTAATAACTCGTCCTCAGGAAGAGCCCAATATACATTGCTCTACCATAGTCATGTTATGTGACTGATATAACTTGTCCAATCCGTCAAGAGGCTGCTAAAGTTGTGCTCCTGCTTTATGGACCAATAAATTCTCATAACAGATTGGATTGTACTGTGCCAGTTAGTGGTGCGTTTGTAGGCTTCCTGCATTTCATATCTTAATAGAGCGCAGCTGTGGGGTGATTGTGCGCCTTTCTTAACATTTTCATGTTAATGGCAGCGTCCATGAGCTGCAGTTAACATGCAAACTTAAAAAAAAGAGAAAGGCACAGAATCACACCCCACAGCCCATCTCTATTAGGAGAAGAAATGTAGCAAGACTACAAACAAAGCGTTTGCTTTTAGGTGATTCTAAAAGCACAAGCTGTGTTTGGTGCTGCATTTCGTTTGTTCTCCAGAGTGTGGCTGAAGGGCATATTGTGTGCTTTTGTTTAAAGCATTCATGTTAATCACAGCTCGTTATGGGCTCTGCAATTAACACGAATACTTTAAACAAAAGCACACAATGAACCCCACAGCCGCACTCTAGAAAACAAAAGGAATTTGCCGGTTTTTCGCGCTGCTTCGGTGGAGCGAATTCTCTCAGAGATGTGTGTGTGCGCCACACACACAGCAGTGCGCGATCGGGGGGCACTGATGTGCGCGGGTGCCGAGCTGCGCAGCTTCCAGGGAACACTGACCATGACAGTACTTCAGGAGACTGTCTACCTAAATTCACTAGAGAAGGTGATGAATTACCCTCTCTCATATCTATCCTAGAACTCTACCTAAAGTGCCTTCCCCTTCTTGGGGTGGGTACGGCAACTCCCGGCTCAGAGAAGAGCTGAGAATCATCCTTTAAGCTCCGGTAAGCAGTCTAGTGTGGTCAACAGACCGAGGGCCTGAGATTTACTGATGTTTATTTGGAACCCTGAAGCACGTCCTGAATGTGGATACTTTTCTCAGAAAAGCTGGGAGTGATGTATCTCGTTTATCTAATGAGGCCAGGATGTCATCCTTATTACGGGTGATCGGGTGTCTCTCTCCGCCGAACTGTATGCCCATTATGTCTCCGTTGTCCCTAATTCGTTAAGCCAATGGCACAACGTATAAAGCAAAGAGAAGGCTTGACAGTGGGCATCCATGTCTGGTCCCTCTAGTAATGGACAAAGAGTGTGAAGAAATGCAGATTGCCCTGACTGAGGTCGGAGGGGCGCTGTAGCAGCTTGCCACCCAGGCCCGAAATCGGTCTCCAATACCGAAATAGGGGAGAGTTTGTTCCATATATTGCCAGTGCAAGCGGTTAAATGCCTTTTCGGCATCTACCGTTAGAATGAGGGAGTCCATGTCCATGTGATGTGCCTTATTAATTAGATGTAAGATTCTTTTTGTATTATCGCTGTTCTGTTTATTATGTATAAATCCTGCTTGATTAGGATCAATAATCACTGGCATCAGGGGGCCAAGCCACTTCCCAAGTATACCTGTAAAGAGCTAAGGTACTACATTTAGCAATGATATGGGGAGGTAGGATCCATATAGTTGCCTATCTTTCCCTAGCATAGGAATGACCACAATAGACGCCACTAAAATATTGGAAGGAATCGACCTAGGGCCCACAAAAGAGTTAAGCAATCTGGTTAAGATAGGGGCTAGAGTCTGACAAATCGCTTTGTAAAAACTTGTAGGGCCTGGAGATTTTAAGGGCTTAAGAAGAGAGATCGCCGTTATCACCTCTTCGATCGTGATGGGAAAGTAGAGGGTAGCTGCCTGATCTGCCACAATCTTGGAGGTATGTGCTCTCTTTAGGTAGGTTATGTTCTGGACATCTAGATCTTGTCTCACATATAGCTTGTCATAAAATTCCCTGAACTCTTTCCCTATACTTTCATTGTCTAACAGTGCATCACCCCCTTGGGACTTAAGAGAATTAACTTTCATCGTCCAGAACGCTGCCGCCAGACTAGTTCTCAACCTCCCACGCCACTGCCACATCAGCCACCACCTACAGACCCTACACTGGCTCCCTGTCGAGAGGTGAATCACCTCCAAGCTTCTCGCCCACGCACACAAGGCCCTCCATAACAGTGTACCCTCCAACCTGAACCACCGCCTCACGCTCCTCAATGTTCTCTCCCCTCTTCCCAGCTCTGCCTTGCAATGGTACCTCGGATCAAGAAAACCAGAGCACGAGGACGCAACTTCTTCCTCCTCGTGACCAAGGCATGAAACTCCCTTCCTCTCTAACTCCGACAGGCTACATTGCTTCCTAAGTTCCTAAAGGGCCTCAAGACCTGGCTCTTCGGTGGAACTCAGTGACCCTCATGATTGCTGCGGACCGCTGCGGACCCCTATCCCCCAGTGCCCTGAGACTCGTCCTGGATGAGTGGTTTGCGCTTTACAAGCCCATTGATTGATTGATTCATTGATTGAATTGTTGTCCTCGGGTCCTTACCTTATTAGCTAGAAGCCACCGATTCATTTCCACCGCTGTAATATGTATGCCTCACTCGGAAAGCGGCATATTCTGCTCTATCTAAATCCAGTTCCGCCAGTTGGGGCTGTGCCGTTCGAAGTTGGTGCCAGACTATCGGGGCTCCAGTGCGGCTGTGTATGCGTTCGAGTTCACTAATCTGGGCCATTAACTTTTCTCTCTTTTCTTTACGAGCTTTGTTACCAGCGGCTGATATTGCTATAAACTTCTCTCTCCCCACTGTTTTCCAAGCTTTCCACAGAATGAAATTGAGATGTTGGTGTTATCGAATGAGTTACTTTCGGTAACAATGTATCTGGTACAGACATAGTCTAGCCACAGATTCGGTAACTTAGAATATCCCTATGCGTCAGACTGGATCCGGAAAACTGTTCCGCAGCAGCACCTCTGCCCGCCGGGGGCGCGCCGCACGGATACGCCCTGTTGTCCACGGACATGACGTCAGAGGAGCCATATATGCCCCTCCCAGCGCGCTGACGTCAGTTTTCTTAGAGAAACTTTTCCGCGGCAGAACGCAGAGCCATTACCAAAAGAAAAAACTGTGAAAATATGGAAACAGTGTGAAAAATTATGAAAAATAGAAAAAATGGACAGGTGAGACAGAGCAGTGCTCTGAAAAGCCACCCCGCAAAAGTGAAGGCTCAATCAACGTTAAAGGGAGACAAGGATGTGGAAAAACAGCCAGGCAGAAAGTCCACCTCCTGAAAGTTAAACTGTGAAGGAGAACAGGTCCGGAACACTAGCTGAAGAAGAGTGCACAGAAGAAGTCACCAAAATGGACATTGCAATTCTAATTAAAGATCCATGACTCTTTTGAGTCCTTCCATGAAAGCTTTAATTGCTGGTACTTTAAACAGTGACAGGTGTTGCCTGTTTTGTAGGTACGCCGCTATGGCTGCTAGATGAACCCTGATAGAGGTATATGCTAGGTTACATTGCTGTAAGTGTAATAAATAGCAAATGATTTGTTTAGTGGATGCGTCCAGAGGGTTGATGTGCTTACTGTTACAGTGTATAGCAAACCTCTTCCATTTTGCTGCGTAGCATGCTCTGGTGGTAGGACGTCTTGCCTGTTTAATGATTTCCATGCATTCTGGTGGTAAATCTAAATACCCAAACTCTATGACCTCAGGAGCCAGATCGCTAGGTTCAGTTGTTTGGGATCTGGGTGCATTATTTCTCCATGGTTCTGTGTAAGATGCATGGGTAATAACCTTAGCTTTTGATGTGGTACTTGTGAGAGTTGTAGCAGCGTGGTGAACCACGGCTGTCTTGCCCACGTGGGTGCCACTAGTATCATTGTCATTGAGTGTTGCTGCAGTTTTCTCACCAGTAATGGAATTAGTGGTAGAGGAGGGAACGCGTAAGCAAATTTGTTGGACCAATTTATCCACAGTGCATTGCCCTGGGACCTTTGGTGTGGGTACCTGGATGCGAATTGCTTGCATTTTGCGTTCTGATGATTTGCAAACAGATCTATCTCTGGTTGCCCCCATTTTTGGAAGAATGGCTGTAGTATTTGGTCGTGCAGCTCCCATTCGTGAACTTGTTCTGACTGTCTGCTTAGGATGTCTGCTATTTGATTTTGAATTCCTGGTAGGTGTTCCGCTAACAGGTAGATCTTTTGAGGAATGGCCCATCTCCATATGTCCTGTGCTAGTTTGGACAGTTGGAGAGAGTGTGTCCCCCCCTGTTTTTGAATATAATACATTGCAGTCATGTTAGTTGGAGAGAGTGTGTCCCCCCCTGTTTTTGAATATAATACATTGCAGTCATGTTGTCTGTTCTGATCAGGACTGCCTTGTTTGTTATTTGCATTTGGAAAGCTTTTAGTGCTAGAAATATTGCTAATAGTTCTAGGTAGTTGATGTGCAGTTTCTTTTGCTGCGCACTCCACTTCCCCTGTACTGTGTATTTGTCCATATGCGCTCCCCATCCGGAGAGCGATGCATCCGCTGTTATTACTACTTGTGGAATTGGCTCTAGGAACGACCGTCCCTTGGAAATGTTTTCTGTGTTCCACCACTTCAGAGAGCGATACGTCCGGTCGTTTACCAACACCAGATCTGTAATCTGACCTTGAGCCTGATTCCACTGTGTCGCTAGACACTCTTGTAGTGGGCGCATTTGTAGTCTGGCATGTGGTATTAGCAGTATGCAAGAGGACATCATGCCTAATAGTTGCATCAACACTCGTGCTGGTAGTGAGTGTTGTGGTTGAAATCTTTGTATTAACCCGACCATTGTCTGTACTCTGATTGGGTTGGGGTATGCTATTGCCTTTTCTGTGTCTACTGTAGCCCCCAGGTATTGCTGGATCTGGTTTGGTTGCAGGTGTGATTTTTTGTAGTTCACCGTAAACCCTAGGTGGTGCAGCAATTGAATTGTCTTCTGTGTGTTGTGAAGACATTCTTCTTTTGATTTGGCCTTTATTAGCCAATCGTCCAAGTATGGGAAGACATGTATTTGTTGTCTCCTTAGGTGTGCTGCCACCACAGCTAGGCATTTTGTGAAAACTCTCGGTGCTGTTGTGACACCGAACGGAAGGACCTTGAACTGGTAGTGTTGTCCTTCTAACACAAACCTTAGGTATTTTCTGTGGGCTTTGTGAATTGGGATATGAAAGTAAGCGTCTTTTAGATCCAGTGTAGAAAGAAAGTCCCCTTTCTTCAGTAAAGGGAGTACTTGTTGGAGCGTGACCATGTGGAAATGCTCCGAATTTATGTAAGCATTGAGAGGTCTGAGGTCTAATATTGGTCGTAGGGACCCGTCCTTTTTGGGGATCAGGAAGTATAGAGAGTATACTCCTGTTCCTTGTTGATCTTTTGGGACCTTCTCTATTGCATGCTTTTGTAGAAGTGCTAGCACTTCTTCTCTTAACAATGTCAGATGATCCTGACTCATTGGACGCTGTTTGGGAGGGATGTTTGGTGGGGTAGCTGTGAGTTCTAGGCAATAACCATGTTGGATAATTTGTCTCACCCACTTGTCTGACGTGATGTTTTCCCAGACAGGTAGGAACTGTGATAGACGTCCCCCGACCGGTGTTATGTGGTCTGGGGGGAGTTCTATGAAGTCACTGTTTTGGTGTTGAGGCGTTGCGGTTGTTATTATTTCCGCGGCCTCTACCCTTATTGTTGTTACCTCTGTAACTACCTCTTGAATTACCTCTGGGTGATGTTGGTGTGAAAGATGTGGATTGCTGATTTGTTCCTGTGTTTTTTGAGCCCCCTCTATAGGTGGATCTACGAAAGGAACCTCTGTGCGTTGGCTGTTGCAATGCTCCCATTGACTTAGCCGTTTCCGTATCTTTCTTCATCTTTTCTAATGTCTCGTCTGTACTTGAACCAAACAATGTCTTTTGATCAAATGGTTTGTTCAGTAGGGCTGTTTGTACTTCTTGTTTGAATCCTGAGATTCTAAGCCATGCGTGCCTTCTTAGCATGACACTAGTGTTAATAGACCTTGCTGCAGTGTCTGCTGCGTCTAATGCACACTTAATGGAAGTATTGGTTATTATTTTACCTTCCTGTATTAATTGGTCTGCCTTCTTCTGATGTTCTTTTGGAAGATGTGTGAGAAGTTTTTCTAACTCATCGTAATGTGCCCTGTCATAACGTGCGAGTAGTGCTTGTGTATTGGCTATACGCCAGCTATTCGCTGCCTGTGATGCTACTCTTTTGCCTGATGCATCTATTAACTTCGACTCTTTATCTGGTGGAGGAGCCTCTCCTGTAGATAATGAGTTTGCTCTTTTACGAGCGTTTGAGACCACCAGCGAATCTAGAGGTACATGCCCTCTAATAAATATTGGGTCCTTTGGAGCCGCTTTGTATTTTTTATCGATTCTTGGGTTTAATACCCTGGCTCTCACTGGGTTTTCGAATATTTCCTCTGTGTGAGTGAGAAGACCCTTCATCATAGGAAGAGTACCTGATGTTCTCTGTGCACTAGGTACAGTCTCTAACAAGAAATCCTCAATCTGAGGTTCTGTGTGCATATCTAGTTTGTGATATTTTGCTGCCCTATTAATGAGCTGCACAAAACCTGTGTTATCATCAGGTGGTGAAGGCTTTGAGGGATATAGCTCTGGGTCGTTGTCCTCATCTGACCCTACATCGTAATTTTCCCATGGATCTTCCTCATCTGGGATAGATTCGTCATCCCCTTGAGGTTCTCCCTCCCCTATATCACTGTCTACATCTGACTGAGGTGTAGCTGGTCTTGGTGTGGAGGGTGTAGGAATATGTGGCCTATTGTGAGGAATAGGAGAAGAGGGTGTGTCTCTAGGACGAGGAGAAGCAGGAGGAGTTATGTTCGGCCCCATTGTTCTCTTTTTTGAAGGAAGAGGTTTATCTTCTGACTGTTCACTCTTTCTCTTCTTCGTGACCACTTTCCCAGTTTGTGGGTCAATAAACAAGATCTTTTGTTTGGGATCTGTTTGTTGCTCTTGAATCGGTACCGAAGGTCCTGGTTCCGAGAGCTGTTTTTGTTTTTGATCTTCAGATCTTGCTGTTTTCGACACCGAATGTCTGCTCGATTCCGACTTTTTGGGTATCGAGTGTCTCTTGGGCGATAAATCATACTTCTTTTTCGACATGGAATGTTTCGATACCGAGCTCTCCTTTGTATGTAGCCTCGGTGCCGAAGTCGATGTCGCCCTTTTCTCGGATCCGACATGGTGGGATTCCGAGTGTTTCGGTTTCACTTTCGGTTTCGTTGCCGGGCCCGAGGGCGGGGCGTCGGAAACTTTTTTCAGCGGTTTGACCGGGCCCGAGGGCGGGGTCGTTACCGCACGGGGTCGGTTTTTCGGTAAGGGGACGTCGTCACTCACGGTTTGTTGCTCGAAGAGTTCTTCAACCTCCGACTGGTCCCCTTCCGACCCCGACTGGTCCTCTTCTTCCTCGATTTGATCGTCTCCGAACAGCTCCGGGATTGCCTCCGCCTGCATTCTGGAAGCCTCGTGTCTTCGAGCTCGACGATTTCTAATCGTTAGCTTGGAGGAGAATGCTGCGCAGGCTTCGCAGTCCCTGGATTCGTGTTCAGGCGATAGACAGAGGTTGCACACCTCGTGTAGGTCCTTGTGTGGGAACTTAGCACCACACGATGGACATTTTTTGAATGGAGTCCTTTCCATGGACTCCGGGCTTGACTGCGTCGAGAAAGGTCTCCTGTTCTTCGACGTAGATCCAAGTTTTTCTCTTCTATTTTTAATTTGTAACGCGTCGGAATGGAAAAGAACGCGTTCGATAACAATACCGTCGAATTGGAAAGGGAATACGCGCCGAAAAATCACTTTCTTCTGAAGTTGATCTGGAGCGTCTCGATCTTCATCCGAACCCGATGGCGGAAAAAAACAATCTAAGGATGGAGCCGATGCCCATGCGCACTACCAACTAAGGGAGGAGTCACCAAGATACAAAAGACTCTCCAAGAGAAAAACAAAGTGCAATCATCCGAGCCCAACACCAGATGGCGATCTATTCATAATGTACCATCTGCAGCCCATATGCCTCGAACATGCTACTTACCAGTATGTATCTGTTCTTGGCATGTAGAGCTGCAGAGTTACACACTGTGCATAGATGGCCACCTAGTGTTGGGCCCGGATATTTGCAGTTAGTTTTTGTTATAGAAAAGTCTTAGGAAGTCACAGGATAGGTGACTCCTCCTTTGGATCATACTGCGCATGGGCATCGGCTCCATCCCCAGATTGTTTTTCGCCATTAGGGAAGTGATGGAGTCTTACAAGAAAGTAGTGATGTCCATGTAATTTGTATCTAATTAAGATAATACTGGAACAGATAAAGAAAGCCGGGGAGGCGGATGGGCGTGTATAACTCTGCAGCTCTACATGCCAAGCAGCCCTGCTAGTAGCAACAGATGACCCCATGACTCTTGCCACAGAGTCTGCCGTATCCATTCCGCTCTGGATCACCTGACGAGCAGCATCTTGCGTATCCGCAAGAACCTCAGTAAAGGTCTTCCTGTCTTCCTCAGGAATTTTAAGCACCAACTGCTTCGCAGAGTCTGCCGTATCCATTCTGCTCTGGATCACCCGACGAGCAGCATCTTGCGTATCCGCAAGAACCTCAGTAAAGGTCTTCCTGTCACCCTCAGGAATTTTAAGCACCAACTGCTTCGCAGAGTCCATCAGAGCGTGAATATAATGCCCTAAAAGGCATGTGGCATTTGTCGATTTGAGGGCCATACTAGCTGAAGAGAAAACTTTCTTCGCTGCCTGGTCTAGTCTCTTTGACTCTTTGTCACTAGGCACCTGAGGAAAAGCACCAGTAGATTTTTTGGAATAGGCTGCCTGAACTACCAAACTCTCTGGAGACGGGCGAGTTGATAAGAAATCCGGATGCCCAGGGGCCACCCTATATCTCCTTGCAACAGCTCTTGATACTGCAGGAGAAGAAAAAGGTTTGTACCACACCTCCATAATTGGCTCTGTAATTGCCTCATTAAAAGTTAGCATAGTTTCCACCACTGAAGAGGGAGAATGGAGAACCTCCGTTAAAATGTAAGATTTAAACTCTTCAGTCGGCAGCTCCAAGTCTATCAATTGCACAGCTTTTCTAATAACCATGTGATATGGTCATACATCCTTTGAAGGAACTTCATGTACAGAGGAAAGCTGCCACTCCGGAGATAACTCCAAACCACTTGCTTCTTTAAGCTCATCAAATAAGTCATCAGTATCTTGCAACTCTCCTTCCTCCATTTCCTCCTCTCGACACCTTTGCTCTTCCATCAACCTTTGAGCCTCCCGCCTAGACCTCAATCTAGGGATCGACGCCGACGGAGCCGGCGCCTAGGTCGGATCTGGAGGAAAAACCTGATGCGTATGAGGTCGAGTCGGGACCGGAGCCAATGATGATGAAATTGGCGTCGATGACCTCGGCGCCTAGAAATGCCAAGAAGGCGTAGCCGGCATAAAGGGCATAACCGGCCCCGGAGAATATGACTGAGGGACGCCCAGATTAAAGGCCATTGGACCCATGGGACCAGATGGTGCTCCAGAGGGGTACATGGCTCTTGAAAAGACCCCATACATTGCATTGAGGTAATGCGTCTGGTCTTGACCCGGGCCTGGAAAAGGTGGATAAGGCCCCAGATTCTGCTCTTGACGAGGCACAGCAGGTAACCTGATTCGATGGAAGATGTACCGGAGTCGAAGACTCTTCAGGTAAAGGAGCTTCTTCCTGATCTCGAGGTGGAGAGTGCGTCAGGGATGGATTCAACACCGGAGCCGGAGACTCCGGAGAAGGCTCACCTTCTGGATTCGGTACAATAGGCGAAGGAGACACATAGTCTTTCCGATGTTGGCGTTTTGGGGACTTCGACTTTGGATCCAACTCTCTCTTGAAATGACCCATGCTGCTTCTTCTTATGCTTCTTCTTGGATCTGACGCCTGCCCCGAAGACGACCTCGAAGCCGACCTCAAGCGGTACCTCGAACGTCTCCTACCTTTCTTCCACTTCAACTTCGCCACAAGCAGCTTCGCCTCTCTCTCTCTCAAAGTGCCTTCGGGTTCATTTTCTTGCAACTGGGGAATCCTTGGACTTAGTGACGACAAGCACCACACGCAGTCTTCATGCGGATCCGCACTCCCCACAAGACTTGAACCCGGACTTCCTCAAAAACATTTTGACTGGAAACAAGAAATTACTCGAAAAAGACAACAGTAACAAAGTTACAAATGAGTTACTGAGGATCCCAAGAAAATCCGTTAGCGTCGACGACGCGGAAAAAAGGGAACTGATTCCTATTATGGATTCAGTGGTGCCAGCGGAGCCGCGCGCAATGCCGTGCTTCTGTGACGTCGCCCACGTCGGCGTGAAGAGCTACAAAATAATTTTCCGAATGTTGCTGGCGCAGGGGATATTCACAAGGTGAGGAATCCAAGTGCAGATGTATCCATCAGAATACTAAATGTAGGGGTGTTACAGGTATGGCAATAGCAGGGACCAATTGGTCCCTGCCCTGGGGTGAGTATACACCCCCTATCCTGCTCTTCTCCTGTGGGAGTGGGGCAGGAAACTTTCTCTGATTGGGTAGAGCTCCCCAGCCTCAAGATGGCAGGAGCCCGGAGTTATGCTTCACCTCACCTATCCCACCTGAGGGGTGGGTTTGGCAGAGGCTCACTTAGGGTTTCCCGCCTGTCTTCCCGCCAGAGTGGGGGTCCGAACCTGTGGGGGCCAGTTGCGGAGTACAGCAATTGGCCTGGAGAACCCCACAAACGACAGCATGCCTTTGAAGCTTCCCCTGCCCATCAAGGGGGAGGAAGCTTGGCAACTCGTTCCAGGATGTGCATTGTTTCAGCAACCCCCCCCCCCCCCCCCCCCCCCCCTGAGTGCGGCAAACTCTCGACCCAGGGGCCCAGAAACATGTTTGGTACTGGCAGCCTCTGTAGCCACGCAGTCAGGACACTGGGAGTTGGTTAGGTTTGAGAGGGCATCTCTTAGATGCCCTCTGTAGTGCATTTTACATTAAATCCCACACCGGCATCAGTGTGGGTTTAATGTGCTGAGAAGTTTGATACCAAACTTCTCAGTCATTAGTGTAGCCATTATGGTGCTCGGTAGTTCATGACTGTGGCACTGGATCTCCTCATGGCACTCACTGAACACAGCACTACTGCTCTTCTGTGCAAGACATGACCTGCGCCGCGTCTACAAAGCCTCGAGCCGTAGCCGCAGCCCCCGTGGAAGACATCACGACGTCCGGAGGCTGGCCCCGCACCTGTCTGCTGCGAACCCCCCCTCAAGACGTAAAAGGTACTGTGAACTGTGTGGTCTATTTGGGACTAAAGCGAAGGCGCCGGGGACTGTACGCCTCGTAGTTCGCTTCTCAGCGCCTTACGCAGCATACACCCCTCCTGCCTCTAAACGAGCCGGACGCTCTCCCCGGCACGCCTCGCATCCTTCGCCTTAAGAGTAACCCTGTGCGCATAGTTGAAACCGTGCGCTGGTGGTGCGGCTGCTGGTACACCCCGTACCTTCCATTGTCAGTGATCGCGCCGTACGCCAGCTCACGCGTGAGGCGTAGTAGGGCTCTTCCCAGCAAGCCATACGGAGCGCACAGGAGCGTTCTAGGAGGACCAACGACCTGCACCACGCTCACCGGTGAACCTGCCCCAGTACGCTGAAATCATACCGCAGTACGAGTCTGGTACGGCTCGTACGCCTGCAGCCAGCCAGCATCGAAACTGAATGTAACCTGCGGGGGCCGCAATCTTTAGGAGCGCACTAACAAAGAGGGGTAACAACGGAGATAATGTGAGCCAAAATAACTCCAGGAAGCCCGAAATAAATAAAACAGATTAAAAAACGTACGAAAAAGGGGCCCATCTGGAGAGGAAAACAGAGAAAAAAGGGGAAACACAAATAGCGGAACTGCACTAAGCTCAAGCACTTTTTTGGCCATCCCCTCTCCGAGGGGCACCTGCGGTTCCTGCAGTGCTTAGCACATCCACACCTTCAAACCCTGCGACGCCGGCAAATGATTGCAATTAGCCTCACTGCTAGGAAGCTGCCACCCTTTACTGCATTGCTGCTTTCCATGCACATACTCCTTCCCCCAAGTGTGAGCCCTCTCAGCGCAATCTCGCCAGGGCTATAGAACCTTGTGTCGGCGACCCTGGACGTGGTGGTTGGACACCTCGCTGCTCTGAATGAAGCCTCCCTTTTAATGGGGCTCTTTCAGACGGAGGATCAGACTAACTGACTAACTCCCCATTGCAGTCCAAACTCAGTGGGAAGCCCTGCCCCCGCGCCCGGGCGCTTTCCAAGATGGCACTCGCCCCCCGTGGGGGAAGGGAGCCCCGGACTACCAGTGAGAGCTGCGCAGCAAGTAGTGCCAGCTACACCGCTTAGGCCTTTTACAGCTGCGCAACAAGTAGTGCCAGCTGCACCGTTTAGGCCTTTTACAGCTGCGTAGCAAGTAGTGCCAGCTGCATCGTTTAGGCCGTTAAGTTGTGCAGCAAGTACAGTTGTTTCCAGCTGCATTGTTTAGACCTTTTACAGCTGCGCAGCTATTAGTGCCAGCTGCACATTTTAAGTTACTTTTCCGTGGGGACAGTTCTGATTGAGTTGGAGTCCCGCTGCAGGGACAGCACCATTGACACTATGGTTTCAGGGCATTTGAGTCCCCCTCTGAGATGGCCAGTTGGCCAGGGAGTCTGCAAGGTTAGTAGGGCGCCAGGCCCTTGTACATATATGTTGGTGCTAGGGAATGCTTTTCATGTAGTATGTTTTCCGCACCCTGTTCTGAGTACCTCTACAGGTGGTCTTAAAATGACGAGGCTGTTGTGCATATTTAGGCTTTGCTAGTCGGATTTTGCTCCACCCTATGCTCTTTGCCCCGAATGTTAGTGAGCCTCAGGAGCTTAGGGTCCAATATAAGTATGTTGATATCTTGGGCATACAATGTGTTTGGTGCCGAGTGTGGTTCTGGGAACAGCCTGGTGTTAAGTACAGTGTTCACCAATGGACACTGGGTGTTCTTTTATATTCTGCTCTACTTTGACTATATTTGCCCTGTGATGGTTCTGAAAGTGGTCAAGTTGGTCCTATCATTTGTAAACAAATTCCTTGTAAATTTTATCTAGTGTCAGGTGGCATCTTGTATCCCTAGTTGAAGGGCCCAACGAATTCCCACCTCACTTACCGGACGGGACATTAGTTCTGATATCTTCACCTTAACGTCTGGAATATGTGTCCCCTTTTTGCTCTTTTATTTCTCTTCTCCACCGCTTTCCCAGTAACACCCTTCTCTTATCCCCCCCACCCTCCTCCACCTCATTTTCCCATCATGGCCACCACTCGAGTTAAGGTTGGAACTAATTGCTACAAAATCATGTATCCTCCCAGACTGACTAAAGCTGCAACAAAATGATTGAAGCATAACACTATTGAATTTTTCCCGGATTCCCTTTTTGTTGATCAATTTCACAATAGTCGTTTTGGGAGGCTCAAAAACGGTTTCATTTTCTTCGCTCACGACACCCCCTCTTGGTCCACCAGCTTATACAATTCACTTAACGTCACCTCCTCCTCCCCTATCCCTCATGGGAAACAACTAAAAATTTCCCCCTCTGCGCATTTCAAAGGTTACCTCATTATCTCACTCTATAACAACGGTACTGTCATGATCCAAGGCAATGACACCCGTCTCTCGCTCTTTGACCACCTCTTCCCCTCCCTACTCCCCTCCTCTGCGACCGGGTTTTCCCCGGTCTCTCCTTCTAGCTCCACCCATTACTCCCTTTGTCCTCCCTGACCCCCCTACACTCCAATTGGCTGCACTCTCGAGAATCACAGGTCGGCCCTCTTCCATCCCCCTCCCCTGTGACCTCCTCTCCTATTCCTCCCCCCTCACAGTATGCCCCCTCCCACTTCACTGCAACCTCACCCCTAGCTAATACGCTCCTCGTCCAATCTGCACCATCCCGGTACTCCAATCTCTTCTCCTCCCCCATCTACCTTCCAGTCACCCCCCTTTTTAGTCCACCTCTCCTCCAACCTTCTCCCCCAGTGAACTTTCCCTACGCTCACCTTATCCCTTCTTCCATCCCTCCTGTCCACCACCCCCTCCCCTCGTTATTCACCCGGATTTCTCGACAATCCCACTGCATCTCTCTCCTCCCTCCCACTCCTCCAGCAATGCTGTGCTACTCCCTTTCACCCCTTGGCAACCCTTTCCATTTCCCTCCCTCGGGTCCAGCAGTACCACTTCCTTTCCCCAACTTCCCTTTCTCTCAACCCCCCCACTCTGCCAGATGCCCGTTCCCTCACAGCCACCTCTCCTAGCTGACATACCCTCCACAACCACCTCACCTCTTTTCCACACAAACCTCCTACATTCACATGACTCCACACAGTCCTCCCCTTTCCTTCTTTCCTACCGCTGTGTTCCGCACCCTTCTTCCCCAAAGTTGTCCCTAATTCGTCAACCTTCTTGCAACACCAACAAAGACAACTCTCCCTTAACCTCCGATTCACTAACTCCCGCTCTCAACCTCCACCTTTCCCCACTTGTGAACCCTACACCCCAACTCACCTCCTGTCCTCCCACCTCTCCATGCCTTCGACCACCAATTCCACCCCCCCCTGTTTCCATCGAGCCACCCAACCCTCCGTGCTCTGCCTTACTCTCTCTGGAAAATAAGCTAGGTTCTCTTATCACCTCCATCTCCCAGCTTACAGCTGCAATTTTACTTTTAAGCGCTAAGATTTCCACCTTTCCTTGCACCTCTACTCCTCCCCAACTTCCCACGAGATGCACCTCGCCCCCTCACCTCAATATAGGCAAGCTCAACCGGTCGTCTGCAAACCTCGTTAACTCGCACAAGCCTTTGAACGCCTGCCTTCTTCAACCTGCATACCCTAGCAACCCTACTATCTACGCTATTCCGACAATCTCCTCTGTCAGAACCAAGCATCCACCTAAACCCTCCCGAGCACACCCGCACAAGCACAACATCCCGATCAGCCTTCAGAGCCCAAGTGCCCCCGTCACCAAAACAGTCCTGACCAACAAGTTACTTACCTTCGGTAACGATATATCTGTAAGAAACATTAGTTAGTGTTAGATTCCTTACCTTAGAATATCCCCAGGCGTCAGTCTGGATCCGGAAACTTTTGCGTAGCAGTACCCTTGCGCGTCGGTAGGCGCCGTCTGCAGGCGTCCCCTGCGACTCCGCGTCCGTCGTCGGCGTCGTGCGCCGTGATGACGTAGCTGGAGTATATAGACGCCGCCTCCTCGCGCTGACGTCAGTTCTTTGTACACAGCATTTCCGCGCCAGAAGACGCAGAGCCATGAGAGAACCAACACTGGTGCCATTTGAAACTAGGGCCCTGAAAGGGATGACCTTAACCCTAGGTATCAGTTCGCAGAACGGGGAGGATGGGTGGGTTCGGTAAGGAATCTAACACTAACTAATGTTTCTTACAGATATATCGTTACCGAAGGTAAGTAACTTGTTCATCTGAAAGAAACACGTTAGTGTTAGATTCCTTACCTTAGAATAGATACCCCAGCAATACCAACCCCGGTGGTGGGTCTGCGAACCAATACATTCCTACACCAGAAAGTCCTGGAGGACAGAACGGCCAAAGAAGCCATCCCTCCGGACTTGACTGTCCAGGCAGTAGTGCCTCGCAAAGGTGTGCAGCGAGGCCCACGTAGCCGCCTGGCAAATGTCCTGCAAAGGGACTCCCCGGCCCAGGGCAGTAGTAGCCGCCGTGGCCCGAGTGGAATGGGCCCTCAGCCCACCAGGAGGCTCCTTCCGAGCCAAAGAGTAGCACGCCTTGATGCAGAGAACGACCCACCGTGAGATGGTCCGTTTATGTACCGCCCGTCCCTTCTTCGCACCCACGTAGCCAACAAACAGTTGGTCATCCACCCGGAACTGGCGTGTGCGATCCATGTAAAATGAAAGCGCACGTTTTGGGTCCAGACGATGGAGCCGGTCTTCATCCTTTGAAGGATGCGGAGGCGGGAAGAAGGAAGGGAGGGTGATGGACTGCCCGATGTGAAAAGCAGAAACTACTTTGGGCAGGAAAGAAGGTCTAGTCCTCAGAACCACCTTGTCAGGATGGATGGACAAGAAAGGAGGTTGGACAGAAAGAGCCTGGAGCTCACTCACTCTCCTGGCAGAGGTGATGGCAACCAGGAAAGCCGTCTTTAAAGTCAGAAGACGGAGAGGGCAAGAATGAAGGGGCTCAAAGGGAGCACACATCAAAAAGGTTAGAACCAGGTTCAAGTCCCACTGAGGCATCACAAACGGAACAGGTGGATACATGTGTGTGATGCCCTTCAAGAATCTCGTTACAATTGGGGACTTGAACAAAGAAGGCTGATCAGGAAGCCTTAGAAAGGCTGAAAGGGCCGAAAGGTAGCCCTTGATAGTGCCCAGAGCAGAGCCCTGCTGGGCAAGAGAGAGAAGAAACAGAAGAACCTCGGAGAGAGGGGCAGAAAGAGGATCCACAGCCTTTGCTGTGCACCATGCCACAAATCTGTTCCACCGACAGGCGTATACCGACTTTGTGGAGGGACGCCTGGCTGCCAGAATTACATCACAGACTTCAGGAGGCAAGTCAAATGGCCTCAACTGCCGCCGCTCAATCTCCAAGCATGGAGGTGGAGACTGGACAGGTTCGGGTGGAGGACCGTCCCCTGCTGCTGCGACAGAAGGTCCTCCTGAAGGGGCAGGCGGATCGGGGGACCGACTGACATGCTGAGTAGCTCGGGATACCAGTACCCTCGAGCCCAGTCCGGAGCCACAAGGATAACTTGGGCCCGGTCGCGCCTGATCTTCTTCAGCACTCTGGGCAGAAGTGGTATAGGCGGAAAGGCGTATAACAGACCGGAACTCCACTCGCGCCGAAAGGCGTCGCCGTGCGAGTGCCGTCTTGGAAACTCCAACGCGCAGAATTGATGACATTGCGCGTTCTCTTCTGTGGCGAATAGATCTAACCAAGGCTCTCCCCATTTCCGAAAGAGGCCTTGCGCCACGTCCGAGTTCAGACGCCATTCGTGATCCATCGAGCACCGACGGCTGAGTTCGTCCGCCCTGGCGTTCAGAGAACCTGCCAGGTGTTGAACCGTCAGAGTCACGCCCTGACGTTCCAGCCACTGCCAGAGGCGCAGAGCCTCCTGGCAAAGGGTCCACGACCCCACCCCGCCTTGTTTGTTGCAGTACCACATGGCGGTGGTGTTGTCTGTGAACACCTGCACTACACTCCCGTTGACAAAGGGGAGGAATGCCTTCAGTGCTAAACGAATCGCCCGTAGCTCCAACAGGTTGATATGGAGCCGGGACTCCGCCGGAGACCAGATGCCTCTGATCTCCGCCTCTCCCAAGTGGCCTCCCCAGCCCTGGAGGGACACGTCCGTCACGACAACGTGCTCCGGTTGGGGAAGGGAGAGGGACCTGCCTCTGACCCAATCGCGGTCCGTAAGCCACCACTGCAGTTGCCTCGCAGTGCCCTCCGAGATCAAGACGTGGTCGGACAAGTTGCCCTGATGCTGGGCCCACTGAAACTTCAGGTCCCACTGCAGAGCCCGCATCCGCCACCGGGCGTGATGCACCAGAAGGATGCAGGAAGCCATCAGCCCCAGCAGCCGCAGCGTCAACCTGACCGAAACCCGGGATAGCGGCTGAAAGATGGGAATCAAAGCCTGAATATCCCGGACCCGCCGTTCCGGAGGATAAACCCGAAACTGCGCCGAGTCCAGAACCGCTCCGATGAAAAGGAGCTTTTGAGAGGGACACAGGTGTGATTTCGGCACATTGATGGAGAACCCCAGGCCGTGCAAGAGGTCTGCCGTCATCTGGAGGTGGTGAACGACTGTCTGGGGCGAGCCTGCCTTTAACAACCAGTCGTCTAGGTAGGGGAAGACTGAAACCCCTAACCTGCGCAGATGGGCTGCGACCACCGCCAACACTTTCGTGCACACCCTTGGGGCGCTGGTAAGGCCGAAGGGGAGCACGGTAAACTGAAAGTGCTTGTGGCCTACAGTGAACCGCAGGTAACGCCGGTGGGCCGGCAGGACGGGGATATGAAAATAAGCGTCCTGCAAGTTCAAAGCTACCATCCAGTCTCCTGGGTCCAGGGCAGCTAACACCTGAGCGAGTGTCAGCATCTTGAACTTCTCCTTCCGGAGGAAGCCGTTGACGTTCCGCAGGTCCAAGATAGGGCGTAGGTCCCCTTTGCCCTTCTTGGGTACCAGAGAGTAGTGGGAGTAACAACTACACCCTACTTGTGGCCCAGGAACGCGCTCGATGGCCCCCTTGGCCAAGAGGGACGAAACTTCCTCTAGCAAAAGATTCAAGTGATCCCCCCAACACGCAGTGCTACTGCGGTGGCATGGCTGGAGAGGTCACCTCGAAGGGGCGGGAGTAGCCCCTTCGGAAGATTTGCAGCACCCACCTGTCCAATGTGACAGTGCGCCAGTGGAGGTGGTGATGGCGAACCCTGCACCCCCACTGGCATCACATGGACCTGAAAGCTCGGACTAGGAGGGTTTTGAGGCGGATACTGCAGGGGCAGGTGTGGACTGGACTCGCCGTTGTCCCCGACCGCCGCCACATCCGTTTCCACATTCGCCACGGTGCTGGATGGTAGTCTACGGCCCGTGGCTGCAGGACGAGTGGGGCGCCCCTTCCTTGGCCACGAAAGGAGCGATAGGCAGCCGTTTGCTGGCGCGGGACCGAGAGGCCCAAAGACTTGGCCGTAGCCCTGGAGCCCTTAAAGCGCTTAAGAGCATGGTCTGCCTTGTCGCCAAAGAGACGACGGCCATCAAACGGCATGTCCATAAGGGTATTTTGGACATCAGCCGAAAAGTTGGTGGACCTCAACCAGGCGTGGCGACGAATCGCCACCGTTGTTGCCATGGCTCTGCCCAGTGAGTCCGTGGTATCCAGCCCACACCGGATGGAATACCGTGCCGCATCTCGACCCTCCGCAAGGGCTTGGGCAAGTTTAGTCCGAACCCCCTCCGGACATTGTTGCAGCACGTCCGCGACCGTGTCCCACAGAGAGTGGGTGTAAAAGCCCACAGGCACGCGGTGTTGACTGACAGCAACCCCAAACTCAGGGAGGAGAATACCTTTTTCCCGTATTGCTCATACCTCTTGGATTCCAGATCGGGGGGAGCCGTCGGGAATGCGGTCTGGGAGTTAGAGGCCTGGATGACCAGGCTCTCGGGGGTGGGGTGGGTTAACAGGAAGCAAGGGTCGCCCGGAGCCGGCGGTGGCGCCTGGCCACATTCCTGTCTACAGGCGGACCTGTAGCGGGCTTGGACCAAGTGCCCAGAAGAACGCCTGACAAGGCCTCATTAAACGGCAGCAGAGGCTCAGCCGAGCTTGCTTGCGGTTTAAGGACCTCAGTGAGGAGGTTAGTCCTCACGGCCGCGACGGGGAGCTCAAGGCCCAAGGCCTTGGCAGCCCGCATCAGCACCACAGTATAGGCAGCCCCCTCCTCCGTAGCCACGGTAGGAGGGGAGACAAAACCAGTGTCGGGCAAAGTGTCCAGACCACTGGGCTCCACAAGCTCACCTGTCCAGTCCTGAGAAGACTGGCACTCACGTGCCAGAGGGTCCTCGGACCCCTCCCAATCCTCCTCCCAACCTATCTCCTGATACCCAGGGTCAAAGGATGGGGCTGGGTCATAGAAATAGAAATCTCCCATCGGCATCGAGAGCGGCGCCGCTCCGACGCCAGACCCGAATCGAGGGTAGAACCAGGGACAACGTCGCCCTGGAATGGCGCCGGAGGCGACACCCTGGGGGCCGGCGCCGGCAAGGTCGTGAGGTCGACCGGCGACGACCCGGATCCGGAGCCGGATCCGGCAGGGCCCAGCGGCGTCGGGACCAAAGTCGCCGACAGCGCCGGGGCCGAAGCACCCGGCCCGCGTGGGGACCCAGTCGGGGCCGCTTGGCCCGAAGGCGCCGCGGAACCCGACGGAGTGAGTGACCTCATGTCCATGAGGAACGCCTCAATCTCCTCCGGCGTCGCGTTCTGCCCAGGGACCGGCGGGTATGGAGCAGGCCGCGACGCCTGCGGCTCCAGTGGAGCCCGAACCCCCGGCCGCGTTGCGCAAGCGTCGGGAACAGTCAGAAGAGCGATGACGCCTCATCGACTTCTTGTCCCTCTTACCTGAGGACTTCGAGCCCGAAGACTGGTGACGACTCCCGGAGCTATGATAACTCCGACCCCGCGACCGATCACTCGACCTCCTCGCGGACCGGGACCTCGAGCGGCACGGGGCAGACTGCTGGAGTTCGAGTCGCTTCGGGACCGCTCCCGTCTAGTTTTGGAAGTCAGGGCCCGGCAGTCGGAGCAGGACTTGTCGTCGTGGTCGGGGCCCAAACAGTGAAAGCACCGGCGATGGGGGTCGGTAACCGACATCAGTCGGTTGCAGTCGACGCAGGGTTTGGACCCGGGCATCCCGACCAGCACCGTCGGAGTCGAGCGACTTCGAAAGATGATCAAAAAGGATCGAAAAAGTTAGTAAAAAATTGACTATGGGTACAACTTTTTCCGGATCTGCACTTCCTGGCGTGGAAAAAAGAACGGACGTCAGCGCGCGAGGGCGGCGTCTAAGTACTCCGGCGACATCATCATGGCGCAAACGACGGACGCGGAGCCGCAGACGACGCCTACCGAAGCGCAAGGGTACTGCTACACAAAAGTTTCCGTATCCAGTCTGACGCCTGGGGATATTCTAAGGTAAGGAATCTAATACTAACCGGTTTCTTTCAGATATAGAAGGTATGTAACTTTGCAGATTACTAGGCTTACACAGAGTAGTATACCTAGGTACTACTCTGGGTCATTTCCTAAAAACAGGTAAGTAAAATCGTTTTTGTTAGATAATGCAATTTTCAAGATTTTCTTTAGTTTCTCAAACTCCACACTTAAAAACTTTTCACAGAAAAACAGTCCATGTTATCCTATGGATGAAAATAATGTTATCGGTTTTGAGGTAAGTATTTGGTAGTGAAAGTTGAGGTTCTGGAGGTAGACTCAGGGGTCCCCCAGGGTCAACGATGCACTCTGGTTACACACACTAGGGCTGAGGGGTCCAGAGTGCTGAGGTCCATTGTTATCCAATGGGGGATAGGTAGGGTGACTTTGGTTGGTTGCAGCTGACTAGCAGGCCACATGGCTGTGAGAGCAAAGCTCCTGGACTTTAGCTCAGGGCAAATGGGGAAACAAAGTAGCACCAGAGGTGCATCCTCAGCAGCACTAGGGCGGCCGGCTGCAAAGTGCTGTTTCAACGTCGTACGCCCCGTTTTCAATGGAGAACCTCCAGTTTGAAAGACACTGAGGCTTGGGGACGAAGGTCTTCTGGGTGCGACCACCCCTTCAAGCGGTAAGTTGGGAAGTTAGGGGTTGGTTAGGCACCGTCAGTTTGGGCACACAATGCCGTGGGGCGTCGGGTGCAGGGGGGTGTTTTGGGGTCGGATCTTCTTACCAGCTCCTGGTCGCCGTTAGAGGGGGGCCTTCTGGATTTAGGCTGCAGGAGTCGACATGAGGCAGGTCAGACGTCACCGGATCTCGGGTCAGGATCGCCGGGGTGACCTCCTCCTGGTGTTTGTCCACTCAAGCTCGGGCCGTGGAAGGCGGGTGCAGAGTGTGGCGGATCCCAGAGCCAGAGGTTGCAGATAAACAAATCCGGTGTTCACGGGAGACAGTCTTTTTAGTTAAAGGCAGGCAGATCATCCGGGGTTTTCGAGGATGCTGGCTACAGGACACACCAGGATTTCGCAGGAGAAGGTACGAGGGGGAGACAGGCTGGTAGGGCTATGGCCAAGTCAGTGGGCGTCTTCCTCTTGTTAACTGCTGCACGGCTGTTCGGTCCTTCTTCTTCTTGCAGGTTCTTGTCTGGGGAAGCAAGGTTCAGGGGTGCACCTAAATAGTAGATTTAGGGGCGTTACAGACAGGTAAAAGGCAGGGACAAATGGGTCCCTTCACTGGGGTGGGTACATCCCCTATTATGCCTCCATCAAGTTGAGGGGGGCATGAACCTTTCTCTGGCTGGCTGAGTACCCCCATTTTCAAGATGGTGTGGACTGAGAGTTGTGCTTCACCTCGCATCCCCCACCTGAGGGGTGGAGTTGGCAGAGGTGGGCACACCTCTGTAGGAAGGTGGATACCTGACTATGGTTGCCCCCAACTTTTTGCCTAGTGTTTAGCTGGTTTTCGACTTAGTTGGCCTGGGATCCTGCTATTCAGGACCCCAGGCTATCTGCTCTCTCTGTAAAATGGACTCCCTGCACTGTAGGTGCATTACAAACTGGAACATGGATCACCTTGTGAGCCCCTGTACAGTGTACCCTAGATACCCAGGGCATAGGTGCATCCAAGGCCTACCAGGGGCTGCAGCACGTATTGTGCCACCCCTGGCCTGGCCTTACTATTTGACACAACTGGCTGATCACTCAGCTGGGGCAAGGTGGTGTAATCACCCTTTGCTTTAGGTATAGTATCTCTATATCTAACACATACAAGGACACACAGTAACCTATAAGTCACTTCTATGGCCGGCCTTATCAATCCTGGAGGCAGAGTGCTTGGTTATGTATGAGATGGTGCTCTAGCATGAGCTGAGCCTGTCTGCAGCTTTCGGAACCATGTCCTAGCTGTTTCCTGATAGCGTCATACCATATACTCTTAAGTGCATTATGAACCTCGCGGTTAAATGCTAACTCAGGTTTGACATTATCAAAACATGTCGAGTAAGGTGTCATACGAATTGGAATACTACCCCTTTGCTAATTCTGGCGACGGGGGTAGCATTCCACCCTTTTAGAGGTACACAACATGTACAAAACTAGAACCCCGGTTACATCATCTGGTTCCTCCCTGGTTCCACTCCGGTCACTGGCTAGTGACTTTGAACATTGTCCCCTCTGCTTTCAGGTCTCCATCTTCTTCGATCCACCCCTGGATCACTCCGGACATCTTCCTCCTGGTCGCCTGCAGCATCTTTTCTCCCAGGCTCCATTGACTTCAACAAGGAAACCCGACACACTTTCACATCTATGCACCCGCAGCCCATGGGTGAGGTAACGAGAGCATTTCGGTGCTCATAGGTAGATTGACTCTCCTAGTGTCCAGGCATCCTGTAGTTTTGGTCTCAACCAGTCGGAAGAAAACAAGTTACTTACCTGTAACTACGGTTATCCAGTATTGGTATCTTTCATAGATTGACATGCTTGAATCATTCCCCGTCGTCGAGGCGGGAGTCCCACAGTATAAATATATACAAAAGCAGTGCCTAAAAAATTTCTTGTAGTAGGCTGGAAAAGCCTAAAGGCCTAACCAGGCCTCAAAACTTAGCAGCCTATCTACATCATTATGTAAAAAGACCTGAAATAGTAGCCTCAGCCAATCAGCTGTCCTCACCCTCTAGAACCTTCCCAGCTCAGGCAGTTCTCCTCAGATTTTCCCAGCACAAGTGAGAATGAGTATCCATAAAACAGAACTGCTGTGCCGGGGAGGAGGGTGGGTGCATGTGAATCTATGAAAGATACCAATACTGGATAACAGTAGTTACAGGTAAGTAACTTGTTTTCTTATCCAGTATTGGGGTATCTTTCATAGATTCACATGCCTGAATCAGAGTAGCAAGCAGTGACATCATGTCTGTCGTTAGAGAAGGTGGGAGACAAAATAAACCATATATACCCCCACTGTAGGAAGGTACATCCTGACTATGGTTGCCCCCAACTTTTTGCCCTGTGTTTTAGCTGGTTTGGGACATAGTCGACCTGGGATCCTGCCAATCAGGACCCCAGGCCTACTGCTCTCTCTTTAAAATGGATTCCATGTACCCTAGGCACATTTCCAATTGGGACTGGGCCACCTTATCAGACCCTGTAACTCAGGGCATAGGTGTACCCAGGGCTGCCAGGGGCTGCAGCATGTATTATGCCACCCCTGGCTGGCCTCCTAAATTTGACACAACTGGCTGCATGACAGCTGGGGCAAAGTCGTGTAATCACCCTTTGCTTTAGATATAGTATACCTATATCTAACCCTAAAAATGGACACACAGATTCCTATCAGTCACTCCTATGGCAGGCCTTAACAATCCTGAAGGCAGAGTGCTTGGAATCATGTGAGATGGTGCTCTGGCATGAGCTGAGCCTGTCTGCAGCTTGTGGAATCAAGTCCTAATAGCTGTTCCATGATATCGCATACCATATACTCTTAAGTGCATTATAATCCTCGCGGTTAAATGCTATCTTTGGTATTGCTTTATCAAAACATGTCGAGTAAGGTGTCATACGAATTGGAATACTAACCCCTCGCCAATTCTGGCGACGGGGTTAGCATTCCACCCTTCTAGAGGGACACGACATGTATGTAACTGTGAACCCCGGTTAAAGTTAACTGAAGCCTCAGCTCCACAAAATGGATGCTGCCACCACAGACACGAGTCTGACCTCCTGCTGCTGGGAGTCCTTCCAGCGAGGGAGGCTTGGACAAAGGGTTTCCTGTCCAGGGCGGTGCTAGCACCATCCCAGACATGGTTTTGTGTATCCTGGGTAGGCAGGGCTTTACAGGAAGGTGACTGCTGAGTGGCACCCCGGTGCTCACTACGCATAGGCCAGTCTGAACCAGTTCCAGGGGCACACCAGCCCCTGGCCTGGGGAAGTCCGGCATGGGAGAGGGGTGTAACCACCCCCCTCCTAGTCCCACCCATAGGCAGGACCTAGTCACCGGGTCAGCCCCCTTTTTTAGTATAAAGATGGGAGCGGGCCCCCTGTTCAAATTAGATCATCTTTGGAATCAAGACACAACTTTCTGCGAAAGACATCAAGATTTCCTTCTTCAAGATTCTCCCTTGTGGCTAAGGAGTAGTCACCCTGCATCAAGCGGGCACCATCCTAAGAACACTGCGGTCTGCTGCAAGTCCTTCTTCACGAATCCGACGACCCAGCTCGACGAGACCCGGCTTCCCTGGCACCTCTGACCTCTACAGCAAAGCTGAGAACTGTGAGTGCGACGAGACCTCGAGGGACCGACGATCGCCAAGAATGCACGACTTCTTTGCAACAAGCCCACCGTGTGCTCCACTGGTGAGTGCTTTGGGGTCCGAGAAGCCCCAACCCTGAGCAGCTCCAGCACCGAAGATCAGCCCTCCAGCATCTCCACGATCTGCGTGGGGCCCTTCTGCTTTTGCGTGCTCACCGCGCTGTGTGGCTACTAGCCGGCTGGCTTGTGGCCTTCTACACGACGCCCGACGACATCACTGCTGCTGGTCTGGTTGCTCCATACTGGCCCTTGCTTCCTTCTTCAAGAGAGGCACCCCGGACCCTCCTGGTCCACTCCAGACGCCATTTTGAGTCCACCGCGTGGGCTTGAATTTGCCAAGGTTTTGTTGCCCAATCCTGGGTCCAGGGACGCCGACAGCTTCAATCTTCGTGGGACAGCTCGCTCCTCCATCCTGGTCGCCGACAACGCCTCCTGGTCCGTGAGATCTGCGAGCACAGCGCCACCCACTCACCTAGTCGAGGTGACGACCATCCGGTGCCCTCCTGGTGCCACCTGACTACTGGCTAGTAGTCTCGAACTTGGTCCCCTCTGCTTTCAGGTGTCATCTTCCATCGATCCAGGCTTGGATCCATCGAACTTTCTTCACTGGTCGCCTGCCAGCAACTTCTTTCTTCCAGGCTCCTGGTCCGTCTACGAGGATTCCCGACGTCTTTTCAGACCTATGCAGCTGCAGCCCCTGGGCTAGGTAACTTCGGCATTTCGGTGCCCCAGCATAGCCTCACTATGCAAGGGTCAGAATCCACTTTTGTTTTCCTCCTACCAGGTCGGGTTCGCCCGAGAACACTAACTTTGCAATTTCTAGCTACCATAGACTTTGTCCCGCATCACGCGTGAGAGTGCACACTCTGCACCCGAGTCCCCTGGGTCTCCTAGAAGTAATCTGAAGATTCTATAGTCAAGATCTAGCGATTCCAAAGCCTATTAGTACTGTACTTACCTGCTAGTAATTTCGCATTCCACTTTCAGAGTATATGGTTTTCCGTGCCCCTCGGGCATTTGTATATACTGTGCTAACTTAAGTATTTTCGTAAGAGTTTTGTTTTGTGCTTAGTACCCTGTCCTCATAAAGAGTACAGGGCTGTTGTGAATCTTAATAAATATCTTGTTTATTTTCATAACACTTGTGTGGTGTCCTTTCACTTGGTATTCAAGGGGTATATGTGTGGTATAACAGCTGGCTTAACACGCCCTCTCGAGTCTTTAGCCTTAGACTGCTCGTATCCACGCTGCTAGGATAGCTGGTCTATAAGGTTGACTTACAACCAATCATCAATAAGGGTTGCTGGACTGATACATAGTGTTCACTAGAATAGTGAGCACTGCATATCAGGCCACCTTCTCACACCCACACAACCAGGAAGGTAATAGAGCACAAACTTATTAATATAACATATGCATCAAAACCTTCATAAGTACATCATAGATAGGACAGCGTTAAAAAATGCTAAAACCTCCTAATGAAAACATATGCTTAAACAGTCAAAAGAAGAATAAAAGACTATAAAAAGTCTAACCTTAGTGAAGAAGATGCTGCAGCACCGCATCCCCAACTGCTGTATCATCATGAACCGCCGACTGCAGACAGTAATGTTTGGTAAAAGTGTGCACACTTTTCCAAGTAGCAGCTCGGCAAATGTTCTCCAGCGTCTCCAGCGAAAAGGGCCGTTGACGCTGACATTGTTCTAGTGGAATGTGCTTTGACCTTTCTTGTTAAAAGTTTGTTGGCCTTGTCATGACAGAAAATAATCGTAGAAGACAACCACCTAGCTATAGTTGCCTTCGTGACAGCTTGACCCAAGGTGGCTTCGCCATAAGCAACAAAAAGTTGATTAGATTTGCGGATGTCCTTTGTTTTTTGAAGATAAAACTTCAGGCACCGTTTCACATCCAGAGAATGTAATACCTTCTCCGCTGGAGTTTAAGGATCCGGGAAAAAGGTTTTGAGCTTGACCGGTTGATTGATGTGGAATTGAGTTGGTACTTTAGGAATGAATCTTGGGTTGGTTCTAAGCGTAACAAAGTCTTTAGAGAATTGCAAGAAAGGCTGTGCAATAGTGAAGGCCTGTATATCACTGACTCTGCGAGCTGAAGTGAGAGCCAGCAAGATAGCCACTTTCCAAGTTAGATGGATCTGGCCTCCCTCTCTTGTCAACATTGACACTGTCGGTTTGAGACGAAGTGGAGGCAGTTGAGAGAGCAGAAGGAGCTCCTGAAACCAAAATTGCCTTGGCCAATGGGGAGCAATGAGGATGAGAGTGCAGTGTTCCCTCTTCATCTTTTGCAGTACCTTCGGAATGAGCGGAATCGGAGGATAGGCGTACGTAAATATTCCGGACCATCTCATCAAAAGGGCATTTCCCCTTGACCCCTGTTGTGGAAACCTGCTGGCATAAAACAGGCATTTGTTGTTCTGCTGCATGGCAAACAAATCCAGTGTTGGTGTTCCCCAAGTTTGAAAGATCGTCTCTACTTGATGTTGTTCGAGCTCCCATTCGTGACAGCCCGTGAAAGCTCTGCTGAGGCTGTCTGCTAGAGAGTTTCGAACGCCTTGCACATGCTCTGCTCCGAGGGATATGCCGTGGCGCAGGGCCCATTCCCACATCTCCTGAGCCTCCAGCGACAGGGTGAGAGATTTTGTTCCTCCCTGTTTGTTGATGTAGTACATGCTGGTGGTATTGTCTGTACGCACCAGCACGAACGAATTCGCAATCCTTGGAAGGAAGGCTTGCAGGGACGGAAAAATGGCCCTCAGCTCTAGGCTGTTGATGTGCTTCTGCCGGTACTGACGAGACCATCGTCCCTGGATCTGAAGGTCCTGAAGGTTACCTCCCCAACCTTCCATGGAAGCGTCCGTAGTAAGGGTAAACTCTGGAATGTCTTGGAGAAAAGTGAGGCCTGGTGACAAATTGTGCGCCTTCGACCACCAAAGAAGAGCTTGTTTCATTTTGGTAGTTACTTTGATGCGGTCATCGAACGATCCGTCGACTTGCCTCCACTGGCAAAGTAATTCCTTCTGTAACGGTCTCATTCTGAGTCTCACCATAGGAATGAGGCTGATTGCAGATGAGCACATCCCTAGAAGGGAAGCTAATGTCCGAACTGAAAGTGACCTTCTTGCAAATATTTGTTTTGCTAGCTTTAACAGCTTGTTTTGCCGCTCTTGTGTCAAGAATGCCTTGCACTGGCATGTGTTCAAGACCGCTCCCAGAAAGGTCAACTCCTGACGAGGTTGAAGCTGAGATTTTTTTAGAATTGAGGGTCAGTCCCAGATTAGAGAAGAGAGAGAGAGTATTCCGGACCGCTTCCATTGTGGAGTTTCTCGATGGACCTTTTAACAGCCAGTCGTCGAGATATGGGAAAACTTGTATTCCCTGGGACCTCAGCATTGCTGCCACCGGGGCCAAACATTTGGTGAAGATTCTGGGGGCCGATTTTAGGCCAAATGGAAGCACTTTGAACTGAAAGTGGACGCCAGACACTTGAAACCTTAGGTATTTGCGGTGTTTTGGGTGAATAGGGATGTGGAAGTAGGCGTCTTGCCTATCCAGAGAAGCCATAAAGTCCCCTTTGTTGAGACAATTCAGAATGTCCGTCAACGTTACCATGCGAAAACTCTGTTTCTTTAGATACTTGTTGAGTTTGCGCAAATCCAGTATTGGACGCCACTCTTCTGAATTTTTCTCCACGAGGAGGAATCGAGAATAAAATCCTTTCCCTTTCTGAGAAGGAGGAACTCGTTCTATCGCATTCTTGTGTATTATCTTTAAGGCTTCTTTGAAGAGTAAGTGAAGACGAGGGGGAGGGGGACCCCTGGGCGGCGCTGTTGGTGGCTTCTGTAAAAACTCCAGTGTGTCCATTCCTAACTAGATCCAGGACCCACTGATCCGAAGTTATCGTCCGCCATTGGTGGTAAAAGGCGGAGATTTTGGCGCCCACGGGAAGGGGAAGGTGAATGGCTGACGTCCGGCAAAGCTCATTGACGCTTGTTGGAATCACGCCCTTGATTGCTTGAGCGTCGTTTCCCTCCTTGACGAGAGAAAGAACCAGAGGCAGGCTGTCTGTAAGAGGATTGACAGTAAGGTTGTTTGTAGTGAGATTGGTATTGACGATTCTGTTGGTTGGAATAGTTCCCCCTGGAGGAGTAACCACGGCCTCTTGCTCCTCTAAAAGATCCCCTCTTGTATTGCAGGGTACCAAGGGATTTAGCTGTGTCTGTATCTGTTTTTATAGCCAGCAAAGCGTCATCGATGTGCTTTCCAAAAAGTGAATCCCCATTGTACACCATGTCCAAGATTTTTGTTTGGACCTCAGGCCTGAAGGTGGTAGCCCTGAGCCAACTTTGACGCCTAAGTACTGCTGCTCCAGCCAATTGTCTGAAGTTGGTGTTTGAAATATCAAGGGCGCAATCAATGATTTCCGAAGCTGCCCTTTCTTCCTCCTGTACGATCCTGCGCACCTCCTGCTGATGATCCTCAGGGATCAAGTCAAGGTATTCTGTCAGATCGGACCACATCTGCCTATCATAACGGGCCAGGATAGCCAACGAATTAGCTGCATTAATGGAGGCTGCTGCATTTGCAGAGAACTTCTTCCCAATGGCATCCAGTCTCCTGCCCTCCTTGTCAGGTGGTTTTGAAATGGGAGCAGAAGGATTCTTGGACTTCTGCTGTGCAACCTGGGATATGACACAGTCTGGTCGAGGGTGACCTATTAAACAAGATGGAGTATCCGATGTTGCTCGATACTTTTTCTCTATTCTTGGAAGGACTGCAGGAATGGAAGCGGGCATTTTCATGATAGTGAGGCCCTCCTTCCAAATTTAGTCAATAATGGGGATAGCCCTGGTAACTCTGCGATATCCCTCTTTAAAGTCATGCAAAAAGCAGTCAGACTGCTCAACTGTGACGGTCAATTCAAATCTATTAGCAGCACGCTGCATAATATTGTGAAAACCGCCAATATCCTCAGGTGGAGAATCTGAAGGGCGGGGCGCAGGCGGTGAAGGCATAGGAATGACATAATCCTCCCAAGGATCAATAGGTGTATTATCCGGCAATTCGCCCTCTTCCCTGCTTTCATCGTCATCATGAGAAGAAGTATCCGTGTCATCTTGAGGTGCAGGACCAGTATCCTGTCTCGGTGACAATGATGCTCGCGGCGACGGAGGCCATGGCACGTCAACTGGGATAGGCGACACAGCGGGTGTAACTGGAGTTGGTGGAAATCTCTGGCGATAGTCTGCCAACATAGCCTGTAAATCCTGAATTAAAGTAGATGGCAGATGACCAGTGTCCTCAGATCGAGGAGGTCTGGCATGGGGCGATTGATATGGTGTCGAAAAAACGTCATGCGTATAATGACCACGGACATCATCATCATCGTCCTCCTGATATTTGATATTCAATTGAGAAGGGTGACGGGCAATCCCAAAAGGACCGTCATCCTCTTCAGCTTCATCCGAATCTTCCTCCACATATGTCTCCAAAATGTGTGATGGTAAGAGTGAAGAAATGTGAGAATAATCTTGTCTGATACGTTTTCATTTGAAAATGCGTATATTGGATCTTTGTCGGAGGTGAACTGTGCAACAGATGAGCAGATGCCATTGCTGAAGCCATTGTTATTGGGATCTCCGTCGACGGAACTGTCGATAGCTTGTCCGCTAATGGAACTGTCGTCAGTGACAACGATTTTGCCGTCGACGGGGTCGTCAATGGTGTCTTCGTCGACCAACCTTTCGTCGACGCGGCCGTCGATGGTGTCTTCGTCGACGAGCCCTTCAACGATGAAGCCGTCGATGATGTCTTCGTCAACTAGTCCTTCGTCGACAAGCCCTTCGTCAACGAGGCCGTCGATGGTGTCTTCGTCGACGAGTCCTTCGTCGACGAGGCCGTCGATGGTGTCTTCGTCGACGAGTCCTTCGTCGACGAGGCCGTCGATGGTGTCCTGGCCGACGAGTCCTTCGCCGACGAGATCGTCATCAGTGTCTTCGTCGACGACGATGTTGGCTTCGTCGACAGGATTGTCGTCGACGGACCGGAAGTTTTAGTTGACGGGGCCATCGTCGACGGAGACGTCGACGACGGGACAGTCGGCAACTTGTTTTTCGTCGTCGATGGCTTGACAGGCGATGGCAAAAGTTGAACAGACATCAGAGGTGAGGTAATAGCCAAAGTGGTGACCGTAGAAGCAGAAGTCAAGGTAGTAGTATGAACAGACATCAGAGAAACAGTCTTAGCCTGGGCTGTACTCACAGTTGTCGTTCGTGAAGAAGACGATGCACTCTTTGAGGGTTCTGAGGCTCTCTGAGAGGGTTTAAGTTTTTTCTTTCTCTGAGGAGAAGAACTTTCCTTGGAGCTGGCTCTCTTGCTGGAGGTAGAGGCCTTGTCATTATCAGTGGAAGAAGATTTCAACCACAAAAGAACCCTTGTCTCCCTATCCCTGATTGTTTTTTGAGGGAAGGTACGGCAAATCCTACAGTCCTTCACAACATGTGAAGGGTGTAGACAATAAATGCAGTCAGAGTGCTGGTCATCCACATGGGCCCTCTTCTTATAGCAGGTTCCACAAGCCTTGAAAAGAGTTTTCTTTTCAGACATTTTTGAGGAAAAAAGCCAAAAAACAGAGTAGGCACTCAGGGAGACTCCCTTACACACGAAGTGCGGTGAAAATCTGAGGAGAACTGCCTGAGCTGGGAAGGTTCTAGAGGGTGAGGGCAGCTGATTGGCTGAGGCTACTATTTCAGGTCTTTTTACATAATGATGCAGATAGGCTGCTAAGTTTTGGGGCCTAGTTAGGCCTTTCCAGCCTACTACAAGAAATTTTTTAGGCACTGCTTTTGTATATATTTATACCGTGGAACTCCCGCCTCGATGACGGGGAATGATTCAGGCATGTGAATCTATGAAAGATACCCCAATACTGGATAACTGTCCTTACTTACATATTTTGTCAATTGTTCATGCCCATTGACTTTGCATTGAAACCCGCGTGTGTGTTCTAGCACTGCACACGCTTACTGTGGGCCTCCAGCTCCTTACCTAAGGTTAGGGTAGTGTAGTCCCAGCGATTGTAGAGCCTCTTGGGCATACTCATTTCTTCTATCGTTCTATTTAACCCATTTACTTAGTATATGGTTTGTCGTGCCCCTAGGGCACCATTGTAATTGTGCGACTTACGGTATTTTTCTGAAGAGTAATGTCATGTGCTTAGCCCTCTGATCTCATAAAGAGTTCAGAGGTGTTTTGTTAGTAATAAATATATTGTTTATTTTCATAACAACCTGTGTGGTGTCCTTTCATCTGGTATTCAAGGGGTATATGTGGTAAAACAGCTGGCTTCACATGCCAAAAGAGTTTAGCCTAAGACTGCTCTGTCCATGCTACCATCAGGATAGCTGGTCTATAAGGGTGACTTACAACCAATCACCATAAGGGTTGTTTGGACTTATACAAGGTGATCACTAGAACTAGTGAACATCATATATCAGGCCAACTTCTCACAACCTCTTCCTCACTTGTTTTTCCCGCTGGTTCTCCCACCCAAACTGGGGGTCTGAACCAGTGAAGACCAGTTGCTGAGAGCAGCAAGTGGCCTGGAGAAGCTCACAAAGGCGTCAAGCCTTTAAAGCTTCCCCTTCGTGAACCATGCCCACCGGGGGGGAGGAGGCTTGTCATCTCGTCCCAGGATGTGCATTGTTTCAGTCCCCAAAGAGCAGCAGGCTCTCGACCCAGGGGTCAAGAACCTGTCAGGTGGTGGTAGCTGAAAGCAGCCACACAGCCTGGACACTAGTGGTAGGTCAGTTTTCAGGGGGCATTTCTAAAATGCCCTCTGTGTGCATTTTTCATTAAATCCCACGTCCATCAGTGTGGGTTTAATATGCTGAGAAGTTTGATACCAAACTTCTCAGTTTTCAGTGTAGCCAATATAGTGCTGTGGAGTTCGAAATGACAAACTCCCAGCACCATATACTCTTAATGGCTGTGAGAAGTTGGCCTGGTATATGATGTTCACTATTCTAGTGAACACCTTGCACCAGTCCAAACAACCCTTATGGTGATGGTTGTAAAGTCAACCTTATAGACCAGCTATCCTAGAGGTAGCGTGGACAGAACAGTCTTAGGCTAAAAGACTCTTGAGGGCGCGTAAAGCCAGCTGTTTTACCATATGTAACCCCTTGAATATCAAAGGAAAGGTCACCAAACAGGATATATATACAATATATATGTATTTATTCACTAACACACTCCTCTGAACTCTTTATGAGGTCAGAGGCAAAAGCACATAAAAAGTTACACTTAGAAATACTTTAAATAGCACAATTTACAGTTAGGCCCTAGGGGCGCGTAAATCCATATACTAAGTAAGTGGTATAAGAACCACGACTTGGGAAAGGAAGAGGCCTAGGACCTAGAGAATCGCTGGGGCTACGCTGTCTGACCCTTAGGTTAGGAGTAGGAGTCCCACAGGCGGCGCGTGCGGTGTCAGTACACTCACGCGAGAGTCAATAGAAAGTCAATGGGAACTTTAGAAGGTAAGTAAATGAAGATTTAGGACACTTCCGGTCTAGCTAGAAGGAAACTAAAAACCTAGACACTTGGATAGTCAATGCCCTTGAGAGCACCAAAGTACTTGTGTTACCTCACCCACAGGAAGCGGGTGCATAGGTGTGAAGATGTGTCGGGTTTCGCCGTTGAAGTCTATGGAGCCTGTGAAGAAAGATGCTGCAGGCGGCCAGGAGGAAGATGTCCGGGTGGATCCAAGGGTGGATCGGAGTTGAAGAAGACCTGAAAGCAGAGGGGACAGAGTCTAGGTCACTAGCCCCTGACCGGGTGGAACCAGGAAGGAACCAGACGTCGTTGAGGAGCAATCAGGTGCTGGGGTGAAGCTTGTCGTTGCAGCCACGCGGATCAGGAGGCGTCGAGGACAACCAGGTGCTGGAGAGGAGCTGTCCCACGAAGGTTCTCGCAGATGGAGGGGTCGGCTTCAAGATCAGAGCCAACAAGCCTAAGCAAAGGCAACCTACGCAGGATACGCAAAAGGCTTCTGGTGCAGACCAGGAGGGTCTGAGGTACTTCACCTTTTCAGGGAAGCAAGAGCCCGTCTGGAGCAACCAGACCAGCGATGGAGTTTCAAAAGGATCGTCGCCAGAGGGCTACCAGCCAACGTGCCAGCAACCGGACAACGCGTCGAGCAGAACACAAGCAGAAGGGCCTCACGCAGATCTCGTGGAGTGTGGAGGGCTGGTCTTCGGTGCAGGTGGAGCTCGGTGTCGGGGTGTCTCAGTCCCCAGTGCACAGCTTTGAGGAGGCCTCAGGAGCTGCGCTGTTGGCAAGTTGAAGACTTTCCAAGTTGCCTACTTCCACGGGTTCCGACGCCTTCCACGAGGCTCAGCTGTGCTGGAGTCGTGCAGTGGGGTCAGAGAGGTCCGGGAGTCGAGTTCTTGTCCTGCTCTGTGCTCGGGTTCCAGCGGGAACGGGAACAAAGCAAGCTGTTGAGTTGCTGGATGTTGCCTGGTTGCCCAGGGTGGTCACTCCTTGGCCACAAGGGAGATTCTTCAGTCTTCAGCTCAGGTGAATGTCGAAGGGTCCAGAGTTTCGGTTCAGTTCGATTCCAGGATTAATCTAAAGTCTCTTGGGTCAGCTCCTACCTTTATACAACTAAAGGGGGCTGGTTTGGTCACTAGGTCCCTCCTATGGGTGGGACCAGGAAGGGGGGTGGTTACACTCCCTTTCCTTTGTGCAGTTTCGCGCCAGAGCTGGGGCTGGAATGCCCCAGCAACCGGTTTGAACTGGGGTATGCATGGAGCACCTAGAGTGCTCCAGGCAGTGTCTGATTCTATTCAGCCCTCCCTGTCCCAATACACATCCTCCTGTCTGGGGTGGTGCTCGCACCTCCCCAAGCAGGAAACCTATTGTCCAAACCTCTGTGACTGGAAGGACTCCCAGCAGCAGGAGGTCAGACTTGTGTCTGCGGCAGCAGCATCCATTTTGTGATGCTGGGGCACTGGTTAACTTTAACCGGGATAGTCAGAACTAACATGTCTTCTACCTCTAGAAGGGTAGAATGCTACCCCCGTCGCCAGAATTGGCGAGGGGGTAGTATTCCAAAGCATATGACACCTTACACGACATGTTTGGATAAAGCCAAACCAAAGTTAGCATTTAACCGCGAGGTTCATAATGCACTTAAGAGTATATGGTATGGCAATATCATAGAACAGCTATAAGGACATGGTTCCGAAAGCTGCAGATAGGCTCAGCTCATGCTAGAGCACCATCTCACACATAACCAAGCACTCTGCCTCCAGGATTGTTATGGCCTGCCATAGGAGTGACTTATAGGTTACTATGTGTTCAATGCAGTTTTAGGGAAAGAACATGGGCCCTGGGTACCTGGCTAGCAGGAGCCCAGGGCACACTTAGATAAAGCACATCAGCAATTCAGAAAAAAGTGTGGGCAACCATGCAAAAAGAGGGCACTTTCAAACATCTCCCCAGAGGGAGAGGACCTACAAAGAGACCCTAAAGGTAACTAGCCCATTGGGTACTACCTTTTAACCCCTCTAATGCCCCTAAATTGAGTAGTTGGGTGCATCCCTGTTCCTTAGATTACTGACGACTTACGAAGAAGAGGACAAAGGAGAGCCATGCAAAAGCGAAGACTGAAGACATCAACTGACTTGTCCCCATCCCAACCAACCTGTCTGCAGCCCTCAAAGACCCTGCTACAGAAGAGTGGCCCATCCAGCAACCCAGCGACCTCCAGAATACTGGGAGGACTGTCTGCCATCTAAAAAGAATCCTGTACTCAAGGGGGCAGCGGACCTGTCCGTGCAAGGAGAACACGTTCAGAGTAAATATCACCAGGCACTAGCATTGAAGAGGACAATCTAGTGGGCACTGAAATAAGCACAGAGTGCACAATGATACCTCGACTCCGTGATGTGGATTATAAAATGGGAAAATCAACTAGGAATGGGTCTTCAAGGGACGTCGTCTCAACTCCAACAGTGTGATCCTACAGGGCAGTGGAGTCATTAAGGGGTTACTTCCACACCAATTCCTGATCCACTGAGATACTATGGTACTGTCTGGTTCTGAGAATAAATAAGCCTGCAAAACTTACTGCTAAATAGTGGCATTTGAGAGACTCCACTCGAAAGTTGACAGTATTGAGGTACTGAAGATGATGGCTGTTGAGACGAAGTTGAGGTCTCAAGCCAGATGGGTCTTGAAGTGGAATACTTTGTGCAGAATAGGACGTGCTGGTTGTAGGATATACAAGCAAAGACTGCCATTGAAGCTGCTAAAGAAGCTGGATAGAGAAGAGTACTGGACATTCGATGAAGATCACCAGTGAGACCTTGATGTTCATTGAGCCATGAAGAACAGGATGTTGATGCATCTGGAAAGCAGACCTTTCTTTGTGTTAGCCTTAACACTGAAGATAAGAGAGTAGAGAAGGAGAAGGTTTTTCCTCCTGCTGACAGAATACTTGAGCGCTGAGTGTGTGGCCGTACCCTTGTTTCGGACATGTGTGTGCTTTCCTCATTTTTAAACTGCACTTAGCACTTTGATTTTAAAAAACCCATTACCTCCTGGAACCAAGCCCCTACGCCGCACGCCTCCCGCCTCCCGCTCCGACCCCGTTCCACCGCAACCGAGGGCTGTCTGAGTGGAGGGCGGACCGGGGAGAGAGGGAGAAACGCCCCTTTTGACCCCTCCTCCAGGGGTATTTATGCAACCGAGGCTAAGACCGCGCAGCGGACGCGCTCCATGGGCACGCCGGCGGCGCGCCAAAGTGAAGCCCGTCTGCGCCAGTCCGCGCCGATCGGGGCCAGGGGCCATAAACCCTGCATTTTGTGCACCAGCAAGAAAGATCTATAGCTCAGGTAAGATCACGAACTAAGGTGTACACCCCCCAAATCCTGTGACCACTCTTGGCCTCCGGATGTTCCTCAAACTACCTGCCTATCATGTGGCTTTCAGTTTAAGAGAGTATCCCTGAATAACACTCCTACTAAGAAACACAAGATGCTTCTCTTAAACTGTAGATCCCTTGTAAAACACTCCTTAGAAATCCATCTACTCATCCAGGATCTTGATCCAGATATTGTCTTTTTGACTGAGACATGGCTTACTGATGAATCTGAACCAGAACTGGTTCAGGCCATTCCCCAGGGGTATCAGATAGCTCGCGAAGACCGCAAAACGGGAAAAGGGGGGGGATTAGCCATCATTTTCAGGGACACGTTCCAGTGTAGTAGCTTTCACTATCCTATTTCGGAATGTGAAAGCCTCACATTCGCTATAGACTTCTCCCCCACCAATAAGTTCTCGGGAATTCTTATATATCGTCTTTCCTAGACTTTAGTAGATTTTGTCACCAACATTCCCCCCATAGTTGCTAGCCTAGCGACCACGCCAGCCAATTTTACTCTTTTGGGAGACCTCAATATTCACTTTGACGATGCCTCCAATCCCACTGCCCTCCACTTGCTCGCCAGTTTTGCAGCTCTACAACTTACTCAGCTTGTAGCCAGCCCAACTCATAAAAAAGGCCACCTTCTCGACCCTATCTTTAGCAACTGCACGAAATTGGAAGTATGTACTCCTTCCCCAATTCCCTGGTCCGATCACCATCTAATCTCCTTCAAGTGGACAACTCCCAATCCTCACCTGCCACTGCAAACCAATATTTCTCTACACAGAAATTGGTTCAAACACCCTTTGGATGACTGGCGGACTATTCTAGACAACACAACACCTCACAACAAACCAGATCCTAACTTAGCAAATGAAGAGTATGACAGTTGGATCTCCAAATCTTTAGATTCCGTACTTCCGCTGAATCTCAGGGAACCCAAGCGTAACTCTAAGACCGCGCCTTGTTACTCTCCTGAATTACGAGAACTAAAAAATAAATGTAAACACCTGGAGCGGAAATGGAGACTGGATTTCTCCCTTTATAGCAAAACCAAATATAGAGATATGCTTAGGACTTACAAAAGGGAGATTAAGTCTGCTCAATCAGTCTTTTTTGCAGAAAAAATTAAAACAGCAGTCTCTAAACCCAAAGAAAACTATCGGATTGCAAAAACTTTACTAAAATGTCGAGAACAACCCCCAGATCCCCTCAATGCACAAGCTCGCTGCAATAATTTAGCTGAGAAAAAATTCAAATCAGTTATTCTGCCTTTCCGCCGACGCCCATCCTGACTCAAACTGCTACTATCCCCTCCATGGATTCTCATCTCACTACTTCTCTCCACTCTTCCCCTCCTCTCACCCTTACTACTCTAAATATCATTTTATCACAGGTAAAATCAGGTTCCCCCAATGACCCGGCTCCTCCACGCACTCTGAATATGGTAAACGACAAAATCGCCCCAACGGTTCTTAACTTACTCAACGCCTCCCTGACCACTGGGTCAGTTCCACTTCCCTGGAAATGCGCCATGGTCAGGGCCCTCTTGAAAAAACCTAACTTGGATCAGTCAGACCCAAAAAACTATAGGCCAATCTCCCTACTTACCTGGATAAGCAAATTACTGGAAAAATACATCAATTCCGCATTAGTAGATTTCGTCGAGTGCAACCACCTGCTTGATGACTCTCGAACTGGGTTCCGCCCCAAGCATGGGACCGAAACCACGCTATTGGCAGTGATGGAGGAGGCACGGAAGATCTTGGATCAGGGAGGATCAGCCGCCATAATCCTCCTGGACCTAAGTGCCGCCTTCGACACTGTCAACCACAGCACACTACTCCTGCGGCTTACGAAGATCGGGATCTCAGGCAAGGCTAGGGCTTGGCTTGATTCCTTTCTCTCCGATCGCTCTTTCCAAGTGTTCGAGGGCAATATGACATCCCCGAGTAAGCCCCTGGTTTGCGGCGTTCCCCAAGGCTCATCCTTGAGCCCGACATTGTTTAATGTCTATATGGGGCCACTAGCTGAGGTAGTTTATCCGTTCGGAATAAAAATGATCACCTACTCGGACGACACTCAGCTAGTGGTGTCCCTTAACCAATCAGACTCCAAACCCGACAACCTCAGAACCTGCCTGGAAGAGGTCTCCAAATGGATGACCTGATCATACCTTAAGCTCAACAGTGAAAAAACTGAGGTGATGCTCCTAGGTAACCCCTCCCCACTAGCTCTCAAGTCACTCTGGCCTTCGTCACTCGTGCACCCCCTATTCCTAAGGACAAAATTAGGAGCCTAGGAATATGGCTTGATAAATCCCTAAATTTCAACGCCTAGGCCACCAAGTTATCGGCGACCTGTTTTGGCTTACTCAAGCTAATAAGGAAGATCCTCCCTATTCTGCCCTTTCAAGCCAGGAAAATAATGGTCCAGGGACTTGTTCTCTCGAGACTTTATTTCGGAAACGCCTTGTACCTGGGAGCCCCCCAGTCTACTATGAACATGCTCCAGATTGCACAGAACTGCGCAGCCCGCACACTACTTCAAAGTCCCCGTCGTACCTCGGTCAAGATCGGACTGAGGAGTCTTCACTGGTTACCAGTGAGACGAAGAATTGAGTTTAAGACTCTCTGTATCACCCATCGAGCCTATTGGAAAGTGGGACCGCCCATTAATCACTCCATGATCACTCCATATATCCTCGCAAGACATCTCAGGTCATCCACTTCTTTCCTGAAAACAGCTTCCAGGATAAAAAAAGTCAGATGTGGAGGCCGTGCCTTTTAATACAACGCATCAAGGCTCTGGAATTCCCTCCCCCTTCACCTGCGTGCGGAACCCAACTCATTACTTTTCCGCAAACAATTAAAGACTTTGCTCTTCTCACGCCCTGAGTAATCCGTCTGTCTGCTGCCTTCATTCATAATTCTGTAGCGCTAGGACGCCTCAGGGTAGCTATCGAGCTCTATACATTTTCATTCCATTCCATTACATTCCAGAGTTGCAGAAACTCTGGAAGGTAATTAGGCAATCTTGGAGCACAAGCCAGCATATTGTATCTCTCAGAACTGAGCGAAACTGATAGAAGGTTTCTGTCTGCAAGCTGAAGCGATAATGAAGCAGCGGTATGAGATGAGGACTAAGAATTGCCTCACAATGATGAACGACGTGCATCAATGCCCCTTTTTTTTTGCTACAAATTTGTTGTGGTTTCTTCAATCTTGCTGTGGTAAACCGCTGACACCTGCTCTTGGGCAGATATCCTCTATTATCTTCACGTGTCTTCTCACAATGACGTATCCACTTCTCCCCCGGTTTGTCTTTTTCAAACAACCCCCCTAGTTTGCTGCCAGGATGTCCTGACAGATGTGATAATTGCATCCTGGTATTGTGTTCAGGTAAGAGTCTCCTGGATACCTTCTCTATTATATTGATCTATTTGCATTGCTAGAATTATGCACAAAGTTGAAGGAAAATGCTACTTACCAGTATGCATCTGTTCTTGGCATGTAGAGCTGCAGAGTTACACACTGTTGCATAGATCGCCATCTAGTGTTGGGCCCGGATGTTTACACTTGTTTTTATCCTGAAAAGTCTTTGGAAGTCACTAGATAGGAGACCCCTCCTTTGGATCACATTGCGCAAGGGCATCAGCTCCATCCTTAGATTGTTTTTCGCCAGCAGGGAAATGATCGAGCTTTGTAAGAAAATAGGAAGGATGTCCATGTAAGCTGTATCTAATTAAGATAATACTGGGGAGGGTAACGATGTCCGACTTGCCCCTCCCTCTCCTTCCATGAGGCCGATGGCGGCAGCGGTAGTGGCGGCCTGAGGACGTGCTCCTGTTGCCTGCTTGCTGACGGATCAGCGTGTTTAATGTCTTCTGTTTTTTAGGCACGGCGGAATTGAGGCAGCATTACGACTTTGGTTGTAACGTCAATCTTAGTGGAATTTCAGCTGAAAACCGGCAGGATTCAGCAGATCTGACTCAGCAGAAATTGGTCTACTTATATCCGATTATTGGCTTCCGCGGAAAAACGCGGATTCATTACACTCGGCATTTGGCATTTCAACATCGCTGCAGACCGGCGGCGGCTAACCTTATAAGGGATCTGCTCTGGTGGCGGTCTTGTGAAGCGCTGGGATAGACGGAACGAGCTGTTTCCTGGCTGAGTTGCAGTTTAGGAAGGGTGATTTTCATCGACTTGGTGTGTGATACTCTGCTGCTGTAGTTGGGGTTCCTTTTTTTCTTACAATACATTTGCCCACACAGCCTGGACTACATCACCCACAATCCTTAGCAGGGGGGGGAGTAAGAATCCTGCTTAGGGTGTTTGCGGCGCCTCACCTTGTTGTTGCCGGTGAGCGCCGCCATAGCTGGTCACATTCCCTGACGGACGAGCGCTGCACAGAGGAAGGCAGCGCCGGGGGACTTCATTTCCCAGCAGCCCCAGCGGCCGGAAGCCGCGCTGGGTGAAACCGCGCCAGGAGGCGCACAAAGATCAGCGCTTCCCCTCGCGTCGCGGGAGCGGGCCATTCCCCTTGGCTCATCTCGAGGAGATGCGGAATATGCACTAAAGGTACTGTTTCCCATTACATGTCCCCCTTAACAAATAGGTCCCTCCTATTTTGTCTACAAAGTGGCAACTCTGAACTGTTTATGTCCGAAAGATGGCTGATGTCTACACCTGCACGGGGGGTTACAGGAACGATGCTGCGCATAGTGGCATGATCAGAGGAACATTGGACCACTATCAAAAGAGGTTAACGCTCCCCATTGTTAAGGACCTAGAGCGATTAGAACGATCTCCCGCCCTGGATAGTTCGCTCAATATGTACTCTCCTTTACAGTTTGTTGATCCTGCTCCCGAGATATCATTACTGGAGGAACTAAACAACCTGTGTAAAACTAAATATGAACATGTGAAACCTGTCAATGTGGAAACTAATCCACCCATCTGCGCCATATCAAATATTAGCCCTCGGCCTTGCAATCAATCCCAACTAACCCTTAGTACACAGGATGAGCCCCCTTTAACACGATCAAAAGTAAATTCGCCTTTGGCATTGATCGCCAATACTGCCCAGCCTATCATCGCCAAAAGGAAGCGAGAAGGGGTTAAACACCTTGGGAGGCGGGCCAAGCTACAGAAACCAAGCCCTCACCCTGTATCTACTAATACTTCTAACACTGACACATTGAATACACCTATCAACGCTTCTTTTCTTGCTTCAATCGAGAATATAATAAAATCTATATTATCCCCCCTGATGGACAAAATGGTCAGTTTAGGGGATAGGCTTATGGCCGTCGAGGAAGCAATTAAGGCCAATTCATTACCTGTAAAAACTATATCTACACCCACTCAATTACAGCCTTTAGTAGCCACACAAATGCCGGAAAACCCCGTACAAAGCAAGACCACCCATTATCAGTCAGCAACTCGGAATGTGAATAGCTTGGATCCCCTTGTCAAAAATGTACATAGCTCCCGCCCTACAGTAGGACTAAATAAACAATTGCCTCTAAATAAGGAAACCATGGTCATTCGTAACACAATGTCGCCCACTTCTAAGCATCTACATTTGCCTCCAGAGGCCGCCCCTATTGTGTGTGTGCTTTCGGGAGTACATGAACTTACAAGGGTGAAACATGAAAGCCATACGGACCTTAGAAACAAGGTCTCATTTTGGCTAACCAAAAACAGACCTGTACCGCCAAATATTGATGGGACCATACTTAGTGTCAGAAGGGCGGGCTGGCTAGGACCTCTACGCAAGGACTTTGTGGGCGATCTGGTTCTTGTTAAATTTAGGTCTAACTATGCGGTTCCTTTCCTCCAATCCTGGCAGCCTCATATAGGTGATGGTCCTATATCTATATGGAGCATATGTGATTTCTACCCCAGTTCATTATATGTCTAGCTGAAACGCAAACATTCATAGCATGGTCGGTTTTTCTTTTTTCCTGTCTTTTTCCTTAAAGTGCGTCTGTAGAAATATCGCTCTTTCTTTTTATTTTGAACAACTAGAGAAAATTAGTATGTATCTTGTAAGTATGTATTATGTTGGTTTTAACAATGTATTGTACGTTTTAAAATGTCTGTTTTTTATTTTGTGATGTCTTTTATGGTTAATGTACCGAATAAAGACTTGTGTGAAACTGAAGATAATACTGGAACAGATAAAGGTATCCGGGTGGGCGTGTGTAACTCTGCAGCTCTGCATGCCAAGAACAGATGCATACTGGTAAGTAGCATTTTTCATTTGAGGCAGATGAGCTGCAGATTACACACTGTTGCATAGATTATATAGCAGTACCCACTTTTAGCAGCAACCACCAGTATTTGTTACAGTGGTTTGAAATAGTGTTTTGAGTACAGCCTGGCCCACAGTAGCTTGTTGTTTAGTCTGCACATCTACAAAATAATGTTTTGTGAATGTGTGCGGTGTAGACTATGTAGCTGCTTTGCTGATATCATCTAAGGGAATGTTCCCTGATCATGCCATAGAAGCCCCTATCTTTCTTGTAGAGTGGGCTTTAGGAGGAACAGATAATGTACGTTTGGCTTTGTGGTAGCAAATGTGTATCCATTTGACAATCCACCTAGCTATCCCAGATTTTGATATGGGGTTCCCTTTATTTGGTGGTGAGAAAGACACAAAAAGTTGTTTAGTTTTACGAAAGGGTTGTGTTCTCTCAATGTAGTAAAGCAATGCTCTTTTGACATCTAAGGTATGAAGAGCTCTTTCTGCGACTGTTTGTGGCTGCGAGAAAAATACAGGTGGTCTACAGACTGATTGAGATGGAAGGGAGAAATGACTTTAGGAAGGAATTGCGGGTTAGTTCGGAGAACAACCTTATTATGATGCATCTGCAGAAAAGGTTCCTGAATGGTTAGTGCTTGTAATTCACTAACTCTTCGTAGAGAGGTAATTGCTACTAGGAAAACAACTTTCCATGTTAAAAATTGTAGCTCACATTTATGTAAAGGTTCAAAGGGAGGTCCCATTAGCCTTGTGAGAACAATGTTTAAATTCCACACAGGTGAAGGTGGTGCTCTGGGAGGAATTATTCTTTTGAGGCCTTCCATAAAGGCTTTTATGGCAGGTATTCTGAAAAGTGATAGATGCTGTCTATTTTGTAGATATGCTGCCTTGGCAGCAAGATGCAGTCTAATAGACGTGTAGGCTGTTACATCTTTGGAGGTGCAATGAGTAGCCTATGATGTGTTGGATAGACACATTTAGGGGATTGATGTTGTTATGACAATATATTACAAAACGATTCAACTTGTCTGCATATCATGCTCTAGTGGTGGGACGTCTAGCTTCTTTAATGACGTTCATACAGTCAGGGAGAAGGTTAAGGTAACCGAATTCTAGGACTTCCGGAGCCAGATTTCAAGATTGAGCTGAGCTGGGTCCGTGTGTCTGATCTCTCCATGGTTCTGGTTAAGAGGCATGGAGATAGGTATAGGTTTTGGTGCGGTACTACAGAAAGTTCCAGCAATGTGGTGTACCATGGTTGTCTGGCCCAAGTTGGAGCAACTAGCATGAAGGTTAGGGAATGCTGCTTTAGTTTGAGCACCACTAGTGAAATGAGTGGGAGAGGTGGAAAAGCTTTCGCAAATGTGCCTGACAAGTTCCGCCATATTGCATTGCCTTTGGACAGTGGGTGTGGATATCTGGTGGCAAAGCTTGGGCATTTGGTGTTTCCGTGGGTGGCGAAGAAGTCTATCTGAGGTTGTCCCCACATCTGAAAGAACAGTGGAAGAACTTGTGGATGAAGTTCCCACTCATGGATCTGTTGTGTCTGACGGCTCAACAGATCGGCTATGGTGTTTTGTACCCCTGGAACATATTCGGCTAAGAGGAAAATGTTGAGGTATAGCCCACCTCCATATGTTTCTGTGCTAGCTGAGAGAGTTGCAGAGAGTGTGTCCTGCCTTGTTTTTGTATGTAGTACATGGCTGTCATGTTGCCCGTGCGGACTAAGAGAGCCTTGTCTAATATTTGCTTTTGGAATGCTTTGAGGGTAAGGAATATGGCTAGTAACTCCAGGTGGTTTATGTGGAGTAACTTTTGTTGTGGTGTCCACCTGCCCTGCATGGTTTGTTGCAGTAGGTGAGCTCCCCAGACGGAGAGTGATGTGTCCGCTGTCATGAATATTTCAGGAACCGGCTCTAGGAACGGTCGTCCTTTAGAAAGGTTTTTGGTGTTCCATCACTGCAGAGAGCGGTGAGTACGACCGCCCACCAACACTAGATCTGTTAACTGACCTTGAGCCTGGTTCCATTGGCATGCTAAGCACTCTTGAAGGGGACGCATCCGGAGTCTTGCATGAGGCACTATGAATATGCAAGAGCCCATCATCCCTATGAGTTCAATGAACACTCGAGCTGGAAGAGTGTGTTCAGGTTGAAATTTTGTTAGAAGAGCTTGCATGTTTGCTATTGTGACAGGAGAGGGATAAGCTAGCGCGTTTGAGGTGTTTATTGTGGCACCTAGGTATTGTTGCATTTGGGATAGTTGTAGATGGGACTTGGTGAGGTTTACTGTGAACCCCAGGTCGTGGAGTAATTGGAATGTTGCGTGAGTGTGTTGTACACACTGGCTGTATGAGCTGGCTTTTATGAGCCAGTCGTCGAGATGTGGGAAGACATGAATGTGCTGTCTTCTTAAGTGTGCTGCCACTACTGCTTTTAAGGAGAACAATGGTCCATAGGGTTAAGTTTTTCACAAAACAAATAAAAATATAGACTCAAATCAGTACTATATTAGCCAGTTTTTTCAGTGCCCAGCCGGGCCTGAAATTTTATTTCAAGTATAAACAAAAATAAAAAGCCCATCAAAGAGGTCTAATGCGAAAGCTGATAGGGTACAAGCCTGTACCTATCCAAAGTATACTCGAAAAGAGTTCGAGGGAGAGAGGGTAAGCAAAGAAAGGAGGGTAAAGAATATCAGGCAAAAAGAACATGGGAGCCCATTGTCCCTTGCATCATTAGCATATTCGCAAGGCAAGTTCAGACAAACAGTTCCTGTAACAATATTAACACAATGGGAAAGTTACAGAACTGAAAAAGTGTCGACGGCGTTTCGATCCCCGGCTCCTAGTGAACTGGGATCATCATCAGGACTTCAACAATATATTGCCTGTATGTACTTTTTAAGAGACCTGTTCGAACGGTCTTCAAGGATCTCCAATGAGTCTAGAAGAGACGATTGAGTGGAGGGCTAGTGCCTCTAGTTCCTAATCCAGTCGGTTAGGGATGTTGCTAATAGTTGCTATTCTGCTTGGAAAGATACAACCGTCACAGAGGTATACAGTCTATCCGAACCTCCCGAGGTGCGCACTCGAAATAATTCAGGGTCTTTAGTGCAGAAGCGATGCTGCTTTACTCGCGATCCGAGCAAAATGCGGCCGGCGTGCTCAGTGGCAATACGTCGGCTACCCCCGATTCCGGCAGTCCGATAGATACTGCCGGAATCGCTTGTACCCTATCAGCTTTCGCATTAGACCTCTTTGATGGTCTTTTTATTTTTGTTTATACTTGAAATAAAATTTCAGGCCCGGCTGGGCACTGAAAAAACTGGCTAATATAGTACTGATTTGAGTCTATATTTTTATTTGTTTTGTGAAAAACTTAACCCTATGGACCATTGTTCTCCTTAATAGTTGATTGCCCAAGGTCCCTAGGTACTTATTGGGTCCCCCTTATTTTTGCTAAATAGCCACTACTGCTTGGCACTTGGTAAATACTTGTGATGCTGTTGTGACTCCGAATGGGAGTACTTTGAATTGATAGTGCTGACCGTCCACTACAAATCTGAGATACTTCCTGTGAGCGGTGTGCATGGGAATGTGGAAATAGGCGTCCTTGAGATCTAGGGTAGCAAGGAAGTCGTTTAGTGATAGCAGAGGGCCTGCTGGAGTGTCACCATGTGGAAGTGGTCTGATTGTATATATAGGTTTAGGGGTCTGAGATCTAGAATAGGTCTTAGAGAGCCATCTTTCTTTGGGATAGGAAAGTAGGGATATTAGCTCTTCCTTTCGCAGTAACACATGTTCTTGTGACATTGGATGCTGTTTGGGTGGTATGTTTGGGGGGGGGGGGGGTAGATGGTAGATCGAGACAGTAACCCGATTGAATTATTTCTCACACCCACCTGTCTGATGTGATGTTGGTCCAGACAGGAAGGAATTGTTGTAGTTTTCCCCCGACTGGAGTGGAATGGTGTGGGGGAAGTGGACGGAAGTCATTGGGTAGGGGTGGAGGCAGAACGGGAGTTGTTAGTTTTGCCTCTGCCTTTGTTATTGTTACCCCTGTAACCACCTCTTTGGTAGCCCCTTGTGGCGGTGGATTGGGTAGGGGTTTTGTAAGAAGTGGAGGGGCTATCTGAGGAGTAGCCTCTGTTGGTGCTTCTGTAGGATGAGTGACAAATTTATTTATTACATTTGTATAGCGCATTATCACCGATTGGTCTCTAAGCGCTTGTACTTGAGAAACAGGTCCTTTCAGAGAGCGGACAACCCAGTTATATCACACCCCACGCTTCTCGAAAGAGCACTGTTTTTAAAGATCGTGATGAATGAGTGACGAAGGAGCGTCTGGGAGCTTGCGACTGCAAGGCTCCCATAGATTTAGCTGTGTCGGTATCCTTTTTATTTTCTCAAGGAATACGTCAACATTAGGGCCAAATAGGTGTTGCTCATTGAATGGTTGATTGAGGATGGAACTCTGGATTTCAGGTGAAACCTGAAATACCAAGCCAGGCATGCCTACGCAAAAGGACACTGGTGTTAATTGCCCTTGAAGCAGTATCTGCGGCATCTAGGGCACAACGGATAGAGGTATTGGTGATAGTTTTACCTTCTTGGATGAGTTCATTGGCCCTATTTTCATATGTGTTGGGAGATGCTGCATCATGGATTCCAGCTCATCATAATGTGCCCTGTCGTACCTTGCTATCAGCGCTTGAGTATTGGCAATGCGCCATATGTTTGCTGCCTGTGACGCCGTTCTATTGCCAGAGGCTTCCAGGGGTTTAGACTCCTTATCTGGTGGGGGGGCCTCACCTGATGTTTGGGAATTGGCACTTTTACGTGCATTGGAGACTACAAGGGAGTCTAGTGTAGCGGGGCCTTTAATGTAGACTGGATCTGTAGGGGCAGTCTTATACTTTTTCTCGATCCAGGGATTGAGTACTTGAGCCCTGACTGGATCTTTAAATACCTCTGGTGCATGCTTAATGACCCCCTTAAGCATGGGTAGAATTGAGGTGGACCTTTGTGTGGTGTCAAAAGTGTCCATGAGAAAATCTTCCTCCATGGGGTCTGTGTATAGGTCAACCCCGTGGTATTGGGAAGCTCTATAGACGAGTTGGTTAAAGCCCATAGTGTCCTGTGAGGGTTATATGTCATCCTGGGGAACCTTAAAGACGCCTGGGGTGCTATAATCATCCCATGGGTTAGGGAAGTCAGGAGGTCTAGGATTCCCTAGCGGTTCATTGTCCGCACCTCCCCCTGTATCATCAGAGGTGTTATCCCCATCATCATCATCTTCTACTGAGATGGGGATGGTGTAAGAGAGTGATGTGGTGGGGAGGAGGAGGAGGAGGAGGAGGAGAAGGAGAAGGGATCGTTAATGGAGAGGTTGCAATGTCTCTCTTTTTAGGATGAAGAGCCGGTGCAGGGGTATCTAGTGGTTTTTTCTTGGAGCCAAGAGCCAATTGACCAGTTTTAGGATATTTCACAAGAGTTTTTTGGGAAGGATCTGGTTGAAATAGTACTTCTGTATAAGGTAGATTCTTTGGTGTCGAGGTCTTAGGTTCCGGAGGCTTTTTCGGCACCGACTCGGTAGCTGGTCTAGGTTCTTTTGGCTTCGAATCGTGACCTTTTGCAGTGTCTTTGGCCGGTGGAACGTGTTGTTTCCTCGGTTCTGAGGCCTTTTTCGGCTCTGAGGCATGGAAGCGGGCCCTTTGGTGGCTATTTTTTGCTCAGCTCCGAATGTGTTTTCGGTGTTGAGTGCTTGGAAGTGGAATCATTTTTGTCCACCATAAGCGTGGAAGGGTATACTCAGATGTGAGTCCCTAGCTCATTGCACCATCAGGATTCAAGCAAGCCGGGCCGAAGACGGCTGAAATGCCAGAAACCGGTCCCCGGTAGCTTGTTTCCTTCCCAGTATAAGAATTGGCTTGGTAGTTTGGTCTGCCCTGTTCCCATGATGCACTGGGCCAGGGTCAGACTAATTTGCATATAGCCAAGTTCTGAGCTGGGATGGTGCAGTGAGCTGAAAAACGGTGATGGATCAAGCCCTGATCTTTGGACTGGGTAAGAGTGGTCTGCTTAATTCAGACACTCTGTTCATCACCACCCCCTTTTCTGAATCATGGAAGTGGAAGCAGTGCTCGGCGTGGATGAGAAAGAGGACGGCTTCTTTTTCGGCGCTGGTCGGTGTGTGTCGAGTTGCCCGAAGGCTAAGTAGGCTTCTCTTACCGAGCCCGAAGGCGGGACATGGGAAGCAGTCTCTCGGTGTGCACCATGGGCGTGAAGGTGTGACAAAGCCTTTTCCGAGGATGTAGAGGAAGGGTCGGGGTTGACGTGTGTACTCACGACTCGCTGTGCTGGAGTGATTTCCTCAAAGTCTGAGTCCTCTGCTTCGGAGTAGCTGACTATGCCTTCCTGGACCTGTTGTTCTGGCACGTCAACGCCCTCTTGGAAGATGTCGTCGGGGATCGAAGATGACGAGTGAGCCATGGTCCTTCGAGCTCGTCGGTCCCAAATTTGTTTTTCTGGAGCGGAAGGAGGCGCAAGCTGAACAGTCCCTGGCCTCGTGCTCCGGTGAGAGGCAAAGGTTGTACAACTCATGGAGATCGGTGTGGGGAAACTTCGACCGACATTGAGGACATTTTTTGAATGGTGTCCTTTTGATGAGCCAGAAGTTAAGGCCCAGGTAGGCCCAGGTAGGCCCGACGGCCTTCGTCGACAACTGGAATCGAAGACTTCGAAGATAATGAGACTCGCGTCGATTGGGGAACGCGTTGTAATTGTCATTGTAAATGCACTTATATAGCGCATGGCTACCCGGAGGCATCCCAGCGCTTACAGTGGCAGCGAAGTGGGGTCTCTTAATTGGGAAAAATATGTGTTTTCAAAGCTTTTCTAAATCGAAAATGGTTGGGTTCAAATCGAAGGGAAAGAGGAAGTGTATTACAGAGTCTGGAGGCATTGGCCGAGAAAGATCGACCTCCGCTTCTGGCCTTACGAATCCTATGAATAATGGCGAGGTTCTGATTTTCAGAACGAAGGGATCTTATATGTTCATAAGGCTTAATGATGTCTTGGAGGATCGGGGGCCGGCTCTGAACAGCAGCTTATGATCAGTACATAAGCTTTTGAACTTCACTCTCTCTTGGACTGGTAACCAATAAAGAGTTTTTAGAGCTGGTCTGGCAGATTGATGGCTTGGAATATCCAGAAGAAGTGTTGCCGCCCGGTTTTGGGTGACTTGAAGTTTGGATATGGTGGCAGTTGGGGCACCCAAATAGAGGGCATTGGCATAATCCAGCCTGGAGAGCACCAGGGCCTGAACTGTTAATTTTCTAGCCTGGAAAGGGAGAAGGGGGAGAACCTTCAGAATCATTTTTAATATCCCATAGCAAACGGCTGCTGTCTTCTGAGCCTGGGTTTTAAATGTTAATTCCCTATCCAATCAAAACCCCAGACTCTTTATTTGGATTTTAATTGGGGGTAGGAGACCCATGGAGGCGGGCCATCTTTCCGCGATGTCGTGGGGAGATTGATTGCCCAGAATCATAATCTCTATCTTCTCTCCGTTAAGTTTTAAAAACGAGTCCCTCATCCACCTTGAAATTTCCTCCAGGAAGAGGGGAAGACAGGAAAGAAAGCTTTCCACTTTATTGAACCCGATCACCAATTGTGAGTCGTCTGCATAGGTAACTAAGTGGACTCCAAAAGGTAGAACAGCCTCGGCTAAGGTACTGGTGTAAACATTGAACAAAGTGGGACTCAAAGAAGATCCCTGTGGCACTCCACAACGAAGGGAGGTTCGTTTGGAGGTAGCTTGGTTGTTAAATACTTGAAAGGATCTATTGTCTAGGAAGGAGGTTAGCCATTTCAGCGCTGTTCCAGAGATACCTAAGTTGCACAGCCTTTGAATCAGTATCTGATGATTTACGGTATCAAAGGCCACCGCAGTGCCGCCCGCATCTATTATTTTCCTAGATTGTTCCACTACTGACATAAGGGCTGTCTCCGTACCCTGTTGTGGTCAGAAACTAGTTTGGGTCGGGTGGAGAAGGTTGTTAGTCTCTATGTGAGCTGATAGGATTAGGTTAAGGTATTTCTCCGTGATTTTACTGATTCCAGGGAGCAGCGATATTGGTCGGTAATTTCCTAGGTCTGCCGGATCAAGGCTTGGTTTCTTTAGAAGAGCCTTTACCATTGCTTCCTTCCACATGGGGGGAACGGTTCCCGAGGAAAGAGAAGCATTAATAAGGTCTAGGATCACTGGGAGGACCACATCAGCTACCAGTTTTAATTTTCCTAGAGGGGCAGAATCATTGGGTGAGCCGCTCTTTACTTTGGCGAAAAGACTTTTTAGGGTAGGCATTTCCAAAGCCGGAATATTACCCAAGGAAATCGCACTACCAGGGACTGAGGGAGCGGAGAAATCACTTTTAGCACTTGAAAAGGAAGAGTAGATTTGTAATTTGTGATTGTATTTGTAGAGCGCACCGGTCGCTCCGAAAGGAGCATCCTGGCGCTGTTCTGGAGGTAAGCAGTCAGTTACGTAAGCCGAGTTAGATGGCGGCCATGACATAGTCGTCAGGAAGATTGAATATCCAGGTTTTCAGTTGCTTCCTGAACTGGGATTCTAGAGTTAGGGACCTGAGGTTTTTAGGCATGGAGTTCCAGGCTCTGGAGGACAGATAAGTCAAGGTTTTGCCCCCTTTGGTTTTGAGGTTAAACCTAGCTATCTTTATTTGATTGTCGTCAGAGGATCGTAGAGTCCTGGGAGGGTTGTAGTGGGGGTAGCGCCTGGTGAGATATTTAGGGCCTGTGCAGTGGAATGCCCGAAATGCAGTGATTAGAATTTTAAAAAGTATTCTTTTATGCAGAGGCAGCCAATGAAGAGTTTTTAAGGCAGCAGATGCTGAGGATTTTCTGGGTAATTTTAGAACTAGTCTGGCTGCTGAGTATTGTACACTTTGCAGTTTTTTTAGTGTAGATTTTTTAACTCCTGCCATTAGACTATTGCAGTAGTCTAGGCGGGCGAGGATAAGAGCCACTGCTACCGTCTTTCTTGAGTCAGTGGGCAGGAAGTCGAATTTTTTTTAAAGAGATTTGATGATGCCAAAGCAGCATCCAGCTACTTTCCTGACGTGTTGGTCAAAGGATAGCTCGGTGTCGAACAGGACTCCGAGATTTCTTGCTGTCACTACGGTCTGGGGAGGAGCGGTGGAGCCCTCTGGCCACCATAGGCTAGGACAGAAATTGACATTTTTTCCCATTTGGAGGATTTCAGTCTTGCTGGCGTTACATTTAAGGTGATTTACTTCCATCCAGTGGAAAACTTCAGTTAGACAGTTTTAAAGATTAAGTTCGGCATTAGTAGAGTTTTCCTCTAGTGGCACGATGAGTTGAGTGTCATCGGCATACGAAGTTACGAGTACGCCGAATGATTCAATCAGAGAGATGAGTGGGATTAGGTAGACGTTAAAAAGTAGAGGACTCAGGATGGATCCCTGAGGGACTCCAGAGCGAACTTTCTTCTCTTTGGAAAGGAAAGGGCCCAAGGCCATGGTTTGGGATCTGTCTGTTAGGAAGGATGTTATCCACGCGAGAGCCGTATCTGAAATACCAATGTCTTTTAATCTGGCCAGCAGTATAGAGTGGGAGATGGTATCGAACGCCGCTGTGAGGTCCAGTAGAATCAGCACGGTGTTCTTTCTTTGATCGTGAAGCAGCTTTATGGAGTCTGTCAGTTCAATTAGTGCTGTTTCCGTGGAATGGGGAGGGCGAAATCCTGATTGTTGGGGGTGGAGGACGTTGTATGTTTCTATGAGGCTTTTTAGTTCTCTGTAGACCAGTTGTTCCGTGATTTTTCCCAAAACTGGGAGAAGAGATATTGGGCGTAAATTGGAGAGGTCTGAAGGTGATTTATTATGTTTTTTCATCAGAGGTTTAACAATTCCTTGTTTCCATTCTCGTGGAACAATGCCTGTATTGAGGGAGGAGTTAACGATCTTATTTATAATTGGATTCACCACATCAATTAACTGATGTAGGATTCTACGGGGGCAGGGGTCTGAGGGGGCTCCTGACTTACAGGCTAGGATTACTTCCCGAGTTAGGGGTAGACTGACCGGGGTGAAGGTTTTCAGACTTCCAATGGTAATTTCTCCCTGATTGGAGAGGGTAGCAGCATGAGAGACTTGTTGTATGGGAAAAATTTTCTGTATTGAGTCAATTTTCTCCTCAAAGAAGTCTGCTATTTGATTGCAGAAATCTTGGGATGGAGGTATTTCGGGCTGTAACGCTCTAGGATGTGTAAAAGACTTAACTATTGAAAACAAGGTTTTTGTTTAGATTCTATGATGGCATTGTTATAGAAATCTTTCTTGGCGGTTTTTATGTTGGCATGATAAGTCTTCCTCAGCTGGATGTAGGAGTTTCTGTCTGCCGTGTTGTAAGTTTTGCGCCAGTTGCGTTCGCCTTTTTTGCATAATAGATGGGTTTTAGCTAAATCTGGGGTGAACCAAGGGGCATTTGTCTTGCATCTTTCCTCCCTTCTTCGGGGACGATTGGGAGGTGCACGTACTTTAATCTCTTGTTGTATCCAGCTTTTGAAGAGATCTGAGTTGTGTTCTACGTTACCCGTCAGACTGGGGGTCTGAGTCTGGATGATAGGTTTCAGCTTGAAATTTTCCTCTACCTTTTTCCAGTTAACGTAGTTGTCAGAAGGTAGATTTGGTTTGATTGAGATTTGGGGGCGTGGGGCTTTGATGCAAAACAGGATCAAACTATGGTCGGTCCAGATGAGAGGAACAGGAGATTTGATTTCTAGGAGGGGAAAGTTCGTACATACCCCATCTAGTATGTGTCCCGCTTGATGAGTGAGCTGTGTAACCATTTGTTGAAGATTAAAAATTTCTAGGGTCTGGTGGAAATTAAGAGCCTGAGAATCTGCTATGGAGTCGAGGTGCAGATTAAAATCGCCTAGGAGAGTAAAGTGTGGGTATCGAATGAGGAGCTGACCTAGAGAGTCACTAAGAGAATCAAGGAATCTGGTTGCACTGCCAGGGGGCGGTAAATTAATCCTCCTGAGAAGGAGGAGGTCTCATTCAGTTTGATGGAAAAGCCGAGTCCTTCTGTACCTTTAAGGGAGTCTAAGTTGAATGTATGGCATTTAAAGTGGTTTCTTAACACCAATGCAACTCCCCCGCCTCTCCCCTTCAGCCTGTCCTGCCTGAAAATGGTATAGCCTTGTGGGAGGGCAATGGCTAGGTCTGGGTTACTGTTATCAGTGAGCCAGGTTTCGGTAATGAGGAGGCAGTCAAGATCTAAATCAAGGATAAGAACCTTGATATCTTGGCTGTGGTTGCACATGGAGCGAGCGTTGATCAGCCCTCCTTTAAAGTGTGGCATATCGTTGATTGATTCGATTAGGGGGTCCTTCGTAGTGGCTGGGGACCCAGATGAGCTCCACCTGCAGAGCTTACAGCTAAAGGGCCCTTTGATGTTGCTCATTTCTACCTTACAAGTGCAGCTATCTTCTATGCGTAGGCTATGAAGAAAATCGGGCTGGTATCTTATAATGGAGGGTTCATGTCCAGAGCTTCCTGCGCCTGGCGCGATCTTGGCGCGGACGGGCGCAGACGGGCTTGCCTTAGGCGCGCAAACGGCGCTCCCGCTGCGCTCGTCCGCTGCGCTTCCTACCGAAGCACATATTTAACGTAGTGGGGGGGGTGTGGCCTCGGGGGGGGCATAGCCAGCAAGCCCGGCAGCGATGGCGGGCGCTAGAGTAACTGTGAGCGCAACAGCGTTCAACTCGGCTGTGCGCTATGTGTCAAGTGGCTTCTACCTCAAGATACAAACAAGGAGGTATGCTTCGTTTCCTTTTAAAAATTACACAGAGAAAAGTGACATTCAAAGTTTTAAAAGCGTAGGTGCAATGCGTACCTCCAGCTCCCGGCTTACGCCTCAGGAGTGGGATCAAAGGTTTCTAAGGACGCTTGTATTCAGCGCCTTATAAACAGGGCGGGGGGGTTGTGGCCTCGGGGGGGCGTGGCCAGCGAGCCCGGCGGCGGCTAGAGTAACTGTGAGCGCAACAGCGTTCAACTCGGCTGTGCGCTATGTGTCAAAGGGCTTCTGCCTCAAGATACAAACAAGAAGGTATGCTTTGTTTCCTTTTAAAAATTACACAGAGAAAAGTGACATTCAAAGTTTTAAAAGGGTAGGTGCAATGCGTACCTCCAGCTCCCGGCTTCTGCCTCAGGAGTGGGATCAAAGGTTTCTAAGGACGCTTGTATTCAGCGCCTTATAAACAGGGCGGGGGCGTGGCCTCGGGGGGGGGGGGGCCTGGCCAGCGAGCCCGGCAGCGATGGCGGCCGCTAGAGTAACTGTGAGCGCAACAGCGTTCAACTCGGCTATGCGCTATGTGTCAAAGGGCTTCTGCCTCAAGATACAAACAAGAAGGTATGCTTCGTTTCCTTTTAAAAATTACACAGAGAAAAGTGACATTCACAGTTTTAAAAGCGTAGGTGCAATGCGTACCTCCAGCTCCCGGCTTCCGCCTCAGGAGTGGGATCAAGCAGATGATTTTAATTTTATTTGCAAAAAAACTCTGCTTGCTTGTCACAATGATCTCCAGAGGGATCGGGTCTAGAAACTTTAGAGAGAGTTTTAACTATACTGAAGATCTCCCGCGGGGAGCTGGAGGCGGCTGACAATTTCTTTCCGTAGTAATCTGCCTGTGCATCTCTCATTTCAGCTTTGTAGTGATGGATACTCTCCCTATAAAGTTTTTTCTTGTCTGGGGAGAAATTTCTTCTCCAGGGTCTTTCAAGTTTTTTACAATTTTGTTTTAAGCCCCGCAGAAAAGTGGAGTACCAAGGTTTAGGATTGGCATCCTTGTTGTTTCTGATCTTTTTTACTGGGACGAGAGAGTCTAGGGAGCTCTTTACCCAGGGATTGAAATTATCATTGGCTGTAACTGCACCCAAAGATGGCTCTGGGAGGGTTTTTTCCAGTAGTGAGGTCCATTGTTCGATAGATAGTTTAGACCAACGGCGATTCTCGGAGTATGTTGAGTAAGAGGGGGGTGGTGAACACGGAGGGGACCAGATAAGGGGTATAAGAAGGTGGTCCGACCAAGGAATAGGGATGGGCATTCCTCCAGATAGATCTTTTGAGTTCGAAAAGACCGGGTCTAAAAGATGACCTTTTACGTGGGTGGGTAGGTTCGGTAATTTTATGAGAAAAATGAAAAACTGAAAGATCTTTGGTAAGTTCAGTGGACGAGGTCTGCAAAGGGTCATCAAAGTGGAGGTCAAAATCACCCAATCAGGTAAAATTCTAGAGTGAGCTGGCCAGATCGGCTGCTTGTTCGGGTAAAGTATTACAGAAATTGGCTGAGGGACCAGGGGTTCGGTATATCAGCATGCCGGAAAAGGTGAGGACAGGCGAGAATTCAATAGAAAAGACTGTATTCTCACAGTCCCGGACTGGGCTGCCGGTCAGCCGGCACGTTAGACCCTGCTTATAAATAATAGCTATACCCCACCTTTCCCAGAAGGTCGGTCAACCCTTGAGATGGAATAGCAAGTAGGTAAGGCCTGAATCATGTCAGGTTCAGAGCTAGGGGTAAGCCATGTTTCAGTGAAAAACAGTATCTCAGGCTGTTCCTCTTCGAGCAAAATGGATATTTCAGCTGTTCGTTTCGGCAGTGATCAACAATTTAAGAGCAGTATTTTAAATTTCGGTGGATTGATAGGAACTGGATGGGGATCTATTACAGGGTGGAGATTACAGACTAAGCAGATGTAATCATCACTCGAAGGAATAATTGAATGTTTACATGCTCTGGGTATTGGGCCGGCTAGCGAGTATAATTTTTCATTGCTAAACTGTTTCATCTGAGGGGCGCAAGGGGAGGGGGTTGTGGCCCCTGGACCCGTCCGGACGCGGACGGGTACAGACAGGCTTGCCTTTGGCGCGCTGGTGGCGCGCCCGCTGCTCACGTCCGCTGCGCGTCTGGTATGCCATCTAGGTTTATAGTCCTCTTAATCAGGAAGGGGGAGTGGCGGGAGGAGTTGCGTCCCTCCATTCAAGCGGCACCAAAAAGCCGTGACGGACCGGGGAGGCGATGGCAGGTAGGGGAGGCTTTTACCATGTGCAAAAACGCAGTTTAAAAGTATTAAAAAGTATTGTCACACAAATTCCCACTTAAAGGTTCCCAACACGCGCTACGCACCCTTTTCAAAACAATACCGTTGAAACAGGTGAAGGATTGTGTGCCGAAAGAATCGATTCCAAACCGGAGCACAAGAAACACATCCGAGCCCGATGGCGGAAAAAAACAATCTAAGGATGGAGCCGATGCCCATGCGCAATGTCATCCAAAGGAGGAGTCACCTATCTTGTGACTTCCAAAGACTTTTCAGGATAAAAACAAGTGCAAACATCCAGGCCCAACACTGGATGGCGATCTATGCAACAGTGTGTAATCTGCAGCTCATTTGACTCGAACAAAACAATTTTATGAGGTAAAAAAAATACTGAAGACATCCTGAAGATCTCATGATGGAGAACTTACTCAACCGACACTCTTCAACATCTATGTGTCGGACTTAGCAAGGGTGATTAAGAACTACCGGATGAGCCTTACCTCCTACGCCGACGACACCCAACTGGTGATCGCTATCAAGAACAACGGTGAGGAGGTTGCCGCCGGATTCCAAGAAGGCATGCTTGCCATCAAGGAATGGATGTCGGAAAACTGCCTGCGCCTCAACTCGGAGAAAACCGAGGTAGTGATCTTTGGAAATTTATCACCACAGTGGTCCACTCTTTGGTGGCCGACACCCCTCGGAGCCCCGCCAGAACCAGTGAAAAAGGTCAGGAACTTGGGCGTTATATTTGACGACAATCTTAATTTTTCCAACCATGCCAACCAGGTTGCGTCGTCTGCTTTTTACAAGCTTAAGATAATTAAAAAAATCCTGCCCTTTCTTCCTGAGAGTGCTAGGAAAACAATGGTGAGCTCCTTAGTGCTCTCTTCACTCGACTACTGTAATGGACTGTTTGTAAACGCTCAGGCAAGGGTGGTGGCCAAACTCCAGCTTATACAGAATGCGGCCGCAAGGCTACTAGCTGGCATTCCTAAGTTTCAGTCCACCAAGCATGCGATAAGAAATTTCCACTGGCTAACAATGAGAAATCGCATCAGATTCAAGACCCTGTGTCTCACCTACAAAGCTCTCAAGGGTCTTGGACCAGCTTTTCTCAAACGAAAACTTCAATACTATTCACCAAAAAGATCCTTACGCTCCGAACACAGTCACCTACTGGTAGTGCCTCGCACCAGGACGGTGACATGGGGCGATAGAAGCTTTACCAATGCTGCAGCCAAAATCTGGAACATGCTCCCAAAGGAAATAAAACTGGCACCATCGTTATTTCAGTTTAGAAAATTGGTAAAAACTTGGTTATTTGATCAATAATCCGCTCAGAAACAATATGTTCGAAGGAAGATACCACCTTATTCTGGGATTTTCAGCAAAATTATAGCGCCAAGACACCCACGGGTATACGCCGCGCTTTATAAATTTTTAAAATAAATAAATAAATAAATACAATCAATAGATTGAAAATTAAGAAAAATGGGTCCCTCCCTATTGAGTAGACAGATGCAAGTGCTTCTCTGGTAGTGAAGGAACAACCAAAAATCACTCCGATACCCATCCTAACCGAAAATATTACATACATTAGAAAACATTATTTTACAAAAAGAAGTCTGTTAAAAGTACCTGCTTAGCACATTTCCGCATTCTTGGAAGCAGGTACATTTCTTCAAGTTCCTTCTGTCGTTCCTCCTCTTCGAGACGTTCACGCTGATCCTGTGGAATGATGTCTTCCCACTGCTTCGAATTTGAATTCTGCTCTGCATCTACTATGTCATTTTCTTCCGTAGTAGAAAAGTTAGCCACCTAGTGATAAAAACAAACTTGATCATACAGCTGTACATGTTCTAAACTTTAATGAGGTATTATGTAAATTAAATGTGTTCTAGTTTCCTTATGCACATTTTAGATTAAAATAGAACTGAAGAATATCATGTGAAAATCACAATAAAATGTCCCAGTACTTCAAATGAGGCCACCAATCATTCATATTACATTGTGTTTACTGTCTCTGCACTGCTCCCACAAATCAAGATAAAGAAGAACAATAGTTACTTACCTGTAATCTGTGGTTCTCCAGTATTGGGGTCTTTCATAAATTCACATGCCTGAATCAATACCCGTCGTCTGAGTGGGAGTCCCACAGTACATAAAAAGCAATTTGCCTATAATAAACCAAAACCCTTGGTAATAACCAGTCAGGAAGTAACGTAGCCCTAAGCTACAGTGAAAAAACTTCCGCACTCTTGAGTATCCTAGTCATTTTGTATAGACCAAGCTACAGCCAATCAGGCGACAGCACCCACCAGAATCTTCTCCTCAGAGGCTCAGGCTCTCAGATTTTCTCGCACAGGAGGGAAACCAACATTATCGCCTGAGGAGCCTCTGAGGGGAGGTGGGCGGGTACATGTGAATCTATGAAAGACACCAATACTGGAGAACCACAGATTACAGGTAAGTAACTAGTGTTCTTCTCCAGTATTGGGGTGTCTTTCATAGATTCAGAGTAGATAGCAGTACACACCATCCTGCTCATAGATGCTTCTTATATCATAAAGCATACACATGTTTTACAAACAACAATGACATGTAAAATAAGCGTCTAAAAGAGCATAAAGGAGGGAGAACAGAGGCTCACCTTATTTAATAAGATTGTGAAGCACTGCTCATCCCACTGAAGTATCTGCATCGCTGGCAGCCTCTATGCAGTAGTGCCTGGTGAAGGTATGATTGTTGGACCAGGTTGCTGCTTTGCAGATATGATGAAGAGGCACTACAGAAAAAAGGGCTGTCGAGGAGGAGACCGCTCTCGTAGAATACGCCCTTGGCAATGATTGCAGTGGCCTTCCTGCTTGCTGATGGCATAGACTGATAGCTGAGGACACCCAGCGGGCTATGGTCTGTTTAGATTCAGCGTATCCTTGACGTATCCTTCCGTATGCTACAAATAACTAGTCAGTCTTATGTAATGTAGCAGTTAGTTGTAGATAGAATTTTAGACATCTTCTGATGTCAGGGTAATGCAAGGCTTTCTCTGCTACCGTTTGCGGATTGGGAAAGAATGTCTTCAGAATTACTGGTTCGTTAAGATGGAAGTCGGATGGAACTTTAGGCATGTAGCTTGGATTGGTACGAAGCACCACTGAGTTTGAAGTGAATTGCAAAAACGGAGACTTGATGGTAAATGCTTGAATGTCAATGACTCTACATGCCGATGTCAGTGCTAGAAGAAGAGAAACCTTCCAGGCAAGGAATTTGAGATCCACCTTATGAATAGGCTCAAAGGGATGTCGCATGAGCTGAGTGAGTAGTACATTCAAAAGCCAGGATGGAGGCAGGCGCCGAATGGGTGGAAACATTTGAAAAAGTCCTTTAAAAAATTGCTGAATCACTCTAGTTGAATAGAGAGAGTTAGAGCCATCTTGACGGAACCTCGAAATGGGTGCCAAGAATACTTTCAACGTATAATGTGATAACCCCGATTTAGCCAAATGAAGAAAGAACGGTAAGATCTGTTCTGGCTTGGCCTGAATTGGATGTAAGTTAGCAGAATGACACCAAGCACAAAAACTATTCCATTTGAGTTAGTATGTCTTAATCGTTGCAGGTGCTCTAGCATTGGCTAAGACTTTTTGGCAATCCGCAGGAATATCTAAGTGTGCGAACTCAAGGTGTTGAGGAGCCAAGCTGCTAATTTCAAGGAGGCTGGGTCCGGGTGACAAACTTGACCCCTGTGGATGGTTAAAAGGTTCGGTATTGGTGGAAACGGAATGGGTTCGCACTCGAGAGGAGGAGAAGCTCGGTGAACCAGTATTGGCGAGGCCATCTGGGAGCAATGAGGATGATGCGACACAGTTGTTTCTTCATTTTGTGGAAGACCCTGGGAACCAACGGAATCGGAGGAAAGGCGTATGCATATATCTGAGACCAATTCATCGAAAGCGCATACCCGCATGATTGTTTGTGGGGAAGCCAGCTTGCAAAGTGTGGGCATTTGCGATTCTGAAACGTCGCAAACAGGGCCAGATCTGGGCGCCCCCACTTCCGAAAGACTCGGTCCAGCGTTGGTTGATGGATCTCCCATTCGTGATTGGATCTTGTCGCCCTGCTGAGAGAATCTGCTAGTACATTGGAAATCCCGGGAACATGGACCGCTGAAGGAGTGATCCTGTGACCCAGAGCCCAATCCCAAATCTCCTGGGCTTATTGGGAGAGAAGGCTGACTTTGTCCCACCTTGTTTGTTTAAGTAATGCATACATGCTGTATTGTCAATTCGGATTAGTTCTGAGGACTCCTGTATGATTGTTCGAAAAGATTTCAAGGCCAAGAATATGGCCCATAACTCCAGGAGTTTGATATGCCACTTCCTTTGCTTTACATTCCACTTTCCGTTGACAGTCATCCCCTGAAGGTGTGCTCCCCCATCCCTCGACGGAAGCATCCGTGGTAATGGTAAACCTTGGCACTTCTGCCAGAAATGCGCATCACTCCTCTACATTTTTTTTACCTGAGTCCACCATCAAAAAACCTCCTTCATACGGTGGGTTATGTGAATAATGTCGTCGAACGACTCTGAAACCTGTAACCATTGGAGGTTAAGCTCTTCTTGTAAAGGTCTCATTCTGAAACGACAGTTGGGTATTAGAGGGATGCAGGATGAGATCATCCCCAGGAAGGATTTGTACTTTCGAACTGAAACAAACTATTTTTCTTGTAGTTGGCAAGCCATCCTGCAGATCTTGTGTTGCCTTTCTCTTGAGACAAAGGCTGGAGCAAGATGGGTATCCAGTATGGCTCCCTAGAAAGGCTTTCTTTGAGATGGAATGAGATGAGATTTGTCGAAATTGATGGAGAGACCCAGAGATTGGAAAAGAGACAGGCATCTCTGAACATGTGCGCTTGCCAATGCAAATGAACTGGCCTTGATAAGGCAATCGTCCAGGTAAAGGAAGATTTGAATGCCCTCTAGGCAGAGATGTGCTGCTACCGGAGCTATCATTTTTGTGAAAACACGGGGAGCTGAGCAAAGTCCAAAGGGGAGAACTTTGAACTGAAAATCCCTGCCAGCCACTCAATCGTACAAATTTTCTGTGCTTGGGGAGGATTGGCACATGAAAGTAAGCGTCTTGAAGATCGAGGGTGGCCATGTGATTCCCCCATTGAAAGAAGCTGGAGTATTTCACCATTTCAAATCCACGCTGGTCTTTTTGCAGGTTACCATGCCGCTTCCGAGTCATTCCTGAATACCTATAGGATATGACAGATGCCTCACAAGTTCCTCGTGCATACTAAGAATTTGCCAGCCCATATCACTTACCATAAAGACAGGTGTTTGAGCCCTGAAGAAGTCTCAGGAAATGAGACGAAACGCGTTGGCTAGAAAAGAGAAAAAGAAAATCCATTGTGAATTGGATCATTTGTCTACCATGAAAACAAAATAAAGGATTGAAAACATACGTTTGCCAAGCTCGGTCCTGTTCATTTTCTACGGATGTTGTTTATTGCTTCAAAGGACATTATTTGCAATTATCAAAGAAATATTTTGTTGATGGGTGCTGATTCCACAGTGTGTGTTGTTTTGTTTAGGACTTTTGTCCTTGAAAGGAACTTATAGGGGTGTGTTCCTAGGTTTCCCAAGCACCATCACATCACTCAGGAGTCACTGACTATAACAGGTGCAGGCACTTTGCTCCAACCCTTCTTTTGCTAGTTTGTTATTTCTTGAAGTGTTAACATTCGGAAGGTCAACTTCTTTAAGTATTTGTTGAGGGCACGTAAGTCGAGGATGGGACGCCATTCCTATGACTTTTTCCTTATGAGGAAGAATCTGGAGTAATGCAAATGCTACTTACCAGTATGCATCTGTTCTTGGCTTGTAGGGCTGCTGACATTCATATCTGTGCATAGATCGCCGCCTAGTGTTGGGTCCGGATGATTGCACATTGTTGTCCTGGAAGAGTCTTCGAAGTATCACGAGATAGGTGGCTCCTCCCCTGGACTACAGTGCGCATGGGCATCGCCTCCATCTTCAGATTGTTTTTAGCCATTGGCAGAGATGGAGTGAAGTATGTGAGTGATGACCATGCTATGAGCATATACATATATACATATGAATGAAATACTGCAGCTGCTACAGGCGCCGGGGAGGAGGGTGGGCGATATGAATGTCAGCAGCCCTACATGCCAAGAACAGATGCATACTGGTAAGTAGCATTTGCAGTTCGAGGCATGTGGGCTGCTGAATTCATATCTGTGCATAGAATACATAGCAGTCCCTCCATTAGCGGCGGCCGCCCGTGCCAGCTGCAGCAGTCTGAAAAAGTGTTTTGAGAACAGCCTGACCAACAGCTGCCTGCTGTTTGGAATGCACGTCTACACAGTAGTGTTTAGTGAAAGTATGTGTGGTAGACCATGTGGCTGCTCTACAGATATCTTCTAAGGGAATGTTACCTAGGAAAGCCATAGAGGCCCCCAACTTCCTGGTGGAGTGGGCCCTTGGTGGGATAGTGAGAGTGCGCTTAGCTTTAGCGTAACAGATCTGAATGCATTTCACTATCCACCTAGCGATCCCAGCTTTGGAGATAGCGTTTCCCTTGTGGTGTGTGGCAAAAGCAACAAAAAGCTGCTTGGTTTTGCGAAAATCTTTCGTCCTGTCTACATAGTACATCAAGGCTCTCTTAACATCAAGGGTGTGGAGCATCCGCTCCGCCAGCGTCTCTGGGTTTTGGAAAAACACCGGCAACTCAATTGTCTGGTTTATATGGAATTGAGACACAACCTTGGGTAGGAATTTAGGGTTAGTACGAAGCACAACCCTGTTAGCATGCACCTGGAAGAAAGGTTCTTGGATGGTGAGCGCCTGCAGCTCGCTAACCCTCCGTAGCGATGTAATTGCTACTAAGAACGCAACCTTCCAAGTCAGAAACTGAAGCTCACAAGAGTGCAGTGGCTCGAAGGGAGGACCCATCAGCCTTGTAAGAACCACATTGAGGTTCCATTCTGGAGCTGGTGGGGTCCTTGGTGGAATGACTCTTTTGAGTCCTTCCAGAAAGGCCTTGATAGCAGGGACCTTAAAGAGTGACAGGTGTTGCCTATTCTGGAGGTATGCTGCCATAGCAGACAGGTGAATGCGGATGGAAGAGTACGCCAGATTGCATTGATACAGGTGGAACAGGTAACAGATGATGTTTTGAATGGAAGCATCTAGCGGGTCAATATCGTGGTTAACACAGTAGATGACAAACCTCTTCCATTTAGCCGCATAACAAGCTCTCGTAGTGGGCTTCCTTGCCTCCCGAATGATGTCCATGCAATCGGGAGGAAGATTGAGGTAGCCAAACTCTAGGACTTCAGGAGCCAGATCGCCAGGTTGAGCTGTTGCGGATCTGGGTGCTGAATGTCGCCATGGCTCTGCGTCAGAAGGCTGGGAGTGAGATGAAGCCTTTGATGCGGTACCACGGAGAGTTCCAGAAACGTGGTGTACCATGGTTGGCGAGCTCACGTTGGAGCAACCAGGATGAGCGTCATCGAGTGCTGCCTGAGCTTGCGTGCCACCAGCGGTATCAGAGGTGCTGGGGGAAAAGCGTACGCAAATCTGCCTGACCAGTTCATCCACATCGCATTGCCCTGTGATTGCGGGTGTGGGAACCTGGCGGCGAAGCTTTGGCATTTTGCGTTCTCCTTTGTGGCGAACAGGTCTATCTCTGGATGACCCCACTTTTGGAAGTACGGTTGGAGTACTGATGGATGTATCTCCCACTCGTGCATTTGATGGCTGTGCCTGCTGAGCAGATCCGCCATCTGATTGTCCTTGCCCGGGAGATGCTCTGCCATGAGGAAGATGTTCCTCTGAATGGCCCACTTCCACATGCTCTGAGCCAGATGAGACAGCTGCGGAGAGTGTGTGCCTCCCTGCTTCTGAATGTAGTACATGGCCGTCATGTTGTCCGTCCGGATCAACACGACTTTGTTGCACAGATGTACTTTGAACGCCTTCAAGGCCATGAAGATTGCCATCAGTTCCAACACATTGATGTGCATCTTCCTTTGCTGTAGTGTCCAGAGTCCCTGCACCGTGTACTGGAGTACATGCGCTCCCCATCCCTGGAGAGAGGCGTCCGTTGTCAGGATAATCTGTGGCACAGGCTCTTGGAATGGTCGGCCTTTGCAAAGGTTTTGTGGATTCCACCAATGCAGAGAGTTGTATGCTCGACCGCTCACCAACACTAGGTCTGTCAGTTGCCCATGAGCCTGAGTCCACTGACGTGCAAGGCACTCCTGAAGCGGACGCATATGTAGTCTCGCGTGCGGGACAATGGAGATGCAGGAGGCCATCATGCCTATCAACTGCATGAACACCTTCGCTGGAAGCGAGTGCTGAGGTCTGAACCGCTGGATCAGCGCCTGGATACTGGCGATTGTCACTGAATTTGGCTGCGCAGTGGCTGCCAGAGTGTTGATTGTCGCGCCCAGATACTGTCGCACGTGGGCGGGCTGGAGATGGGACTTTGGGTAGTTCAGAGAGAATCCCAGATCGTGCAGGAGATGAATGGTGCGTGACACATGGTCGACGCACTGTCGTTCTGTCTTTGCCTGAATGAGCCAGTCGTCCAGGTAGGGGTAGACGTGGACGTTCTGGCGACGGAGATGCGCCGCCACAGTCGCTAGGCACTTTGTAAATACCCTTGGCGCCGTGGTGACCCCGAACGGCAGAACCCTGAACTGGTAATGCTGGTCTAGAATCGTGAATCTGAGATACTTCCTGTGGGAAGGATGCAGGGGGATATGAAAATAGGCATCTTTCAGATCCAGCGTAGCCAGGAAGTCCCCCTGCTGAAGCAGGGGAAGCACTTGCTGTAACGTGAGCATATGGAAGTGCTCCGAGAGGATGTACCAGTTTAGGGGCCTGAGGTCCAGGATGGGCCTGAGGGATCCGTCCTTTTTGGGGATCAGAAAATACAGGGAGTAAACTCCTGTTCCCCGCTCTTGCAACGGAACGAGCTCTATCGCCCCTTTTTGCAGCATGACTAGAACTTCTTGCTGCAACAAGGTCAAGTGCTCGCCGGACATAGGACGGCTCCTTGGGGGTGTAGGAAGGTACATCCTGACTATGGTTGCCCCCAACTTTTTGCCCTGTGTTTTAGCTGGTTTTGGACATAGTCGACCTGGGACCCTGCCAATCAGGACCCCAGGCCTACTGCTCTCTCTTTAAAATGGATTCCATGTACCCTAGGTACATTTCCAATTGGTACTGGGCCACCCTATCAGACCCTGTAACTCAGGGCATGGGTGTACCCAGGGCTGCCAGGGGCTGCAGCATGTATTATGCCACCCCTGGCTGGCCTCTTAAATTTGACACAACTGGCTGCATGACAGCTGGGGCAAAGTCGTGTAATCACCCTTTGCTGTAGGTGTAGTATACCTATACCTAACCCTAAAATGGACACACAGATTCCTATCAGTCACTCCTATGGCAGGCCTTGACAATCCTGAAGGCAGAGTGCTTGGAATCGTGTGAGATGGTGCTCTGGCATGAGCTGAGCCTGTCTGCAGCTTGCGGAATCAAGTCCTAATAGCTGTTCCATGATAACGCATACCATATACTCTTAAGTGCATTATAATCCTCGCGGTTAAATGCTAACTTTGGTATTGCTTTATCAAAACATGTCGAGTAAGGTGTCATACGAATTGGAATACTAACCCCTCGCCAATTCTGGCGACGGGGTTAGCATTCCACCCTTCTAGAGGGACACGACATGTATGTAACTGTGAACCCCGGTTAAAGTTAACTGAAGCCTCAGCTCCACAAAATGGATGCTGCCACCACAGACACGAGTCTGACCCCCTGCAGCTGGGAGTCCTTCCAGCGAGGGGAGCCTGGACAAAGGGTTTCCTGTCAGGGGCGGTGCTAGCACCGTCCCAGACATGGTTTTGTGTATCCTGGGTAGGCAGGGCTTTACAGGAAGGTGACTGCTGAGTGGCACCCCGGTGCTCACTACGCATAGGCCGGTCTGAACCAGTTCCAGGGGCACACCAGCCCCTGGCCTGGGGAAGTCCGGCATGGCTGAGGGGTGTAACCACCCCCCACCTAGTCCCACCCATAGGCAGGACCTAGTCACCGGGTCAGCCCCCTTTTTTAGTATAAAGATAGGAGCGGGCCCCCTGTTCAGATTAGATCATCTTTGGAATCAAGATACCACTTTCTTCGAAAGGACTTCACGATTTCTTCTTCAAGATTCTCCCTTGTGGCTAAGGAGTAGTCACCCTGCATCAAGCGGGCACCATCCTAAAGAACACTGCGGTCTGCTGCAAGTCCTTCATCACGAATCCGACGACCCAGCTCGACGAGACCCGGTTTCCCTGGCACCTCTGACCTCTACTCACCTCTACAGCCAAGCTGAGAACCGTGAGTGCGACGAGACCTCGAGGGACCGACGATCGCCAAGACTGCACGACATCTTTACTGCAAGCCCACCGTGTCCTCCACTGGTGAGTGCTTTGGGGTCCGAGAAGCCCCGACCCTGCGCAGCTCCAGCACCCAAGGTCAGCCTCCCTGCATCTCCACGATCTGCATGGGGCCCTTCTGCTGTTTGCTGTGCACCGCGTTGTTTGGCTACTAGCCGGCTGGCTTGTGGCCTTCTGAACGACGCCCAACGACTTCACGACTGCTGGTCTGGTTGCTCCAGACTGGCCCTTGCTTCCCCCTTGAAGAGAGGCACTCCGGACCCTCCTGGTCCACTCCAGACGCCATTTTAGGTCCACCGCGTGGGCTTGAATTTGCCAAGGCTTTGTTGCCCAATCCTGGGTCCAGCGACGCCGACAGCTTCTAACTTCGTGGGACAGCTCGATCCTCCATCCTGGTCGCCGACAACGCCTCCTGGTCCGCGAGATCTTCGAGCTACAGCGTCACCCACTCACCTTGTCGAGGTGGCTACCATCCGGTGCCCTCCTGGTGCCCACTGACTACTGGCTAGTAGTCTCGAACTTGGTCCCCTCTGCTTTCAGGTGTCATCTATCTTCGAGATCCAGGCTTGGATCCAACTGAACTTTCTTCACTGGTCACCGGCCAGCATCTTTTCTTCTGGCTCCTGGTCCGTCTACGAGGATTCCCGACGTCTTTTCAGACCTATGCAGCTGCAGCCCCTGGGCTAGGTAACTTCGGCATTTCGGTGCCCCAGCATAGCCTCACTATCCAAGGGTCAGAATCTACTTTCGTTTTCTCCCTACCAGGTCGGGTTCGCCCGAGAACACTAACTTTCTAATTCCTAGTTACCATAGACTTTTGTCCGCATCTCGCGTGAGAGTGCACACACTGCACCCGAGTCCCCTAGGCCTCCTAGAAGTAATCTAACGATTCCCTAGTCAAGTCCTAGCGATTCCAAAAGCTATTAGTACTGTACTTACCTGCTAGGAATTTCGCATTCCACTTTCAGAGTATATGGTTTTCCGTGCCCCTCGGGCATTTGTATATACTGTGCTAACTTAAGTATTTTTGTAAGAGTTTTGGTTTGTGCTTAGTACCCTGTCCTCATAAAGAGTACAGGGCTGTTGTGATCTTTAAATAAATAACTGTTTATTTTCATAACACTTGTGTGGTGTCCTTTCACTTGGTATTCAAGGGGTATATGTGTGGTAAACAGCTGGCTTAACACGCCCTCTCGAGTCTTTAGCCTTAGACTGCTCGTATCCACGCTACTAGGATAGCTGGTCTATAAGGTTGACTTACAACCAATCATCAATAAGGGTTGCTGGACTGATACATAGTGTTCACTAGAATAGTGAGCACTGCATATCAGGCCACCTTCTCACATTGGTGAGCAGCGGTTGGGATTTGAGCTTGCTGTTGTTTTACCACACGTATCCTAAGAATATCTTGTTGAAAGATCACATAAGTACTGTTAGGTACATATAACTAAAGCTTAGAATACTCTGAGTTCTACTGAACCAGCTGTTGTAGCTCCTCAAGGCTTAGCACACCTTGGCTGCAACTCTTAGCAAGGGATCAGTAGGCAAACACATAGTGTAGGTAGGTGCATCACTTACACCACACTAGAAGCATGTCTAACCTCGGAGAGTCTACTGAGACCCCTCTGATGGTTGAGGACCCTCCACAGGCCTCTTCTAGATATGCAGCCCTTAGCTTCCATGAGATGAGACAAGTGTGTACTCTCAGGAAACTAAAACAGGGGTCTAACCCCACCACTTCCTTTCTGATTGGTCTCTTAGAGGCCTATGATGCCAGTAGGGCTGGTAACCCAGACCCTTCTAATCCAGAAGGAAGTATGCCCTCCTTACAGGGTCCCTTTGATATCCATCCCCTCCATGAGGCAGATGATGCTGAGGAGGAGGATGAGTTGTCTGGGGATGAGGCAGATAAGGGACAGCTAGAAGTCAGTAGACTAAGCAGGTCCAACTTAAGCAGACATGAGCTTGGTACTGGGGGACTCCTGGGCCCACTCTCAGGTCAGCTTAACATTGGGAATGGACGAGTTAGGTCTCTATCAAGAGGCTCTAACAGATCCTTTCGAACCAATGGCTCTCTCAACTCTTCTCACAGAGGAATGTCTTCCCCTAAGAGGAGAGTGTATGAAGCTGAAGAAAGGGCAGTCAAACTGAGGATTGAAAGGGAAGAACTTGCCCTGGCCAAAGAGAGACTTGCCCTTGCTAGAGAGCAAGAATTATGTGGGCTAGTTCCCACTGGTGGCAGCAATAAACCTAGCAATAGGGAAAGGAGTTTTGATAAAAAGCACCTGAATAAGATAGTGCCCCCCTTTAGGGAAGGGGATGACATCCACAAATGGATTACTGCTTTGGAGAGAGCCTGCACTGTGCAGGGTGTTCCCCAAAGTCAGTGGGCAGCTATCTTGTGGCTCTCCTTTGATGGTAAAGGTAGAGATAAGCTCCTCACCACAAGGGTGGAGGATGCTAACAATTACCAAGTCTTGAAGAATGTACTGGTTGATGGGTTTGGTTTAACCACTGAACAATACAGGATGCTGTTCAGAGACACCCAGAAAACTCAGTCTCAAGATTGGACTGACTTTGTTGATTGTGCCACTAAGGCTTTTGAAGGCTGGCTACTGGGTAGTAAGGTTACTGATTTTAAAGGATTGTATAATCTAATTATGAGGGAGCAAATCTTAAATAATTGTCAGAACCAGCTATTACATCAGCACCTGGTAGACTCGGAGTTGACCTCTCCACAGGAATTGGGTAAGAGGGCAGACAAATGGGTCAGAACCAGGGTTAGGCCTAAAAACCAGGGTGGTGACCAGAAAAAGGAATCAACCAAGCCTCAAGAGAAGGGTGGGGATAAATCCACAGAGAAGACTTCCCAAGGGCCCCAAAACTCCAACAAGGGTGGTGGGTCCCAGAACACTCCTTCTGAACAAAAGAAACCTTATTGCCATACCTGTAAACAGGTGGGCCATTACAAAAGTGATGCCAGTTGCCCTAAAAATGGTAATAAGGGAAATATACCCCCAGGTAATACTCCTAAACCTCCTGTTACCACTAGTGGTAATCCCCCAGGTGGTGGGAGTGCCCCCAAGAATGTGGTGGGCATTACTCTGGGCCAACAGGAGGACTATGGCTTAGCCAGGTTCCCTGACCACACTCTTGTCTGTGAAACTGGCATGGGGTTTGCCAACTTCACTACTGGACCCCACATTTTGGGCAAGTATAGACAAGAAGTTTTAGTGAATGGTCAGAAAGTTGAGGCATTCAGAGACACAGGGGCCAGCCTCACCATGGTGAGTGACCATCTGGTCCCCTCTGCTCAACTGACCCCTGGTTTTACTTATCAGGTGACAGACATTCATGGAATAAAGAGAAGGCATCCCATGGCAGTAGTCAAGCTCAGCTGGGGTAATGTCACAGGGCCCATGAGAGTGGCAGTGACAGATAACCTACCTGTAGATTGCTTACTGGGGAATGACCTAGAACTCTCAGCATGGGCTGAGGTGGAACAAGAAACTCATTCCAAAATGATAGGCCTATCCAGACAGGTTAGTGGGGCAGTAATAGCTACAGCCCCAGTCCAAGCACCAGTCCTCCCTGAAAAGGTTGGAAGGGCAGTGGTAGCCACTGCCCAGGCTCAGACAGACTTTCCAGAACAGGATAGGAGGGCTGTGACAGTCACAGCCCAAACACAAACTGAGTGCCCTCCTGAAAAGGTTGGCAAGGTTGAAATGGTCTCAGCCTCTACTCAGACAGATAGTGAGGTTGTGAAGCCTGAAACAATGGATCACTCCACTCAAACAGAGAGCATTGAGGAGGAAGAAGAGTCTTCCCCCTCCCAGACACTAGGTGAGAGCCAGCCTCCTCAGGGAACTGACTCTACCCCTGTTGAAGGAACTGCCCCAGAGGTAGTCAGGCCTAGCCTGGCAGAGCCCCTGATGGCAGTGGACCCTTCCCAGGTGGGACCCAGTCTGGAGCAGGTAACCTGCACCTCTCTACCCTGCCTCAGTCAGCCCAGGGCTGAAGAGACCAGGGAGGCCAGTGGTGGACCCCAAAGGGCCCCCTGTCCAAAAGAACCCCTTAATCAGCAGATTAGGATCACTGAAGCTGGTAAACCTAGCCAAGTGAAAATAGAGCAGACTCCTGAGGGATCCCCCTTAAAAGTAGTTAGGGAACTCCCACAGCTGGACACTGTTGGGCACAGCCAAACATGGGGCCTAAAAACCCCAGACCTGACCTGTCCCTCCAGTAAGCCAAACAGAGGGACTCAGCCTCCCGCTTTAGGTAGCCAGAGGCTGACCCTGAGAGCTCAGTGCATCTCAGCTAAAGAAAGAAAGGCACATATGATGGATGGTGATTGGAGGAAGTTGAGCCCAAAGGTAGAGGAGCCTCACTTCAGTACTCCATCCCAGCATCAGCCTTTTGCTTTCCCAAGACACACCAGAGACAGAGATTCCCTATGGTGGAGACCCTCAGATACCCTTAGGGTGAGGGGTTGCCTAGTGGACCATGACACAGGGGGAAACCAAGCCAGAGCTGGTCCTTCCTTATATGGCCACTTAGGTAATAGAGGCTTACCTGGACAAGGATAGCCTTATCTCCTTTCGTTTGGGGGGGGGTTGTGTAGGAAGGTACATCCTGACTATGGTTGCCCCCAACTTTTTGCCCTGTGTTTTAGCTGGTTTTGGACATAGTCGACCTGGGACCCTGCCAATCAGGACCCCAGGCCTACTGCTCTCTCTTTAAAATGGATTCCATGTACCCTAGGTACATTTCCAATTGGTACTGGGCCACCCTATCAGACCCTGTAACTCAGGGCATGGGTGTACCCAGGGCTGCCAGGGGCTGCAGCATGTATTATGCCACCCCTGGCTGGCCTCTTAAATTTGACACAACTGGCTGCATGACAGCTGGGGCAAAGTCGTGTAATCACCCTTTGCTGTAGGTGTAGTATACCTATACCTAACCCTAAAATGGACACACAGATTCCTATCAGTCACTCCTATGGCAGGCCTTGACAATCCTGAAGGCAGAGTGCTTGGAATCGTGTGAGATGGTGCTCTGGCATGAGCTGAGCCTGTCTGCAGCTTGCGGAATCAAGTCCTAATAGCTGTTCCATGATAACGCATACCATATACTCTTAAGTGCATTATAATCCTCGCGGTTAAATGCTAACTTTGGTATTGCTTTATCAAAACATGTCGAGTAAGGTGTCATACGAATTGGAATACTAACCCCTCGCCAATTCTGGCGACGGGGTTAGCATTCCACCCTTCTAGAGGGACACGACATGTATGTAACTGTGAACCCCGGTTAAAGTTAACTGAAGCCTCAGCTCCACAAAATGGATGCTGCCACCACAGACACGAGTCTGACCCCCTGCAGCTGGGAGTCCTTCCAGCGAGGGGAGCCTGGACAAAGGGTTTCCTGTCAGGGGCGGTGCTAGCACCGTCCCAGACATGGTTTTGTGTATCCTGGGTAGGCAGGGCTTTACAGGAAGGTGACTGCTGAGTGGCACCCCGGTGCTCACTACGCATAGGCCGGTCTGAACCAGTTCCAGGGGCACACCAGCCCCTGGCCTGGGGAAGTCCGGCATGGCTGAGGGGTGTAACCACCCCCCACCTAGTCCCACCCATAGGCAGGACCTAGTCACCGGGTCAGCCCCCTTTTTTAGTATAAAGATAGGAGCGGGCCCCCTGTTCAGATTAGATCATCTTTGGAATCAAGATACCACTTTCTTCGAAAGGACTTCACGATTTCTTCTTCAAGATTCTCCCTTGTGGCTAAGGAGTAGTCACCCTGCATCAAGCGGGCACCATCCTAAAGAACACTGCGGTCTGCTGCAAGTCCTTCATCACGAATCCGACGACCCAGCTCGACGAGACCCGGTTTCCCTGGCACCTCTGACCTCTACTCACCTCTACAGCCAAGCTGAGAACCGTGAGTGCGACGAGACCTCGAGGGACCGACGATCGCCAAGACTGCACGACATCTTTACTGCAAGCCCACCGTGTCCTCCACTGGTGAGTGCTTTGGGGTCCGAGAAGCCCCGACCCTGCGCAGCTCCAGCACCCAAGGTCAGCCTCCCTGCATCTCCACGATCTGCGTGGGGCCCTTCTGCTGTTTGCTGTGCACCGCGTTGTTTGGCTACTAGCCGGCTGGCTTGTGGCCTTCTGAACGACGCCCAACGACTTCACGACTGCTGGTCTGGTTGCTCCAGACTGGCCCTTGCTTCCCCCTTGAAGAGAGGCACTCCGGACCCTCCTGGTCCACTCCAGACGCCATTTTAGGTCCACCGCGTGGGCTTGAATTTGCCAAGGCTTTGTTGCCCAATCCTGGGTCCAGCGACGCCGACAGCTTCTAACTTCGTGGGACAGCTCGATCCTCCATCCTGGTCGCCGACAACGCCTCCTGGTCCGCGAGATCTTCGAGCTACAGCGTCACCCACTCACCTTGTCGAGGTGGCTACCATCCGGTGCCCTCCTGGTGCCCACTGACTACTGGCTAGTAGTCTCGAACTTGGTCCCCTCTGCTTTCAGGTGTCATCTATCTTCGAGATCCAGGCTTGGATCCAACTGAACTTTCTTCACTGGTCACCGGCCAGCATCTTTTCTTCCGGCTCCTGGTCCGTCTACGAGGATTCCCGACGTCTTTTCAGACCTATGCAGCTGCAGCCCCTGGGCTAGGTAACTTCGGCATTTCGGTGCCCCAGCATAGCCTCACTATCCAAGGGTCAGAATCTACTTTCGTTTTCTCCCTACCAGGTCGGGTTCGCCCGAGAACACTAACTTTCTAATTCCTAGTTACCATAGACTTTTGTCCGCATCTCGCGTGAGAGTGCACACACTGCACCCGAGTCCCCTAGGCCTCCTAGAAGTAATCTAACGATTCCCTAGTCAAGTCCTAGCGATTCCAAAAGCTATTAGTACTGTACTTATCTGCTAGGAATTTCGCATTCCACTTTCAGAGTATATGGTTTTCCGTGCCCCTCGGGCATTTGTATATACTGTGCTAACTTAAGTATTTTTGTAAGAGTTTTGGTTTGTGCTTAGTACCCTGTCCTCATAAAGAGTACAGGGCTGTTGTGATCTTTAAATAAATAACTGTTTATTTTCATAACACTTGTGTGGTGTCCTTTCACTTGGTATTCAAGGGGTATATGTGTGGTAAACAGCTGGCTTAACACGCCCTCTCGAGTCTTTAGCCTTAGACTGCTCGTATCCACGCTACTAGGATAGCTGGTCTATAAGGTTGACTTACAACCAATCATCAATAAGGGTTGCTGGACTGATACATAGTGTTCACTAGAATAGTGAGCACTGCATATCAGGCCACCTTCTCACAGGGGGTATGTTTGGTGGAATGGAAGTAAGTTCCAGACAGTACCCGTACTGGATAAGAGACTTGACCCACCTGTCCGTGGTGATGGATTTCCACGCTGGCAGGAACTGCTGGAGTCTCCCCCCGACCGGTGTTGTATGGTCGGGGGGCAGTGACAAGACGTCACTGCTTGTTGGCGGTGGTGGACCTGGAGCTGTTGTTTCCACGTCCCCTGCCCTTGACGTTATTGCCTCTGTAACCACCTCTACCCTTGTTGTTGTACGAGGTTTGGGTGTTACTCTTGTAATACTGTGTGGACTGCGATGCCTGACCCCTTGAGGTGCCTCTGGAAGTGGAGCGGCGAAAGGAACCACTCCGAAACTGCTGACTTTGTAGGGCCCCCATAGATTTGGCAGTTTCCGTATCTTTTTTCATTTTTTCCAGTGTCGTATCCACCTCAGGGCCAAACAGGTGGTCAGGATTAACTGTTTGATTCAGTATTGTAGTTTGGATGTCGGGTTTGAACCCTGAAATTCTAAGCCAGGCATGCCGTCTAAGCAACACACTGGTATTGATCGCCCTGCAGGCTGTTTCTGCCACATCCAGTGCACATTTTATGGATGCATTCGTAATGAGCTTTCCTTCCTGAATCAGCATTTCTCCTGCCTCCTTGTACTGGTCAGGCAAGTGTTGCAGTATTGATTCTAAGGTGTCATAATGAGCCCTATCATAGCGTGCCAGTAGGGCTTGTGTGTTAGATATTCTCCAGATATTAGCTGCCTGTGCAGCAATCCGTTTGCCTGAGGCCTCAAAGATCTTGGACTCTTTGTCTGGGGGAGGAGCGTCACCAGTAGTCTGCGAGTTCGCCCTCTTCCGAGCGTTGGAAACAACCAACGAGTCCAATGGCAAGTGTCCCTTGATATATGTTGGATCCGAGGGCGCTGCCTTATTTTTCCTGTCAATGCGAGGGTTGACTACACGCGCCCGGGTGGGCTCCTTGAAGACCTCCGTTGCGTGTTTAAGCACCCCTTTAAGCATCGGCAGCGTTTTGACTGACTTTTCAGCTACTGAGAAAGTGTCAAATAAGAAGTCCACATCCACGGGGTCCGAGTGCAGCTCGACGTCGTGGTTAGCCGCAGCTCTCTCGATCAGAGCGTTGAAGGCCGCCGAGTCCTCCGTCGGTGACGTTTTGGCCGCAAAAAGTTGCGCGTCCTGGCCCGACTGCGGGTCCTCTGGGTCGCCTCCGGCCGACCAAGGTTCGTGCTCCTCCTCCGGATCCGAGTACGCCGGATAGTTGTACTCGGCGTCTTCCTCGTCCGCATCGCCTGCGGCGGAATGCGTTGGCGAGTGTCCCAGTGCTTGTGGAGACACAGGTTCCACCAGAGCCGAAGATTCCGCAGAGTCCCTTTTATTTTTGAGAGGGATCCGAAAATGTTCCAACACCGGCTCCGTAGTGATTTTCCTCTTGAGGAGAGACAGTTTCCCGGTGTTGGCGTCGATGATTACCTCACGACGTTCCTCTTCAGCAAGCGGCTGGAGCCGAAGCTTCGACACCACCAAGGCAGCTTTCGGTGTCAATACCTCCTTCGAGGGTCCGCCCTGTTTCGGCGCGAAGGCCTTCGGCGCCGACTTGGGTGGCAGGGTAAAACGGATAGGCGTTTGCTCCTTCGCAGGCTTAGGCGTGAGCTTAGGCGCTACAGTGTCCTGAGCGGGAACCACACTGTCCTTTCGTATCCGCTGCAGGGATTCCGCTACCTTCTTCGTCAAGGCCGGAGAGGGCTTGACCGGCTCGAGCGACCTCTCTGCGTCGAGAGCCAGATCGCCGGCAGGCACTTTCTTCGGGGCCGACGCCCCATGCCTATGCACGTCGTCGCCCTGACGCTTCTTTGGAGCCGTCTTCGGGTCCACGACCCCTTTCGGCGCCGACGCAGCCGCGTCGGACGACTTCGCCTTCGGCGCCGACCCCGAGGGTTTCGGGTCGGCCATCTTGGCGTGGCTCTTCAAGTCGGCCATCTTGAATTTTTGGGAAGTTGACGCCTCCAGAACCTTCTGCACCAGCGTAACTTTCACTTTCGGTTTCGCATCCGAGGGTGCGTGACCAGACGGCTTCACTTTCGTTTTCTTCAACGGGAGTGGCTTCTCATAAATGTCCGTGACCGGGCCCGGAGGCGGGGACGTAGGACTCATAGTTAGATCTTGGGTAAGGCCCGAAGGCGATCCCTCGACCTGGGCCGTATGAAGGGGAGTGACCCCTGAGTCTGGTTGGGGATGCTCCTCCTCCGAGCTATCCCCCACAGTGGCAAAAGCCCGATCGTCGTCCCCTACCTCGTCGGTGACTTCGTCAAAGTTCTCCTCACCCGCGTCGTAGGTCTCCCCCTCGGACGCAGGACTAGAGTCCGAACCTTGCACGTCGTCTTCGCCTTCAACAGATTCCTGGAATATGTCGTCTGGTGGGGGCGCCGCAGTAGCCGATAGCTTAGCCTGGAGCCTATTGGCCCGACGAATCTTCAGAGTCTTCTTGCACCGGAATTTCGAACACGCCATGCAGCTGTCTTCGTCGTGGTCCGGTGACAAGCATGTATTGCACACAGGGTGCACGTCGAGGTGTGAATATTTGGAGTTACACACCGGGCACTTCTTAAACGGTGTTCCCTCCATAGCAGAAGTGTAGTGTAGGCCCGTCCGCGCCGAAAGCACGCGGAAGGGCAGCAAGAGTTCGGAGCTGAGAGTCAGACAAGAAAACCAGTACGCAACTATACCGACGCTCAGCCTAAAGACCTTTTGGTCTCGAGTAGAAAGTTGAACAACTATCGGTTCAGACAGAGGGAACCGAAACACATCCGAACCCAATGGCGGAAAAAAACAATCTGGGGATGGAGGCGATGCCCATGCGCACTGTAGTCCAGGGGAGGAGCCACCTATCTCGTGATACTTCGAGGACTCTTCCAGGACAACAATGTGCAATCATCCGGACCCAACACTAGGCGGCGATCTATGCACAGATATGAATTCAGCAGCCCACATGCCTCGAACAAGCCCGTTCCCTTCTGCAAATGAGGAACTCTTTTGATCGCTCCCTTCCGAATCATGGAGTGCATTTGGGTGAACAGCTCCTTGATATGAGCTGGAGGTGGGCCCTTGGGAGGAGAATTTGGGGGGATTTTCTCGAATTCTAAACTGTGACCCCTGGCAACTATATTCAGGACTCACTTGTCTGTAGTAATTGCGGACCAATTTGAGTAGTATTGGGATATTTTTCCTCCAACTGTTGACTGGGGGAAGGGTAGTGATGGTGACAGGCAGGGTGTCTCACTGTTTTTTATTCAAATCTCTTCCACGGTAGGAGGACTTTCTTCTGGACTGCGTTTAAGAGTTACCTCTTTGTCCATAAGACTGCGGTTTGTAGGGTTGATACCGTTGGTTGGATTGGGATGTTTGATAAGACCTTTGCTGAATGTAGTTTCCTCTGTTTGAAAAAGATCTGCGTCCTTTAGCTCCTCGAAAGGACGACTTGCGAAATTGCAGGCTACCCAAAGATACGCTGTTTCATTGTCTTTCTTTATGGCTTGTAGAGCCTCTTCAACATGCTGGCCAAAGAGAAACTCGCCATCAAAAGGCATGTCAATTATCTTGGTCTGGACCTCTTGGCGAAACGAAGTGGACTGCAGCCATCCATGTCTTCTTAACACCGCAGCACCTGCTAGCTGTCTAAAGCCTGTAGACGCCACGTCTACTGCTGCATCGATTATTTCTGCTGAAGCAAGCTCGCCCTCTCGTAAGACCTGCTTTGCTTCAGTTCTTGCAGGTTCTGGTAACATCTCAACATAGGGGGAGATGTTGGACCACATCTGCCGGTCGTATCTCCCTAGTATTGCTAGGGAGTTCGCAGCTCTTACAGTGGTTGCAGCCATCGTGGAGACCTTCTTTCCGATGGAATCCAAGCGCCTGCCATCTCTATCAGGTGGAGCTAAAATAGGTGAAGATGGGTTCCTGGCACGTCTTTGAGCTGCTTGAGCGACGACAGAATCAGTCTTAGGTTGTCCTATTAAGCACGCAGGAGATTTGTCCGGTGCCTTGTACTTTTTGTCTAATCTGGGTAGTACAGCTGGAAGAGAATTGGGTGTTGCCATAATTTTCAAATCTTCCTTCCATATGAAGTCAATGATGGGAATCCTTCTGACTTGTCTTCGAGGCTGATCTTTAAAATCATAAAGAAAGCACTTGTCTTTCTTTGTTTCCATTGCGATCGAGAATCTCTTAGTAACCCTCTCCATCAGTACATGAAATCCCCAAATATCAACTGGAGGTTAATCAGCCGTAGCTTGGGCCGAAGGTGATGGCGTCTGAATCTGATAATCATCCCAAACCGACAGACTACATTTATCATCCACTTCTCCCTCTTCCCTATCCTCATCAGTGGTGTTTGCTCCTTGAGAATGATGAGAAGGTGCTGGAATTTGTGGTCTTGGAGATCTCAAAGTGGATATAGAGGCCTGATGCATGGGAGTGGATGGAAGGGATGCCACCGACTGCGAGGGAGGAAAACGCAATAATAATCTTGTAACATATACTGTAAATTATCAAGAAGCACCAGAGGCATCTGTGCTGAGGGCACCGTGGCCGGAGCTTGATCTACGGATTGCACATCAGGACTTAAACTGACTGACTACGAAGGGAGGGAAGGAAGGCCTTGAGAGCCAAAGGTACTGCCCACAGTTCCAGAAGGTTGATGTGGAGCAACCTTTCCTCTGGAGACAAGAACCTATGACCTCCAGATCCCCCATATATGCTCCCCACCCTAGAGTGGAAGCATCCGTGATCACTGTGGCCACCATGGAGGAGGTTGAAAAGGCCTCCCTGCCTTGTCTGAAGATTCTCACCATCTCCCAGAGATCTCCATTGTGCTGATACTACTGCCTGCGGAGACACCACTGGAGTGCCCTCATGTGCCAGTGTGCATGGTTTACCAACGGTATGAAGGAAAGAAACAGACCAAGCAGGCGTAGGGCCTTCATGAATGGAACCACCTGTCCATCGTGAAACAAAGGAATCAATTCCTGAATGTTGAGAATCCTCTGCGGAGGCGAAGAAGCTCGACACACAATAGTGTCCAGTACTGCCCCTATGAACGGGTTGTGCTGAGAAGACAACAGGTGAAATTTAGGTACATTTATCGAGAAACCCAAGTCGTACAACAGCTGTGTTGATACTTCCAGATAATGCAGCACCAATTCTGGCAACTTTGCCTTGAGCTGCCAGTTGTCCAGATAGGGGAAAACTGGAACCCCGACCTTCTGAGATGAGCTGCTGTGAGAAAATGCCCTCTTTCTTGCATGGTATATCCCCACTTTTGGCTGAATTGCTGATGTTTTTTGACTGAGTGCGCCCTGGGCTCCTGCTAATCAGGTACCCAGGGCCTATGTTCTTTCTCTAAAACTGCATTGAAGCCTAAATCCAATTGGCATCTCTGGCCACAGGTCAGCCCCTTGTAAATAGTACCATAGGTACCCAGGGACTGTGACCAGAGAAGGCCTCTAAGGGCTGCAGCATGTACTGTGCCACCCTTAGAGGCCCTGTTGCTTGAGACTCAAACATGTGACTTGTGCAGAACAAAGTGAAAAGTCGACATGGCACACATCCCTGTGTGCCATGCCCACAAGCCACTACCCAGGCATACATCAGTCACCCCTCTAGCTAGGTGCACTATGCCAGTGGTGAGGGTACAGGTGCATGAGTCCTGTACCCCTACAGTACCCAGGTCCAATCCTGGGCACTGTCAGTGCAGTGCTGCTATTAAGAGTATAAGGTGCTGGGAGTTTGTCATTACGAACACAGCACCATAAGGGCTACACTGAAGACTGGGAAGCTTGGTATCAAACTTCTCAGCACATTAAACCCACACTGATGCCAGTGTGGGATTTAATATAAAATGCACCACAGAGGGCATCTTAGAGATGCTCCCTGAAACTCGACCAACCTCTAGTGACCTGACTGAGTGGCTGCCAGGGCTGCCACCACCAGACAGGTTTCTGGACCCCTGGGTCGAGAGTAAGGGTGGGCGTAGCGCTCCGCTCCGTCCACGGAGTGTGCCTAGTGTTACCTACTTCGCGATTCGCGTAGTAGGCAACACTATGCACACACCATGGCGGAGCGAAGTTGCCTGCCACCCGCCTCCCTCCCACTCTTCTAAATGCCCAAAATAATTTAAAACATTGTAAAACAAATTAAAAACGACTTACCTGAGATGCGTCATCCCAGTACTCCTTCTTCCTGGTTTCTCGCCGACTTCTTCCTGACAAATGCGCATGCACGGGCGCCCGCGCCTGCGCATTTCTTGCGAGAAAGGCTCATTTCTTGCGAGAAAAGGAGGGAGGCGGGCGGCGCGTAGTGGGGCTACGCAAAGTGTGTGGGTGGGCGTAGATTTCTCCCCATGTCGTGGTGCTTCGCGTAGCTCCACTACGCCCAGGGTTAGTCGAGAGCTTGCTGCTCTCGGGGGCTAAAACAATACCCATCCTGGGACAAGGTGCCAAACCTCCTCCCCAAGGATGGGCTGGGTTTCCGAAGGACAAAAACAAGTGAGGAAGAGAGGTGCGCCCACCTCTGCCAACTCCACCCCTAAGGTGGGGTAGGTGAGCTGAAGCACAACCTCGAGTTCCCGCCATCTTGAGGATGGGAGGTAATCAGCCAACCAGGGACAGGCTCCTGCCCCCCCTCCAGAGAGTGGCAGAATAGGGGGCATACCCACCCAAGGAAAGGGACCCATTGGTCCTTGCCCTTTACCTACCTGTAAAGCTCCTAAGGACATGCTACTTATCAGTGTGTATCTGTTCTTGGCTTGTAGAGCAGCAGATCACTACACTTTGCATTAGATCGCCACCTGGTGTTGGGCTCAGATGATTGCATGTTGTTGTCGTCTTGGAAGAAGTCTTTTGTAGTCACGAGGTAGGGGACTCCTCCCTTGGACGATAGTGCACATGGGCATCGGCTCCATCCTTAGATTGTTTTTCGCCATGATGGGAAATGATGGAGTTAGTAGAAGTAAAGAACAAGTATTAGAAATGCAATCTGGCTCAGATTTATTTGAGTACGAGCTAATGGCATTGTAAATGCCAATGTCTTTTCGCCATGTGTTATGGAGTGTGTGCATGTGGTGTGTAGTGGAATTATGTGGGTTGGATTGTAATTTTACCAATGGTGGCATGCTGTGTTTTATATGAATATGTTTAAAAGTTAAGTGTACCATACTGTGATTGCTTGGTGGAAAAGTGCACTGCCGGCTGGAAGTGTGTGTGCCTGGTGGAAGGGTGCACTGACGGCTGGTGGGTGTGTGCTTGGTAAAAGCGTGCACAGGTGGCTGATGGTTGTTGGTGTTTGTGCATGGTGAAAGCATTCATTGACGGCTGGGGGTGTGTTGTTCTGTGTGTTGTATTCTGTGTACTGGTGAGTGTGTGGCGGTGAGTCTGTGGGGGTGAGCCTGGGGAGTGAGTGTGGTGGTGAGTGTGTTGTGTTGAGTGGTGACAAGTGTGTTGTGTTGAGTGGTGACGAGTGTGTGGTGTTGAGAGACTGAGGTGTGTGGTTTCTGTGTGCCTTATGTGTGTGTGGTGTGTGTGTGGTGTATGGGTCTATGGTGAGTGTGTGTGCTATGTGTGTGTGGTGTATGTGTGTGTGGTGTTTTCTGCACATTCACACACTGCCCCTACACATTCACACACTGCTCACCCGCACACTCCCAATGTCACCCTGCATAGTCACACACTGTTTATTCTGCACCTGCACTCGCCGCCACTCTGCACTCGCCGCCACTCTGCACTCGCCGCCACTCTGCACTCGCCGCCACTCTGCACTCGCCGCCACTCTGCACTCACCGCCGCCACTCTGCACTCACCGCCGCCACTCTGCACTCACCGCCGCCACTCTGCACTCACCGCCACACACGTAAACACACTCACAGCAGACGACTTCCGCATTCTTAATGAGGTAACAAGCAATGGAAAGGATGTATGAATGCAGCCTTGTGCTGATGAGCCTGGAGGCATAGCCTGGAAAAACCAAAAAGTTTACTAATATTCTATATTGATTTTACAGGTGACAAAACGCAATTAATAGTACAATTTTTAAAGCAGACACATGCAAACACACAAATTGTATTGCCGTTTTCCAATTCAAACTCAAAAGAAGAATGGAAAGTTAAGTGATAGACCTCTGCTACCAGCGCCTAACCCACTGAGCTAGCCTCACAGATGTCAGCTTCAGGGTGATGAACTGAGCTAAAAGTTCGTGCTTTGCAGATTGCATCACTGTGGGTTTTTAATGTAATGTACTTTGTTTTTATGAAGTGCTGTATCCAAGGCTGTGGCTTTACAGCACGTAGGCAGATGAGGCGGTGTGCAGTGAGGCAAGAAGGGCCGAATAACTCTGACTAGTTCTGGAAGAGTCGAGTCAGTCTTTACCAGATTTCGGGAGCTGCCGCAGTGGAAGTGCTGATGTAAGATGAGGGCTGGTCAGACGAGCTGAACTAAAAACAACTGCCAATGTTGAGATAAAGTGACTCTAGTCTCTTCCGTGCGCTTGCGGCTTGCACAATAAATAAAAGCAGCACTGAGTGTCTGGCAGCAGAGCAGAGGTGAGGCTGAGGCTGTAGTGCAGAGCGAGCCAGCGCGCGGAGCGCTGCTGAATGGTGAACGCGCCCCGGCCATCTGCATTCACTTAACGAGGCACCCTGATAGCTCCTAATTGATATTTATGGCGGACGTGCGCGAACCCGCACAGAAAATGCCCACAATGGCGGACGCAAATCACCTATAGCCTATCGCGTCAAGGCTACTACAAAGACAGCACAGCGAAGACGAATCACTATGCAGATGCCATAAAACAACCACGCGCACTAAGGAATGTTTCTGGCCCGAGGCCCTAAAGAAACCTTTTTTTTTTTTTATAACAATAGAGCTCGGAGCTCCGCCCCACTTCGTGGTGACGTAGGCCGGGCCCTAAAAAGATGTCCATGTGTGTGCATCTAAGTAAGATAAAACTGGAAAAGATACAAGTCCCGGGGAGGCGGGAGGGCATGTAGTGATCGGCAGCTCTACATGCCAAGAACAGATGCACACTGGTAAGTAGCATTTTCCGTTCGAGGCATATGAGCTGCAGATACTACACTTTGCATCGATTGGGCAGCAGTGTCTCCCCTAGCGGTGGTCACCTTTATCTGTTGCAGTTGTTTGAAAGAGAGTTTTAAGGACAGCATGGCCTACTACAGCTTGCTGTTTGGCTTGCACACCAACACATTAGTGTTTAGTGAAGGCATGTGTTGTAGACCATGTTGCTGCCTTGCATATGTCTTCTAGGGGGATGTTCCCCAAGAAAGACATAGAGGCTCCTAGCTTGCGTGTGGAGTGCACTCTAGGAGGAACTGTTAACATACGTTTTGCTTTTTGATAGCATACTTGTATACATTTTACAATTCACCTTGCAATTCCACCCTTAGAGATGGGGTTGCCTTTATGAGGTGGAGAGAAAGATACAAACAATTGTTTTGTCTTCCGAAAACATTTAGTCCTATCTATATAGTAGAGAAGAGCTCTTTTAACATCTAGAGTGTGTAGAGCTCTTTCTGCTACAGAGTCAGGGTTTTGGAAAAACACTGGTAACTACAGATTGGTTTAAATGAAAAGGAGTAATGACTTTTGGAAGGAATTTAGGACTAGTTCTTAGAACCACTTTGTTACGATGTAGTTGTAAAAATGGTTCTTGTATTGTGAAAGCTTGTATCGCACTTACTCTTCTAAGAGAGGTAATAGCAATAAGGAACGCTGTTTTCCATGTAAGGAATTGCAATTCACATTTGTGTAAAGGTTCAAAAGGGAGTCCCATGAGCCTTGTAAGAATCACGTTGAGGTTCCACACTGGAGAAGGTGGTAACCTGGGTGGAATGATTCTTTTTAATCCTTCCATAAATGCTTTAATTGCAGGTACTCTAAAAAGAGACAGATGTCTGTTTTGTAAATAGGCTGCAATTGCTGCAAGGTGCAGTTGTATGGATGAGTATACCAAGTTACACCTTTGTAAAAGTAAAAGGTAGCAAATGATATTCTGGATAGAAGCATCCAGGGGATCAATTTGATTATTGTTGCAATAAATGGCAAATCTTTTCCATTTAGCAGCATAACAAGTTCTGGTAGTAGGTCTCCTGGCCTCTTTAATGATGTTCATACAGTCTGGTGGTAGGTTAAGATAACCAAACTCTAAGACTTCAGGAGCCAGATCGCCAGATTCAGTTGATTTGGGTCTGGATGTCTGATGTCTCCATGGTTCTGCGTTAGCAGGGATGAAGACAGTCGTAACTTTTGATGTGGAACTAGAGAGAGTTCTAGCAGTGTTGTGAACCATGGTTGGCGGGCGATGTGGGAGCTACCAGGATTAATTTGAGAGACTGTTGTCTGATCTTGCGTACTACTAATAGTATTAGTGGTATTGGCGGAAAAGCGTACGCAAATCTGCCTGACCAGTTCATCCACATCGCACTGCCCTTGGACAGCGGGTTTGGAAACCTGGCGGCGAAGGTTGGGCATTTTGCATTTTCATGTGTGGCAAACAGATCTATGTCTGGATGACCCCACTTGTGGAAAAATGGTTGAAGAACTTGCTGATGTAGTTCCCATTCGTGAATCTGTTGTGTCTGCAGACTCAACAGATCTGCTATCTGATTGTGTACTCCTGGAAGGTGCTCTGCTAGCAGATATATATTTTGTGGAATGGCCCATTTCCAAATGTTTTGTGCAAGCTGGGACAGTTGTAAAGAGTGTCCCCCCCCCTGTTTTTGTATATAATACATAGCTGTCATGTTGTCCGTCCGGATTAAGACAGCTTTGTTTTGTACTTGTAGTTGGAATGTCTTGAGTGCTAAGAATATTGCTAGCAGCTCTGGATGGTTGATATGGAACAATTTTTGTTGAGTGTTCCATTGTCCTTGAGTTGTATGATGTAGGAGATGGGCTCTCCATCCTGTGAGAGATGCGTCTGCTGTGAGTACTATTTGTGGAACAGGTTCGAGGAACAGCCGCCCCTTTGTCAAGGTTTTGGTGTTCCACCACTGCTGAGAGCGATGTGTGCGTCTGTCTACCAACACCAGGTCTGTTAGTTGACCTTGAGCCTGGTCCCACTGTTGTGCTAGACATTCCTGTAATGGACGCATCTGCAGTCTTGCATATGGTATTGTGAAAATGCAAGATGCCATCATGCCTATTAGTCGCATTACCACTCTGGATTGCAGATATTGTTGGTGTTGAAAGACTGTGACTAAGGCATGAATGCTCTGTATCCTTGCTGGACAGGGATACGCTAGAGCTGTAGACGTGTTTATTGTAGCCCCTAGATAATGATTTATATGAGAGGGTTGCAGGTGCGACTTGGTGTAGTTGATTGTGACCCCTAAGTCGTGCAATGTTTGAATTTTTTGATGTGTGTGTTGGACACATTGATTGAATGACTTGGCTTTTATGAGCCAATCGTCTAAATAAGGGAAGACATGTATTTGTTGTCTCCTGAGATGTGCTGCTACTACTGCTGGGCACTTTGTGAATACTCTTGGTGCCATTGTAACTCCGAATGGAAGGACTTTTAACTGATAATGTTGTCCTTCCAGTACAAACCTTAGATACTTTTTGTGAGCAGGATGTATAGGAATGGGGAAGTAGGTGACCTTTAGATCTAGTGTTGTAAAGAAATCGCCTTGTTGCAGCAGTGGGAGCACTTGTTGTAGAGTGATCATATGAAAATGATCTGATTGTATGTAATGATTGAGGGGCCTAAGGTCGAGAATTGGTCTTATTGTCCTGTCCTTCTTGGGAATTAGAAAATACAGCGAGTAAACCCCTGTTCCTTGCTCTTGTAAAGGAACTATTTCTATTGCGTTCTTTTGTAGAAGTGACAGAACTTCTTGATTGAGCAGATTAAGGTGTTCTGCAGACATTGGACGCTGCCTGGGTGGTATGTGTAGAGGGGTTGCTGTAGGTTCCAGGCAGTAGCCATACTGGATAATTTGTCTTACCCACTTGTCTGTTGTGATGGAATTTCAGACAGGCAGGAATTGTGTTAATCTGCCCCCCACAGGAGTGGAATGCTGTTGGGGAAGCAGAGGGAAGTCACTGTTTTGTGGTGGAAGAGGTTTGATTATTGTTGTTGCCCTGACCTCTTCCTTTGTTGTTGTTTCCTCTATATCCTCCTCTAAAATATCCCTTGTTAGAGGATGTTTGTGTGTTAGATTTGAAGGATGTTGTATTGTCTGCTCCAGTTTGTTTGGAGCCTCCTCTGTAGAAGGAGCAACGAAAGGAACTTTTAGCTTGTGTGGACTGTAAAGCTCCCATAGATTTGGCAGTATCTGTACCCTCTTTATCTTTTCAAGTGCTGGGTCTACTTCTGGTCTAAACAAATGATTTTGATTAAATGGTTTATTTAAAATGGTAGTTTGCACTTCCTGTTCAAATCCTGAAATGCGTAGCCACGCATGTCTCCTAAGTAGGATGCTAGTATTTACAGCTCTAGATGCAGTGTCTGCCACATCTAGTGCGCACTTGATTGAGGCATTAGAAATTAGCTTGCCTTCTTGTAAAAGGTCGTTTGCCTGCACCTATTTTGGTCAGGTAGATGTTCTAGTAGTTTCGCTAACTGATCATAATGAGTCCTAACTTACCTTGAAAGGAGGTCTTGTGTGTTAGCTATACGCCATATGTTAGTAGCTTGCGCAGCTATTCTTTTGCCTGAAGAATCTATTACCTTGGATTCTTTGTCAAGTGGGGGTGCCTAACCTGAAGTTTATGAGTTTGCCCTTTTCCTAGCATTTGACACAACTAGTGAATCTAATGGTAGTTGTCCTTTAATGTAGGCAGGATCTGTAGGTGCAGGCCTATATTTTTTCTCAACTCTGGGTTTTAGGACCCTAGTACGAACAGGGTCTTTAAATATTTCTGGAGCATGTTTGATGACCCCTTTAATCATTGGAAGAATTTGAACAGACCTGTGCGATTGGTCAAATTTGTCTAACATAAAATCTTCCTCTGTCTCATCAGAATGCAAAGTGACCCCATGGTAAATGGCAGCTCTGTTCAGCAGGTGACCACAACCGATGTTATCATCTGGGGGAGAAGGTTTTGATGGGTAGGACTGTGGGTCAGGAATGTCTGGCACATCCTGTGGGTTTGGGTCATCTACAGGGTATGGGAAAGGTTCATCTGGGTCTATCCCCCTCCCTAAACTATCCTCATCATTTGAAGCTGATTGTGAAGACAAAAGAGGAGAATGTGAAGGAGAAATCTGTGGTGAATTGTTAAGAGGAACAGGAGAGGAAGGAGAAGGAAGTAAAGGAGAAGAAGGATGCATAGGAGAAGAAGGATGCATAGGAGGTGGCAGAGTCCTTCTTCTTGGCAGGTACTACAGGTGTGGGTGTTAAATCTGCCTTTCTTTTCTTGTGTGGTATAGTGGATACATGACCTGTGTTTGAGTCAACATAGATCTTCTGCAGAGGATCTGGTTGGAAAAGATCTTCTCCTTGTGAAACCTTTGTTGCGACGATTTTTTCGGTTACGGACGAGGTTGCGGTCTGTCTTTAGCCTTAGGAGGTGATAAAATGTCCTTTGGCGTAGTTTTCGACACCGAAGGTGTGGTTTTCAGTGTTGTAGGCTGTTTCGAGGGCTTGGGCTATTCAGAAACAGGCCTTATCTGTTTAGGTACCGAAGACAATGGCTTTGGAGTGGAAGCTGGTCTCGTCGGCTTCGAGGCGTCGGACGCTGGCTTCATACCTTTGTCTTTAGAAGTCGACTGTTTCGGAGCAGAGACTTCTATCGGTTTTTCGTGCCGAGAGAGCTTGTGGGATCGGCACGTGAGGCTTGCTCGGTACAGAGCTACCGGAAGGCTTAGTTACTTTCTTCGGAGCCGGGCTCGATGGCAGGGCTGTCGAAGTGGTTTTTCGGTCGCGACTGGGCCCCGGAGGCGGAGTGTTGACCTTTGCCTTTGATCTGGGTGCTGTGTGTGGTGCAGGGGCAGTAGTACTCACGCCCTGACCCGATGGGATGGAGTTATCTGAGTTGTCTGCCTCTGATACGATTTGGAGATCATCTGAATCTTCTTCGGGAACAAGTGGAACCTCCTCGTCGAAGATATCGACCAGTTCCGGAGCTGATCTCTGCATGTCGTGTCGACGGGCCCTCCGATCTCGAATCGTTTTCTTCGATCGAAAGGACGCGCAGGCTGTACAGCTGGATTCGTCGTGTTCTGGAGATAAGCACAGGTTGCAGAGTTTTTGGTGGTCACTGTGTGGAAACTTTGCTTCACACTCGGGGCATCTCTTGAATGGCGTCCTTTCCATGAGGTGTAGGCCTCACGGCGTGGATAGGCCCAACGACCCGCGTCGACGACCGGAATTGAGCTGATGGAGTCGAGATGATATTAGTCGCTATCGAAAGTAGTTCGGTAAAGTTTTAATACGTTTTTGCGCTTCGAAGTACTTGAAAAGTCTATTTTTAGCCGTAGCGGAAAAAGTTCATCCGAACCCAGTGGAGGAAAAAACAATCTAAGGATGGAGCTGATGCCCATGGGCACTATCGTCCAAGGGAGGAGTCACCTATCTCGTGACTACAAAAGACTTATTCCAAAACGACAACAATATGCAATCATCCGAGCCCAACATCAGGTGGCGATCTAATGCAAAGTGTAGTATCTGCAGCTCATATGCCTCGAACATTTAGTATTTAGGGGCACCCTGAACCTTCCTTCCTCAGATCCAACAACTACAAGAAGAGAAGAAGGATGAGAAGCCGTGCAGAGCTAACAAGAGGGAGCACCCACTGACCTGGCCTCCAGCACTACAGGCCTGTCTACCTTCGAACCTGCTCCTGCAAAGCCCCTGCGTGTCCAGCAGCCAGCAACCTCACAAACCCCAGAGGACCAGCCTACCTTCACTTTCAAGACTGCTTCTCCCGTGAACACCAGACGTGTTTAAACTGCAGCTTCTGGTGCCAGCCAGGAACCCCCAGCGATCCTGACCCGAGATCCGGCAGCCCCTGACGTGCCTCAAGCCTCCAGACGATGCCTGCAGCCTCAATCCAGAGCCCCCCCACCGCCCCACCGCGGCCAGAGCGGGTAAGAAAATCCGACGACTAAAAGGCACTCCTGCACCCGACGCCCCACGGCCTTGTGTGCCCAGCCCAGCGGTGCCTAACCAACCCTCAACATCCCAACTTGCCCCTGGAAGTGGTGGTCGCCCCAGGAAGATCCCCGAGCCAGCGGTGTTTCTTTGTCCCAGAGAATCTCCATTGAAATCAACAGGCCACCTGACCTCAAAATAGCACCCTGCCCGGCCACCCTAGTGCTGCTGAGGGTGCACCTTTGCTGCTACTTTGGTCCCCAACTTGCCCTGAGATAAACCCTAGGAGCTTGGCTCCCACAACCCCATGGCCTGCTTGCCAGCCGCCACCAACCGGAGATCCCCAAGCCTCCATAGGATAACTCTGGGCCTCAACACTCAGCACCCGGCCGCCCTAGTGCCACTGAGGGTACAACAGTGCATCACTGACCCTGGGAGACCCCCCCCCCCCCCCCGAGTCTTACGCCAGAACCCTAACTCTAAAGACCGAGTGCTTACCACGAAACAGATAACCTATTTTTTCCTTATTGGATAACATTGACACTTTTTCTCCCAAAAAGTTTTGAAAACTAAGAATAATCTTTAAAAATCACACAAATAACCAAAACAAATTCTCTCAACTGTTTGCAGGAAAGGTCCCAGTGCTCAATCTAGGTATCCAGCATGGAGTAGAAAAAGTTATGTAAAAGTAACTTACTTGTGAATTAAATTTCCTCCCATAGAATAACATTGGTGGTTCTATGTGAAAAAGTTTTTGTGTCAACTTTTGAAATACAAGAATATTCTTTAAAAATCGTACAACTAACAAACGCATTTACTCAACTGTTTTCAGGAAATGCCCCGGTGCTGAATCTAGGATCCAGCACGGTGTTAGAGAAAGTAATCCGAAAAGTAACTTGCCTGAAATTTATTGAAAAAGTCTATTCAATCCAAGGTACTATATTTGCTAAATGTTGCATTCTACTGCTTCCCTGTAAATCACACAAAGTACAATTCCAATTGCATTTTCAAACAGTTCTATATCCAGTAACTTATTACTGAAAAGTATTTAATGCTTACCTGTACAAGGCTTGCTTGGTTCTAAAAATAACCAGTATCTTTTTTATACAAAAACAATTGGCCTAGAGTTCAGTTCTTGAGTGTGTGAATTCATTTGCTAACTGAGTGTGTACATCAAATGCTTAACACTGTCCTCTGATACTGCCTTACTGCTCGACCAAGCCCTGACCCGATGGGATGGAGTTATCTGAGTTGTCTGCCTCTGATACGATTTGGAGATCATCTGAATCTTCTTCGGGAACAAGTGGAACCTCCTCGTCGAAGATATCGACCGGTTCCGGAGCTGATCTCTGCATGTCGTGTCGACGGGCCCTCCGATCTCGAATCGTTTTCTTCGATCGAAAGGACGCGCAGGCTGTACAGCTGGATTCGTCGTGTTCTGGAGATAAGCACAGGTTGCAGAGTTTGTGGTGGTCACTGTGTGGAAACTTTGCTTCACACTCGGGGCATCTCTTGAATGGCGTCCTTTCCATGAGGTGTAGGCCTCACGGCGTGGATAGGCCCAACGACCCGCGTCGACGACCGGAATTGAGCTGATGGAGTCGAGATGATATTAGTCGCTATCGAAAGTAGTTCGGTAAAGTTTTAATACGTTTTTGCGCTTCAAAGTACTTGAAAAGTCTATTTTTAGCCGTAGCGGAAAAAGTTCATCCGAACCCAGTGGAGGAAAAAACAATCTAAGGATGGAGCTGATTCCCATGCGCACTATCGTCCAAGGGAGGAGTCACCTATCTCGTGACTACAAAAGACTTATTCCAAGACGACAACAATATGCAATCATCCGAGCCCAACACCAGGTGGCGATCTAATGCAAAGTGTAGTATCTGCAGCTCATATGCCTCGAACATTTAGTATTTAGGGGCACCCTGAACCTTCCTTCCTCAGATCCAACAACTACAAGAAGAGAAGAAGGATGAGAAGCCGTGCAGAGCTAACAAGAGGGAGCACCCACTGACCTGGCCTCCAGCACTACAGGCCTGTCTACCTTCGAACCTGCTCCTGCAAAGCCCCTGCGTGTCCAGCAGCCAGCAACCTCACAAACCCCAGAGGACCAGCCTACCTTCACTTTCAAGACTGCTTCTCCCGTGAACACCAGACGTGTTTAAACTGCAGCTTCTGGTGCCAGCCAGGAACCCCCAGCGATCCTGACCCGAGATCCGGCAGCCCCTGACGTGCCTCAAGCCTCCAGACGATGCCTGCAGCCTCAATCCAGAGCCCCCCCCACCGCGGCCAGAGCGGGTAAGAAAATCCGACGACTAAAAGGCACTCCTGCACCCGACGCCCCACGGCCTTGTGTGCCCAGCCCAGCGGTGCCTAACCAACCCTCAACATCCCAACTTGCCCCTGGAAGTGGTGGTCGCCCCAGGAAGATCCCCGAGCCAGCGGTGTTTCTTTGTCCCAGAGAATCTCCATTGAAATCAACAGGGCACCTGACCTCAAAATAGCACCCTGCCCGGCCACCCTAGTGCTGCTGAGGGTGCACCTTTGGTGCTACTTTGGTCCCCAACTTGCCCTGAGATAAACCCTAGGAGCTTGGCTCCCACAACCCCATGGCCTGCTTGCCAGCCGCCACCAACCGGAGATCCCCAAGCCTCCATAGGATAACTCTGGGCCTCAACACTCAGCACCCGGCCGCCCTAGTGCCACTGAGGGTACAACAGTGCATCACTGACCCTGGGAGACCCCCCCCCCCCCCCGAGTCTTACGCCAGAACCCTAACTCTAAAGACCGAGTGCTTACCACGAAACAGATAACCTATTTTTTCCTTATTGGATAACATTGACACTTTTTCTCCCAAAAAGTTTTGAAAACTAAGAATAATCTTTAAAAATCACACAAATAACCAAAACAAATTCTCTCAACTGTTTGCAGGAAAGGTCCCAGTGCTCAATCTAGGTATCCAGCATGGAGTAGAAAAAGTAATGTAAAAGTAACTTACTTGTGAATTAAATTTCCTCCCATAGAATAACATTGGTGGTTCTATGTGAAAAAGTTTTTGTGTCAACTTTTGAAATACAAGAATATTCTTTAAAAATCGTACAACTAACAAACGCATTTACTCAACTGTTTTCAGGAAATGCCCCGGTGCTGAATCTAGGATCCAGCACGGTGTTAGAGAAAGTAATCCGAAAAGTAACTCGCCTGAAATTTATTGAAAAAGTCTATTCATTCCAAGGTACTATATTTGCTAAATGTTGCATTCTACTGCTTCCCTGTAAATCACACAAAGTACAATTCCAATTGCATTTTCAAACAGTTCTATATCCAGTAACTTATTACTGAAACGTATTTAATGCTTACCTGTACAAGGCTTGCTTGGTTCTAAAAATAACCAGTATCTTTTTTATACAAAAACAATTGGCCTAGAGTTCAGTTCTTGAGTGTGTGAATTCATTTGCTAACTGAGTGTGTACATCAAATGCTTAACACTGTCCTCTGATACTGCCTTACTGCTCGACCAAGCTACCACTTTAGAGAGTATGGTTCTATCTAACTTTAACCTCTACCTACCTCTGGAGACCCTTGGACTCTATACACACTCTACCTTACTTTGGTGCAGCATATATAGAGCCAGTTTTTTTACAGCTGCTACCACCGTCATCCCCTCTGACAAGACCCGTGGCACGGACAGACTTCCGAACGGAAGACCGCAAACTGGTAGTGTTGAGAACTGACCATAAAACGGAGATACTTGCAATGCGACTTCAGAATGGGAATTTGGAAATATGCATCCTGCAAATCAATCAAAACCATCCAGTCTTCCTGCTGCAGCGCCAGAAGAACCTGAGTCAGGGACAACATCTTGAACTTTTCCTCCTTTAGGTAAAAGTTCAAGACCCTGAGGTCTGGGATCGGCCTCAACCGACCATTCTTCTTGGGGATCAAGAAATACTGGGAGTAGCACCCTTGATCCCTTTCCCGCACTGGAACCACCTCTATCGTACCTCTCTGCAGTAAGGCAAGAACCTCCTGCTGCAAGAGCAGCAAATGGTCCTCCGAACACCAGCCCTGGTCTCCTCACCAGGGCTGGTGTTTGGAGGAGCTGGTGGTGTAAGGAGGTGGAAACTCTTTGAAAAGCAGGGCTTACCCCTTTTCTACAAGATTCAAAACCCAAATATCTGATGTAACAGATTTCCAATTGTGTAGAAAAGGGGGCACTCGGCCCCCTACGGGACCAACATGCATCAAGATGGGGGATCTAGAGTTGCTTTCCTTTGGTACGGGTAGTGGGGACAGGGGAGGGAGGAGCAGAAGGACAGCTGCTGGGAGGCCCCCCGCAGACGGCCTCTGCCCTTTCCTCTGTGCGACCTGTACAGATGGTTCTGCTGCTGACGTCGTTGAAAGGTAGCCGCCTTCCCAAGACCTCAAACCCTCCTGAATCCATAGCTCCTAGGCCGAGATTGCAGGCCAAATGATCTAGCAGTAGCCCTACTGTTTTTGAAGCATTACAAAGCAAAATCCGACTTCATACCAAAAAGCCTGGACCCATCAAAAGTCAGATCAAGCAGGGTAGCTTTCTCATCCAGAGAGAACACCGAAGTCCTGACCCAGGTATGCCTCCTGGTAGCCACAGAGGAACCCATCACACGGACCACAGAGACAGTCATATCCAGCCCTGACTGAATCACCGGCAAGGCTGCAGCCTGCGTATCTGCTAACACTTCCAAGAAGTGACCTCACCACGGTCATCCTCAGGCAGCTTAGTAGCCACCTCTTTAGCAGAGTCTATTAAGGCATGGAGATACATCCCCAACAAGCATGAGGCATTAGTCGACTTTAGGGCCATTCTGGCCGAAGAAAAAACCTTCTTGGCAGACTGCTCCATGTTCTTTGAGTCCCTATCCCCTGGAGTGGTGGGGAAGGATCAAAACAACTGCTTAGTAGAACAAGACACCTTAAACACCAGGCTCTCTGGCAAAAGGTAGGCAGTAAGGAAAGCCGGATCACCCAAGCAGGGTTATATCGTATTGCCACTGTCCTTGATACAGCAAGGGGAGATAAAGGATTCTGCAACACCTCCATAATTGGCTTCGTCAAAGCCTCACTAAAAGGCATCAAAGGCTCAACTACAGAAGAACAATTTAGTTACCTTCAGTAATGATATATCTGTAAGAAACATAGGTTGGTTATAGATTCCTTACCTTAGAATTACCCCCAAGCGTCAGACTGGATCCGGAAAGTTTTTCGCCAGCAGTACCCATGCTCGGCGAAAGATGGCGTCGGTCAGCTCCGCATTCGTAGTTGGCAATATGGTCCTTGGGATGACGTCGCGGTAGATATTTAGACCGCACGCTGACGTCAGTTCTATACACGACATTCCACGCCAGAAGCGCAGAGCCATGCAAGACACTGACCACTGGTGCACAAAACTTGGGTCCTGAATGGAAATCCTTAACCCTAGAAGTCAGTTCGCAGAACTGGGAGGATGGGTGGGGCGGTAAGGAATCTATAACTAACTAAGGTTTCTTACAGATATATCGTTACCGAAGAAAAGTAACTTGTTCATCTGAAAAGGAAAATGCTACTTACCAGTATGCATCAGTTCTTGGCATGTAGAGCTGCAGAGTTACAGACTGTGCATAGATGGCCACCTAGTGTTGGGCCCGGATGTTTGCAGTTTGTTTTTGTTATAGAAAAGTCTTTTGAAGTCACAGGATAGGTGACTCCTCCTTTGGATCATACTGCGCATGGGCATCGGCTCTATCCTCAGATTGTTTTTCGCCATTAGGGAAATGATGGAGTCTTATAAGAAAGTAGTGATGTCCATGTAATTTGTATCTAATTAAGATAATACAGGAACAGATAAAGGTAGCCGGGGAGGCGTGTGTAACTCTGCAGCTCTACCTGCCAAGAACAGATGCATAAGGGTAAGTAGCATTTTCCGTTCGAGGCATATGAGCTGCAGATTACACATTATGCATAGATTGTATATCAGTACCCACCTTTAGCAGCGACCACCAGTATCTGTTGCAGTTGTTTGAAACAGAGTTTTTAGCACAGCCTGGCCCACAGTGGCTTGTTGTTTAGTTTGCACATCTACACAATAGTGTTTTGTGAATGTGTGCGGTGTAGACCATATAGCTGCTTTGCATAGATCATCTAGTGGAATGTTCCCCAAAAATGCCATTGAAGCCCCTATTTTCCTTGTAGAATGGGCTTTGGGAGGAATAGATAACGTACGTTTAGGTTTGTGGTAACAGATTTGTATGCATTAAACAATCCACCTAGCTATTCCAGATTTTGATATGAGGTTACCCTTATGTGGTGATGAAAAAATCCTTTCATTGGAAGGAATTTAGGATTAGTACGTAGAACCACTTTATTATGATGCATTTGCAGAAAAGGTTCTTGAATGGTAAATGCTTGTAGTTCACTAACTCTTAGTAATAGCTACTAGGACAGCTACTTTCTGCCGGCAAAATTTGGGCATTTTGCGTTTTCGTGGTGTAGGAAGGTGGATACCTGACTATGGTTACCCCAGAGTTTTTGCCTAGTGTTTAGCTGGTTTTCGACTTAGTTGGCCTGGGATCCTGCTAATCAGGCCCCCAGGCTATCTGCTCTCTCTGTAAAATGGACTCCATGTACTTTAGGTACATCTCCAATTGGGTATTGGGTCACCTTATGAGCCCCTGTACAGTGTACTATAGGTACCCAGAGCATAGGTGCATCCAAGGCCTACCAGGGGCTGCAGCATGTATTATGCCACCCCTGGCTGGCCACTCACATTGACACAACTGGCTGATCGCTCAACTGGGGCAAGGTTGTGTAATCACCCCTTGCTTAGATATAACATTCCTATATCTAACCTTATATCTAGACACATATATACCTATAAGTCACTCCTATGGCAAGGAGTAACAATCCTGGAGGCAGAGTGCTTGGTTTTATGTGAGATGGTGCTCTAGCATGAGCTGAGCCTGTCAACAGCTTTCGGAACCATGTCCTTATAGCTGTTCTAGGATATTGCCATACCACATACTCTAAGTGCATTATGAACCTCGCAGTTAAATGCTAACTCTGGTTTGGCTTTATCAAAACTTGTCGAGTAAGGTGTCATACGTTTTGGAATACTACCCCCTCGCCAGTTCTGGCGACAGGGGTAGCATTCCACCCTTCTAGAGGGAGAAGACATGTTGTTCCTACTAATCCCGGTTAAAGTTAACCAGAGCCTCAGCATCACAAAATGGATGCTGCTGCCACAGACACAAGTCTGACCTCCTGCTGCTGGGAGTCCTTCCAGCGAGGGAGGCTTGGACAATAGGTTTCCTGCCTTGGGAGGTGCTAGCACCACCCCAGACAGGCTTTTGTGTATTGGGGCAGGGAGGGCTGAAAGAAATGAGACACTGCCTGGGGCACACAAGATGTCCCATGCATAGTCCAGTTCAAACCGGTGCTGGGCACTCCAGCCCCAGCTCTGGCGCGAAACTGGACAAAGGGAAAGGGGTGTAACCACCCCCTTCCCTGGTCCCACCCATAGGAGGGACCTAGCAGGGAAACCAGCCCCTAGATTTGGTATATAGGTAGGAGCTGAGTCCCAAGACTTTAGATTTATCCTGACAAACTCTGAAACGAAACTCTGGACCTTCGACGATCTACTTTGCAAGCGATCAACTGCTTGCTTTGTCGACGCTTCCGCCGGAGCCCGAGCACAGAGCCTGAAAAGAACCGGACATCCAACAGCCCGATCCACAGTCCCAGCAGAGATGAGACCTGTGGAGGCGACGAGAGACGTGGGACCGGCCATCTTGAAAAGTCTGCGACTTGCTAATTGTGCAGCACCCGAGGCACCCTCGAAGCTGTGCATTGGGATTGAGAAGCCCCAGCCCCGAGCATCATCTGCACCGAAGATCAGCCCTGCACACTCCACGAGTTCTGCGTGGGGCCCTTCTGCATTTTCCTGCTTGACGCGTCTGCCCGGTCACTTGCCTGTTGGCTAGTGGCCATCTTGGCGACGAACCTTTGAATTTACACCGCTGGTCTGGTTGCTCCAGACTGGGCCCTGCTTCCCTGAAAAGAAGCAGCCCATCAGACCTTGCTGGTCTGATTAAGAAGCCAACTTCCATTCCTGTGTGGTTACCTTTGCCAAGGCTTGTTGAGTCCAATCCGGAAGCCGACACCGCCGACAGCGAGAGCCTTCGTGGGACAGTCCGTGCCTGACTCCTGGTCGTCGTTGACGCCTCCTGGTCCACATGGCTGCAGAGACAAGCTTCACGGCATAACCTGATTGCTATACGACATCGCCTGTTTCCTTCCTGGTCACTGGCTAGTGACCCAGACTCTGTCCCCTCTGCTTTCAGGTCCTCTTCATCCTTGATCCACCCTTGGATCCAACCGGACACTTCTCTCCTGGTCGCCTGCAGCATCTTTTTTCAAGGCTCCATAGGATTCAGCGACAAAACCAAACACACTTTGACACCTATGCACCCGCTTCCTGTGGGTGAGGTAATGCGAGTACTCCGGTGCTCCTGTGGGTATTGATTATCCAACTGTCTAGGTTTCAAGGAACTTTCCTCGAGCCCAGTCAGAAGTGCCCTAAAAGAACTAGTTTCCATCTTTTACGTTCCCATTCATTCTCTATGGTAACTCGCGTGTGTGTTTAGACACTGCACACACATCCCGTGGGCCTCCTGCTTCCTAACTCTTGGTAGTTCAGCGTAGCCCCAGCGATTCCCTAGGCCCTAGGACTATTCACTTTCCGTTTAGTGGTCCTTGTACTACTATTTTAGTATATGGTTTAACATGCCCCTAGGGCCCTACTGTATTTTGGGCAACTTATTGTATTTTAATTAAATATCTTGTATTGTGCTTGTGCCTCTGACCTCATAAAGAGTTCAGAGGGATTGTCTAGAAATAAATAACATATCTATTTTATATATATCCTGTGTGGTGTCCGTTCATTTGGTATTAAAGTGGTTACATATGGCAAAACAGCTAGCTTCACATGCCCTCTTGAGTTTAGCCTAAGACTGCTTTGTCCATGCTACCACCAGGATAGCTGGTCTATAAGGTTGACTTTACAACCATCACCATAAGGGTTGTTTGGACTGGTGCAAGGTGCTCACTAGAATAGTGATCATCATATACCAGGCCAACTTCTCACACGTGGTTAGTGAAGAGGTCTATCTGAGGTTGTCCCCACATTTGAAAGAACGGTTGAAGAACTTGCGGATGAAGTTCCCACTCGTGGATCTGCTGTGTCTGTCGACTTAGCATATCTAAAGAAAATATTGGGAGACCCTGTGTGTTAAATGGTCAATCTGTTTTGACCAATAGGTCTACTGTATGTGGACAGTGTAATATCAGGATTTTAGGGTGAACTCTCAGGAAAGACTAGGGTATCTATGCAGTATTTCAACATTCATGGAAGTGGGTAGTGCAGAAAGGAACAAATTAAACTAAAATGTGTATAAAAAATATAGCAATTTATTAGGTACCTCCCTTAAACAGGGTTACATTCTAACATAAAAACTTTAAAAACAATAAAAACAAGGTTGTTATGATTTACAAATGACACAATATACATAGTCATGCAAAGTCAAAAAGACAGGAGTCGACGCGGCGTTTCGGTGGTTGCTATAATGGTTTCACCTTCTTCAGGACGTTTTTTGACTAGGGTTACATCAAAATCTGGAAACAGAATAACAAATTTCAGATACCTATTCCTGTATTTTATTTACATTTCATGTGTATTCCTATGTTATCTACCCTCAGTTACTATTAAGGACTCCTTTTTTCAATTGGAATCACTAAGGAAAAAGTGATAGGGGTGATGTTTATATTTTCTTCTGTACCTAATGGTTCCATCTAAGTTCTAGCATTTTATCATTGTAATTTAATTTCACTCACCGGTAAGGAAGCGATTTGTTCCTCTGTTTGGTTCACTCTACGGTGGGATTTTCCATTAAGTACAGAAGAAAATATAAACATCACCCCTATCACTTTTTCCTTAGTGATTCCAATTGAAAAAAGGAGTCCTTAATAGTATCAACAAAGAGCAACCCACTATAACAAGTATCGGTGGCTCCTCTGTACCAACACAAAAGGACAAGGCAATTATAATAAGGTAATGACCAGAGAGACTGAGGGTTTTTATCTAACATCAGTAAACCTTTAGAATAATTGCATTTAATACAATGAATTTTCTGTTTGTCCTTAAATTCTTTAAAAAGGTCTTGCCTCATTCCAACGGACAATAGCCAAAACGAGACACCATTATAAAAGAGGCTCTTGCCTATAATGAAGTCTTCTATTCGAAGGTAAATAAAGAACTTGAAAATTAACTCCAGGTTCATCAAATTCTAGAAGAATAGGCTGCATGAAAATAATGAGAGCCTTGTTTTCAACAAACTATGGGGTGTAGATAATGATATGCAGTAGGTAGATAACATAGGAATACACATGAAATGTAAATAAAATACAGGAATAGGTATCTGAAATTTGTTATTCTGTTTCCAGATTTTGATGTAACCCTAGTCAAAAAACGTCCTGAAGAAGGTGAAACCATTATAGCAACCACCGAAACGCCGCGTCGACTCCTGTCTTTTTGACTTTGCATGACTATGTATATTGTGTCATTTGTAAATCATAACAACATTGTTTTTATTGTTTTTAAAGTTTTTATGTTAGAATGTAATCCTGTTTAAGGGAGGTACCTAATAAATTGCTATATTTTTTATACACATTTTAGTTTAATTTGTTCCTTTCTGCACTACCCACTTCCATGAATGTTGAAATACTGCATAGATACCCTAGTCTTTCCTGAGAGTTCACCCTAAAATCCTGATATTACACTGTCCACATACAGTAGACCTATTGGTCAAAACAGATTGACCATTTAACACACAGGGTCTCCCAATATTTTCTTTGTATTTGCTCCCCTCCCTGTGACTGAACCAGGGGAACCTTCCAATTTAGTTTTTTGGACTTAGCATATCTGCCATGGTGTTTTGTCATCCTGGAACGTGTTGGGATAAGAGGAAGATCTTTAGTGGTGTAGCCCATCTCCTTATCGGCTGTGCTAACTGAGAGAGCTGTAGAGAGTGTGTTCCCCCTTGTTTGTTTATGTAGTACATGGGTGTCATATTGTTTGTGCAGACTAAGACAGCTTTGCCTGATACTTGTTTTGGGAATGCTTTTAGGGCTAGAAAAACAGCTAGTAACTCCAAGTGGTTGATGTGGAGTAACTTTTGTTGTGGTGTCCACCTGCCTTGCATGGTGTGATGCAGTAGGTGAGCTCCCCAGCCGGAGAGCGATGCGTCCGCTGTCATGATTATTTGAGGAACTGGCTCTAGAAACGGTTGGCCCTTTGAAAGGTTTTTGGTGCTCCACCGTTGCCGAGAGCGAGGAGTTCGACAGTCTACAAACACTAGGTCTGTTAATTGACCACGAGCCTGGTTCCATTGGCGTGCTAGGCACTCTTGAAGTGGACGCACTTGCAGTCTTGCATGAGGTACTATAAATATGCAAGATGCCATCATTAAATGTAAATGTAGTTCTTATATAGCACACGAATTACCCCCAAAGGGGTCTCAAGGCGCTGTACACATACCGCTGTGGAACCCTTCCTGGCCTTTCCCTGTGAAGTGCCCACTCCTGGGCACCCCCAAGGTGAAGCCAGGCATCCTAGCGCTGTTGGGGCCATTGTGGAGATTAAGCAAGCTATTGCCCAGAGTTGCAGAGTGGGACCTATGATTAGAATAGGCACTGTGGCGAGAATTATCAGGTCCGGGGAAATTGAGCCCAAGACCCACCGAGGCGGGAATTGAACCCTGGTCCGGGCCAGACCTCTGCATCAAGGTCTTCCGCTCTAACCATTGAGCCACACTTCTCCACTATCATTCACACTTCTCCACTATCATTCTCATCATTCCGATGAGCTGCATGAACACTCGAGCTGGAAGCGAGTGTTGTAGTTTGAATCTTGTTAGGAGATTTTGTACACTTGTTATCCTAGCTGGAGAGGGATTGGCTAGTGTTAGTTGTGTGTTTATTGTAGCGCCGAGATATTGTTGTATGTGCGAAGGTTGCAGATGTGACTTGGTGTGATTTACTGTGAATCCCAAGTTGTGGAGCAGTTGAATGGTAGCATGAGTGTGTTGTACACACTGGCTGTATGAGCTGGCTTTTATGAGCCAGTCGACTAGGTATGGGAAGACGTGAATATGCTGTCTTCTTCAATGTGCTGCTACCACTGCTAGGCATTTGGTAAACACCCTGGGTGCTGTTGTGACAACGAATGGGAGCACTTTGAACTGGTAGTGCTGCCATTCTAGCACACATCTGAGATATTTTCTGTGCACTGTGTGGATAGGAATGTGAAAGTAGGCATCCTTGAGATCTAGAGTGACAAGGAAGTCGTTTTGTAACAGGAGTGGAAGGACTTGTTGGAGTGTGACCATATCCGTAGCATGATTCCTTGTAAAGGAATGGCTGCCTTGTAAAGCAGCTCCGCCGGACGGACTAAATAACGGGAGAATAAAGCGATAAACCGATAGTGACAGGGATGCTGTGCACATAGACTGCTGTCGGAAGGTCCGGTGCCTCCTTCGATGTAAACAAGATGCGGTAATACTGGGGTAGAAGGCAGAAATCGCTGATGGAACCTGCCGACCAGCTTGTAATGTGAGCGGGTAAGATGGCGGCTGATATGCACTGTCTCGGAGCTGCTGCTCGCGCCACAAGAGTCCTTCAATACCGGCTGTGCGCATAAAGATTGCAGTGCAAAACCTCCGACTACATATTATGCTGCCATAACTACAACCGTGACCTCCGATAATATGCATACTGTAATTGCCTAGGCGCGAGCCCAGACACCTCTACGAAGATGGCGGCAGCCGGACAATGACTCGCACCGACAGTTAGCGCAGCAATTTGCATTGTAACCCTCACTGCATACGTCTGAAATGTAACGCGCGCTGGGCTGACTAACATGCTCACACTCTGCTGCAAGTACCGGAGAAGCCTACCTCCGAGAGGGGGAGGGGCACAGTCCGCGGCAGGCTGAGACTCTCTGGGCACCGGACCGCACCGACCGCCGGATCCCCAGCGCTGACGTGCCCTGCATCACCGCAACAAGGTAGGAGATCCTGTCCAAGACCCCTATAACGGAAGGAGGGACCCCAGGGCACCGGAGAGAATGCGGCCGCCATATTGGTAAAGGCGGACCGGTGCCGAAGTTCCGAGAGGGTCAGGGGTGCGGAGCAGGACGTAGGGAACAGCCACAGCCCAGAGGACAGGGCAAAGCAGAAGGCCAGAAACTTAGGGGTTGACTCCCACGGCGGACAGGACAGCTTAGCGAGGTGCAGTGAACGCGGCCGCCATATTGGTAAAGGCGGACCTGGTGCAGAAGCTCGGAGAGGGTCAGGGGTGCGGAGCAGGACGCAGGGAACAGCCACAGCCCGGAGGACAGGGCAAAGCAGAGGGCCAGTCACTGAGGGGTTGACTCCCACAGCGGCCAGGACTGCTCAGTAAGGAGCCAGCATGATTTCTGCCTGACTCTATAATGGCGCCGAGTCTGGAACATGAGTTAATCGGAGCCTGCCCCCCTGCAATTGTTGTTCTGCTCAAGGTGCTCTATGGTCTGATTTGAAGCCCCCATGCCAAGCCATGACTGCTGCTCTGTCTAAACCCTCCCAAATAAGTTCAAGTTAAAGGATTCCCTACCCATCACCCAGTTCACCGCGCCTGACCCCAAAATGGTGGATCAAAACAATATTTACGTCAGCGTTTCTCTTGCTCCTCATGTCCTGAGCCCACTTTTGCTGCTCCAGCATCACCTTCTGCCCTACTAAGCGGTGATCGAGCCTGTTAACTGCTGAGCGCCACAGGAGGGCGGGAAGACACTCACTTTCTTCAGCGCAGTGAGTCCTCTGCTGATACACCATTTTGGCCCTTCACAACTGCGCAGTAGAACTACCCAGCCTCAAAACGGCTGTTTCTCGACCAGCTCATGCCGCCTGACCTGGAAAGGGCGGAATTTGAGACCTCGACGCCGCGGGCAACTACACGCTTAATTACAGAGCTGTATTAAGTGAGTCCACAGCCTGTCTTCCAGATGTTTCTTCTTCACGGCCAGTGCTTCCTTCAAGCAATCGGACATCCCTGCGGGCGTCTGCGAGTAATGCATCCCTCCATCAAAATCGCCATCCGCTTAACTCTTTAATTATATTGTATTTATTATGAACAACTTTACAGCTGCGCAGCAAATAGTGCCAGCTGCACCGTTTAGGCCTTTTACAGCTGCGCAGCAAGTAGTGCCAGCTGCACCGTTTAGGCCTTTTTACAGCTGCGCAGCAAGTAGTGCCAGCTGCATCGTTTAGGCCTTTTTACAGCCTGACGGCACATCAACCCGTTTTTTCCACCACAAACGTTTGGATTATGCGCCCTCTTTTTTCTCCTCACTACCGCTCTCCCAGCAACACCCCTCTCATCTCTCCCCCACCCTCCTTCGCCTCAGCTTCCCAACATGGCCACCTCTCGAGTTAAGTCTGGAGCCAATTGCTACAAAATCATTTATCCTCCCGACCAGACTAAAGCTACAATAAAACGACTTAAGCATAGCACTATTGAACGTTTCCCGGACTCCCTTTTTGTGGATCAATTTTACAATGGTCGTCTTGGGAGGCTCAAAAACGATTTCATCTTCTTCACTCGCGACATACCCTCTTGGTCCAACAGTTTTTACAATTCCCTTAACGTCACCTCCTCCTCCTCTATCCCTTATGGGAAACAACTAAAAATTTCCCCCTCTGGGTGCTTCAATGGCTACCTCACTATCTCACTCTATAACAACGGTACTGTCATGATCCAAGGCAAAGACTCCTGCCTCTCGATCTTTGACCACCTCTTCCCCTCCTCACTCCCCGTCTCTGCAACCGGGTTTCCCCTTGACTCTCCTTCCAGCTCCACCCATTACTCCCTTTCTCCTCCGCCGACCCCTCCCCACTCCAATTGGCTGCACTCACGAGAAGCGCAGGTCGGCCCTCTTCCCTCCCCCCCCCCCAACTTACCTCATCTCCTAATCCTCCTCCCCCACAGTTTGTCCCATCCCGCATTACTTCAGCCTTACCACTAGCTAACACGCTCCTCGTCCCATCTGCACTTTCACGACACTCCAATCTATTCTCCTCCCCCATACTTCTTCCCGTCACCCCCCTCTTTAGTCCACCTCTCCTCCAACACTCTCTCCCAATTAACTTTCCCTATGCTCCCCTTAGCCCTCCTTCCATCCCTCCTCTCCACCCCTTCATCCCCTCGTCATTCACCCCGTTTTTGACACATTCCCACTGCATCTCTCTCCTCCCTCCTACTCCTCCAGTACTGCCGCACTACCCCCTTGCCACTCCTAGGAACACCTTCCATCTCCCTCACTCGGACCCAGCAGAACCACTTCCCCTCCTCAACTTCCCTTTCTCTCAACCCCCCTCAATCTGCCAGATGACCGTTCCCTCAGTGCTACCTCTCCTAACTGACAGGACCTCCGCAACCAATGCACCTCTTTTCCTCCCAAACCTCCTACACTCCCATGACGCCACACAGGCCTCCCCCCTCCTACTTCCCTACCGACGTGTTCCGCACCTTTCTCCCTCTAAATTTGTCCTTAATTCCTCTCCCTCTTGCAACACCAACAATGACAACTCTCCCTTAACCCCCAATTCACTTACTCCCGCTCCCAACCCCCAACTTTCCCCACCTGTGAACCCCACCCCCCAACACACCTCCTGTCCCCCCACTTCTCCCTGCCGTCCACCACCAATTCCACCCACCCTTATTTCAATCGAGCCACCCAACCTTCCGCGCTCTGCCTCTTTCTCACTGGAAAATACGCTTGGCTCTCTGATCACCTCCATCTCTCAGCTTACAGCTGCCATTTCACTTTTATGCTCTAAGATCTCCACCCCTCCATGCACCTCTACTCCCTCCCAACTTCCCCAGAGATACACATCGCCCCCTCACCCCAATACAGCCAAGCTCAACCTTTCGTCTGCAAACGTCGTTAACTCACACAAGCCCCTGAACGCCACCCTTCTTCAACAGGCATACCCTAGCAACCCCACTGTCTACACTATTCCGACCATCACCTCTGTCAGAACAAAGCGTCCACCTAAACCCTCCCGAGCACCCCCGCAAATGTACAATATCCCGATCACCCTTCAGAGCCCAAGTGCCCCCGTCACCAAAACAGTCTTGACAGAGCTGCGCTGTATGCTTCACAACTGCAGATCTGCAGTTAAACACAAACTTGAAATCTCCGACACCATCTCCCTTCACAAACTTGACATGCTCTTCCTCACAGAGACCTGGTTCAAAGATACCTCTCACTCTATGTTTGATCTCCTAGTACCCACAGGTTATTCCATATTTAGGAACGACAGAGCTGAAAACAGGGGGGGAGGTGTTGCAGTCATCTTCAGAAACGCCCTCCAACTTAAGGCGTCTCCTAGCAGCTCCTCCCACACCTTTGAATGCCTTTCTCTTGAACTTCAATTGCAACACCGTTCACCGCTCAGATTCCATATCATTTACCGCCCGCCTCGTAGTAGTAGCTCTTCGTTTATAGAAGATCTCAAAGACTTCATCAGCGACCAATACTCTGAGAGTGACAATCAGACCATCGTGGGTGACTTCAATCTCCACTGGGGCGCACCGCAAGACTCCTCTGCGAACTCACTGGCCACCTTCCTCTCGGCAAATGATCTTATCCAACACTGCACGGAACCAACCCACTCTAAGGGCGAAATCCTGGACCTTGTTATTTCTAAAGCAGGCATGCTTTCTACTCCTACCCCTATTCATGTAGATTGGTCTGACCACCACCTCATCCCTTTCTCTCTTCAACTTTCACACTCTATAACTCTTGGCCAACCCAAGAGGGCCATCTCCTGGTTCCGTGATGCCAAAAACATTGATGTCGGTCCACTCTGTGAATCAGCTTTGCTTTCACTTCCAAGACAAGACCCGAACATAGCTGTTGACGATCTCACCTCCCAATGCCTCACAGTTCTTGCAGCTGAAATTAATAACGTCGCTCCACTTAAAAGCAAAAGGATAAGGCCCACTCCCTCAGCACCTTGGTTCAACAAATCCCTTTATGAGGAAAGGAAGCAGCTAAGAGTCCTGGAGAAGCAATGGAGGCAAGTGCCTTCCACTGACAATTTAGCCTTGCTTCGCGCAGCAAGATCCAAATACCACAAGCACATCTTCCTTGAGAAAGCGACGCACTTCAAAACCCTCCTTGATTCCGCCAAAAATAGACCCCAAAAACTATTCGATCTCATCAAGACTCCAAGCTGCTCTTCCCCAACCTCCAAGGTGGAGGATTCTACAAAGAGAGCAGCGGATTTCGCTATTTTCTTCGATGGAAAGGTGAAATCACTTGTGGATCAGGTTGCTCATCCTACACCTCCAGAGGAGCGCAAATCCTTAGCCATTTGGCAGAGCTTTGAACCCATATCTGAAGATGCCCTTCTCAAGTGCATACGCGAAACAAAGCCCTCCAACCATTCTCTTGACCCTATTCCCAATGCCATTGCCTTTGACTTCTATACCCATTCCCTCTCCTATTGGACCACTCTGATCAATATCTCCCTCTGGCAAGGCTCCCTTCCTGTCTCCTTCAAAACTGGGCAGGTCACCCCTCTGCTGAAAAAGCCCACTGCTGATGCGAATGACCTCAACAACTTCCGCCCCATCACCAACCTTCCCTTTCTTGCGAAGATCACGGAAAGATGTGTAGCCAAACAACTCTCTCGTCATATCAAGGACAATGATCTTCTTGACAATTGTCAGTCCGGCTTCATCCAAAACTGCAGCACTGAAACAGCCCTACTGCAAGTGGTTAATGATGCGCTGAGGATACTCGACTCAGGGGGGTCCTGTCTGCTAATTCTCCTTGACCTTTCCGCAGCCTTCGACACTGTTAATCACAACACCCTCCTCAATATTCTCAAACAGAGAATGGGCTTGGAGGGCACTGTGCTTAAATGGTTTGCATCCTTCCTCTCTGACAGATCTCAAATGATCAAAATTGCGAACAGTCTTTCTTCTCCTGTGGCGGTGGGTCAAGGTGTTCCCCAAGGCTCTATACTTGCACCCACATTGTTCAATCTCTACTTAGAACCACTGGAAAACTCCTAAGCAAATCCGGGATTCACTATCATCTCTATGCAGATGACACTCAACTCTACCTCAAGGTTGCCTCCACTCATGACCTCTCCATCCTAAGCTCCACTCTCGACTCCATTCAAAATTGGATGTCATCTCATAAATTGATTCTAAATCCCTCCAAAACTGAATTCCTCCTCTTCTCCTCCTCACTCTCTCCTCCCCCGGTTCAATCATGGATGGATCAGATGAATCTACTCAACAGTAAACCCATCATTGTCGACAGCGCAAAATCCCTTGGTGTCATTCTAGACAAAAAACTCAATCTAACTCCCCACATCAATTCTATTGCAAAATCTGCTCGCTACCAACTGCGCCTTCTTTGGGGAATACGTCGCTTCTTCCCGGAGCAGGACCTTATAACCCTGGTGCAATCGCTGGTCCTCTCCAGACTAGACTACTGCAATTCTCTTCTTACTGGCCTCCCCAAATCTCACCTGTCCCCACTTAAGTCTGTCTTCCATTCAGCAGCTCGTTTCATTTATGGGGCCAAAAGAAGCGATCACATCACACCGATGTTATCCACCCTCCGCTGGCTTCCCTTCGAGGCTAGAGCTATCTACAAGACCGCTTGTATCACCCACAAAGCCTTGCACTCCTCTTCTCCCCGCTACCTGGCGAATAAACTGAAACTCTCTGGAGGCTCTAGACCTTCACGCAATGCGGAGAATCTACTGCTTGAACCTCCACTTTCAAGAAGGAAAGAACAATGGCCCAATCCTTTTCAGGCAACGCAGTGAGAATCTGGAACTCGTTTCCGCCTCAGCTCCGGACCACCGCCTCCTCCCAGGCCTTCAAAAGGGACCTCAAAGTTCTCCTCCTCCAGAGACACCTCCAAAAGTAATTCACGTCCTCTTGCTACTTGGAGGAAGACTTCCCACTACTGATATTTTCTACTCTCCATGACCATGGAAGTGCCTTCCCAGTGTTCGTCCTGTGGTTGGAGTGTCTGCCTTTTCGCAGTATTCTCCATGTACTTGTGTTCGGTGCCCTTTTGTAACATGCACACACCACTTTGCCCTTGTAACACACGGTTGCTACCTCTCACATGTTTTTACCTTTGATACTTGCACAAGTGCCACCTTGCCTAAGCAACGCTTGTTCTTGTGCCTAGCATTTATTGCAGTATTATACCTCAAATTATACTCTGTTTTCTCTTATAACTACACACTTGTCACTTTCCTCTTGTGCACTTTTGACTACCTCATGTATTTTTGGTTACTCACAATTTTTACTACCTCAAGTATTTTGTTTGCTCACAATTATCACTATTACCTTTACTACCTCATGTATTTTTGGTTGCTCACAATTTTTACTACTACCTCAAGTATTTTGTTTGCTCACAATTGTCACTTTTACCTTTACTACCTCATGTAATTTTGGTGGCTCACAATTTTTACTACCTCATGTATTTTGTTTGCTCACAATTGTCACTATTACCTTATGTAAGTAATGTTTGCTTTTGTAATCTGCTCTTTTGTAATGTTTCTCATTATGTTTCATTTCTGTTCCTAATGTGAAGCGCTCTGACGCCTTCGGGTAAAGTCCGCGCTATATAAAAATGCATAAATAAATAAAAATAAATAAAATATGAAAATGATCCGACTGGATGTAAATGTTTAGAGGTCTGAGGTCTAGAATAGGTCTTACAGATCCGTCCTTCTTGGGGTTTAAGAAATATAGGGAGTATACTCCTTTGTTTTGCTGATGCATTGGGACTATTTCTATTGCAATTTTGTGTAGGAGGGATATCACTTCCTGTCTGAGCAGTGACAAATGTTCCTGTGACATTGGACGCTGCCTGGGTTGTGTGTTTGGGGGGGGGGTTGGATGTTAGTTCTAGACAGTAACCTGACTGAATTATTTGAAGCACCCACTTGTCTGATGTGATGTTTTCCCAGGCTGGAAAGTGTTGTTGTAGTCTTCACCCGACAGGAGTGGAATGAGGCGGGGGAAGGGGAGGGGAGTCATTGGGCAGGGGTAGAGGCAGAGCGGGAGTTGTTGTTTTAACCTCTGCCCTTATTTTTGTTACCTCTGTAACCACCCCTTTGGTAGCCCTACTATAGGTGGATTGTGTGGGGGTTTTGTACGAGGTAGAAGGTGTGTCTGAAGAGTATTCCCTGGTGGCGCCTCTTTAAGATGAGCGGCAAAATGAACGTATGGGAGCCTGCGACTGCAGGGCTCCCATAGATTTGGCCCTATCTGTATCCTTTTTCATTTTTTCAAGGGATACATCTACGTTGGGTCCGAATAAGTTTTGCTCATCGAAGGGTTGGGTAAGTATAGCACTTTGGACTTCAGGTTTGAACCCTGATATGCGTAGACAGGCATGTCTATGCAAAAAAACACTGGTATTAACTGCTCTGGGGGCAGTGTCTGCTGCATCAAGTGTGCAACGAATGGAGGTGTTTGTAATACTTTTCCCTTCTTGGATCAGTTCATTTGCTCTATCTTTGTACTTATCAGGGAGATGCTGCCTTAACAATTCTAATTCGTCATAATGTGCCCTGTCATATCTTGCCAATAATGCTTGTGTATTGGCAATACGCCACATGTTTGCTGCTTGAGACACAGTTCTTTTCCCCGATGTGTCAAGGAGCTTAGACTCTTTATCTGATGGGGGAGATTCACCTGATGTTTGTGAATTTGCTCTTTTGCGTGCATTGGAAACCACAAGTGAGTCTAGTGGTACTGGGCCTTTAACCCCTTCCATACTCATGACGAGCTCAGCTCGTCATGAGGCACAGTGGAGCTGTGCTGATGACGAGCTGAGCTCGTCATGAAACTATGTAAATCGGAAGCCTTCAGCACCGGAGGGGAAAATGTGCAGCAGCGATGTGGTTAATATATGCTGGGTCTGAAGGGGCAGCTTAATATTTCTTCTCTATTTGTGGATTAATGACCAGAGTTCAAACTGGGTCTTTAAAGACTTCAGGAGCATGCTCAATCACTCCTTTAAGCATAGGTAAAATGGATGAGGACCTTTGTGCATTATCAAAGGTATCCATTAGGAAGTCTTCATCTACAGGGTCTGTATGCATGTCCACCCCATGATACTGAGCAACTCTGTGTACTAATTGATTGAAGCCCATAGTGTCTTCTGGTGGGGAAGGCCTAGAGGGGTATATGTCGTCACAAGTCACATTTGGGATGTCTGGGGTGTTATAATCATCCCACGGGTCAAGTGAGCCTGGAGGAATAGATGGATCATCTGGATTACCCCCTATATCATCACAGCTATCATCCCTGTTGTCATCATCTGTTATGATAGAGGATGTAGGGAAATGTTGTGGTAAGGGCACAGGTGGGGAGAAGGGGAAGAAACTCTTAGAGGAGAGGTAACCATGTCCTTTTTTGGATGAGGAGCAGGTGCAGGTGTATCTAGTGGTAGTTTTTTTTTCCTTAGAGAAAATCGACCAGTGATTGGATCTTTAACCAGAGTCTTTTGTGCAGGGTCTGGGTGAAATAAGTCCTCTACAGGAGGCCGATCTTGTGGTGCGGAAGGAGGTTTCGGCACCGACGTAGCTTCTATTGTTTTTTTGGCAATGTCTTTAACAGAAGAAGCAGGAGTCTTTTTCGGCTCCGATGGGTTTTTTTCGGTTCCGGTGCATTTTTCGGATGCAATGGTTTTTTCGGTTCCGGTGGTCTTTTTGAATCCGAAGCGTGTTTGTTTGGTTCCGACCTGGGTTTCGGTGCCGAGGGTCTAGCGGTATGCTTCGGCGCCGATTGTTTCGATGCCAGCGTGGTAGGTGATGTTGTCCTTTTCGGTGCCGGTAGGTGTGCGCCGGCACCGTGGGGAAGCCGACTCAAGCCCGAGTCGCCGGTAGGCTTAGCCAGCTTCTTAGCCGGGCCCGAAGGTGGGGCAGTAGAAGCAGTGTCTCGGTGTGCACCCAAGGGCGAGGGTGTGACCGGAGCCTTCTTTGGGTGTGTCGAGGAAGGGTCAGGGTCGACGGTCTTACTTATGATCCGCTGTGCTGGAGTGATGTCCTCGACTTCGGAATCTTCTGCCTCAGAGTTGCTGTCGACGCCATGTTGTTCTGCGACGTCGACACCCTCTGCAAAGATGTCGTATAGAATCAGAGCTGAAGAATGAGCCATTGTTCTCCTAGCTCTTGGGTCCCGGATCGTATGCTTGGAGCGGAAGGAGGCACAAGCGGAGCAGTTTCTGTCCTCGTCTGGGAAGAGGCAAAGGTTACACACCTCATGAAGGTCGGTGTGGGGAAACTTCAACCCACATTGAGGACACTTTTTAAATGGCGTCCTTTCCATGAGCTGGAGTCTAGGCCTAGTTAGGCCCGAAGGCCGTCGTCGACGACCGTAATCGAAATCTTCGATGTTGAAGAGTAATGTCGACTGGAAACTAGTTTGAAACTAATTTCTGGAAGCTGGTGAGGAATGCGCGTCGAAGGAAATCGGTTCCAACACGGAGCGCTGGAAACACATTCGAGCCCGGTGGCGGAAAAAAACAATCTGGGGATGGAGCCGATGCCCATATGCAGTATGATCCAAAGGAGGAGTCACCTATCCTGTGACTACCAATGGCTTTTCTATAACAAAAACAAACTGCAAACATCCGGGTCCAACACTAGGTGGCCATCTATGCACATTGTGTATTCTGCAGCTCATATGCCTCGAACAAACAGTTGCTTATAAAATCCTCACCTTGTGAATAGATATCCCAGCAATACCAACCCCGGAGTTGGGTCTGAGAACCAAGTTTACACCAGAAACTCCTGGAGAACAGATTGGCCAAAGAAGCTATCTCTCTGGACTTGGCTGTCCAGGCAGTAGTGTCTAGTGAACATGTGCAGCGATGCCCATGTTGCTGCCTGACAGATGTCATTGAGGGGAGACTCCACGTCCCAAGGTAGCGGTAGCAGCTGTCGCCCTGGTGGAATGGGTGTGTCACCCCACTGGAGGCTGCTTCTTTGCCAAGGAACAGCAAGCCTTGATGCACAAAACGACCCATCTAGAGATGGTCCGTAGGTGCACGGCCTGACATTTTGTGGCACCCACTATCCAACAAAGAGCTGGCCATCAACCCGGAATTGCTTTGTGCAAACCAAATAAAACGATAGTGTATGTTTTAGATCCAGATGGTGGAGCATCTCTTACTCTTTGGAAAGATGCAGAGGCGGAAAGAAGGTGAGCAAAGTGATGGTCTGTCCAATATGAAAAAGAGTAAGGGAAGGAAGGATGGACGAGTTCTAAGGACAACCTTGTCCGGATGGACAGTCAGAAAAGGAGGCTTTGAAGAAAGAGCTTGGAGCTCACTCACCCTGCATACAGAGGTGATGGCCTCCAGAAAGGCAGTTTTTAAAGTCAGAAGCCTGAGAGGACAGCAGCTCCAAGGGAGCACAGATAAGATACGTAAGAATCAAGTTTAAGTACCCCTGGGCCATTACGAAGGAACAGGAGGAAAAAGTAGTAATGCATTTAAGGAAGCAATTTACAACAGGGGACTTGAAAAGAGAAGGCTGATCAGGAAGCCTAAGAAAGGCTGAAATGGCAGAGAGGTAGCCCTTTTTAGTGCCCAGAGCAGAGCCCCTCTGGGCCAAAGAAAGGAGGAACAAGAGTCTCGGGAAGAGGGGCAGAAAGGGTATGCACAGCCTTTGCTGTGAACCATGCCACACATTTGTTCCATTTACAGGCGTATACCATCTTAGTGGAGGGATGCCTGGCTGGCAAGATAACATTACAGACTTCGGGAGGCAGGCCAAACGTTGTCAACTGCAGCTACTCAATCTCCACGCAAGGAGGTGGAGGCTGGACAGGTTCGGGTGGAGTACCGTCCACAGGTTTGGGTGGAGTACTGCTGCGACTGAAGATCCTCCCGAGGAGGCAGTCTGAGCGCAGGATCGATGGCCATGTGTAGCAACTTGGGATACCAGACTCTTCGTACCCAATCAGGAGCCACCAAAATGACTTGGGCTCAGTCACGCCTGATCATCTTCAGCACTCTGGGCAGAAGTGGTATAGGTGAAAAGGTGTATAGAAGACCGCAACTCCACTGGTGAGAAAAAGCGTTGCCTAGCGAATCCCGCCTTGGAAATTCCAATGCGCAGAATTGCTGACATTGCGCGTTCTCGGTGGCGAATAGATCTAACTACGGTTCTCCCCACTGTTGAAAGAGACCTTGCCCCACCTCCAAGTAAAGACACCATTTGATATCCATTATGAACCTGCGGCTGAGTTGGTCAGCCCTGGCGTTCAAGTGAACTTGCCAGGTGTTGAACCACCAGGGATATGCCCAGATGTTCCAGTCATGTCCTGAGGCGGAGGGCCTCTTGACATAGGGTCCATGACCCCACCCCGCATTGTTTGTTGCAGTACCACATGGCGGTGGTGTTGTCCGTGAACACCTCCACTACTCTTCCCCGGACACAAGGAAGGAATGCTTTCAGTGCAAGACGAATCGCCTGAACCTCCAGAAGGTTGATGTGGAGCCCGGGTTCCGCCAGAGACCAGAGGCCTCTGATCTCTGCCTTCCCCATGTGGCCAACCCCATCCCAGAAGTGCTGCATCGGTCACCACTGTGAACTCTGGTAGGGGGAAGGAGAGGGATCTGCCGTAGACTCAATCCTGGTTTGCTAGCCACCACTTCAATTGGTGTGCAGTGCCATCCGAGATCTGGATGCAATCGGACAGGTTCCCCTGATGTTGTGCCCACCGGAACTTCAGGTCACACTGTAGAGCCTGCATATGTCATCTGGCATGGTCCACCAGCAGGATGCAGGCCATAAGGCCCAGTAGCCGGAAAGTCATCCTGACTGAAACACGGGATAGAGGCTGAAAGATCGGAATCATAACCCGAATATCCCAGGCTCGCTGTTCGGGGGGGATAGACCCAAAACTGTGTCATGTCCAGAACCTCTGATGAAGAGGAGCTTCTGAGAGGGAGTCAGGTGTGACTTCGGCACGTCGATGCAGAACCCTATTGAATGCAGGAGGTCGGACGTAGTCTGGAGGTGGGAGACGACAGCCTGGGGCGAGAGGGCCTTCAGCAGCCAGTCATCGAGATAGGGAAAGACTGGAACCCCTGATCTGCACAGATGCGATGCGACCACCGCCAGCACTTTCAAGAACATCTGAGGGGCACTGGTAAGACCAAAGGGGAGCATGGTAAACTGAAAGTGCTTGTGGCCTACCTTGAACCAAAGGTAACACCGGTGGGCCAGTAGGACGGGGACGTGAAAGTAAGCGTCCTGTAAGTCCAACGCTACCATCCAGTCTCCAGGGTCAAGCGCAGACAGGACCTGAGCTAGCATCAACATTTTGAACTTCTCCTTCCGGAGGAAGCGGTTGACGTTCTTGAGATCCAAGATTGGACGCAGGCCTTTGTCCTCCTTGGGCACCAGAAAGTAGTGGCAATAACAATCACAACCGACTTCTGGGACAGTAACTCACTAGATGGCACCCTTGGCCAAGAGTGACAAAACTTTCTGCTGCAGAAGGGCCAGATGATCCTCTGACATGCGATGGTACTGAGGTGGCATGGCAGGAAGGGGAGGGATTAGCTCCTTCGGACTATTTGCAAAACCCACCAGTCCGACATGATGATGCGCCAGTGGGGGAGGTGATGACGAAACCTGCCGACCACTGGCGATTGGTGGCCCTGAAAGGTCTGACTAGGAGTGTTTGGAGGCTGCGGCGGAGGGGGTTGTGGTGGACGGGCCTGCCCGCTGGCCCCCAGAAGCACGGCCACACAGGGGATGAACAGCTTATGCTGACCTGTGGCTCTGGTTGGGACATGGCGGGCACCCCTTCCGTACCCATGAAAGGGACAGAAAGAAGTGGTGGAGAGGCCCAAGCCCTTAAAGCACTCCACTGCATTGTCTGCCTTAAATGCCAAATAGGCGATGGTCATCAAAGGGCATGTCCATAAGAGTGGATTGAACATCCCCTGAAAAACCAGCCAACCTCAAACAGGCATAGTGTCAAAGGGCTAACGACGTGAAAATCGTCCTGCCTAGTGAGTCGGCTGTATGCAGACCACAGAGGATGGTAAACTTTGCTGCGTCTCGACACTTGGCAACTGCACGGGATAGTACTGCCCGGGCCTCCTCGGATCACTGAGGCAGTACTTGCACCACCGTATCCCACACTGAGTGGGTAGAACGGCTCAACAGACATGTGGTGTTTACTGACCGCGGTCCCAAGCTGGAGGAAGAAAACATCTTCCCAAGATGGTCCAGCTTTTTGTATTCTCTATCAGGTGGTGCATCAGGGAATGAGCCTTTGGAGATAGAAACTTGGACCACCAAGCTCTCAGGGGTGGGGTGTTAGGAGAGGAAAAACGGGTCGCCCAGAGGTGCAATCATCTTATCCCCAGGAGTCCCTGTGTTGGGCCTGGACCAGGTGCCCAAAAGAATGTCAGTGAGGGCTTCATTAAAAGGAAGCAGGGGCTCCAAAGAGCTCGCCACTGGTTGAAGCACCTCTGACAGGAGGTTAGTCCTGCCTGCCACCATAGGTAGTTCGAGGTGGAGAGCCTCGCACGCCCTACGCAACACCACAGTGTAAAACGCTCCCTCCTCCGTAGCCACCGTAGGAGGAGACGATATGCCAAAGTCTGGTGAGGTATCCAGACCCCTGGCTTCCCCAAGTTCCTCTCTCCAGTCCGGTTCATATCCTAACTGGTCAGTTAGAGGGTCCCTTTCCACGCCAGAAGGGCAGAGCCATGCAAAACACTGGCCACTGGTGCACACAACTAGGGCTGAAAGGGAGTCCCCATCCCTAGAAGTTAGTTCGCAGAACGAGGAAGATGGGTGGGGCAGTAAGGAATCTATAACTACATATGTCTCTTACAGATATATTGTTACCAAAGGTAAGTAACTAGTTCATCTAAAAGAGACTGTATTTAGAGATTCATTACCTTAGAATAAATACCCCATCAATACCGACCCCGGCGGAGGATCTGCAGACTAAGTTCACACCAGGAAGTCCTGGAGAACAGAAAGACTGAAAAAGCTGTCTCTCCAAACTTGGCTGTCCAGACAGTAATGTTTGGTAAATGTATGCAATGAAGCCCACATGGCTGCCTGGCAGATGTCATTTAACAGAACTTCATGTACCAAATCATTAGTGGCTGTAGTCTCTCTGGTAGAGTGGACACACAGTGCTACTGGTGGTTCTTTTTTAGTCAAAGAATAACAAATGTTGAAGCATAGGACAACCTATCGAGAGATGGTACGCTTGTGCACTGCCTGACCCTTCTTGGTGCCCACATACCCACAAAGACTTGATCGTCCACCCGGAAGTCTTTTGTGCGGTCAAGGTAGAAAGACAGCACACGCTTTGGGTCCAGATGGTGGAGTCTCTCCTCCTCTTTGGAAGGAAGGGTGCGGAGGCAGGAATAAGTTAGCAATGTGATTCTCTGGCCTATGTGGACAGAGGAAACCACTTTGGGCAGAAAAGAAGGCCTAGTACGAAGGACCACTTTGTTTGTATGGACAGCAAGAAATTGAGGTTTGGAATTAAGAGCCTGAAGCTCACTCACCCTGGTATATACTATACCAAAGTGAGGAATAGTGTGCACAGAGTCCAGTGGTACCCCAAAGGTAGGTAGAGACAAAGTTTAGATAGAACCTTACTCTCTATTTGTGGAAGTGGGATCGAGGAGTAAGGCAGTATCAGAGGACAGTGTTAAGCCTTTGTTGTACCCACTCAATCAGCAAATGATTTCACAAACTCAAGAACTGAACTTCAGACCAATTGGTTTTGTATAAAAGTATTCTTTTAGTTATTTTTTTTTCTATAACCAAGCAAGCCTGGCACATTTAAGTTGATAATACTCTGCAGTAAATATACAGTTGAAATGCAATTGTAAATGTACTTTTGAAGTGGTTACAGTTTGAATTACTGGTAATGCAATACTCTGAAATGCTGTACGTATACTTTGTATCGACATTGCAATGAAAATTAAAGGTAAGTTACTTTTATGTTACTTTTGAGATTACTTGTTCTACTCAGTGTGATAGGCCTAGATATCACACTTGGACATTTCCTAGAGAAAAGGTAAGTAAAATCAGTTTTCCACAATTGTTATGGATTCCTATGGAGAGAAATGAAGTTAACAGTTACCAGGTAAGTAATCAGTCTTTGTAGTTGAGGTTCTAGGGTTGGAACAAGGGTTCCCCCAGGGTCAAGGATGCACTCTCGTTACACCCTCAGTGGCACTAGGAGTGCCTGGTGCAGAGTACTGTGGCCCAAGGTTATCCAATGAGGGGTAGGGGGTCTCCGGTTGGTGGCTGCTGGCGAGCAGGCCACAAGGTTGTGGGAGCCAAGCTCCTGGTGTTAGGCTCAGGGAAAAGGGATATACGGTTTAGCAAACAAAGTGCACCCGCAGTGACGCAGGGGCTGATGGGTGCAGGGTCCTGTTTTAGAGTTGGGTGTTGTTTTCAATGGGGATTTTCAGTTTTGGTTTTAAGCTGCAGGCTTGGTCCAGGAAGACTTCCGGGAGGAACCAACAGCTGGGCACGTAAGTTGGAGGGCTCGGGGACGTAGGTGCACCTCTGGTTCCTTTCTCCAGGGCGCAGGGCGGATGGATGCAGGGGTGTCTTTTGAGGTCGGATTTCACCTTACCGGGTCACTCGCGGTTTGGGGGAGGAGGGAGTTTTCCGCGACGTCGGGAAGTCCTGGAGGGGTCAACCCACAGTGGACTCCGACTCTGGAGTGCTGGGGACCTCGCTGGGACCAGTTGGCCACTTAAACTCGCGCTGTAGGCGACCGATGCAGTGGTGGTTCCAGGCGTCCAGTTTCTTTTTCCTCAACAAGCTCGGAGTCTTTCTTTGGTGGTTTTTTATTCCCCGATTGGGAGTGCCTGCCATCTACGAGATGGCGAGCACTAAAGAGAGAGCTTCACCTCGCCTCCCCCACCTGAGGGGTGGATTTGGCAGAGGTGGGCACACCTTCTGGGCTGGCTAGATTTCCAGTCTGTCTTCCCCCTGAAAAGAAGGGGAGACAGGAAGGTGTCCTGCTCCTGCTAGCAGGAGAGGCTTGGGGTCGCATTACAAAGGCTGCCAGACCTTTGACGCTCCCCTGTCACAGAAGGCTTTTCCTGGCCTGAGGGAGGTGTGGACACCTCCGCCCAGGAAAGGCTTTGTTTCTGGGCCCAGGGAGCAAAGGCTCCCACCCAAGGGGTCCAGTAACATGGCTTGTGGTGGCAGGCTGGTGTGTTTTCCCATCAGGAAACCCACCAGAGGCTGGTCGTGTTTCAGGGGGCATCTCGAAGATGCCCTCTGTGTGCATTTTTCATTAAGTTCCACACTGGGATCAGTGTGGGTTTAATGTGCTGAGAAGTTTCAGTGTAGCCATTGTGGTGCTGTGGAGTTCATAATTGCAAGCACCCAGCACCATATACTCTTAATGGCAGCACTGCACTAACAATGGACTTAGACACTGTAGGGCTGGTATAGGGCACCCAGCTAGAGGGGTGACTGATCTATGCCAGGGTAGTGGGTTGTAGGCATGGCACACAGGGATGTGTTCCATGTCGACTCTTCACTTTGTTCTGCACCAAAACACGCCACCTGCAAAGGCTGTGTGTGTAAAGGTACAGAGCCTCTATGGGTTGCACAATAAGTGCTGCAGCCCTTAGAGGTATTTCCCTGGTCACAGTGCCCTGGGTACCTGCAGTACCATTTACCAGGGGCTGCCCTGTGGCCAGAGATGCCAATTGGGTTAGGTTTGGGGAAAGAACAGAGGCCCTGGGAACCTGATTGGCAGGGGCCCAGGGCACATCAAGTCAAAGTGCATCAGTAGTCTGGCAAAAAGTGGAGGGGGGGGGGTGTTACTGCAACAGAAACCCACTTTCCTACAGAGGACAATTATGTAGTGGCTACCATTGGTTGGGGTTCATAGTAGGTCTCAGGAAACAGGCTTATACCGGTGGTAGTGGATCATGCCTTCAGTTATCCAGAAGCAATTACCCTTAGGGCTACTACATCTCCTGCAGTAGCCAAGGCACTCATTGGTGTCACCACCAGGGAAGGGTTTCTTAAGGAGGTGGATTCAGACAGGTTCCAACTTCATGTCTGCTTACCTCAAACACATGTGGAAAAAGTGTGGAGTGCAGTACAAGTTTACTGCACCCTATCACCCACAAACCAATGGCTTTGTTGAAAGAAATTGAAAGGCATGATTATGGGGCTCCCTGAGCAACTCAAAAGGAGATGGGATGTCCTTTTACCATGCCTGCTTTTCGCCTACAGGGAGGTGCCTCAGACGAGAGAGGGGTTTTCCACCTGTGAACTTCTGTCTGGCCATCCTGTTAGGGAATCCCTGTCTTGTAAAAGAGGGTTGGGAATAGCCTCTCCAAGAACACAAACACGCTATTGTGGACTATGTACTTGTGCTAAGGTCCAGATGGATATGGGTCCACTGTGGCTCCCCTAACAGAACTCACCTCTCAGAAGATACCAAAAAAGGTCACCTGGACTGTTACTTGTCAAAAGTCGTTTGACACCCTGAAAGAGGCAATGAGCTCAGCACCTTTTCTCAAGGCTCCAGATTACTCCAAGCAGTTCATTGCACAGACAGATGCCTATGAGCTAGAGATAGGAGTGGTCCTATCCTAGACCAATGATGATGGACAAGGCCAACCTGTTGGTTTCATAAGCAGAAGGCTGCTCCTCAGGAAGGAGTGTTAGACAGACATTACATTGAGAGGAAAACCTTTGCTGTGGTTTGGTCCCTGAAGAAGCTGAGACCATACGTGTTTGGTATTCACTTCCTAGTTCAAGCTGACCACAGACGGCTCTGTGCACCACAAGCAGATGAGGTGGGGCAACACAAATTTTGAAACTTTTAAATCTAGAGGGCCTCCCGACAAACAAAATAAAATTTGGCAACAAAATGTTGAAAAAAGCCTGCCAAAAAGAGACAGAGGGGTAGCTCTTCTCCAGATCAGCACTTAACTGGTGCAGAAACAAAAGAACTGACGTCCACACGCCTGGGTGGCGCCAATATAGGTGACCGCGACGTCATGCAGAAACTAACGGGCCTACCCTTGTCATTCCCTGCACAGCGGATCTAGCACTGGTGCGGGCGATTGTTTGTAATTGCCGCCATTGAGAGCCACGAGACACGCCTCTCGTGCAGGCCACACCCCCTCCTGACCGAGGTAAATATAAAGCGCGCCTATCTAGCGCCCAGACAGTAACAGATTCCTCCGGAGGCGGATAGCCGGGAGTAGCGAGAGACGATTGTTTTTTAAAATACTGTGATTATTTCTGATTTTAATAGAAACTCACTCACCCCTCTGAGCACTTCTCACTTCGAGTATCGTCATTCCCTGCACAGCGGATCTAGCGCTGGTGCGGGCGATTGTTTGTAATTGCCGCCATTGAGAGCCACGAGACACGCCTCTCGTGCAGGCCACGCCCCCCCTTTCATTCACGTCCTCTCTATAAATTATGTGCTTTCACCGGAAGCGCAGCGGACGAGCGCAGCGGGCGCGCCGAAGGCGCGCCTAATGCAAGCCCGTCTGCGCCCGTCCGCACCAAGGTAGGGCCATGGGCCACTTACGCTGCCGGTTTAGACCCATTACATCTGGATCTGCTCCCTGCCGGGCCTCCCTACTCTAGAGAGGAGCTTATCCAAATAGGTAAGCAACATGCTGATAAAGGAATACTTTCTCTAGTACCCTCATCACTTCCCCGGCTGACGTACTCTGTGCAAATGTTCTGAACTGTGGGCTATTAAATGTTACGTCCCTGCCTAAACACTGCACAGAGATCCAAGTCCTGATTGACACTCATGAACTAGACATTCTGTTCATGACTGAGATGTGGACTCGTCCTGACTGCCTGGTCGACCCTGGATTTGCCTGCCCTTTCGGTTTTAAATTTCTCCACTCCCCTAGGCCCACTGGTAGAGGCGGGGGTGTGGGAGTTATTTTTAGAGCCTCTTGCAGCATCAAGGTCCTTACTCTTGACCCTACTTTGGGCACTGAGATGTTAGGGCTTGCAATCCAGACCCACTCTGGGACTATTATCACAGGGATAATCTGCTATCGTCCACCAGGGCCGTTCAGCCTTCAGCAGCAACAGGCGCTATTCACCACCCTGACTAATATCGCTCTATCACACCAGAAGTTATTTATACTTGGTGATTTTAATCTCTGGCAAAATGGCACCCTTGACACAGCTCTTAGGAACCTTCTCCTAACCTGTGACAGTTTTGGTCTCTCTCAACTGTCCTCCGAGGCTACCCACAAAGCAGGTCATTTACTTGATCTGGTCTTTGCTGCACCAGACTTGGTGGTAATGGGAGAAACCCTTCCGATGGACTGGACTGATCACTCACTAGTTACATTTTTTCTTCACAAGACAACTGGTCCCTATAAGGCCCCGGTGCTGACCAAAGAAATTAAATGCAGAGATTGGAGGGCTCTTTCACGCTTACACCCCTCTGGTGAAGTGTTTCATTTGAATCAGCTCTTCGATGGGAACAAAAGCACAGTCGAAAATTATAATTCTTTTGTCACTAGTATCTCAACGGTGGTCGACATCCACGCTCCTCTTAAAAATCGGTCCTGCAGGGGTAAAAACTCTGCCCCATGGTTTAAGGACGACCTAAAATTGTTAAAACTTGAATGTAAACAAGCAGAGAGAAAGTGGAGACGCGACTATAATGAATCTTCCAAAGATACGTGGAAAACTAAGGTCCATGCGTACAAAATTCTCATTAGAAAATCCAAAGCCGATCATTACTCCTCTCTGATTTGTAACACCACCAACAACTCTAGGAGCATTTTTAGCATCCTAAAAAGCGTCACTAACCCGGAGTCCCGCCGCAAGACCTCTGCGACAATTTGGCTAAATTCTTCAAGGAGAAAATAGATCTTATCCTTAATGACTTGGTTACTCCTCCCATTACTGAAGTTCCCCTATCCCTGAACCCTGTCATTCTGGAGAATCGATCACCTGACTCAGCTAGAACCTCAGAAGAATCACTCTCTAGGTTCCCAGCGCTTACATATGAAATCTTTACTAAGATAGCAAGAGGGATTGCTTCTGGGTCTCTGCTGGACCCGTGCCTCCCAAATTTTGGAAGGAATTTGAAGATGAACTTTTCCCCCCTCTCCACTTAATCTGCCAGCAATCTCTGTTGACTGGCACTGTCCCTGCCCAGTGGAAACAAGCATTAGTCTCCCCCTTACTAAATAAACCTTCCCTAGACCCTGATTGTTCCAAAAATTACAGGCCCATCTCACTGCTGCCGTTCCCTGCCAAGATAGTGGAGCGGGTGGTCAGTAACACTCTCTCCAACCACCTGGAACAACATCTACTACTTGACGGGGACCAATTTGGTTTTCGTCCTGCCCATGGAACCGAAACAGCCCTCATCACCGCCATGGATGAACTTCAAAGGCGGGCAGACAGAAGACAGACATCATTTTTGATACTGCTCGATATGTCTGCCGCCTTTGACACGGTGAATCATAAGATCTTACTGAGGCGGCTGTTGGAGGCAGGAGTGAGGGATACGGCACTGCAATGGTTTCACTCTTTTTTGCAGGACAGGCAGCAGGCAGTCTCTCTGCCTCCTTTTCAATCAGCCTTTTCCCCAGTAACACACGGAGTCCCCCAGGGCTCTGCCATCAGCCCAATACTTTTTAATGTCTACCTCAGGCCGCTTATTCTGCTTATCAAAAGTTTCGGCATTAAAACCATCAATTGTGCCGACGACACGCAGATGATCCTCTCCTTGGATGGTGAGGATTCTATCTCTGTAGAGGTCCTACACAATTGCCTGCGGGACACATCAAGGCGGCTGAAGGGCAACTCACTTCAGTTCAATGCAGGTAAAACTGAGGTACTTTTTAACTCTGGCTCTAGGATCCCCCGACCGTTTCCCAACAACTTCTGGCCCCCAGAAACAGTGTCCAATGTACAGCCTGCAGACTCTGTCCGCAATCTAGGGGTCATGCTTGACCACAGGCTTAGCATGGAGATCCACGTTCAAAAAACGTCGGCCTGCTGCTATGCTATCCTACGCTCCCTTAGGAAAGTCTTGCCCCTCCTACCCACCCAGGCTTGCGCCCAAGTGGTTAGATGTACCATCCTGAGTAGGCTGGACTATTGCAATGCCCTCCTACTTGGGTCCCCTGAGTTTCTGTTGGACAGGCTCCAAAGGGTCCAATCTGCGGCCGCAAAATTGGCCTTGGGGCTGCCAAGAAGATCTCACGGACCATCTGCCTTGGCACAATTGCACTGGCTTCCTCTTAGACAGAGGATCCAGTTTAAGGCCCTCTGTATTGTTTGCAGGGCCCTCCATGGTTCCGGTCCAGCCCCTCTTCAATCTAAGTTTGTGTGGTATGCTCCTCTCAGACAACTTCGCTCCTCTGATGCTAAACTGGTAGTCATCCCCAGATTTAGGAAGGTCAGAGCCGGAGGTAGATCCTTTGAAGTGGCTGCTGCCAGACTTTGGAACTCCCTCCCCATCGAGATTAGGCACATTAATGAACTTCTACCGTTCAGAAAAAAGGTGAAAACTTGGCTTTTTCCTGGTTAGCCTACTCCCATCTGGTCCACTTCTCGCTTCTCTTTCAGATTCCGTCAGCGCCAGGATGCCTACAATGGTGACAGTCACGCTTTATAAATTCTTAAAATAAATAAATACCCACTGGTGCGCAGTGGTATTGCTCACGTAGAGGTTTCCGCCGGATCCAGTCTGACACCTGGGAAATTCAAAGGCAAGGAATCTGAGACTAGAAGTCTCTATCAGATAGTGGCGATAGCGGAAGTAACAATGTCAATGTGTACCAAAATCTATGCACGAAATATAATGTTGTTACCAGTAGAAACCATGATCTAGGCATGCATAACTGTCAATATCAGTAAAGACAATATTGATGAATGCTATAACAACTGTATGCACAATATTGAGGATGTCGGTAAAAATTATTTCAGTGACTGCTATATTATTTTCAGGAGTTCCAATGAACTCGTATCATTGCTGTCAGATTCAATCCAGGTGACCTCCCCATCAACCCAGAGTCAGAGATACATGGTCAGGTAGGTCTTGAGACACACACCCGTATCAAATGACAAGTCAAGGTGAAGTCTCTCTTAATCCAAAGACCATCGCACACACAGGGAAAACAGTGATCGATCCCACAGATAGATAGTTGCACTACAAACAGGTCCGAGGAAACTGGCCCCAATAAAACATATTTGGCCAAAGGCTTGCATTCCCCAAAAATAACACATAGCTAGATACCACTAGGAACACTCAGCCAATCAGGACACGGCATGCACAACACACGTAGTGATCACGCACTCCTCATGCCAGACATCTGGACACATACACACTGGCCCACACTAAACCTCCCCAAGGTTGAGAGTAATCTGTGTCCTTGGTCAAACTTGTTAATTTAGGACTGAGATGCTTTTTTGAGGAATGCAGACATTATTTTGTTGTACTTCACTAGGTGAATATGTAAGCCAAAAATTTGAACACCGAGAGACTTTCCTCAGACACATTCTGTTGAGACTCTCCCAGCCGCTGCATTTAAGTAAACCAATTTGTTTCTGTTTTGCAAAATACCTCGTCTTTTTCTTTAAGGTAAATTCATATCGAGCATCACCAGAAAGGGTCTGTAATGTTCATAAACATAACCTTGTGTGAGAATGTGCCTCTTTTGCATGTTTAGTCCCACACCTTTTCCCTGGTTTTGATGTGGTTTCAAATGTAGTGCACATGGTCCCTGCCAACCGGTTGCCCTGTGCCAGGACTCCTTATCTAAATCAAACTTGCAATTGAACCTTCTGCCCCCTGTAGGTCCCTAGTAACTGGTACCCTGGGTACCTAGGAGATGAGGGCTAAAGAGAGTCACTTGGGACACCCTTACAGGAACCATACTACTGCCCTTGGAGCCTGCATGCCGCTGTGAAGGAGAAAATGACAAAGTCAACAAGGCATCAGTCTGGGTGCTATGGCAGCTAACACTACCTGGCAGAATAGTAAGTCACCCCTCTAGCAGGCCTGATAGGCCTAAGACAGGGTGCACTATAATACAGGTTACAGTTGAGGGCATATCTGCATGAGCAGATATCCCCCTACAATAGTGTAAATGCCAGCTAAGCCATTGAGAGTAAATGAGCTGGGAACTCAAAAACTAGAGTTCTACAGCAATGTGATGGCTTTACTAAATATAGGAGTGTTTGGTACCAAACTACTTCTTTCAATAAATCCACACTGATCAGGGTGTGGGATTTTTTGTACCATGTACCCAGAGGGCACCTCAGAGGTGCCCCCTGAATCCCTACCAACGCTGGTGTGGTCTCTAACCGGCTGAAGGCAACCAGCCACCACAAGATATGTTTCTGGACCCCTGGATGGAGAGCCCCTGCTCTCTGGAACCAGAAACAATGCACATCATGGGCAGAGGAGTCATACCTCCTCCCCCAGGATGGGTCAGTGCGCGAAGAGGGAGGTTTCAAAAGATTGCCGGCTTTGTAATGTGACCCACAGCCTCCGCTACTAGCAGCAGATGGCAATCCCTAGCTTACACCCCCACTTTGGGTGGGAAAACTGTTGGGAAAATCAAAAACTATAAAAGCTTTGTGCCCAAATCTGCCAACCCCACCCCTCGGGTGAAGGGAAACGAGGAGAAGCACATATTTCAGTTGCCGCCATCTTGAGGATGGGGGGGACCCCTCCAATCAGGGATGGTCTATGCCCCCTTCCAAAGGAGGGTGGCATAATAGAGGGTGTAGAGGAGCCCGTTGGCCCTACCTGCTACTACCTTAAAAGGCCTCCTAAATGTAGTATTTGAGTGGCTCCCCAAGACCTGCACCCCAGATCTGCGACGTCCTAAGAAGCAAGAGGACACCCTACAGCAGAAGCCACAAGACAACTGCCTTGGCCAAAGACAACTGCCTTGGCCAAAGACCTGCCGGCCTATCTCCAGCTTCGACTAAACCTGCAACCTGTCTTACAGCACAACCGCCAAACCCCTGGGAGAACTGTTGCCTTCAATAAAGACTCCAATCTCCAGAGGACAGCAGACCTGTCCAGAAGAAAACAGACGCCAAAGACTCAGGACTGAAATGGATTCACAAAGCCAGCCTAGCCTGCACCAGATGCTCAACCCTGAGTGGCTAACCTGTGCAGTGAAGTCTTCCCGGCGATCCTGACCTCGTGTACAGCATTGCCTGACCTCCACGACGGCTCCTGCAGTGTGAATCTAGAGGCTCATCCCTAACCTGCTGCGGTAAAAAGATATGACATCCAACAGCACCCCTGCACCCGAGGCCCCTGAACCTTGATGAGCTGAACAGACCGTGCCCTATGGCCCCGTACATCCCACTTATCGCTGCTGTCATTTGCCTTCCTTCTGCAACCTCCGGTGCCACACTTGCAGCATCTTTGCTGTTAGGAAAATCCTCTTTGAAACGCACTGGGTTCCAGCCCTCGAATTTGTACAATGCACCCGGCCGCCCATGAGTAGATGGTGGTGTATGTTTGGTGCTGCTTTGCTCGCCCCCCCCCCCCTTCCACCTTGTTAAACCCTACAATAATAGCTGTTCAGCTCTCAAACTAGATTTTGACTTTTAAAGTACCTATCAATATATATACTCATAAAAGATAGATGGAAAGCCCAAATACCAAATTAAGTCCTATTCTGAGATGACAAACACCATGCCAATAACTGGGTGATGACATGTGCAACGAGAGCAATGACACACTGCACCCTCAAAAACACAAACGCATTGGAAGCAAGGAATCAAGGTAAATCAGATTTATAGATTCTGCGGCTTTGAAATCAGGAGGTTTTTTTTGTTAAAGATGGAGCTGAAGTAGCAGTGGAGAAAGATGACGGACCCTTTTTTCACAAAAGAAGTTCAGTAAAACAATAACGTATCACCAGTGTAGGATGCTGGCTTAGTTTACGGTGCACACTTATTTAGGGAAGCACTTTGCACTAATCCAGACAACCCTTATGGTGATGTTAGTGGTCTTAAACAACTATAGGAAGCTCTCTTACTGGTAGCTATGGAGAGCAGCCTTCAGGCTTATCCAAAAGGTGTGTTAAGCAGCTTGTTTTACCAGATCAAATCATGTAGTGTAGGTTAAACGAAAAAGAACCACAAAGTGTTTATATCAAAATATGTCTATTTATCACACAACACTCACTAACACTTTAGTATATCTCCTACCTGGAACTATCAACACAAATACACAATACTTAAATTGCAAATAGGCAAGTAAGCACAAAACAAGGTGGTCTCCAGAGGGAGACCAAACCATATTCTTTAAAAGTGGAATGTGAACTGCCACCAAAGTCGTGACTTGAACCAGGAGACTCAGTAGAGCTGGGAGCACAAGGAACCTCTCAAGATAAGTACCCAGGAACCCAATGAAGGCTGTGTGCAGGATGCACAGACACATACTCAACAGAAGTCAACGGGAAAATCACAGTTGCAGTTTCACAGAAGGACCCTTACCAGTGGACCCTGAAGACACCCTGTGGAAGACAGAAGGTTAGAGACTACGCCCCACTTGTGGATACCTCAGGTACCAGGATACCTACACCAGTAAAGGCAGGTGCATAGGTGCGAAGTGACATCAGAATCAGCTGTCGAAGACAATAGAGGACTTCAGTAAAGATGCCGCTGGTGAAGACTGTGCAAGAGTCCGGTGGAATCCAAGAGTGGATTCTTGAATAGAAGAACCTGCAAGCAGAGGCGACAGAGTCTAAGCCACTCAGAGATGACCAAGAGGCACAGAAGAGCAATGCCCACTGGTGTTGGAAGGTGCAGGAGTGATGATGGTGACCTTGTCCCTGCATCTGTGAGGACCAGTCGATGCTGCAGTAGACCAGGGGCTGCGCACAAGCTGTCCCATGTCAGAATTTGAGAACCATGGTGTCTGTGTTCGGTCGGAGCACCCATATTCCTTGGCAGCAGCAACAGCCGTGAAAAACGATGAAGGAGCATTGTTGGGAACAGCAAGGCCCAAAGGACTCACCATAAGCAGGAGAGTCAGAGCAGGCCCAAACAAAAAAGGGAGCCTACTGAAGCAAGAAAAGACTCATGAGAGGACCCACAGGCCAAAGGCACAGGAGTCGAAAGAGGACCTCGAGAATCTCACCAAAGATGAAGGCCCACAGTGCAGAGGATGTGGTGAGGATGATGATCTTGGCAGGAACAGATGCTGGAGGCTACAGCTTCTTGTAGCCCAAAGATCTCTGGTGTTCAAAGCCAACAAGCCTTGGCAATGGTTAGTCAACGCTGTGTACAGGGGTTAAATCCCAGCCGTTACGGCGAGGGATACTGGCCTCAAAATTGTAGAGAGAACAGATCAGCCCTCAGGAGAGTTGCAGTACCACCACCTGTGTTGCTGAGGCTTTCTAAGTCCAAGGGATGTCAGGAGCAGCAGACCAGTCAGCTTTGTTACAGTGCTTGCAGATGCAGGGGAGTGACTCCTTGACTCCAAGGGAAATTACTTCAGGTGTCCTTGATGCCCACAGGTCTGTTGAAGATCCTTGAAGAAGCACAGACCGACTACGAAGAAAGTTTGCAGAATAGTGAGACCAGGAGCAGCAGGAGTATTCCTTGATGCAGTCTCGGTTCCAGGCGAAGTGCAACGAAGTCCAAGTGTCCAGATGGTCTAAGAGTGACGTGGTTTCAGGCGTGAGTCATTTCCCATAATGAGTCTGAGGACCCACCCACAGGTAAGCCCTTTTATACCTGGAGAAAGGGGTTAGGACGACTCTGTTACTCCCAGAGGAGGTGCTGGATAGAGGCTTTGGATACTCCCATGTCCTTTGTCCAGTTTCACGCGGGAGCCAAGGGCTACTTGAACTGGCTCAAACTGGAGTATGCAAGGAGTGCACCAAATGTGCCCTTCAAAGTAGTCTGGTGGCACTGGCACGCTCCTCCAACCCAGCCCAAAACACTAAGTCTGTCTGGTAGGTGGTCACACCTCCTTGTGACAGGAAACCTATTGTTCTACCTTCCCCTACTCGAGCTCAGCTCAGCAGCAAGAGGGCAGAATGGTGCCTGTGGTTGGCAGCAGAATTAGCTTGGTAGCAGACCCTTAAAGGCTGTTACCAGGAGTACCAGGGGATTCCTGGAGGAGCCCCCATTGCATGGAATCATACCCCCAACACCGATAATGGTGTTGGGGTGTGATTCCAACATGTTTGATACCAAACATGTTGAGGCTCGGCAAAGCCACTATAAAGTTAGCCATTGTGTAGTGACTGTATAAAGATGGCTGACTGCACTTACAAAGCCTGGAGAATCAACTTGGGGGTTTGCAGGGGTGTATGCTCATGCAGGTGCACCCATACACATATAAACCGACACCCTAATTCAGGATTGAAAGGCCTACCTTAGGGGTCACTTATAGGTCTTAAGTTTAGTGATCTCAGATATAAGAATACTTGTATCGGTCATAAGTGGTGCTAGCACCAGCATACACAGGCTGCAATGGCTGACCGGGAGTCACAGTTTCAGTGATCTATCAGGGGGTGGCAAAGCAAATAGTTGAAGGCCCTGGGAGAACCCTGGAGCACCTATGCCCTGGGTACCTCAGTTCCATACACTACAGACTTATAGGGGCACACCGGTAGCCAATTGTGGAGGTACAGAACCACTTCCCATGTCAAATTTAGGAAGGACACACAGTGGCTGTGGTCCTGATTAGCAGGATCCCAGTCAGACTAATAAAATCATTTTTAAATGACACCAGCAAAAAGTGGGGGTAACCATGAAAGCAGATCCTACTTCCCTACAACCATGCTTTCAGAGGACTCGAGAAGCAAGAGGTTGGTGATAAAGCTTACACCACAGTTTACAAAAACTCACTGCATAATTGAAAACAAATGTATTTTTTATCTGTGTTGTATCATATTATTGGGATTTATGTGTGAATGATATAGAAAATGTGCATATTTTGCCTGAAATGTAAATCTGAACTAATGCTTTTCTTTAGGATGAAAGCCTAAATACAAAGATTGACTTTAGAATGTGGACAGAATACCTTAAACTGAGAAAGCAATTCGTCTCCTACAGTTGATGGACCGCCTTCATTTTCACGTGTTTCTGCTCTCTTCAATATTTCATCTATATCCATTTCCTAAAACAATAACATTTTGAGTGATTATTTTTTTTGTCTTGAAAGTGTAATTAAAAAGAACATTAATGCATAATGTTGTACATATCTACATACTTGTGGTTCCACTTCTTCACCTTCTGGCTCTTTAAATAGTTCCTCTGCACCAAACTTTAAAATGGCTGCTAATTCTTCTTTATTGAAGGGGGCAGAGCTAAAAGACAAAGATATGTACTCATTCAGTCACCTCTGAATAAGTTAAATTAGGAGATAACATCACAAGTAAAAAATGTATAAAGTTATGCACTTTACCAATTTCTTTTTATATAAGAGACACCTTCCACATTCACTTCCTCCTCCAACTCACAATAAAAAGATTAGTGATCTCTGTGTGGTACCAACAATTCATAATAAATCACAATAAACTATTCAGAGGAAACCAATGTGAGTACATTCTAAGAACAAGCCCTGGCAAAGCCAACAGTCTCACTTTTGCAAGAGTTAGAGCTATTAGCGTTTTAAATGACTGTCTTTTACCCATGTGTTATGGAGTGAAGTGGAGTGGATGAATGTGGTGTGGAGTGGAATTATGTGGGTTGTATTGGAATTGTTTGCTGTGGAATTGTGTGAGGTGAAGAAGAATTATGTGGCATGGTGTGCAGTGGAATTATGAGACTAGTAATTATGTGGTACTGAGCATACTGGAATTATGTGGAGTGGAACTCACTGTAATCAAGTGTAATTATGTGGAGTGGTATTTGTTGTTGATCATTTCTGTTAATGCCCAGGAGGTAGGGGCAGAGAGAAGAAGGGGAGAAGAATTACTAATGTAGAATAGCAAGCAAATGTTCACAGACCGATGGCACAACAGGGCCTAAGTGCTTCTTCAAAGTGTGTGGTCTTGATCTGTGCAGTGAATACATTGGGAAGAGGTTTGGTTTACCAGGAACCTCATGCGAAAGGGCAAATAAGTCCCACAAATTCACATTGACAGAAATCAGATTAGTTTCAGTGCATTTATAAAGTAACCAGTGCATCAGTTGTCTTAACTGTAGGAAGATGGCTCTTCATACGGTATACAACAACTGAACAGTTTAAAGAGGGTCCAAGGGATATAAAGTTTAAAGACCCATACCTGGTTATTATTTCCAGCTACTACTGAATGTATAACGCACAAAACACATGGGGGTCGGCCAGTTTAATTATGAAGCTGCACTGTCATACCGAGTCCGCATGATCTCGGGGTGTATATATCACATAAAGACAGCGTATCTCAGAAAAAGGGGGTGAACACTACATGCATAAGAAAAACCGGCACAGCATAGGTTATTCATACATGGCTGACAAATCCAGAGCAATTAGCAAAGGGTTCCCATCAAATTGACTCAATGATCAGTCCTATCATTTGGCCAAACCCTGGTGCATATCAGGCTGGTCCCCTGATCATTGGGACATCAAACACCGCACCTTTTATTGTTGGTTAAGGATTTGGTCCACCAAAATAAACAAACCGTCCATGATGGCTGATCTTTGATGGTAAAGTAAACGACAGTGCAACAAGAAATATAGTGACTTTAAAATAGGATGGAATGCCCTCCTACTGATACCTTTATTCTGCGGACAAGACACACCTCCTAATTAAAAAACCAGAACAGTGCAAGAGAGACAGTAACAAATATCTGTCTGATAACGGGCAAACATGTTTCTGCCTGACGGGTATTTAATCCCTTGGCAAGGAGGCGTGGCTTGTCCGCAGATTAAAGTTATCAGTAGGAGGGCATTCCATCCCATTTTAAAGTCACTTTATTTCTTGTTGCACTGTCGTTTACTTTACCATCAAAGATCAGCCATCATGGACGGTTTGTTTATTTTGGTGGACCAAATCCTTAAACAGCAATAAAAGGTGCGGTGTTTGATGTCCCAATGATCAGAGGACCAGCCTGTTATGCACCAGGGTTTGGCCAAATGATAGGACTGATCATTGAGTCAATTTGATGGGAACCCTTTGCTAATTGCTCTGGATTTGTCAGCCATATATGAATAACCTATGCTGTGCCGGTTTTTCTTATGCATGTAGTGTTCACCCCCTTTATCTGAGATACGCTGTCTTTATGTGAATATACACCCGAGATCCTGCAGACTCGGTATGACAGTGCAGCTTCATAATTGAGCTGGCAGACCCCCTGTGTTTTGTGTGTTATACTCTTCATACGGTATACCAAAAAAAGGTGTATTGTGCAAAGAGTCCTGGTGCCTTACTAGTGGGCAGGGGCTTGCTCTAGCAATCTCAAGGTGATCTTCTAGTGGGTAGTTTGGTCGAGCAGCGTTAGGCTTATCAGGGAGGAGTGTTGACATCTGCAAATACACACAATAGTCAATAAATGATACACACAACTCAATAAGAATTTCGCCAACAATATATAAAAATCCATATATTTTTCAAATCGATCAACCCTCCAAAATAATCTCAGACTTTTGTGTTTTGAGTTCAATACCCCAAGTACAAATTAGTTGGTAAACACAAATACCAAGAGGTGGGCCATCCTGAAAATTCACAGAAAGAGCTGATCAAGAGCAGAGACTGCAAGAGGTCTGACTTGGCTCTAAGAGCACAAGCTGAGTCATTAGATTCAGAATGTAAATTGTGCAGCCAACGGCATCTAAAACACAATAGAGATTCTTTTAAGTTAAAAATAGATTATTTCTTGAATGCTTATGTTTCTGTTCAGTACAATGGATCATATATCTCTCCACTGTAATTTGTTAAAACACTTTTTAAAAACAACTTGTTTACCACCTTCAGCAAACCGACAAAATGCAAAGAGTGAACCAAGAGATGTGTCTTGGTTATTTACAACGTATATCTGGGCAATATCACTGCTGTTATGTGGAGAAACATTATTGTCTATTAAACAATTTGTGGGCATTTTAGGCAGCATTAATCCTGAACTAAATTTCTTCAGGGGGGTCCTAGGATTGAACATATATTAAAATGAGTCGGGGTTAAGTAAAATGATTTGCATAATATCGCACAGTGTGATCAAATGAAGCTGAGATCTGAACTAAGTTTTCCTGGTTATATACAGAGTAATTCACCCACTGGACGAATATCTCCTTCTCTGTCCTTTACTCCCAACGGACAATGCTTTGAGCTCAATTATTATCCAATTTAATAGACGTATAGAATTTAAAAACTACTTTCTTCCTCAATATCAGAGAAGGGAGGATACTATTTTTAAGTTAATTGCACGCCTTTCCCCTCACTGAACGAAACGTGCAGAAAGTCACGCAGGGGCGTAGGAGTTCAGGGGGGACAGGGACAACATTGTGGACTTTCCAGTGACCCTATACAAGTCCCCGCCCGTTAAACAAATACAATCACATACTTTCGAAGTGCAATATTGAGAAAAGCAGGCATGTAGTCACAGTTTGCATTATACTTCATTTACATTCATATAGTTATCAGACCGAATGTTAAAAAAATATGTATATGAATTTTACATCTTCATGCACCAAGCAAACAAAGGTTGCTGACTTAGGGTGGGGAGTTGTGTTTGCAAGTGCATTATGGATTGAAAAGTACATGCTGCTGTATTCCTGGTCTCCAGCAATTTCCAGGCAACAATAAAAATGTGAAGATAACTTCAGTGATTACTTTTCTTTATTGAGAGAGATTGGAGGTTTGTCTAGTGGAAATTTTGACTCATGGTAAGGTAGGAACAGTGGGGTAATATGCCTGCTGCAAAGAACGTGTACCACACAGATCACACCATGCATATCATGTAAATGGGTCAGTTAGTTACTGCTTTTGTCGGAGAGATTCTTTTGGTATTTGCAGTTTAGAAGTTAAAATCCTAACAGTGAGCTATTAACCGTCATCAAAGAGCTGCATGAAAACCTCAAGGTATAGATTAGAACGTTATGATTTTCCCCCAGTCTTTCCTTATCCTAATATTGGGAAATGGGTTCATTAGGATAGAAATCAATTCTGATTATTAAAGAGAACCCCCCCCCCAACCATGGTGTTATGTTTGTTTTAAATTCTGAGTTTGTGCTTCTCTAGTGTTGCAAAGTCACCCTGTGCCCTGGGCACTCCCAACTTTTTGCTAACTGGTACTGGTGGTACCTGACTCTGACTTACCCTGGCCTCTGCCTAAACAGGCCTAGGGCCAGTGCTATTCTGAAAGAGACACTTAAAAATACAGTGAAAACACCTACATACACTAGGGTGACTTTGGGATAGGGTACCCCTATGATTGGCATAACCTCTCCTATAAGGCACTAGTACATAATAGAAAACACTACTGGGTATGGGCTCCCAACAGTAAGGCCAAGTCACTGACCTAATAATAAACTCAACAATCACCAATACTGTTATCCTCGCTTTCTCTTATTTATCGCAACATATTGGAGTTAAACCAAATAAGAGTCCAAGATTTATAAATCAATCTGAATGAATCAATGTTTTTATTTTCACTTAAAGTACATTTGTTGGTAAATTTACACCATTTCAACAATTTTTTAAATACCTACAATCATTACTTTGAGGAAAATCGCTCCTCGGTAGATTCGCCTTCAGTACTTTGGGAAGCATACAAAGCAGTGTTCAGGGGACAAGCCATTGCAGTGATAGCACACCACAAGAGAACACAGGGGAGGGAAGCTTTAGAGCTGGAAATGGAACTCGACAGAGCCAACACTGCCCATATGGCAGACCCGTCGGACGATACATTACATTCCCTACAGATACGTCAACGCCTTCTTGATGACCATATGAGGCGACTGACCATGGCAGATATCACAGCCACCAAACACAGGGTATATGACATCGGGGATAAAGCTAGTAAACTCTTGGCGTGGCTAGATAGGAAGCAGGGGGGCAGCAGGAATATACTACAAATTACAGACACACATGGGGGAGTGTATACACGGCCGGCAGAAATCGTGAACGCACTGGCCGACCACTTCAGCGAGGTATACACCCCGGTGGTAGTTGTGACAGAGGAGGGGGCTCGGGCTGCCCTCTGTCATGTGTCCCTGCCGACGGTGACGGAGGAAGCGGCGAAAGATCTTGATTCCGACTTAACAACTGACGAAATTCAATTGGCTATTAATGCAATCCATTCGGGCAAGGCCTTGGGCCCAAACGGGATGCCCATTGAATGGTTTAAAACAATGTCGGAATCCCTGAGTGAACCCCTTCTATAGATGTATGTGGAAAGTAGGGAGAAAGATATGCTGCCCCAGACCAACGGATGGCGACCATAGTGGCCATTCCGAAGCCGGGCAAACCGCCTAACGAATGTAAGTCCTACAGGCCTATCTCACTCCTGAACCCTGAAGCGAAAGTTCTGGCGAAACTATTGGCAAACAGGCTCATGCCGTACTTCGACAAATTGATCCACCCAGACCAGTCAGGCTTTATGCCACATAGAAGTACGGCCTTGAATCTTCGTAGAGTGCAGGGGGTATTGGCGAGAACCCCGCTGTTGACGGAACCGGCAGCGATACTGTCATTGGATGACAAAATGGCATTCGACATGGTGGAGTGGAGCTACCTATTCGCAGTACTTACCCTCATGGGGTTTGGACCCAATTTTATCTCATGGATCCGGTTACTGTACAAGGACCCAGTGGCACGAGTAGTAGTAAATGGTCACATATCACGTGACATACAATTGGCACGGGGACTAGGCAGGGATGCTCACTCTCGCCCATCCTCTTTGCGTTGGTTTTAGAACCTCTGGCAGTCACTATTCGGAAGACGCCACTATTGAAGGGGATTAGATGGAATCATAACTGGGAAGATAGAGTGTCCTTGTACGCAGACTAAATGTTGATTTACCTCACGGATCTGAGCAGCAGTATCCCGAACCTCCTATCAATATGCGACTCACATGGGCGGGTGTCGGTTTACACTATTAATTGGTCGAAATCGACAATTTATGAGCTTAAGGGTCCACTCCCAATCCTTCCGGGATCCTGCCCACTGGAAGTGGCCATCACTTCTTTCAAGTACCTTGGAATATATGTCACCCGAGACGCCACAGAGTTCTCTACCCGTAATCTGCAACCCCCTCTCGTTCGATTACGTACTGACGTACAGCACTGGCGGGGACTTCCACTGACGCTGTTGGGCAGAGCAGCGTTGTTTAAAATGATGGCGCTGCCGCGTTTTCTATACGTACTTGAAAACACTCTGACATTAATACCTACCAGTTACTTTCAGAAGGTGACTGCACTGATATCGGGTCTATTATGGGGGAATCGGCCAGCCAGAATTGCACACGCGAAACTCAACAGGAGCTGGTACGACGGCGGGATCCCATTACCTAATATGCAATTGTACTACTGGGCGGCCCAGCTTAAGATTCTCAACCAATGGGTCCACACCCCACAGGATGACCCGGCGTTTAAGGCGGATAGGGCCCAACTGGGCACTAACAGCTTGCTAGCGCCTCTTTATCATAAGGGTACTGCGGCGAAACTGATGGGACCCACCAAACATACAGTACAGTTGTGGTTTAAGGCGCAATCGAAATTACAATGGGAAGGGATCATCACGAAACTCACACCGCTGTGGGACACTAAAGCATTAGGACACTTGAGGCGTACTAAGGGCTTCACCCAGTGGGACAACATTGGGATATCAACAGTGGGAGACATGTGGTCTAGAGAAGGGGTGGTCCCATTCGCATCCCTTCAGCAGCAGTATGAGTTGGGAAACACAGAACTGTTTAGATACATACAAATTAGACAGGCCCTTCTGGCAGGGATTGGTGTCAGTACAACGCGTTGTATTACAACGCGTTCCGTTACAACGCAGATTTTACAACGCGGGATCCATTACAACGGATGTCATTACAATGCATGTCATTACATCGCTAATGCGATTACAACGCATGGCATTACATCGTAAGTATAGGTAAGTATACCTTCTTAAAAAAATGTTATTTAGTTTATTGTAATTAATTTATTTAAAATAATTTAATTAAAAGACATTTTAAAATTGTCATTAAATTAATTTAATTAAATAATATCTATTTAATAAATAATATCTATTTAATAAATGTAATTTTATTAAAAATAGTAATTAATTTAATTTAATAAAAAAAGTAATTAGTTTAAAGTACATATTTTTTATAATGAAATTAAATTAAATTAATAATAATTATTTATTTAATTTAATTAATTTAATTTAAAAATGTAATTAGTGTAAAATAATTAATTTAATTTATTAAATATATTTTAATCAATTTGAAAATGGTAAATATAATTTAATTATCCCTAAACACAAACCCTGCCCTAAAACCTAAAAACACCCCTGTACCCCAAAACCCAAACCCTGCCCTAAAACCTAAAAACACCCCTGTACCCCAAAACCCAAACCCTGCCCTAAAACCTAAAAACACCCCTGTACCCCAAAACCCAAACCCTGCCCTAAAACCTAAAAACACCCCTGTACCCCAAAACCCAAACCCTGCCCTAAAACCAAAAAACACCCCTGTACCCCAAAACCCAAACCCTGCCCTAAAACCTAAAAACACCCCTGTACCCCAAAACCCAAACCCTGCCCTAAAACCTAAAAACTCCCCTGTACCCCAAAACCCAAACCCTGCCCTAAAACCTAAAAACACCCCTGTACCCCAAAACCCAAACCCTGCCCTAAAACCTAAAAACACCCCTGTACCCCAAAACCCAAACCCTGCCCTAAAACCTAAAAACACCCCTGTACCCCAAAACCCAAACCCTGCCCTAAAACCTAAAAACACCCCTGTACCCCAAAACCCAAACCCTGCCCTAAAACCTAAAAACACCCCTGTACCCCAAAACCCAAACCCTGCCCTAAAACCTAAAAACACCCCTGTACCCCAAAACCAACACCGTGCCCTAAAAAATAAAAACACCCCTGTACCCCAAAACCCAAACCCTGCCCTAAAACCTAAAAACACCCCTGTACCCAAAAACCCAAACCCTGCCCTAAAACCTAAAAACACCCCTGTACCCCAAAACCCAAACCCTGCCCTAAAACCTAAAAACACCCCTGTACCCCAAAACCAACACCGTGCCCTAAAAAATAAAAACACCCCTGTACCCCAAAACCCAAACCCTGCCCTAAAACCTAAAAATACCCAAACACCCCAAAACATATACATCAGTACCCCAAAACATATACTCCTATACTCATACTTATTTAAAAAATTACTTAAATTAATATATTTAATTTATAATATTTAAAAACGAAATAAATATTTTTTTATAAATAATAATAATTAAATCAATTATAAAAATATTAAATAAAATAAAATAAAAATTAAATACTTACCAATACTTACGATGTAATGGTATGCGTTGTAATAGCATCTGCTATGTAATGCCATGCGTTGTAATGGCATGCATTGTAATGGTATTTGCGATGTAATAGCTGCGTTGTAACAGCATTACGTTGTAATAGATGCGTTGTAAGAGTAACACACCTTCTGGCAGTGATCCCACCAGAAACTACACCCCCGGAGTCCTCACCGCTTGAAGACCGTCTGCTTACAGACTTTATGCAGGAGGGTGCGACTTCCCTAACGTACCGTAAACTGCTCAATAATCTACCTGACCCACTGGGAAAGCTAAAAGATAAATGGGTGGAGGATGTCGGGGAATTTGACGAATCTGAATGGAACGCAGCTATTGCGTCCCCCCGTGAGGCAGGCATATCAGCTAGGTTCCGTCTGGTACAACTGAAAATCCTGCACAGGATATACTACACGAGAACGACTCTACACAAATTGCAGAGGGCGGATCATCTGTATTGTCTTAGGGGGTGCGGTGAAGAAGGCACTTTCATACATACACTTTGGAGCTGCGCAGGCCTCGTGGGGTATTGGCAGCGGGTACTCCGTACCATCGCACAAACATTAGAAATCACACTAACACTAGACCCACGTGTGTGCCTGTTGAATGTGTGGGGGCCTACTGATTTAACATATTATGGTAGGCTGTGGACCACGATAGACCTCATGACAGCCAAACGGGACATTGCACAAAAATGGGGGACGGCGGAGCTCCCCACCTTGGCGCAATGGAGCAGGAATATGGACACACTCATGATAACAGAGAGGGCGGTGTACAAGGTGAGAGCCAACCCGCGCAAGTGGAATGGGATCTGGCAGCATTGGAACACCTACAGAGGGGACATCTGCGAGCCACTGCCACTGCCGGAGGATGATATCGATAGTTCTGAGGACGAGGCAGAAGTTGTCTGATTGTTAAGGGGTACTGAAGGTGGCACGCACAATGGACATACGCCTTATCTGATACAGGAAGAGTAGATGGGAGGGGCTGGGTGAAAGGGGAGGAGGTGTCAAGTGAGGCTTGTAGATACGACACCCAACAGGGTAGTGCTGATACCGATAAGCAGGAGAAATATTGTGTCTGTTAATATTGAGTCAGGTATTAATTTATACTATGAAATCAAAAATGAAACTGTACATATTCCAAATCATTCATCCCTCACAGTCAATCACTACATCCCCCATTCAAACATCCGCTCTCACACCCAAGGAAAGGATCTATTTACAATAAGAATTCAATAAAGCATATACACAAAACCATAGACAATATGTTTTTCTGCTGATTCTTATTTGAATACTATTAACCTTTAGATGTTCCCACGAGGCGTGGGCTGGATTGATTCACGACGGGTTTATTTATTTATAAAAGGCTCTTCTTTAGTAAGAGCTGTGAGGTCCTGATGAGAACTCCATACCAAGTAGGAGTTTGAAACGCCTAGACCGTTAGTTTTTACGCCATAAGATCTCTAAACTGTTAAAGGGAGAGGGGAAATTATTTTGTCCCCCCCCCCACCATTGTTCCCCCCGTCGTGTGCCCCCCACTCCAAAATCTGGGGGGGGGGGGGCTATATCCCCCATGTTCCCCACACTTCCTATGCCCATGGGGTCACCACCTCAATGACAGCACCTTACCCGCTCAACCCTCCTTAATCGTCACTCCCTACAATGAACAAGTTACTTACCTTCGGTAACGATATATCTGTAAGAAACAGTAGTTAGTATTAGATTCCTTACCTTAGAATATCCCCAGGCGTCAGTCTGGATCCAGAAACTTTTGCGTAGCAGTACCCCTGCGCGTCGGTATGCGTCGTCTGCAGGCGTCCCCTGCGGCTCCGCGTCCGTCATCGGCGTTGTGCGCCGTGATGACGTCGCTGGAGTATATAGACGCCGCCTCCGCGCGCTGACGTCAGTTCTTTGTACACAGCTTTTCCGCGCCAGAACACGCAGAGCCATGTAAGAACCAACACTGGTGCCAATTAAAACTAGGGCCCTGGAAGGGATGTCCTTAACCCTAGGTATCAGTTCGCAGAACGGGGAGGATGGGTGGGGCGGTAAGGAATCTAATACCAACTACTGTTTCTTACAGATTTATCGTTACCGAAGGTAAGTAACTTGTTCATCTGAAAGAAACAGGTTAGTATTAGATTCCTTAACTTAGAATAGATACCCCAGCAATACCAACCCCGGTGGTGGGTCTGCGAACCAATACAATCCTACACCAGAAAGTCCTGGAGGACAGAACGGCCAAAGAAGCCATCCCTCCGGACTGGACTGTCCAGGCAGTAGTGCCTCGCAAATGTGTGCAGCGAGGCCCACGTAGCCGCCTGGCAAATGTCCTGCAAGGGGACTTCCCGGCCCAGGGCAGTAGTAGCCGCCGTGGCCCGAGTGGAATGGGCCCTCAGCCCAACAGGAGGCTCCTTCCGAGCCAAAGAGTAGCACGCTTTGATGCACAGAACGACCAACCGAGAGATGGTCCGTTTATGCACCGCCCGTCCCTTCTTCGCACCCACGTAGCCAACAAACAGTTGGTCATCCACCCGGAACTGGTGTGTGCGATCCATATAAAAGGAGAGCGCACGTTTTGGGTCCAGACGATGGAGCCGCTCTTCATCCTTTGAAGGATGCGGAGGCGGGAAGAAGGAGGGTAAGGTGATGGACTGCCCGATGTGAAAAGCAGAGACTACTTTGGGCAGGAAAGACGGTCTAGTTCTCAGAACCACCTTGTCTGGATGAATGGACATGAAAGGAGGTTTGACAGAAAGAGCCTGGAGCTCACTCACTCTCCTGACAGAGGTGATGGCAACCAGGAAGGCCGTCTTTAAAGTCAGGAGACGTAGAGGACAGGAATGAAGTGGCTCAAAGTAAGCACACTTCAAGAAGGTTAGAACCAGGTTCAAGTCCCACTGAGGCATCACAAACGGAACAGGTGGATACATGTGTGTGATGCCCTTCAAGAATCTTGTTACAATAGGGGACTTGAACAAAGAAGATTGATCAGGCAGCCTCAGAAAGGCCGAAAGGGCAGAAAGGTAGCCTTTGATAGTGCCCAGAGCAGAGCCCGGCTGGGCAAGAGAGAGAAGAAAGAGGAGAACCTTGGAAAGAGGGGCAGGAAGAGGGTCCACAGCCTTTGCTGTGCACCATGCCACAAATCTGTTCCACCGGCAGGCGTATACCGACTTAGTGGAGGGACGCCTGGCTGCCAGAATCACATCACAGACTTCAGGAGGCAAGTCAAATGGCCTCAACTGTCGCCGCTCAATCTCCACGCATGGAGGTGGAGGTGGAGGCTGGACAGGTTCGGGTGGAGGACCGTCCCCTGCTGCTGCGACAGAAGGTCCTCCTAAAGGGGCAGGCGGATCGGGGGACCGACTGACATGCTGAGTAGCTCGGGATACCAGTACCTTCGACCCCAGTCCGGAGCCACAAGGATGACTTGGGCCCGGTCGCGCCTGATCTTCTTCAGCACTCTGGGCAGAAGTGGTATAGTCAGAAAGGCGTATAACAGACCGCAACTCCACTCGCGCCGAAAGGCGTCGCCGTGCGAGTGCCGTCTTGGAAACTCCAACGCGCAGAACTGATGACAGTGCGCGTTCTCTTCGGTGGCGAAAAGATCTAACCAAGGCTCTCCTCATCGCAGAAAGAGGCCTTGCACCACATCAGAGTTCAGACGCCATTCGTGATCCATTGAGCACCGACGGCTGAGTTCGTCCGCCCTGGCGTTCAGAGAACCTGCCAGGTGTTGAACCATCAGAGTCACGCCCGGATGTTCCAGCCACTGCCAGAGGCGTAGAGCCTCCTGGCAAAGGGTCCACGACCCCACCCGCCCTGTTTGTTGCAGAACCACATGGCGGTGGTGTTGTCCGTGAACACCTGCACTACATTCCCGCTGACAAAGGGGAGGAATGCCTTCAGTGCTAGACGAATCGCCCGTAGCTCCAACAGGTTTATATGGAGCCGGGACTCCGCCGGAGACCAGATGCCTCTGATCTCCGCCTCTCCCAAGTGGCCTCCCCAGCCCTGGAGGGACGCGTCCGTCACAACAACGTGCTCCGGTTGGGGAAGGGAGAGGGATCTGCCTCTGACCCAATCGCGGTCCGTAAGCCACCACTGCAGTTGTCTCGCAGTGCCCTCCGAGATCAGGACATGGTCGGACAAGTTGCCCTGATGCTGGGCCCACTGAAACTTCAGGTCCCACTGCAGAGCCCGCATCCGCCACCGGGCGTGATGCACCAGAAGGATGCAGGAAGCCATCAGTCCCAGCAGCCGCAGCGTCAACCTGACCGAAACCCGGGATAACGGCTGAAAGATGGGAATCAAAGCCTGTATATCCTGAACCCGCCGTTCCGGAGGATAAACCCGAAACTGTGCCGAGTCGAGAACCGCTCCGATGAAAAGGAGCTTTTGAGAGGGACACAGGTGTGATTTCGGCACATTGATGGAAAACCCCAGCGCGTGCAGGAGGTCTGCCGTCATCTGAAGGTGGTGGACGACTGTCTGGGGCCAGCCCGCCTTCAACAACCAGTCGTCTAGGTAGGGGAAGACTGAAACCCCTAACCTGCGCAGATGGGCTGCGACCACCGCCATCACCTTTGTGAACACCCGTGGGGCGCTGGTAAGGCCGAAGGGGAGCACGATAAACTGAAAGTGCTCGTGGCCTACCGTGAACCGCAGGTAACGCCGGTGGGCCGGCAGGACGGGGATGTGAAAATACGCATCCTGCAAGTCCAACGCTACCATCCAGTCTTGCGGGTCGAGAGCAGCCAAGACCTGAGCCAATGTCAACATCATGAACTTCTCCTTCCGGAGGAAGCCGTTGACTTTCCTTAGGTCCAAGATAGGACGTAGGCCCCCCCTTGTCCTTCTTGGGTACCAGAAAGTAGTGGGAATAGCAACCACGCCCTACTTCTGGCCCAGGAACGCGCTCGATGGCCCCCTTGGCCAAGTGGCATGGCTGGAGGAGTGGTCTCGAAGGGGAGGGAGTAGCCCCTTCGGACGAGCTGCAGCACCCACCTGTCCGATGTTATCGTGCGCCAGTGGGAGAGGTGATGGCGAACCCTGCCACCCATCGGCGTCACATGGGCCTGAAAGCACGGACTAGGAGGATTTAGCGGCGGATGCTGCGGGGGGAGGTGTGGTCTGACCTCTCCGCTGTCCCCGACCGCCACCACGGCGGTTTCCACGGCCGCCACCGCGTTGATAAGTCTGTTGCGGCGCGTGGCTGGCAGCACGTGTGGGACCGCCCCTTCCTTGGCCACGAAAGGAGCGAAACGAACTCGTTTGCTGGCGCTGGGTCGAGAGACCCAAGGACTTGGCCGTGACCCTGGAGTCCTTGAAGCGCTCCAGCGCGTGGTCCGCTTAGTCGCCAAACAGGCGACTGCCATCAAACGGCATGTCCATCAATGCATTCTGGACATCTGCCGAGAAGTTGGCGGATCTCAGCCAGGCGTGGCGACGAATCGCCACAGTCGTGGACATCGCTCTGCCCAGTGAGTCGGTCGTATCAAGACCACACCTGATGGAGTATCTTGCTGCGTCTCGGCCTTCAATCATAGCCTTGCTGAGCTTAGCCCGTACCTCCGGCGGGCATTCAGGCAGCAGGTCCGCGACCGTATCCCACAGAGAGTGGGTGTAGCGGCCCAAGAGGCATGCGGTGTTGCAAGACCGCAGTCACAGACTCAGGGACGAGAAGACCTTCTTACCATACTGGTCGTACCTCTTAGATTCCCGGTCGGGCAGGGCCGACGGGAATGCGATCTGGGAAGTCGAGGCCTGGATTACCAGACTCTCAGGGGTGGGATGGGTGGACAAGAACTTGGGGTCATCCGTACACGGACGGTGGCGTCTGGCCACGTTCCTATCAACAGGCGAACCTGAAGCGGGCCTGGACCACGTGCCCAAAAGAACGTCAGTCAAGGCTTCGTTGAACGGCAGCAGTGGCTCCTGTGGGCATGACTGCGGTTTGAGGACCTCAGTGAGGATGTTAGTCCTCACGGCCGCGACGGGGAGCTCAAGGTGTAAGGCCTTGGCAGCCCTCATCAACACCATTGAATAAGCTGCCCCCTCCTCCGAAGCCACGGTAGGAGGCGAGACAAAGCCAGGGTTGGGGGGAGTCATCCAGACCACTGGCGTCACCCAAGTCACCCGTCCAGTCCACATTGTACTGACACTCGCGGGTCAGAGGGTCCTCAGACCCCTCCCAATCCTCTCCTCACCATACTCTGAATCAACAATGTAGACCGGCTCCCCGGGGTCCACAGGCCCCATCGGCGTCGGACTCGGCGTCAGGCGACGCCGGTTCGACTCCGCATCCGGAGTCGGAGAGGGAATGGGGGCGGCGCCGCCCGGAGCCGGCGCCGGGGAAACGGCGCCGCGCGGGGGCAGCGCCAGGGGCAGCCCCGATGGAATCGGCGCCGGAGAGGCCGGTTGACCAGCCGGCGTCGATCCAGAAGGCCCTAGCGGTGCGGGGGCCGGAGCCGGGGCCGGAGCACCCGGCGGCCTCGAGGCAGGAGCACCCGACCCGCTAGGGCCCTCGGACGGGACCACAGGGCCCGAAGGCGCCGTAGGCCCCGTCGGAGAAGACAGATTCCTCATGGCCATGAGGAACTCCTCTATCTCCTCAGGCGTCGCGCCTTGCCCAGGGACCGTAGGGTATGGAGCAGGCTGCGCCGGTGGCTCACGCGGAGCCGCGGGGGTGGGGCCACCTGAACCCCCGGCCGCATCGCGCGAGCGTCGGGGGGGGGGGGGGGGGGGGGAGTCGGGGGTACGATGACGACGCCCCGACTTCTTGTGTTTCCTACCTGAGGAACCAGAGGAATGGTGACGACTCCCGGAGCGCTCGTGACGGCTCCGCGACCACTCCCTCGAACGCTCCCTTGACCTCCGGCCGGACCGGGACCGCTCCCGACGCGGGCCGACACCCGGAGCTCGAGCTTTATTCGTCAAGGCCCGGCAATCGACGCAGGCGTCCACGTCGTGGTCGGGGCCCAGGCACCGGAGGCAGAGTCGGTGATGGTCCGTGACCGACATCGTGCGGTCACAGTCATCACAGTTCTTAAAACCAGCCATCCTACCGGCACCGTAGAAGAATCAAGGATTCAAGAAAAAAACTTGGTCAAAAGACCGGAGTACTGCACTTCTCGGATCTGCGCTAACTGGCGCGGAAAAAAGAAGAACTGACGTCAGCGCGCGGAGGCGGCATCTATATACTTAAGCGACATTATCACGGCGCCGACGACGGACGCGGAGCCGCAGGGGACGCCTGCAGACGACGCCTACCGACGCGCAGGGGTACTGCTACGCAAAAGTTTCCGGATACAGACTGACGCCTGGGGATATTCTAAGGTAAGGAATCTAATACTAACCTGTTTCTTTCAGATACCAACATACCCACACCGCCACAACTTGGTACTCGCCCAAAAACCTCTGAAGCTAACAGTTCCACTAACTTAACTACCTCTCCCTGACCACCTTTGTCCACTATCCCCCCTACCCAACTGTCTACCATCCCAGTAGGATTAAGCAGACTCCCCCTTCCTCCGACTTCCCCTAGACCACCCCAACAACTTAGACCTATCGCCCCTTGTCCCCCCTCCGCATCGCCCGACCCCACTGCCCTCTGTTGCATGCTGATTAATTGCCAATCTGCCTCCTGCCACGCTACTGAGATTGCTGAAACCATTCTTAGTGAAAATATTGACATTGCATTCCTAACTGAAACCTGGCTCACCTCCCACTCCACTCCAATCCTCAACTTGCTTATCCCCCCTGGTTACTCTATCATTAGAAAATATAGAATCGAACAAACAGGAGGAGGACTCGCCATAATTTTTAAAATTGAACTTAACATCTCGCTCGTTCATCTGCAAGACCCTTCATCCTTTGAATACCTTTGCACTGATCTCATTATGCCAGACTCCCCCACCACCCGGTTGCACACTATCATCCCCCTGGAAATAACATCCCCTTTACGGAAGAGTTGACTGATCTTGTTATACATTCCTCGCTCTCACATTCTAAAAATCTCTTCCTCTGTAACTACAACATCCATTGGAACAAAAGTGATGATCCTACTGTCATCCTATTTAATGATACCATGGACATCACCAATATGACCCAACTCTGCCATTCTCCCACCCATGACAAAGATGCCACCCTTGATGCTATTATGACTAACAACGACAAAGCCTCCCTCTCAAATATACTTCCAGTAGACTGATCTGACCACTACCTTATCCTCTTCACCACAAATAGATCCATGACTCACCCCGCCCCATCAGCTCTTTACCTAAGAAATCCACACGCAACCTTCACCTTATTCCTCCTGGCGAATTGGAAGCCACAATTAAGGCCCACTTACTTCTCCCCCCTCTCTCTGACAGCACCACCGACCTAACTAACCATTATAACAATTCTATTCTTGATGCCCTCGACCAAATTGCTCCAATCAAACTCAAACAACAAAAAAGCAAACCTCCTACGTCTTGGTTCAATTCTAAACTTGATAACGAAAGATGGACCCTTAGACATTCTGAACAGGTTTGGAGGAATCATCTAACTGTTGACAATATGGCTCTCCTTAGAACTGCTAGAGCCCAGTACAAAAAACATATCTTTAATGAGAAAGCCTCCTTTCTACGATCACAAATTGATCAGGCCAGAAACCGCCCTAGAGAACTCTTTAACATTGTTAAAAAACAAACCTCCACTGGCCCTCCTAAAATATTAGCCTCTAGTGACAGATGTGAAGAAATTGCCAGTTTCTTTACGAACAAAATCAACAAGATGGACCTATCCTTCTCTTTCCTCCCACTCTCACTACAACCTACCCCCACCCTATACACCCTCCCTAACACTCCCAACTCTCCTCCGTCCACTTTTTCCACACCTCTCGATCCCTCTCATCCCCTCCCTGCTCTGCCCCAACAAGATACCTTTCGGAAAATAAGCCCCTCTGCTAAAAACAATGCCTCATGGAGTGATTTTAGTCCAGTCTCAGAATCTAAGATCACTAATATCATTGCCAAACTAAAACCCTCCTCCCACTCCAAAGATCCTCTTCCCACCCTTTTGGTTCAAGAACTTAAATTTATCATTGCCCCTATATGGACCAAAATCATCAACTCCTCTCTTTCCACTGGCTGTGTTCCCCACCTCCCTTCAGCTTGGTCAAATCTCACCCATTCTCAAAAACACCACTGCTGACCCCAATGACCTTAACAACCTTCGCCCTATCTCTAACCTTCCATTCCTCCCTAAAGCCCTCGAAAAATGTGTCCTATTGCAATTAGAGAAACATATCGCCTCCTTCAACCTCCTTGATGTTTCAATCCGGCTTTAGAAAGGGATGCAGTACAGAAACTGCTATGCTAAATATCACTGACGAAATTCATCGCTCCTTAGACAAAGGGGAATCCTCATTACTAATCCTCCTCGACCTCTCAGCTGCATTTGATACCGTCCACCACCCCGCCCTTCTCACTCTCAAAGACCGGTTCGGATTAGATGGCAATGTATTCAAATGGTCTCCTCATTTCTTCAAAACAGATCACAGCAAATCAAGCTCAGCCACCTTCTCTCTAAACCTCAACCTGTCTCACTCAGCGTCCCTCAAGGATCCATCCTCTCCCCAACCCTATTCAATCTGTTCATGGAACCACTCACCCTCATCTTCAAACAAGTGAATATCAATTACCACCTCTATGCAGATGACACCCAATTATATTACAAGATCAAATCCCACAAAGACATTCTCCACCTCAATGAGACCTTGACCAGAATTCAAACCTGGTTCCATCGGAACAATCTCAAACTGAACCCAAATAAAACTGAAATCATCCTTTTCTCCCCCAAAAACAACTCCCTTCCCATTCAACTTAACTACCCACTCTCCACCTCTAATTCTGTAAAATCCCTAGGGATCAGTATCGACCAGAATCTAAAACTCATCCCCCACATTAAAAATACATCCAAAAGTGCGTGTTTTACCCTTCTCCACCTCAAGAAACTTAAACCATTTATTCCAGCAGACGATTTCCAACTTGTTGTCCAATCGCTTGTCTTTTCCAGGATTGACTATGGCAATGCCACTCTGGCTGGCACCCCTAAAATCCATCTTGCACCGATTAAATCTGTCCTCAATCTAGCTGCGACACTCACCTCTGATTGTAAAAAATTTGATCACATCTCCCCCGTCCTCAAAAATCTCAATTGAAATGAAATGAAATGAAATGAAAAAAAGAACTTAATAAAGCGCGCTGCGGCCAAGCGGCTTCCTGGCGCTGGGGACTTGACCAGACTCACAGAGGGGAACCGGGGAAACTAACAGGGAAATGCCTGGGAAAACAAGAAAGTTTTAAGAGATTTTCGAAAGTGAGAAAAGATGGGGATAGAACGAATGAAAAGAGGACGACTGTTCCAGAACCGGGGGGCCAGAACCGAGAATCGGGTGCCCCCTGTTCTGGATTTACGGAAACGGGGGATGTGCAGGAGGGAGAAAGAGGAAGAACGGAGAGTGCGGTTGGGGACGTGAGGAGTGATGAGAGATCCGATAAAGAGAGGGGCTGAGTGAGTGTGAGCCCGAAAAGGCAGACAGGCCACTTTGAAAAAGGATCTAAGGTGCACAGGAAGCCAATGAAGGGGCTTGAGTGCAGGGGTAATGTGAGCAGATTTAGGGAGACGAAGAATGAGGTGGACTGCCTGATTTTGAATGACGAAGACGGCGGGTTTCATAAGCGGGTATGCCCACGTACAAGCCATTCCCATAGTCAAGGCGGGAAGTGATGAGAGCCATGACTATGGTTTTGAGGGCGTCCGTAGAGAAATACCGAGAGATCTTCCGGATGAGGCGGAGGGACAGGAAGCAGGAAGATACAACGGAGCTAATTTGGGCATGCATAGACAGGTCGTGACTGACCTGGATACCCAAGGTTCGGACTGAGGAAACCGGTGAAGGGAGGGAGCCAAAGGAAGGGGGCCAGTGAACCGTGGACTAAGGGTCAGAGGAACCACCTGTGAGGACAAGCTCCGTCTTGTCCGGATTGAGCTTCAAATGATTGATGCTCATCCAATCGGATATAAAAACTAAGGTAGAGCAAAGCTTAGGGAGAGAGACAGAAGGGGAGGAGAGATCAAAGACGAGCTGGAGGTCATCCGCGTAGTTATACACAGAGACCCCCAACTCGAGAAGAGAACTGATAAGGGGGTAGATGTAAAGATTGAAAAGGAGAGGGGACAGGGAAGAGCCTTGGGGAACCCCACAGGTAACCAAGCGAGAGGGAGCGGAGAAACCTGAGAGGTGGACCGCTTGGGACCTGCCCTGAATAAAGGACGCAAGCCAGGAAAGTGCAGCGCCCCGGATGCCCGCGGCGCTGACACGGTCGAGAAGGATGGAGTGATCGACCGTGTCAAACACAGTGGACAAATCGAGCTTGGAATCGGACCTTCTATTGGGAGCAATTGGCTCCCAATAGAAGGAAGATCCACCTATAAGATTGCCTGCATCAATCGCAATGCTCTTCACCAAAACACCCCTTCTTACCTTACAACGAAACTACACAAAGCTGGTTGCTCCAGATCCCTGTGGAGCACAAACTCCCTTGGCTTGATCCCACCCAGACTCAAATGTCAAAAGACCCAATCCTGTGTGTTCTCTGGTAACGCTCCTAAAAATTTGGAATTCTCTCCCTAAGGATCTTCGCTGCAACCCCTCTTACCCTCTCTTCAAAAAGGAACTCAAAGTACTTCTTCTCAACAAATACTGGGGTATCTAATTTTACTGACTCTGAACATGTCCACTCCTTTCTCTTCCCTTGTCCGCTCCTCTTCCCACCCCCTCTCAATCCCTTCATTTTCTCACTCCCCCTCTCTTCACCCCCTTCTCTCTCCTAACTTTTAATATTCACTTTCCACTTAATTTTATCTCTCTGCTTATTTGCCCCCTTAGCCCTGTTGAATGCATTATCATACTGTAACTCTTTTTCGCTTAATTGTTAATTTTATCTCATTATGTTCACCATCCTTGTAAAGCGCTCTGATACTCTTGGGTCCAGTAGCACTATATAAAACCTTTGAAATAAATAAATAAACAAAGATTATCAAAACAACAGGACCAACTCTCACTCCCCACAGGTCTTCAACGAGACGCTTGTAAATTACAGCTCACACCCAGCAGAAATGCACCTTTTTAGATTTTGAACCATCAACTGTCAAGTGGCAACAATTTTCTTTTTATCTTTTAATATTACAATAGGAAGGGGAAAAATTGCTCTATTTTTAGCTCGCAAGAGCCCATGGGCGTATGGCCAGCACAGAGCCAGTCATTCAGCTTTAACTCTGCAGATCTTTACAAATACAGTACCACGCCTGCCTATCTTCAGACACAAGCAGTCCCCCATAATAGTGTCAAAGAATCCATTTTAACCTTACTATAATATTCAGGGAAAGCTTCTTTAGGCAAAATCTTTTGTGATTTACCAACAGCTGTACATGTTCTTGAGACAGCCTCAGCTGGAGGGTGCGTAGAAGGCTTGTTGCCAACAGGATCCCACGTAGGTTCCCAAGAAACAAGACTGCTATCGACACTCAAGGACATTTAACCTAATCTATTCTACTTCCGCAACAATTTTCTGCGCTAACATGGTAACAATAAAGTGAATCTTTTGCCTTGACAATGATAACTTCTGTGGAAAAATCGCGACATAATGGTGCCTCCTTATGCCATGTAATTTTGCCTTTCCTTGCCGCAGAATTAGGTCGTCCATTTCTGCTTAATTCGAGTGGCCAAGCCAGGACTCAAGGGCTAATTTTAAAGTTCGATAGCAGTAAACGACACTTTCAAGAACCTTCATTTTTACTTTTGCTTATAATTAATTGCCGATCTGTCTTCTATCCCGCCACCATTCAAAAACAACCTTCAGAACTTTTGTTAAGCACTACTAAGTGCTGAAGCTAAAATACTGAACCCGCCTGGCGGCTTGCAGCACCATACCCAAAAAAAAAAAAAAAAAACGCCAACATTGCTGCGCTTTTATTGATGGTCACGAAATCTAAGCCAAGGTCGGTAATATGAGAGAAAATGACAACTGCTTCTATTTTAAACATTATGTAGAAAGAAGCCAGAATGTTCAATGCAAGCACTACTGTATAATTTGCACCGATTCGTGGTAAAGGAGTGAGCCCTTCCATAGAATGTTTCACTAACAAATGCCTCGTCAGGCTAGTAAGCGCTGTATAATTTAAGTTACAATACAATGCATCATAAAAGCATGGCAATCCCAGGCTACTAAAAAGAACATATACATTAAGAGCATGAGAGAAGAGAGGGTGCAAGTGGAGCGGAAAGAAGGAAGGGTGCGGGGAGTGAGAGAAGAGAAGAGACGCCAGGGGATGGTGGAAGCGGAAGGGATACACCAGATGAAAGCCACAGGTTGAACAAAGGTGGGTGGGGGGGGGGTGAATCACATGGTAGATGGCTGAGAAGGGGAGACACGTCCTACGCCCTGTCTTCCACTGACGGAGGGCCTGTGCAATGAGCCAGACTGGCCGAGCCGGAGGGAGCGCACCCGCGGCGAAAGGGTCATGTGGGCAGCGGGGGAGGGTGCAAGGGGGGGTCGGAGGGGGCTTCCTGCCTCGCCTCCTCTCCCTGCATGTGTCAAACATGAGACTTGCCCTGGGGGTTTGGATCCCACAGCACCCCCGCAATACACGAAAAGTCCAGGCATGAACTGCTCCATAAAACGACCGTCCCAGCTCACACCACTGCAGGCACCCCCTCCGCTCCGGAGCCTTTCACGTGCAAATCACGAATTAACGCTTTTTGTCTGGACAGGTCTAGATAAAAGACCTCGTTCAGGTGATTTCTCCCGCCTGCTCATCTGCAGCTTACCGTCTGGAGAGGGGGCTTGCAGAAGAGCAGATTGTGTCATGTAGAGTACGGGGAGATGTAAGGGTGTCAGAGAGTCCAACGTTACTAAAATATTAAAAATAAATCCGGGCGCTGTGGTAGGCAGCATGGAGCCAAAGCACATTAATTAAACAAGAACCGGCAAGGCGGAAACATAAAAAAAACTAGTGGTGCACACGCACCGCAGAGTAGCGGGGTAGGCAGCGCGGCAGTGTGGCGAACGCGCTCTGCTGTGCGTGCTAGCCACCGTCGGGAATGGGCGGAGCAAAGGAGGGACATGCACCCGCCTTTGCCCAATTGGTGCTGGCTAAAGCACGCGAAAGCCAATGGCAGCCGCGGGAAGCTACTCACATGCACAAGCGTGTGAGCACCTTTCAAAACCCCATACAAAAGGGCTCTCGCTGCGCACTGCAACGCAGGCGCGAGCCCTAAAAATGAATCAAATCGTCTACCCTGAGCACACTGCAATATTTCAATCAGAAAAGTTCTTATATAGTATGAAATATTCACACATTGTTCAAAAAGTCCATGTTCTTCATTTCAAATTATTCAGAGGGTTCTTACCACAGCTTATTGTAGTACAATCTTCACAAATAAAATACAGCCAACACGTGTTTCGTTGTGCGTAGTTAAACACAATTGACTTCTTAAGGGCTGATAAATATAAAGCTCCAAGCGGACGAGTCCTCCCGGAAAAAAAACAAGTACAAGGGTACCTTCTCACTTGCTGAGTCCCCTCTTTGCAAGTAAGAGCCTGGTAAATAATCAATATAGAGTAACACTGTGTTCAATTATCCACGCACTATAGTCTGATGTAATAAGAAGCTTTCCTGTGTTAAGGTGGGCACATGCGCCCGGGATCTGAGGAAGGAAGGTTAAGGGGGTCCCTAAAGACTAAATTTAGGGGCGTTACAGGTAGGTAGAGGTCAGGGACCAATGGGTCTCTTCCCTGGGGTGGGTACACCCCCTATTCTGCGACTCTCCAGTGGGAAGGGGGCAGGAGCCTGCCCCTGGTTGGCTGGGTCCCCCCATCCTCAAGATGGCAGGGACTCGATGTTGTGCTTCACCTGGCAGAGGTGGGCACACCTATCTTCCTCACTTTGCTTTTCCCGCCGGGTCTCCTGCCCAAAGTGGGGGGTAGAACCAGTGGGGACAAGTTGCTGAGTACAGCAAGTGGTCTGAAGAAGCTCACAAAGGCGATATACCTTTGAAGCTTCTCCTTCGTGAACCCTGCCCATACTGGGGAGGACGCTTGGCACCTCGTCCCAGGATGTGCATTGTTTCAGGCCCCCGAGAGCGGCAAGTTCTCGACCCAGGGGTCTAGAAACATGTCTGGGGGTGGCTGCCTCGGCAGCCACTCAGTCAGGTCACTGGGAGTTGGTCGAGTTTCAGGGGCATTTCTAAGATGCCCTCTGTCGTGCATTTTACATTTAATCCCACACTGGCATCAATGTGGGTTTAATGTGCTGAGAAGCTTGATACCAAACTTCTCAGTCTTCAGTGTAGCTATTATGATGCTGTGGAGTTCGTAATGACAACCTCCCAGCACCATATACTCCTGATGGCAGCACAGCACTTACAGTGCCCAGGAATGGACCTGGGTACTGTAGGGGTACAGGGCTCATGCAGCCGTAAGCCTCACCACTGGCATAGGGCACCCAGCTAGAGGGGTGACTGATATATGCCAGGGCAGTGTTTTGTGGGCATGGCACACAGGAAAGTGTAATGAATGTGTAGGTGACGAGCGCACTTAAACCAAAAAGCACATTTACCGCTCCTGTGTCACAAAAAAACCCTTTACACGTTTGAATTACTGGTCAAGAATGATGTAAAAAAAATTCAATATAAGAGCAAAGCAAAAAAATTGAGTCAAGCGGAGTACAGCACACTGAAAACTCTTGCTAATAATCCAAATGTTGTCTTTCAGAAGGCGGATAAAGGAGGTGGTTTAGTAATGATGGACTCTGATTATTACAACCGCAAGTTGTTAGAACATGTCAACAATCAGGAAATCTATGAATATTTGAATGGGGATCCTACTGCTGAAATGTTTGAAACATTGTGTAAAATATTAGATCAAGCAGAGAACCTCCATTGGATCGATTCTACCACCAAAAAATATTTAGCTAATCAGTTCCCAAAAAGACCCAAAATCTATTTACTGCCCAAAATACACAAAAGTTTGGGTGATCCACCATTCAGACCGATCGTTTCAGGTTGTGAATCATTGTTTGAAAATCCTGGGTGTTATATTGATGCTTATCTGCAACCATGTGTACAAAACTAGAAAACTTACATGGAGGACACAACAGACTTTTTGCGAAGTCTGACAAGACTCACAAACCAGGTCTCAGAAGATTGGGTTCTTTGTACCATCGACGTGGTTGCATTGTACACTTCTATACCGATTTGGAGGCGTTGAATGGGCAGTGCTCAGACAAGAAAATTTAGATGCACCCAAATGTTTCATCCTACAACTGTTGGAGTTCTGTTTACAGAAAAGTTATTTCACATGGAATGAAAAGTTCTACATCCAGTTAAATGGAACTTCAATGGGATTTCCGGGAGCACCTATTATGCAAATACATATATTGCAAAGTTCGAAAATGATTACATTCTCTCGGATCCAATGTGGCAAGAAGGTTTGGTTTTCTTCCGTAGGTACATCAACGACATTTTCCTGATATGGAATAAAGCAGAGCAGGCATTGAGACATAATATACGCACACTGAATTTGGTAGAGCCCAGGATTCAATTCACACATACTATTGACAATTGGGCTTTGTCATTCCTAGATGTATGGATCGAAATTGAATCAGGTCAACTAAACACACGCGTGTTCAGAAAAATTACAAACAAAAATAATGCTCTGCTTTTTAGCAGTTTTCATGCCCCATCTTTAATATGGAATATGCCGGTGTCTAAGAACCCGATGGATTTCATCAAACAACAAGCTATGTGAAGAAATATGGGAGAAACAAAAAACTAACTACATTCAGAGAGGATACCCTGAGGAAATCTTGAATCAACATCTAATCACAGTCAAATTGCTACCGAGGACACAACTGTTGGAGAAAGTGATAAAACAAGCATTTGCAATGCAATAGGTCTCGCATTAGGAAAGTTTGAGCTATTGGTATTGTAAATGGCAAAGTTTTTATTTATGTTCCTTTTTTTTTTAAATAGCTAAATTAATAGCTTCGTCATTTACAATGCCAATAGTTATAACTTTCGCAAATGTGATACCTATAGCATTTGTAATGCAATATGTTTTGTATTTACAAACCGTGAGAGGACAAAAAAAAGCTCCGGAACAACTGCCTCCTCCCAGGCCTTCAAAAGGGACCTCAAAGTTCTCCTCCTCCAGAGACACCTCCAAAAGTAATTCACGTCCTCACGCTATTTGTGAGTAAGACTTCCTTTACTACCTCATGTATTTTGGTTGCTCACATTTTTTACTCAAGTATTTTGTTTGCTCACGATTGTCACTATTACCTTTACTACCTCATGTATTTTGGGTTGCTCATAGTTTTTACTACCTCATGTATTTTGTTTGCTCACAATTGTCACTATTACCTTATGTAAGTAACGTATGTTTTTGCAACCTGTTCTTTTGTAATGTTTCTCATTATGTTTCATTTCTGTTCCTAATGTGAAGCGCTCTGACGCCTTCGGGTAAAGTCCGCGCTATATAAAAATGCATAAATACATGAATAAATAAATACCGCCTTCGGGTAAAGTCCGCGCTATATAAAAATGCATAAATAACTAAATAAATAAATACCGCAAATCACCGCCGTCACTCTGCCGGCCTGCGACCAGGAAGTCAGGCAGGCCGGCGCGACAACAGGAAACAGGAAGTAGGAGGGCGGAAGCCTACCCCGCCTCCCACGGAAGAGCCGAGATTGGACGGAGCCTTGTTTGGAGCACCGGAGCAGGCAGGATCCTACCCTGCACCCCGGTGCCGAAGGAGGGAAGAAGAGTCCTGCTGCCGGGCCCTGCAGCTGAGGAGAGCCGCCGCACGAAGGAAGCCGGTGAGTGGGTTGCTGAGCGGGGGAAAGCATGTGCGCGCGCGAGTGCGGGGGGGGGGGGGAGCATGTGCGCGAGTGCGGGGGGGGGGGGGCTTTGTATGTGTGTGTGCGTGCGTGTGACTGAGGGGGAGGGGGGTGTGTGTGTGTGAGCGAGTGTCTGTGTGCCTGTATGTGTGTGCCTGCGTGTGCATGCGCTCGCCTATGTGTGCGTGCGTGCATGCAGAGGGGTGGGGGCTGCCTGCCTGCGTCTGTGTGAGCAAGGGCTGTGAGTTACTCTGCGCATGCGCGGATACTCTGCGCATGCGCGGGTCAGACGCGCGCTCCCGCGGTGAAAACTGCGAAGGAATTACGCTCGTGTCAGATTGGTGTCCACATTCCCAATAACGGGCCACAATAGGTCTGAAGCAGACACCCTCAATGCTCACGCATTGAGCGTAGGTCTGCTCGACCTAAAAAACGAGAATAGAATGGTGTTCGTGTCCAAATTTTCAACAGCATCCACAAAGATAAGATCCATTATCAATAAATGCTGGGATTTATTAGAGTCGGAGATTGATTTCAACAAATAATTCTGCAACAAACCAGTGTTTGCATACACACGAGCAAATAACCTAAAGCAGATCTTATCAAGGAAGAAAAAACAATAGTCTACCACACATTTGACAACTGGCAAAAACGGAACACATAAATGTTGGAATTGCATCCATTGTAATAACGTCATCACTGGTGAGATACTGTCACACCCCAGAACTGCGGAAAAAATCAAGCTTCAAAGCAGTACTAACTGCAACTCCAAAAACATTGTTTACGCAATTAAATGCCCATGCGGGCTGCTCTACGTGGGAAAGACGAAAACCAGATTGCCTAAGCTAAGCACGACCGCGCCTCGACCGTGCCTAGCGCCAGAACCCCTGGACCCCGCAAACGCCACGACACCAGACTCCACTACGACGCCAGCAGCCTCCACGCACTCAACACCGGCCAAAACCACACCTGCTTCCAGGCCGCCCCGAAACAGACCCACGGACCCTTACTGCTACGGCACCTGCAGCTTCACCTGCGACAGAACCACCAAACCTCCAAGGAATGGACCCAACCACCTCCGCTGCATACTCAACACCCACTCTGCACGCAAACATGCTGTCGAGCTCTGGGATATGCTCAACACCTCTGCTCCAGACGTGGCCTTCCTGACCGAGACCTGGTGGAACGACTCCTCGGCGCCCGACATTGCAATAGCCATCCTGGACGGCTACAAGATCACCCGCAGGGATCGTGCCATCTGTACCGGAGGAGGAATAGCCATCGTCCCCAAGTCCACCCTCAAGGTCGCCACCCACGCAGACGACACCCTCAACGCCGCCGAACACCTGCACTTCAGGATCCACACCAACCCCAACACCACCCTCCCCTCAGAGGAACACTCATCTACAGACCCCGGGCTCAGGTCAGCGACCCCATTGCCGACCTCCCCAGCACCCACGCACTCGCCTCCACGGACTACATCCTCCTCAGGGACATGAACGTCCACCTAGAGAACAACAACAACGCCAACTCGCCACCCTGATCGCCAACCTCGGCCTCAGACAACTCGTCACCGCACCCACCCACGCTGCCGGCCACACGCTGGACCCAATCTTCTCCACATGCACCCATGTCGCCTTCAACCACACCACCGAACTTCACTGGACCGACCACCGCTGCATCCATTTCTCCTTCAAGAAACCAACCACGCACCACCGCACCCAACAGCTGCCTCGCCGCTGCTGGAGCAAAGTCACCAAAGACCGGCTGATCACCACCCTCGCCCAGAACCCACCTACTGACCCCACTAACCCCGACACCACAACCTCAGACAGTGGATCAACAATTGCGCCAACTCCCTCGCTCCGCTCAACAAACCCTCCACAACCACGCCAGCAAGAGAGCCACCTGGTTCACCGACGAACTCCAGACCTCCAAACGCGTATGCCGGAAACTGGAGAAAATATGGCTCCACGAAAGCACACCGAACAACCACGCAGCCCACAAGGACGCAACCCTAAGACATCACCACTTCATCAGATTAGCCAAGAGATCCTCCTTCAAAGACCGCTTGGATAACAACACACACGACAGCAAAGAGCTCTTCAGCATCGTAAAGGAACTCTCCAAACCCAGCGCATACAACATCCCGCCCTCAAAAGAACTGTGCGACTCACTAGCCATCTTCTTCCACTGCAAGATCGCTGACATCCACGACAGCTTCAACACCACGACCGCCCAGACTACGCCAGACTACACCTCCCCTGTGAACACCACCAGCGCCATCCGCTTGGCCTCCTGGTCCAACGTCAACGACCACGAGACACGCAAGGTCATAAACTCCATCCACTCAGGATCTCCGTCAGACCTGTGCCCACACCACGTATTCAACAAAGCAGACGCAGTCATCGCACCCCAACTACGGATGGTCATCAACATCTCCTTCGAAACAGCAACATTTCCGGAAAGCTGTAAACACACCGAAATCAACGCCCTCCTCAAGAACCCCAAGGCGGACCCCAAGGACCTCAAGAACTTCCGGGCCATCTCCCTGCTCCCGATCTCGGCAAAGGTCATCGAGAAAATAGTCAACAGACAGTTGGCCCGCCACCTGGAAGACAACAAAATCTTGGACCCGTCCCAGTCTGGATTCAGACGAAACCACAGCACCGAGACAGTCCTTATCGCCGCCACAGACGACATCAGGCGCCAACTAGACAACGGCAAAACATCAGCCCTCATCCTCGACAAGCTCAGCCATCGCACTCTAAAGACACGCCTCCTAGAAACCGGAAGGGAAGAGAAGGGCCTTGACTGGACCACGTCCTTCCTCTCCGGAAACACCCAGAGCGTCCGCCTCTCACCCTCCCGACCCTAAGCCACCGAAATCATCTGTGGCGTCCCCCAGGGCTCATCCCTCAACCCAACGCTGTTCAACATCTACATGGCTCCCCTCGCACAAGTTGTAGGAAGGTGGATACCTGACTATGGTTGCCCCCAACTTTTTGCCTGGTGTTTTGCTGGTTTTCCGACTTAGTTGGCCTGGGACCCTGCCAATCAGGACCCCAGGCCTACTGTTCTCTCACTAAATTACAACGTGTACCCTAGGTGCATTTACCAATTGGTACTGGGCCACCTTATCAGACCCTGTAACTCAGGGCATAGGTGTACCCGGGGCCTACCAGGGGCTGAAGCATGTATTATGCCACCCCTGGCTGGCCATCTAAATCTGACACAACTGGCTGCACGACAGCTGGGGCAAGTTGGTGTAATCACCCTTTGCCTTAGATATAGTGTACCTATATCTAACCCTAAAATGGACACACAGATTCCTATCAGTCACTCCTATGGCAGGCCTTGACAATCCTGAAGGCAGAGTGCTTGGAATCGTATGAGATGGTGCTCTGGCATGAGCTGAGCCCGTTTGCAGCTTGCGGAACCAAGTCCTAATAGCTGTTCCATGATAACGCATACCATATACTCTTAAGTGCATTATAATCCTCGCGGTTAAATGCGATCTTTGGTATCGCTTTATCAAAACATGTCGAGTAAGGTGTCATACGAATTGGAATACTAACCCCTCGCCAATTCTGGCGACGGGGTTAGCATTCCACCCTTCTAGAGGGACACAACATGTATGTGACTGTGAACCCCGGTTAAAGTTAACTCGAGCCTCAGCATCACAAAATGGATGCTGCCACCACAGACACAAGTCTGACCCCCTGCAGCTGGGAGTCCTTCCAGCGAGGGGAGCTTGGACAAAGGGTTTCCTGTCAGGGGCGGTGCTAGCACCATCCCAGACAGGGTTTTGTGTATCCTGGGTAGGCAGGGCTTTACAGGAAGGTGACTGCAAGTGGCACCCAGGTGATCACTACGCATCTGCCGGCTAGAACCAGTTCCAGGGGCACACCAGCCCCTGAGCTGGGGAAAGTCCGGCATGGGAGAGGGGTGTAACCACCCCCCTTCCTGGTCCCACCCCTAGGGCAGGACCTAGTCGCGTACCCACCCCTTTCTTTAGGATAAAGGCAGGAGCGGGGACCCTTCCAAATTAGATCATCTTTGAATCAAGAAACTACTTTCTACGAAAGGATCTCTCGACTTCTTCTCAAATTTTCTCCCTTGTGACTAAGGAGTAGTCACCCTGCATCCGCAGGCACCATCTAAGAACTCTGCGGTTTGCTGCACGTCCTTCCTCCGGAATTCGACCGACCAGCACGACGAGACCCGGCTTCCCTGGCACCTCTGACCTCTACCTACCTCTACAGCTAAGCTGAGAACCGTAGGTGCGACGAGACCTGGAGGGACCGGCCATCATCAGAACTGCACGACTTCTATCCAGCACGACCGCCAAGGGATCCTCTGGTGAGTGCTTTGGGGTCCGAGAAGCCCCGACCCTGAGCAGCTCCAGCACCGAAGTCCAGCCCCCCAGCATCCACGAGATCTGCGTGGGGCCCTTCTGATTTTTGGCTGCTCACCGCGTTGTCTGGCTACTAGCCCGCTGGCTTGTGGCCTTCCCGACGACGATCGACGACAACAACACTGCTGGTCTGGTTGCTCCAGACTGGCCCTTGCTCCCTTCCAAAAGAGGAGCACCCCGGACCCTCCTGGTCCACTCCAGACGCCATTTTAGGTCCACCTCGTGGGCTTGAATGTGCCAAGACTTGTTGCCCCAATCCTGGGTCCAGCGACGTCGACAGCATCAACCATCGTGGGACAGCTCGCACCTCCATCCTGGTCGCCGACAACGCCTCCTGGTCCGTGAGACTGCAGAGCCCAGCGTCGCCCACTCACCTGGTCTAGGTGACTACCATCCGGTGCCATCCTGGTGCCCATCTGATCACTGGCTAGTGATTCAGGACTTGGTCCCCTCTGCTTACAGGTGTCTTCCATCTTCGATCCAGGCTTGGATCCACCGAACAATCTTCACTGGTCGCCTGCCAGCAACTCCTTCTTTCAGGCTCCTGGTTCGTCAACGAGGGTTTCCGACGGCACTTGGACCCTATGCAGCCGCAGCCCCTGGGCCAGGTAACTTCAGCATTTCGGTGCCTCAGCATAGCCTCACTATCCAAGGGTCCAGATCCACTTTCGTTTTCAGCCTACCTTATCGGGTTCGTCCGAGAACACTAACTTTGCTTTTACTGGCCTCAATAGACTTTGTCCCGCATCCCGCGTGAGAGTGCACACTCTGCACCCGAGTCCCCTAGGCCTCCTACTAGTAATCTGAAGGTTCAGTAACGTAGTCCTAGCGATTCCAAAGCCTATTAGTCCAGTACTTACCTGCTAGTAATTTCGCATTCCACTTTTGTAGTATATGGTTTTTCGTGCCCCTCGGGCGTTTGTGTAAATTGTGCAACAAAGTATTTTCGTAAGAGTTTTGTTGTGTGCTTAGTACCCTGTCCTCATAAAGAGTACAGGGCTGTTGTGATCTAAATAAATACACTGTTTATTTTCATAACACTTGTGTGGTGTCCTTTCACTGGTGTTCAAGGGGTATATGTGATGGTATAACAGCTGGCTTAACACACCCTTTAGAGTTTAGCCCGAAGACTGCTCTTGTCCATGCTACTAGGATAGCTGGTCTATCGGTTGACTTACAACCAATCATCAATAAGGGTTGTTTGAACTGATACATAGTGATCACTAGAATAGTGAGCACTGCATATCAGGCCAACTTCTCACACAAGTGGCCCACCATCACGACCTCAACATCATCTCCTACGCCGACGACACCCAGCTCATCCTCTCCCTCACCAAGTACCCACACTCCGCTGAAACCAACCTCCACGAGGGAATGAAGGCCGTCGCCGACTGGATGAGGAGCAGCAGTCTGAAGCTGAACTCGGACAAGACTGAGGTACTCATCCTCGGACCCACCCCCTCAGCCTGGGACGACTCCTGGTGGCTGACCACACTGGGAACTGCACCAACACCAACCGATTATGCACGCAACCTAGGATTCATCCTCGAATCCTCCCCCTCCATGTCTAAACAGGTCAACACCGTCTCCTCCTCCTGCTACAACCGCCTCCGCATGCGCAGCAGGATCCACAAATGGATCCAGAGCGAACCAAGAAGAACGGTGACACAGGCCCTTGTCAGCAGCAGACTGGACTACGGCAACGTACTCTACGCAGGAATCCCAGCTAAACACCTACGACGACTACAACGCATCCAAAACGCTGACGCCCGACTGATCGTCAACATTCCCCGCCGCGGCCACATCACCCCCACCTGTGAGACCTACACTGGCTCCCCGTCGACAAGAGGATCACCTTCAAGCTTCTCACCCATGCACACAAAGCACTCCACAAAGCTGGACCAGCCTACTCAGCTTCTACACCCCCACCCGTCAGCTCCGCTCTGCCAGCCTCGCCGCTGTCCCCCGCATCCAACGAACGACCTCCGGCGGCATATCCTTCTCCTACCTCACCGCCAAGACCTGGAACACTCTCCCTACCCACATCCTGCAGACCCAAGACCTACTCTCCTTCAGAAGACTCCTCACGCCCTGACTCTTCGAGCAGTAGCAGCACCCCCTCCCCTCAGCGCCTTGAGACCCTCACGGTAAGTAGCGCGCTCTACAAGTACTATGATTGATTGATTGAGATTAACCGAACACAAAAGTAAGATACAGACAATAAATGCTACATCGAGTTTGGCAGTACACTGGGATGATAAACACCACAACATTGCGCAACTCAAAATCCAAATCATAGAACAAGTTGGAAAAATACCAAGCGCTGATAATTCCAGAAATCTCTTACAGAGAAAAGTTTTTGGGATTAAAAGACATCAGACTATGATGCCACTCGGTCTAAATGATAAACTGGAAATGGCATGCTTTCTTTGAATATATATTAGAAAATCAATGAGGGATCCCCATCAGTTGTTGATCTTAAAACATCCACTTCATGTGATTCACACACACCACTCAGGTTGATACACACTAGAAGAAATACACGTACACAAGGGAATAGAAAATGTCATTTTTATTTATTTTTATCGATCGGGTACGCTGAAAAAACGGATTGTATTAGCCGAATGCCATACTATGAATGTATTACTGTGTATTACCATCAATTAATACTGTGGAAAAAGGTTTTGAATACAGGGTTGTGTTTTCACAATAACCAAAGCAGTGCAAAATGTGTCAGCTAATGTTGAATTTCCTACATAGACCACAATACATTGCTCCATGGGCGACGGCTGCAAACTGAGGCGGCCATCCCCTAAGTCAAGTGGGGAGGGCAAAGGCCAGACCTGGAAGTCAGAAGGGGCCGAAGAGTGGGGGACCTGATGCTCCTCCGGCGAGCTCCCTGGTCTCAGGAATGGCGGACAGCCACCCTTCGATGACGCAGGCGAAAAAGCCACCAAGCGGGGACCTGTCTCCGGGGAGGATGACACCAGTATGCAGCCCACCCCGACGAGGCAGCCGCCAGCGAGGAGGGACGAGAAAGGCCCGGAGGACGACAAGGGGTCCCCATCCAGCCCTGACCCAGAGCGGGATGAGGAGGGTCTACCAACCCCTTTGGCGCCGACCGGTCCAGCAGCTGCCAGCGCCATAGCTGCGTCACCTCGGCCTTAGACAGGACCACCTTATCCAAGGACCGAGAGGGGCTCAGGGATGCGACCCGAGCCCCGGTGACCTCCTGCGACACCACAGGGACTCCTGCAGGAGTTTGCGGCGAGGAAGAGGCGCCGTGGTCCGAAGGAGGGACCCCCAAAGGGTCGCGCCCCAACAGCATCACATATTCCAAGCCTGGAGCCAAACCAGTCGGCGCCGGAGCCAAACCAGTCGGCACCAGAGCCAAACCAGTCGGCGCCAGAGCCAAACCAGTCGGCGCCAGAGCCAAACCAGTCGGCGCCAGAGCCAAACCAGTCGGCGCCAGAGCCAAACCAGTCGGCGCCGGAGCAACCGGCGACATCCCGGAGGGCCCCGCGCAATGCAAGTGATCCGCTGATGCCACAGATGGGGAAGGAGGAGGAGACGGCAGCGAGCCCTGCAAGGCCGCCGCATATGTCTCCATCTGGACTCTCAACGCTCCTTCACCGGGAAACGGTTGATAGGAGGACGACACGCGGGGCCGCATCACCCGTGGAGAGCCCACGCCCCCAGCAGGCCCAACACCAGCCCCCAGGGACAAACTGCGACACTTACCCACCGATGAGCGGCGCTCTTGCGACTTCGAAGAGGGACAAGGACGCCGATGACGGCCGTACCTGAAATTGTCCGCCGAGACTGAAAAGGGGGATGAAGCCGGCTTTGAGTGACGCGCCGAGAGTAGTTTCATCCGGCGCTCCCGCCGCTCACAATCCGTGGTGCCGTGATCTTCCCCTAAACACCACATACAAATGACGTGAGGTTCCGTCGCTGACATAAGATGCCCACACAACGTGAAAGTCTTGAAGCCCAAAGGCATTCGCACACTGTTCACCAAAAATTAGCACGAGGGAGAAAAAAGGGGCTCAAAGAGAGACCGGATCTGCGTTACACGCGGAAAAGGAAAAAACTGACATAGGCGCGCTGGGGTGGGGCTTATGTGACCTCGCTGACATCAAGTGCGCGGACGACGCCTGGGCGGAGTCACGTGATGCCGCCCTTCCCCTGGCGCGCAGGGGTGCTGTGGCAAAGAGTTTTCAGGATCCAGTCTCAGGCCTGGGGATAATTCTACGTGAAGGAATCTGCGGCTAGTAGTCTCTATCAGATGCAATATTACAAGGATAGTAGAAATGAAAATCTGCCTTCTTGCTGGACTCCCCTAGTGATTGCTGATTAACAGGCGTCAAAGCTCCCTAGCATGGAAGTGAACTGGCTCGGTTTCTAAAAGTCCTTCAGCAGGCGGTGACTACTTCCGGTGACTCATGTCTGCTGTTGTATACCATTTAGTGTTTCCGTGGGTCATATAGCTTCTTCTAAACATTTGTATCCTCTTTTTATCTGTAGTTCTGTGAACCGCCCTGGATTCCTGTAAACTGCTCTTTAATCCTTTATTTTTGCAAACTCCTTTTCTTTCTGTTATTCTCTCCCTCATTCCTGCGAGCCATACGTCATTCCTGCAAGCTCCTCTTCTTTCCGTTAAACTGGCCCTCATTCCTGTGAGCCTCCCCTCATTTCTGTGAGCAGATTCTTATTCCCGTGAGCACCAATTCAAAACTCACAGGATGTTCTCATGTTTTTCATTACAACAGAATAGTAAATTAGATATAAAATAAAAAATCTGATGTAATGGATGTAATGGTATGTGTGGTGAATGTTTGCGTAGTGCAGTATTTTTTTCATTGAATACAAACGCGTACTAACAGAATGCGTGATAATATTAGCGTTGTAAAGCCATGCATGGTAAAACCACACGTTGAAATGACATACAACCACACAAAGTAAGATATGTTCCAGATGACTGGAAAACAAATGTATCACTGACCGCATAAATTAGAAGACAAGAAATTGAGGCAAGTTGAACACCACACTGGGTGGCTTCATGGAAGGGAGAGAAGTACTCCGCCCTATGTAGGCTGATAAGAGCCGAAACAAGGGGAAACAAATTGTCCCGACAAACCTAGTACACCAGTGTTAAGACTCAGCTCCACTATGTGGATAGTTACTAAACTGGCAAAAATGCGCACCAAAAAGGGAGATACCATCAAAGGGCATATCAACCAATGTAGTTTGCACAGACTCTGAAAAACTGGAAGTAAGCAACCATGCACGCCAACGTGGTACTACAGAAGATGCAATAGCCCTACCAACAGAATCAGTGGTATCCATACTACATCCAGTGCTAAGCTTGGCAGCTTGTTGCCCATTCCATATCGTTGGAACAAGAGTATTCCAGCATTCCACCGCAAGAGAGGATGTAGGAGACTGGCTTAATATAGGACGTACACTTATTTAAGTGAAGCACCTTGCACTTATCCAGGCAACCCTTATGGTGATTTTAGTGGTCTTTGATAACCATATAAAGCAGCCTTCAGGCTTATCCTGAGGAATGTTAAGCAGCTTGTTTTACCAGTTTAATCTTATAGTGTAAGTTAAATGAAAAAGAACCACACAGTTTTTATATAAAAATACTTCTATTTATTACACAACACTCACTAACACATTGGTATATCCCCAACCCGCAGAAATCAACACAATACATCAAAACACTGCAAATACAATCAGGTAACTAGTAAAAAATACAGTGGTCTCCAGGGGGGAACCAAACCATATACTAAAAGTAGAATGCGTACTGCAAATGCGGACGGGACTTGCACCACAAGACCCAGAGCAGTTGGGGACACAAGTAAACACCCAAGGCAATTACCCAGGACCCCATGAAGGCTATGTGCAGAGTGGGTACACAGTCGCAAGACCAATGAAAGTTAATGGAGTAGTCGCAGTTGCAGGTTTGCAGAACAAGGACCCTTCCCAGAGGGCCCCAAAGAATTCCCTAGGAAGATGGAAGGTTGGAGGGAAACCACAACTGTAGATTCTCCGGGAACTAGGTTATCTACGCCAGGGAAGCCAGATGTATTGGGGAGAAGAGATGTTGGAAACCTCCGGTTTATTTACATGGTCTCTAGTCATTGCCACTATTTTTATAGAGAGTAATGCTCTTTTTTGTTTAATTCCTACGCAGGTTTGGTCTGTGGTCAATTTAGATCAGCAGGTTCTCTTTGAGAGCTTTGGTAGGATTAGGTTGCAGGCACTCCTCGGGGTGGGTATAGCATGGTATATAATTCCCAAGTTAAGTAATCTGAGGCTAGATGTCTATCGGATGAACAAGCTACTTACCCTCTGTAACTCCCCATCCAACTGTTTACTAGCCGCACCATAGCGCGGGGACACACTGGCTCTAGTGTAACCAGGCGCTCTTTAAATGTTAAAATTATTATCATTATTATTATTAACATATTATCTGGTAGAGACACAGTCTAGCCGCAGAATTCTTAATGCCCTGCTCATCCTCCCCACTCTTCGAACGATATGTAATAGAAGGGTTATACCTTATTCAGTATTGGTTTTATAACCAGTGATCACCGTTTCACATAATTTTGTAATTTTATGTACCATTTGGTCTTACTTCTTAAATTAGGACTTGGTACTGTCATAACTTTCATTTCCATTTCCTACGTCACAACAATAGTTCTATTCTTATGTTTTGTTCTTTTATTATTGTCAAACAAGTTCTTCCATTTGCTAATTATGTTTCAAATACATTGACTCTTTTTGGCACACAGTTTCCATAGCCAGTTTCTATAGTGGCTCTGCGTTTCAGCGCAGAGGATTTCACAGTAGAAACTGATGTCTGCTCGCCAGAAGGGACTTGTATGACTCCACTGACCTCAAAACCGGAATTCACATCACAGAGTCGTAAAGCGCTATCCCCTGGTGCTCACAGGGACTGCTGAAAAAATTCCAGATCCAGTCTGACTCCTGGGGAGAATTCCCAAGTTAAGGAATCTGCAGCTGGACTGTGTCTCTACCAAATAAGAGAGACCAGTTAATGGACCAAACTGGTCTCAGAGCCATTCAAAAGTTTTGTTTTGAGGGCAAAAGCAGCAGTGGTGAGGCAGCTGCTATAAAGTCTCACAGAGATTCCAATCTCTTAAAAAAACTTTTTGAAATATGTACTTTTTCACTTTTCCACTTTTATGAGAAAATGGCAACTTTCATGCTTCTCCCTGTCCCTTTCATGCTTATTTATTACTAATAACAGTGTTCTGCCTAAGCAATACTTTTATTTGATTGGCTATTATACATAGAGACATTTTTGCGAAAGATAAAGTTGCAAAGAACGTACATTTCTGGCCAGGCTGCATTAGAGTGAAAATTATGTACAATGCTTTCCTCAGTCTAAGGCGAAACCAGGAGTTTTTACAGCCTCTGAGAAGGGGGGAAATCATGGGGTTTTGTAAAACTTTGAAGGAGAAAACAAAACAAAAAATACACTTATAATCCTCTAATTCTACATCCACAATTAAGTTCTTCCAGTGGTACCCACATACAGGGACACTAGGGTGATTGAAAAACTTGCTACATCCCATTAGAAACTGAATGTGTTGGAGTTAAATGAAAAACGTTTTCTCTGCAGTTGTAATTGAGAGACAGACCTGGTTGCCAGGTAAAAGCCTGAGCCAGCCTGCAGTGAGAATAGGTATCTTTCAGAGGAAAACAGGGAAAAATAATCTACAGCTGAAGGGGTTTTGACTTTCCAAGACCTTAATAACACTACATTTTTAGGGAGGGAGCCCTTATCAAAGGACTAGGCAGAAGTTTATTTACACCCTAATCAAGGCACGCCTGAAGGGGTGAATTTTGTGGGAAATCTGATGGCAACATATGCCCAGTTTGGGATACCACAAACACTGTGGCAAAACACATGCTCACTGCCAACTTTAGGCAGGGAATCTGGTGGATTGTAACCACCAATCCATCTGTGCATTACATTAGGATGGTACTTTCTGGGCAGCAATTAGTCCTGTGAGACTTACAGAAATATTTAATTGTGGGTAAATTCTAATCTCATTTTTACCATGTTTGTACATTATATATTAAGACTTTGTTAAAATCAACATCCTAATCTAATGCAGGTAATTTGAACAGATGTAACTATAAAAACAAAAAATATAGTGGCAATGAAACCAATTAATAAGTAAAACATTAAAAAGAATTGCAACATTTCGGTAGAGTTTCAGAGGTTAATTGCAATGAATGACAGAATCGTTTTTTGTTCACTAGCCCATTCTTGTTAGCCCCCAGCAAAGCTGTCTTAGCATCAGAAGTACCCGTCTGAGTTTCGTGAAGTGGCCTGCAGTCTTAAATTAACAAGTCTGTTGTTCTATTCTTTGAAAAGATCGCTCTCTTTCTCAGGCAAGCTGAAAAGGCCCAACAGGTCAAGATGCAGATGCCCTGCACTAAAGATGAGTGCAGCTCAGCTTGCACAAACCAAGTCTCCCAGGAAGTTAAATATTATTTTATGCAGGGGCATGGCCAAGCCGCCGACCAAGATGGCCAAGCGGCATTGAAGCTACGCCAGTCTCCATCAGCCCAGCAGCTATTTCCCCCAGAGATGTGGCCCGAATTTCCTCCTACCTGGCACAGCTGGCTCGGCATGAGCTGTGACTGGAGATACCAAATCGCGGATCTGTGCCGCCTGAGCTGATTTCCCATCACCCGGCGAAACCCGATGCAGAGCGGACGTAGGCCGGAGTTGCAGGCCCTGTCCCCAATACGAAGCTAAAGGGGGACACGCAGCTGGGATTCAGAGCTGACCCACAGCGCACAACTGCTACAGAGCTGAAAGAGCCTGGTGTGGTCTGCACGAGATACGCCTCCCCCCGCCTCACGTCTTACCTCCTCTGGGACGCGGTCGCTTAAGACTGCTCCTGATTCGCTCCACTGACTCCCACCTTTTCCCAAGGCCCTGCGGGGACAGGGCCTGCGGGCGAGCCCGGAAGGCGGCTACCTGGTCGCTCCAGGTGTGGAGTAGGGGGAGGCAGGGCAGACTCGAGGCTGCGGGTGCCCAGTTGCCCCCTCCGGTGCACTGCTTTAAACAGCCCAGCCTCCTGTTAATGCGACCATAAACGTATGGCACGCTGATACACCAGCCAGAAGCGGTGAAGGGCATACAATCTCTTCACGACCACACACGAAGCCGGCAGCAAATTACTCCTTGGGCCTGCAAATTGGTGTGCTGTCTTCAGGCCTTGGCGCCACCCTGCCATCAACCCGCTAAACCTTCCAAGGGACCTTTCATGCCTATTGAGGCCAGTTAACTCCCTCGGGTGAAGTCACACGATCTTTGGTAAAGGTAGCTGCGCCCGCCTTTCAAGACACAATACTCCTCCCTCATCAGGCCGATCGGAGGGGAGCGTTCCTGAAACTTTCGCACCCTGGTCACGCCTGGCCTCTCCTTTTTTCTGCCCATCTGTTGAGAGTGTGAGTGGTCACTTTCATTATCGGACATTAAGGTGATTGATATCTGCCATCGCGTTCACCCCGGATACTGCGCAGCAGCATGGTCCGCAAGGACCCCAAGCAACAAACTCTCCCTTTCGAAAAAATGACCGATAGCAGACCAGAGGGCAGCTCCATCATGGCGGAAGGTGGACAGGACACTGTGCGTGGTGATGATCCCTACGACCCTCCCGTGTCCCTGCTCCAGGAGATGAGGGCCGGCTTCAGGGCCCTTGACGGGCGTTTCGATGTTCTTGACAAAAATCTGGAGAGCATGGGGGCCAAGCTCCAAGTCCATGACCGGCGCCTCAACGTGTTGGAGGCGCGCATTTTAGACATCGAAGATGGCACGGCGCAATCACTCAAATGTCTAGAAAGAGTGGAACGCATCCTCAAAGATGTGGTGATTAAGAACGAAGATTTGGAAGCCTGAAGAAGACGGAACAATATCTGCATACTTGGGGTTCCAGAGACCACTGCAACGGGCCGTCTAGACCTCTTTGTGGAGCCCTTGCTTTCGGATCTCTTCGGGAGAGAGGCCTTTACCCTAGGATTTGTGGTTCCTCTTCGTGGACCCTGCCCATCCTGGGGGTGGAGGCTTGGCACTTCGTCCCAGAATGGGCATTGTTTCAGACTGCCGAGAGGAGCAGGCTCTCGGCCCAGAGGTCCAGAAACATGTCTGGTGGAGGCAGCTGACAAGCAGCCACTCAGTCAGGACACTAGAGTTAGGTCGTTTTTCAGGGGGCATCTCTAAGATACTTTGTGAGTGCATTTTTCTTTAAATCCCACTCCGGCATCGGTGTGAGATTAATGTGCAGAGAAGTTTGATACCAAACTTCCCAGTTTGCAGTAAAGCCATTATGGTTCTGCAGAGTTCGTAATGACAAACTCCACCACCATATACCCTTAATCGCATTACTGCAAATAGTTTAGACACTGTAGGGGTACAGGGCTCATGCACGTGTACCCTCACAACTGGACTAGCGCACACAGCTAGAGGGGTGACTGGTCTATGCCAGGGCAGTGGGTTGTACGCAAAGCATACAGGGATGTGTGCCGTGTCGACTCTTCACTTTCAGCGCCATGACGCCCGCTGGCAAATTTTATTTACATACACTGTTGTTCTGCACCAAAACACGCAGCCTGCAATGGCAGTGTGCAAGTGTAAAGGTATAGGGCCTCTAAGGGTGGCACAATAATTTCTGAGACCCTTTAAGTCCTTCCCTGGTCACAGTGCCCTTGGTACCTAGGGTACCTATTACAAGGGACTGACATGTGGCCAAAGAGTTGCCAATTGGATTTTACGACAGTACTGTTTAGGGAAATATCATAGGGCCTGGGTACCTGGTTGGCAGAAACCCAGGGCACACTCAGTCAAAGTACATCAACAGTTTAGCAAAAAGTTGGGGCAACTATGCAAAAAGAGGCACTTTTCTACAGCTATCAAAAATGCATTCCCCCACAATCTCAGCAGAGCATTACGGCCGGCATAGTAACAGTATTTTGTGTTACTGTATGTCATAAATTGGTCCAACTTTGTTTTTCACAAGCGGGTGTTCAACTGGGGTGTACATGCAACTCCTGTCTGCCCATGCAAGGTCCACTTTCAGAACATGCTTGGTTGTCATTTTGATGCGTTGCTTCATTGGCGAATCCGATATCCTTAGGCTTCTTCAGACAGGGAAAGAGATCGAGTTCCCTATTACTTGTTCCAGTAATAAATATATGTTGTATTGTCCGTGCATATCAATAAGAAGCTTCCTTTTGTTCTTAGGAGAACAGAATGAAGACCCATGGCAATGGCTCTCATCCCCAGAAAACTGATGTGAAGGTGGGTTTAGTGTGCTGACCATACAGTCAGTCGGATCTTTGTTTGAGGAAGGTCAACCAACTGTGGAATTTTAGTGTTAGAACCACCATGGCAGAACTTGTCTTATGCTCGGTGTCAAGTTGATGAGGCCAAACGACCCTTGAGATTGTAATCACTGCTTGTCCAACTCCACCTGGAATGAAAGTATATGCATGTGACAATCTGCAATTAAATAAATGCAAGAACATTATTCTAAAATAGGCTTGTAAATTCTCATGGTGGTGATGTTTTACTTTTGAAATTGCTGCAATAGATCAGTTAATCATTGTATTCTCTCTTTAGCTGTAACGGTGTTGCCTATATATCTATCAAAGAGTGCTCCTAGAAACTGAATCTTATAACAGGGTGCTAGTATTGCTTTTTTTTGTTGTGCTTTAGACCCAAGGTTTAGAAAAGTTGCAAGGTTGTCTTCAATGACTAACTTGTCAACTTGAATGATTTTACTTAGACTAACCAATCATCGAGGTAGAAGAACAACTTGATATCACCGTTTCCACATATGTGCTGCGACTGGAGCCATACACTCCATGAAGATTCTTGGGGCTGCTTTGAGGCTAAATGAGAGTACTTTGAATTAATATTGGCGTGCCATTTCAAATCGGAGATATTTCCTGTGTTGAGGATGACTAGGGATATGGTAGTATGGATTCAGAAGGTCTAGGGTGAACTTAAAATCTCCTTTCTGTAACAGGGAGAGGATTTCCAGCAGCGTAACCATGTAAAATGTTTGCTTCTTTAGAGATATGTTCAATTGACAGCGATCTACAATTGCTCTCTATTCACCTAACTTTTTCTTTATGAAAAAGAAGCAAAAAAGATGTCTATTTTACGCTGTGATTGGTGAACTAGTTCTATAGCTTCTTTCCTTATCATTATGGGTGTTTCTATTTCTAACAAGCACAGAAGTTGATGTGGTTTCTTGGATGGTAACAAAAGGTGTTTGTATGAACTAAAATGTATGCCCTAGATCTAGGACTGTTAGACCGCTATAATTTTCCACCAGATGAAGAAAGAAACTTTTCTACCTACTGGGGATGGAATACATGATGTGGCGTCCGACAGACACCTGTCATTGAGGTCTGGATGATTTCTGACTTTTAATCTGATGCCCGGGTCTTCGGTGTGGAGGTTGTCTTTGGAGAGACTCTGGTGGTACTGGTCTAGACTGTGGATTGAATGGTTGGCGGTAGAGCTGTTCATCAGGCTGATAAGGTTGGTATCCATACAAACTCTCAAACTGAACTCTTGCTCTGTGAAAAGGCAGGGTTCATCACTCATTTAACAATCCTAAAGATCATTCTCGATCCGTGATATTTTACCTGAATCATCAATATGCTTACCAAACAGTTAGTCGCCATCATAAGGCCTGTTCAACATTCAGCTATGCACTCCTGGTCGAAATGATGCTGCTTTTAACTACCCATGCCTTCTTAATACTGCAGGCACCAGCCAACTGCCTAAAACCGGTTGGTACTGTGCAATATCAGATTATTTGCATATCTTAAAAAGCTCGGCTTATAAGGCAGTAGACACTCCTAGTACGGACTGCCACTGAGGAGAACCACTTACAAATAAGAAAGTACGTAGTGGGCTTATAAAGCGCACAAATGCTGAGGAATCTTGGCGCTACCAGGAGACGGATTTAGCAAAGGAGAAGTGCCTTACTTCTGCCTGATGAATAGCCACGTCTTCAGCAATTTCCTGAACCGAGGGTTGTTGTCTGGTAATTCATTCCAGAACTTGGATGCATGATATGTCAGGCTTTTTCCTCCCCATCTAGCCCTTAGTATTCTAGGTTTCTGGACTAGACCTTTGTTAGCAGATCTAAGATTACGCAGAGGAATGTACTCACGGAATAGTTTATGTAGGTCCGCTGCTCCTGTGTACCAGGCACAGAGCATTAAATTCAATTCGCTGTTGCACCTGCAGCCAGTGAAGTGTTTTAATGCTGCCAGAAATGTGATGGTACTTTGTAATATTTAGCAGCATTCTAGCTGCAATAGTTTGCAGAGATTGTAGTTTGGCGCTTGTTTATTACCAGAAATGATCAAAGCGACTACCACAGATTTCCGTAGTTCTGGGAGAATAAGGGGTAAAAGTTTACGGAGGACTTTTAGCTGAAAAAAGCAGGCCGATGTTAGCTGATTAATTAGGCCTATGAAACTTAGTTCATCGTCCAGCAAGATTCCCAAGTTCCCTACCTTTCCTGCAGGTATTGGGCATTGACCCTCCTCCGCCAGCCACCACTCATGGTTCCAGAGCGGTGTCCCAGTCCCAAACGACATCACCTCTGTTTTTCCTTTATTTAATTTAAGGTAATTCTGGTGCATCCAATCCATAATATGTTTTAGACAGCCATGACATTTCCCAGCAATGATATCCACACTTGTAGATATTGAAATGACAAGTTGAGTGTAGTCAGCATACGACACCAATGACAACCCATGCCACCTGGTCAGCTCAGCCAGAGGTGTCACACAAATGTTGAAAAGTGTATGGGACAGGGCTGACCCCTGGGTAACTCCACAGGGGAGGAAAAATCTCTATGATTTATAGTTGTTCCAGCACACCCTCTGTTCCCTTGCAACGAGGAACGAGGCCAGAAGGCTTAGAGCCTCCTCATTGATTTATATGCCTTTAGACTTTGAATTAATAGCTGATGGTTCACAGTATCGAATATGGCTGAAAGGTCAAGTAGGATTAGAATGGCCTTTCCTCTGCCATCAAGCTGTCTAAATATTTCCTCAGTGGCAATTATTATGGAAGATTCAGTGAAGTGCTGTTGTCTGAAGCCATGTTGAGAAAGGTATAGGATGTTATTAAGCTCCAGTTATCCCATTAAATCTTGATTCATAGATTTTTCCAAGATTTTTGCCACTAACGGTAGACAAGATACGGGCCAATACTTTTCGACCACATAGGGATACAAGGATGGTTTCTTTAAGATTGGTCTAATACATGGGGAAGATTCCTGATCTCATGATGTTATTTAGAAGTGGAGCGAGTTGTTAACTGATCTTATCTGAGACCAAATTTATTATAGCGGTAGGGCAAGGGTCGGTTGGAGACCCAGATTTTGCTGTTTAAAACAGATCATTTGTTTTATCCGCTAAAAGAGGGGTAGAACTGCTCAACTGACTTGCCATGATCGGCCTGTTTAGGTCCGCTGGTTCAGGTGGCCTGGTATTACAGGAGTTTGGGAATTTTCGTACCAGTTCGTAGTAGATCAGTTGTACTTTAGTCTGGAAGAAGCTTGCCCTTTTGTCGCAAAGACTTTGGTCAGGTACAATGAATATGCTACTTACCAGTATGCATCTGTTCTTGGCATGTAGGGCTGCTAACATTCACATCTAGTGCATAGATCGCCGCCTAGTGTTGGGTCTGGATGATTGCACCTTGTTGTCCTGGAAGAGTCTTCGAAGTATCACGAGATAGGTGGCTCCTCCCCTGGACTACAGTGCGCATGGGCATCGACTCCATCCCCAGATTGTTTTTTGCCATTGTTTAGAGATGGAGTGAAGTAGTGTAAATGATGTCCATGCTAATGATTGAATGCAAGAAATTACCTGCAGCCGCTACGGGTGCCGGGGAGGAGGGTGGGCGATGTGAATGTTAGCAGCCCTACATGCCAAGAACAGATGCATACTGGTAAGTAGCATATTCAGTTCGAGGCATGTGGGCTGCTAAATTCACATCTAGTGCATAGAATATATAGCAGTCCCTCCATTAACGGCGGCCGCCCGTGCCGGCTGCAGAAGTTTGAAAAAGAGATTTAAGAACAGCCTGTCCTACAACTGTCTGCTGTTTAGAATGCACATCCACGCAATAATGTTTAGTAAACGTGTGTGGTGTAATCCATGTGGCTGCTCTACAAATATCCTCCAAAGGAATATTACCCAGGAAAGCCATGGAGGCCCCCAACTTGCGCGTTAAGTGGGCCCTGGGGGGAACCGTTAAGGTGCGCTTAGCCTTGTGGCAACAAATCTGGATACACTTAACGATCCACCTGGCTATTCCAGCTTTGGAAATGGGGTTGCCTTTGTGCTGGGCTGAGAAGGCAACAAACAATTGTTGTGTTTTCCTAAAGTGTTTGGTCCTGTCAATGTAGTACATTAACGCTCGTTTGACAACAAGCGTGTGAAGCATTCTTTCTGCCACCGTTTCGGGGTTTTGAAAGAATGTGGGCAGTTCAATGGTCTGATTAACATGAAACTGTGACGCCACTTTAGGGAGAAACTTAGGATTAGTGCGCAGCACCACCCTATTAGGATGAACCTGAATGAATGGCTCTTGTACTGTGAGCGCCTGTAGCTCACTGACGCGCCGTAGAGACTTGATGGCAATGAGAAATGCTACTTTCCATGTGAGGAATTGAATCTCACAGGAATGTAGGGGTTCAAACGGCGGCCCCATCAATCTGGTGAGGACCACATTGAGGTTCCACTGAGGAGCTGGTGGGGTTCTGGGGGGGATGACTCGTTTCAGCCCTTCAAGGAAAGCCTTAATGGCAGGCACCCTAAAAACGGAGAGGTGCTGCCTGTTCTGGAGATAAGCCGCTATGGCGGATAAGTGTATCCGAATGGAAGCATACGCCAGATTACATTTGTAAAGATGTAACAAATAGCAGATGATATTAGGAATGGATGCATCTAGCGGGTTGATATGATGGTCTGTACAGTAAATGACAAACCTCTTCCATTTTGCTGCATAGCAAGCTCTGGTAGTGGGCTTTCTAGCCTCCCGGATAATGTCCATGCATTCCGGGGGCAAATCAAGGTAGCCAAGCTCTAGGACTTCAGGAGCCAGATCGCCAGGTTGAGTTGTTGCGGATCCGGGTGCTGAATGTCGCCATGGTTCTGCGTCAAGAGCCTGGGTGTGAGGCGTAGTCTTTGATGCGGTACCACAGAGAGCTCCAGGAATGTGGTGTTCCATGGTTGGCGTGCCCACGTTGGAGCAACCAGGATGAGTGTCATCGAGTGTTGCAGCAGCTTCCTTGCCACCAGCGGTATGAGAGGTGCTGGGGGAAAAGCGTACGCAAATTTGCCTGACCAGTTCATCCATATCGCATTGCCCTGCGATTGGGGGTGTGGGAACCTGGCGGCGAAGCTTGGGCATTTTGCGTTCTCCCTTGTGGCAAACAGGTCTATCTCTGGATGACCCCACTGCTGGAAGAACGGGTGGAGTACTGATGGATGTATCTCCCACTCGTGCAGTTGGTTGCTGTACCTGCTGAGCAGATCCGCCATCTGATTGTCCTTGCTTGGGAGGTGTTCCGCCATGAGGAAGATGTTCCTCTGAATGGCCCACTTCCACATGCTCTGAGCCAGATGAGACAGCTGTGGAGAGTGTGTTCCTCCTTGGTTCTGGATATAGTACATTGCTGTCATGTTGTCCGTCCGGATCAACACGACCTTGTTGCACAGATGTACTTTGAATGACTTTAGTGCCATGAAGATCGCCATCAGCTCCAAGTAGTTGATGTGCATCCTCTTCTGTTGTGTTGACCATAGTCCCTGCACCGTGTAATGAAGTACATGCGCTCCCCACCCCTGGAGAGACGCGTCCGTCGTCAGGATAATCTGTGGCACAGGCTCTTGGAACGGTCGGCCCTTGCAAAGGTTGTGTGGAGTCCACCAATGCAGAGAGTTGTATGCCCGACCGGTCAACAACACTAGGTCTTTCAACTGTCCTTGAGCCTGAGTCCACTGGTGTGCCAAGCACTCCTGGAGAGGACGCATATGTAACCGCGCGTGCGGGACTATGAAGATGCAGGAGGCCATCATGCCTATCAACTGCATAAACACCCTCGCTGGGAGTGAGTGTTGCGGCCTGAACTTTTGAATGAGCGACTGGATACTGGTGATCCTTGTTGGATTTGGCTGAGCTGTCGCAGTCAGAGTATTGATTGTAGCGCCCAAGTACTGCCTCACATGGGCAGGTTGAAGGTGCGACTTCGGATAGTTGAGCGAAAACCCCAGACTGTGAAGAATGTGAATAGTGCTGGACATGTCCGCGGCGCACTGTTGTGCTGACTTGGCCTGAACCAGCCAGTCGTCTAGATAGGGGTAGACATGTATGTTCTGCCTCCTGAGGTGCGCCGCCACGGTCGCCAGACACTTTGTGAACACTCTGGGGGCAGTGGTTACTCCGAAGGGAAGTACTTTGAACTGGTAATGCCTGTTTTGAATGGTGAACCTGAGGTACTTTCTGTGGGATGCATGGAGTGGTATGTGAAAGTAAGCGTCCTTGAGATCCAAGGTTGCGAGGAAGACCCCCTCTTTTAACAGTGGAAGGACTTGCTGCAACGTCAACATGTGGAAGTGTTCTGAAAGAATATACATGTTGAGCGGGCGTAAGTCCAGGATGGGTCTGAGTGAGCCGTCCTTCTTTGGTATTAAGAAGTACAGGGAATAGACCCCTGTGCCCTGTTCTTCTACTGGCACAAGCTCTATGGCGCCTTTTTGTAGCATCGCAAGAGCCTCCTGCTGCAATAAGTGCAAGTGCTCTGCTGACATAGGACGGTGCCTTGGGGGAATGGTGGGTGGAGTGGACGTTAGCTCCAGACAATAACCGAACTGGATAAGTTTCCTTACCCACCTGTCCGTGGTGATGGATTTCCAGACAGGCAGGAACCGTCGGAGTCGCCCCCCGACAGGTGTTAGATGGTCGGGGGGCAGTGACAGGGAGTCACTGTTTGTTAGCGGCAGAGGAGCGGGAATTGTTGTTGCCTCTGCCTCTGCCCTTGGCATTGTTTCCTCTGTAACCACCCCGACTTTGTTTAGTGTATGAGGATTGTGCGCCACCCTTAGTGAATTGCGCCTGCTGTGCCATGTGTCCTCTGGTAACACCTCGATTGCCTGAGCGACGAAAAGTGCTTCCTCTAAACTGCTGAGACTGAAGTGCACCCATCGATTTCGCAGTCTCAGTGTCTTTCTTTATTTTTTCAAGTGTGGTGTCCACCTCTGGGCCAAATAGTCTGTCTGGATTAACAGGCTGATTGAGAATAGTGGTTTGTATTTCTGGCTTAAACCCCGAGATGCTGAGCCATGCTTGGCGTCTTAGCATCACACTAGTGTTGATGGACCTTGCTGTTGTATCCGCAACGTCCAGCGCACACTTAATAGCAGCGTTGGAGATGAGCTTGCCCTCTTGGATGAGCATCTCCGCACCCTCTTTAAACTCATCAGGGAGGTATTGTAGAAGCTGCTCTAATGTATCGTAGTGTGCCCTGTCGTATCTGGCCAACAGAGCTTGTGTGTTCGAGATGCGCCATATGTTGGCTGCCTGCGCTGCCACCCTTTTCCCTGACGCCTCCAGCACTTTAGACTCTTTGTCCGGGGGAGGAGCTTCACCCGTCGTCTGAGAGTTCGCCCTTTTGCGGGCATTAGAGACCACCAAAGAGTCCAGAGGCAACTGGCCCCGAATGAAAGTAGGGTCCCCAGGTGCCGGCCTGTACTTCTTTTCAATCCTAGGGTCTACCACTCGCGCCCTAGTAGTGTCTTTGAAAATGTCAGTGGCATGTTTCATCATTCCTTTAAGCATAGGAAGTGTTTTTACAGTCTTTTCGGCAGTAGAGAAAGTGTCGAATAGAAAGTCCACCTCTACCGGGTCAGCATGCATCTCTACATTGTGGTTTGCAGCTGCCCTTTCGATTAAGGCATTGAATGCTGTAGAATCCTCCGTTGGAGAAATCTTAGGCCCATAGGCTTGTGGGTCAGAGACAGGCTGGTGGTCACCCTGATCCCCTGAGGGCAACCATGAGTCCTGTTGTTCATCAAGGTCTGTGTTGTCAGGGAAGGTATACTGTTCCTCCAGGTCGCCCTCACCACCATCTGAACAAGTGGGTGAAGGTGTTGGACTTCTGGTTGGTTGGTAAATAGGCTCCACCAGATGAGGGGACCCCGGGAGTGGCTTTTTCTTCTTCAGAGGGATTACGAACGGCTCCAGAGGCTGTGCAGTAATCTTTCTCTTCTTGAGGGTCAGTTTTCCCGTATCAGCATCGATGAAGTGTTCCGACTCATCATCCAACAAGGGCTGACGACCAGAACCGCCACTTAGTTGAGTATGCCTCTCTTCGATTGAGTCCTTGGGCATCGACCGAGGTGCAAAAGCCTTCGGCACCACCTTCGGTGGCAAGGTAAAGTGAAGCGGCATTGAGGCTTGCTCCTTTGGTAGAACCTGAGTCGCCTCCGAGGGCGTCTTCGGGCCCGAAGAGGATTCTTTGTCCCGAATCCGTTTGAGGGAGTCTTGTACCTGCTTCGTAAAAGAAGCGGACGGCTTCGTCGATCCGACTGTAGACTTCGATCCACCCCCTGGGGAAGACTGGAGCGTGGATGACACCTTTTTTGCCATTGGAGCTGCCGATGCGCCGTCGGCCGAGCTCCCGCCACCGTCTACGGCGCCATGCGTCGCTGTCGATGTCTTCGGATCGACCGACTTCTCTTTTGGCGCCGGGACACCCGGCTTCGGCACGGCGCCTCTTTTGGTATCGCCGACCGGTTTCTCTGCCGACGCGGTGGGCTTGACTTTAGGCGGCACCGAGGCCTTCTTTGAGCTTGGCTGCTCAACCACTTTGGGTACTTTAGCCGCATCAACATTCTTCTTTGGTTTCGAGGTATCCGAAGAATAGGGCGTCGATGACGTAGCAGACGCCTTCGAGGATGACGGCGTCGATGACGTAGCAGACGTCTTCGGTGTCGATGGAGTGGCGTCCATCTTGGTTTTGGTCGAACCCGAAGGTTTCACTTTTGGTTTCGTTTTCGGTAATGGCGGCTCCGCAGAGGTGTCCATAGCCGGGCCGATAGGCGGGGCGGAGGATCGAGGCGTATAGTCGTGGGTAAGGCCTCGTGGCGATCCCCTGACCTGAGCCGTTGTAAAGGTTGGGACGGGGCATAGCTCATCCTCCGAGCTATCTTCCATGGCCCCAAATGGTTCTCCGTCGTCCCCTACCTCCTCGATGTCTTCCTCGAGGTCGTGGTCCTCGACCGCTTCTCCGTAGTCGGTCTCGACCTCCGCCGATGCCGGCGAAATCTGCAGGTGAAGCTCCTGCTCATCTGCCGCGGGGTCGCCGAAGATGTCCGCTGGCGCCGGAGCCGATCGTTGGGCCTCAAGGCGCGCCACGCGCCGAAGCTTGATGGTCTTCTTCGACCGGAACCTGGAACAGGCCATACAGTTGGCCTCGTCATGGTCCGGCGACAGGCACTTGTTGCACACTGGGTGCATGTCGATGTGTGGGTACTTAGAACCACACACGGGGCAGTACTTGAACGGACTCCGTTCCATTATAGCAACGTCGGGGTCTTGCTGCGTCGACAGGGCCTCGATGATCAAAGAGTCACCGACTCACACGAAATCCCACTCGAAGAGTAGGAATGAGCACGAGACCGAACGCGAACAATACCGACGAGTGAGTAAAGCCTTTTGGCCTTAATAAAGTTGTTTTATCGATTCCGAACAGGAGACGTCGAAATCACATCCGAACCCAATGGCGGAAAAAAACAATCTGGGGATGGAGTCGATGCCCATGCGCACTGTAGTCCAGGGGAGGAGCCACCTATCTCGTGATACTTCGAAGACTCTTCCAGGACAACAAGGTGCAATCATCCGGACCCAACACTAGGCGGCGATCTATGCACTAGATGTGAATTTAGCAGCCCACATGCCTCGAATATAGATTTTCTTGGTTTAGTTTGGATAAAGCTGTGACAGTCTTGGAAAAGCTCGCTTGAGGAACCTTTAGCCCCCTTAATTTTCCTGGTTAAGTACTTCCTTTTTGCATTTTGATAGCTTCCTTGTACTCCCCTAAGGTGAGTTTATAGGGAAGTTTGCTCTGTTCGCTGTAAGCTACCCTCCAGGCCATCATTAAGTGCCTACACCTGACTTTTATTGATTTAAGGTCTGGATTGTACCAAAAGGCAGAAGCCCTTTTTCGCCGTTGTTTATTTAGTGTTAGCGGGCCAACTGATCCATGGCTGATCTGATTCATCCATCCATATTATCAGCTGCCTCATTAATATCTGGCCCTAGCAGCGGAGGACATATATTCATCAAATTTGCTAGATCTTCTCCCCTGATTTCATGCCATGGCCTTGATTTAATAGGAGGTAAGTTATTTGGCTGGAACCTATCACTCTCCTGGTGCGAGATTTTGAAGAAGATGGCATTGTGATCCGACCATGTTAAGGATAGTATTTTCTTAAATGAGATATTAGGGTTGTTGGTAAAGATACCATCAAGAGTATGTTGGGCCTTGTGTGTATATTCCGAAACTAGTTGTGTGAGACAGAACCCTCCTAAATTGTCTACCAGTATGGATGTATTGGAGTTCTTGTCCGCTTCTAAGTGGAAGTTAAAATACAACAATATTGTACATGTTAGAGAGTCCAAGCATGATTCTATAAATGTATGTAGACCTTGTAAGAACAGCATTCTTGGTCCAGGCGGCCAGTATAGGAGCAAGCCAGGAAAGGATGCAGTGTTACAAAATGTAATATTAAAATCCATAGCTTCTGCTCCTGCCAACAGGCTTGTCACGAAAGTGGCCTTAAAGGTGGATCGATAAAGGATTGCTATGCCACTCCCTTTTTGCCCTGATCTTTCTACACTGGCCAGGGAATAACCTGCTGGTATAGCAGTAGCCCAGTCAGGCTCTGAAGTGTCAGTAGCCCAGGTTTCCGAAAGGAAAACCAGGTGTGGGTTTGAGGTCTGTAGCAAATGTTCTAATTGATATTTGTGCTTAATGCTCAATTTTGTGTTTAACAGTATAGCATTTAGACAGAATGCCTCAGCATCGTGATTATTATTGTTACTTTCCACAAGCTTGTGTGAGGAGTACCAAGCTGAGGTAGCCTTGATTCTTTCATTCCCTGGGTCAGGTGAGTCCTTCTCTTCTCAACGGGCGGGGGGCTGAAACAGAGGTAAGAACGATGGTGTCACACAATGAGAAGCCACACAAAGTGCACTAATAGCCATGATTACCATTCTCCCCAGTCCACCAAGCTGAATTGCAACGCTTACCCTTAATGTAGGGCTGTAGCTGTGCTGAGGAGTAGGTTATGAAGGGAAAACGGGCAGGGGTTCTGGCGCATGGCGCATTTTGTGCGCAGGCGGACTTACCATTGGCGTGCAGCAGTCACGTTAGCATGTTGGTTTTATCCCCCTCGTGCTTAACCACTAGCACGCTGACCTTGAAATGGGTGGGCCCGCTCTTACTTATGGGCACCGCAGGTCGCGGGAGGAAAACGGCAGGCAATTAGTCAGAGGACTGAAAGTGAGGTAACGTGCAGTATGAAATGTTTTTAAGAACGAGCACAGTAATGTTATTACGGTAAAACGAAGGCAGCGCAAATAGGTTTGAAATTGGTAAAGTACACTTTCCGCATTGGAGCATGACAGCGCACACAGTCACACACCTTAATTTAACCAGCAATCCCTAAGCCTTAGATAACGAACCTTCATCCTTCCTGGTGCAAAGGGGCAGAGCAGGGTGTCATTCGTGAGCAAGATCTACTCTCACTCACTTGCATAATCACAAAATCTGCATATGGGTGCCCAGATAAGGCACACAGGGGTATCGTCAGGTACTTCAAGTTTTCAATACTGCCTTGGGTTTACAGCTGCTACGGTTGCTGGGTTCTTTATTGGTTTGAAGTCCTCTGACCATATGTGGCCTATTAATGGAACCGTTCTGGTTATCTTCCCGGTCAGCTCTTTGAGGTGGTACAAGAAGCAATCTGTTTCCTTAGCTGGCAGGGGGAGCCAAATCTTTTGGTCGGCTGTTCTGTGAGGCTGTGAAAAACACTTATAACATCTGATCTGACGAGTTGCTGTTTCATCCCCTTTCACTGGATATAATCTTCCCATTCAGGGCCAGTATCACCAGAGAAAAAGGTGGGAGCTTCCCTTCCTCCTGTGGATCATCTGTAAAGCCATTATCATCGGCAGACTGTCCTGACTGTAGCAAGTGGGATGCTGTTGGTGACTGAACTGATGTAGGCAGTCTGAGTGGTACTCCTGAAGGTGTTAGAGGAGCGGCAGGCTGTGGTTTTTGCAAAGCAGCTGGTAGTTAAGCTGATGGAGGAACTTGCTTTCTTTAGGTGCTGGTTTCAGAAATCTTTAATAATAGTCGGCTTAGCATTATAAGTGTTCATTAACAAGATTTATTGGGACCTGTGTCATAGGTTGACTACGTTGGCCTGTAAGCCACCCTGAAAACGAAAGGTTATTCTCCGTTTTGCCATTCCTATTCTTGGTGTTATAAAAAACAGTTGGAAAGAAACTCCGCACACAGGGGTTTCTGCCTCTGTCACAAAATGATTAAGATTATATTCATAACCATCATCATAAGGGTCCTGATATATTAAATTGAGCTATGTAAGGCTACCAGCTGACCTAAACATACCATCCCGTCTAGAGTCTTCAAACTCAAAAAGGTGTTGTAGAGAGTTTGGCAACACCTTATTAGGAGCTGTATGCTCTGGAATTAGAGCAGATGTAAGTACCTGGGATTAGTTACAATACCTACCCCTGATATTAGTAGGGACTTAAGCTTCTTTTGAGTCTTTGGAGATGGCAGGATTTTTTTTTTTTGTCGATGATGAGATCATTAAACAAACACATGGTGATGCAAGTTTCAGTGATGGTTTTATTGATGAAATCGTCAACAGTGGTAATGTTGATGAGATGGTTGGTAAGGCAACAGTCAACAGTCAACAAACTAGTAGAACTAGCTACTGTTGATGAAGAGGATGATGTTTTTATGGTCATTGCTACTACAACAGTAACTGCCTCTTGTGAAGTCTTTTCATCCTTTTTCTTCGATGAGGACTACTCTGTTAATGCCTGCTTCACCAGTATCCATGTTTTTTTTTTTAACAACGATTTTATTAGTTTTTGTGTGCCATACAGTAGTGTCACATTACAGAGTAGTTACTACAGACATCAAATATTATCGCATATATTAGCCGATGGCGATTCAATCTGCTGTTACACAGTGATACACGTGGCGTGTCACAGTACGATTCACATTTCGGTACATGTACCGCTCAACTATTGACAGCTCCAGTCACCTCCAAATCTGCGCCATTCATCCTATCTGCATCTGGTTTAAATTCCTGCACACGGTTATAACATTATCTCATAGTAACATGCAATGCACCATCCCACAACCGTGCTTGTTCCCTTCCCCCCCGCCCACTAGTCCTCCTGTATGTGTACAATCTTCTAGCCCTGGCCTTTTGCACCACTAAAAAGTATTTCTATATCTGGTACGTTGCGTCCTATTTATGTCCGGGGTCATGGCAGCTCTACTCCCCTTGTCATGCATCTCATTGCGTAATGCTAACAATGTTATCAAAGGCTATGTCCAAAGTGCTACATGCTTCCAACATGACATCCAAGTCCATTGCAATCGGGGTTTTCCGCAGTCCTCTCACCTTCTCCCGCCTCAGTGCCACACTCACTGCCACCCCCCCATCGTAGCAATTCGCCATTCCAGGCATATGTGGTGGGTGGCTTTTTCGATTTCCACCGCATGGTAATCGCCCGTACTGCCAGTAGGAGCACCAGATTTACAAACCTATATTGGACTTTATTCTTGGAAGCTTTGCTCCTCAATCCCAGGATTCAATCCTCTATTGTGGCAGGTATCTCTCTCTGCGTGATCTCCGCCGTGTGGTGCCTAATCGAGTCCCAATACCCTCCAATACGTGGGCATGCCCTTACAATGTGCATCAGGTCCGCTCCTTCCGCATTACATCTAGGGCAATGATGTCGTGTTTGTGTAAACATTTTGTCTAGTTTACGTGGGGTAAGGTAAGCTCTGTGTAGTATCAGTTTGTATAAACTTGAACCTCGTGTTTCTTGACACTTTTCGGGCGTGTTCCATGACTCTCTCCCATTTCTTATCACCAAGGGCCTTACCAATGTCACCCTCCCAGGCAGTATGTAGCTTTGTGTGAGAACTCAGCCCTACAAAAAGCCACCTGATGAAGTGCCGGCCCCTTCCAATGTAGTACATTGTTTTCACTAGGTAATTCGCAGGGGGGTCCTGTCGCTCTGGGGCCCAATGCACCCTAACATACCGCACTAGTGCTGCTTGTAATAGGTATAAGTGGGCTGGCGCTCCTGTTTCCCTCACAAAGTTATCATGATCTAACAATACCCCATCACCAAAGAGATCCGCCATAGTAGTGACCCCCACTTCTGTCCAAGGAGAAAGTCTATGTGTCGTTAGGTGTCCGCCCTGCAAAGGAATACCGAGCAGGGTTATGTTCCCGGCGTATGCAGGGGAGGCGTTGGTATTCTGCAGAGCTGTCCTCCAACACTGTAACGCTGTGTGCAAGAGAGGAGGGAGATCTCGTGGGATTCTGCTGATGGGCAATAAGAGGGTGTGTAGAGCTCCCCGACCGACTTCCTACTCTGTCATCCCAATCTCCTGTAAATAACACCCGCTGTCCAGAAGGACACCCACTTCAACTTACAAGCGCAGAAATACGCTCTGAGGTCAGGCACTTCTAGGCCCCCTCCGGACATGCTGCGCTGCAACTTTCTAAAACATATTCTCCGTCTGTACGATCCCCAAAGAAGGTGAATTAGTAAGGTATTAATTAATTTAAAGGTGGTACTCGGGAGCATAATTTGTAGGTTTGTAAAATAATAGAGCAGGCGCGGGAGGACCACCATTTTTGCGATTGCCGCCCTACCCGCCACTGACAATGGCAGGGTGGTCCAAAATACAATGCCAGACCGTAAAGTTTTAAGGGCTCTGTTCAGGTTACCCTCTAGCATGTCTTTATGTGTCCGGTATATCCGGATGCCTAGATACTTAAATGTGTGAGGTGCAACTTCGAATTGTAGCGTGCCAAACTGAAAGTCCAGTGAATGCGCCTGCTCTTTAAAGAAAAACACCGATGATTTGTGTGCGTTGATAGCGAGATACAGTCGCTCGAATCGTTCAAACGTCTCAGCCATTGCATCCATAGGGGCGCGTAGATCATGTACATATAGGATTATATAATTCGCATATGCAGACAGCAAATGCATGGTGTTACCCACTTTTATCCTCATATCAGCCAGTTCTGCCCGGATCTTCAATGCCAATGGTTCAAGTGACAGGATAAATATAAGCGGAGAGAGCAGGCATCCCTGTCTTGTCCCTCTGCGTATCTGGTATTCTACCGATATGTGCGCACCCGTCTGCGCTCTAGCCGTTGGGGCATTGTACAATAGGCGGATCTTTCTAATATATTCCCCATGTAGTCCAAATCTCATTAGGGCACTAAAGATTTATTCCCACTTAATGGTCTTGAACGCCTGATGCATATCCAATGAAATACAATCCGCGTGGTCAAAGCGGTTAGGGGCCTCAGCCAGGAGGAAATGCAGCTTTGACGTACTGCGTGCAGGTAGGAAACCCGTTTGATCGACATGAATCAGCTTGTGCAGTGTCGGCAGAAGTCTGTTGACTATAACTTTACTAAGTATGTTATACTACGTCGTTAGTAATGACAATGTACGGTAGCTAGCCATGTCAGTGGGGTCCCTGCCTTGTTTTGGGAGTGACACCACCAGCCTCTGTGGTGAGGGGTAGGCACCCCTTCTCCAGCGCCTTGTTGTATAAGACTTCCAACTGGGACACGAGGATGTCCGCATATGTGGCGTAATATTCAGCCGGCAGGCCGTCCATCCCAGGGGTTTTATTGCGGAGGAGTCCCTTGATGGCAGTCCTAATTTCTGGCTTGGTGATGGGGTCCATAAACTCTTTCTGTGTGTCCACTGACAGCTGTGGGCATGTCACTGGGGATAAAAAGTAAACTATGAGCTTTTGGCCTCACTCTACAGGCTCGGAAAAAAGTGCTGCATAGTATTGTTTAAAAGCCTCGTTAATGTCCCCCTGTGTAGTTACTGTGTCGCCTACGAGGGTAGTGACCTCGGTAATAATGACATTGGGGGGGTCTTCCCAGAGCAATTTGGCCAACAGGGTCCCAGATTTGTCTGCCTCCGTGTATCTCAATTGTGTGTATTTTTGATGGTCTATGACTCTGAGAGACTCCAGTAATTCGGCATGCCTAATTATGGCTTCTTGCAGGGGTGCCCGCTTGTCAACATCGGCAACAGCTTCCTGTTATTGTTTGCTCACCTGCTCTTCTATGTCCACAAGGGATTTATGAACCTCTTGCCGTGCACCTACCGTCGCACTGATTGCCTTCCGACGGACCACCCTTTTAAAGGCGTCCAACTCAATCAACCTATTGGATGCAGTGTTGTTATTTTCGGCGAAATAATGTTGGATAGTGTCTGATATATTAGCACAGAGTCTTCTAGCATTTGAGGCCATATTCGCCAGATTGGCACTGGAGTGGTTACCGTGCCCCAGCCAATCACTACTTCTAGCGGGTTGTGGTCGGAGAAGGACTTCGCCAAGTATGTAGTCGCTATCACCTGCATTGCAATTCTTTTTTTTTTTTTTTTTAAACTTAGTTTTTATTGCAGATGCACAGATATGAAAAGGGTGACAGCGGTAGCATAATTCAAGCATGTCAAATACATTCCGGATATATGTCTTACAGCCCCCAACGTTACATCGACATATAGTCCATAAAGCAGTCCGATTAAATCTTCGGGTTACACTCAGCGCATCCCCGCCTCAACATAAGCAGAGGGTGCATTAATCATCTGGGCATCCACTTTTCTGTTTTATTTTAATTAAACTCCCCCCCTCCTCCCTCCCTCCCCAACAAGTTCAGATGTGAGTGCAACGTTAGCAAAACAACCGCTCAGTCAAGGTCGAACAGCACAAGCACAGTAGGGGCACCTACAGATCTCACCTACCCCGACTCCTCCCTCCTCCCGCCTTTCCTGAAGCCCATGGCCAGAGAAAACACTAGGCATGCATAGCGGAGTTGATATGTAGTGTCCCTTCCCATCAAGGTCTTCCCGCCGATCTCCCCCCTCCCCCAGCCCCAGGTCCTCCCACGGGTTCTCCCCCCCCAAGTCCACCATCGAGCCCATGGTAGTGCCGCCATTTTGACCAAACCTTTTTGAACTTATTCGGGCATCCCCTTGATTTGTACGTCACTCGCTCCGCCGCCATGTAGAGGTCTAATCCCATTCTCCATTCACCCACAGTGGGTATCGTCTCCGCCCCCCAATACTTGGCAATGTCACGTTTTGCCACTACCAGGGCCAATGTCAGGAACGTCAGTAAAGGTCGGGGGAGGTCTACATCATTGGTCATGCCCAATAGGGCCAGCTTAGGCTCTTGGTCGAGCGACACGGACAGGACCTCCTGCAGTTCGATGAAAATAAGTGTCCAGTAGGACTGTATTTTCACACAAGTCCACAATATGTGGAGGAAATCCCCACCCTCCTGCTGGCATCTCAGGCACCTATCGTCCGTTGTCTTCCCCATTTTAAATAACCGCACTCGGTCAAAGTACGTCCTATGGAGTACGTTATATTGAATCAGGCGCAGTCGAGATTTTATGGCCACCTCCCTTGGATGCATAAGGATTAAGTCCCAGTCAATGTCCTCCAGGTCTCCCACCTCTCGTTCCCAGACGGCCCTAAGCTTCACCAGATCCCCCAGCATGTTATTTGTGAGGGTTTTATACGTGAGCGACACGGCCTTGTGGGGTATCTGTTCCTGCAGCAGTCTGCCTTCTAGGGGTGCGTACTCCGGCAGGCCCTCAAGATTCAGAGCCTGTGCTCTCCATGCGTGGCGCAGTTGAACATACTTAAAAAATTGAGAGCGGTGGAGCCCATACTCTGTCCTTAAGGTGGCATAGGGTTTTAGCTCCCCTCTGGCGACGACATCTCCCACCGTGGAAATCCCAATGTCGTCCCACTGCTTGAATCCCTTAAGTTTGTGAAGTTCAGAGAGCCACGTGCAGTGCCAGAGTGGGGTCTGCCGGGTGGGTTTCTTATCCCAGCCCGTACGTCTCATCGCCATTTTCCAGGCCCGGAGAGTAATATGCGTGGCCGGGAGTAAGGAACGGCTCGCCGCGCCACCGTATAGGTAGGAAAGCATCGGGCGTGAGGCCAGTTTGGTGCGTTCCAATGCATACGTTGGGTGGTCTCCGGGGGCGTGGAGCCAATCGTTAATGGGGGACAGGTGCTCCGCCCAGTAGTACGCTTCAAGGTTTGGTAGGGAGATACCTCCACTGTATTGGTGGCGTTGCAGGGTGGTCAGTGCAATCCTCGGCTGCTTACCCAACCATATGAAAGATCTGAGGTCAGCATGCATTCTACGGAGGAGACTGTCTGGTATTTGATAGTATTCGTTCTGCAGGGCATACAAATATTTGGGTAGCACGATCATTTTGTACATCGCCGCCCTACCCAGGAGTGTCAGAGGAAGTTGGCGCCACCGGGCCATATCCGCCGCGGAGTTCACCAGTATTTTCTCAACATTTTTGAGAAGTGACCGGTGCCTATCCAGCGTGATGAACACTCCTAGATATTGGAAGCCGTCTGTGGATACCACCAGTCTGTCTGGGAGGTCCCCCTCACTCGCGTCCCCTTTGGGGTCAAAAAGGACGGATTTGTGCCAGTTTACGGCGTAGCCGGAGTGACTACCATATTCGTCCAGGTCTCGGAATAGTTCAGGCACAGAGGTTTGCGGGGCTGTGATATACAGGAGGACATCGTCCACCTGCATTGCAATTCTATTTGAACAATACATTCTATCAATTCTTGTGTGTAACATGTGAACTGGTGAATAGAAGGAGTACTCTCTATGGGCTGGATGTCTCATCCGCCATACATCACATACTTCCCATCCCTCTGCGCACCCACACAATGCATTCACCTGTTTACATTTCCCTGTCCCATTGAGGGGAGGATGCAACCTGTCCAGCACAACATTCATGACAGTATTACAATCCCCGCAAATAACCCATGGGTAAGTCTCCCACCCCGCTAGGGCAACAGACAGCGTACCAAGAACTTCTCCTGTTCTGAGTTCGGTGCATATATAGAACCCAGGACTATGGGCTGGCCATCTAAGGTTCCCCGCACTAGGATCTCCCCTGCAAAGCCATCCGTTGTTCCACTGATGAAAATGGTACGCCATGCCGGACACAAATTGTAGCACCCTGTGCAAACCCCGAAAATGTGGTAGCGAAAACCTGACCTTTCCACAGCTTACAGAGTTTCCCCAATTTCTGCTCAGTCATGTAGGACACCTGCATGTACACTATCTGTGCCTTGCGCGTCAACAACTGTGCGTGTATCCTATGGCGTTTTTGGACCAAGCCCAGGCCCCGAACATTCCATGTTATTATGGTATAATTATTATGTGTTTGGATTGCGTACCCAGCTCTGACCGCTAAACGTGCAGCATAACTTGTGTGATGTGGTGCCAACCTAGTGAAAGGCCAAACCCAGGACTACTTCCCTCCCTCAAACTACCCAATACTCGGTCTGGTCGGGGAACCATACCGGTCCATACAACTAAACACCAAACATATATATCTACATTGCATCCATACAGAGCCTGCGCAGTTTGGGGTACGTGGCCAAACCTACCCATGCAGCACACACTCATTCAGGTGTAAACTGGCGTTCAAACAGCCCCCGGGCCATACTTTCAAGCAGTTTGTTGCCTTTATAACCATACAATACGAAGGCTACAATGAACATGTATATTACTGTTCAGAACTGGGTCCACAGCATGGTCCATCCAGTTAGGGAATCAGCCCTTCCGCTGTCTGCGGAGTCACAGTAGGAAACAAGGCCACACTCCCTTCAGAGTCCGATCTTTGAGTTTCCGCTTCTGAGGTGGTCAAGTCTCCAGTCTGTGTTGTGGTTTGGAAGGAAGAGACCACGAGGACCGCTTTCTCCTTGCCTGTCTGCATTTGATGAGTTAGTGGGCGTAGCTGTGTGTTTCTTTTAGGCAGTCGCAGCGAACTGCGTTGCCCTGGTGTCTGCCCGGTGCGGCTAGTTGAAGTCGAGGTCTGGGAGGCAGTCCTCGTGAGCTTCTCAGGATCCATCACTTCCAGCCATTCCTCCACGTCCCCAGGGCTCTCCAGCAGGAACCCCTTGGTTGCCCCAGGTCTGACCACCGTTCCACGCTCAAACTCTGAACCGCAAGTCTCTCGTTCCGCCTCTGCAGTATTGTGCAGTGCCCAGTTCTGCTCCCCGTCAGCTGTCCAGTGCTGGATGTCTGCGCAGGTCGAAGCCATCTCGGTGGCTATAGGGGTAATAGCACGTTGTGATTGCCGTTTTGCGCTAACCCACCGGGCAGCCCCACGTAGAGTATGCCACCGCTAGTTACACATCACTGCCAGCGCCATTTCCACCCTTCTGCCGGTCTAATCACAGTCCTCAGCAGACTCAGACCACTTGCGCCTGTCTGGCCACGTGTGAAGCCCCTGTAACTGTGTCACAGCGTGGTTCTGCCCCCCTTCAGGGTTGTACATTTGCAAATTCTCTGCATCTCGTAGTAAAGCTTATCCTGGCTTCCATAGATGGCAAACAGCATGATTTGCAGAAACCAGTGTGTTCAGCAGTATGTTTATGCACCAGTATCCGTGTTTCCAGGTCTTCTCACATTCTCCTTGTGAGAAGATCCTGCCTCCTGCTCATTTGTTAGTCTTGTTGAAGTAACAGTTTCTATCAAATGTTCATGTTTCAACTGAGTTCTATTGAGAGAAAAGTGGTTACGAGTGAGTCAGAAATGTTTAGCTGTTCGCTGAAAAGCCAGTTGGAACGTATAATGCAGATTCTCTTGTCCGTTAAAATGCCAATTGTCATTTACTATTTTGCTTGGATAGTGGCTAATTTTGCATTAAACACCTGTTAGACTTTAGGCTTTCTTGGGTTGTGTTCCATTTTATAGTAGACATCAATAAACTAGGTGTAATACTGTTAGAGTTGTCGACTGTCATCCGCGTTGTCAAGGTTACCATTGTCAGAGGCTGTTATTGATGGTTCTACAATCAATACAGGCACTCATGTCTTCAACTGAATTGTTTCCAGTCCAGGGAGTACCTCGCCTGGCAGTTCGGGCTGGATTGTGCCCATTGGGCGCAGGGTCAAGACTGATTTGCATATGGCTGGGTGCAAACTGGAATGGTATGGTATGGTGAGCAAAAAAACAATGGATTAAGGTCCAGATATCTGTACTGGGGTGAATGTATGACCTTGTTCTACATTCTGTCCATCAATTGTGGGTTTTGCATTTGTCAACTGAATTGTTGACAGACAGGTCGTTGTCAATGGCTTGCTCGTCATTTACAGAGGCTTATTCACCATAAAGGTGATCCTACTTGTCAACAATGTTTAGTTTGTTGATAGCTTATTGCTCATCATATTCAACTGTATTTTATTTGTCACCGCCAAAATAGTTGATGACGATTACTCAGCCAATAAATGTCTTTGTTATCACCAACCGAGTATAATCCTGCTTTCTAACAGAATGGAATCAGAAGATATCGCCATTGAAGATGATTTGTGTGACTTCTTAGAGGTAGATACAGACAATCCATTGCTGGTTTTCTGGATCTGAACAGCATGAGAGGGCTCGTTATTGTCAGTTTCACATGATATGTACAGACTACATTAAATGCTTTTAAATTTAAATTAAAAAAAATTGGCAAACAATTGTGTTTTCAGTCACATATACTCTATCACAAAACTGAACATTTGATACATTAAATAGATGTAAAGGGTTGCCTCACATAGGCATGCTTTCTTGCAATGCTTCCTTTTCACAAACAAAAGGTTAGAAATTTTTTAAAGAGAATCCCACCTGTGGGTGAGGAGGAATTATGTTTATGGATATCAGTGGGAATGCCATGATGCAAAACAACAAGCTCCAACACAAATCGAATACAGATTGGAAAATAAAAATATGTAACCACAAACAGAAATGCTCCTAGGCCATGACTATCTCCGAGAACAATTAACATGAACAGGTACAATAATAGCTTAAGCTCCTATAACAATTTGCTTACCTTGAAGGAGTCGAACCTGTATGCAAAACAGTCTTCCCTGTTGTGTCCATTCTTTGAATTACTAAATGATCAAGTACCATTTTTTTCTTTGCTCTTTCAATTATGTCCTCCTCAACAGAACCTTTTGTAACTAGCCGATAAATATTAACCTGGCATAAAATGAAAACAGAATACATTTGTTTAACTGGAAAAACATAAATTAAACAAACTGTTCTTTTGCTGTAGTATGTTGCAAGGTACGCCTCAAATAACGTAATGGGGAGATGGAAGCTTACAGGTAAAAACAACCTCTTTGGACAAAGCATCAAAACCCACAACATATTGTATCCCAATTACAGATATTCTGTGAGGTTTATTATTCATATTAAGTGTGGAGTGTGATGGGGAAATGAATTGTTTTTGGAATCAGGAAATTGCCTTTTGGAGAATCTTAGATAAACATCAGGGTGGTGGCTCGTGTAATACCAAGTTAATTTGCATTCCTCACCACAGGATTGCACACATTGTCACAGAAAATATATAAGTATAATGAATCAACATTGAGAAAACAAGCACTGAGTGAGGTTATCACATTCATAACACGGTTCTGAATAGCAAGCAACCAATCAAAATAATATGCACATATATCAAAACCAAAGAGCAAAATAACTGGCCTGAGTTTAATTGCATTAACCAACTTCTTTAACGATTTATCTTCATAAGTATCTCTACATGTGACTTCTTCTAGGTGCACCTAGTGAACGAACATTAGGATGCGTACAAAGACAAGCCTGCCCCCCCCCACTTGTGAGTACAGTAGTAAATTTACACTTTTCTTTTTGGTTTGAAAGACACATTATTCACAAATATTTTCATTTTCATACATTTCAACTCGGTTACATCAATCTTATATATAAATTGCAACAACATTGAATCAGTCAATCATGCCTATCCCCGCAGTTCTTTCCCAAGTCCATCTCCTTGGTAGGCGATGTACACAATTCCCCCTGGTACGTGTTTCATTTACTCCATTTTTTTACCTCATTTCTTAGGACAACCTCTGGACTTGAACACCTCCTTTTCTGCTATCATACATTGGTCTAGTTCCTTTGCCCAACTTTTCAGCGATGGTCCATCTGCCACACCCATTCCATTGCAAGTTTCCCTAATGTGTTTGCCAAAGTAGTCAATTGTTGCTCCACCTCCTTAAGGTCCGTCGCCTCCAAATATTAAGAAGCCAGAGTTGTGTTGTTGAAATAATATCTTTTCCTAGTGCTCTATGCTTGGGGCTCGTTGCCTTCTCCCATAAGGTTTGTATAGAAGGAGATTCCAATATGGTGTGGTAAAAGGTGCCTATTGATGACATAGGCGGAGACACAGAGTATCTTGCCTCCTCCCCATTTTTGCCAACGTAACCCCAGTAAGGTAGGTCTTGTGAAGGAATTTTAATTGAATAAGACGGAGCCTACAAGAGATGGCTGCTTCTCTTGGGGACATCAGTGCTGTTTGTCAATTGTCATCTTCAATTTGCCCTACATCGTCTTGCCACCGTTTTCGGTGAGCGTGAAACGGATCGGGTACGTTATTACATAGTTTCAGATATGTGAATTATGCAGCTTTCTCTAGCACAGGTTCAGAAAGCAGTTGGTCCTCCAGGGGGGAGGTTTGCGGTATGCTCTCGGTGTCAGAGTGCTGATATAAGGGCATGATGGACCTGTAAATAGAGGAAGACCTCCCCCTGAGCTAGTTTATATTTCTCCCTTAATTCCACAAATGTTAATATTTTCCCATTTTTCACTAGGAGGCCTATTGTGGAAATTCCTATTGTGTGCCATTTATCATTTATTGGTTAATTAATAGTCCTAGTTTTTGAGTGGACCATAACGGAGTAGCTTGAGTCAGTACATCGAACCAGCCAAGACGTCTATTGGCTTGGCACCAGATCTCCACAGTATGGGCTGTTGGGCCCAGGCATCGACCTTTTCGGACCTTCGAGTAGAGGGCTCCCAGGCAGCCCTTACTGCCCATTTGATAACGATCTAACAGATATGCTGGGTCCATCGGGGAGCGATACACCCAGTGATTCACCACTACCAACTGTGAAGCCCAATAATATGGTCCCATATCTTGGAGGGCCATGCTTCTGTCGTACCAACCCTTGGTTAATATCTGCAGAGCTATGCGGGGAGCTCCTCCATCCCACAGTAGTGTTTTAACCTCAGTCTCGATGTTTCTAAAGTGGGAGTCAGGGACCTTGTAGGGGCAGTTCTGAAGGATGTACAAAAAGAGGGGGAGAGCTAGCATCTTAAATAGGGCAGCATGACTCACTAAGGAGAGAGGCAGTGATCTCCAGTGTTTGACGTCATTATGCAGTCTCTCCAGAGGGACGGCTAGATTTCTGGTGTAAAAGATTCTGAGGGTCTGGGGATATATAAATTCCAAGATAGCGGAAGCCTTCAGTAGCTATCTCCACCTCGCATTGTGAGAAACTGCCCTCTTTCTGCATGGTTGCCCCCACTTTTTGATGAATTGCTGATATACTTTGACTGAGTTTGCCCGGGGCTCCTACTAATCAGGTACCCAGGGCCTATGTTCTTTCCCTAAAACTGCATTGACGCCTAAACCTAACCGCAACAAGGAGCTGGTAAGAAGATCCAACCCCAAAAGGCACCCCTGCAGAAGACGCCCCGCAGCCTTGTGTGTCCAAAACAGCGGTGCCTAACCAACTCATAACTTCCCAACTTACCTCTCAAAGTGGTGGTAGCACCCAGCAGTCCTTTGTCTCCCTGCCAAACCGGAGGTTCTCCATTGTAAACAACAGGGCATCTGACGTCGAAACAGCACCCGGCCGCTGAGGGTGCACCTTTGGTGCTAATTTGTTTCTCCATTTGCCCTGAGCTTAAGTCCAGGAGCTTAGCTCCCACAACCCAGTGGCTTGCTCGTCAGCAGTCAACAACTGAAGGCCCCCTATCTCCAATTGTATAACATTGGGCCTCAACACTCTGAACCAAGCCGCCCTAGTGCCACTGAGCTTGTAACAAGAGAGCATCACTGACCCTGGGATACCCCTGAGCCTACCCCCAGATCCTCAACTCCCACTACCGAATACTTACCAACAAACCGATAACCATATTTTCCTCCATTGTACGCTTTTACTAACCTGTTTACAGGAAATGTCCCAGTGCTGCATCCAGGCATACAGCACTGAGTAAGAAACGTAATCCAAAAGTAACTTACCTGCTATTTATTGAAAATCCCATTCAAGTCTATGTACTGTATTTACAAGTGATTGCATTTCTCTGAAACAATACTGCAAGTCAAACCATAGTACATCTACAAGTGTAATTGAACTGTTTTACAATCAGCATGTACTACTGTAAAGTATGTATTGCTTACCTGTGACAGGCTTGCTTGGTTCTAAGAAATAAATATAACTAAATAATATTTTTATACAAAAACAATTGGTCTGAAGTTCAGTTGAGTGTGTGAATTAATTTGCTGACTGAGTGTGTACAACATATGCTAAACACTGTCTTACTGCTCGTTTTACCTCTGCCTACCTTTGGGTTTCCATTGGACTCTGTGTACACTATTCCTCACTTTGATATAATATACAGAGCTAGCTTCCTACAGGCCCCATCAAAGGGCAAGTCCCGAAGACGCTCCTGAACATTTTCTGGAAAACTGCCATCACGCAGCTAAGCATGGCGACACAGAACAACAGACCTGGCCATCAACCGACCCACAGAATCAGTGGTGTCCATGGCTGATTGAATTGAAAATGTTGCCTGCTCACGACCATCCTGGAGTATCCGAGTCAGGTCAGCCCGAGGGCCTTCTGGAAGGGAGGGAAGGAAGGAAGAGCTCAACCGAGTCCCAAAGGGTGAAAGTAGCCTTGCAAACACGCAGGAAGTGTTCAAGGACCGGAGGGCCGAGCTTGTAGACGCCAACATTTGCCAACCACATGTCTCCAACCATCTAGATTCCCTAGTGGGTGGGAGCATTGGAGGCGAGGACATAGGCTGCAAAGCTGAGGCTGTCTGAACAACTAGCCCTTGAGCCCTAGGGAGTAGGGACAAAGAGACTGGGTCATCTGGAGCTGGGCTGTGACGATGAGCGATAGAACGTTCAACCGGGTCCCCCGAGGAGGGCCTCGCCCAGGTCCCCAGAATAATGTCATACAACGACTCACCAAAAGGTAGCAAGGGCTCGACATGCACATTGCCCTGATAGGGCAGATCCAACAAATGATTGGAGGGCAGAGAGAGAGCAGGAGGCTGTAACTGTAAAATGTTAGCAGCTTTGCAAGCGATTGTTGCACACGCAGCACTAGCCTCCGTCACCATTCTAGGGAGTGACAGCAAATCCTAGTTAGGGGACGGTTGCAGGCTAACACGTCCACCAAAAACCTAACTCCCTTCAGTCCGAAGATGTCCAAGGATCTGCAATTGCTACACAGCAGCATATTCTGAAGAACGCTCAAGCAACGTGGGGATGAACCCCCAGGGGCCTCGTCCTCCATTTGAAAAGGAGTAGGGACATTTCTAGCATCGAACGACGTTGAGGCGCCCCCGCAGCGACAAACCTCAAAGGAGGCTTGATCGACCGGCATCTGGACGGTGTCGGCTCAATATCCACCATGATGGGAGACTCTGGTGTGGGACGGCGTCGACTCGGAGACAAGTCCCCTGCGGCGCCCACATCCAACATCATACCAGCGAGCCTCATCGGGCTGTCCCCTGGCGCTGGAGGTGGACTGTGGCCTGTAGATTGTATGGGAGGCCCCACAGACGTCGCTGCAACTCTGGAGCCGGCGTCAGGGTACTTGACTGGCGCTGCAGGTGAACTCACCGGCGAGCTCTGTATCTGGGTCCCTACCACTCTGCGGGGCCCGAAGCGAACAGGGAGAGGGGGTCGGCCAAAAGATGGCCTGCAAAGCCTGGTAATAGGCTTCCATCTGGGCTCTAGTCGCCCCAACACTTGGAAATGGTGGGAAGGAGGGGGGGTCGACTGCTGAGAGGCAATTTTCATTAAAGACCGGGAACCACAGGCCCCGACATCACGACTAAGTGAGGCCGACGGCCTTCGTGACTTCCTCTTGTGCTTACGTGAGGAAGGCAAGCGACGTCCTCGGGAACGACCTCGTGACCTGCCCCGAATAGGAGTCCCAGGTCGAGAAGGAGACCAAAGACGCACGGACTTTGAAGGAGACATCCGGGGGGGGGGGGGGGGACAATTTCATCCTATGTTTCCACAAAGACTTCGGCTTCAGCTGCAGACAGGCTTCGCACTATGTGGAGTCCTGGTGTTCGCCCAAGCACCACATACAAATCACGTGTGGACCGATCGCTGACATCTGCTGGGTACAGGTATCACACAATTTAAAGCCCGAAGGCATCAGCGCACTGTTCCGGTATTATAGAAGGTGTCAGTAAGGCCAAAAACCAAAGGAACTGCTTCTCCTGGACCCGCATCACAGCGTGGAAAAGAAGAAAACTAATGTCAGCGCACCGGGATGGACTTGAATTGGCTCCACAGACATCACATCCGTGGACTACCTCAGAGGGGTGCCATGCTACTCCGTCCCCAAAGCACAGAGGTGCTGCTGAGAAATCTCCATATCCTGACTGGTGCCCTGAGGATATTCTAAGTTAAGGAATCTGCAGCTAGAAGTCTCTATCAGATACAAGCACACAGCTAAATGGGGAGTAGGACCACTCCAAGGTATCTGGCAGAATCTCATTCTCCTTATGCTCTTTAGGATAGGTAGTGCTGGTTAGGAGTTCAGTTATAAGTATTGCTATAATTATTGCCATAATTATAATGGTTCAATTAGTTGTCTTTTTCACCATTCTTGTAATGGGGGTTACAAAGCTCTGTTTCCTTCTACTAATCAGTGAAGCACCCATATTTTACACAAGAATCCAATTGCTTCAATAAATGTATGAAATGCCAATATATGTAATTCAGGAAACTCCCTTTGGGCATGCAGGAAATAACAAAAGGGTAGATCTGTGTCCATGATTTTCTTGAGGGAATTAGGGTTGTCATGTTCAGAGGTTCCAAGAAACCACCAGGTACCCCTTATAAGTGTACGGGTCCAGATGGTGCACTGCGAGCCAGACAGGAACTAGGTCAACATACTCTGATGGTATGAGTAGACAAGTCCCCATGGTTTTGAGGCTATATGGTATGTTGCTTAAAAGTACAGTCAACTGAATTAGTAGAAACAGTATGATAGTAAAACAACTACCAATTGCATGTCGTGATTTTGTACTGGTCAAGCTCAGGCCAGCTTCGGTTCAGGGTCCCACAAGTGTCTGCCCTGGGTTGTCCATCGGTGTCAGTGGAGCCAGTTTCGACGCTGTGGTGATGTTAAATGGTGTGGGTCTTGGCCAGGTGTGTAAATCTGTACTAGAGTATGTATGGGCTTTGGTAACCGGTCCCATCGGAACAAACCGCATCAGGGGATGGCCCACTAGTAGGGAGAGGTAACAGGCAGTGCACTAAAGGTTTGAGGATCACCTTTTTGGAGACTGTATTTTGCTGCTGGTAAACGAATAGTTTCTTACCTGTCGGTGTAGTTTTGCAGCTTGAAGATCTTTCTGGATTCACTATGCTGTGCATTATTCAGCAGTCTAGTGGGTGGGTCCGGAATCGTAGTCTTTTTTTTTTTTCGTAGCTCAGGTGGGCATCGACGTCCCACCTTCTGGTGTACTTCCTGTGACGCCGGCACGCTTCCTGCGGAAGCTCCCATCTTTGGGCGCCATCTTCGGATTCTTTTTTTCTTGTTTTTGTGTTCTGTTTGTGAATCCTTGGCAATGTTTTCAAGTTATGTCTTAAAGTAAATGAATTTTCACTTTGTCTCTAAAAGTGTATGTTTGTATTTTATTCCTTGTATTTCCAACTTCTTCTCCTGCCTTATCTTTCTGGCGGAGGTGGGTGGGTTCGCTAGTGAATCCAGAAAAATCTTCAAGCTGCAAAACTACACCGACAGGTAAGAAACTATTCGTTTTACCGCGTGACTCTTGCTGGATTCACTATGCTGTGCATAGACTTTGTAGCGGTTTGTTATGTTTGTGGCGGCTGGGTGGAAGATGAGCATTGGTGTTGAATATATGTTGAAGCACTTTCTGTCCTACTTGTGCTTCCTTGTTAATCTGTATATCCAAGCAGTAGTGCTTAGTGAACGTGTGCACTGAAGTCCATGTTGCCGCCATGCATAGGTCTTGAATGGGTGTGTTAGCCAGGAAGGCTATTGTTGCTCCCTTTTTCCTGGTAGAGTGGGCTTGTGCCCCCTCTGTTAGTTCTTGACCTGCCTGCTTGTGGCAGAATTTTATTGTTTCTGCGATCCATCGTCCAATGGTGCCCTTTATTACTGGTCTACCCAGAAAACTGCTTGCGAAGGACACAAAGAACTGTTTATTTTATTTATTTTTAAAGTTTATAAAGCGCGCGGCTACCCCCGACGGGGGTGTCCCGGCGCTGTGGACGACAGGCAACCAGAGGGGTTCAGCGTGGCCTAGATGGTGGAGAACAGCCAGGTTTTAAGTTTACTCCGGAACAACGATTCTGATGTAGTGAGACTAAGGTCTAAAGGGAGGCCATTCCAGTACTTTGCAGTGGCCACAGCAAAGGCACGACCCCCTGTTCTAGAACGGTGAAAACGAGGGGCACAAAGAAGGCGGAGATGATTTGATCTGAGGTCACGAAAAGAGTGAACAGGTTTGAGCCTATGTCTCAGGTAGGCAGGGCCTAGACCATTAAGGGCCCTGAAGGCAATAACCAGAGCTTTAAATTGTATGCGATAGGTCACCGGCAGCCAGTGCAGCATAGCTAGATCCGGTGTGATGTAGTGGCGATATGGGATGTTACAGATCAGCCAGGCAGCGGCATTCTGCACAATCTGCAGCCGTTTAATCAGGTAAGCTGGGGCTCCTACATACAAACTACTCGCATTATCTAAATGGGAAGTAATTAAGGCATGAACAACGGTCCTCCGAGAATCAAGCGGGAGGAAAGGGAAGATTTTCTTGATCATGCGAAGTTTACCGAAACAAGCTGCGGTGACTTTGTTGATTTGGGTTTTACAAGACAGGGCATTATCGAATTGAAAACCCAGATTACGAGGGGTTTGGACTGGAGCTGGTGGGGGGTTTAATTCCACAGGCCACCACAGCTTAGAGGGAGGAGGCGATTTTTGGTTGAAAAATAAGACCTCGGTCTTATCCGTATAGAGTTTCAAATTATTGGTAGTCATCCAGGTGGAGATGTTAACAAGGCAACGTCGAAAGTTGGACAAGTTGCCGTCAGAGCGGTCTCTAAATAAAAACACAAGCTGAGTGTCATCAGAATAAGAGATCACTCTGACCCCCCAGGATTCCACCACTTCCGCCAAGGGAGCAAGGTAGATATTAAAAAATAGGGGGCTGAGTGCCGAGCCCTGTGGGACCCCACCTAGCAGCGGTTTCTCTGAGGATACATAAGGCTGGAGAAAAACCTGCTGAGATCTGCCCCTCAAAAAGGATCTCACCCATGCCAGTGGCGTCCCCCCAATACCAATATCGCGCTAACGGTCCAATAGGATATCCTGCGAAACGGTATCGAAAGCCGCGGATAGGTCGAGGAGGACCAACATGGCCTCCTCGCCAACATCCACGCACTCCCGAATGGACTCAGACACCTCCAGTAGTGCAGACTCCGTACTAAAACCTGACCTAAAGCCGGAATGCGAATCATGTAGGAGTTGTTTAGATTCCAGATATTCGGCAAGTTGCTCCTGCACCACTTTCTCTAGGATTTTCGCTGGCTTAGGGAGGTGTAAAATAGGCCGATAGTTACTGAAGAGTGACGGGTTAGCATCTGCCTTTTTAAGGATTGCAATTAGCATGGCCTGTTTCCATAATGAGGGAAACAGGCCAGAGAGTAGTGAGGAGTTCCAGATCTCAAGAAGCAGGTTAATCAACAGGGGGGCAAGGCTGCACAGAACCTGTGCAGGGGTCGAGGTGAACCCAGATGTGCACCGGTGCAGCAAAGTCAGCGCATATTCCGCAGTTAGGGTTTTAAATGAGACCAATGTTTCCTTATGAGTGGTTTTGAGGTCAGGCAGTGGGGGAGCCCTATTCTGATTAAATGTGGACAAAATATTGATGATTTTCTCAAGAAAGAAATTCGAAAGACCATCACAAAGGGTCTTTCTAGGGGCAATCGGGCAGGCCAAGGCTGGGGGTTAGAAAATTCCTTAATAATATTAAATAAGGTTTTTGATGAGCTTTCAGTAGCCTTAATTTTCTCTACGAAGTGATTCTTCATAGTCATGCATTTAAGTTTGTGGAAGTTTTTGAGGGCAGTTCTATAAATAGTTTTGGCGGCCGGATCATATGACCGTCGCCAATTGAGTTCCAAATTTTTGCACCTACTCCTTTCTTCACGCAGTTCCGATGAGAACCATGGGGCAGACGGCTTAGATCTTAAAGAGGTTAGTGGCAGCATAGAGGCAATTAGATCAATAGAGGATGAAAGACATAAGTTGAATTTGGATACATCTAGGTTGAGATCATTGGAGGGCTGCCCTATAAGGTTGGAGAAAGTAGGTTCAAGGGCATTACAAGTGACCTTGTGCCATTTTCTACCGTGGTCCCTGACTTTAGATTGGACGCCAGGAGACAGTGGCACGGTCAACTCAAAAGGGATCAGGTGGTGATCAGACCAAGTGAGGGGTAGGGAAGGTAGAGTAATAAGGCCAGGGTAATTCGAAAATACAAGATCAAGAGAGTGGCCTGCTGAGTGTGTTGGGCCCTGTACCAGATGAGTCCGGTTTAGGCCGAGCATAGTATCCGGAAAATTACTAGCTCGTGAACATGTGCCCACATCTACGTGAAGATTAAAGTCACATAGAACGGTAAAGTGGGGATGCTTTAGCGATAGAGTCGCAATCGTGGCCAAAAAAGCAGCAAGCAAAGAAGGTGAGCCACCTGGGGGATTGGTATTTGTATTTGTAGCCACCTGGGGGATTGTATTGTATTTGTAGCTTGGTATTTGTATTGTCTGGTGCATGTGAAACCTTGACACCGCCTTGGCATAAAGTGTGGGTCAGTTCTCATTACCACCCTATCATTGTGTATTTGAATGTAGGGTTCTTGCAGTGTTGGCGCTTGCAGTTCGCTTAACCTGCGTAGCGAGGTGATAGCCACTAGAAAGGCTGTCTTCATTGTGAGCATTTGTGGTGATGCCTTATGAATGGGTTCAAAAGGCACCTTCATAAGCTCTGTTAGGGCTAAATTAAGGTTCCATGCCGGTGGTGGCATCCTTTGGGGGGAGGGGGGGGGGGGGGGGGGGGGGGCTATCCTTTTAGCCGCTTCCAGGAATCTTTTTACTACTTGTGATGTAAAGAAGCTCTTTTCTGTCTCTCCTCTTTTGTAGGCTACTATCGCTGCTAGGTGTACCCCCAGCGAGGTAGAACTTAGATTTGATTTGAGTATGTGTGTTAAATATTTTAGCACCGTTGATTCCTTTGTCATCTTCTTGTGCAGTTTCTCCTTGATACACCATTGGGTGAATCTTTTCCATTTTGCTATATAGCACCTCCGTGTAGTAGGTCTTCTTGCCTCTCGTAGCACCCGCAGTGTGCTCTCCGGCAGGCCATGCTGCTAGGCAGAGGCTTTCTGGCTCTGGGTGGAGTACCTCTCCGTTTTGCATTGAGAGTAGGTCCTTTCTTTTCCCGAATTTGTGAGGCGTCCCTGCGCCATCTCCACTATTTGTGAGAACCATGACTGCCTGGCCCACTGTGGTGCCACCAGAATCAGCATCATGTTGCTGGTCTGCATTTGCTGAGTACCCTGTGTGTCAGTGGTATGTGGGGAAAAGCGTAGGCAAATGTTTTCGACCAGCTTATCCATAGGGCATTCCCTTGTGATTGTTCCCCTGGTTGCGAATTATCGGCATTTTGCATTCTGGTGTGTTGCAAATAGGTCTATTGTCGGAGTCCCCCACTTCTTGAATAGCCTTTGTGTTTCTTGTGCATTGAGCTCCCACTCACAGGATGCCGATGTCTGTCTGCTTAGCCAGTCTGCCTCCATGTTGTCCTTCCCTCGTAGGTGTGTAGCTAAGAGGTCTATTTTGAGTGGGATGGCCCATCTCCATATGTCCTGCGCTAGGTTGGACAGTGCGACTGATTGTGTTCCTCCCTGTTTGTTGATGTAGAACTTGTTATTTTGTTGTCAGTCTGTATCAACACTGTTTCCCCGTACAGTTGTTTCTGGAAGGCTTTTAGGGCGAGGAACAAGGTCTTTAGTTCCAGGTAGTTGATGTGCCTGATCGCATCTGTTGGGATTCCACAGGTCTGGCACCTTGAGTGGGTTCATGTGTGCTCCCCATCCCTTCTGGGATGAATCTGTGGTAATGGTCACTGTTGGGTTTCATGGTGTCAAAGGCTTCCCCTTTGTTATGTTCTCTTTGTTCCACCACGCTATCTCCTCTTGCACTGCGTGCGGTACAACCACTAGATATTCCCAACTCCCTGTAGCTTGTGACCATTGTTGTTGCAGCCATTCCTGGAATGGTCTCATGCTTAGCCGTATATTGGGGACTAGGTGTATGCAGGACGCCATCATCCCCATGATCGCTGTCCTCACTGTCAGAGCTTGCCCCTTTTCGTACTGACGTGTCTTCTTCAGCAGGGCAAGTGTTCTCTTCTCGCTGGGGAACACTTTGCTCTGTATGGTGTTGATCTGTCAGCCTAGGAAGATCTTCACTTGCTCTGGTTCCATTGAGGATTTCCCCCCGTGTATTGAGAATCTCAGTTCCGTTAGCGTTTTTATTACAAGTTGTGCATGTTCTTTGCATTGTTTGTAGGAACTTGCTTTTATGAGCCAGTCGTAGAGGTAGGGGTATACATGGATCCCTTCCCTCCTTAGGTGCGCTGCCACTGCAGCGAGGCACTTGGTGAAAACCCTTGGTCCGGTTAGTCCGAAGGCCAGGGCGGTGAACTGGTAGTGTGCTTTGTTGATGGCAAATCTCAGTAGATGTTTGTGCTGTCTGTTCATGGGAATGTGTAGGTAGGCGTCCTTTAGGTCTAGGGTGGACATAAAGTCTCCGTCCCTCATCTGAGGAATGACCTCTTGAAGAGATGTCATCTTGAATTTTTGTGTTTTTATGTATCGGTTTAGGAACCATAGGTCCAGGATGGGTCTTAACGCTTGGTCCACCTTTGGTACGAGGAAATAGTTCGAGTACACTCCCTTGTTTCTTTCTTTGAATGGTACTGTTTCTATGGCTTCTTTGTGGAGGAGTTCTTGTGCTTCCTCTGTGAGTAGCGTAGTTCTTTTGCGGAGTACGTTTTTCTTTTCGGTTTGCTGTTTGGTGGTTTCTTTTCCAGTTCTATGCAGTATCCGAACTGTATGATGTTCAGTTTCCATTTGTCTGTTGTTAATTTCTTCCATTCCTGGGAGAAGTGTTTTAATCTGCCTCCTACTGGTGTTACATGTTAGTTGATCTTTTGTCAGTGTAACCCTTATTTGTTGACTTTGTTTTGTCCCTCCCCTATAGGTGTTGTGTGGGTGGGCACGGTTGGTGGTGCGGAATCACTTTGAAGTGGGTTGCTAGCCCCCCCTTCTTGTTTGCCCTCATCCATTCGCCCTCCCACGAAAGGACTCGCCCCCGGTATTGCCAGGTTTGTTTTTGCTGGACCAGCTGTGCTTGGTTGTCGCCGTGGTAGCCCTGCTGGAATGTCTGATATGACGTTCCTGGCTGGTTTCCCACTCTTCCGTTTGGCCTCCGTGCCGGTGTGTCTCTCCTCATTCCTCTGAATTGCAAGGCCCGCATGGGCCTTGCAGTTTCATTTTCCTTTTTGAGTTGGGTGAATTTCTCACCCACTGGTGCTCCGAACAGGGTTTCACCATTGAAGGGGGTATTCAGGATTTTATTCTGTACTTCCGGCTAGAAGCCTGATATTCTCCGCCAGGCATGCCTTCTCTCTGTGACCCCGATCATCATGAGCCTGCTGGACATGTCTGCCGCATCCAGGGCTGAGTTCAGGCATGAGCTATATTCTTGCCCTCCTCCACAAGGTGTGTTGCCCTCTGTTGGTATTGCTCATGGAGTTGTTTGAGCAGTTGTCTGACCTCGTCCAAATGCTGGTACGTATGCCTGCTGAGTAGGGCATTAGAGTTGGCAAGGCGCCAGTGTACTGCTGCATTCCTCTCTATTTTCCTACCAGTGAGGTCTATCCTCTTACTCTCTTTGTCAGGTGGGGGGCCTGAGTTTGTGGGGACGTTGGCCCTTTTTCTGGCTGTGGCTGCAATGATTAAGTCAGCTGTGACGGATCCGTGGATGTAGGGCGGATCCTTAGAGGAGTGTTTGTATTTTTTCTCTGTCCAGGGTGTGACAGACCTTCAGCTTGCTGGTTCTTTGAATGCCTCCCTCTCCTGGTCCAGGACACTTGGTAGCATGGGGAGGAATTGACTACTGGTTTGAGTGGGGAGCAGGGTCTCTAGGAGGAGGCAGGCTTTTGTTTTTTCTTCCTCCAGTTTCACTCCATAAGCTGTTGCTGCGTTTCTGATGACCATGTTGTAGATCCCAATGTCATCTGGCGTTGAAGGCCTCGAAGGCCACCGCCTCTTCCGGGCTTTCGGCGTCGAGGTCCTGTTAATCCAGGTCCTGCACCACTGAGGATGCAGAGTCCAAACTCGTGCGCTGGTCTTCTTCCTCGAAATAGTATAGGCCCTTTACCTCTTGGTGTTCCTGGGGCTCGGGAGTTTTCGGCAGCTCTTTGGCATCGAACTCCTCTCCTCCTCCTGGACAATAGTCGTTGCTGGCTTCGACGGGATGGTGAATCTTTTAATCCGCTCGTCCAATTCTCTTTTCCTTTGCAGGATGTTATCCATTTCGGCCTGGAGCCTTCTCTTTTTCTTTTCCATCTCGGCGGCCTGTTCGGCGTCGAGTGTTTCAGACGATCTCTTCGACTTAGACGTCGACTTCGAAGAAGCCTTCGGGTCCTTTTCCTTCGGCTTCGAGTGCTCCTTTTCAGGGGCATGCTTCAACGACCTAGGCTTTTCGTGTGTTTTCACCGCTTGGGAGTCCTTTTCTAAGGATCTGCTGGGCTGTTTGTCTCTGGATGCAGCTGAGGCCGTCGAAATTTTTGGCTCCAGTGCTCTTTTCGTGGACTTATGCTCTGTTTTTCAAGAGTCTGACTCAGGCTTTCAAGAGTCTGTCGGGGTTTTAGGGATCGACATCTCTCTTACCTCTTTTGTAGTTTTCTTATCGGTCTCTACGACCGTGAAGTCATCTGGTCCCTAAGCGGTGTTGTCCTCTTCGTCAATGGAGAGGCCCAAGTCCCGAAGCAACTGAGATTGGCCATTCCCTTGCATGCTGTGGTTGGCTATCCTCTGCCTCTCTCTAATTCTGAGTCTCTTCGGGGTGAAGACAGAGCAGGCGTTGCAATCCTTGCTTTCGTGGTCGACAGGCAGGCAGAGGTTGCAAACCGGGTGCTGGTCTTTCTGAGCATACTTGTGGCGGCAATAGCTGCAGAATTTGAACGGAGTCTTGTCCATTCCTGTGCTCAGGGGGGGGCACCTGTGTTCGCATTCTCCGTTGGACGTCGAAGTATTCGAAGTTCTCCTCCTTCTTCGTCGTCCCGGCGGTCTTGTTCCTGGATGTATTGTCCAAACTTTTTCGGTAGATTTCAGCTTTTCCCTTCTTCTTTTCTCCAAAAACTCTGGAACCTCACGGTGACAATCCAGACCCAATGGTGGAAGAAAAAAAATCTGAAGATGGCGCCCAAAGGTGGGAGCTTCCGCAGGAAGCATGCCGACGTCACATGAAGTACACCAGAAGGTGGGACGTCGATGCCCACCTGGGCTACGAAAAAAAAGAAAAGACTACGATTCCGGACCAAACCAGTAGACCACAGAATAATGCACAGCATAGTGAATCCAGAAAGATTCACGCTGCAAAACTCAAGGCATGCAAAGCACCAGCTGATGTATCATGTCTGTGGCCAGTCATCTCTAGGGAGAGGAATTTACATCTTGACACCTTTACAACTTCTCTTTGTCAGACTGGTGGGATGGGGTCGAGTCCATCTTTGATTTTTAAAGCTTACATTTGGAATTGGAATTTAACCTACCTGAAGAGTCTGATTGGCCTATGATTTTGGAGTGCCACATGTGTAAAAATAGCAACTTCTTTTTATAAACAGTGACAAAAACCTTCACCTCTCCAACTAAAATCACTTTCAGCTGCATATGGACACTTTGATCAGATGACTTAAGAATCGTAACCAGAGGCCAGGCATCAGAAGCACACCTCATTGGTGCCTGCAGTTTAGGAATTACTTGAATCCTGTAGTTTTCAGAGGGGACATAATTTACAAACACACTGTGAAAAGTTACTGAAGTCGTTGGAAGACCCAATATAATTGGAGGCAGAGCTCCACATCTAAGTCGGCAGGAGAAAAAAGAAAGTAACTAACGTCAGAGCGCAGGAGTGATGCCCATATGTGGCTCTGCTCCACAAAATCCAAGGTGGTATGGGGTCACTGTACAGCCACTCAGCAATATCTACCAACATGCAGAAGCACTGCTGAAAAATTCTCTTGATCCAGTTTGGAGCATAAAGGATATTCTAAGGTGAAGAATCTGCGGTTAGAAGTATCCATCATAAACAATTGCAAATTTAAAAGGTATACGATCATTTGAAAAGCCCAATTCATAATCTATGCAGTCCCTCAGTACTATGGACATATGTTTTTACATCCAAAAGAAAACAATTGGAGAAGAGCACCATGTGTTTCACTGTGAAATAGAGGCATATTCTTCCCCATCTGTGCTCACACTGATCCCCTACCCTGCAGGCCAATATTGGTGGTTTAAAAAGTAAACAATACCCGAGGCAAAGTAAGTGAGCTGATTTTACTGAAATATTAATAAAGAGCAACAGGGCATCTCCAGCCCAACTCAATCTCCGCACAATATCATCAGGCATGCATTCTATTTATCTCAACCTAAATGAGCCTTTCAATCAGAAAAATTCAGTATTTAATGAGGTGCTAAAATTACCATTAGCGACTAAATGGGCGAAACAGTATAACCTCAATGTAGCCTGCTGGTGACCCAGTGACTGTATTTGTTTTGGAAATGTATTAATTCTGTCAAAACCAAACTGGGCTGATATTACAATGGCAGAAACTACCTGCAAAAAAACAAATAATGTGAAACGTATTTATTGCACTTGTTCGGAAGGTTAGAATGAAGTTGAGGTGAATTGATATTAGAAGCCCTTTGCTACATTAATAGATTCAAGTCATGTTTTCTCACTTTCTAAAATAATTTGTAAATTAACACTGAATAACATACCTGTTTCTTTTGGCCAATCCTATGAGCTCTAGCCTGTGCTTGCAAATCATTTTGGGGATTCCAGTCAGAATCGAAAATCACAACAGTATCAGCAGATGCCAAATTTATACCCAGACCACCAGCTCTGGTAGACAGCAGAAAGCAAAAATCCTAGAATGATGAAATACATTTTATTTAAGCAGCTCACCAAAATATTTCCATAGAGTTATGCCAACATAAAACTTTACTAAACCATACTGGACTAAAAACCAAACAATGAGGTCAGGACTTTTCTAGATATACAAGCTAGTCACAATTTCAACAACTTATAAAAATAACCATTTACTTACCATCAAAAACAGTCTTTGGTTCAGATATTATGTTTCTCCTACCGATTATTTATATTACAAACCATCTTTGGATGCAGACTGGATTTTAAAAATGTAAGTCACTAAACCTAAGAAGCTCCATTAATTAGGGGCCCTAGAGACATTCACATTGAACAATCCAGCTTCTCCCATTACCTCAGATCAGACCTGATTTTCCTGCACAAAAAAGACTAGGAAACTGGATAGCAGGAATTGAAACAAACAGATTTCGCATTTGTGAGAGTTTAAGATATTAGCATTGTAAATGGTAAACCAAAACATAAATAAAAGGTATTGTCATTTACAATGCCAATAGCTCAGACTCGCGTAAATACGAGTCCTATTGCATTGCTTGTTTCACTTGATTGCAGGTTTGCGAGGAGACTAGATTGCTTTGACACTAGGTGAAACAGATGGGCTATTCATCGCAGAGGGTAATCTATCATAATTGTTACACAATTTTTATTAATTTACTGTTCCTTGCCAGCACTAGCACCACTGTCAGTACTTAGTATTCCCCTAAGTGCTTGCTCCTTAGTCATAGCAATTTCCAAGCTATGACCCTTTCCAGCATGCTATCAGTTGTTGAGAGACTGTGGGGTACAGTAGCTTTACGTTTGTCGATAGCGAATTACTGAGCACTGACCTAAAAAACCTGCTTAAAGAAGAACTCCTTGTGCAAACCGGAGTCTCAACCGCTGATTGGCAGCTGGCATCGCCTTCATTTATAAGGTCCACGCACCCAACATGGCTGCCTGGGGAGGGAGATATGAGGTTGCCATAAGGATTAGCGCTCTCACACGCAGAGGCGGTTATGTGCAAGGGAGTGAGAGGGCTGCAACAAAACTGCCAGTACCGAACGGAAATCCAGACTACAACCCCCTCACATACAGACAACACGAAGAAGGTACATGCAGCCTGCAACTCTCACAAAACCAATATGGTCCCGCTATTCGAGGCGAACATGCAGGCTTACCCTTTGTAAAATGTGAATAAGGACCGTGGAGAAAAGGAAGATAGCCACAGAAGAGCTTCGTCGCAGAGCGTGTGTGCCTACTATGTAGCCAACCAATTTGAAGCGGAGGGGAAAAAGAAAGGGTGTGCCCTCTATTATTAAAAAAAGGCATCTAGCGAAACTCAGAGCTGTTAAAAGAAAATGCATACAGAAATGCTATTTACACGGCTATGGAGCGGGCGGGGAGAGTTTTAAAAAGATAAAGATCATGCGTTGCGTGTGGCCCCATAGTGAAAGCGTGCATTGCGCGCTGCAACTTAACAAAACAAGCACTGAAACACAAGCACGACCGCAAAGGTTCATTGTGAGAGAGGGGGAGCAGGAGGTGAGTCCCCGAGTGGTGCGCAGGTGCACACGGGGGAGAGCAGTCTGCTCTTTTTGGAAGCACATACTTGTGCTTGTGGCGCACCCCTGCTCGCTTCCGCAAGGTGGATGCTGCCACAAGCACGAGTATGTGCTTCAAAAAAGAGCAGAACGGCGGCTAAAGGTCCTCCTATGCAGAGCATGCACGCTGCATAGGCGAGACCTAAAAACAACCCTTATAACACTCTTAAGTCGGTGCAGAAAAGAAAAAGTTACTTAACTGTGTTCATGCTCTTTCTGCTGGATAATCTATCTACTAGTAGATTCCTCAACTTTTGAATACCCCCGGCACTTGACTGGATCCAGAAACTTCACATTAGCTCTATAAATACACTAGTGGAGGCTGGCTCCACGTCAACATCAGAATCAAGCATACTGTAACATTACCAGAGCCATAATGCAACTACCATGGTGTGTAGAACTCAGTTTCCTATGCAGTTTCCGCTGAAATAAAGCTATATGTTGAGAACAAAATCATATAAGTCGATAAGCTAAGAAACATAAGCTTATTAAAAATGGCCTATGTCCAATATTCGAGGTGGAACAAAGGGTGGAATCAGTGAGCAATCTGCAGGTACAGTATCCAAAAGAAGGAAAAAGCTACGTACCCTGTATGCATCTGTTCTTGGCATGTAGAGCTGTAGAATCTCATGCTTTGCATACGATCGCCATCTAAGGATGTTTGCACTTGGTTTTTCTGGAAAAAAAATTCCCTAATCACGAGGTAGGGGACTCCTACCTTAGGTGATAGGGCGCACATCCATCAACTCCATCGTCAGATTGTATGCCGCAGAGGGTGATAGAACGGTAGTAGTAAAGACTAAAGATGTCCACGCATAAGTATGTTTAGCAAAATAGAAAAAACAACAGCAGTTACAGGTACCAGGGGAGGTGGGTGGGCGCATGAGGTTCTACAGCTGTACATGCCAAGAGCAGATGCATACTGGGTAAGTAGCATTTTCGATCGAGGCATGTGAGCTGTAGATCACATGCTTTGCATAGACTATACAGCAGCCTCCCTGCTGTAACTGATGGAGTTGTCTGAAATAACGTTTTAAGTACTACTTGGCCCACATTAGCTTGTTGTCTAACACATCTACACAACAGTGTTTGGTGAATGTCTGTGGTGTAGACCATGTTGCAGCTTTGCATATATCAGTAATGGGGATATTCCCAAAGAAAGCCATTGTAACCCCTAACTTGTGAGTGGAATGTGCTCTAGGGGGTACTGTGAGAGTCCTTTAGGCTTTTTGATAACAAATCTGAATACACTTTTAATCCACCTAGCAATTCCGGATCTGGAAATAGGATTGCCTTTGTGAGGTGGTGCAAAAGCTACAAAGAGTTGTTTGGTTTTACAAAATGATTTTGTTCTTTCAGTGTAATACAAAAGAGCTCTTCTGACATCTAAGGTATGTTAAGCTCGTCCTGCAACAGAGTCAGGTTGAGGGAAGAACACAGGTCATTCAACCGACTGATTGATGTGAAATGCAGATACAACCTTAGGCAGGAATTTAGGGTTGGTATGAAGAACTACGTTATCTTTATGTAACTGGAAAAAGGGTTCTTCTATGATTAGTGCCTGTAGTTCACCCACTCTCCTCAATGAAGTGATTCCAATGAGGAAAGATGTTTTCCAAGTAAGAATTTGTAGTTCACATTTCTGCATGGGTTCAAATGGCGGACCCATTAGCCTTATGAGGACTATGTTAAGATTCCATACCGGAGTAGGTGGAAGTCTTGGCGGTATTACCTGTTTTAGTCCTTCCATGAATGCTTTGATGACGGGCACTCGAAATAGCGATAAGTGTTGCCTATTTTGAAGGTAAGCTGCTATGGCAGCAAGATGCAGCCTGCGGATGTATAGGCCAATGCTGATTGCTGCAAGTGTAATAGGTGCAAAAACAACAATTGATGGACAGAATGCAGAACAATGTCATACCTAATACCCAGTACAGAGATCTGGGCCTAAATCCATTTTTTTTGCACTCCACACCACCCCAGTTCAGACATGGCCATATGCAAATCAGCCTTGACCCTGTGCCTCATGGGAACAGTCCAGCACGAACTGCCAAGCCATGTCTTCCCTGGACCGGAATCAAGCATCCTAGGACCGGTTTCTGTCTATCAGCCGTCTTCAGCCAGGATAGCTTGACACCAGTGGCGTGGAGAGCATGGGACTCACGTCCGAGCATACCCATCCCACTCGGGGTGACAAATGCAAAAACAACAATTGATGGACAGAATGCACAACAATGTCATACATTCACCCCAGTACAGAGATATGGGCCTAAATCCATAATGTTTTTGCACTCCACACCACCCCAGTTCAGACATGGCCATATTCAAATCAGCTTTGACCCAGTGCCTCATGGGAACAGTCCAGCCCGAACTGCCAAGCCATGTCTTTCCTGGACTGGAATCAAGCATCCTAGGACCGGTTTTGCAAGTGTAATAGGTAGCACAGAATGTTCTGTATGGAAGCATCAAGAGGGTTGATATGATTGTTTTGCAATAGATATCCATTTAGCTGCGTAGCAGGCTCTTGTGGTAGGCTTTGTGGCCTCTCTAATAATGTTCATAAAGTCTGGTGGAAGTTGAGATAACCAAGCACTATGGCCTCAGGAGCCAGATCGCAAGGTTCAGCTGTTTGGGATCTTGGTGTTTGATTTCTCCATGGCTCTGTGAGGAGACTGGGAGTTAAATGTAATATTTGGTGTAGTACCAGAGAGTTCCAACAAGGTTATGAACCAGGGTTGGCGTGGCCATGTTGGGGCTACTAGTATTAGCGTGAGGGATGTTTGCCTAAGTTTCTGAACCACTGATGGAATGAGTGGGAGAGGCGGAAAAGCGTAGGCAAATATTCCTGACCAGTTCATCCATTCAGCATTGCCTTTGGACCTTGGGTGTGGATACCTGGAGGCGTTGCGAACTGGTCTATGTGAGGGGCTCTCAACCTTGGAAGTATTGGTGGAGAACTTCAGGGGACAGTTCCCACTCATGTATGTGAGACTTCTGCCTGCTAAGGTCTGCAATCTGATTGCTGACTCCTGGGAGGTGTTCAGCTAGAAGATAAATGTTGTGGTGAAAAGCCCACTTCCAGATGTCCAGGGCAAAGTGGGACAGTTGGAGAGAGTGTGTGTCCCCCTGGTTTTGAATGTAATACATAGCTGTCATGTTGTTGGTTCGGACTAACACAGCTTTGCCAGACAGTTGATCTTGATAGGCTTTGTGAGCTAGAAAGATTGCCACGAACTCTAAGTGATTAATGTAGAGCAACTTTTGCTGGTGACTCCACAGTCCTTGCACTGTGTTGTTGAAGATGAGCTCCCCAGCCAGTAAGGGATGCGTCCACTGTTAACACAGTCTGTGGAATTGGGTCTATGAACGGCCGCCCTTTTGATAGGTTTTATGTGTTGCACCACTGACTGCAGAGAGCGAGGAGTAAGGCCGCTTAACAACACTGGATCGGTTACCAGACCTTGATACTGGTACCACCGACTGGCTAAACACTCTTTAAGTGGACGCACGTGTAGACTGGCGTGGGGAACGATCATGATGTAAGCTGCCATCATTCCCAGCAGTTGCATAAAAAGACGAGCCAGAAGGTATTGAGTGGGTTGAAATTTGAGAACGAGCACCTGAATGTTTCGAATACTGGCTGCATTGGAATACGCTAGAGCCTTGTGAAGTATCTAGAGTGGCTTCTAGGTAATCTTGAACTTTGTTTGGCTGAAGATGTGATTTTAACACATTGACTGAGAACCCCAGCTGTTGAAGGAGCTGAATGGTTAGTGAAGTGTGCTTGCGACATTGATGGTTTTAAAGAAGTTTTTAAGGTGGTTCAGACCTTTTTTAAGCCTAAAGCATTAGAGACTAAAGTGCTACCATCCCCAGCTATGTGAGAAAAAACTGCAAGTTTCTTTGACAATAAGATTTTGAAGATCTATGACTCCTCAACACCAGAGGCAACAGAGAAATCAGATATACTATTGGGAGTTGCAGAGACTCCCTCATTCATAAATTTCGTACCAATTTTGCATCAAGATGCATTTGCAGAAATTCAAATATGTAGAACAGGTGCCCCAGATGATCCATGTCGTCCTAAACTTTGGAAAGTGTTTTTTCATTCTCTCACTGGTGCGCTATCTCATACATGGTGCCCTATCTCATATATGGAACTCCTCCCTTGATTCCGGCGTTTTCCTAGATAAGTGGAAACACGCTACTCTTCTCCCTCTGAGAAAAAAAACAAATGGTGACCCAGGAGAACTCAACAATCTCAGGCCAATTTCATTGCTACTCGCGCCAAGAAAAATGTTAGAGAAGTTGGTCCAGCACCAACAGACAAACTTTATCGAGAGCCTTCGCTCTTTGCATGATACACAATCTGGTTTCCGGGCGGGTTTCAGCACGGAGACCACTCGCCTTGAGGTGGCTGAGTCAGTGAAAGGGTCGCTTGATTCAGGGGCATCAGTGTTGCTGGTGCTCCTGGATCTGTCTGCAGCATTCGACACAGTCGATCATGCCATGTTGGTTCAGAGACTATGAGACATGGGCTTCGGGGGAAAGGTGCTGGCCTGGCTAAAATCATATATGAGCGGTCGCACTCAGAGAGTCGCCCTTCAACCATTTGAATCAAAACCTCTGGTGTGGCAATCCTCATGGCTCAGCGATGAGCCCTCTTCTTTTTAACCTGTACCTAGCTCTGCTTTTCTCTTTGATTGGCAACTGGGGGGGTGAAGGCGATCTCCTACGCTGACGAAACCCAGTTGGTTTTCCCATCTCAAGAACAGACGGAAGATGCTTTCAAGAATTTTAAAGGTTGTCTGAGACATAGCATTTTGGATGAAAAAAAACAAGCTAAAACTCAATGCAGCAAAAACAGAGGTGCAGTTTTTCGGAAATGGCGCAGTGCCTGCTCCAGATTTGTGGTGGCCATCAGAAATGGGCCCACCCCCTACTCCTGCCACTAATATTAAAAATGTAGGTGTGAGATGGGAGGCTGATTTCTCCTTTTCAGCTCAAATCCGGCAGGTCTCTGCGACGTGCTTCAGCGAATTGAGAAACCTCCGGAAATTTTTACAGTTCCTGACAGAAGATTTCCACAAATCTGTAGTCTATGCCACAGTGACATCTAGGCTAGACTACACAAATGGTTTATACCTCTGCCTAGATATTAGATTAGACTCCTCCAGATGGTACAGAATGGGGCTGCGAGACTGATCAGATGCATACCTTTTTGGCATCACGTCTCTCCGCACTCACACGAGCTTCATTGGCTCCCAGTAGCAAAAATAATTTGATTCAAGGCCATGACTCAGACCTACCAGGCTCTAAAAGGTAAATGCCCTGGATATCTTAAACAAAGACTTTGCTGCTATAAGCAAAAGCAATCTCTGAGGTCAAATTTACAAAAATAGCTTTGTACTCCCGCTTTGCGAAAGCCCGCCAGGGTTGAAGAGCGTTCTCAGTGAGGACGGCCGAAATGTGGAACGCCCTGCCTGGGAACCTTTGCCAAGTTGATTCAGAGACCTGTTTCAGAAGAGCACTAAAGACATGGATCTATAAGCTTGACTAGGCTTGAGATCAATGCCTGGACCTCTATGCGCCTAATGCCTACTATTAGAGCGCCAGGAAACCTCTGTTTGAGGTAGCTGTTTGTGCTGAAGCTTATGCTTTAGTGTTATTATTATTATTATGGTATGTGCTGGTTTTGATGAGCCAGTCGTCCAATTAGGGAAAAATATGTGTGCTTTGTCTTCTGAGATGTGCAGCTACTACGGCCAGACATTCTGAGAAGACTCTGGGGGCCGTGGTGACTCCGAATGGGAGCACTTTCAATTGGTAATGTTGACCTGCTACCACAAACCTGAGAAATTTGCTGTCAGCCAGTTGGACTGGAATATGAAAGTAGGCGTCCTTTAAATTGAGAGTAGAAAGAAAATCACCTTTTTGCAAAAGAGGCAGTATCTGTTGCAATGTTACCATGTGGAAGTGGTCTGACTGTATGTAAAGGTTGAGTTATCTGAGATCCAATATGGGTCTGAGAGAGGCGTCCTTTTTTGGAATTAGAAATTTAAACAAGTACACCCCGACCCTTGGTGTTGAGGTGATAAGGGCTCTATGGCTTGTTTTAGTAGCAGGAATTGTACTTCTTGTTTGAGAAGGTCTAGGTGAATCGGTGGAAGTCAGTGCAACTTTGGGGGAATGTTTGTAGGAGTGTTGATGAATTCCAGGCAGTAACAAACAAGTTACTTACCTTCGGTAACAATGTATCTGGTAGAGACATAGTCTAGCCAAAGATTCCTCAACTTAGAATATCCCCAGGCGTCAGACTGTTCCGGAAAATTTTGAGTAGCAGCACCTCTGCGCGTCGGGGGGGGGGGGGGCGGGGCTGCACAGCTCTGCCCTGACGTCATCAGTTTTCCTCAGAAGACTTTTCTGTGGCAGAACGCAAAGCAATCCCCCAAAACTGTGAAAATATGGGAACAGTGTGCACAAAAAGAAAAAACAAGGTATGGTGAATAAACATCACCATAGAAAGACAGTGCCAAGCACTGTATACTGTAAACTGAGGGAGGGAAAGAACAGAGCACCACTCTGAGAGGAACCCCCGCAAGTATTAAGTCCTAACCTCCCCCACAGGCAGAAGAAGATGTAGAGCATAACCCTTGCCTGTATGAGCCTGTGCCACCAGAGGCACAAGACACACCATTGAGCTATAGCTCCTTGGTAAACCATCACAGCAGCAGGCAGAAAGGCTGCAACCACAAGAAATGACAGTGAAGGACAACCAGTCCAAAATCCAGGAGCAAGAACAAACTACTATAAAGCATCACCTAAAAGAAGACGTAAAATGCAAATAATGGATCTGCCGAAGGCAGCTTTGTCAGAGACTGCAACCGCTCGAGTGCAGGGGGCAAGAGACCTCAAGCGGTTGAAGAAGATATAAGGGAGAATTAAACTCACATCGGACAACCCAGGGTAAGGGTTGTAAAGGACACATGTCACATGAGCATACCGTTCAATCACAAGGATGGGCAGAGCAAAGCCACGAAACAGAATGTAGCCTCGTAAGTCTGAGTGAAGAGGGAACGTCACCCGCACAGGAATAAAGCCACCCAAAGGGAGGCAGATTCCTTAACCTAGAATACATACCAAAGCCATACCCAAAGAGGAGGCGGGACTGCGACTAAACACCACCAAGGTCCAGAAAGAACCTAGTGGTCAATACCATGACCAAAGGAGTGTTGTCTACCAAATAACGAAACACAGTGGGTACAAAATGACAGCGCAGCCAACCACCAGACCCCTGTGCCCTGAAGAGAGCAGGAATCAAGGGAAGGCTAGGGCACCACAGCCAATCCAGAATAACACGAAAACCCCCACATGTACAGGGGAGGAGAGAAGAAAAACACCAAGCCAAAACGCTTGCACCTGAGTGAAAAAAACGCCCAACCTTGAAACAGGCATGAAGGATCCACAGGATCCAAAGCGTCGACAAGAAGCCAAGGCTAGCCCAGTTAATCACTCAAACAGCATAAAACAGTGTTAAACCTGCTCCCGTAAAGATACGAAGGCAGCAGGACACTGGCCCTGCCCAGCACGGGGCGGCATGGAAGAAAAACACACCTAGTAAGAAACTGACATGAAAAGAAAGTGCAGACAAAGCGAACCCAAAGGACCGGATAAGTAGTATGGTGGAGAAAACGTGTAGCGCCCCCACGTGTATCACAGAGGAAGAGTACTGCAGAGACCCTTACCAGACAGATGTGGAGAGCATTCAAAGAATGCCCATACACAGCCCGAAAGACGCTCATAGGCGGCCAGAAGTAACACCAGGGAACAAGACCGCAGGAACAGCTGAGAGGCGCCCAATAACAAGAAGCAACGGCCGCACAAGCCATGAGGAATAACATGGCACAGAACAGCCTCGATGTTGAAACACGTCCAAACTCAGGCACTCTGATTCGCTTAAAAGCACCTGCAGCTTATTCAGAAAGTGGAACTAGTCCAGGCTCTAAGCAACGTCTGCCGTCAGTCTGGAAGAGACTCGCAGGACAATTTAGAAGAAAAGACCAGCCTAACAAGGGAGTACTTAGGACCAACTCACGGGTCCTAGACGCCAGGAAGATCGGAGTACAAGGAGAACCGGCACCACGAGTCCGCCACATTTAAGAGTGTCAGTGGAAGTAGGATTCCCTGCGCGAAAGCAGCGGGGATGTGGAGAAAACTGCTGGGGAACAAGCCAAGGGCCACAACAACCCACAACAGAGAGGTCCACGGCAACTCCCTACTGGTGAGAACAACCCAGGAGGGGATGGCACCAAAAGAAAATAGATCTAGACCCGGAGTCTAAGTATTACAGACATTAGGGCGATGCGACCCTGCAAAACGCAACAAAGGGAGGCATAGAAGTCTTAGAGGGATACCTACAATGAAAACTCCACAGGAGCGTACCAAGGCAAAGGCAGGTACCTGCCACCAGCCAATACCCCACATGGGGCAAGGGTCAACCCCTGGCAAGAAGGTAGAGTCCTCTTGGCAAAACAGACAGTCAGAGGATTTGAAAACAAAAACAACGTAGCCGTACGGCTATACAGACAATATAGAGGTACCAACCTGCCTCTGATAAAAATACTTATCACAAAGGAAGACCGCAACCAAGAAGAAAAGTCAGCCAGTCAGTGGCGCGGCATAATTATGGAAGCCCTGACAAAAGCCTGGAGATCGCAGAGTCAGCATGGGACCCAAAAAGATCTATCCCGTCAAATGGCATGTCCTGGAGGCTCTCCCGGATATTATCAGCCATGACGGTGCAAAGCCACCGACCGTGCAAGAGCACAGCCCATAGAGTCAGTGGCATCCAGAGAGTAGCGTATAGTAAAATGAGCCATTTCCTTGCCATGAAGGACAAGAAGGAGTACCTCCGGGCACAATTCCTCCAGAAGAGAAGAAAGAAAGCTAGCCATGGAGTCCCAGAGTGCGGAGGACACACGTGCAAACACGCATGTAGTGTTTAAAGAGCGCTAGAAGAAGCAAAAAGCTGTCTGCCACATGTATCCAGCCACCGGGATTCCCAGGTGGGAGGAAACAAAGGCAAAGTGGAGGAGTCTTGTAAACCAAAAGCCGCCTGAACTACCAGGCCCTGAGCAGCAGGATGAAGGGACAGACAGTGGATCCCCGGGGTAGGACGGTGCCTACCGGCAATGGCCCAATCAACCGGGACTCCGGAAGAGGGCCGTGACCATGTACCATGCAGGACTTCCAATAAAGCACCTCCAAGGGGTAGCAAGGGTTCCACTGTAAAGGGCTCGAGATGGAGCAGATCCGTTAAAGGATCGGAAATGATGGGTACCACAGGAGGCTGAAAGCCAAGAATAGCAGCTGCCCTGGCGATAGTCCCTACGTAGGCGGCCCCCAACTCAGTAATTACCCTAGGAAGAGACAATAGGCCATCTGTAGGAGACGGCTGGAGGTTAATTCTCCCAGTCGCCATAAAGAGCGGGCTGGGGAACGAACTGAAGGCCATGCCACACTAGGAACCTGCACTAAATTCTCCAGACCAGGGGAAGCATGGGCTAATCCAGACTTTGCCAGCCTTAGTAAATATGGGATGATTTGATGCGCCTCTGCCCACAGAGGATGTAATTTGTTCTCCTGACACCATAAGCAGAATCTTTTCCATTTCATCCTGTATGTCCTATTAGTGCATTCAGCTCTTGCCTTTGCCAGGATTTCTCTGCATTCTGCCGGAATGTTTAAGCGATGAAATCCTCCGTAGTCAGGAGCCAGGCCGCTAATTGCAGTGATGTTGGGTCTGGATGCCGCACTTGTCCCTTCTCCATAGTCAATAGTGCTCGTATCGGCTGTAGACGTATTGACTCGGTCTCTGATAAAAGGAGGAGCTCTGTGAACCAATGCTGCCTAGGCCACCAAGGGGCTATCAGTATCATTGTGTGCAGTTCTTTTTTCATCTTCGTGAGTACTCGTGCCAGGAGGGGAATTGGAGGAAAGGCGTAGGCAAAGACGCCTGAACATGCCATCGAAAACGCATTCCCCCATGAGCCTCTTTGGTGACGCCAACTTGCAAAGAATTGGCATTTCTTGTTCTGGGCTATGGCAAACAGATCCACTGTTGGTATTCCTCACTTGGCAAAGATGGTCAATAGCGTGTCCTGATCCAGCTCCCACTCGTGACAGGTCGTTTTTTGCCTGCTGAGAGTGCCCGCTGTTGTGTTTTGATCTCCTGGAAGATGTATGGCCTTCAGAGTCACTCTATGATCTAGCGCCCATTTCCATATTTTTGAGCTTCTTTTGACATGGAGAGATCTTGTGCCCCCCTTGTTTGTTTATATAGTGCATTGCCTTTGTGTTGTCTGTCTGCACTAACACTGATCTCCCTTCTATTCTTGGCAGGAAGGCCAACAATGCCAATCCTATTGTCCTTAATTCCAATAGGTTTATGTGAAGGTGCTGTTCTTGTTTGTTCCATTGGCCGCTGACTTGTAACTCCTGTAGGACTGCTCCCCATCCTTCGAGAGAGGCATCCGTGGTAACTACTAACGGAGCTGGTTCGGTCAGGAAGGAAAGACTCACCGACATATTGTTCCTGCGAGTCCACCACCTTACCGCCTGCAACATTGGTTGCATGACTGATCTTGTCCTCGAAGGATCCCTTTGCTTGGCACCACTGAAGGTCTAGCTCTTCTTGTAACGGCCGCATTCTCAAACGGCATAGGGGAATGAGTGGCATGCATGAAGACATCGTCCCCAGAAGCAATTTGTATTTTCGGACTGAAAGAGACTTTCTTCTCTTGAATTCTTTGGCTAGAGAGACGAGTCCCAATTGCCTCTCTATGGATGGGAATGCCTTGTTTTGTGACGTATCTAGGATTGCACCTAGAAACCTGATCGTTCTAGATGGCTGCAGAGATGATTTTTCCATATTTACGGTGAGGTCCAGATCTGCAAACAACTCCATGCAAGCCGAAGTCGAAGAGTGAGCTGACTCCTGCGATGGTGCCTTTACCAACCAGTCGTCCAGGTATGGGAACATTTGGTGTTTTTTGTCTTCGGAGATCGGCTGCCACTGGCGCCAGACACTTTTGTAAAAATTCTCGGTGCAGATTTGAGGCCGAATGGCAGCACTTTGAATTGGTAATGGTCTTTGGGCACTGTAAAACGAAGGAACTTTCTGTGGGACGGATGGATGGGGATATGAAAATATGCATCCTGTAAATCTAGGGAGGTCATCTGATCTTCTGGGTTTAAGAGCAGCAGAATATCCTGGAGGGTCACCATTCTGAATGACTGTTTTTGAGACAGGCATTTAGGGACCGTTGGTCCAAGATCGAACACCACCTGAGAGCATCCTTTCTGATCAAGAAGAAACAGGAATACAATCCTTGTCTTCTTTGGGAGTTCGGCACATGTTCTATTGCTCCCTTTCGGAGCATTGCCCGAATCTCCTGACGCATCTGAGACAGGTGTTTTACCTATTGATATGTAGGGGGCGTGGGAGGAGGGAAGTGTAGGAATTCCAGAGTATGTCCAAATTTTATTATGTGAAGGACACATTTGTCCGATGTTATTTTCTGCCACTGTTGTAAATAATGAGTCACTCTTCCACCCAGGGGAACATTTGACAGGGTAGGAGGATAAGAACCCGGAACTTGTAAGTTGTCATTGCCTTTTTTTTATCTTTCCCTGAACGACCTCCTAGTCCTCTGGGAGTGGACTTCGAGTATCCTCCAGAGTGCTTCTGGCCATATTGCTGCCGGTAGGGCTGCGAAGAGAAAGAATAGGATGTGTATCTTCCTTGCTGGTAGCTACTTCTAAAGGGCACCTTCCGGTACTGTAACGTACCCAAGGCTTTCGCCGTATCAGTGTCCTTCTTAATACTCTGAAGAGTCTCATCCACTAGACGTCCAAACAGATCTTTCCCATCAAAAGGTAGATCCAGAGTCTTATTTTGGACCTCAGGTCTAAAGGCTGTGGCCGTCAGCCAACCCTGGCGACGCAAAACTGCTGCTCCTCCTAGGGAACGGCAGGCTGTGGTAGCTATGTCCATGGCACAATCAATAATTTCAGCGGAAGTTCTCTCCCCTTCCTGCAGAACTTTCTTCACCTCCTGCTTACTGTATTCCGGAAGGAGGTCGACATATAGTGCTATATCACACCACATCTGTCTGTCATATCTGCCCAGGATGGAAGGGCATTAGCTGCTCTGACCAGGACAGCTGACATCGAGGAGAAACGTTTACCTGCGTTGTCTAAACGCCGTCCCTCCCTCTCCGGAGGTGCAGAAATAGGCGCTGATGGGTTTTTTGATTTTTGTTGCGCTGCCTGCGAAATGATGGAGTCCGGTTTAGGATGGCCCAGCAAACGCGCCGGAGAGTCCACGGGCGCCTTATATTTTTTGTCCAACCTCGCTAGTACCGGTGTAACCGTCGCTGGAGTTGCCATCACTTGCAACCCTTCCTTCCATACGTGGGCAATGATTGGTATGGACCTGATTGATTTTTGATAGGGCTCCTTAAAATCATAAAGAAAACATTCTGCCGGAGTTGTTTTCATCGGCTGCTGAAATCTCTTTGCAGCTCTATCCATTAAGTTGTGGAATCCCCCAATATCCACTGGTGGAGAATCCGCTGGCATTTGGGTGGGTGATGGTGGAGAGGGAATTAGATAGTCATCCCATTCTCTGTGGGGTTCTGTTAGCTCCCCTTCTTCGCGGTCCTCATCATCGGTGGTCACAGGATCCTGGTGCTGTTGGACCTGAGATGTCTGCGGAGCAGTGTCTAGTAGGCTTTCCCTACTGCGGACTGGCGTGGCCGGAATACAACAAGGACGCGAAGGTGGAACGTCCTGAGGTACCCCTGATGGAGGAAACCTCTTCTTATAATCCTCCAACATGAATTGCAAATCCATCATCATTGAAGCTGGCATTGCGACCATCTATTCCTGAGGTTCTTGGTGGTAGCGATGGTGCCAGCGGCCGTGGTATTCCTCATAACCCTCTTCATCGTCATCTTCTTGACATTTTACGTGGAGTTCCGATAGACTTGTGGCATACCCGAAGGGTTCATCATCCTCCTCCTCATCCAACTCTTCCTCCTCTAAAAGGTACGATGGGGCCAGAGGAGTAATCTTGCTCGGGGAAGTCACTTCTGGCGTGATCTTCTTCTGCTTTTCTGGAGTATATCTCGTCGACGGGCTCGTCGACACTACTGTCGACAAAGTTGTTGTTGTCGTCGTCAGTGCAGTGGAACCATTCCTCGCCGTTGACCTCGTAATCGTCGTCAACGTTCCTGTCGACAGCCCTGTTGTCATCACCGTCGACGACGATCCCGTCGACGACGATCCCTTCGTCCACATGGCCGTCGTCATCACCACCGTCCTCGACGATGTCGTCGATGTTACCAGCGTCAACGCTGCTGTCGTCGACGCTCCGGTCGACACTCCCTTCGACACTCCCTTCGACGCTCCCGTCGACGCTGACTCGAATACAATCAATGGTAGCTTCTGTACTTCTGTCGTCGCCGTAGATGATGACTTCTTCCTCGACGATGTCGAGTTTTTCACTTTCTAATCAGGAATACTAGAGGATGGCTTCCTGAATGATGCTGAAGCCAAAGGTGGTGTATTTGAAGGTTCAGAAGAGGCTCTCTTGGATCCTTTTTCTCTCAAAGTGTGTCCTTTGCTCTCCTTTACTTTTTATTTTAGGGCCTTCTCAGGACGATCCCCTGAGGAATGCGCCTGAGGGGATCTTGATTTTTTTTTAGATCTCCTGGATGAAGAGGAGGATTCCTGGTCACTATCACTAGAAACCACCTCCTTTCTAGCCTTGATCTTCTGAAGCCAAATTAAAAGGTGTCCCTCACGATCCCTAATGGTCTTGCTAGAGAAAGTGCGACATACCTTGCAATCCTTTGCCTGGTGGTCCGGATAAAGACAGTAAATGCAGTCTTCATGTGGGTCATCAGTGTAGAGTTTCTTTTAAGAGCAGGTGGCACAGGCTCTAAAAAGACCCTTTTTCTCCTTAACAAGACATTCTCAAGGATGTAGATGAGAAACAGATTACCAAAATTCTCAAATCCACAAGAAATAGAATGAAATCAAGCTTCTACAAAGTTGGAAATCCAGAGTTTGAGCAGAGCTCGAAAGAGACTCCCTAGCACAATATGCCGGTAGAAAATCTGAGGGGCAGAAGTGTGAGAAAGTGGCTCTATATATACTGTTCAAAAAAGGGGGTGGTGATGAACAGAGTGTCTGAATTAAGCAGACCACTCTTACCCAGTCCAAAGATCAGGGCTTGATCCATCACCGTTATTTATCTCACTGCACCATCCCAGCTCAGAACCTGGCTATATGCAAATCAGTCTGTCCCTGGCCCAGTGCATCATGGGAACAGGGCAGACTAAACTACCAAGCCAATTCTTCACTAGAAAGTAGACAAGCTACCGGCGACCGGTTTCTGTCATTTCAGCCGTCTTCGGCCCGGCTTGCTTGAATCCTGATGGTGTAGTGAGAAAGGGACTCATGTCTGAGTATACCCTGCCACACCTATCCCCGGAAGCTTGTTTCCTTTCCAGGAAAAGAATTGGCTTGGTAGTTTGGTCTGCCCTGTTCCCATGATGCACTGGGCCAGGGACAGACTAATTTGCATGTAGCCAGGTTCTGAGCTGGGATGGTGCAGTGAGCTGAAAAACGGTGATGGATCAAGTCCTGATCTGTTGACTGGGTATGAGTGTTCTGTTTAATTCAGATACTCTGTCCATCACCACCCCCTTTTCTGAATCGTTTTGTCCACCATAAGCGTGGAAGGGTATACTCAGATGTGAGTCCCTTGCTCATTGCACCATCAGGATTCAAGCAAGCCGGGCCGAAGACGGCTGTAATGCCAGAAACCGGTCCCCGGAAGCTTGTTTCCTTCCCAGCAAAAGAATTGGCTTGGTAGTTTGGTCTGCCCTGTTCCCATGATGCACTGGGCCAGGGACAGACTAATTTGCATGTAGCCAGGTTCTGAGCTGGGATGGTGCAGTGAGCTGAAAAACGGTGATGGATCAAGCCCTGATCTGTTGACTGGGTACGAGTGTTCTGTTTAATTCAGATACTCTGTCCATCACCACCACCTTTTCTGAATCGTTTTGTCCACCATAAGCGTGGAAGGGTATACACAGATGTGAGTCCCTTGCTCATTGCACAATCAGGATTCAAGCAAGCCGGGCCGAAGACGGCTGTAATGCCAGAAACCGGTCCCCGGAAGCTTGTTTCCTTCCCTGTAAAATAATTGGCTTGGTAGTTTGGTCTGCCCTGTTCCCATGATGCACTGGGCCAGGGACAGACTAATTTGCATGTAGCCAGGTTCTGAGCTGGGATGGTGCAGTGACCTGAAAAACGGTGATGGATCGAGCCCTGATCTGTTGACTGGGTATGAGTGTTCTGTTTAATTCGGATACTCTGTCCATCACCACCCCCTTTTCTGAATCTATATATACTGGACTACAATGAAGTACAGTGTGTATAGAGTCCACCAACCCCAGAGGTATAACAGAGGTTAAAGTCAGAACTGACCTTACTCTCCAAAGTGGTAGCTTGGTCGAGCAGTAAGGCAGTGCCAGAGGACAGTGTAAAGCATTTGTTGTACACACTCAGTCAGCAAAAGGTTTCACACACTCAAGGACTGAACTCCAGGCCAATTGTTTTTATATCCACAGTGATAGGTGTTTTATTTTTAGAACCAACAGTTATAAAAATATACTTTTCTTGCTATGAGTTCTCTCATGTAATTACTTTGCAAAGGAGCAATAACGTTTGTGCACACAATTAATACAGTATTGACAGTAAGCAACACAATACTAAAACACACTATAGCATTGAGCTCAATGGTTTTCCACATGTAAGTACAGTTGATTACTATATAGATCACTTTAGTACTCCCAGGACTAGATCTTAGATTCAGTCGTAGGGTCTAAGCTGAAACCAGATTAGCAAAAACGTTTTAGTTACTATAGTGAATATTCATGAATATAAAGCGGTTTCAAAAGTTCACACTTAGAAGCTTTCCAATGGAAATCTGACAATGTTATTCAATGGGAGAAAATTCAGGTTGCAGGTAAAGAACGATTGCGTTACTTTTGTAACCCAGCACTGGTCTCCTAGGGCCAGCACTGGGGTCTTAACTCAAAACAGGCAGGCAATTGTGTTTCAGTATTTCGTGTGATTTTTAAAGAATATTTCAAGTTTTCAAAAGTAGACACTTAGAAGTAATTTCATAGAAAAGCAGACAATGGGTTCCTAAGGAGAAAATACAGATTATTAGTTACCCCGCTAGGGATTACTTTTGCGGTTCCGTACTGGGCTGAAAGGTACAGTACTGGCTTCTCCCCTGATCACAGGTGAGTACTTTGGAATTCGGACTTTGGCTGATTTTATGCGAATATTTTCAGATTTCAAAACTTCACACAGAATATTTTCGAGTCAAAATGAGTCAATGTTATCCAATGGCAGGTAAGTAAATTACCGGTTTCCAGGTGAGTACATGGTTGGTGAAGTTAAGGTTCTGGGCATAGACTCAGAGGACCCCCAGGGTCAGGTAAGTACAGTTAGTTCACCTCCAGCGGGACAGGGGCTGCCCGGTGCAGAGGTAGGTAGGTCACGCTGCTGTGGGGGCTGGGCTCCTGGTCACTTGCTCAGGGCAAGGGGGGAAAGTCGGATAGGACACAGGGGTCACAGCCAGCGGCACTCGGGCGGCTGGGTCCAGGGTGCATTTGAGCCGTCGGGCGCTCAATGTTATCTAATGGGAAAGGTCAAAAAGGAACAAAGGCTGCAGGCTCGGGGACGGAGACTCTCCAGGGGCGACCAACACTTCCAGAGGTAAGTTGGGATCTTGGAGCACAGGTAGGTACTGTAGGAAGGTGGATACCTGACTATGGTTTCCCCCAACTTTTTGCCTGGTGTTTTGCTGGTTTTCCGACTTAGTTGGCCTGGGACCCTGCCAATCAGGACCCGAGGCCTACTGCTCTCTCTCTAAAATGGATGCCATGTACCTTAGGTACATTTCCAATTGGTACTGGGCCACCTTATCAGACCCTGTAACTCAGGTCATAGGTGTACCCAGGGCCTACCAGGGGCTGAAGCATGTATTATGCCACCCCTAGCTGGCCATCTAAATCTGACACAACTGGCTGCACGACAGCTGGGGCAAGGTGGTGTAATCCCCCTTTGCTTTAGATATAGTATACCTATATCTAACCCTAAAATGGACACACAGATTCCTATCAGTCACTCCTATGGCAGGCCTTGACAATCCTGAAGGCAGAGTGCTTGGAATCGTGTGAAATGGTGCTCTGGCATGAGCTGAGCCCGTTTGCAGCTTGCGGAACCAAGTCCTAGTAGCTGTTCCATGATAACGCATACCATATACTCTTAAGTGCATTATAATCCTCGCGGTTAAATGCTATCTTTGGTATCGCTTTATCAAAACATGTCGAGTAAGGTGTCATACGAATTGGAATACTAACCCCTCGCCAATTCTGTCAACAGGGTTAGCATTCCACCCTTGTAGAGGGACACGACATGTATGTGACTGTGAACCCCGGTTAAAGTTAACTCGAGCCTCAGCATCACAAAATGGATGCTGCCTCCACAGACACAAGTCTGACCCCCTGCAGCTGGGAGTCCTTCCAGCGAGGGGAGCTTGGACAAAGGGTTTCCTGTCAGGGGCGGTGCTAGCACCATCCCAGACAGGGTTTTGTGTATCCTGGGTAGGCAGGGCTTTAGAGGAAGGTGACTGCAAGTGGCACCCCGGTGCTCACTATGCATCTGCCGGCTAGAACCAGTTCCAGGGGCACACCAGCCCCTGAGCTGGGGAAATTCCAGCATGGGAGAGGGGTGTAACCACCCCCCTTCCTGGTCCCACCCCTAGGGCAGGACCTAGTCGCGTACCCACCCCTTTCTTTAGGATAAAGGCAGGAGCGGGGACCCTTCCAAATTAGATCATCTTTGAATCCTGAAACTACTTTCTACGAAAGGAACTCTCGACTTCTTCTCAAGATTTCTCCCTTGTGGCTAAGGAGTAGTCACCCTGCACCCGCAGGCACCATCCAAGAACACTGCGGTTTGCTGCACGTCCTTCCTCCGGAATCCGACTGACCAGCACGACGAGACCCGGCTTCCCTGGCACCTCTGACCTCTACCTACCTCTACAGCTAAGCTGAGAACCGTAGGTGCGACGAGACCTCGAGGGCCCGGCCATCATCAGAACTGCACGACTTCTATCCAGCACGACCGCCAAGGGATCCTCTGGTGAGTGCTTTGGGGTCCGAGAAGCCCCGACCCTGAGCAGCTCCAGCACCGAAGTCCAGCCCCCCAGCATCCACGAGATCTGCATGGGGCCCTTCTGCTTTTTGCTGCTCACCGCGTTGTCTGGCTACTAGCCCGCTGGCTTATGGCCTTCCCGACGACGACCGACGACGACAGCACTGCTGGTCTGGTTGCTCCAGACTGTCTCTTGCTCCCCTCCAAAAGAGGAGCACCCCGGACCCTCCTGGTCCACTCCAGACGCCATTTTAGGTCCACCGCGTGGGCTTGAATTTGCCAAGACTTGTTGCCCCAATCCTGGGTCCAGCGACGTCGACAGCAGCAACCATCGTGGGACCGCTCGCACCTCCATCCTGGTCGCCGACAACGCCTCCTGGTCCGTGAGACTGCAGAGCCCAGCGTCGCCCACTCACCTGGTCGAGGTGACTCCATCCGGTGCCATCCTGGTGCCCATCTAATCACTGGCTAGTGATTCAGAACTTGGTCCCCTCTGCTTACAGGTGTCTTCCATCTTCAATCCAGGCTTGGATCCACCGAACAATCTTCACTGGTCGCCTGCCAGCAACAACTTCTTTCAGGCTCCATAGACTGCAACGAGGATTCCCGACGTCTTTTCAGACCTATGCAGCCGCAGCCCCTGGGCTAGGTAACTTCGGCATTTCGGTGCCCCAGCATAGCCTCACTATCCAAGGGTCCAGATCCTTTTTCGTTTTCAGCCTAACTAGTCGGATTCGTCCGATATCCTTAACTTTGCTTTTACTAGCCTTCATAGACTTTGTCCGGCATCCCGCGTGAGAGTGCACACTCTGCACCCGAGCCCCCTAGGCCTCCTGCTAGTAATCTGAAGGTTCAGTAGTCCAGTCTTAGCGATTCCAAAGCCTATTAATCCAGTACTTACCTGCTAGTAATTTCGCATTCCACTTTTGTAGTATATGGTTTTTCGTGCCCCTCGGGCACTTGTGTAAATTGTGCAACTTAAAGTATTTTCGTAAGAGTTTTGTTGTGTGCTTAGTACCCTGTCCTCATAAAGAGTACAGGGCTGTTGTGTTCTAAATAAATACACTGTTTATTTTCATAACACTTGTGTGGTGTCCTTTCACTTGGTGTTCAAGGGGTATATGTGATTGTATAACAGCTGGCTTAACACGCCCTCTAGAGTCTAGCCTAAAGACTGCTCTTGTCCATGCTACTAGGATAGCTGGTCTATCGGTTGACTTACAACCAATCATCAATAAGGGTTGTTTAGACTGATACATAGTGATCACTAGAATAGTGAGCACTGCATATCAGGCCAACTTCTCACAGGTACCCCAAAGGGAGGCACAGGGGGCTGTAGGGCACCGGGTGCAGGGGTGTCTTTGGGTGTCGGAAAAGCTTGCACTCGGCTGGTCGCGGTTGGGGTGGCCCCTGGCTCGGAGTATGCAGGCGTTGGCTGGTTCGTTGAGGAAGGTCTTTCGGCACTGGACTTCGGGTCCCAGTCGCCGGGGGGACGTCCTCGTGGTCTTGGATCACTCTGGCTCGGGCCGGGCTCGGCTGGTGCAGAGTGGGCTGGTCCGGAGCTCCCTGGCTGGCACCAGGGGGGTTGTTGCAGCGAGCCTTTGCTGATGGGAGCCCCAGTCTTCAAGAGGTTCAAGGCAGGCAGGTCCTCCGCGAGTCCCAAAGTTGCTGTGAGCAGGAGTCGCCGGGATTAAGCAGGAGCAGGTGCCAGGATCGACAGGCCGGTAGGGCTGAGGCCAAGTCAGTTGTTGTCGTCCTGTTAGCAGCTGCACGGCGGGTGGTCTTCTTGACCTTCTTTCTTCTTTCCGTATCGGGATCTGAGGAAGGAAGGTTCAGGGAGCCCCTAAATACTGAATTTGGGGGCGTTACAGGTAGGGCAAGGACAGGGACTACCCCCTAGCCTGCTCCTCTCCTGTGGGAGGGGTGGGGGCAGGAGCCTAGCTGTGATTGGGCAGGGCTCCCGATCTTCAAGGTGGCCGGAGCCCGGGGTCGTGCTTCACCTAGTCTCCCCCACCTGAGGGGTGGGGTTGGCACAGGCTGGCACACCCCCCTTCCTGATGTAGTTTTTCCTGCCAGTCTTCCTGCCAGAGTGGGGGGCAGGACTGGTGGGGGCTTGTTGCTGGGTAAAGCAAATGGTCTGGAGAAGCTCACAGATGCGGCATGCCTTTGAAGCTTCCCCCTGCCCATCCTGGGGAAGGAGACCTAGCACCTCGCCCAGGATGTGCATAGCTGGAGGCCCAGGAGAGCGGGGGCTCTCCTACCCAGGGGACCAGCAACATATGTCTGCTGTGTGGCAGCCTCTGCAGCTACTCAGCCAGACGTGGATTGTAGGTTAGGTTTTTTGGGGGCACCTCTAAGATGCCCTCTGGTGCAGTTTACATTAAATCTCACACTGGCATCAGTGTGGGTTTAATGTGCTGAGATGTTTGTTACCAAACTTGGCAATCTTCAGTGTAGCCATTATGGTACTGTGGAGTTCCCTCCCAACACCATATACTCTTAAAGGCATTACTGCACTTACAGTGCTCAGGAATGGCCCTGGGTACTGTAGGGGCACAGGGCTCATGCACCTGGGACCACACCACTGGCATAGGGCACCCAGCTAGAGGGGTGACTGATGTATGCCAGGGCAGTGGGTTTGAGGGCATGGCTGGCATACAGAGATGTGTGCCATATCGACTCTTTGTTTAGTTCTGTACCTAGGCACTCACCCTGCCAAAGGCAGTGCGTGGGTACCCATGTACAGGGCCCCTAAGGGTGGCACAATAAGTGCTGCAGCCCTTAGGGGTCTTCTCTGGTCACCATGCCCTGGGTACCTAGGGTGCTATTTACTAGGGGCTGATAGGTGGCCAGAGATGCCAATTGGGTTTTGTTTCAACACAGTTTTTAGGGAAGGAACACAGGCCCTGGGTACCTGGTTGGCAGGACCCCAGGGCACACTCAGTCAAAGCACATCAGCAGTCAGAAAAAAGTGGGGGCATACCAATGCAAGAAAGATGGCACTTTCTCACAAGAAGGTTCTCTCAGGAGGGTTCTAGAGGGTGAGGAGCTCAGATTGGCTGAGGGAAAAGTTTGGTCCTTTTTTACATAACAAAGGTTGTGGGTTGCAAAAGGGAAATGGGCCTAGGCCCTCTTTTTCAGTTAGCTATACTTCTAAGCTGCTAAGCATTGCTTTTTTATATACCGGAGACTCCCCTCTCAACGACGGGGAAATGATCCAGGTATATGAATTTATGAAAGCTCCAATACTGGAGTAAGTGCAACTACTACCCTACTCTACTTCCCCACTTGCATTGAGTAAGTGACCAGGAGCTCAGCTCCCACAGCTGCATGGCCTGCTTGATTGCAGCCACCAACCAAAGGCCCCCTACCCTCCATTGGATTGCATTGGGCCTACTCTCTCTGCACCCGGCTGCCCCTGTGCCGCTGAGGGTGTGACTACTGTACCATCCGACCCCTAAGTCTATGCCCAGAACCTTAACTCCACCAGTCGAGTACTCACCTAAAAGCTGATATCTCACTTTCCTGCCATAGGTTAACATTGACTGGTTTTCACTTGAAATTTCTTCTAAGTGTGGAGTTTTGAAACTTTAAAATATGCATCTAAAATCAGCCGAATTCCGATTACTGAATTACTCACCTGTGATCAAGAGAGAAGCCAGTACTGTACCTTTTAGCCCAGTACTGAACCGCAAAAGTAATCATAACTGTACTTACCAGTTACCTGCATTTTCTTCCATAGGAAACCATTGACTGTTTTCTGTGAAATGTTTTCTAAGTGTCGATTTTTGCAAACTACAAATGTTCTTTAAAAATCGTACCAAATACCAAAACGTAATTACTTACCTGTCTTAGGTAGAGGTCCAAGTGCTGAACCTAGGAGTCCAGTACTGGATTACAAAAGTAACGAGAACCTACTTGGAGAAGTGTGGCTCAGGGGTTAGAGGCGGCAGACCCGAAAGCTGAGATCGGCCCTGGACCAGGGTTCAATTCCCCGCCTCGGCGGGTCTTGGGCTCAAAAATTCCACGGACTCGATAATTCTCGCTCCGGTGCCTTCTCAACTCACGGGTTCACACTCTGCGACTCTGGGCAAAAGCTTGCTTAATCTCCACAACGGCCCCTCGCGGCGGGATGCCTGGCTTTCACCTTGTGGATACCCTGCCGGGGTTATCTCACAGGGGAATACCAGGACGGGTTCCCTAAGCAAGCGCCGGGAAACCCTTTGTGGGTAGCTGTGCGCTATATAAGCTCAAATACATTTACATTTACATTTACATTTACTTTACCTGTGACTTGAATTTCCTCCCATAGGATAACATTGCTTGGTTTTTTCACTGAAAGGTTTCGAAGTGTCTAATTTGAAAATACATTTATATTCTTTAATAATCACAACTATAACCAAAACGCTTTTATTTAACTGTTTACAGCTTATGTCCCGGGACTGAATCCAGGATCCAGTCCTGTGGTTAGAAAAGTAATCCTTAAAGTAATCAACTGCATTTATATAGAAAAACCCATTGAGCACAATGTTAAATTGTGTTTGAAATTATGTTGCCTATTGCAACCACTGTAGCTATTGTACTTACAAAGTCTATTACCTTTTTGCAAAGCAATTACCCAAAGTCACTCATATTGAGAAAAGTATATTTTGATACCTGTTGGTTCTAAAATAAAACAACTATATCTTTTGATATAAAACAATTGGCCTAGAGTACAGTTCTTGAGGGTGTTAAACCTTTTACTGACTGAGTGTGTACAACAAATGCTTTACACTGTCCTCGGATACTGCCTTACTGCTCGACCAAGCTACTACTTTTGAGAGTAAGGTCATTTCTAACTTTAACCTCTGTCATACCACTGGAGACTGTCGACTCTATACACACTGTACCTTACTTTGTTCCAGTATATATAGAGCCACTTTCTTACACTTACTAGAAAGCAAGAAGACCAGCAATGGTTTCAGAAAATAATAGTGCAAAACAGGAGAGAAGAGAGAATAATATGAATGTATAGTCCATACTATCAGCACATACTACAAAAGTGTAAATAGAAGCACAGGTAGGAGACAGTAAATTCTGAGGGGGCTTACTCCAGAATATTAAAAACCAAAAACTCTTGAAGTTGTGGAGAAAGCCAATCTGCAAGCAAGCATGCACGGTCTGTAAAAAACTGGCTCTATATATACTACACCAAAATGAGGTATAGTGTGTATAGAGTCCAAGTGTCCCCAGAGGTAGGCAGAGGTTAAAGTTAGATAGAACCTTACTCTCTGAAGTGGTAGCTTGGTCTAGAGCAGTAAGGCAGTATTAGAGGACATTGTTAAGCGTTTGATGTACACACTCAGTCAGCAAATGAATTCACACACTCAAGAACTTAACTCTAGGCCAATTGCTTTTGTATAAAAAATATACTGTTGTTTATTTTTAGAACCAAGCAAGCCTGGAACAGTTAAGCCTTAAATACTTTTCAGTAATAAGTTATTGGATATAGGACTGTTTAAAAATGCAATAGGAATGGTACTTTATTTGATTTACAGATTTGATTTACAGTGCCTCAAAGCACCACCACTTTGGTGGGTCCGGGTCCTGGGCTTCTATTTCGGGCGCCATCTTGGTTTGGGGATTGTGATTGGGATTGTGATTGGGATTGTGATTCGGCGGCGGCCGCCATCTTTGAGCGGACTCGCGCGCCAAGGGCTCACTGGAGAGTCTATTTAAAGTCGCTCCCTACGCGCAGCGTGACGCGCAGGTGGACGCCCTCGCTTAGCCTGAGTCGTGCCGGAGTCCTGCCCGTCTGCGCCCGTCAGCGTCCCGGAGGCGGCGGGGCAGCGGAGGATTCTGGTCAGGTGTGGGTAAGGATGATCCACTATTCCTCGGCGACTCTTCACGCCATGCGCACTACATCTAGCTTGTGTCGTTCTGTATTCCCTGGTCGACACAAGGGGAAACGTTGCTGCCTGGCATGCGGCTGGACGCCCACTGGGGCACAGTGTTGCGTCCTTAGGACACCCGAGGCTCAAGTGAAACATCTTTGTCTGCTGCTCAACACTAGGTCGGTAGGAAGGCATGCCCTGCACATTTACGATCTTCTTGTCAGGGATAATCCGTTATGCCTGCTCCTGACGGAAACATGGTTGGGAGAGGCGTCGAATCCTGATATTTTCACCGCGATCCCCCCAACCTATAATATTTTTCGCCAAGACAGAGTTAAGGGAAGGGGGGGAGGAGTCGCTGTGGTGGTGAGGAAGAACATTTCCTGCTCAGTTCTTCCCGTGAATTCCATCGAGGGCTCTGAATCCCTTGCTTTTATGCTTAGACTGTCTTCTGGTCAAGCGCTTAAGGGACTGCTGGTCTATAGGCCTCCCGGCCCGGTGGGCTCCTTTTGGGAGGACCTACAGACAGCTATCTCGGAGTTGGCGCTGTCTGCACAGCATTGCCTGCTGGCAGGCGATTTTAACTTTCATCTCGATGTCTTGGACGATTTGGATGGGACCAAACTCCTGGATATCACATCTCCGCTTGGCCTGATTCCGTTTGTGCTAGGGCTTACACATGAGAAAGGGCACACCCTCGACCAAGTGTTCTCTTCTGTCCCAATTGTTGACATCGATACACGGCCGGTGCTCTGGTCGGATCACAGGCTGATTGGATTCTCCGTGTTGGAGACCGGGCGGTCTGACACCTGTGCCCCCACTGTGCCCAGATCGGCCTCAAGAGCTCTGCACAGAGTGACGCCTGCTATGTTGGAGCAGGCGCTTGCGGAACACCCGTGTTCCCTCTCCGGGGACCCGGAAAGAGACACTGAGGCCCTGCAGCGATGGTTGACTGAGAGGTTAGATGATCTTGCCCCAAAGGTAACCCCCCGGTCCACCGCGATACGGCAATCTGCGCCCTGGTTCACGGAGGCGCTGCGTGTGGCACGCAGTCAATGTAAGGTTGCTGAGCGGGCCTGGCGCCTCCAATATAATGCGGAGGCTAAACTCGCCTATAGGCCAGCGGTGAAGGCCTATCACCGAGATATTCTTGGTGCCAAGCGGGACTATCTAGCCAGGAGGATTGAGGCGTCGGCGAACTCCTGCAAGGAGATCTTCACGATAGTGAAGGAGTTCACGTCCCCTACCTCCTATTCACCCCCGCCTGTATCATCTGATGCGTGGGCGTGTGATCTTGCCACTTTTTTCACCAACAAGATTAAGGCAATTCAGGTCTCCTTCTCGGAGAGCTTGATGGAGGATTGCTGTGGTCCTGGGGCAGGACTTGGTACATCGTCCGTGCCCACCGCAGTACTGGCTGACTTTCCACCTGTCTCCAGTGACATGTCCCGGACTCTGTTGGCCAGTCTTGAATCTGGCTCGCCACTTGACCCCTGCCCCGCCAAATTTTTGGCAGGGATGGCGGCAGTGGTGGATCCTTTGGTCAACCCGATCCTCAACGCTTCCTTGAGGGAGGGGATTGTCCCACGCACCTGGAAAAGGGCGATGGTGATCCCCCTCCTGAAAAAGCCTGGTCTTGATGCCGAGGTTTTGGCCAATTACAGGCCAATTTCACTTCTCCCGGCTCTGGCGAAGATTACGGAGAAACATGTCCATGGCGTCTTGTCGAGCTTTCTTGAATCTAACAATTTGCTCCATCCATCCCAATCCGGTTTCCGTCCGAATTTTAGTACGGAAACGGCGTTGGTGGAGGTCTCTGAGATCATCAGGGAGACCTTGGATGTGGGTGGCAAGGCCATGTTAGTCATGTTGGACCTGTCGGCGGCCTTCGACACCGTCCCCCATGAGGCGCTTCTCGCCAGGCTTTATGACATCGGCCTGAGGGGGACGGTGTTCAGATGGTTTACATCTTTTCTGGAGGGCCGCCGCCAGACGGTCTGGGTTTCCCAGAGCTCCGCCGAGATGCCGCCACTGGGAGTCGGGGTTCCACAGGGATCTGTGTTGAGCCCGACATTGTTCAACATCTTCATGTCCCCTTTGGCGGCTGCAGTGGAGGCCTACGGAGCCCAGATCGTGTCCTACGCCGACGACACGCAACTCCTCTTCACTTGTGGCAAAGATCAGCCATTTGATGGGGAGAGAATTCGGGACTGTCTGGACATGGTCTTCGGCTGGTTCCAGCGTAATAGTCTGAAGGCCAACTCCAGCAAGTTGGAGGTTTTATTTTTCGGCTGTGCTACCGATCCCGAATGGCGGCAGTGGTGGCCGGCTGCTATGTGCCCCCCGGCACAATCCTCTCTGGTTGCCAAGAACCTCGGTGTCAAGCTTGATAACAAGCTCTCTTTGAGAGCGCACGTTCTTGGCCTGTCCGGCACCTGTTTCGGCATTCTGAAAATGCTCCGCAAGTTTCTTCCTTTACTATCTGCGGAGCACAGACGGATTACGGTACAGGCGCTTATCGGATCCAGGCTAGATTATGCCAATGCCCTCTTCCTAGGCCTACCGGACTATCTGGTCCAGCGTTTGCAGGTGGCACAGAATTCTGCAGCCCGTGCGATTCTTGGTCTGCATAGACGAGCCCGGGCTTCCGGACTGCTACAGACGCTCCATTGGCTGCCGATCCGGAAGCGGATTATGTTCAAATCCCTGACGCTGGTGCACAAAGCTCTGTTCGGCTCAGGCGCAGGATATTTGCAGAAGAGATTGACTTTCTATCGCCCTGCCCGCTCTCTGCGCTCTGAATCCCTTTTTACTGCTGTGGTTCCACGTGTGAGGAAGGCCCGCATGGGGGGGCGTTCTTTCAGCCTTAAGGCCTCCCAGTTATGGAACTCGCTTCCATTGGCACTTCGCAGCACTCCCAATCTGCTTCAATTCAGAAAGAATCTGAAGACTTGGCTTTTTAATCTTTCTGTTTAGGTGGGTTTTTCTTTTTCTTTCTTCTGGGATTCATTCTTCTTGTTATGTTGTTCTACATTGTAGCAGACTGGAAAGCGCGGCGACACTCTTCTAGAGTAGCCGCGCGCTATACAAACACTTTTTAACATAACATAACATAACAGTAGTAGTATGCAACACTTAGCAAACACAGTACATTGGAATGAATAAGCTTTTTCAATAAATTGTAGGTAATTTACTTTTACGTTACTTTTTCTAAATAGGGCGGGACTGTTAACCAAAACTGGCCCAGGCAAAGAGCTCGGCTGGCCCCACTGGGAGCGGCCAAGCTGTTTGCCAGGTGCGGTTTCAGGCGATTTTGTTACAGTGGCCGATTTTGCAGCTATTCTGCAACAACGGCCCTGTTACAAAAACGGCCCCCAGGGGCCCAGAATTGGCTCCCACCCTAGCGGCCCACCGGGAAAACGCCCTGTGCCCGCTACGGCGAGTCCGGCCCTGTTTCTAACTCAGTGCTGGCTGCCTATATTCAGCACTGGGACATTTCCTGTAAACAGGTGAGTAAATGCGTTTTTGTTATTCGTGCGATTTTTAAAGAATATTTTAAGATTTCAAAACTCCACACTTAGAAACTTTTTAGAGCTGTACATTGAAATGAATAGGCTTTGTCAACGAATTGCAGGTAAGTTACTTTTACGTTACTTTTTCTGACTCAGTCCTGTATGCCTAGATTAAGCACTGGGACATTTCCTGAAAACAGTTGAGAAAATGCGTTTGAGTTATTATTTTCAAAAAATATTTAAAGTTTTCAAAACTCCACACTTAGTTGTTTTTTCGAAAGAGAATTGTTAATGTTATCCTATGGAGAAAAACAGGTTATCAGCTTGCAGGTAAGTAAACAAGCGTGGGAGTTAAGGTTCTGAGGTTAGACTCAGGGTTCCTCCAGGGTCAGTGATGCACTGTGATTGCACCCAAAGTGGCACTAGGGCGGCCGGGTGCTGAGTGTTGAGGCCCCAATGTTGAGGGTTGGTTAGGCACCCTCGAGGGAATGAAGGTCGTCGCAGAGTGGATGAAGACCAGCCGTCTAAACCTGAACTCTGACAAGACGGAGGTCCTCATCCTCAGCTCCACCCCTCCATATGGGATGACTCCTGGTGCCGGCCGCGCTGGGAGCTGCCCAGACACCCACCAACCACGCACGCAACCTGGGGTTCATCCTGGACTCAACGCTCGCCATGAGCCAGCAAGTCAACGCGGTCTACTCTTCCTGCTTCAACACCCTCCGCATGCTCAGCAAGATCTACAGATGGATCCCCACTGAAACGAGACGGACCGTCACCCAAGCCCTCGTCAGCAGCAGGTTGGACTACGGCAACGCCCTCTATGTGGGAACCACGGCCAAGCTCCAGAAAAGACTCCAGCGCATTCAAATTGCATCCGCACGACTCATCCTTGGAAACCCTCGCCACAGCCACATCACCACCCACCTGAGAAACCTGCATTGGCTCCTGGTCAAAAAGAGGATCACCTTCAAGCTCCTCACCCACGCCCAGAAGGCACTCCACAGCGCCGGACCAGCATACTTACACGAACGACTAACATTTACACCTGAATCGCCAGCTTCGCTCCGCTGACCTCGCCCTGGCCACCGTCCCTCGCATCTGACAAACGACCACCGGCGGTAGATCATTCTCCCACCTTGCCGTTAAGACATGGAACACCCTCCCCATCCACCTGCGACAGACCCAGGACCTGCTGACCTTCAGGAGACTTCTTAAGACCTGGCTGTTCGAGCAGTAGCTGTCCCCCGACCCCCCACATCCTCACGCCCCCAAGCACCTTGAGACCTCACAGGTGAGTAGCGCGCTCTATGAATGTTTTGATTGATTGATTGATTTATTGATTGATTGAATGAATGTTATCCTATGGAGGATAGGGGGCTCTGGTTGGTGGCAGCTGGCAAGCAGGCCACAAGGCTGAGGGAGCAAAGCTAATAGGGTTTAGCTCAGGGAAAGTTGGAGACCAAAGTAGCACCAAAGGTGCACCCTCAGAGGCACAAGGGCAGCCGCGTGCTGGGCGCTGGTTTGTGGTTGGGGGTCCTGTTGTTTCCAATGGAGATTCTCAGGACAAAGAATCAATGCAGGCTCAGGGACGAGGATCTTCCTGGAGTGGCCACCACTTCGAGGGGTAAGTTGGGATGTTGAGGGTTGGTTAGGCACCGCTGGGTTGGGCACACAAGGCTTTGGGGCGTCGGGTGCAGGGGTGCCTTGGGACGTCAGATTTTCTTACCCGCTCTAGTCGCGGTAGGGGGGTCCTCTGGATTGAGGCTGCAGGCGTCGTCTGGAGGCTTGAGGCAGGTCAGGGGTCGCCGGATCTCGGGTCAGGATCGCTGGGGGGACCTCCTTGTGGTGTTTTTCCACTAGAGCTCGGGCCGGGTTCGGTGGGTGCAGAGTGGCCTAGATTCACGGTTCCTGGCTGGCACCACAAGCTGCAGTTTAAACACGTCCGGTGTTCACGGGAGAAATAGTGTTGAAAGTGAAGGCAGGCAGGTCCTCCGGGGTTTGTGAGGATGCTGGCCGCTGGACACGCCGGGGTTAATCAGGAGCAGGTTCAACCGGAGACAAGCCTGTAGGGCTGGGGCCAAGACAGTTGGTGTCATCCTCTTGTTAGCTCTGCATGGCTTCTCGTCCTTCTTCTCTTCTTTTCTTGAGTTGCTGGATCTGTGGAAGGAAGGTTCAGGGTGCTCATAAGTACTAAATTTAAGGGGCATTACAGGTAAGTAAAGGGCAGGGACCAAAGGGTCCCATCCATGGGGTGGGTACACCCCCTATTCTGCCACTCTTCAGTGGGAGGGGGGCAGGAGCCTGTCCCTGGTTGGCTGGGTCCCCTCATCCTCAAGATGGCGGGGAATTGAGGTTGTGCTTTACCTCGCCTCCCCCACCTTAGGGATAGAGTGGGCAGTGATGGGCACACCTCTCCCTCACTTGTTTTTCCCGCCGGAACTCCAACCCAAAGTGGGGGGTAGAACCAGTAGGGACCAGTTGCTGAAAGCAGCAAATGGTCCTTTGAAGCTTCTCCTTTGTGAACCCTGCCCATCCTGGGGGAGGAGGCATGGCACCTCGTCCCTGAATGGGCATTGTTTCAGGCCCCCAAGAGCAGCACGCTCTCGGGGGCCTGACCAACATATCTGGTGGTGGCAGCCTAAGCAGCCACTCAGTCAGGTCACTAGGAGTTGGTCGAGTTTCAGGGGACATCTCTAAGATGCCCTCTGTTGTGCATTTTACATTAAATCCCACACTGGCATCAGTGTGGGTATAATGTGCTAAGAAGCTTGATACCGACCTTCCCAGTCTTCAGTGTAACCATTATGGTGCTGTGGAGTTCGTAATGACAAACTCCCAGCACCATATACTCTTAATGGCAGCACTGCACTTACAGAGCCCAGGAATGGACCTGGGTACTGTAGGAGTACAGGGCTCATGCATCTGTACCCTCACCACTGGCTTAGGGCACCCAACTAGAGGGGTGACTGATGTATGCCAGGGCAGTGGTTTGTGGGCATGGCACACAGGGATGTGTGCCATGTCGACTCTTCACTTTGTTCTGCACCAAGACACGCAGCCTGCAAAGGCAGTGTGTAGTGTCAGGGTACAGGGCCTCCAAGGGTGGCACAATAAGTGCTGCAGCCCTGGAGGCCTTCTCTGGTCACAGTGCCCTGGGTTCCTGTGGTACCTTTACCAGGGGCTAACTTGTGGCCAGAGATGCCAATTGGGTTTAGTCTTTAATGCAGTTTTAGGGAAGGGCCATAGGCCCTGGGTACCTGATTAGCAGGAGCCAGGGAACACTCAGTAAATAGCATAAGCAATTCAGCAAAAAGTGGAGGCATACCATGCAAGAAAAAGGGCACTTTCTCACACCCGCCCACTCTCCGCCCATATTTGTCATTGGCTTGTGTCATTTTCATTTCTAAATGCTGGCTTATGATTCGTTAATAGGCTTTTTAGTCTCTCCTTAGTACCGCCTTCTTCATTTGTAACCTCCCATGAGGACTGGCCCTTTTTACTTCATTTGTTAGAATGTATGTCTTATTTAGTCTGCAGGCGTCATTTTCTTTAATGAATTTCACCTACTGCAGGCACAACATGCTTTCCTGCAACATTCAGCACACCATACCCGCTTTCACTTTCCCAGCAGCAAGGGACAATGGCTTTCGGTTCTTTGAAATGCAATAGGACTCGCATTTACAAGAGTTTGAGCTATTGGCATTGTAAATGACAATGCTTTTGATTTGTGTGTTAATTATCAAAACAGATAAATAAAAGGCATTGTCATTTACAATGCCAATAGCTTAAACTCTTGCAAATGCGAGACCTACTGCGTTGCAAATGCTTGTTTAAAGGATGCAGAAGAAGCTATCAGTCTGATTTCAGGTGGTAGGGATATCCAAATGTTCAGGGTAATACCTGAGAAGGCTCTGTTGAAAGATTTCGTTTTCTGGAACATCTGTGGTTTTAGTAGCAGGGAGCTGTTACTTCAAGAGCATTTGTCTCTGCCAGATAGTTCTAATTTTTGTGACAGGTAATTTGGTGTGTTGTAGTGTATGGCTTTGTGAGTCATGCAAGCAAGCTTTAGTTGTATTCTTGCCTCATCAGGTAGCCAGTTCAGGCATTTTAGATCTGGGGGAGATGTTTTTGTTTTTTAGTTCCAGTGACGAGTCTGGCAGCAGCTTTAAGCGAGGCCCTGCAAGGCACGAGCCTGGATCTAGGGAGCCCAAAATAGTTGCACTTCAATGAACCAATCTTAGAATAACTAAGCCTTGGACCGCTAATCAGTGGCGGCCACCACAATAAAAGGGTGAGGAACGCGGGGTGAGGGAGAGTGGGAAGGGGGAGCGCACGGGGGGAAGTGTGTGGGGCTGTTAGAATATATAAACATAAAAAAACTTACCTGAAGCCACCCTCCGCCTACCGCATCTCACTTCCTTTTCTCTTCCTGGTCCCGGCAGCCCCTGGGACAGACCCCCTATACTGCTCTCCTGAGAAGCTCGGGATTGGCCTGAGCGGGCTGAAAAGAAGCTCCGCTTAGGCCAGGGAGTCTGTGGGAGTGTCTCCAGTCCGGCTGCTTAATGCAGCCGGGCTGGAGAAACCTAAGTGTGCATGTGTGTTTTGGTCGGCCTGATACAGCCAGCCAAACACATTGCACACTTAAGGAGTAAACATCGCACTCCTCCTGCCGTGCCCGGGCCCGCCCCTCCCTGCACACGCTGGCTCAGAGCCAGCAAATGAAAACTAAAACAATGCTTGTTTTATTTTTCATTTACTGGCTCTGAGCCAGGCAGTGGGGTGACCCTCCTCCGCCATTGCGGAGGAGCCGCCACTGCTGCTGATTTGAAGTGGTCATGAGGGAGGAAATGTTTCAATTTCCTTAGAATGTTCATTTGCTAGTTTGCTCCTTTGGTGGCAGCAGTGATGTACTCCTGCATGTTCAAGTACTTGTCTAATGTTATTCAAAGAGATTTAGCAGAATCAATAATGTAAGGAGAGCAGTTGAGGGCAGTTATATGCTTCATAAATAAATCAATCTTGGGTTTGTGATTGGCTGGGGTGGTGAGAAGGAATTCTGTTTTGATAGCATTTAGTTTGAGATGGTTAAGTGCTAGCCAGTTTTGAGTATTTTGTAGAGTTACATTGAGGGACCTGACGTTATCTGGGGAGGAGATTCCCAAATACAGTTGGATGTTGTCTGCGATAAATTGCGATATTGAATATTGGAGGCTTTCAAGAAATTGGCTAGAGGTTCCATGAAGAGGCTGAAGAGAGTAGGTGAAAGAGAAGGCCCTTCTGAAAGCCCTAGTGTGACAGATGTAGCAAAAGAAAGAGATTGATTCACCTTAACTCTTTGGGATCGGTTGTGGAGGAATTAAGTGAACCAGTCTAATATGGTTCCTAACAGCCCCATCCTATGTTCAATTACATCTAGTAAACTGTTGTGTTTAACAATATGAAACGCAGAAGATAAGTCAAGGAGGAAGAGAAGGCAAGCTTAATTTTCATCCAGCATCTTCAGAACGTCGTCAACTATGTGTGCGAGGGCTGATTCAGTGCTGTGGCCTTGACGGAAGCCAGATTGGAATTGGCCTAGAAGTTGGAATTGATCTATTTGGTTGTAAAGTTGAACCTCAAACACTTCTCTAGGAGCTCCGCAGGGTGGGAATGTTGGAGATGGGCCTGAAATTGTTACGGTCCAAGCCATTTGCATTACGTTTTTGCAGGATGGGAGTTATCTGACCTACTTTAAGGCAATCTGTGATAGTGCCTTGGTGAAGCGAGGCATTAACTATCTTTGTCCACAGAGGGAGTAAGGAAGATTTGATCTCCTTGAAGATATTCGGAGGGAACAAATCTATGAAGTGATTAGAGGATTTCAATGCTATAGAAAGTTGTGGATGTCGATTTCATTGAGGGATGTGAGTGAATGCTAAGAAGCATTGTTTTTGAGGGAATGCCCTGTGCGAACCACATACTCAATTATCGATAAATGGTATGAGGGATGATCAGACGGATCATTCTCGCTGTCTGCAGATTATCCTCAATTTTGTCTTTTTCACTCTGAGGGAAGGAAGCAAAATCATTGCATTTTGGAAGAATGTTCGACCCATTGCAAGGAGGTTTGGAATGACTGATCGATTGTAATTTGACAAATTTAAAAGGTTTTTTAGGACGGTTTTTGGCTAGATCCAGTTGGGTTCTAAAGAAATTTGCTTTCAAACTTTTAATTGGTTTATTATAGTTGTTCCTCACCGAAGGTAGGTGTTTTAGGTGATCAATGGATGGCAAGGATTTCAAAGCTCTTTCTTATAGTCTCAGGTTGTATTCTGGTTAGTGACCCCAGCTCAAAGAGGTCTGCCTCTTGTGCGGGTGCAGCATAGGTTTCAGTGAATAGGATGTGCGAAAGGGAATGACATACCATGGCTGTCAGGGGTGTATCAGAGGCTCTGTAGTGTTAATAAGGGAAGACTTTACACAGATCCTAGCACAGCAATAGCCGTGATTAAAAGTGAGCTGAGGAACGCACTCCATTCATTACGTAGAGCAGAAAGGTTCGAAAAGGAATCCAAAAATCCCTTGTTTATACCTACATGGCCATTGATAATACTGTACACCCACTGGCTAACTATATTACCTTGCCAATGAGCCATTGGGAGAGGAGCCTTTTGTTTCGGTTACGGGATAGCACAATTAAATTTGTATTATGTTTCCCCCTCAGCTACCATTCTGACCTTGATTGCATTCCTTGCCCCTGTGACGGCCAGAGTGGCCTATCTATTTTGCACTTTTTTGAGAATTGCATCCCAGCAAGTCAGATGATGTCTAATCCTTGAGTTTTTAAGATTTGCATTAATGAATGTATATGAATCTAAAGATTATTGTACACTGCATGCTGCTATGGCTTTATTATGGCTCTCTAATTTGAAATTTTTTAACTTTTTTGTTGTTGCGTTTTTGTGCTTTTATGGATACGACGTTACCCAAGTAAAGTGTTTTTGAACATTGAACCTAGTCTCAGGTTGTCTCTTTCCGCATTCAGGCTGTTGTTGGACCATGGGTTAGAGTTTTTGGTAGATATTCTTTTTAGTTGTAAGGATGCAACTGAATCAAGAATGTTCAAGTTCAGTTGGGCTCTTAATTTGACTATGGGTTCTCTAAGGCACCTGTGCCCCTTCAAATGGGCACCTGTGATAGCATACCTTTCCACCCAAGACTTGCTTTTGGGTTAGCACGTTGTTTGGGTGGTGAACATTTAGGCTTAGACTTATTGGTATTTTTAGGGGTCACCTTATTAATGTATGAAACACTGTATTGAGCAACACCTTTTATTCAGATCAACATATGTTACCACAGGCATTTCTTGTCTACGTCTCATTACACAACCCCATATTTAACTAAGGGGCACAAATGCATCTGACAAAAAATTGTTGAATGAAACAAACCCCTCAGCATTACCTTTGTCAAAGGGCACAATTTTAAAGTAAATTCCAGAATGCTGGCTCTATGTGGATTTTTGGGCGCAGAAGAGTTGGGGCCTTCTGGTTTTCTTTTTGAAGCCTATATTATGTGTACTATTTTACTTAACTGTTATTTAACAGTTTTTTTCTTTTAGAAAGTAAAACAAAGAAGCTATTGACTGATATTTAATCTGTCCTATTGTAATCAGAGATTCTAAACCCTCAATCACTCCTCAACCTCGTTATTACAAAAAAGTTCAGTGCCTAAAACATGTCTCTTGACTATTCAGTTTGGAGTCCAATAGTATTGTGGTCTTACAGCAGCAGTGGTAAACAGACTTGCCCATACAGCCCATTAACACTCCCCTCCAAAAAGAATCCAAGTAGAGCTTTAGGAAACAAAATGGTAAATGAAGTGAGGACAGTACATTAATCTGTTGAGTCTATGTCTGAAAAACATTCAAAAAAATAAATTGTTAAACAGGTGAGCAATGATGATAAAGCACGGTGTTCTGGCCACTGTGGCAAATCCAAGTAACAACTTGTTTAATTTTTCGCCCCCACAAAGACTTCAAAATGTCCCATAGATTGGCTGGTTTAAAAGGCACATGAGCACAACTATAAAGTTCTGAAGAACGATCAGGTTAGACACATCTTGTTAACACAGCACTGAGGAGTAATGAAATAAAGTAGGCAGAATCTATACTGTCTATCTGCAACATATGACTCGTTGACTTAGTATCCACTGAGAAGTTGTATCGTTTCATATTTTCAGTAACAACTGTCCTCGAAACAATAAATGCAGTTTCAAAATGTTATACTTTGTGGTTAGGTGCTTACCTCAGAACTTTCTGCATTAAAATGATCCAGAGCTTGTTTCCTCAGTTCCCCTTTAATCGAACCATCTAATCTCTGTGGGGCAAGAACAGCAACATCTCACTATTACAACATTTAATTCCAGAAAGAATGTGAATGCTTTCGAGAAAGGTTTCTTACCTGTAATCCTAGTTCTCATTCCAGAAAACATCTATTGAAATCAGGAGCCATGAATAGTCTAGCTCATGTGTGGGATCCCAGAGCACATTTTCCAAAGTCTCTTTATGTGTAACATCTTCCCCTTTCTTTGGAGAGGGGAGGAATTACATGCTGCCCCAATGCACAATTTAGCAGCCTAAGCTGACTATATAGCAAATTCCATAAATTTACTTTAAAATCTGGAAAATTACAAAAAGTCCTGAAACGTCACTGGGAATTAAGAAAAATAGCATTTTTAAATATCCTTTTATTTTACTTGAACGGAGGGGAAATACAAGTATGCTAGAACGAGAAAGGAATCCTTTAGGGATTCCAAAATCTTCAGCATCCTACACATGCCCCATAAATGGCAGTTACCTCAGTTCTCTTTTTTCGGCGCTTGGTGTCAGGATCTTAGAGCACTGACCTCGGCCAGTTTAAGGCTTTTATCCTTACAAAAACGTTTCAGTATGAATGTGGGCCATAGAGGGAGAAGCAGGGTAAAAAGCAGGACCAGTTTATTTGCAAATTTGTGACTACAGAAGTGGTCCCCCTCTGTAGGAAAGTGCCACTTTTTGACATGAATCATGTAAGCAAAATGTCCAGGTAGGAATCATTCACAGTATAAATTTTTCAATCAACAGTGTCATAACTATGATCACTCAATTAAGGAAGGTAACCGCGGGGTTTCAACAACAACAAAAATGAATAGTATCAAAAATATATATTTATTTTTTGATTTTCAATCGTATAGTTTTATATATTTTTCACTTTTTATCCAGAAAATAAAAGTCTGGCAACATTAGACCACCAACATCATATATCACAAATCATAGGGTGGTATAAAACACCTTTACCACATAGTGTGGACACAATGAAGGGACCACATGCACAATCTTATATATGCAGCCTAATTCACAAAGTGTTGTTTTAAGTGAATTTATACAGTATGGTTGTATAAAAGGTGTTAGGCGTCGACGTTTCGGTCCGTGTTGGTCAAAAAGATCCGGAGGACCATCTTCAGGACAGAAAAAGTTGCACAGAGGTATCTAATATAAACATAATAACATGACAACATCAGTGAAACCCTAGGGTACACGGAGATTTTTTGCAGCTCAATACAAAGAACAAAGTGACAAAACACTTCACTCGGTGTGGCATGCACCTTCAGACCACCCCCAAGTGCACCTAAAACAACACACTGGTACAAAAGTGCCAAAGAGAATGCCAAAGAAAGGACCACGTGACTTGTGCCTACATGTCTTAATTACTATGATGCCAGGAAAATCCACAGTTCCACCTTATAGATATATGCACTTGAAAGTGAGACACATATCAAGCGTGCACTACCATGTTTAACCTGTATACTGTCTATTACTTACATGTAGCCAAAACGCCTCACAGGTCGTTCTGTAAACCAGTAAATAAATAAATGAATAACGCTATGTGAGCTGGAAAGATAGTTCTATAACCAAACGTGCACGTAAAATCACTTACATTCTGGCGGCCGCCCGAATCTCTGAAAAACAGACAAGTCCGTAATCAGGAGACTGCACACGCCAGAGCTACTTTAAATCTAGTTCTAACATGCCTCAAACTTACTTCGCTTGCCCAGAGACGCCGGCTCAAAGGAGTCCGTGTGTCTTCGCTGGTTGTACTCGCGGAAACCTTCAAATTCCGCAAAACAAACAAATCCGTAATCAGGAAACTGCACACGCCAGAGCTACTTAAAATCTAGTGCTAACATGCCTCAAACTTACTTCGCTTGCCAAGAGACGCCGGCTCAAAGGAGTCCGTGTGTCTTCTCCGGTTGCACTCGCGGAAACCTTCAACTTCCGCAAACAACGTAAATACCGTTGGGCGCCATGACGTCACTTCGACAGTGAACTCGGCGGCCATCTTAGAGTGGTCTACAAGGCTTACTCGTCTAGTGATAACAGAACAATGAAAAGTTATTAAGAAATGATGAAACTAACTAAAACTGAAATACAAAAACGTCCTCTACTCCACTCAGGTTACTGATTCATTATCACATACAGCCGTATGTGACAGTCCAAACTCGAAAAAACCTTACATTAAGGTGGCCAAAGAATGCCATTCGATAAGGGTGTTCAGCCCATTCTCTACTGTATCGCATAACCAAATCAGTTTGTTCGCCCTTTGAGCAAGCAATTTATCCACATTGGGTCGTCTCCTTGTACCCCTTACACACTCAATAACAAACCATTTCATATCAGTGGGAGCATGTGACATGTTATTAAAATGCTCAACTAGTGGCGCCGTTTGGATTTTGCATCTAATGCGGGACTGATGTTGTGTTATCCGTTTCCTTATTTCCTGTGTTGTTTTTCCAAGGTAATTCAGGCCACAAGGACACTGGATGCAATACACCACGTTCTTGGTCATGCAATTAGAATGCTGTTTCAACGTCAACTGTCTCCCATTAATGCAGCAGGTTTTAGTTATTTGTGTGGTCGCACAAGCTGTGCATCCACCACAGGGAAAATGTCCGACAATGGGTGCCAGGCCCAATATGCTAGTTAGGGTATTGATCTTGGGTTCCCTATAGGCTTTGACCAAGTGGTCACGTAGATTCTTTCCTCTTTTGAAGGCAAATCTAGGGATGGCTAGTTGGGGTTCAACCTTTTTGATCAAATGCCAATTGCGTTTGATGATTTTTGTAATTTCTGTGGATTCTGTACCAAAAGTCAGAACACAAGTTGTGGGTACTGTGTCTGATATGGTATTAGGGTTAGGAGGTTGCTTTTTTTGAGCGAGTGAAGCGCAGACGCTGTCTGCAAGGGCCCTTTATGAAGTGGTTTGTCCTATTTGTTAGAGTATATATGTCAGCTCTTTTATGTTGTATTTGTTGTATGTTTTGATTATTGTGCCAGATATACATATTTGTTGGTTTAACTGTATATGTTGAAATACTTAAATGTCTGAACTCGAAACCATCACTTATACTGATGATTACATCAAGACAATTGCAGGCGGACCTTCTCTCTTAGGTCCCCAAACAAATGCTAGTAGTCTAAATTCCCCACAGAGTACTCTACGTAACAATTTGGAAAGACTCCATAAAAAATTGATTAGAACAGAATTGCATGCAAAATTCTTAAGAGATTGCCTCTCTAACAATATCATTCCGATAGGTTTACAAGTGCGGAATATACCCTGTATTTTTATAGAGGACGAAGAATACAAGACCGGATTCAGCTTTGTATCCAACAAGTGTTCCAGAAGTTGGATGGTGCTTAGTATAGAGACAGCTGCACGTCTGATAGATAAAATCAAGGCAGAAATTGCAGATCTGGAAAAACAAATACGCGAAGATCCAGCAATTACTGACGCAAATGATTTCTTGAGTAAACTTGACGTGACCATAGCTGAGTTCCAACGTATTAACATTCTGAAAAAAACTGAAAAATTACAGAAAGACCTGAGGAACTATAACCGTGAACGCACCTATCCATACCTGAAAAAAGATTTTTTCCAACAAACAGGGAATCAGGATAATCCAGCACCGAAACACACAACTTTTTCGGATTCTGGTTCTTCAAGCTCTGACGACAACCACAATAGAGCAGCCTCCTTATATAGGTCTAATAGAGGAATGCAAATGCTACTTACCAGTATGCATCTGTTCTTGGCATGTAGGGCTGCTGACATTCATATCTGTGCATAGTCCGCCACCTAGTGTTGGGTCCGGATGATTGCACATTGTTGTCCTGGAAGAGTCTTCGAAGTATCACGAGATAGGTGGCTCCTCCCCTGGACTACAGTGCGCATGGGCATCGCCTCCATCCCCAGATTGTTTTTAGCCATTGGCAGAGATGGAGTGAAGAAGTGAGTGATGACCATGCTATGAGCATATGTGTGTAAATGAATACATACTGCAGCTGCTACAGGCGCCGGGGAGGAGGGTGGGCGATATGAATGTCAGCAGCCCTACATGCCAAGAACAGATGCATACTGGTAAGTAGCATTTGCAGTTCGAGGCATGTGGGCTGCTGAATTCATATCTGTGCATAGAATACATAGCAGTCCCTCCATTAGCGGCGGCCGCCCGTGCCAGCTGCAGCAGTCTGAAAAAGTGTTTTTAGAACAGCCTGACCAACAGCTGCCTGTTGTTTTGAATGCACGTCTACACAGTAGTGCTTAGTGAAAGTATGAGTGGTAGACCATGTGGCTGCTCTACAGATGTCTTCTAAGGGAATGTTACCTAAGAAAGCCATAGAGGCCCCCAACTTCCTAGTGGAGTGGGCCCTTGGTGGGATAGTGAGAGTGCGCTTAGCTTTAGCATAGCAGATTTGAATGCACTTTACTATCCATCTAGCGATTCCTGCTTTGGAGATTGCATTTCCCTTGTGTTGTGTGGCAAAAGCAACAAAAAGTTGTTTGGTTTTGCGGAAATCTTTTGTCCTGTCCACATAGTACATCAAGGCCCTTTTCACATCAAGAGTGTGGAGCATGCGCTCAGCCAGCGTCTCTGGGTTTTGGAAAAACACCGGCAATTCAATTGTTTGGTTCATGTGGAACTGTGAGACCACTTTGGGTAAGAATTTAGGGTTAGTGCGGAGCACCACCCTATTAGCATGTACTTGGAAGAAAGGTTCTTGGATGGTGAGCGCCTGCAGCTCGCTTACCCTCCGTAGCGATGTAATTGCTACTAAGAACGCAACCTTCCAAGTCAAAAACTGGAGTTCACAAGAGTGCAGTGGCTCAAAGGGAGGACCCATCAGCCTTGTAAGAACCACATTGAGGTTCCATTCTGGAGCTGGTGGAGTCCTTGGTGGAATGACCCTTTTGAGTCCTTCCAGAAAAGCCTTGATAGCAGGGACCTTAAAGAGAGACAGGTGCTGCCTATTCTGGAGGTATGCTGCCATAGCAGACAGGTGAATGCGGATGGAAGAGTACGCCAGATTACATCGATACAGGTGAAAGAGGTAGCATATGATGTTCTGAATGGAAGCATCTAGCGGGTCAATGCTGTGGTCTACACAGTAGATGACAAACCTCTTCCATTTAGCCGCATAACAAGCTCTAGTAGTGGGCTTCCTTGCCTCCCGAATGATGTCCATGCAATCGGGAGGAAGATTGAGGTAGCCAAACTCTAGGACTTCAGGAGCCAGATCGCCAGGTTGAGCTGTTGCGGATCTGGGTGCTGAATGTCGCCATGGCTCTGCGTCAGAAGGCTGGGAGTGAGATGAAGCCTTTGATGCGGTACCACGGAGAGTTCCAGAAACGTGGTGTACCATGGTTGGCGAGCCCACGTTGGAGCAACCAGGATGAGCGTCATCGAGTGTTGCCTGAGCTTGCGTGCCACCAGCGGTATCAGAGGTGCTGGGGGAAAAGCGTACGCAAATCTGCCTGACCAGTTCATCCACATCGCATTGCCCTGTGATTGGGGGTGTGGGAACCTGGCGGCGAAGCTTTGGCATTTTGCGTTCTCCTTTGTGGCGAACAGGTCTATCTCTGGATGACCCCACTTTTGGAAGTACGGTTGGAGTACTGATGGATGTATCTCCCACTCGTGCATCTGATGGCTGTGTCTGCTGAGCAGATCCGCCATTTGATTGTCCTTGCCCGGGAGATGCTCCGCCATGAGGAAGATGTTCCTCTGAATGGCCCACTTCCACATGCTCTGAGCCAGATGAGACAGCTGTGGAGAGTGTGTACCTCCCTGCTTCTGGATGTAGTACATGGCCGTCATGTTGTCCGTCCGGATCAACACGACCTTGTTGCACAGATGTACTTTGAACGCCTTTAAGGCCATGAAGATTGCCATCAGTTCCAAGACATTGATGTGCATCTTCCGTTGCTGAAGTGTCCATAGTCCCTGCACAGTGTAGTGGAGTACATGCGCTCCCCATCCCTGGAGAGAGGCGTCCGTTGTCAGGATGATCTGTGGGACAGGCTCTTGGAATGGTCGGCCCTTGCAAAGGTTTTGTGGATTCCACCAATGCAGAGAGTTGTACGCCCGACCGCTCACCAACACTAGGTCTGTCAGTTGCCCATGAGCCTGAGTCCACTGACGTGCCAGGCACTCCTGAAGCGGACGCATATGTAGTCTCGCGTGCGGGACAATGGAGATGCAGGAGGCCATCATGCCTATCAACTGCATGAACACCTTCGCTGGAAGCGAGTGTTGGGGTCTGAATCGATGGATCAGCGCCTGGATACTGGCGATTCTCACTGAACTCGGCTGCGCAGTGGCTGCCAGAGTGTCGATTGTCGCGCCCAGATACTGTCGCACGTGGGCGGGCTGGAGATGGGACTTTGGGTAGTTCAGAGAGAATCCCAGATCGTGCAGGAGGTGAATGGTGCGTGACACGTGGTCTACGCACTGCCGTTCCGTCCTTGCCTGAATAAGCCAGTCGTCTAGGTATGGAAAGACATGGACGTGCTGGCGACGGAGATGCGCCGCCACAGTCGCTAGACATTTGGTGAAGACTCTCGGTGCCGTGGTGACCCCGAACGGCAGGACTCTGAACTGGTAATGCTGGTCTAAGATCGTGAATCTGAGATACTTTCTGTGGGAAGGATGCAGGGGAATATGGAAATAGGCATCCTTCAGATCCAGCGTTGCTAGGAAGTCCCCCTGTTGAAGCAGGGGAAGCACCTGCTGCAACGTGAGCATATGGAAGTGCTCCGAGTTGATGTACCAGTTCAGGGGCCTGAGGTCCAGGATCGGCCTGAGCGATCCGTCCTTTTTGGGGATCAGAAAATACAGGGAGTAAACCCCTGTTCCCCGTTCTTGCAATGGAACGAGCTCTATCGCCCCTTTTTGCAGCATGACCAGTACTTCTTGCTGCAACAAGGTCAAGTGCTCGCCGGACATAGCACGGCTTCTTGGCGGTATGTCCGGTGGAATGGACGTAAGTTCTAGACAGTACCCGTACTGGATAATAGACCTCACCCACCTGTCCGTGGTGATGGACCTCCACGCCGGCAGGAACTGCTGGAGTCTCCCCCCGACAGGTGTTGTGTGATCGGGGGGAAGTGACAAGACGTCACTGCTTGTTGGAGGTGGTGGACCTGGAGGCATTGTTTCCACGTCCCCTGCCTTTGATATTATTGCCTCTGTAGCCACCTCTGCCCTTGTTGTTGTTATACGAGGACTGGGTGTTACCCTTGTAGTATTGCGTGGACTGGGATGCCTGGCCTCTCGAGGTGCCCCTTGAATTGGAGCGGCGAAAGGAACCACCCCGAAACTGCTGACTTTGTAAAGCCCCCATAGATTTGGCAGTTTCGGTATCTTTTTTCATCTTTTCTAGGGAGGCATCCACCTCAGGGCCGAACAGATGGTCAGGATTCACTGTCTGACCCAGTATTGTGGTTTGTATGTCGGGTTTGAACCCAGAAATTCGAAGCCAGGCATGGCGCCTAAGTAACACGCTTGTATTGATAGCCCTGGAGGCAGTGTCTGCCACATCTAGGGCACATTTGATGGATGCATTTGTAATGAGTTTGCCCTCCTGAATGAGCATCTCCCCCGCCTCCTTGTATTGGTCAGGCAAGTGTTGCAGTATGGCCTCTAATGTGTCATAATGGGCCCTATCATAACGTGCAAGCAGGGCTTGAGTGTTAGAGATCCTCCAAATGTTCGCTGCCTGTGCAGCAATGCGTTTGCCTGATGCCTCAAAGATCTTGGACTCTTTGTCTGGGGGAGGAGCATCACCAGTAGTCTGCGAATTCGCCCTCTTTCGAGCGTTGGACACCACCAGGGAGTCCAATGGCAAATGTCCCTTAATATACGTGGGATCCGTTGGCGCCGCTTTATATTTCCTGTCGATGCGAGGATTGACCACCCGCACCCGGGTGGGCTCCTTGAACACCTCCTGTGCATGCTTCAGCACCCCTTTAAGCATCGGTAGTGTCTTGACTTGTTTTTCGGCTACCGAGAAGGTGTCGACTAAGAAATCTGCATCCACGGGGTCTGAGTGCAGTTCGACGTCATGGTTCGCTGCAGCTCTCTCTATTAATGCATTGAACGCCGCCGAGTCCTCTGTCGGGGACGTCTTTGCGGCGAAAAGTTGAGTGTCCTGCCCCGACTGCGGGTCGTCTGTGTCGCCTCCTGCTGTCCAGGGCACCTGCTCCTCTTCCGGATCCGAGTACGCAGGATAGTTGTACTCGGCCTCTTCCTCGTCCACATCAGGCACGGGGGAATGGGCCGGCGAGTGTTCCAGGGCTTGTGGAGACAGAGGTTCCATCAGAGCCGAAGAGTCCGCAGAGTAGCTCTTGTTCTTGAGTGGAATCCTAAAGGGTTCCAAGGCCGGCTCCGACGTAATCTTTCGTTTGAGGAGCGACAATTTTCCGGTGTTGGCGTCGATGATCACCTCACGACGTTCCTCCACCGCAAGCGGCTGGAGCCGAAGCTTCGACACCACCAAGGCAGCCTTCGGCGTCAATACTTGCTGAGAGTGTCCGCTCTGCTTAGGCGCGAAGGCCTTCGGCGCCGACTTGGGAGGAAGGGTAAAACGAATGGGCGTTTGGTCCTTGGCAGGCTTCGGCGTGGGCCTAGGCACTACAGTGTCCTGGCTGGGAACCACAGAGGACTGTTGGAGCCGCCTTAAGGATTCTCCCACCTTCTTTGTAAGGGATGCCGAGGGCTGAACCGTCTCGAGCGATTCTTCGTCTCCGAGAGCCCGGTCTCCGGTAAGCCTCTTCTTCGGTGCCGACGCCCCATGGCCTGTCGCACCGTCGGCGTGACGCTTCTTCGAGGCCGTCTTCGGGGCCACGACCCCTTTCGGTGCCGACGCAGCCGCGTCGGATGCCTTCACCTTCGGCGCCGACCCAGAGGGCTTGGGGTCGGCCATTTTGGCGCGGCTCTTCTGGTCGGCCATTTTGGCGTGGCTCTTCAAGTCGGCCATTTTGGGTTTCGTGGAAGTTGACGCCTCCAGAACCTTCTTCACCAACGCCACTTTCGGTTTCGGTTTCGCATCCGAGGGTGCGAGACCAGTTGGCTTCACTTTCGTTTTCTTGTTAGAAATGTCCGTGACCGGGCCCGGAGGCGGGGACGTAGGACCCATAATTAGATCTTGGGTAAGGCCCGAAGGCGATCCCTCGACCTGGGCCGTATGACGGGGAGTAACCCCGGAGTCTGTTTGGGGATGCTCTTCCTCTGAGCTATCCCCCATCGTGGCACAAGCCAGTTCGTCGTCCCCTACCTCGCCGGAGACTTCGTCGTAGGCCTCCTCATCCGCGTCGTAGGTCTCTTCCTCGGACGCGGGGTTAGAGTCAGACCCTTGTACGTCGTCTTCTTCCTCGACAGATTCCTGGAAGATGTCATCAGGCGGGGGTGCCGAAGCCGACAACTGAGCCTGGAGTCGATTAGCCCGGCGAATCTTCAAAGTTTTCTTACTCCTAAACTTTGAACACGCCATGCAGGTGTCTTCACGGTGATCCGGTGACAAGCATGTATTGCACACGGGGTGCACGTCGAGGTGCGAATATTTAGAGTGACACAGCGGACACTTCTTGAATGGAGTCCGCTCCATAGCAAAGGGTGTAGTGTAGGCCCGTCCGCGTCGAAAGCACGTGGAAGGGCAGTAGGAGATCGGAGCTGAGAGTCAGTAAGAAACCCGAACGCAACTATACCGACGCCCAGCCTAAAGACCTTTTGGTCTCGAGTAAAAGTCGAACAACTGTCGGTTCCGATAGAGGGAACCGAAAACACATCCGAACCCGATGGCGGAAAAAAACAATCTGGGGATGGAGGCGATGCCCATGCGCACTGTAGTCCAGGGGAGGAGCCACCTATCTCGTGATACTTCGAAGACTCTTCCAGGACAACAATGTGCAATCATCCGGACCCAACACTAGATGGCGGACTATGCACAGATATGAATTCAGCAGCCCACATGCCTCGAACCCAATTCCACACCTTTTTTAGGAAGAGGCCAAACGCCACACAGGGGACGAGCTCGGAATCCGAGACGAGGCTGGTTCAGGAACCAATACACCCCGGGATTCAGACAAACACGCAACAACTATTACGAATGGTAACCACACACTCTATTGACAATACAGGTGTGCTCACCACCAACCACCCGAATATGGAAGTTGTACCGATTTTCAACCTGTCCTCATATCAGTTGAATTCCAGGGAGATAGAAGTCCTTAGTCATGGGCTATCATTTGTCCCCACCAATAGGAATGATCTGTTCTCAATTTTAGTTGAGGCTCATCGGTTTTTTAGAACCTTAAGACTGAAACACTTTTTTCATAAAACCACTACTAGTACGCCTATCAACATCAGTGGCCTTAAATGTCCATCGACATTCTTCCCAGCCAATAACTTAATACCAAAAGAGATGATCACATTTGAAAATGTGGTACTCACTGAAATCGAACAACTCTTCCAAGACAGAAAGTATGTCAGATTTAATCTTTCGAAGAACGATATGTCTATCATAAAAACCTTATCAGAGCGGGAAGATCTAGTAGTCAAACCTGCTGACAAGGGGGGAGGAATCATTTTACAGGATAAAACTGTATATGATCAGGAGGCCCACAGACAATTGAGCAACCAAGAACATTACAAAAAACTTTCTAGTGACCCTACGGCCAGGATCCGTAAACTTATCCTCACACTGACTACCAAAGGCCAGGAAGGACTATGGCTTAGCAAAAAGGAATTTGACTACCTTAATAAGGATGATTACAGTACCCCTGCGTTTTATACGCTACCAAAAATCCATAAGAATAGTCAGCAACCGCCGGGAAGACCTATTGTTGCTGGCTGCCAGTCTATTCTCCAACCCTTGGCAGAATACGTAGATCTTTTTTTAAAACCATTTGTTACCACAACCAGGTCATTCACTCAAGACAGTAGAGATGTAATTGTCAAATTGGAGGGTGTCCATTTTAGTCCAAATCATAACATCCTGGCTACAATGGACATCGAAAGTCTCTACACTAATATCCACCAGGCTTAAGCTCTACAAGTAATCTACAACACTCTAGATACTCGCACTCGGCCTCACCAAGTTCCTACTTGGTTTATTACTGAATGTGCAAGACTTGCTCTGGAAGAAAATTATTTTCTCTTCAACAATGACTTCTTTGCTCAATTGAAGGGTGTGGCAATGGGAGCAGTTTTTGCTCCCACAATAGCGAATTTGTTTGTAGCGGATTTTGAGGAAAGAGTTATCTACAACAACAACCCCTTTGTATCTAATCTGGTTCACTATTTAAGATACATCGATGATGTCTGTATAGTTTGGGAGGGAAGTAAAGACAGGCTGAAAGAATTCCACGGATGGCTCAATACAAAGGATGTGAACCTGCAATTCACCCTGGAAAGTAACTGTGAGGCCTTAAACTTTCTTGATCTTAACATCATACACGCTGAAGGAACACTTGCCGTGAGTTTATATACTAAGCCCACGGCACGTAATACCCTTTTGAGGTATAATAGCCACCACCCGCGAAATTTACGGGATAATCTCCCCTTCGGTCAGTTCCTCCGAATTCGGAGGAATTGTACCAGAAGGGAAGATTATTTCAGGGAAGCAAAAATTTTACAAGAAAAACTCGTGACCCGGTCATACCCATACCGGCTAGTAAAGCATGCGATGAAACGTGCTTGGTATTATGACCGTCAAGCCCTCCTACAAAAAAAGCAACCTCCTAACCCTAATACCATATCAGACACAGTACCCACAACTTGTGTTCTGACTTTTGGTACAGAATCCACAGAAATTACAAAAATCATCAAACGCAATTGGCATTTGATCAAAAAGGTTGAACCCCAACTAGCCATCCCTAGATTTGCCTTCAAAAGAGGAAAGAATCTACGTGACCACTTGGTCAAAGCCTATAGGGAACCCAAGATCAATACCCTAACTAGCATATGGGGCCTGGCACCCATTGTCGGACATTTTCCCTGTGGTGGATGCACAGCTTGTGCGACCACACAAATAACTAAAACCTGCTGCATTAATGGGAGACAGTTGACGTTGAAACAGCATTCTAATTGCATGACCAAGAACGTGGTGTATTGCATCCAGTGTCCTTGTGGCCTGAATTACCTTGGAAAAACAACACAGGAAATAAGGAAACGGATAACACAACATCAGTCCCGCATTAGATGCAAAATCCAAACGGCGCCACTAGTTGAGCATTTTAATAACATGTCACATGCTCCCACTGATATGAAATGGTTTGTTATTGAGTGTGTAAGGGGTACAAGGAGACGACCCAATGTGGATAAATTGCTTGCTCAAAGGGAGAACAAACTGATTTGGTTAAGCGATACAGTAGAGAATGGGCTGAACACCCTTATCGAATGGCATTCTTTGGCCACCTTAATGTAAGGTTTTTTCGAGTTTGGACTGTCACATACGGCTGTACGTGATAATGAATCAGTAACCTGAGTGGAGTAGAGGACGTTTTTGTATTTCAGTTTTAGTTAGTTTCATCATTTCTTAATAAGTTTTATCATTTCTTAATAACTTTTCATTGTTCTGTTATCACTAGACGAGTAAGCCTTGTAGACCACTCTAAGATGGCCGCCGAGTTCACTGTCGAAGTGACGTCATGGCGCCCAACGTTATTTACGTTGTTTGCGGAAGTTGAAGGTTTCCGCGAGTGCAACCGGAGAAGACACACGGACTCCTTTGAGCCGGCGTCTCTTGGCAAGCGAAGTAAGTTTGAGGCATGTTAGCACTAAATTTTAAGTAGCTCTGGCGTGTGCAGTCTCCTGATTACGGATTTGTTTGTTTTGCGGAATTTGAAGGTTTCCGCGAGTACAACCAGCGAAGACACACGGACTCCTTTGAGCCGGCGTCTCTTGGCAAGCGAAGTAAGTTTGAGGCATGTTAAAACTAGATTTAAAGTAGCTCTGGCGTGTGCAGTCTCCTGATTACGGACTTGTCTGTTTTTCAGAGATTCGGGCGGCCGCCAGAATGTAAGTGATTTTACGTGCACGTTTGGTTATAGAACTATCTTTCCAGCTCACATAGCGTTATTCATTTATTTATTTACTGGTTTACAGAACGACCTGTGAGGCGTTTTGGCTACATGTAAGTAATAGACAGTATACAGGTTAAACATGGTAGTGCACGCTTGATATGTGTCTCACTTTCAAGTGCATATATCTATAAGGTGGAACTGTGGATTTTCCTGGCATCATAGTAATTAAGACATGTAGGCACAAGTCACGTGGTCCTTTCTTTGGCATTCTCTTTGGCACTTTTGTACCAGTGTGTTGTTTTAGGTGCACTTGGTGGTGGTCTGAAGGTGCATGCCACACCGAGTGAAGTGTTTTGTCACTTTGTTCTTTGTATTGAGCTGCAAAAAATCTCCGTGTACCCTAGGGTTTCACTGATGTTGTCATGTTATTATGTTTATATTAGATACCTCTGTGCAACTTTTTCTGTCCTGAAGATGGTCCTCCGGATCTTTTTGACCAACACGGACCGAAACGTCGACGCCTAACACCTTTTATACAACCATACTGTATAAATTCACTTAAAACAACACTTTGTGAATTAGGCTGCATATATAAGATTGTGCATGTGGTCCCTTCATTGTGTCCACACTATGTGGTAAAGGTGTTTTATACCACCCTATGATTTGTGATATATGATGTTGGTGGCCTAATGTTGCCAGACTTTTGTTTTCTGGATAAAAAGTGAAAAATATATAAAACTATACGATTGAAAATCAAAAAATAAATATATATTTTTGATACTATTCATTTTTGTTGTTGTTGAAACCCCTCGGTTACCTTCCTTAATTGAGTGATCATTGTTATGACACTGTTGATCGAAAAATTTATACTGTGAATGATTCCTACCTGGACATTTTGCTTATATGATTTACATTACCCAGTCCTGGTGGGACTATTGGGTGGCTCTGTTCTAGTACTTTTTGACATGGTCACCACCACATTTTGTTCACTGGTACTGGTGTTGGTGATTGGTAGAGCACTGGGTCCCAGCTGACCAGGCCCAAGTGCTCTTTCCAAAAAAACAAGACAAATGCTTAGTTTTAACTCAATTAGCAAGAACTTTAGCCTTTTGTAAATCCCTGGTAAATGGTAGCCCTGGCACGCCTGGGTACTAAAGAGGCTCCTAAGCAACTCACACACAAACTGCATGCAGACTGCATTTGATAGAGGCTTCTAGCTGCAGATTCCTTACCTTTTTTTTTCAAAACAACATATTATTGTAAACATCCACAAGATGCCTGTTAAGGCCAAATATCAGCACAGGAACACATACATAGTAATCATGAGGATACAGACGTTTTGTAGCCAAATATGTAGAGAAGGATCATATGCATAACAACATATTATATTAACAATGAACTGAAGTGTCATATAACCATTATGTGATACCATGCATGTCAAGTCTACCCCAGAGTGAATATTGAAGTCACTGATCCCGTGTTCGCCCCGCCTTGTGCAAGTTGTGGCTGATGTCAATCTATTGTGTGATCTGGCATGGGTTCTAAGTAAATACCTCAGAAGTCTGCTCATCCAGGTCTTGGGATGTTTCTGGGGTCAACACAGCGCAGCAAATATAGGTATCTCAAACCCCATACAGAAATAAAGACCCTTCTTCCAAGCCCCAAGAAAGGGCAGTGTAAGGCCAAGTAACAGCAGGTGGCGTTAATATATGTTGCCCCCGATGTCATCTGTTATGTGTAGAAGCATCAATCTGGGGGAATAAGGGATGTCCCACCCCAGAACCTGCGACATACATGAAAGAACCCTGTAACAGAACCTGGAGAGTGACAAACATAGCCATACTGTATGTATAAGTGTTCCCTCAGCCATCTGGCATTGCAAGCAGTGGTTAGGCCATAAGTCCTGCCCGCCAGAGCCGACACCTGGTGTAATATACCCTAAGGAGGTACTTGAATTGTATGTATCGTAGTCAAGTCGTTATGGCGGCACCTCGTGGGGATGCCAACGCGTCGTTCCAGTCCTCATCATCCAAGGGCCCAAGTCTGTCTGCCAGGCCTACCATGTTTTAGATAGCATAGTGTGGCTGTTCGTGAAAAGTGTACAGTAGATTTGGGTGATCTTTTGTTCCCCCAGGTCTCCCCTGAATACTTTTGCCTCAAGAGGGCTAAAATCAGGTATGGTCTCCTGGAGTGTGAGGTAGGGTGAGAAAGCATGGCAGAATTGGAGATATTTCTAAAATTGCGACCGTGGCATCGTATATTCTTGTAGTAATTCTTGAAAGGACTTCAAGGTCTGACCATGAAAAACTTACCCCATGGTGGAGATTCCTATAGCCTTCCAACACGAGAAGCCAGGTAGGCCAGCGAGTTGCGGCAAGAGGTCGCTGTGCCAGAGGGGAGCCTCCTTTGTTATTCCTCCCCACCATCCCAGCTAACGGAGTGTGCGTTTTCATAATTGAAAGACTGTGGCGGTCGCTGGCAGCAAAGCTTTTCGGGTGGAGTCCGCAAAAAGGATTGTGTGAAGGGGTGAGGTACCCATCAGCCACCGCTCGACTACATATGCAGGGTTTAACCTATCCCTGTACCCCTATCATATATTATGAAGAGGTGTGAGGCCGCATAGTACTCCCTGACGTCTGGTGTTGCCAACCAGCCGCAATAGGTTGACTGAAAGCATGTCTTTAATGCCACTCAGGCTGAGCCGCCCCCCCAGAAAAAGTGCCATAGAGTAGAGTTTAGTTGCGTGAGCCAATTAGGCGGTATCGTGTATGGATGGTTTTGGAGTTGGTACAATAAACAGGGCAGGGAGACCATCTTGAAAATGGCGGACCTACTGAACAAAGAGAGTGGCCGGTGTGACTAGGAGCGAGTCTGTTCCTTAATTTGCACCCAGAGTGGAGCTAGGTTTCTTTCCCAGAACAGGGGTTGTGAAGCAGACAGGAAGACCCCCAAATATTTGAAGCTGTCACGCACCACCGTCACCTCCTTGGACCATGGGCCCAGGGGGCCTGCATTACGCATGGGCCACAAGTAGGACTTACAGGAGTTTATATATAACCCAGATGTGTCGCCAAAGATGTGCATGATCCGGGGCAGTCTGGGCCCGATCGATTTAGTCGTGTAAGGAAGAATAATACGTCGTCCGCATACAAAGCTATGCGGTCGGACGTCTCCCCAGACCACTCAAACCCACCAACATGTGCATCCACCCATACCCAAGCTGCGAGCGGCTCCATAGCGAGAGCGAAAAGATATGGAGAGAGGGGACAGCCCTGGCGGGTGCCTTGCCCAATAGGAAAGGTTTGTGAGACAGTGTCTGCCACTCAGACGGAGGCAGTGATATTTGTATAAAGAAGTTGGATATATTTCAGGAGATGAGGACCAAAATTGAGGTGATTGAGGAGCGCAAAGAGATATGTTCAGCTAAGGGAGTCAAAGGCCCTCTCAATGTCGGCGAGCAATAAGGCAACTGGTTCGCCCAGACGGTCCGCAGAAGCAATGGCATTGTTTGCACGTCAGATATTATGTTGCGCGGTGCGGCATGAAACTCGCCAGGTCTGGGTGGACCAGATCGGATATGTACAGGACAATATGATTGGCTATGATCTTGACAAGTAGCTTAGCCTCCACATTGAGGAGTGATATCGGGCGATACAAAGAGTGAAGTTCAGGAGGCCTTCCCGGTTTTAGGAACCCACGTCTCAACGGCAAATCCTCTGGGAGAGATCGCTCATCAAGAGCGGCAAAGAGCGCGGCTAGGTAGGGAGCAGTGAGTATGGATTGATATTTCTTATGAAATTCACAGGGAAAGCCATTTGGGCCTGGCGCATTCCAAACAGCACTTCCTGAATCTCCTCAGTCTTTATTGGGGCATCTAATTTATCCTGTGCAGTGTCTGTGAGGACTCGCGATGGCATGTCACCTATAAACTTCTGAACTAATCGTGATGGTATAGTCTCCCGAGGAAGCATATAGTTCTGCATAATAGTAGAAAAAGTATAATAGTAGAAAAGTAGGTGTAGCCCTGGTCAGTGGGATGTAGTCATCGCCAGGTGTCCACCCAATCTAGTCCCTGCACCATGGACCCCAGTTTGGATTCACGGAGTTCCACTGTATTACCTGCGCTGTGCCACCTGTCCAGAGAGGGACATAATGTGTTGTTCCAATCACCCCCAACTAGGGCCATCCCCGGGGGAATCTCTACCCAAAGCCTCATCGAGCGTTCCGCAAGGTTCCAGGTAAGGGGCGGTTACACATTCCAAGTTAAGCGTCTGGCCATATAACATACCTGTAACAATGACATATCTCCCCTGGGGATAAGTCCATGTTTTCTTATGTAGAAAGGTGATCCTGCGGTGGCTCAGTTTCGCCACCCCTCGTTAACCTCTAGTGAATGGAAGGCTTGTACAAACCCAAATCGCGCTAGGCATGGAATTCTATTCCCAGGCAGGTGTGTTTCTTGTAAAAGTAGAATGTCTGCACCATAACATTTAGTTTGGCGTAGAAAGGCCCCTTTTTTAACATTATCAAATAGACCCCGGACATTCCAACTGACCACCCGGAGGCATCGTTCTTTTAGCCTAGGCATGCTCAGTGACAGGGCAGACAGCAATGTGTGTATTCAGGGGACCGCATGTGAAGGTCAAAGACTTGAACATAGCAACAGGATGGACATGTGTATGATACTGACAAACATACAAAAGGAAAACACAGTAACGTTTCCCAAAAGCCCCCCCTCCAACCCCAATACCTCAGGAACATTAAAGCATCTGTTGCAGCATGAGGGCTGCCCAAGCCCCAACGGGGTCCGGAGCAGCTCCCAGCCAATTAATCCCTATGTGGCGTCCCCTAGACACATCAGTGTCTCAAGGTCCCAGGGAGAGCATTAAAATGTGCAGCCCATAGCAATGTGCCATCGACAATGGAACAGAAATCGTTCATTATGATGAGCTGCAAGGTGAAACGTCCTTCATGCGGTAGTACCCATGGATGAGACTTGTGATTTGTTGCAAGATTTGGAGCGTTTCTTGGATGGCGACCGTTGGCGCAGCTCTCCAGAGGTATAGGGCGACCCATGGCCTGGTCCCCCAGATGAGGAATCCAAATCAATTCTGGGCGGTGTGTGCTGTCTGAGCCCGACAGTTTCGTCAGTCCACGCGAACACCTCCTCAGGGGAGGCAAAGAAGTGTGTCCGCTTTTTATAGTAGACTCAGAGCCTGGCCGAGAACAGCAGGGAATATTTGATGTTAAAATGGCGCAATTTGTCCTTCGCCTCGGTGAAGGACTGCCGACACTGCTCGACCAGCCTGGTATAGTCTGGTAGTCTGGTGTAGTCCAGAAATATCACAATCCTTTGCGAGGAGAATAGGAAGGGATCTGTAAGTCAATTGCTGTACTCAGCAACTGGCTCCCACCGGTTCTGACCCCCACTCTGGTGGTAAGACAGGTGGGAAACCCTAAGTGAGGAAATGGGGTGTGCCAGCATCTGCCAATCCCACCCCTCAGGGGGGAGAGGCGAGGTGAAGCACAACTCCGGGCTCCGGCCATCTTGAGATGGGGACCCCTGCCCAATCAGAGATGGGCTCCTGCCCCGTTCCCACAGGAGAGGAGCAGGATAGGGGGGTGTACTCACCCCAGGACAGGGATCCATTGGTCCCTGCCTTTACCCTTCTTGTAACGCCCCTGAATGTATTATTTAGGGGCACCCTGAACCTTCCTTCCTCAGATCCTGATTTGAAATCAAGAAAGGAGAACAAGAAGAAGGAAGACCTGCCATGCAGCTGCTAACAAGAAGACAACACCAACTGACTTGGCCCCTTCCCCACAGGCCTGACGATCCTGCTGCTGCTAAACCCCGGCGTCTCCGGCGGACAGCAACCTCGAACACCTTGGAGGACCTGGCTGCCTTGCTCATCTAAAAGACTGGGACTCCCACGAGCTGGGACTCCCACGAGCAGGGGTTCAAAAAGCAACACTCCAGGTGCCAGCCAGGAACCGCGCATCCAGCACACTCTGCACCCGCCGAGCCCGGCCTGTGCCAGCGATTGTGACCTGAAATCCAGTGCCCAAGGACCCTCCTCGACAACCCAGACGAAGCCTTCGGCCTCACATCCAGGAACCCCTCCAACCGCGACCAGCTGAGGGAAAGATTTCCGACGTCAAAAGACACCTGTGCACCCGGCGCACCACGGCCCCCTGTGCCCAACTCCCGGGTGCCTACCTATCCTCCAAGTTCCAAACTTACCTCTCAAAGTGGTGGTCGCACCGGACGAATCTCCGTGCCCGAGCCTGCAGCCTTTGTTCACCTTCCAGATTTTCCATTGAATAACACTGAGCCTCAACGGGTCAAAAGCATCCTGCACCCAGCCACCTGAGTGCTCCCTGGAAGTGCAACCTCTGTCCTAATCTACATCCCCATTTGCTCTGAGCAAGTCACCAGGAGCCCACCCCGTGGCCGCCTTGCCAAGAGCCACCAACCAAAGGCCCCCTACCTCCCATAGGATAACATTAGGCCTAGTCTCTCTGCAACCGGCTGCCCCTGTGCCGCGGAGGGTGTAACAACTGTACCTACCTGACCCTGGGAGACCCCTGAGTCTATGCCCAGAACCTTAACTCTGCCAGTCACGTACATACCCAAAAGCTGATAACTCACTTTTCTTCCATAGGGTAACATTGACTGGTTTAACTTGGAAATTCTTCTAAGTGGGGAGTTTTGAAACTTTAAAATATTCATCTAAAATCAGCCAAATCACGAAAACACTCACCTGTTATCAGGAGAGATCCTAGTGCTGTATCTTGGTGCCCAGCACTGACCCTGAAAAGTAATTCTAACCGTACTTACCAGTAACTTGAATTTCCTTCCATAGGATAACATTGCCTGGTTTTTGCTGAAAAAGTTTCTAAGTGTTGATTTTTGAGCCTTCCAAATATTTGTTAAAAATCGCCTGTCTGACAAACACATTCTTTCAATTGTTTACAGGAGCTGCACGACTGCTAGATCCAGGATCCAACACTGAGTAAGAAAAAGAAACAATAACACTACTTACCTGCTAAGTGAATTTCCTCCCATAGGATAAAATTGGTGATCCCTTGTGAAAAAGTTTCAAAGTGTCAACTTTTAAAATACAATAATATTCCTTAAAAATCACAACTGTAACCAAAACGCTTTTACTCAACTGTGCCGAGCCCGGCCTGTGCCAGCGATTGTGACCTGAAATCCAGTGCCCAAGGACCCTCCTCGACAACCCAGACGAAGCCTTCGGCCTCACATCCAGGAACCCCTCCAACCGCGACCAGCTGAGGGAAAGATTTCCGACGTCAAAAGACACCTGTGCACCCGGCGCACCACGGCCCCCTGTGCCCAACTCCCGGGTGCCTACCTATCCTCCAAGTTCCAAACTTACCTCTCAAAGTGGTGGTCGCACCGGACGAATCTCCGTGCCCGAGCCTGCAGCCTTTGTTCACCTTCCAGATTTTCCATTGAATAACACTGAGCCTCAACGGGTCAAAAGCATCCTGCACCCAGCCACCTGAGTGCTCCCTGGAAGTGCAACCTCTGTCCTAATCTACATCCCCATTTGCTCTGAGCAAGTCACCAGGAGCCCACCCCGTGGCCGCCTTGCCAAGAGCCACCAACCAAAGGCCCCCTACCTCCCATAGGATAACATTAGGCCTAGTCTCTCTGCAACCGGCTGCCCCTGTGCCGCGGAGGGTGTAACAACTGTACCTACCTGACCCTGGGAGACCCCTGAGTCTATGCCCAGAACCTTAACTCTGCCAGTCACGTACATACCCAAAAGCTGATAACTCACTTTTCTTCCATAGGGTAACATTGACTGGTTTAACTTGGAAATTCTTCTAAGTGGGGAGTTTTGAAACTTTAAAATATTCATCTAAAATCAGCCAAATCACGAAAACACTCACCTGTTATCAGGAGAGATCCTAGTGCTGTATCTTGGTGCCCAGCACTGACCCTGAAAAGTAATTCTAACCGTACTTACCAGTAACTTGAATTTCCTTCCATAGGATAACATTGCCTGGTTTTTGCTGAAAAAGTTTCTAAGTGTTGATTTTTGAGCCTTCCAAATATTTGTTAAAAATCGCCTGTCTGACAAACACATTCTTTCAATTGTTTACAGGAGCTGCACGACTGCTAGATCCAGGATCCAACACTGAGTAAGAAAAAGAAACAATAACACTACTTACCTGCTAAGTGAATTTCCTCCCATAGGATAAAATTGGTGATCCCTTGTGAAAAAGTTTCAAAGTGTCAACTTTTAAAATACAATAATATTCCTTAAAAATCACAACTGTAACCAAAACGCTTTTACTCAACTGTTTACAGGAGATGTCCCAGGACTAAATCCAGGATCCAGTTCTGTGGTTAGAAAAGTAATCCATGAAGTAATTAATTGCATTTCACTAGAAATTCCCATTGAACTCAATGTCACATTGTGTTTGAAATAGTCTTGCTTATTGCAACAACTGTAACTATTGTGTACAAAAGTCTATTGCCTATTTGAAAAGGATTTAACTAAAGTAACTCATTCTGAGAAAGTATATTTTGATACCTATTATTGGTTCTAAAATAAAACTATATATTTTTTATACAAACCACTGGCCTAGAGTTGAGTTCTTGAGCGTGTGAAACCATTTGCTGACTGAGTGTGTACAACAAATGCTTTACATTGTCCTCTTATACTGCCTTACTGCTCAACCAAGCTACCGCTTTAGAGGGAAAATGCTACTTGCCAGTATGCATCTGTTCTTGGCATGTAGAGCTGCAGATTTCTACACTTTGCATTAGATCGCCACCTGGTGTTGGGCCCGGATGATTGCATGTTGTTGTCATCTTGGAAGAAGTCTTTGTAGTCACGAGATAGGAGACTCCTCCCTTGGACGATAGTGCATAGTGATAGTGCGCATGGGCATCGGCTCCATCCTTAGATTGTTTTTCGCCATGATGGGAAATGATGGAGTTAGTAGAAAGAAAGAAGGGATGTCCATGCGTGTATATCTAATTAAGATAAAACTGGAACAGATACAGGTCCCGGGGAAGCGGGCGGGTGTGTAGAAATCTGCAGCTCTGTAGAGCTGCAGATTTCTACACACCCGCCCGCTTCCCCGGGACCTGTATCTGTTCCAGTTTTATCTTAATTAATTAGATATACACGAACAGATGCATACTGGGAAGTAACATTTTCCGTTCGAGGCATATGAGCTTCAGATTCTACACTTTGCATCGATTGTGCAGCAGTGTCTCCCCTAGCGGTGGTCATCTGTATCCGTTGCAGTCGTTTGAAAGAATTTTGAGGACAGCTTGGCCTACTGCAGCTTGGCTTGCGCATCAACACAATAGTGTTTAGTGAAGGTGTGTGTTGTAGACCATGTTGCTGCCTTGCAGATGTCTTCTAGGGGAATGTTCCCTAAGAAAGCCATGGAGGCTCCTAGTTTGCGTGTGGAGTGCGCTCTAGGAGGAACTGTTAATGTGCGTTTTGCCTTGTGATAGCATATTTGTATACATTTAACAATCCACCCTGCAATTCCTGATTTAGAAATGGGGTTGTCTTTATGTGGTAGAGAGAAAGCTACAAATAGTTGCTTTGTTTTGCGAAAGGATTTGGTCATATTGATGTAATAGAGAAGAACTCATTTGAAATCTAGTGTGTGTAGAGCTCTCTGTGCAACAGAGTCTGGGGTTTGAAAAACACTGCTAACTACAGATTGGTTTAGATGAAAAGGAGTAATTACTTTAGGAAGGAATTTAGGATTAGTCCTTAGAACCAGTTTGTTACGGTGTAACTGTAAGAATGGTTCTTGTATAGTGAAAGCTTGAATCTCACTAACTCTTCTAAGAGAGGTAATAGCAATGAGGAAAGCTGTTTTCCATGTGAGAAATTGCAGTTCACGTGTGTAAAGGTTCAAAAGGGGGTCCCATGAGCCTGGTAAGAACAATGTTTAGGTTCCACACTGGAGAGGATGGTAACCTAGGACGAATAATTCTTTTTAATCCTTCCATAAAATATTTTATTGCTGGTACTCTAAACAACGGCATATGTTGTCTGTTTTGTAGATATGCCGCAATGGCTGTAATATGTAAGCGTATAGATGAATATGCTAGATTACATCTCTGTAAATGGAGTAGGTAACAGATGATATTTTGGATGGAAGCATCTAAAGGACCAATTTGATTATTAGTGCAGTAAATGGCAAATCTTTTTCATTCAGCAGCATAGCAAGCGCTAGTAGTAGGTCTTCTTGCTTCTTTAATGATATTCATACAGTCTGGTGGCAGGTTAAGGTAACCAAACTCCAAGACTTCAGGAGCCAGATTGCCAGATTCAGTTGACTTAGATCTGGATGCCTGATGTCTCCATGGCTCTGCATTAGCATGGATGGTGTCAGAGACAGTTTTTGGTATGGAACTAGAGAGTTCCAGCAGTGTGGTGAACCACGGTTGGCGTGCCCATGTGGGAGCTACTAAGATCAGTTTGAGAGACTGTTGTCTGAGCTTGCGTACCACTAGTGGTATTAGTGGGATTGGCGGAAAGCGTACGCAAATCTGCCTGACCAGTTCATTCATATCGTATTGCCCTTGGACAACGGGTGTGGAAACCTGGCGGCGAAGGTTGGGCATTTTGCGTATTTGTGTGTGGCAAACAGGTCTATGTCTGGATGACCCCACTTGTGAAAGAATGGTTGAAGAACTTGCAGATGTAGTTCCCATTCGTCAATCTGTTGTGTCTGTCAACTTAACAGATCTGATTGTGAACTCCTGGAAGGTGTTCTGCGAGCAGATATATCTTTTGTGGAATGGCCCATCTCCAAATGTTTTGTGCGAGCTGGGACAGTTGCAGGGAATGTGTGCCTCCTTGTTTTTATATCTATAACATGGCTGTCATGTTGTCCGTCCGGATTAAGACAGCTTTGTTCTGTATGTGCACTTGGAAGGACTTCAGTGCCAGGAAAATTGCCAGCAACTCTAGGGGATTGATGTGAAGGACCTTTTGTTGAGCGGTCCATATGCCCAGAGTTTGGTGTGTGGAGCAAATGTGCTCCCCATCCTGTCAGGGATGAGTCTGTTGTCAGTACTATCCGTGGAACTGGCTCGAGGAACAGCTGCCCTTTGGACAAGTTGTTGGTGTTCCACCACTGCAGAGAGCGATGTGTGTGGCTGTCCACCAACACCAGGTCTGTTAGTTGTCCTTGTGCCTGATTCCACTGATGTGCTAGATATTCCTGCAATGGGCGCATTTGCAGTCTTGCATATGGTACAATAATAATGCAAGATGCCATCATGCCTATTAATTGCATGAACAATCTGGCTGGGAGAGAGTGTTGGTTTTGAAATCTTGTAACTAAGGCTTGAATGCTTTGTATCCTGGCTGGACTGGGATAAGTTAGAGCTGTATTGGTGTTTATGGTAGCCCCTAGGTATTGATGTACATGAGAGGGCTGGAGATGTACCTTGGTGTAGTTGATTGTTAATCCCAAGTCGTGCAGTGTTTGAATCATTTGAGATGTGTGTTGGACATACTGATTGAATGACTTGGCTTTTATGAGCCAATCGTCTAAGTATGGGAAGATGTGGATATGTTGTCTTCTGAGATGTGCTGCTACTACTGCTAGGCACTTTGTAAACACTTGTGGTGCAGTTGTGACCCCGAATGGAAGGACTTTGAACTGATAGTGTTGTCCTTCTAGTACAAATCTGAGATACTTCCTGTGAGAAGGATGTATGGGTATGTGGAAGTAGGCATCCTTGAGGTCTAGTGTGGTTAGGAAAGCGCCTTGTTGCAACAATGGGATCACTTGTAAAGTGATCATGTGAAAATTATCTGAGTATATACAGATTGAAAGGCCTTAGGTATAGAATTGGTCTTAGTGTTCCGACCTTTTTGGGTATTAAGAAATAGAGTGAGCAATTAGAGAACCTCTTGTTGGAGCAGCGTTAGATGTTCTGTGGACATTGGACGCTGTATGGGTGGTATATGTGGAGGGGTAGCTGTAAGCTCTAGGCAGCAACCATACTAGATAATTTGACTTACCCACTTGTCTGTTGTGACGGAATTCCAGACAGGTAGGAACTGTGTTAGTCTGCCCCCTACAGGAGCAGAATGCTGTTGGGGGAGCAGAAGGAAGTCACTGTTTTGTGTTGGGAGAGGTTAGATTATTGTTATTTCCTCGACCTCTTCCCTTGTTGTTGTTGCCTCTGTAGCCCCCTCTAAAGTCTCCTTTATTAGAGGATGTTTGTGTATTTGTTTTAAAAGAAGTTGAATTGTCTGCTCCAGCTTGTTTGGATCCTCCTCTGTAGAAGGAGTGACGAAAGGAGCCTCTTGCTTGGGTGGCCCGCAGAGCTCCCATAGACTTGGCTGTGTTGGTGTCTTTCTTCATTTTTTCAAGTGCTGCGTCTACCTCTGGACCAAACAATTGTTGCTGGTAGAATGGTTGATTTAAGATAGTAGTTTGCACCTCTTGCTTAAATCCTGAAATGCGTAGCCATCCGTGACGTCTAATGAGGACACTGGTGTTTATTGCTCTGGATGCAGTGTCTGCTACATCTAGTGCGCATTTAGTGGAGGCATTTGATATAAGCTTACCCTCTTGTATGAGGTCATCTGCTTGTGCCTTATATTGTAACAAAGAACAACGGTTCCTGTGGTGTGATATTTGTATAAATAATTCAAATATTTGCTTAATAGCAATTTAGCGAAACATCGAAAGGTTGAAAAGAGATGTCGAAAAGAGGTGCAAGGACAAGTTTCAATCAGTCTTAGTAATGTTTATATTTCAAAACATACGTTGTTTTAATTGTACAATCAATATATAGTTTGTCACATAATCATGTGAAAAGCACAACAAAAAACTGTACGGGTGCACAGTGTCCCAAGTGTATACATATGAAACCAAAAAAATAATTACAACAACACACAAATAAACATAAACATAACGGTTTCTTATAGGATGACCAATTAAGGAAAATGACCCAAATATTGATAAATGATTCTAACTAGTGACCATATCTAGTCATAGGCACTGTTTGTAGGTTCAATTCCTTATAGCGTTGACGCCTATGCCTATGACTAGATATGGTCACTAGTTAGAATCATTTATCAATATTTGGGTCATTTTCCTTAATTGGTCATCCTATAAGAAACCGTTATGTTTATGTTTATTTGTGTGTTGTTGTAATTATTTTTTTGGTTTCATATGTATCCTATAAGAAACCGTTATGTTTATGTTTATTTGTGTGTTGTTGTAATTATTTTTTTTGGTTTCATATGTATACACTTGGGACACTGTGCACCCGTACAGTTTTTTGTTGTGCTTTTCACATGATTATGTGACAAACTATATATCGATTGTACAATTAAAACAACGTATGTTTTGAAATATAAACATTACTAAGACTGATTGAAACTTGTCCTTGCACCTCTTTTCGACATCTCTTTTCAACCTTTCGCTAAATTGCTATTAAGCAAATATTTGAATTATTTATACAAATATCACACCACAGGAACCGTTGTTCTTTGTTATAATATGATGCCCTGGTTCCGATGTGAGTAGGGTTTTCCTTGTTCTTCCTTGTGCCTTATATTGGTCAGGTAGATGTTGTAAGAGCTGCTCTAGCTGATCATAGTGATTGTTTCGGTGCCGAGGGAGCAGGTGGTATCGCCACATGCAGTTTGCTCGGTATGGAACTACCGGAAGGCTTCATTATTTTCTTCGGTCACGACTGGGCCCCGCAGGCAGAGTTTTGACCTTTGCCTTCGATTTTGGTGTTTGGGCTGGGGTAGGGGCAGTGGTACTCACACGTTGACCCGAAGGTATGGAGTCATCGGAGTCATCTGCCTCGGATACGATCTGGAGATCATCGGAATCTTTCTCCGGGACACATGGACCTTCGTTAAAGATATCCACTGGTTCCGGCGCTGATCTCTGCAGGTCAACTGGCCATCCGATCCCGAATGGTGTTTTTCGAAAGGATGCACAGGCTGTGCAGCTGGATTAGTCGTGGTCTGGCGATAAGCACAGGTTACAGACCTTGTGATGGTCACTGTGTGGAAATTTTGCTCCACTCTCGGGGCATCTTTTGAATGGCATCATTTCCATGAGGTGTAGGCCTCACAGCGTGGGTAGGCTCAACAGCCCGCTTCGACGACCGGAATCGAGCTGACAAAGTCTAGTCGATGTTTATTGGGATCGAAAGTTGTTTGGTGAAGTTTAAAGAAATTTTTACGCGTCGAAGAACCGGAGCGGAAAAGCTTCATCCGAACCCAGTGGCGAAAAAAAACAATCTACGGATGGAACGGATGCCCATGCTCACTATCGTCCAAGGGAGGAGTCACCTATCTCGTTTACAAAGACTTCTTCCAAGACGACGACAACAACATGTAATCATCTGAGCCCAACACCAGGTGGCGATCTAATACAAAGTGTAGAATCTGCAACTCATATGCCTCGAACAGTAAGGTTATATCTAACTTTAGCCTCTGCCAAACCTATGGGGACTGTGGAATCTGTGCACACTGTACCTTACTTTGGTCCAGTATATACAGAGATACTTTCTTGCACCTCAGGCCCCCGAGAACGGCAAGCTCTTGACCAAAGGGTGCAGAAACATGTCTGGTGGTAGCAGCCTCGGTGGCCACGCAGTAAGGACACTGGGAGTTGGTTAGTATCAAGGGGCATCTCTAAGATGCCCTCTGTAGGGCATTTTACATTAAATCCCACACAGGCATCAGTGTGGGTTTAATGTGCGGAGAAGTTTGATACCAAACTTCTCAGTCTTCAGTGTAGCTATTATGGTGCTGTGGAGTTCATAATGACAACCTCCAAGCACCATATACTGATAATGGTCTCACTGCACTTACAGTGCCCAGGAATTGCCCGGGGTACTGTAGGGGCAGAGGGCTCATTCACCTGTGCCCACACCACTGGCATAGTGCACCCAGCTGGAGGGGTGACCGAGGTATGCCAGGGCAGTGTGTTTGTGGGCATGGCACACAGGGATGTGTGCCATGTCGAATCTCGGTTTAGTTCTGCACCAAGACACTCAGCCTGCAAAAGCAGTGTGTGTGTGTCAGGGTACAGGGCCCCTAAGGGTGGCACAATAAGTGCTGCAGCGCTTAGGAGTCTTTTCTGGTCACAGTGCCCTGGGTACCTAGGGTACTATTTACCAGGGGCCTACCTGTGGCCAGAGATGCCAATTGGGTTTAGGGTTCAATGCAGTTTTACGGCAGGAACACAGGCCCTGGATACCTGATTGGCAGGAACCCAGGGCACACTCAGTCAAAGTACATCAACAATTCAGCAAAAAGTGGGGCCATACCTGTAGGAAGGTGGATACCTGACTATGGTTACCCCAGATTTTTTGCCTAGTGTTTAGCTGGTTTCAGACTTAGTTGGCCTGGGATCCTGCTAATCAGGGCCCCAGGCTATCTGCTCTCTCTTTAAAATGGACTCCATGTACCCTAGGTACATCTCCAATTGGATACTGGGTCACCTTATGAGTCCCTGTACAGTGTACTATAGGTACCCAGGGCATAGGTGCATCCAAGGCCTACCAGGGGCTGCAGCATGTATGATGTCACCCCTGGCTGGCCATTCACATTGACACAACTGGCTGATCACTCAGCTGGGGCAAGGTCGTGTAATCACCCCTTGCTTAGATACAGTATATCTATATCTAACCTTATATCTAGACACATATACACCTATAAGTCACTCCTATGGCAGGCCTTAACAATCCTTGAGGCAGAGTGCTTGGTTTTATGTGAGATGGTGCTCTAGCATGAGCTGAGCCTGTCTGCAGCTTTCGGAACCATGTCCTTATAGCTGTTCTAGGATATTGCCATACCATATACTCTTAAGTGCATTATAAACCTCGCGGTTAAATGCTAACTCTGGTTTGGCTTTATCAAAACATGTCGAGTAAGGTGTCATGCGATTTGGAATACTACCCCCTCGCCAGTTCTGGCGACGGGGGTAGCATTCCACCCTTCTGGAGGGAGAATACATTTTGTTCCTACTATTCCCGGTTAAAGTTAACCAGAGCCTCAGCATCACAAAATGGATGCTGCTGCCACAGACACAAGTCTGACGTCCTGCTGCTGGGAGTCCTTCCAGCGAAGGAGGCTTGGACAATAGGTTTCCTGCCTTGGGAGGTGCTAGCACCACCCCAGACAGGCTTTTGTGTATTGGGGCAGGGAGGGCTGAAAGAAATGAGACACTGCCTGGGGCACACAAGGTGTCCCATGCATGGTCCAGTTCAAACCTGTGCTGGCGCACTCCAGCCCCAGCTCTGGCATGAAACTGGACAAAGGGAAAGGGGTGTAACCACCCCGTTCCCTGGTCCCACCCATAGGAGGGACCTAGCAGGTAATCCAGCCCCTAGATTTGGTATATAGGTAGGAGCGGAGTCCCAAGACTTTAGATTAACCCTGACAAACTCTGAAACGAAACTCTGGACCTTCGACGATCTACTTGAAGAAGACGACTGAAGAATCTCCCTTGTGGTCAAGGAGTGACCACCCTGCACAAGCAGGCACCATCCAGCGATCAACGGCTTGCTTTGTCGCCGCCTACCGCGGGAGCCCGAGCACAGAGCCTGACAAGAACCGGACTTCCAGACATTCAACAGCCCGATCCACAGTCCCAGCAAAGCTGAGACCCGTGGAGGCGACGAGAGACGTGGGACCGGCCATCTTGAAAAGTCTGCGACCTGCTAACTGTGCAGCCCCGAGGCCTCCTCGGAGCTGTGCATTGGGGATTGAGAAGCCCCAGCCCGAGCAGCATATGCACCAAAGATCAGTCCTGCACCCTCCACGAGTTTTGCGTGGGGCCCTTTTGCATTTTCCTGCTCGACGCGTCTGCCCGGTCACTTGCCCGTTGGCTAGTAGCCATCTTGGCGATGATCCTTTGAATTTACACCGCTGGTCTGGTTGCTCCAGACTGGCCCTTGCTTCCCTCAAAAGAAGCAGCCCCTCAGACCTTGCTGGTCTGAGTAAGAAGCCAACTTAGTTTCCTGCGTGGGTTGCCTTTACCAAGGCTTGTTGACTCCAATCCTGAAGCCGACACCGCCGACAGCGAGAGCCTTCGTGGGACAGTCCGTGCCGGACTCCTGGTCGTCGTCGACGCCTCCTGGTCCACGTGGCTGCAGAGACAAGCTTCCCATCAGCACCTGATTGCTTCACGACATCGCCTGGTTCCTTCCTGGTTACTGGCTAGTGACCCAGACTCTGTCCCCTCTGCTTTCAGGTCCTCTTCATCTTCGATCCACCCATGGATCCATCCGGACACTTCTCTCCTAGTCGCCTGCGGCATCTTTTCTCCAGGCTCCATAGGATTCAACTACGAAACCCGACACACTTTGACACCTATGCACCCGCTACCTAGGGGCGAGGTAATGCGAGTACTTCGGTGCTCCTGTGGGTATCAACTATCCAACTGTCTAGGTTTCAAGTAACTTTCACCGAGTCCAGTCAGAAATACCCTAAAAGAACTACTTTGTAACTTTTACGATCCCAATCATTCTCTATGGTAACTTGCGTGTGGGATTAGACACTGCACACGCCTCCCGTGGGTCTCCTGCTTCCTAACTCTTGGTAGCTCAGCGTAGCCCCAGCGATTCCCTAGGCCCTAGGCCTATTCACTTATCGTGTAGTGGTCCTTATACAATTATTTTAGTATACGGTTTAGTATACGGTTTAGCGTGCCCCTAGGGCCCTACTGTATTTTGTGCAACTTATTGTGTTCTAATTAAATATCTTGTATTGTGCTTGTGCCTCTGACCTCATAAAGAGTTCAGAGGGTTTGTCTAGTAATAAATAACATATATTTTATATATATATATCCTGTGTGGTGTCCTTTCATTTGGTATTAAGGGGGTTACATATGGTAAAAGGAATATGCTACTTACCAGTATGCATCTGTTCTTGGCATGTATGGCTGCTGACATTCATATCTGTGCATAGATCGCCGCCTAGTGTTGGGTCCGGATGATTGTACATTGTTGTCCTGGAAGAGTCTTCGAAGTATCACGAGATAGGTGGCTCCTCCCCTGGACTACAGTGCGCATGGGCATCCTCTCCATCCTCAGATTATTTTTCGCCATTGTGGCAGAGATGGAGTGTAATACAGTGATGACCATGCCTGAGAATGATTCTGAGTGCTACAGCTGCGACAGGCACCGGGGAGGAGGGTGAGCAATATGAATGTCAGCAGCCCTACATGCCAAGAACAGATGCTTACTGGTAAGTAGCATATTCCGTTCGAGGCATGTGGGCTGCTGAATTCATATCTGTGCATAGAATAAATAGCAGGTACCTCCTTATCGGCGGTTGCCCGTGCCAGCTGCAGCAGTCTGAAAGAGAGTTCTGAGAACAGCCTGTCCTACAGCCGCTTGCTGTTTGGAGTGTACATCTACGCAGTAGTGTTTGGTAAATGTATGTATGGTGGCCCATGTGGCTGCTCTACATATATCCTCTAGAGGAATGTTACCCAGGAAAGCCATGGATGCCCCTAGCTTGCGTGTGGAATGCGCTCTTGGGGGAACTGTTAAAGTGCGTTTAGCTTTTTGATAGCAGATATGAATGCATTTAACTATCCACCTGGCTATACCTGATTTGGAAATAGGGTTGCCTTTATATTGTGGAGAGAAGGCAACAAACAGTTGTTTAGTTTTGCGAAAGTCCTTTGTCCTGTCGATGTAATACAGGAGAGCTCTTTTGACATCTAAAATGTGCAGTGCTCTGTCTGCCACTGAGTCAGGGTTTGGAAAGAAAACAGGCAGTTCAATGTTTTGATTAATGTGGAACTGCGAGATTACCTTTGGCATGAACTTGGGGTTGGTGCGCAGCACCACCCTATTAGCATGAATTTGTAGGTAGGGCTCTTGAATTGTGAGGGCTTGAAGCTCGCTGACTCTTCGCAGCAATGTGATGGCTGTCAGAAAGGCCACTTTCCAAGTTAGAAACTGTATCTCACAAGAATGGAGAGGCTCAAAGAGGGGTCCCATGAGCCTGGTGAGAACGATATTTAGATTCCAGACAGGCGAAGGAGGGTGTCTGGGAGGGATCACTCTTTTAAGGCCCTCCAAAAAGGCTTTGATGGCGGGCACTCTGAAAAGTAAAAGGTGCTGTCTGTTCTGAAGATAAGCGGCTATAGCAGCCAAATGTATCCTGATGGAACTATATGCTAGGTTGCATTGGTACAGATGCAGTAGGTAACATATGATGTTCTGCGTGGATGCATCCAGCGGATTAATGTCATTGTTGGAACAGTAAATGACAAATCGTTTCCATTTGGCTGCATAGCACGCCCTGGTGGTAGGCCGCCTTGCCTCCTTGATGATGTTCATACACTCAGGGGGCAAGTTGAGGTAGCCAACCTCTATGACCTCAGGAGCCAAATCGCTAGGCTCAACTGTTGAGGATCTGGGTGCTGAATGTCTCCATGGCTCTGAGTGAGGAGGCTGGGAGTGAGGCGCAGCCGCTGGTGAGGCACCACTGAAAGTTCCAGGAACGTGGTGTACCAAGCCTGCCGTGCCCACGTTGGAGCAACCGGGATGAGCGTCATGGAGTGCTGCCGCAGTTTGCGCGCCACCAGCGGTATGAGTGGGGCTGGGGGAAAAGCGTACACAAATCTGCCTGACCAGTTCATCCATATCGCATTGCCCTGAGACTGCGGGTGTGGGAACCTGGCAGCGAAGCTTTGGCATTTTGCGTTCTCTTTTGTGGCGAAGAGGTCGATCTCTGGATGACCCCACTGCTGGAAGTATGGCTGGAGTACCGAGGGGTGGATTTCCCACTCGTGCATCTGATGACTGTGCCTGCTGAGCAGGTCCGCCATCTGGTTGTCTACTCCCGGGAGATGCTCCGCCATGAGGAAGATGTTCCTCTGAATGGCCCACTTCCACATGCTCTGGGCTAGGTGAGATAGCTGCGGGGAGTGTGTGCCTCCCTGTTTCTGGATGTAGTACATGGCAGTGATGTTGTCCGTCCGGATCAACACGACCTTGTTGCACAGGTGCAACTTGAACGCTTTCAGTGCCATGAAAATTGCCATCAGCTCTAGCAGGTTGATATGCATCTTCTGCTGTTGTGATGTCCATAGTCCCTGCACCGTGTAATGGAGGACATGCGCTCCCCAACCCTGGAGAGATGCGACCTTCGTTAGCACTATCTGTGGAACAGGCTCTTGGAACGGTCGTCCCTTGCAAAGGTTTTGTGGAGTCCACCAATGCAGAGAGTTGTAAGCACGACCGGTCATCAACACTAGGTCTTTTAGATGCCCATGAGCCTGGTTCCACTGTCGTGCGAAGCATTCTTGAAGGGGACGAATGTGCAGTCTCGCGTGCGGGACTATGAATATGCAGGATGCCATCATACCGATCAGTTGCATGAACACCTGCGCTGGGAGCGATTGCTGAGGCTTGAACCTCCGAATGAGCAGCTGCATGCTGTCGACCCTGGCAGAGTTCGGCTGCGCTGTCGCCGTCAGAGTATTCAAGGTTGCCCCTAGGTACTGTCGCACGTGGGCTGGCTGCAGGTGTGACTTTGTGTAGTTGAGTGAGAACCCCAGACTGTGAAGGAGGTGAATCGTGGGCGACATGTGGCTGGCACACTGCTGGGCTGACTTGGCCTGGACGAGCCAGTCGTCCAGGTAGGGATAGACGTGAATATGTTGTCTGCGAAGGTGCGCAGCCACGGTCGCTAAGCACTTGGTGACCACTCTGGGGGCAGTGGTGACCGCATTACGGTCAGGCACCGCATTATAAGCGTAGGCTGCTTGACCATAGTCATCAGCCATGTCCTCCTCACTCTGTGTTGGAGAATGTGACATTTGCTGTGAATAGTCCTGAACGTGCTCAAAGAGAACTGGTGAGGTGGCCGAGTCCTTTTTCCGCTTGAGAGGAATTTTGTAACAATCCAAGGGACGTTCAGGTGCGATCTTCCGCTTGTGGATAGTGAGCCTGCCTGATTCCGGGTCGATAAAAAGTTTCGACTGGTTGTCGTAAGAGGGTTCGTGGAAAACCACCCCTTCTGTGGCGGACTTCGAAGGCGTCGACGATGTCCTGGAAGGTTCGGCGCCTTTATGGAGTTCGAGCTGCTTTGCTCGAGCCGTTGGCGGAAGACCGAACTTAATCGTTGCTCCGATGGTCTTGGAGCTTGATGAGGTAGTCGACTCAGGCTGCTTTAGACTGGAGGAGGACACTTGCTCGATGGCGTCGACCCGAGCTCCCGGCGTGGAGCATCTGCATCCTTGGCCGTCGACGAGACTTGCTGCTTTGGGTCGGCTTTGGCCTTCGGCTCCAGGTGCTTGCTGAGCAGCGGCTTGAGTCCAGAGATTTTCGGCTCGACGGCCTTCTTCTCCTGGAGGCCTTTGGCCTTGTCGCCATGTTTGTGCGTCGACGTCGGCGTCGATGCCGACGGCGTCGAGGTGACGTGTTTGCTGGTCGAGCTTGGCTTTGACGCTCCAGTCTTCGAGGAGACAGGCACTTTCGGCGTCGAAAGGTCGTCGATAGTCTTGGACGTCGACGTCGAACCGACCACCATTTTGAGTAGTTTTGGTTTCGATTTCTGCTCCCATGGTTTCGGTTTCGATTTTGAGGAATCGACCGATGGCTCCTTAGATGTGTTCTTAGCCTGGCTTGGACGCGGGGCTACAGAACTGGTAGAAAGATCTTGGCTAAGGCCTTTTGGCGATGCCTCGACCTGAGCCGAAGGGAGGTCAGTAATAGGCCCCGCTACTGCGGTTAGGCCCGGCTCATCGCTGGAGTCGTCATCGACGGCTCTGATGGCCCCTTCGTCGTCCCCTACCTCGACGATGTCTTCTTCATGGACGTATTCTTCGCCTTGCTCGTCCATCTCGAAGTTGGAGTCATGCTCCGACGCCGGTTCCGACCGTTCTTCGGGAACCTCTTCTTCTTCTTCGACGCCTTCCTTGTCACCGGCCTCGAAGATGTTGACCGGCTCGGGTGCAGACTGTTGCGCCGACTGCCTCGCTGCGCGCCGAAGTTTAAGCGTCTTCTTGGAGCGGAACTTCGAGCAGACCATACAGCTGGCCTAGTCCTGTTCGGGGGACAAACACTTATTGCACACAGGGTGCACATCTATGTGGGGGTATTTGGAATTACAGATGGGGCATCGTTTAAAAAGGCTCCGGTACATCGTCGTCGTAGTCTGGTCTGGTGTCGAAGTCGAGAATCAGCTTTCGACGTCCGGTTCAAGGAACCGGAAAGAAACAGGCACCGAACGAGACAATACCGACGCTTCGAAGGCCTTTTGGCCTTAGGAAATAGTCAATACAGAGTTTCCGAACTAGAGTCGAGAAAGTACATCCGAACCCAATGGCGGAAAAAAACAATCTGAGGATGGAGAGGATGCCCATGCGCACTGTAGTCCAGGGGAGGAGCCACCTATCTCGTGATACTTCGAAGACTCTTCCAGGACAACAATGTGCAATCATCCGGACCCAACACTAGGCGGCGATCTATGCACAGATATGAATTCAGCAGCCCACATGCCTCGAACCAGCTGGCTTCACATGCCCTCTTGAGTTTAGCCTAAGACTGCTTTGTCCATGCTACCCCTAGGATAGCTGGTCTATAAGGTTGACTTTACAACTCTCACCATAAGGGTTGTTTGGACTGGTGCAAGGTGCTCACTAGAATAGTGAACATCATATACCAGGCCAACTTCTCACAATACCATGCAAGAAAGATGGCACTTTCCCTTCCTCCTCCTCAACGAAAGGTGATGAGACTAACCTTGCCCTTTGGAGTCTTCATTGTCTAAGTGGAAGAACCTGGAAAGTCCATCTGCATTGGCATGGGCATTCCCAGGTCTATGTTCCACTTCAAAGTCCATTCCCTGTAGGGAGATGGACCATCTTAGTAGTTTTGGATTCTCTCCTTTCAATTGCATTAGCCATCTGAGGGGTCTGGAATCAGTTTGCACCAGGAAGTGAGTTCCAAACAAGTAGGGCCTTCACTTCTTCAGGGATCCACCCACAGCAAGTGGCACTCTAATACTGCTCTCTGGGGAGAAGCAATCTGCTTATAAAAGCAACAGGTTGGTCTTGGCCTTCATCCCTGGTCTGGGATAAGAACGCTCCTTTCCCTAGCTCAGAGGCATTCATCTGCACTATGAACTGCTTGGGATAATTTGGTGCTTTTAGAATTAGTGCTGAGCTCATTGCTTCTTTCAGGGTGTCAAAAGTCTTTTGGCAACCAACAGTTCAGTTGATTTTCTTGGGCATCTTCTTGGAGGTGAGTTCTGTGAGGGGAGTCACAATGGACCCATATCCTTTCACAAACCTCATGTAGTACCCAGTCAAGACAAAGAATGCCCTGACTTTAGTCTGGGTTGTGGGAGCTGCCCAGTCCAGGATGGCCAGGATCTTGGGCTATAAGGGCTGTACCTGGCCTCCACCAACAAGGGGGCCCAAGTACACCACAGTGCCCTGCCCTATCTGGCATTTGGATGCCTTGATATTTAGACCTGCAGATTGCAGGGCTTTTAAAACCTTCCCAAGGTGGATCAGGTGATCCTGCCAGCTGGAGCTAAAGACAGCAATATCATCAAGATAAGCTGCACTGAGGGACTCGGTGTGCCCAGGTAATTTTGAGATCCAGGAGAACATGGCGGCCTTGAGTTAAGCCTCCACTTGCTGTCGGAGGCAGCTGAGCCCTACCTACTCACCAGCATGATGTGAGGCAGGGAAATCGCCTCCTCTTGGCTCTTCCGAACTCCCAGAGATATCGTCTGGGGGAATTTTCTTCTGGTCTTTCCTCACTTCTTTTCTTGTTTTTGCTAGAGGTGTTTGTTGGCAGCCGGATGTGCGGCGGCATATCTGGGGATTGTTGGTCTGCTGCCGCCCTGGAGCTGAGGTGGGGCCGCAGAGCAGCGGTAAGTGGGTTTATCCAGGCGGAGACCAGCAGAGGCAGAGGCAGCACAGGGCGGCTTCTTTCTCCACACTGCTGCACCGACGAATTTTGGCCTCCCGAGGACAGGGTGGAGGCGGATGTGGAGACTGACGGCGCAGGAGCCCGGGACTCATCACTGCAGGTGCAGAGGAGGCAGGGGGGAGGTTTACGGTCAGGCACTGCTGGAGGCTCCACTCCAGGGAATGATATATTGGCCACAAAGGGAGGTAAATTGGTGGTCTTGGCAGCACAGACAGCGTTCCCCAAACCACCTAAACCGGCACAGGGGCCCCGGGAATATCAAAGATCTTCAGATAGTTCGCCTGTCAAAAGTAAAAGCAAGAAGGGGAGGAGACGCGGTGGGGGGACACAGGGGGCATCTAAAAATAAAAGTAAAAGTAAAACAACCCCTGAGTCATGGAAAATTATTAAAAACAGTGCTAAAGCCCCAGGCTATAAGAGCATAAATATTAGCCCAAGCGCCAGGCTACAGGCTGAGGGGTGTGAGGGAAGGGAGAATTTAAGTCTGAATATACCCTCTGACTCAAGGAAGGGGGAGTATTTTCTCCACTTTCCAATAAGGGGACGTAAAGGGCAGGAGTATCAAAGCGGTGAAAGCAAAAGGTAAATTCCTAGATAACAGGCTCAAGATTACTCCTTCCCTTCGGTCATATTTCAAAGTCCAACCACTGGTCCTAGATATTTCACAAGGGGAAGTCTCGAGGAGGAACCAACAAGGTCAGGCTGAACCCCTTTATCACTCAGAGGAGACAGAAAAGACAGAGGATGGATCTGGTGAGTGAACCTTCTGAAGAGCTGGCTTCTCGAGGAGGCTTCTGAAAAATGGCTTCTGTAACAGCACTAAAGGGGATTTTAGACAAAACCCCTTCACAATTGACTACTCCAACCCGTTAATCTACAAACATACTGGATAGCGGGGTGCCGGCAACCCAGAAAAATGCTGAGGAGGAGGAGGATACTGGAGAGTCCTCATTGACCCCGGTGGCCGCAATAGTTCCCCTGGAAGCTCTTTTCTCTTCCCTGTCGGCCGATATAAAAAGGAGTTTTTCTGTATCCGAAACCAACCAGGGTGAAATCCACCTTTTTTGTGAAAACTTAGATAAAAAAATCGATCTTTTAAGTTCTAGGACGGATTCATTGGAAAACTCCTGTGAAGAAATCAAGAAGGAGTTGGAGGTTGCTAAAATCGATGTTGCCACATTGAAGAAAGAGGAGACAACACTCCTGGAAAGACTGTAGGTGCTTGAGAATAACTCAAGGAGGAACAATTTGCGCCTTTTAAATGTTCCAGAGGGGAGCGAGGGGGACGACATTAAGTCTTTCATAGCTACTTTTATTAAATAATCAATCCAGATCGATGAGTCAGTGGAGGAGTTGAAGAAGGACATTCAGAGGATCCACAGGGACCCCTTTTGAAAACAGCCTAACCAGCTGAAGCCAAGAAAAATTCTTATGAATTTTTTAACGTTCTCCTTGAAGGAAAAGATTCTTAATTGTGCTCTAAACAAAAATCCACGAAAACCAGAAACTTTGCTTATGAGAGTCGTTAAGATTTAGTTCGAACAACTTTAGATAGGCAGTGGGAACTGGGCAGGAGAATGGAGAATTTTAGAAGGCTCAGTGCGTATGCACAGCTAAAATTCCCAGCACACTTGAAAGTCATGCACAATAATCAATGCACAATAATCAGATGAACAATATTAGAACAGTGCAGGAGGCAGTCCAGTTGCTTGAAAGTCTGAAAGTTGGAATATTGACATAGTCATAGTCTTCAAATGGGTCTGCCACGGTAAAGCAAAAGACACTCATATGGGTCCCTCCTCCTTTCACTCTTTTCACTAATCCTGTCATCTTTTTCTTTTTTCTTTTTCATAGTGAGAGGTGTCCCTTCCTATTAGTACCTATGATAGGATAAAAGAGCACAGATAAATTGGATTAATCCCAACTTGGCATAATTCAAGATGATACCGGAGAGTATTATTTAGCCTGCATTAGAAAGCTAAAGCTAAGAGTTGATGGGGTGGGCTGCTCAGACAGGCAGATACTGGACTATTAGTCCAGATAAATCGGAGTAGGGTTCTCCATGGGTGGGGTTCAGAAAAGGGAGGTTGGAGGAGTGTTTTAGGGGGGTGCACAGGGGGGAGCATAGGAGGAAAAAAAGAAAAAAACTGTCCTCGTTCACCTTTTGGCCGCATATATTTGCATTGTTCACCCCTTGGTCTGGGCCTCGAAATCCAGTATACTCAGGTCTTTGTTTGGATCTCATTCTCTGTTGATTAGAACGCCATGACTGTCGTCCAGTTAACTGTCCTCGTTCACCTTTTGGCCGCATATATTTGCAGTGTTAACCCTTGGTCTGGGCCTCGAAATCCAGTATACTCAGGTCTTTGTTTGGATCTCATTCTCTGTTGATTAGACCACCATGACTGTCGTCCAGTTTTTATCCTGGAATATCAATGGCCTACGAGTAGAGTCAAGGAGAGCGAAAATCTTGCAGTGCCTCAGGGATTCGCCTGCACAGGTTAGAATACTGCAAGAAACGCATCTTTTAAGAGGAGAACTGATTGAGTTTATTAGTAAGCTAAGATGGGTGGACCACCTAGTTGGAACTAACCAGAGCGCAAACAGAGGAGTAGCCATTCTGGTCAAAAAACAAGCTAATGTGCGTATTTTAGAATCCTTGACTGACCCCGGAGGTAGGTGGGTTATCGTAAAATTAGCAATTCAAGGTTTCTTCTTTACAGGGGTAGGCTATTATAGTCCCAATGAGGACGATCCCTCTACATTGAAAACCATCATTGCTAACTTGCTAGAATTTCCAGAGCTTGTGATTTTGGCAGATGATTTCAACATAGTCCTAGATACTGTGTTAGATAAATCTCCCAATAGCAGAGCGAATGTATTGTCCAAATCTCACACGTATTTACAAACCATGATGACACAAACAGGCTTGTGTGATATATGGAGGGAAAGGTTGGAGTGAGAAAGTTGCTCTATAAATACTGGACCAGAATAAGGTACAGTGTTGTATAGGGTCCACAAACCCCAGAGGTTAAAGTCAGGACTGACTTTACTCTCAAAAGTGGTTGCTTGGTCGAACAGTAAGGCAGTACCAGAGGACAGTGTAAAGCATTTGTTGTACACACTCAGTCAGCAAAAGAATTCACACACTCAAAGACTGAACTCCGGGCCGATTGTTTTTATATCAACAGATATAGTTGTTTAATTTTTTAAAACCAACAGGTATAAAAATATACTTTTCTAGATACGAGTATTCTCATGTAATTACTTTGCAAAGAGGCAATAAACTTTGTGAACACAATAGATACATGGGTTGCAGTAGGCAACACAATTCTAGACACACTATAGCATTGAGCTCAATGGGTTTTCATCATATATGTACAGTTGAGTACTTTGTAGATTAGTTTGGTAGTTCCAGGACTGGATACTATGTTCAACGCTGGGGACTAAGCTGAAACCAATTTAGTAAAATCGTTTTAGTTATGTTAGTGATTTTTCAGGAATATAAAGAGGTTTTAAAAGTTCACACTTCAAAAACTTTTCAATGAAAAACTGGCAATGTTATCCATTGGGAGAAAATTCAGGTTGCAGGTAAAGTATGATCTTGTTTACTATTGTAATCCAATACAGGGCTCCTGGGTCCAGCACCGGGGTCTCAACTTAAAACAGGTGAGTAATTGGGTTTCAGTATTTCGTCTGATTTTTAAAGAATATTTAAAGTTTTCAAAAGTAGACAGAAGAAATTTCCCAGAAAAGCAGACAATGGATTCCTATGGAGAAAATACAGTTTACTAGTACACCCGATAAGGATTACTTTTGCGGTTCAGTTCTGGGCTACAAGGTACAGTACTGGCTTCTCCCCTGATCACAGGTGAGTACTTCGGAATTTGTAATTCGGGTGATTTTATATGAATATTTTTAGTTTCCAAAACTTCACACTTAGAAGATTTTTCTAGTCAAACCAGTAAATGTTATCCAATGGCAGGTAACGAATAGTTTCTTACCTGTCGGTGTAGTTTTGCAGCTTGAAGATCTTTCTGGATTCACTATGCTGTGCATTATTCCGCGATCTGGTGGTTGGGTCCGGATTCGTAGTCTTTTTTTCTCTCTTTTTTTTTTTTTGTAGCCCAGGTGGGCGTTGACGTCCCACCATTGGGTGCACCTTCGTGACGTCGGCACGCTTCCTGCGGAAGCTCCCACCCTTGGGCGCCATCTTCGGAGTCTTTTTTTCTCTTTTGTGGTGAATCCATGGCTATGTGTATTAAACTTTCCTTAAACGTAAACTTCTTCACGTGTATTTGTCTTTGTTAAACGTTCCTATCTTACTCCATGTCCTTCCACCTTCTCCAGCCTCATCTTTCTGGCGGAGGTGGGTGGGTTCGCTAGTGAATCCAGAAAGATCTTCAAGCTGCAAAACTACACCGACAGGTACGAAACTATTCGTTTTGCAGCGTGAATCTTTCTTGATTCACTATGCTGTGCATAGATTTCGTAGCGGTTTTGTCACTCATGTGGCGGCTGGGTGGAAGATGAGCGTTGGTTGTTAAAGATATGTTGAAGCACTCTTTGGCCCACTTGTGCTTCCTTGTTCATCTGCACATCTACGCAATAGTGTTTAGTGAAAGTGTGCACTGAAGCCCATGTTTCCGCCAGGCATATGTCTTGGATGGGCGTGTTTGCCAGGAAGGCGATCGTTGCCCCTTTCTTTCTGGTTGAGTGGGCTCGTGGCCCCTCCGTGAGCTCTTCACCCGCTTGCATGTGGCAGAGCTGTATTGTTTTGGCAATCCATCTTGCTATGGTGTTCCTAGTCACTGGTTTTCCCAGGAGGCTCCTTGCGAAGGACACAAAGAATTGTTTCGTCTTCCTGTGTTCTTTCGTCCTTTCTATATAGTGCATTACTGCCCGCCTTGCGTCCAGAGTGTGGAGCGCCCTCTCCGCGTTTGACGTGGGCTTCTGGAAGAAGCTAGGTATCTGGATACTTTGGTTTATGTGGAATTTAGATACTATCTTGGGCATGAAATGCGGTCTGTCCTCATCACGACCCTGTCAGTGCGTATTTGTATGTACGGTTCTTGCAGCGTCAAAGCTTGTAGCTCGCTCACTCTGCGTAGCGATATTATTGCTACTAGAAAGGCTGTCTTCATTGTCAGCATTTGTAGTGACGCTTTATGGATGGGTTCAAACGGTGGCTTCATGAGTTCCGTCAGTACCACGTTCAAGTTCCATGCCGGCGGCGGCATCCTCTTGGGTGGCGCTATTCTCTTCGCTCCTTCCAAGAACCTTTTCACTACTCTGGAAGTGAAGAAACTTCTTCCTGTTTCTCCTCTTGTGTATGCCACAATCGCTGCCAGGTGAACCCTCAGCGAGGACGAGCTTAGTTTAGCTTTGATCAGGTGCGTGAGGTATCTGAGTACTGTAGACTCTCTAGTCCGTTTTCTCTCCAGGTTTTTCCTGTGGCACCACTGCGTGAACCTCTTCCATTTCTACCCATAGCACTTTCGCTTGCTGGGTCTCTTTGCTTCTCTCAGCACCCGAAGTGTGCTCTCTGGTAGTTTTAGATGTGCGAACTCTAAGTCCTCAGGAGCCACGCTGACAGGCAGAGGCTTTCTGGTTCTGGGTGTAGAACTTGTCCCTCTTCCATGGAGAGAAGGTCTCTTCTTTTTGGGAACTTGTGTGCTCTGCCCTGCGACATCTCCATAATCTGAGAGTACCAAGTCTGCCTCGCCCATTGGGGAGCCACCAGGATGAGAGTCATGTTGCTGGACCTGCACTTGTTCAGGACTCTGGGGATCAGTGGCGTCGGTGGAAAAGCGTAGGCAAATTTCTTTGACCAGCTTATCCATAGGGCATTCCCATGGGACATTGGTTCCTGTTCCCTCGATGCAAAGTGTTGGCATTTTGCATTCTGGCGTGTTGCAAACAGGTCTATTGTTGGTGTGCCCCACCTCCTGAACAGGTTCTCCGTCTCTTGGTTGTTCAGTTCCCAATCGTGGGACACCGATGCTTGCCTGCTGAGCCAATCCGCTTCCACATTGTCCTTCCCTGGCAGGTGTATGGCAAGCAGGTCTATCCTGAGTGGGATCGCCCATCTCCATATTTCTTGAGCCAAGCTCTACAGAGGGAATGACTGAGTCCCCCCCTTGCTTGTTGATGTAAAACATTGTTGTGGTGTTGTCTGTCTGTATCATCACCCTTTTGTTGTAAAGGTGCTTTTGGAAGGCCTTGAGGGCCAGCAACACTGTTTTCAGTTCCAGGTAGTTGATGTGCTTGACTGCATCTCCTGGGTTCCACAGACATCTCACTCTGAGCCTGTTCATGTGTGCGCCCCATCCTTTCTGGGATGCGTCTGTGGTGATGGTCACAGTTGTGTCCGGTGGCGTTAAAGGCTTCCCCATCGTTATATTCTCCTTCGTCCACCATTTCATCTCCTCCTGCACATTTTGCGTAACAACCACTAGATCTTCCCAACTTCCTTCTGCTTGTGACCATTGCTGTTGCAGCCACTCCTGTAGTGGTCTCATCTTTAGCCGAACATTGGGGACCAGGTGGATGCATGACACCATCATTCCCAAGATCTTGCTCACCGTCCTCACTGTCAGAACTTGCCCCTTCTGGTAGTGACGTTTCTCCCTCAGCAGGCTGAGTGTTCTCTTCTCGCTGGGTGTCACTCTGCATTCGACCGTGTTGATCAGGGCTCCCAGGAAGATTTTCACTTGCTCTGGATCCATGGAGCACTTTCTCCAGTGGATGGAGAAGCCCAGGTTCGTGAGCGTTTTTGTGACCTGTTCTGCGTGAGCTTTGCATCTCGTGTAAGAGCTTGCTTTCACGAGCCAGTCGTCCAGGTAGGGGTACACGTGTATACCATCCCTTCGTAGGTGTGCGGCCACCGCCGCGAGGCATTTGGTAAAGACCCTTGGCGCTGACTTGAGCCCGAAAGCCAGGGTTGTGAACTGGTAGTGGTCTTTGTTCACCTTGAACCTTAACATGTGTTTGTGTTTCCTGTTCATGGGGATGTGCAGGTATGCGTCTTTTAGGTCTATCGTGGACAAGTAGTCCCTGGGCCTTATTTGTGGGATGACCTCTTGCAGGGAAGTCATCTTGAACTTTTGAGTTTTTAGGTAGGTGTTCAGGAACCGTAGGTCCAAGATGGGTCTTAGGCTTTCGTCCGCCTTTGGTACTAGGAAGTAGTTTGAGTACACCCCCTTGTTCCGTTCTCTGTGCGGGACTCGTTCTATGGCCTCTTTGAGGAGCAGTTCTTGAGCTTCCCCTAGGAGCAACTGCAGTTCTTTGCCCTTGTGACCCCTTCTCTTCGGCTTTCTGCTTGGTGGATATTTTTCCAACTCTATGCAGTATCCGTGCTGTATAATGTTTAGTATCCACTTGTCTGTGGTTATTTTTCTCCATTCGTGTAGAAAAAATCTCAACCTTCCCCCTACTGGTGTGTGTTCTCTTGAGCCGTGTCCGTGTGAGCCTCCCCTTAGCTGTTGGTGCTCTCCCCCCTGAGGCTTTGGGTGGGTGAGCGCCTCCTTCTCCACGGAGTCACTTTTGGGGGGGTTGATCACCACCTCTCCGTCTCTGGCCCCGTCTGTTTCCTCTCCCTCGAAAGGACTGGCCCCTATTCTGGGAGTTCCAATTCTGCCTCTGTTGACCCTGGTGCCATTGGTTGTCACTCTGTTGACCATGGTGGTGTGACTGTTGCGAATGTGATTGCTGGTTTCCCCCTCTACCATTTGATCTCCTTGTGGGGGTGCCTCTCCGCATCCCCCTGAATTGTAGGGCTCCCATCGATTTGGCTGTCTCATTGTCCTTCTTCAGCTGAGCCCCGAACAGCGTCTCCCCGTTGAAGGGGGTGTTCAGGATGTTATTTTGCACCTCTGCCTTGAAGCCTGATATTCTGAGCCAGGCTTGCCTACTCTGAGTGATGCCTATGGCCATCAGCCTGCTAGATGTTTCTGCCCCATATAGGGCTGTCTTCAGGCATGCGTTTGCTATGTCCTTTCCCCCCTCCACGAGGTGGGCTGCCCTCTGCCTGTACTCCTCAGGCATGTGTTTCAGCAACTGGCTCATCTCATCCCATTGCTGGTATTGGTGTCTATTCAGGAGTGCATTGGAGTTTGCCATCCTCCAATGCATAGCGGCATTTCTTTCAATTTTCCTTCTAGTGAGGTCCATCCTCCTGCTTTCCTTATCAGGTGGTGGCCCAGATGTGGTTGGCACGTTGGCCCTTCTTCTGGCCGTTGCCGCGATTATTGAGTCAGCTGCCACGGCGCCCTGAATATAAGGGGGGTCATCGGAGGAGAACTTGTATTTCTTCTCCGTCCTCGGGGTCACTGACCTGCATGTGGCCGGTTCCTTGAAGGCTTCAGTCCCTTGGGCCGTGACGCTCTTCAGCATGGGCAGGAAGCTGCTTTTCGTCTGTGAGGGGAGCAAAGTCTCTAGCAGGAAGTCAGCCTTTGTCTGTTCCTCCGCCAACTTCACATTGTAGACTGCTGCAGCCTTCTTAACGACCTCATAGTAAGCCCCGATGTCGTCTGGCGGCGAAGGCCTCGAAGGGTATGTCTCCACAGGTTCCTCGGGGTTATCGGCCTCGAAATCCTGCCATTCTTCCTCTAGCGACGCAGAGGATTCTGAGTAGTAGCTCTCGCGGAGGTAATCTACTTCCGAGCGGTAGAAATCCTCCTCTTCTCCCTCATCTGTGGGGTTTGGAGTTTTCGGCGGCTCCTCGGCTTCGAAGTCCTCCTGCACCTCTACCTCTTCGGTGGTCGCAGCGGTCTTCGAGGGAGTCGAGTAGGTCTTCGAGGGGATCGTATAGTTCTTCATTGTTTCCTCGAAGGCTCTCTTCCTCTGGAGCATACTCTCCATTTCGGCCTCGAGCCTTCTTCTCTTTTTCTCCATCTCTGCCGCTTGCTCGGCGTCGAGCTTTTCGGCAGGTCTCTTCGAGGGTACCTTCGACGTCGAGGCCGTTTTGAGCGTCTTCTCGCTCGAGGGTCCCTTCTCGAGGGCCTGCCTCGACGACCTTTGCTTTTCGCTGGTCTTTGCCATCTGGGAGTCCTTTTCGAAGGATCCGCTGGGCCTTTCGGTGGATGCGGCTTCGGACGTCGAAGCTTTCGTCGCCGGCGCTCCTTTCGAGGACTTAGCCTCTGCTTTTCGGGGTTCTCCCTCAGGCTTTCTCGGCCCTGTCTGGGTTTTCGGGGTCGTAGACTCTCCTACCTTTTTTGAAGGTCTCACATCGGTATCTACGACCGTGAAGTCATCTGGTCCCTCGGCGATGTTCTCCTCTTCGTCGGAGGAGGCACCCAGCTGGTAGAGGCTCGGCGTGGTCCCTTTCCCCTGCATCGTGTGGTGGGCCACCCTCTGTCTCTCTCTAACTCTCAGAGTCTTCGGCGTGAAGATTGAACAGGCGTTGCAATCCTCGCTGGAGTGGTCGATCGGCAGGCAGAGGTTGCAGACCGGATGCTGGTCCTTCTGCGCGTACGTGTGGTGGCAATTACGGCAGAACTTGAATGGGGTGTTGTCCATCTGCTCGCTCAGGGGGCCTCCTGCGCGCGCTTTCTCCTTGGCCTTCGAGTATCCCGAGGTTTTCTCCTCTTTCTTCGTTCTGGCTCAAGGAGGTCTTCTTCTCCGACTTCCCTCGGTCCTTTTTCCTCAAAAACTTGGTGTCTTTCCTTCTTTTCTCCTGAAACTTCTCCGGAGCTTCATGCGACGATCCAGACCCAACGGCGGAAAAAAGAATCTGAAGATGGCGCCCAAGGGTGGGAGCTTCCGCAGGAAGCGTGCCAACGTCACGAAGGTGCACCAAATGGTGGGACGTCAACGCCCACCTGGGCTACAAAAAAAAAAAAAAGAGAATAAAGACTACGAATCCGGACCCAACCACCAGATCGCGGAATAATGCACAGCATAGTGAATCCAGAAAGATTCACGCTGCAAAAGTGAGTTATCGGTTTCCAGGTGAGTACTTGGCTGGTGAAGTTGGGGTTTTGGGCATAGACTCAGTGGCCCCCCAGGGTCAGGTGAGTATAGTTGGTTCACCCCCAGCGGCACAGGGGCGGCCGAGTGCAGAGGTAGTTAGGCCCAATGTTAACTAATGAGGGAAAGGGGGCCTCCGGATGGTGGCTGCTGGCTAGCAGGCTAGCAGGCCACGCGGCTGTGGGAGCTGGGCTCCTGGTCACTTGCTCAGGGCAAGTGGGGAAGTAGGATAGGGTACAGGTTGCACTGCCAGGGGCACTCGGGTGGCTGGGCGCAGGGTGCTTTTGAGCCGTTGTTATTCAATGAGGAACTTGAACAGGGAACAAAGGCTGCAGGCTCGGGATGAAGGATCTTCTGGAGCGACCAACACTTCGAGGGGTAAGTTGGGATCTTGGAGGATAGGTATGCACCCAGTAGTTGGGCACAGGGGGCCGTGGGGCCTCGGGTGCAGGAGTGTCTTGTGAGGTCGGGAAATCTTACCCCCTGCTGGTAAGATCGGAGGGGTCTTCTGTCCTGAGGCTGCAGGTGTCGTCGAGGTCGTCTAAGAGGGTCTTTGGGCACTGGACTTCGGGTCCCCGTCACGGGGGGTACGTCCTCGTGGTCCTGGATCATCAGGCACGGGACGGGCTCGGAGGGTGCAGAGTGGGTTGGTCTGGAGCTTTCTGGCTGGCACCAGGGGTGTTGTTGCAGCAGAGCCTCTGTTAATGGGAGTCCCAGGCTTTAAGATGGTCAAGGCAGGCAGGTCCTCTGGGTGCCCCAAGGTTGCTGTCCGCAGGAGTCACCGGGATTAGGCAGGAGCAGGTTCCAGGATCGACAGGCCGGTAAGGCTGGGGCCAAGTCAGTTGTTGTCGTCCTGTTAGCAGCTGCACGGCGGGTCTCCTTCCTCTTGATCTTCTTTCTTCTTTTCTTATCGGGATCTGAGGAAGGAAGGTTCAGGGGTGTTACAGGTAGGGCAAGGACAGGGACCAATAGGTCCTTGTCCTGGGGTGGGTACACCCCTTAGCCTGCTCCTCTCCTGTGATGGAGGGGGGGGGGGGGGCAGGAGCCTAGCTGTGATTGGGCAGGGCTCCCCATCTTCAAGATGGCCGGAGCCTGTGGTCGTGCTTCACCTCGTCTCCCCACCTGAGGGGGGGGAGTTGGCACAGGCTGGCACACCCCCCTTCCTGACGTAGTTTTTCCCGCCAGTCTTCCCGCCAGAGTGGGGGTCCGGACTGGTAGGGGCCAGCTGCTGGGTACAGCAAATGGTCTGGAGAAGCTCACACAGGCAGTATGCCTTTGAAGCTTCCCCATGCCCATCCTGGGGAGGAGACCTAGCACCTCGCCCAGGATGTGCATGGCTGCAGGCCCAGGAGAGCGGGGGGCTCCTCACCCAGGGGTCCAGCAACATGTCTGCTGTGTGGTAGCCTCTGCAGCCACTCAGCCCAGACGTGGATTGTAGGTGAGGTTTTCAGAGGGCATCTCTAAGATGCCCTCTGGTACATTCTACATTAAATCCCAAACTGGCATCAGTGCTGGTTTAATGTGCTGAGAAGGTTGATACCAAACATGTCAGTCTTCAGTGTAGCCATTATGGTGCTGTGGAGTTCGTAATGACAACCTCCCAGCACCATATATTCTTAATGGCATCACTGCACTTACAGTGCCCAGGAATGGCCCTGGGTACTGTAGGGGCACAGGGCACATGCACCTGTGCCCACACCTCTGGCATTGGGCACCCAGCTAGAAGGGTGACTGAAGTATGCCAGGGCAGTGGGTCCTGTGGGCATGGCACACAGGGATGTGTGCCATGTCGACTCTTTATTAGGTTCTGTACTTAGACACTCAGCCTGCAAAGGCAGTGTGTGGGTGTCAGGGTACAGGGCCCCTGAGGGTGGCACAAAGAGTGCTGCAGCCCTCAGAGGTCTTTTCTGGTCACCAGGCCCTGGGTACCATTTACTAGGGGCTGACAGGTGGCCAGAGATGTCAATTGAGTTTTAGTTGTAACGAACAAGTTACTTACCTTCGGTAACGATATATCTGTAAGAAACATTAGTTAGTATTAGATGTGGAGAAGTGTGGCTCACTGGTTAGAGGAGGCAGACCTGGAAGCAGAAGTCAGCCCGAGACCAGGGTTCAATTCCCGGCTAGGCAGGGTCTTGAGTCCTAAAATGTCCATGGACTCGACAATTCTCGCTCCGGCGCCTACTCGATTCACGGGTTCACACGTTGCGACTCTGGGCAATAGCTTGCTTAATCTCCACAACGGCCCCTCGCAGCGGGATGCCTGGCTTTCACCTTGCGGATACCCTGCCAGGGTTATCTCACAGGGGAATACCAGGACGGGTTCCCTAAGCAAGCGCTTAGAAACCGCTCGGTGATTTGCGCTATATAAATTCCTGTACATTTACATTTACATTCCTTACCTTAGAATATCCCCAGGCGTCAGTCTGGATCCGGAAACTTTTGCGTAGCAGTACCCCTGCGCGTCGGTAGGCGTCGTCTGCAGGCGTCCCCTGCGGCTCCGCGTCCGTCGTTAGCGTCGTGCGCTGTGATGACGTCGCTGGAGTATATAGACGCCGCCTCCACGCGCTGAGGTCAGTTCTTTGCACACAGCTTTTCCGCGCCAGAACACGCAGAGCCATCTGAGAACCAACACTGGTGCCATTGAAACTAGGGCCCTGAAAGGGATGTCCTTAACCCTAAGTATCAGTTCGCAGAACGGGGAGGATGGGTGGGGCGGTAAGAAATCTAATACTTACTAATGTTTCTTACAGATATATCGTTACCGAAGGTAAGTAACTTGTTCATCTGAAAGAAACACGTTAGTATTAGATTCCTTACCTTAGAATAGATACCCCAGCAATACCAAACCCCGGTGGTGGGTCTGCGAACCAATACAATTTCACACCAGAAAGTCCTGGAGGACAGAACGGCCAAAGAAGCCATCCCTCCGGACTTGACCGTCCAGGCAGTTGTGCCTTGCAAAAGTGTGCAGCGAGGCCCACGTAGCCGCTTGGCAAATGTCCTGCAAGGAGACTCCCCGGCCCAGGGCAGTAGTAGCCGCCGTGGCCCGAGTGGAATGGGCCCTCAGCCCAACAGGAGGCTCCTTCCGAGCCAAAGAGTAGCACGCTTTGATGCATAGAACGACCCACCGAGAGATGGTTCGTTTATGCACCGCCCGTCCCTTCTTCGCACCCACGTAGCGAACAGACAGCTGGTCATCCACCCGGAACTGGCGTGTGCGATCCATATAAAATGAAAGCGCACATTTTGGGTCCAGACGATGGAGCCGCTCTTCATCCTTTGAAGGATGCGGAGGCGGGAAGAAGGAGGGCAAGGTGATGGACTGCCCGATGTGAAAAGCAGAGACTACTTTGGGCAGGAAAGAAGGTCTAGTTCTCAGAACCACCTTGTCTGGATGAATGGACATGAAAGGAGGTTTGACAGAAAGAGCCTGGAGCTCACTCACTCTCCTGGCAGAGGTGATGGCAACCAGGAAGGCCGTCTTTAAAGTCAGGAGACGTAGAGGACAGGAATGAAGTGGCTCAAAGGGAGCACACATCAAGAAAGTTAGAACCAGGTTCAAGTTCCACTAAGGCATCACAAACGGAACAGGAGCATACATGTGTGTGATGCCCTTCGAGAACCTTGTTACAATAGGGGACTTGAACAAAGAAGGTTGATCAGGCAGCCTCAGAAAGGCCGAAAGGGCAGAAAGGTAGCCCTTGATAGTGCCCAGAGCAGAGCCCTGCTGGGCAAGAGAGAGAAGAAAGAGGAGAACCTCAGAAAGAGGGGCAGAAAGGGGATCCACAGCCTTTGCTGTGCACCATGCCACAAATTTGTTCCACCGGCAGGCGTATACCGACTTTGTGGAGGAACGCCTGGCTGCCAGAATCCCATCACAGACTTCAGGAGGCAAGTCAAATTGCCTCAACTGTCGCCGCTCAATCTCCACGCATGGAGGTGGAGGCTGGACAGGTTCGGGTGGAGGACTGCTGCGACAGAAGGTCCTCCTGAAGGGGCAGGCGGATCGGGGGACCGACTGACATGCTGAGTAGCTCGGGATACCAGTACCTTTGAGCCCAGTCCGGAGCCACAAGGATGACTTGGGCCCGGTCGCGCCTGATCTTCTTCAGCACTCTGGGCAGAAGTGGTATAGGCGGAAAGGCGTATAACAGACCACAACTCCACTCGCGCCGAAAGGCGTCGCCGTGCAAGTGCCGTCTTGGAAACTCTAACGCGCAGAATTGATGACATTGCACGTTATCTTCTGTGGCGAATAGATCTAACCAAGGCTCTCCCCATCGCAGAAAGAGGCCTTGCACCACGTCCGTGTTCAGACGCCATTCGTGATCCATCGAGCACCGACGGCTGAGTTCGTCCGCCCTGGCGTTCAGAGATCCCGCCGGGTGTTGAACCACCAGGGTCACCCCCTGATGTTCCAGCCACTGCCGGAGACGCAGAGCCTCCTGGCAAAGGGTCCACGACCCCACCCCGCCCTGTTTGTTGCAGTACCACATGGCGGTGGTGTTGTCCGTGAACACCTGCACCGCACTCCCGCTGACAACGGGGAGGAATGCCTTCAGTGCTAGACGAATCGCCCGTAGCTCCAACAAATTTATATGGAGCCGGGACTCCGCCGGAGACCAGATGCCTCTGATCTCCGCCTCTCCCAGGTGGCCTCCCCAGCCCTGGAGGGACGCGTCCGTCACGACAACGTGCTCCGGTTGGGGAAGGGAGAGGGATCTGCCTCTGACCCAATCGCGGTCCGTAAGCCACCACTGCAGTTGTCTCGCAGTGCCCTCCGAGATCAAGACATGGTCGGACAAGTTGCCCTGATGCTGGGCCCACTGAAACTTCAGGTCCCACTGCAGAGCCCGCATCTGCCACCGGGCGTGATGCACCAGAAGGATGCAGGAAGCCATCAGCCCCAGCAGCCGCAGCGTCAACCTGACCGAAACCCGGGATAACGGCTGGAAGATGGGAATCAAAGCCAGTATATCCTGGACTCGCCGTTCCGGAGGATAAACCCGAAACTGCGCCGAGTCGAGAACCGCTCCGATGAAAAGGAGCTTTTGAGAGGGACACAGGTGTGATTTCGGCACATTGATGGAAAACCCCAGCTCGTGCAGGAGGTCTGCCGTCATCTGGAGGTGGTGGACGACTGTCTGGGGCGAGCCCGCCTTCAACAACCAGTCGTCTAGGTAGGGTAAGACTGAAACCCCTAACCTGCGCAGATGGGCTGCGACCACCGCCATCACCTTTGTGAACACCCGTGGGGCGCTGGTAAGGCCGAAGGGGAGCACAATAAACTGAAAGTGCTCTTGGCCTACCGTGAACCGCAGGTAACGCCGGTGGGCCGGCAGGACGAGGATGTGAAAATATGCATCCTGCAAGTCCAACGCTACCATCCAGTCTTGCGGGTCGAGAGCAGCCAAGACCTGAGCCAATGTCATTATCTTGAACTTCTCCTTCCGGAGGAAGCCGTTGACGTTCCTTAGGTCCAAGATAGCCCCTTCGGACGATCTGCAGCACCCACCTGTCCGAGGTAATGGTGGGCCAGTGGGAGTGGTGATGGCGAACCCTGCCACCCAATGGCGTCACATGGGCCTGAAAGCACGGACTAGGAGGATTTTGTGGCGGATGCTGCGGGGGGGGGGCCTGACCCCGCCGTTGTCCCCGACCGCCTCCACAGCGTTTTACACGGCCGCCACAACATTGATAAGTTTGTTGCAGCGCGTGGCTGGCAGCACGTGTGGGACCGCCCCTTCCTTGGCCACGAAAGGAGCGAAACGAACCCGTTTGCTGGCGCTGGGTCGAAAGACCCAAGGACTTGGCCGTGACCCTGGAGTCCTTGAAGCGCTCCAGCGCGTGGTCTGCTTTGTCACCAAACAGGCGACAGCCATCAAACAGCATGTCCATCAAAGCATTCTGGACATCTGCCAAGAAGTTGGCAGATCTCAGTCAGGCGTGGCGACGAATCGCCACCGTCGTGGACATCGCTCTGCCCAGCGAGTCGGTCGTATCAAGACCACACCTAATGGAGTATTTTGCTGCGTCTCGGCCTTCAATCATAGCCTTGCCGCGCTTCGCACAAACCTCCGGTGGGCATTCCGGCAGCAATTCCGCGACCGTGTCCCACAGAGAGTGGGTGTAGCGGCCCAAGAGGCACGCGGTGTTGCAAGACCGCAGTCCCAGACTCAGGGACGAGAAGACCTTTTTGCATTACTGGTCGTACCTCTTTGATTCCCTGTCGGGCGGGGCCGACGGGAATGCGGTTTGGGAAGTGGAGGCCTGGATCACCAGACTCTCAGGGGTGGGGTGGGTGGACAGAAACTTGGGGTCATCCGAACACGGACGGTGGCGTCTGGCCACGTTCCTATCAACAGGCGAACCTTAAGCGGGCCTGGACCACGTGCCCAAAAGAAAGTCAGACAAGGCCTCGTTGAACGGCAGCAGTGACTCCTGTGGGCATGACTGTGGTTTGAGGACCTCAGTGAGGATGTTAGTCCTCACGACCACGAAGGGGAGCTCAAGGTTCAAGGCCTTGGCAGCCCTCATCAACACCACTGAATAAGCAGCCCCCTCCTCCGAAGCCACGGTAGGAGGCGAGACAAAGCCAGGGTTAGGGGAGTCGTCGAGACCACTGGCGTCACCCAAGTCACCTGCCCAGTCCGCAGTGTACTGACATTCACGTGTCAGAGGGTCCTCAGACCCCTCCCAATCCGCTCCGTAATCTGCCTCCTCATCATAATCGGGATCAACATAGTAGACTGGCTCCTCGGGGTTCGAAGGCCCCATCGGCGCCGGTTCGGCTCCGTGACCGGAGTCGGAGAGGGTATGGGGGCGGCACCGCCCGGAGCCGGCGCCGGAGGACCGGCGTCATGCGGGGACGGCGTCGGGGCAGCCCCGATGGGATCGGCGCCGGGGAGGTCGGCTGGCCAGCCGGCGTCGACCCCGAAGGCCCCTGCGGCGCCGGGACCGGTGCCGTCGGCGGCGCCATAGCACCCGACGGCGTCGAGGCAGCAGCACCCGACCCGCTAGGGCCCTCGGACGAGGGCACTGGGCCCGAAGGCACCGTAGGCCCCGTCGGAGAAGACAGCTTCCTCATGGCCATGAGGAACTCCTCTATCTCCTCGGGCGTCACGCCTTGCCCAGGGACCGGAGGGTATGGAGCAGGCCACGCCGGCAGCTCATGCGGAGCCGCAGGTGTGGGGCTACCCGAACCCCCGGCCGCATCGGGCGAGCGTCGGGGGTACGATGACGACGCCCCGACTTCTTGTGCTTCCTACCTGAGGAACCAGAGGAATGGTGATGACTTCCGGAATGTTCGTGACGGCTCCGTGACCGCTCCCTCGACCGCTCCCTCGACCTCTGGCCGGACCAGGACCTTTCTCGACGCGGGGCCGACACCGGCAGCTCGAGAAGCTTGCGGGACCGCTCCCGCCTAGCTTTCTTCATCAAGGCCCGGCAATCGACACAGGCGTCCACGTCGTGGTCGGGGCCCAGGCACCGGAGACAGAGGCGGTGATGGTCCGCGACTGACATTGTGCGGTCGCAGTCATCACAGTTCTTAAAACCAGGCATCCTACCGGCACCGTAAGAAGAAGTATCAAAGGATTCAAAAACTTTGGTCAAAGGACCGGAGTACTGCTCTTCGGATCTGCGCTAACTGGCGCGGAAAAAAGAAGAACTGACGTCAGCGCACGGAGGCGGCGTCTATATACTCCAGCGACGTCATCACGGCGCACGACGCCAACGACTGACGCGGAGCCGCGGGGGACGCCTGCAGACAACGCCTACCGACGCGCAGGGGTACTGCTACGCAAATGTTTCCGGATCCAGACTGACGCCTGGGGATATTCTAAGGTAAGGAATCTAATACTAACGTGCTTCTTTCAGATACAGTTTTTAGGGAAGGAACACCGGCCCTGGGTACATGGTTGGCAGGAGCCCAGGGCACACTCAGTCAAAGCACATCAGCAGTCAGAAAAAAGTGGGGGCATACCAATGCAAGAAAGATGGCACTTTCTCACAGTCGCGCGTACAATTAGGCGTGTCTTACTATAACAATATATACGGTCATAAATCAAGGATAGATTATATCCTGGCCAGTCATGATTTTAGGGGTAAGATTAAGAATATAGACTATTTCACGCCCCACATATCGGACCACGCAGCGGTCTGGATGGATATATGCTTGGTAGGGGGCGAGCCCTCACGGAATTGGACATTTGACCATGTGTTGCTTCTAGTCAATTTAGAGGTTATACATTTTTCAGAAGATAGACATAGTCATAGTCTTCAAATGGGTCTGCTACGGTAAAGCAATAGACACTCATATGGGTCCCTCCTTCTTTCACTCTTTTCACTCTTCCTGTAATCTTTTTTTTTTTCTTAGTGAGAAGTGTTGCTTCCTATTAGTACCTTTTAGGGCTAGAAGTAGTATAAGTTCACCTATGATAGGATAAAAGAGCACAGATAAATTGGATTAATCCCAACTTGGCATAATTCAAGATGATACTGGAGAGTATTATTTAGCCTGCATTAGAACGCTTAAGGTAAGAGTAGATGGGGTGGGCTGCTCCCACAGGCATCAGCTCTGCAACGATCTCAATGATTTAGGATACCTGGAAAGCATTCCTAAGGGGGATAGTCATAAACAGAGTATGCCATAAGAGTAGGCAATACAGAGAAGAACTGACACAAAAAGTGTCTGCTATGAAAGTAGTCGAGACTAGGCTGAATATAGAAATAGATACAGCGAGAAGACAGTAAATTATATCAGCACTACAAACCCTTAAAGATCAGCTCAATACCATCATCCCTTCAAAGAGTCATGAGAAGATGGGAAGCCAGTAAGATGGCACATTTTGAATATGGGGAGGGAGCCAGAAACCTTCTGGCTTGGAAGGTCAAGTCAGATAATGGGATCGGAATCGGACAAAAATGCCATGTATTTTTAGACAGAAGGAGATAAAGACCTATGCATGGTACCGGAAGGCTGAGACAGGCAAAATATGTTAATACAGGTTTAGTAGGTGTTTTTTGTAGATCAGATGTCAAGATTGACAGTGATGTATCAAATCTTATGTGGGTGGGCATGGCATTCCAAATCAGACATACATTCTCTCACAGTGAATTTGGTATTGGACATCTTTTGAAGTGGGGTGTATTAGCAACTTCAATTGATGTGCTTCTCAAAGTATGCTCTGTAAAGCAGGAGTCTTTGTTGGTGGAACTAAAGTCAAGTGTTAATCACTTGGGGAAGTTTGGGAAAAGGGAATTTCACTAAATGTCCTTGTGCTGATAATCACCAGTTAAGCTGAGGGTAAGATGATTTTGGTCTAATGTGTAATATTACAGTCTCTTTCCGTTCTATGTTCTGTTGCCAGATCCATTAAACCCTTTAGAAACTAACACCCACCAAACAAATCGAACCACAACAGTTTATTGTACGTTTTAGCATTCTACTAAATATATGCATAATTCAAATGCTAAATTGGAATACACATTACATACAGCAACAGCATATCATGATTCAAGAAAATAAATTACCTGGAAAGGAAACTGACGGTACTTCAGATACTCTGCAAGAATGTCAAGCATTCGCACCATTTGAGAGAAGATTAGAACTCTGTTGCCTCTTTCACGTAAACGAACCAGAAGTTTGTCGAGAAGAATGAGTTTACCGCTGCTACGGATTAAATGCTATGTGGGAAACAAATAAAGAAAAAAAACTTATCAGCACATTGAAATGAGCTATCCATTTTTATATACCTCACAAAAATGTTTGCTTTGTCCAAGAACTTGCAATGGTAGAACTTAAATACTTGCCTAAAAAGCAGATTGATCAGACTTCACCAACTTCACTAATAACTCAAAAAATAAAATAGGAGCAGTAATTTTACTGTGGAATATAGAGACTGGAATGATAATGCCTATAACCCGCTGACACAATGGGCAGAACTATATGAGAAACAAGTTTTCAGATTAAAGAGCTTCAGTGCTATCACTAAGCATAATCATGAAGGGATCACTTTTTTAGAAAAGTGATAACTAAATCCACATACCACTGTGTCACAGTAAGCAGGGGAAAAATCTGCAAAAGCCCATGCAAAAAAAAAAGCACAGCAACTCAGTTTCTGGAGCATTAAAAGGAATGAGCTGGCTGTTTGACAGGCTACAAGGGCTGTCTTGATGTGGAAAGCAAGGCCTATGGAGTATCCACAGAACTTTCAATATTAATAGAGGAACTGACGGGCGGAGAAGTGAAACCACAGAGAACAAGCTGAAACTGTATCCTTTCAGAGCTGTTGCACAGAATGCACCCTCTAACCAAACAATCTGGTGCTATCAAAGGGCATTCCAAGGGAGAAGCTTGGATGGCCCTGGAAAACCTCAAAATGTATTCCCCTGAGCACTATCTGCTCATAATATTTTGGAGAATTATTAATAGACGCATGAACAATAAGGCTCTCACAAGTCTGTTTCAGAGTTACAAAGTTGAGCTTACCTAGAGAGGTTGAATGCCTTTGAGCAACCAGTGACTGACAGGCAGGGAAAAGCAAGGCGATGGCTAGACTGCCATGAGGGGCTCAGTCAGTGCATTGCTGAATGGACTAAGGGACCAAATTTGAAGGCCTAGACTACATCATCATGGTCAAGAGGTTGGGTTAAGTGCACAATAGGCAACTGCAGATCCAACACCTCTGGAGCTCTACCTACTACCATCACAAAAAAGACACTTTCCTCAACTGGGGCACCACCTAAGAGAGAAGTTAATTCCATTTTAGATGACATGTCTAAGCAATTGGCATACTGAAGGTCAAGCTATGAGATAACATCACTGTAATGAGGCTAGAGCAATTATCTTCCTCCTCATTGTCATCTTTGTTATGAGGAACATGCTCAAGTCCTTGGATATCAACACATTCAGAGGTGAGGAGGGCATCCACGGTTCTTCCTGAAATATTGCTGTTATGGCTGGGGAAAAGGAGAAGAGTCACCATCTATCTAGGCTGTGCCCCGGATATTACACATTGTGACATGGGGCTCAACCTTTCCGACTTTGGCTTCTGATCTGTCAAGTTGGGGCAGGAACCTGAAACGAAGAAGAGTCTTTTGAAGATACAGAATCAACTGATGGAGCTTGTGGAAAGCGGGGTGAGTCACAACCGAGCACTGTATGTAATGGAATGAGCCTTAACTGGGTCAGACAGCGCCCAAGGACGGACCGGTCAGGAGGAGACCAACATTGCCTGATGGATCTGTGGGCCTTACAAGCACAACAGCATGATCATAAACAATCCTAAAACGTTGCAGCATCCTTGAAGGCTGTAATCTGCTGAAGCGTTGACTATGGCCGAAGGAATTTAGGACACATCAGATCCAGGGCGGGAACTGGCTCTGAATTGAGCATCTAGGCAGTGGTTGGCTCCTTAATGTACAGACTATAAGGATTATCACAGAACGGGACCAGAAAAATCTCACAACTTGAAAGGGAACCAGCTGGAGTTTGTTTTGCTCCCTGAAGTCCTTTGGATGTATATCGCAAGACCTGAAGTAGTGTTTGGTGACAAATTAAAAGGAGTAATCTTTCAGGATAGACATCCCTGAACACCGTTGTTCTGAGAGTTTGGAGGTGCAATGAGAAAAGCAGATGAATAGGGACAGCCAGGGGCACCACAGGGGAACGCGAACTCCAGAATCTTTGAAATAGAGCAGGTGCTCAGATCAGGGAGAAGTGATAAATATTTGGAGGCTTCACACCTACACCCGAGCAGGAACATCATTTAAAGGCGGTGAGCCTCAAAGGCTTTTCTTCTTTTGTCATGCTGACCAGGGCCTATCCAGCTAGTGGAGATGCCTACTGTAAGAGTAATGTAATGTAAGAGGATTTCTAAAGCGCATGACTGCCCGGGAGCGTCCCAGCGCTGACAGAAGATCAGGCGAGAGCGGGAGGGGAAAGTTACCGGAACAGCCAAGTCTTTAGAAGCTTCCGGAAGGGCAGGAGATTGTGTTGGGCACGGAGGTCAAGAGGGAGAGCGTTCCACAATTTGGACGCGTAGTAGGAAAAGCGCCGGCCTCCAGTGCGCGCTTTCTTGATCCTGGGTGTCTGGGTTAGGTGGGCATTGGAGGATCGAAGGGTTCTAGAGGTGGTATGTGGGACAACAAGGTCCTTAAGGATAGGGGGAGCTTTTCCGTGGAGGATTTTGTGGGTTAGGCACAGGGCCTTGAACTGCACCCTTTGCAGAACGGGCAGCCAATGCAGTGCTCTGATGGCTTGTTTAGCCGTGCAACGGTTCTTGGTGTCAGTAAGAATCCGGGAAGCAGCGTTTTGCACAACCTGTAGCCTAGTGTAACTTACTTCGGCGCGTCAAGATACCGGGCCTTTCCGTAGTCCAGTCTGGACAGGATAAGGCCCTGTATGAGGAGCTTTCTTGACTGGAAAGGGAGCAGGGGGAGGATATCGCGAGCGGTGCGTAGTAGACCATAGCAAATTCCTGCCGTTTTCCTTGCTTGGGTGTTTAGGGTGAGGTTTTGATCAAGCCAGATCCCCAGGCTTTTGATGTCTGCTTTGGGGGTTGGGGGCGGGCCCATGCACGGGGGCCACAGGGACTCCGGACGGAAGTGAGACTGGTTGCCCATCACCAGTATCTCCATTTTATCGCTGTTGAGTTTTAAGTGGGATCTGTTCATCCAGCTGACTATGTCCCATAGGCAGGAGTACAGATCGATGGTAGGATTTTCCTGCTGACTGAGGGAGACAACCAGCTGGGTGACATCCGCGTAGGTCAGGAGTTTGATTCCGTGCGGGGTGACAATTTTTTCAAGGGGCGAAATGTATACGTTGAAGAGCGTCGGGCTCAACGACGAGCCCTGCAGCACTCCGCAACGTATAGGGGTCTCGCTGGAGATGAAGTCACCCTCCGCCACCTGGAAGGAGCGATTATGGAGGAAAGATTTTAGCCAAGACAAAACAGACCCTGAAATACCAAGGTATCTGAGCCGCTGATCCAAAATATGGTGGTTGACGGTGTCGAAGGCCGCGCTGAGGTCCCGGAGGATCACTGCCACTGATCCTCCTGCATCGATGATCTTCCTAGCCTCTTCGAAAACCGCTACCATCGCTGTTTCCGTACCCTGGCCTGGGCGGAAACCTGTCTGTGAAGGTTTAGGCAGTTCATTGGTTTCCAGGTAGTTGGACAGCTGGCCGTTAATGAATTTTTCAGCCATCTTGCTGATGCAAGGGAGGAGGGAGATCGGCCTGAAGTTAGACAGGTTTCTGGGGTCCAGGTTGGGTTTTTTGAGTAAGGCTCTAACCACCGCCTTCTTCCAGCTCGGGGGTACCGTTCCGTTTGCTAGAGAGGTATTGATCAGGTTCACCATCGGAGCAAGGATGGTGGGAGCTACCTGTTTTAAATACTTGACTGAGGCTGGATCACGCGGGGACCCACTTTTGAGAGATTGGAGGATAGGCCGTAGAGTGTCCTCACTGATGGGGGTGAACATGTAAAGTCCTGTATTCGTGTTCTGGGTCTGCAACAGTTGGGGACGTGGAGGGTCCACAGGGGGGAGATGCTGGAGGATGTTTTGTATTTTTTGGTCAAAAAACGTGGCTAACTCATTACAGTGATTGTCCGAGAGGTCACTCGTGCATGTAGGTTCTGGGGTTTTTAAGAGTTTTTTCACGATTTGGAAAGTTTCTCTGGACGAGCAGGATGCCGTACTGATTTTTTCATTAAAGAAGGCTGTTTGCGCATTTTTTAGAGCTTTATTGTAGTTGAGTGTGAGAAGTTGGCCTGATATTCAGTGTTCACTATTCTAGTGATCACTATGTATCAGTCCAAACAACCCTTATGGTGATTGGTTGTAAGTCAACCGATAGACCAGCTATCCTAGTAGCATGGACAAGAGCAGTCTTCGGGCTAAACTCTAGAGGGCGTGTTAAGCCAGCTGTTATACCATCACATATACCCCTTGAACACCAAGTGAAAGGACACCACACAAGTGTTATGAAAATAAACAGTGTATTTATTTAGATCACAACAGCCCTGTACTCTTTATGAGGACAGGGTACTAAGCCCCCAACAAAACTCTTACGAAAATACTTTAAGTTGCACAATTTACACAAATGCCCGAGGGGCACGAAAAACCATATACTACAAAAGTGGAATGCGAAATTACTAGCAGGTAAGTACTGGACTAATAGGCTTTGGAATCGCTAGGACTGGACTACTGAACCTACTAGCAGGAGGCCTAGAGGACTCGGGTGCAGAGTGTGCACTCTCACGCGGGATGCGGGACAAAGTCTATGGATGCTAGAAATTGCAAAGTTAGTGATATCGGACGAATCCGACTAGTTAGGCTGAAAACGAAAAAGGATCTAGACCCTTGGATAGTGAGGCTATGCTGGGGCACCGAAATGCCGAAGTTACCTAGCCCAGGGGCTGCGGCTGCATAGGTCTGGAAAGACGTCGGGAATCCTTGTTGCAGTCTATGGAGCCTGAAAGAAGAAGTTGCTGGCAGGCGACCAGTGATGAAGTTCGGACGGATCCAAGCCTGGATCGAAGATGGAAGACACCTGTAAGCAGAGGGGACCAAGTTCTGAATCACTAGCCAGTGATTAGATGGGCACCAGGATGGCACCGGGTGAAGTCACCTCGACCAGGTGAGTGGGTGACGCTGGGCTCTGCAGTCTCACGGACCAGGAGGCGTTGTCGGCGACCAGGATGGAGGTCGCTGGACCCAGGCTTGGGGCAACAAGTCTTGGCAAATTCAAGCCCACGCGGTGGACTCAAAATGGCATCTGGAGTGGACCAGGAGGGTCCGGGGTGCTCCTCTTTTGGAGGGGAGCAAGAGCCAGTCTGGAGCAACCAGACCAGCGGTGTTGATGTCGTCGGTCGTCGTCGGGAAGGCCACAAGCCAGCGGGCTAGTAGCCAGACAACGCGGTGAGCAGCAAAAAGCAGAAGGGCCCCACGCAGATTTCGTGGAGGCTGGACTTCGGTGCTGGAGCTGCTCAGAGTTGGGGCTTCTCGGACCCCAAAGCACCCACTCGAGGATCCCTCGGCGGTCGTGCTGGGCAAGAGTCGTGCAGTCTTGAAGATGGCCGGTCCCTCGAGGTCTCGTCGCACCCACGGATCTCAGCTGAGCTGACGATGTGGGTAGAGGTCAGAGGTGCCAGGGAAGCCGGGTCTCGTCGTGCTGGTCAGTCGGATTCCGGAGGAAGGACGTGCAGCAAACCGCAGTGTTCTTGGATGGTGCCTGCGGGTGCAGGGTGACTACTCCTTAGTCACAAGGGAGAAATCTTGAGAAGAAGTCGAGAGTTCCTTTCGTAGAAAGTAGTTTCAGGATTCAAAGATGATCTAATTTGGAAGGGGGCCCGCTCCTATCTTTATACTAGGAAAAGGGGCTGGCACGCGACTAGGTCCTGCCCATGGGTGGGACCAGGAAGGGGGGTAGTTACACCCCTCTCCCATGCCGGACTTTCCCCAGCTCAGGGGCTGGTGTGCCCCTGGAACTGGTTCTAGCCGGCAGATGCATAGTGAGCACCGGGGTGCCACTTGCAGTCACCTTCCTCTAAAGCCCTGCCTACCCAGGACACACAAAACCCTGTCTGGGATGGTGCTAGCACCGCCCCTGACAGGAAACCCTTTGTCCAAGCTCCCCTCGCTGGAAGGACTCCCAGCTGCAGGGGGTCAGACTTGTGTCTGTGGTGGCAGCATCCATTTTGTGATGCTGAGGCTCGAGTTAACTTTAACCGGGGTTCACAGTTACATCCATGTCGTGTCCCTCTAGAAGGGTGGAATGCTAACCCCGTCGCCAGAATTGGCGAGGGGTTAGTATTCCAATTCGTATGACACCTTACCCGACATGTTTTGAGAAAGCGATACCAAAGATAGCATATAACCACGAGGATTATAATGCACCTAAGAGTATATGGTATGCGTTATCATGGAACAGCTATTAGGACTTGGTTCCGCAAGCTGCAAACGGGCTCAGCTCATGCCAGAGCACCATCTCACACGATTCCAAGCACTCTGCCTTCAGGATTGTCAAGGCCTGCCATAGGAGTGACTGATAGGAATACGGGTGCCCATTTTAGGGTTAGATATAGGTATACTATATCTAAAGCAAAGGGTGATTACACCACCTTGCCCCAGCTGTCGTGCAGCCAGTTGTGTCAGATTTAGATGGCCAGCCAGGGGTGGCATAATACATGCTGCAGCCCCTGGTAGGCCCTGGGTACACCTATGCCCTGAGTTACAGGGTCTGATAAGGTGGCCCAGTACCAATTGGATATGTACCTAGGGTACATGGAATCCATTTTACAGAGAGCAGTAGGCCTGGGGTCCTGAATAGCAGGGCCCCAGGTCAACTAAGTCGGAAAACCAGCAAAACACCAGGCAAAAAGTTGGGGGCAACCATAGTCAGGTATCCACCTTCCTACACCCAGGATGAGAACTTCCGTCTTGTCTGAGTTCAGTTTCAGGCGGCTGGTCATCATCCACTCGGCTACGTCTGTCATCCCTTCGTGTAGGTTGGCTCTGGCGGTGGCTGGGTCGTTGGTGAGGGAGAGGATCAGCTGAGTGTCGTCGGCGTAGGAGATGATGTTGAGGTTGTGTTGGCGTGCGATGGATGCGAGGGGGCTCATGTAGATGTTGAAGAGGGTGGGGCTGAGCGATGATCCCTGTGGCACGCCGCAGATGACTTCGGTGGCTTCTGATCTGAACGGTGGAAGGCAGACTCTCTGAGTCCTTCCGGCGAGGAAGGAGATGATCCACTCCAGTGCCTTCTCCTGTATTCCGACGTTGCTGAGGCGCTGCACTAGGGTGCGATGGCAGACAGTGTCGAATGCCGAGGAGAGGTCCAGGAGGATGAGGGCCGCAGTCTCCCCGTTGTCGAGCAGGGCTCGGATGTCATCAGTGGCTGCGATGAGGGCGGTCTCGGTGCTGTGGTTGGCCCGGAAGCCAGACTGCGAGAGGTCGAGGGATCCATTCGTCTCGAGGAATGCGGCCAGCTGCTTGTTGACGGTCTTCTTGATGACTTTGGCCGGAAATGGGAGGAGCGAGATGGGGCGGTAGTTTTTGAGTTCGGTGGGGTCCGCTGATGGTTTCTTCAGTAGAGCGCTGAGTTCGGCGTGCTTCCAGCTCTCCGGAAAGGTGGCGGTGTCGAAGGAGGTGTTGATGATGTCCCGCAGGTGGGGAGCGATGACAGCGTCGGCCTTGTTGAAGACGTGGTGAGGGCAGGGGTCGGTTGGAGATCCGGAGTGGATGTAGGAGGCGAGGGAGTTGCAGAGGTCTTGCAAAGGTGCGATGTCGTTGTTTCCGGCGTTGGGGTTGGAGAGCTCTATAACGATGCTGAAGAGTTCCTTGCTGTTGTGTGCGTTGTTGTCCAGTCGTTCCTTGAATGTAGTTTTCTTGGTGGCGTGGATCAGTTGATGGTGTTTTCGAGTGCCGAGCTTGAGGGTGGTCATGTTGTCTGGTGTTGGGTCTCTGCGCCAGGCTCTTTCGAGGGCTCTGTAGTTCTTCTTGGAGCTCTTGAGTTCGTCGGTGAACCATGGTGCTTTCTTACTGCCGGGTCTGCCAGGCGGGGTCCTCAGTGGGGCGAGGTCGTCTGCGCAGGTGCTGATCCACTTCGTGAGGTTGTCGGCGGCCTGGCTGGGGTTCGCTGAGCTGGTGGGAGGGTGCTGGCTCAGGGATGCGACAAGCTGGTCGGCAGTGATCTTGTTCCAGCTCCTGCGTGCAACCTGTTTCTGGTGATGGTGGATCGTGGTTCTTCTGAAGCTGAAGTGGATGCAGCTGTGGTCCGTCCAGTGGAGTCCGGTGGCGTGGCTGAAGACGATGTCCTTTTGCTGGATGAGAAGCCTGGGTCGAGTGTGTGTCCGGCGTAGTGGGTGGGAGTGGTCACCAGCTGCTTGAGACCGAGGTTGGCGAGGTTGTCCAGCAGGGTGGTGGTGTTGCGGTCTTTGTTGTTCTCCAGGTGGAAGTTGAAGTCCCCGAAGAGGATGTAGTCAGCGGAGGAGAGGGCGTGCGGGCAGATGAAGTTGGCGATGTCTTCGCTGAATTGTGTGCGTGGTCCCGGTGGTCTGTAGTTGAGGGTGCCTCTGAGGGTGGTCTTGGGGTCGGTGTGGATCTGGAAGTGCAGGTGTTCGGCGGTTGTGAGGGTGTCGTCGGTGTTGGTCGTGATGCGGATGGTGTTCCTGTGGACGATGGCGATGCCTGCTCCGGTCTGATTGCCGCGGTCCCTCCAGGTGATCTTGTATCCGTCCGGGATGGCGATGTCGGGCGCTGAGGAGGCGTTCATCCAGGTTTCCGTGAGGAAGGCGACGTCTGGAGATGTGGTGTCGAGGAGGTTCCAGAGTTCGATGGCGTGTCTGTGGACGGAGCGAGTGTTGAGCAGGATGCACTTCAGGTGGTTGCTGCTGGTGCTCGACCTGGTGGGTGATCGTGTAGTGCAGGTCCGGATGCAGGTGAACTTGCAGGAGTGGCAGCTGAAGGGTCCGTGGGTGTGACTCGGGGTGGCTCGGTAGCATCCCGGGATCCGACCGGTGTTGAGTGCGTTGACTTCGGAGGAGTCATAGGTCCGGCGGGTGGGCTGGCGTCTGCAGGGGCCAGGGGTCCAGGCGCTGGGCGCAGTCCAGGCGCGGACGGGCGCAGACGGGCTTACCTTTGGCGCACCTTTGGCGCACCATTGGCGCACAATCGGCGCACCAGGGGAGGGCACAGAAGGCAAAGGGGGCGTGTCCTTAGTCTCGGCGGCGGGGAGTGGGGCGGGAGGGCACAGGGGGCAGCTACGGGGAAAAACGGCACAAGGGGGCACACAAAATCTGAGAAATGGGTGCAAGCCTAAAATAGGCTACAAGGCAGCACAATTAACTTAAACACAGTAGCGCAGGAGACCACCCCGAGCAACGGCGGGGGGCGTGGTCAGCGGGCAGGAAAGCTCAGTGAGGCAGGCAGGGGAGCACACGCTACAGCTGGTGGCCGTGCGGCGCGGGGGTGTCCTACGAGTTGGTTCTAAAATTAAAAAAACTATCTTTTGATATAAAACAATTGGCTTAGAGTTCAGTTCTTGAGTGCGTGAGACCATTTGCGGACTGAGTGTGTACAACAAAACCTTTACACTGTCCTCTGATACTGCCTTACTGCTCGACCAAGCTACCACTTTAGAGAGTAAGGTTATATCTAACGTTAACTTTTGCCATACCTCTGGAGACGGGGACTCTATACACACACTGTACCTTACTTTGGTCCAGTATATATAGAGCTACTTCCTTACAGGCACTTACCGGCATCAACTTTGCCAACACCTATGGGGCACTGGTGAGGCAGAAGGGGGCAAGGCAAACTGGAAGTGCTTGTGGCCCACCTTGAACCACAAGTAGTGCCCGTGAGCCTGCAGGACGGGGAAGAGAAAATATGTGTCCTGCAGTTCAAACACCACCATTCACGCTTAGGTATCCAGAACAGACAGAAACTGAGTTGGGGGGTTATCCTGAATTCTTCTTTGCACAAGAAAGGCGTTGAAAGTGAGAAGTTCATGGATAGGGTGGAGTTCTCTTTCCTCTTTCGGCACAAAGAAGTAGCAGGAATTCTCACTTCCTAGGTCAGTAACCTCTTTATGGCTCTTTTGTCTAAAAGAGTCTGCACTTCCTAGCATAAGACAGGCAGGTGGTCCTCTGACAAGCATTCCACTGTAGGTGAGGTGGGTTAAAAGAGAATAAAGGAGCATAGTACCCTGTTTGATATCCGTAGGACTAATCTGTCAAGTTTTGCCAACCTGCAGGAAATGGCTGATCCTGCCTCACACCAAATAGCTGTTGGCTGCTACGGGTACACTAAAGAAGTTTTTCAGTTTTTACTGGAGGGGCAAAAGATTGTGAGGAACACTATTCAGAATGGCCGGGCCCTTGCCTGCCTAATGGCTCTGATCTCGAAACGGCTGGTAAGACTTTAGTGCAGGCCCTTGGCATATCTCCTAAAAGGACAATTGTTGTGGGGAGGATTGCCAAACTGCAGCTAAAGGCCCAGACAATATGCCGTTGCCAGGCTTTCTTTAAAACATTCTAGGGCAGAGTCCACCTTTTCACCAAGCAGGCAGGGGCCGTCAAAAAGAATGTCCATTAGGAAGCCTTGACGTCCCCGGAGAAGCCTCTGGACTTCATCCGTGCACAGCAGCAGAACAGCAAGCTACTTCCCTCTGCCCAGACAATCTGCGGGATTCCAGCCCAAGCGAATGACATACTAGGCTGAATACTGACCACCTTGTATGGGTTGGGCTAATGAAGGTCGCAGGTCTTCTGGGACTGGAGGAAAAATCTCCCCTACTAGCTGTCAAAGTTCATAAGTATAATGTTACAGTAAGTAGCTCGCATTAACTGACCTCAGGGTCAGCGACCATTGACCTTACCAGGTAGGTCACTCCCCCTCCGCACAGCACCGCCTGTGTGTCCCTGCCTCAGCTGCCGCTGCTGAGGAAGTTCGGGGCTCTCCATCACCCGCAGGCTACCACCTGCGCCTCATCCCTGGTGGCCAGTGGTAGGTCGTAGGTAGGTTTGTTCATCCTCGGCTTTATTGCTTTTATTGTATTGCCTGTATTTTCATTGTAGCGTCTGACTGCTGTTGTCTGTCTTACCCCGCTGCCTGTACGTGGTCCTTGCTCCTTTTTCTTCTCTCTGTTCCCCTCGCGGTCCCCGTGCTCTCTCTGCCCGGTCTTACCTTCTGTACCCTTGCTGCCCCCATGCTCCTGTCCAGTTTTCCCTTCTGTTCCCCTCGCTGCCTCCGTGCCTCTCTGCCGGTTCTGCCTTCTGTTCCACTCGTTGTGGAGCCCTTCTGCCCTCTGTGCCACTCGTTTTGCGCTTGTTTTTGTGCCCCTTTTGCCTTCTGTTCCACTCTTTTTTGTGCCCTTCAGCCCTATGTTCCACTCGTTTCTGTGCCCCTTTTGCCTTCTGTTACCTTTGTTGTCCCTCACCACCCTCGCCGCTGCATCCCCTGCGGCCCGCCCCCCTGACTGTCCACTGCCCATTTGCTGCCCCCGCCTCCCAGCTGCTGCTCCCCCCCCACCTCCCCATATAGGTCGGCAGCTGCGCGGTGAGGAGAGCGACCCTTGACCCTACAAGGTAGGTGTCGCTCCCCCTCCGCACAGCATCGCCTGTGTGTCCCTGCCCCAGCTGCCTCTGCTGAGGAAGTTTTGAGACCCTCTACCACCCGCAGGCTACCACCGGAGCCTCATCCCTGTTGGCCAGTGGTAGGCCGTAGGTAGGTTTGTTCATCCTCCGCTTTATTGCTTTTATTGTACTGCCTGTATTTTCATTGTTGTGTCTTTGACTGCTGTTGTCTGTCTTCCCCCTCTGCCTGTACGTGGTCTGTGCCCCTTTCTCTTCCCTCTGTTCCCTTCGCTGTCCCCGTGCTCTTTCTGCCCGGTCTTTCCTTCTGTTCCCCTCACTGCCACCGTGCCTCTCTGCCCGTTCTGCCTTCTGTTCTTAGCTGCCCCTGTATTTCTGTATTTTGCCTCTGTGCCAAACGTTTTTCCGGTATTTCTGTGGCCTTTTTGCCTTCTGTGCCACTGGTTTTTCCCTCCTTTTTGTGCCCTTCTTCCCTCTGTTCCACTCGTTTTTTGTGCCCTTCTGCCCTCTGTGCCACTCGTTTTCCCTCGTTTTTTGTGCCCTTCTGCCTTCTGTTCCACTCGTTTCTTGTGCTCTTCTGCCCTCTGTTCTACTCGTTTTTTTGTGACCTTCTGCCCTCTGTGCCACTCGTTTTTTCCATTGTTTTTGTTCCCTTCGGCCCTCCGTTCCACTGGTTTTTTTGTTCCCTTCTGCCCTCTGTGCCACTCGTTTTTCCCTCGTTTCTGGTCCCCTTTTTATGTCTCACGTGGCGTCAGGTGCGCACATGCACACTCGAGCTCGCGAGATTTAATGACGCTTCACCACTCTTCTCCAGTGGCGGGCCTCCTAAACGCGGCCAGCCATTGGAGAAGATGTCCCTGTGACGTCATTCTTTGGCTCTAAGCCCCATCCTTTTTGGATTGGGGGGGTGCGTGTTTTTGACATTATTTCTACCTAGTGACGTTCTCAGTCAAAAACATGCCCCCCCCCCCAGTCTCAAAAGGACGGGGCTTACAGACAAATGGCAGAGCGCTTGTTAGAAAGGATGTTGCTCTGGTCACTGTTACAGGACATATCCATTTCTTCAATGTGATGGGTGAGAAGGTCGCTTTGGCAGATTTCAGTTCCCAGCTGCCCCGCAGAAGAGCGGTGATCCTCTGCATGCGAGTGTCTGCTGTTTATATTGTCACCAGTCCCAGCTTTGCCTTCATTGTGCATGCCCTTGTGGTGCAGTTTATGTTCACGCTGCCCTCCTGGTGCTGCAACGCTGCTGACAGGCCCAGCTGAATTCACTTTACAGACCTTGCTGTCTTCCTTCCTCGAACGTCTTGCCCGTTTGCCCTTTGCACTTCCATTTGTAGGCTCCTCCACTGCTGGTTTCTCATTCATCATCAGCTTTGAAATCTCCTCCGAGGGGGAATGCTCCAGTTCATGCAATGCCATGGCCTCGACTAGTTCCTCAACCGAACCGTGTGGGATATAAACACAAAACTCCTTTCAAGCTGTCCGAACCCCCTTACCGTCTTCTCCGATGGCAGCAGAATCATTTTGGATGGCGGTGGCAGCCACCGACAGCTGGCAGCTCCCGCTGTTCACTGGAGAAAGGGCATTTTGAATGAGCACCATCTCGGTCTGCAGAGCTGACCCCGGGCTGTGAGCTGGACTCCACCGGTCTCGAGCGCTCCGCGCTTTCAGTGACTGTCAAAGAAGCCAATGGTGATATCTGTAGCCTCTGTGTAACCCAAAGCCCCATTCAGGCCAAGGGAGGGAGCACAGCTCAGTCCTACGTCATCACGGGTGTGGTGTGTCATCACGGGTGTGGCGTGTCACCCCAGCCAAAGCATCACCCTCTTGCAATTCCCCTCGCCAGATCACATTGCAGCCCCCTTCCCACAAGTCAGAACATTCAGGCTCACAAATGTCACCCGGAAGAAGCAGCTAGTCAGCTGTGATGACGTTTCTGCCCTGGTAAAACTACATGCGAGTGCAGTAATACCTGGATGGGCCTTGCGACTTCCGCGCGCACTGTGCATGGTGCCTTGATGTGGTCACTGCTGGTCACCGGCTCGGCGAGGTCACCCTCTTCGGATCTATGACAGAATTTCGACAGACAGAATTTCGACCTACACAAATATCGGCGTAATTATATCGATAGCAAAAATATCGACGCCCTATGTACAACATGGTAAGTACCAAAATATCGAAAAAATAATATCGATGTTAAAAATATCGTTGTTAAATATATCGATTTTTTTTTAAATTTAAAATAACATAAAAAATACTGTAAATAATACTTATCAATTACTTAAACATATTTAAATATATGTAATAATGGTAAAAAAAAAAATACATATTTAATTAAAAAAAAAAAATTAAAAATCATATATAATATATAATTACTTAACAATAATTACTATTCCCACTCCAGTGGGTGCAACAGTAGGGAAAACTGACCCTGACCCCTAAAAATACCCCTTTACCCAAAAACCTAAAACTGACCCTGAACCCTAAAAATACCCCTTTACCCAAAAACTGTAAACTGACCCTGAACTCTAAAAATACCCCTTTACCCAAGAACTGAAAACTGGCCCTGAACCCAAAAAATACCCCTTTACCCAAAAACTGAAAACTGACCCTGAACCCTAAAAATACCCCTTTACCCAAAAACTGAAAACTGACCCTGAACCCTAAAAATACCCCTTTACCCAAAAACTGAAAACTGACCCTGAACCCTAAAAATACCCCTTTACCCAAAAACTGAAAACTGACCCTGAACCCTAAAAATACCCCTTTACCCAAAAACTGAAAACTGACCCTGAACCCTAAAAATACCCCTTTACCCAAAAACTGAAAACTGACCCTGAACCCTAAAAATACCCCTTTACCCAACAAGCATTAGAAATGCAATAGGTCTCGCAGCATTAGAGTTAGTGCTTTTAGAATTGTTAATAGGTTTTTTGTTGTAAATCTTTTGCATTTTATTTTTTTGTAGGCAATGCAAAAGAAGGAATTAGTTACTTACCTGTACACTATAGTTCTCCAGTATTATCTTTCATAGATTCACATGCTTGTATCTTCCCCGTCGTCATGGTGGGAGTCTCACGGTAACAGAATGACCAAGCAGTATCATAGAGAAGAAAAACTGCATAGAAAATCCCCATAGGGGCTGTATTATTTGGTAACCAGACCATTTCTTTGTTTTGGTCCAAAAGCTAGCCAATCAGAATTGCTGCCCTGCCCTCACACTCCCCAGCAGCAGCTTCCTGCCTCAGATTTCCGTCCCCGAGTGAGAGACAAGGATAAATTCCGAGAACAAGATCTGCCTGAGAAACGGGGAGGCGGGCGGGCGCATGTGAATCTATGAAAGATAATACTGGAGAACTATAGTGTACAGGTAAGTAACTAATTCCTTCTCCAGTATTACATCTTTCATAGATTCACATGCTTGTATCAGAGTAGTAAGCAGTGCTCACCATATCCGTAGCGTTTCCAGGACAGAACCTAGAAGGAAGCTCTGCCGCCAAGCAATGACATAATAATAGCTATGAAAAACATCAGCAATACGATAAATGCATGTAATAACACATCAAAGTACTGTATAGCAAAAAACAATATGCCATTAGGCCATACCTTACTGGAATAGACGCTTCAGAACAGCCTGACCCACTGCCGTGTCCTCCTTCCACGCAGTGTCCAGACAGTAGTGCTTTGTAAATGAGTGGACACTCTTCCACGTTGCTGCCCTGCAGATATCTGGCAGTGCCACTCCTGCGAACAAGGCCATCGAGGTTGCCATCTTCCTCGTTGAATGCGCTTGCACTTTAGAATGTAGCGGCTTCCCCGCTTTGTCATGACATTTCAGGATAGCTGAGGATATCCATCTAGCAATACTCAGTCTCGACAATGGAAGACCTTTTCTCTGCCCTTCAAATGCGATGAACAATTGCTTGGACTTACGGAACGGCTTTGTCCTCTCAATGTAGAACTTTAGGCATCTTGAAATGTCTAGAGAGTGTAAGGCTCTTTCTGCATCCGATGAGGGCTTGCTGAAGAAAGTAGGTAGAATAATGGGTTCGTTCAGGTGAAAAGACGTCGCCACCTTGGGAATAAAGGTAGGATTAGTTCTCAATATAACCCTGTCCTGACGGAATTGTAAGAAGGGTTCCTCCGCCGAAAAGGCCTGGATTTCGCTAACCCTCCTTGCAGATGTTAAGGCGAGAAGGAGGGCTGTTTTCCAGGACAGGAACTGCAAGTCTGTCTTATGTATGGGCTCAAAGGGTGGCCTCATAAGCTGCGATAGCACTGTATTCAGATGCCACGGAACAGGTGGTCGTTGGATGGGTGGAAAGACTCTAAAGAGTCCTTTGATAAATTCCTTTATTACTCTGGACGACCAGAGAGATGGTTCGTTTGGCTTTCGCCTGAATCGCGATATTGCTGCTAAGTGCACCTTGACTGAAGCATGCGAAAGGCCTGACTTTGATAGTAAGAGCAGGTAAGGCAGGATACCTTCAGGCTGAACCTCAAAGGGATGCAAGCTTTGTCTGTTGCACCAGTGGCAGAACCGGGTCCATTTTGCTGTATATGTTTTGTTCGTGGATACAGCTCTCGCTTGTGAGAGGATATGCCTGCACTCTTGCGAAATGTTTAGATCCTGAAATTCACGCTCGTGAGGTTCCATGCGGACAACTTCAGAGAGCGTAGATCCGGATGCAGAATCTGGCCTTTCTCCATGGAGATGAGGTCTTGAAATGTCGGAAGCTGAATCTTGTCTGAAAACCACGCCTGTCTTGGCCAGGCTGGAGCAATCAGTATGATCCGGCACGGTTCCAGTCTCATCTTGCGCAGTATGCGCGGAATCAACGGGAACGGAGGGAACGCGTATGCAAACCTTCCTGTCCAGTCCATGAGGAATGCATCTCCCATGGATCCCTGTTGACGGTACCTTGACGCAAAGTGAGTGCACTTTGAATTGGTTTGAGTCGCGAACAAATCTAATGTGGGAGTGCCCCACCTTTGGAACAGAATGCAAATCTGAGTGTCGTGAAGTTCCCACTCGTGTGTCGCATTGGGAGTGCGGCTCAGGGCGTCCGCCCGAGTGTTGAGGACTCCCTGTATATGCTGGACTTGGATCGAGATTTCGTTGGATATGAGCCACTTCCAGATCCTTTGCGCCAGCGCTGACAGCTGTTTGGATCTCGTCCCGCCCTGTTTCAGCAGGTAAAACATGGACGTGGTGCTGTCTGTTTGAATAAGTACTGACGACTGACGTATTCTGGGAAGGAAAGCTTGAAGCCCTAGGAATACTGCCTTGAGCTCCAACATGTTTATGTGAAGCTGAGCTTCCCAATCTGACCAAAGGCCCTGAATCTCCAGTTCTTGAAGATGCGCGCCCCATCCTTTCAGTGAAGCGTCCGTCGTCATCACGAAGTCGTGATCCCGAGGAATGAAGCTCAGTCCCTGGTTTAGGTTTTTTAGGATCTTCCACCATGACATGGCCACCTTCATACTGGTCGTGATGGTAATGCGATCCTCGAAGGTTCCGCTGGCCTGTACCCACTGCTCGTCGAGTTGTTCCTGCAAAGGTCTCATCCTTAGACGACAGTTTGGTACCAACGGGATGCAGGATGACATCATCCCCAACATGGACTTGTAAATTCTCACGGAAGTGGACTTTTTTGCTTGTAGAGAAGTCGTCAGTCCTCTGATCTTTCTGATCCGATCTTTGGAAGGGTAGGCTTTGCCCTCTTTGGTGCATATCCATGCCCCTAAGAATTGTATGCCCTGGGCCGGAGTCAGCGAGGACTTCTCCAAGTTTGTTCTCAGGCCTAATCGCTGAAACAACCGGACGCAGTTTTGTAGAGCTTCCGCTGCGTCCCTGAAAGATGGACCTGTCACCAGCCAGTCGTCCAGGTATGGGTAAATGTAATGGCCTTGTAGCCTTAAGTGGGCCGCCACCGGGGCCATGCATTTGGTGAATACCCTCGGGGCCGATTTGAGTCCGAACGGCAGGACTCTGAACTGGAAGTGGCGACTCTCCACAGCAAACCTCAAATACTTCCTGTGCTTCCGATGGATGGGAATATGGAAGTACGCATCCATGAGATCCAAGGACGCTAAGTAGTCCTTGCCCTTTAACATGAGTAAGATCTCCTGCAACGACAACATTCTGAAGGGTATCTTTTTTATGTAATGATTGAGATCCCTCAGGTCCAATACCTGTCTCCATTTCTGGGCCTGTTTCTTTTTGATGAGGAAGAAATGTGAATAGAAGCCTCTCCCTCTGAGATGCTGTGGTACTTCCTCTATGGCTCCCTTTTGTAGGAGCGAGAGAACTTCCATCTGCATTTCTTTGCGATGATGGTTGGGCCTGAGCACTGGAGGGTGGTCCGGTGGTATTTCCACAAATTCCAGTGTGTGGCCCCTGCTGATGACGTCCAGGACCCATTTGTCCGATGTTATGGACATCCAGTTGGCGTAGTATTGAGACAGATAGTGGTCGTCGTCCGGGATCTGTAGTGTGGGGAGCGCCTGCCTGAAATCATTGACGTCTATTAGACTGCTGATTTTTCCCCCTGGCGTTGGATTTACCTCTGGACTGTTGTTGGTAAGAGGAGTTGGAGGATCTGTACTGATTGTTGGAGTTAAACTGACGATATCCCTGCTGACTGTACGGCTGATATCTGTTAGATTGAAAAGAGGATCGTTGGTTAAATTGTCCTCTTGCACCCCTCTTCCGAAAGGACTGAAACCTTCCCTGCTGGAGAGATCCCAGCGCTCTAGCCGTATCAGTGTCTGACTTTATGCCTTGCAATGCCTCATCGATATGCTTCCCAAACAGGTTCTCACCGTCGAAGGGCATATCGACAATCTTCGCCTGCACTTCTGGTCGAAAAGAAGTCGCCTTTAGCCAGCCCTGTCTGCGAAGCGAGACCGCCCCTGCCATTTGCCTGAAGCCTAGGGACGAAACATCCATGGCGATGTCGATAGACTCAGCTGCTGATTTTGCTCCTTCCTTGAGAAGGGCTGCCGCTTCTTCCTTTCGATCCTCCGGAAGCGCCGACAAGATGGGGGCCAGATCTGACCATATTTGCCTGTTGTAGCGGCCGAGCAGAGCCATCGCATTTGCCGCTTTGATGGTAGAGGCTGCCATGACCGCAAACCTCTTACCCGCTCCATCCATTCTCCTCCCTTCCTTGTCTGGTGGCACTAGTGATGTAGCCACCGGGTTTTTTGAGTTCCTTTGCGCCGCCTGTGTCACCACCGATTCCGGCCTGGGATGACCAATGAGGCAGGCTGCCGTAGATTCTGGAGCTCTGTATTTCTTTTCGATTCGCGGAACTGAAACCGCTATGGAGGCTGGTGTTTTTAGAATCTTGAGGCCCTCCTCCCATAAATGCGGGATAATAGGTATTGAGCGGAGTGACTTCTTGTTATCATCCTTGAAATCGTACAAGAAACAATCCGTTTCCTGTACGTCCACATCCAGACTGAATCTCTTGGCCGCCCTTTCCATGATATCATGGAAGCCTCCGATGTCCTGAGGAGGGGAGGTAGATTTGAGTGGTTCAGGCGATGCAGCTGAAGGCAAAACGTACTCGTCCCATTCCTTGCCCGAGGCATCATGGACTAGCTCTCCATCTTCGGGCTCTTCATCGTCATCAGAGTCCGTTAGGTCATCCCTAATAGTAACCACCTGCGGAGATTGAACTCCCCGATCTTGAGGGGCAGGTGCCTGTTTGGGTGTCTGCGTGGGAGGCGTGAGCGTAACTGGCTGCGATGAGTTCGCCTCCGGGAAGCGACGATAGTAGTCGTTCAGCATCAGTCTAAGGTCAGACACAAGGGTGAGGGGTATGGAAACTGTCTCCTGACGTTCTTCCTCCCGTGAGTCCTCGTGCTGCTCCTCTTCATCTTCATAGGCACCAGATTCCTGGAATGATTCATATCTGTCAGATTGTGGCCTGTCCTTGAAGGAAAAGGTTTCCTCCTCATCCGTATCCTGGCTTTTTATTTGAAGCTGAGAGGGGCTGTAGGCAGCACCTGAGGACTCCTCTCCCTCCGAATCCTGCTCCAACAGCGATGTTGGCGGCAATGGAGAAATCTTTGTCCAAGAGGTGAATTCCGCGGACTTACTGATGGTAGCCGAACCTCTTGTCGACTGAAAAGAGCGTATGGAGATCATGGTCTTTGATTGAGGAGAACTGTAGGCTTTAGCTGTTGAAAGTAAGATTTTCGTCGCCGGAACCACCGTCGACGGGACCATCGTCGACGGGACCATCGTCGACGGGACCATCGTCGACGGGACCTTCGTCGACGGGACCTTCGTCGACGGGACCTTCGTCGACGGGACCTTCGTCGACGGGACCTTCGTCGACGGAACCTTCGTCGACGGGACCTTCGTCGACGGGACCTTCGTCGACGGAGCCTTCGTCGACGGGACCCCCGTCGACATTCGAGACATCGAACCTGTCGTCGACGAAGTCGTCGTCGTCGTCGTCGTCGACGGGCCTGACAGAGACATCTTACTCATCGATGTCGTTGCCGTAGACGTCGTGGTCGTCGACGCAGCCTTAGATGAAGCTGAAGATGACTGAATCGAAGGTTTCACCACAGACTTATGAGCAGAAACCATCGAACTGGTAGAAGGTGCAGATCCAGGACCTTTAAGACTAGACTGCTTCCCCAGAGGAGTAATAGGAAGAGATGATGTCGATTTTTCTTCAGATTTACCCCTTTTAGGCTCCACTTTCTCCACAGAAACAGAGGCCTTCCTTTTCTTGGGAGTGGGGTGAGAAGATTCTTCCTCAGAATCTGTGCCTGGAGTGGCCTTCTTCTTCTGAAGCCACAACAGTAATCTTGCCTCCCTGTCACGCTTAGTTTTGTCAGAAAATTTTCTACAAAGCTTACAGGACTTCACCAGGTGTTCAGGGTAGAGGCAATAAAGGCAGTCCTCATGTGGGTCCTCAGAGAAGAGTCTGGCCTTCCCACAGGATCTGCATGGCCTGAACAGCCTCTTCTTAGAGCTTTCAGCCATTTTAAGCAAAAAGAATACACACAATACCTCAAGGTAGAAGGCGGTAAACAGATTCCCAAAGGGTCAAAAGTTCACACAGGAAACAGAAGAAAACTGAGCAGAGCTCAGGGAGACTCCTTTCTCACACGAAGGCGGTTGGAAATCTGAGGCAGGAAGCTGCTGCTGGGGAGTGTGAGGGCAGGGCAGCAATTCTGATTGGCTAGCTTTTGGACCAAAACAAAGAAATGGTCTGGTTACCAAATAATACAGCCCCTATGGGGATTTTCTATGCAGTTTTTCTTCTCTATGATACTGCTTGGTCATTCTGTTACCGTGAGACTCCCACCATGACGACGGGGAAGATACAAGCATGTGAATCTATGAAAGATGTAATACTGGAGAATTACAAATCAAAAAAGCAATAAGCAAATGTAAAAGCTTCAACTAAAAATCCTGCGAGACCTATTGCACTGTGTGAGGGTGAGGGGTTGAGGGTGAGTGAGGGTGGGGGTGAGTGAGGAGTTGAGTGTGAGTGAGGTGTTGAGGGTGAGTGAGGTGTTGAGGGTGAGTGTGAGTGAGAGTGAGTGAGGGTGAGGGTGAGAGAGTGTTATTGTGAGTTAGGGTGAGGTGTTGAGGGTGGATGAGGGTGAGGGTGAGGTGTTGAGGATGAGTGAGGATGAGTGAGGGTGAGTGTGGGGTCGAGGGTGAGTGAGGGTGAGTGAGGGTGAGTGAGGGTGACTGAGTGTGAGTTATTGTGAGTGAGGATGAGTGAGGGTGAGTGAGGGTGATGGTGAGTCAGAGTGAGTGAGGGTGAGGTGTTGTGGGTGAGGTGTTGAGGGTGAGGTGTTGAGGGTGAGGTGTTGAGGGTGAGGTGTTGAGGGTGAGGTGTTGAGGGTTATTGAGTGTGAGTGAGTGAGGGTGAGGTGTTGAGGGTGAGTGAGTGAGGGTGAGGTGTTGAGAGTGAGTGAGGTTGAGGTGTTGAGGGTGAGGATTTGAGGGTGAGGGTGTGAGGTGTTGAGGGTGAGTGTTTGAGGGTGAGGGCGAGTGATGTTGAGGGGGTGAGGTGTTGAGGGGGTGAGGGTGAGGTGTTGAGGGTGTGCCATTGAGCGTGAGGCTGAGGTGTAGAGTGTGAGTGAGAGTAAGAGTGAGGGTGATTGAGTGTTTTAGTGTTAGTGAGGGTGAGGTATTGAGGGTGAGTGAGGGGAAGGGTGATTGTGGGATTGAGAGTTAGTGAGGGTGAGGTGTTGAGTGTTAGTGATGGTGAGGTGTTGAGGGTGAGTGAGGGTGAGGGTGAGTGAGGGGGAGGGGGAGGCGTTGAGGATGAGTGAGGTGTTTAGGGTGAAGTGTTGAGGGTGTGGGTGAGGAATTGAGGGTGAGGGAGGGTGAGTGTGGGTGAATGTTTGAGGGTGAGTGATTGAGGGTGAGGTGTTGAGGCTGATGTTTTGTGCGTGAGTGAGGGTGAGATGTTGATGGTGATTGAAGGTGAGGTGTTGGGTGAGGCGTTGAGGGTGAGTGAAGTTGAGGGTTGTTGAGTGAGGATGAGTGAGAGTGAGGGTGAGTGAGTAGTTGCGGGTGAGGTGTTGAGGGTGAGTGAGTGAGGGTGAGATGTTGAGGGTGAGTGAGGGTGAGTGAGTGTGTGGTGTTGAGGCTGAGTGAGGATGAGTGAGAGTGAGGGTGAGTGAGCATTTGAGGGTGAGGCGTTGAGTGTGAGGCGTTGCGGGTGAGTGAAGGTGAGAGTGATTGAGTGTGAGTGAGTGTCAGTGAGGGTGAGGTGTTGAGTGTGAGTGAGGATGAGTGTGAGTGATGGTGATTCAGGTGTTGAGGGTGAGTAAGGTGTTGAGGGTGAGTGAGGAGTTGAGGGTGATTGATGTTGAGGGTAACTGAGGGTGAGGGTGGATGAGGTGTTGAGGGTGAGGTGTTGAGTGTGAGTGAGGGGTTGAGGGTGACTGAGGGTGAGTGAGGGTGTGCAGTTGAAGGGGAGGCGTTGAAGGTGAATGAGGGTGAGTGAGTGAGGGTAAGGTGTTGAGGGTGAGTGAGTGATGGTGAGGCGTTGAGGGTGGGTGAGTGAGGTTGAGTTTTTGAGTGTGAGGCATTGAGCGTGAGTGAGTGAGGGTGGGGTGTTGACGGTGAGGTGTTGAGGGTGAGGTGTTGAGGTTGAGCTGTTGAGGTTGAGTGTTGTTGATAGTTGTTGAGTGCGGATCATTGAGAGTGAGTGTGAGTGAGGTGTTGAGGGTGAGGTGTTGAAGGTGAGGTGTTGAGGGTGAGCTGTTGAGGGTGAGTGTTGTTGATAGTTGTTGAGTGCGGATGATTGAGAGTGAGTGTGAGTGAGGTGTTGAGGGTGAGGTGTTGAAGGTGAGGTGTTGAGGGCGAGGCGTTGAGGGTGAGTGAGGGTGAGGGTGAGTGAGGGTGATGTGTTGAGGGTGAGTGAGGGTGAGTGAGGGTGAGGGTGAGTGATGGTGAGTAAGTGTGAGGATGAGTGAGGGTGAGGGTGAGAGTTTGAGGGTGAGTGAGGGTGAGTGAGGGTGAGTGTTTGAGTCTTAGTGAGGGTGAGATGTTGAGGGTGGGTGAGGGTGGTGTGTGAGAGTGTGTGGGTGAGTGGTGTGAGTGTTAAGGTTGTTGTGTATGAGGGGTGTTAGTATGAGGGATTTGAGGGTGAGGGTGTGAGGGTGAGTGTGATGGGAGGGTAGGCATAGTGAGTGATGTTGAGGGGGTAAGGGAGTGTAAGAGAGAGTGAGGGTGAGACTGAGCGGGTGTGAGCGGGTGAGTGAGGGAGTGTTTGAGAGTGTGAGTGAGGGAGTGTGTGAGGTGTTGTGTGAGAGCGTGAGTGATGGGGTGTGTGAGGGGTGTGTGAGAGGGTGTGTGAGAATGTGAGTGTGTGTTAGGGTGAATGAGGGGGTGTGAGGGGGGTGAGGGTGGGGTGTTGAGGGAGTGAGTGTGAGTGTGTGAGGGGTGATGTAGAGGGGATGAGTGTGAGGGGTTGAGTGTTAGGGGGTGTGAGGGGGTGAGGATGAGTGAAGTTGTTTGCGTTAGAGAGTGTGTGAAGTGTTGTGAGTGTGAGAGTGTTGTGCTGATTTTTAGGGGAGCGTGTTTGTGTGAGGGTACGTTGTTTGAGGCTGAGGGGGTGTGTGTGTGTGAGGGTCATTGAGGGTGTGTGAGGGTGAGGTTGTGTGAGTGTGAATTTGAGTCATTGGGAGTGAGTGGGGGTGTGAGGGTGATGGGGTGTGAGGGTGAGGGGGTGTGAGTGTGTGAGTGTGTGAGTGTGAGGGTGAGTAAGTGTGTGTGAGGCTGAAGGTGTGTGATGGTGTATGAGGGAGATGTTGTGTTAGCGTTATTGATCGGGTGTGAAAGAGTGTGATGGTTTTGTTGTGTGAGGGTGATGTTATGAGTGTGTGTCTATGTTAATATTAAAAAAGTAATGTGCTGTTTTTAATAAAAGGTGTCACATGTCCCCTTTGTATGACTTGTGTCTAATGTGTATATTAGTATGTAATGTACGTGTGTATGTTTTGTAGTAAGTGTGTTATTTTTTGTTAACGTGTATGTGGAGTCCCTTTTTTATTTTTATGTTAAAATGGCCGACGTATTGCGTCACGTCGACGTCTGCTATGTTTAGCGGTCTAGTTTTTTTTTGAGTTGTGTGTGTTTTTTGTTTACGTTTTATTTTAGCCAATCGGAGCGCGACGTTTTTGACGTAGCGTTCCGATTTGCATACGTCAACTGTGGAATTCCCCATAGATCGAGAATGTTGGTGCGCGGAAGGCGTGTTCTTGTTCCTGTGGTGTTGCTGCGTCGTTTGACAGGTAAGAATGTAATTCTAAGTTTCTTTTAATGTAATGTATTGTAGTATATATACTATGTTAAAGTTAATTACTTGCGAAATGTATTTATTTAGCTCGTAATATTTGAAAATGTTTGTAATGTAACGTAAACGTTTGTTTTTTATTGGCGATATGTAAAGCATATGTAGTGTTAAACTGTAATGTAAAGTATTAATTTGTTTTTTGTGGTAATTTGACGTACAAAAGGTGTTTGTTTAATTTTCACGTGCTAAATGTGTTTTATAATATATTGATGTAAGTTGTGTTTGCATTATGTATTTGATATCTTTTTTAAACTGTAATGGAATGTATTATTTTGCTTTTTTTGGTAATTTGACGTACAAAAGGTGTTTGTTTAATTTCGAAGTGCTAAATGTGTTTTAATATATTGATGTAAGTTGTGTTTGCATTATCTATTTATGTGATGCTGAAGTAGTCGGATAATTTGTTATTGACGTACTTGAAGTATGAAATCAAAGTTTGTGTATTTGCTGACTAGTATTTTTAGCAATGTATGAACGACATGTACAGTGAAGTAATGTGTTATTCGTTTGCTTTTTGTGACTAAATGACTAAATAGTTCTATGTTCGTAATATGTTTATGTTTTTCTATTGGAACAAATTCTGTTAGGATAAATGCTATTGTGATATGCGTATCTCTTTTTGTGTAACTGTAGACTATTGTATTCAATTCGTCCCATTTTCCGGATGAATCGTTCTTGTTTGTTTCCCTCCAAAAAATTTGACTGTTTCCGAATTTTTTTTTTTTCGTCATATTTTATTTATATTACATGGAATTCCGTGTGAAGAAGTGCTATTGTTGTATGCGTCCGGTTTTTTGTGTAACTGTTGACTATTGTCTTTAATCCGTCCCATTCTCCGGATGAATAGTGATTGTTTATTGTCCTGCGAAAAAGTTGCCTGTTTCACTGGTGTCTTTGTACATTCTCGTCCTCCCTTACTGACACATATTTATAATTGTTTCCTTTGTGTATTATTGTTGTAATATCGTACGAATTAGATTTACTTTTCGGCCCGAAGACTCATTAACATCCTTGCATCCTTTTAGGTCAATTATGTTAAGTTTTTTTTGTGTCTAACGTATCTGCTGCAGTACTCGGTCGACCCCCTTGTTTTCCGTTCTGAAATTTTTTATGTGTAAGAAAATGGGCTAACATTCGTAAAATTTCAGAGTGGGTGAATGCTGCAGAGTGGGTGAATGCTGCAGAGTGGGTGAATGATGCAGATGGGTGAGGATTTGAGGGTGATTGAGGATGAGGGTTGAATGAGTAGTTGAGGATGAGGTGTTGATGGTGAGTGATGTTGAGGGTGAGTTAGTGTTACGGGATGATGGTGTGATGGTGAGGGTGAATGATGGTGGCCGAGTGTGAGTTTGTGAGACTTTTTGAGAATGTGTGTGGGTGTGTGCGGAAGCGTAATTCTTTGTGAGGCCGTGTGTGTGTGAGGGTGGGGGTGTGTGAGTGTTGGAGCATGTGCATGTGTTTTTTAGTGGTCATGAAGGTGAGTGTGGGTGAGTGTGAAAGAGGGTGAGGTGTTGAGGGTGAGTGAGCGTGAGTGAATTTGAGGGTGATAGTGAGTGTAGATGAGTGTGAAGTGTTGAGGGTGAGTGAGGGTGAGGGTAAGGTGTTGTGGTTGAGTGAGGGTGAGGTGTTGAGGGTTATTGAGGGTGAGTTGTTGAGGTTGATTGAAGTTGAGCGTGATTGGGGGTGAGATGTTGAGGGTGAGTGTGTGTGACAGAGGGTGAGGGCTTGATGTTGAGTGAGGGTGAGTGATGGTGAGGGTGAGTGAGGGTGTGGAATTATGGGTGAGGTGTTGAGGGTGAAGTTAGTGAGGGTGAGGTGTTGAGGGTGAGGGTATGAGGGTGAATGAGGGTGAGGTGTTGAGGGTGAGTGAGGGTGATGTAGTGAGTTTGCACTATGATGTTTTATTTTCGTCTGACTTGGCTTAGTTTTGTGTTTTTTTAAACAGTATGTGACTTTTTTCGCCGTGATGCATTTTTTTGTGTGTGTGTCTTGTTGTAGTGAAAATTGTTATGTATGCAAAGTCTTTGTTCTATTTGTGTGTTTTCTTTGTTATATTTTCTTCATTTCAGGGAATGAGCTTCTACGATCGACAGGTAATGACAATTATTTTTTCAAATTATGAAAGAGTGTCTTTGTGACTTTGATACTTGTGTTTATGCATTTGCTTAGTGTAAAGCTAATGTAATTATAGTTTTAGGTCTTTGTGCTCGCATTTAGTTTCTGACTGGCTTGTTGCATTAGAGTGTTTTTGTGCATTTTCATAATGGCTGCTATTTCGGTGTATTTGTTGCCCTGGATTGAGTTCCGTTTTGCCGTACGTGTTTTTTGGTCGCACTTGGCTTGTATTTAGTATTTTTCTCGTCCAAGGGATCCCTGAAGTCCATTTCTGCAGCACACAGCAATCGCACATTATTAACATTCGGCACCCCCACAGTACCATTGAGCAACATCACATTATAAGTTTTGCCCACTAGAGCCGTATTTAGTACACCCCCAGTGTCATTTAGATATAGTACTGCAGTACTGTACAGCTGCAAAGCATGCTTTTTTTGCTGTAATTGTGTGTGGAAGGTAAAAAAAATGTGTCCTAAAGCGTGCACTTCTGGCTGGTGGTGTGTGTGACTGTTGAAAGCGTGGACTGATGCCTGTTTGTGTGCGTGTATGCATGTTGAAAGGATGCACTGCTGACTGATGTGTGTGTACGCCTGGTGAAAGTGGCCATTGCTATCTATTGGTGTATGTGATTGTTAAAAGAGCACATGTTTCTATTGTATGACATTTGCCTGCTGAGTAATGCTGTAGTGGTAATGAGTGGTGCTTTGGTGTTAAATGTTTGTGTGTGGTTGTAGTGTGATAGTGTGTTTTTGTTGAATGATACTGTTTTGTTGGTCTAGAGTGATGTTGGTGTGTTGCTGAGTGATGTTACTGATGTGCTTAGTAATGCTGTTGTTGTGATGTGGTGTTCTGTGCTAGTGATGAGTGGTGCTGTGTTGGTGTTTAATAATTACCAGCACAGCATATCTCAGCACCACAACAGTTGCACTTCTCCCAACAATAGCATCACTGATGTCCACGAATGCAACACGCAGCAATTCCACTTTATCATTCTGCACCCCCACAGTACCATTGAGCAACAATACAGCATCACTCTGCCCCACCACAGCCCCATTTAGCTCCCGAACAGTGTCATTCATACATACTACAGCAGTACTGATGACTGTTGTGTATATACGCCTGGTGATAGAGTCCATTGATGTGTGTGTGTGTGTGCTTCTTAAAAGAATCCATTTTTTTATTGTATGAAGTTTGTCTGCTGAGTAATGCTGTAGTGGTGATGAGTGGTGCTGTTGTGGTAAGTGTTTTTGTGTGTAGTTGTAGTGTGATAGTGTGTTGTTGTTGAATGATGCTGTTGTGGTGGGGCAGAGTGATGTTGGTGTGTTGCTGAGTGATGTTAGTGTGGTGCTTAGTAATGCTGTTGTTGTGATGTGTTTTTCTGTGCTAGTGATGAGTGGTGCTGTGTTGGTGTTTAATAATTACCAGTACAGCATAACTCATCACCCCTACAGTTGCACTTCTCCCAACAACGCCATCACTGATGTCCACGAATGCAACACGCAGCAATACAACTTTATCTTTCTGCACCCCCACAGTACCATTGAGCAACAACTCAGCATCACCCTGCACTACCACATCCGCCTTTCACACAACAACAGTCTTTGTGGTTGAGGGTGATTGAGGGTGAGTGGTTGAGGGTGAGTGGTTGAGGGTGAGTGGTTGAGGGTGAGTGGTTGAGGGTGAGTGGTTGAGGGTGAGTGATTGAGGGTGAGTGATTGAGGGTGAGTGGTTGATGTGTGTGTGGGAACGTTAAAATAGAGTGGGCAATTTAGAAAGATGTGAGATAATTTTGTTTGGCAATACCTAAATGTTGAGAGAGGTGTGGAGAAATGTTAGGAGCTGATGTATTTTCCATCGAAGTTGTGTTTTTTTTTCACTATAAAAATTGTGACCATTGGTGAGGATGCCGCCCTTGAATGTGGCTGTGTGTAATTATAAATGGTGGGATTGTTGTCGGTGTGTGTGTACGGCATGGTATGTAGACTATAGGAGTTTTGATAAATAACCATAACGTTTACAGACGCCATTTTCAACCTTACTGTAATTAGACTGTAACTGTCTGATCCAAGTTACGCTTATCAAATGGCATGAGGAGTTGAGGGAGAGGGTGAATGTGAGTGAGGGTGAGGTTGAAGTGTTAAGTGTGAGTGAGGGTAAAAGTGAGTGTGAGTGAGGCGTTCAGTGTTAGTGTGGGTGAGATATTGAATGCGAGTGAGGGTAAGGGTGATTGAGTAATTGAGAGTTAGTGAGGGTGAGGGGTTGAGTGGTAGTGATGGTGAGGTGTTGAGGGTGAGTGAGGGTGAGGGTGAGTGGTTGAGGGTGAGTGGTTGAGGGTGAGTGATTGAGGGTGAGTGGTTGAGGTTGAGTGGTTGAGGTTGAGTGGTTGAGGGTGAGTGGTTGAGGGTGAGTGGTTGAGGTTGAGTGGCTGAGGTTGAGTGGTTGAGGGTGAGTGGTTGAGGGTGAGTGGTTGAGGGTGAGTGGTTGAGGGTGAGTGGTTGAGGGTGATTGAGGGTGAGTGGTTGAGGGTGATTGGTTGAGGGTGAGTGGTTGAGGGTGAGTGGTTGAGGGTGAGTGGTTGAGGGTGAGTGGTTGAGGGTGAGTGATTGAGGGTGAGTGGTTGATGTGTGTGTGGGAACGTTAAAATAGAGTGGGGGATTTAGAAGATGGTACATATTTTTGTATGGCAATAAATAAATCTAGAGACAGGTGTGGGGAAATGTTTTGAGCTGATGTATTTGCCATCAAAGTTGTGTTGTTTTTTGTTATAGCATGCCTACATTAATGTGTGTGTGGGACCGTTAAAATACAGTGGTGATTATCCAAAAGAAGGCAAAATCGGAAATGTTTCTGTGAGGCAACATAGAAAATCTTTAGTCTGTAAAAGCGCCATAGTCAACAAACTAGGAATACAGGTTGGCTGCAAGTTACCCTTAAGAAAATAGAAAGAGAGGTTGATGGTGAGTAGGTGTGGCGAAATGTTAAAATACAGTGGTAGATTGTATTTAAAGTATAGGAGTTTTGATGTCAAAAAACATAACGTTTCCAGACGCCATTTTCTGCCTTACTGTAATTCGTCTTGAAATGTGTGCTGCAAGTGACCCTTAACAAAATAGCAAGAGAGGTTGGCTGCAAGTTACCCTTAACTAAATAGAAAAAAAGAGGTTGAGGGTGAGTGAGAGTGAGGCTGCTGCGGATGGCTCCCTTAATGTGTGTGTATAAGAAATATGGTGATTATCCAAAAGAAGGCAAAATCGGAAATGTTTCGCTAAGGCAACATAGAAAATCTTTAGTCTGTAAAAGCGTACACGTAGAATAATACGATTTTACATACCACGCTGTAGAGGAAAGTTGTCATATAATAATCATGGTAAGGTAAAGTAAATAAGTATTGATAAAATAAATACACGTTTCTAGTGTTAATATTTGCGTACAGTGACATTGCTTACGTTTTGCAAAAAAGTATCACGTTTCTAGTGTAAGTATTTCCTTTCAGTCGGTTTTTGGGGGGGGGGGGGGGGGGGGCGTTTGCTGTTGTTATCGAGCTAACACCCGGCTCGCATCCTGCTGTTCTAAATTAGCACATCCCCAAAGGAACTTCACAAGTGATTACAATCTTGGCGACAGCGCTTAAAGTAGTCTAGCATCCTGTAGTTTTCGTGACGAAAGCCTTGGAGTCTGTGGCCTGACTTTGTGTTCATGTAAATGGGACTAAAGAATGGTTTTTTTTTAGGTGCAATGCTAGAGATACAATCGGTATTTTTAACGTAGCACGCTTTATTTCGTGGTGTAGACGATTTCAGTTGTAGGCCTGCAGATTAGGGAATGTACAAGCCGATGTAACTTTTAATGCGTATGTCATTATCTCGTGGTGTAGACGATTTCAGTTGAAAGTCTGTTTGTATTCGGAGAGCATAGATGGGTGCAGGGACAGAGAGGGGAGGTCCTGGCGTCTGGAGAGGGGGAGTTGATTTGCGAGCCTGGCTGTGTACGGGAACAGAGGGGGGAGGTTCGTGCGTTTGTGGGTTGTAAGTTTAACTTTTTTAGGTGCAATGCTACGATGTAGCTTGTAATGCGTCTGTCATGATTTTTTTTTGTCGACCATTTCAGTTTAAAGTCTTTTTTTGTGTTCGGAGAGCCTGGATGGGTGCAGGAACACAGAGGGGAGGTCCTGGCGTCTGGAGAGGGGGAGTTGAAATGCGAGCATGGCTGTGTACGGGAACAGAGGGGGGAGGTTCGGGCGTTTGTGGGTTGTAAGCTTAACTTTTTTAGGTGCAATGCTACGATGTAGCTTGTAATGCGTCTGTCATGATTTATTTTTGTCGACCATTTCAGTTTAAAGTCTTTTTTTGTGTTCGGAGAGCCTGGATGGTGGTAGACAAAATGGGGAGGGGGCGGATCCGGAGGTGCGTCTGGAGAGGGGGAGTTGAAATGCGAGCATGGCTGTGTACGGGAACAGAGGGGGGTGGTTCGGGCGTTAGTGGGTTGTGGAAGACATGTGGAAGGCTGTACAAATGTTTGGTAACAAATAAGTATGTTTCATTGTCCCGTAAAATAAATTTGGCGAAGTTAGAGTTGAAGAGGAAAATGTTTTCTGAAAGGAAATAGGTCGTGGTAATGGTAAGACTTTCGTGTGCCAAACAGTTTCACGGTGGTAGACAAAATGGGGAGGGGGCGGATCCGGAGGTGCGTCGTGAGGGGGAGTGGAGAAGGAGGGGGGAGTAGAGTAGGGGAGGCACGGCCTAACAGCCCTGCAATCAAAAAGTGAGGAGGCGGAGCTGGGGGAGGCTGTCAGAGAGAGAGAAGGCAATGCAGGCGGATAAGGGCTTGTGCACGCGCTTTGAAGCTGTTTGCGCATGCGCATTGAGCTTAAATGTCTCGTGCACTGCAAGGAATCGCCACGATTCCTTGCAAGTTGGATAAAGAGTGGATAAGCCCCCATAGTCTCGCAAGCTCGATGCGCATGCGCATCGACAGGCGAGACCTAAAAACTGAAAACTGACCCTGAATCCTAAAAATACCCCTTTACCCCAAAAACCAAAACTGACCCAGAACACTAAAAGTACCCCTTTACCCAAAAACCCAAAACTGACCCTGAACCCTAAAAATACCCCTTTACCCAAAAACTGTAAACTGACCCTGAACTCTAAAAATACCCCTTTACCCAAAAACTGAAAACTGACCCTGAATCCTAAAAATACCCCTTTACCCCAAAAACCAAAACTGACCCTGAACCCTAAAAGTACCCCTTTACCCAAAAACCCCAAACTGACCCTGAACCCTAAAAATACTCCTTTACCCAAAATTAATTAATATTACAATTAAATTACTTCCCACCCTATTCCCCTATAAACCCACAACCCGCTCCAGTAGTAAAACATATAATTTAGTTAAAAATATACATAAATTATCAATTAATTATTCTATTAATCAATTAAAATAAATCATTGCCAATTAATATTTCATAGCAAAATAAATTAATCATTAAAAAATATTTTTTTCATTACAATTAAATTACTTCCCACCCTATTCCCCTATAAACCCACAACCCGCTCCAGTAGTAAAACATATAATTTACTTAAAAAAATACATAAATTATCAATTAATTAATCAATTAATCAATGAAAATAATTCATTGACAATTACTATTGAATTGCAAAATAAATTAATCATTAAAAAATAATTATTTAATTACAAATAAATTACTTCCCACCCTATTCCCCTATAAACCCACAACCCGCTCCAGTAGTAAAACATATAATTTACTTAAAAATATACATAAATTATCAATTAATTAATCAATTAAAATAATTCATTGCCAATTAATATTTAATTGCAAAATAAATGAATCATTGAAAAATAATTATTTAATTACAAATAAATTACTTCCCACCCTATTCCCCTATAAACCCACAACCCGCTCTGGTAGTAAAACATATTTACTTTTATATATTTTTTATTTATAAAAACATATTAAACACATATTATAACAATTAATTTAAATACTTAACTAATATTTCTAACACATATTAGTAAATCGAAATTACTTACATCGATATATATGCTATCGATATAAGTAATTTCGATATTACTTACCTTAGGGTCGATATTCTGGACATCGATATTCTGTCCCATCGATATTAGCAACTCGATATAAGTGTAAGTCGAAATAAAAAAATCGATATTTTGACTGTTTACCCCCTCTTCATATATGGTCAAGTCCTCGTCCTTCTGGCCTGGGAGCCTGCTGTATGTATTGTGGCAGGGGTCCCGATCACTCGATATTGGAATTGAACTTGTGGAATGTGTTTCCCTCTTAATGCACTCATCCGAAAACCAGCCATTTCTGGACCCATATCTCAGATCACTATTGTTCGGAAGTTCAGTAACAGGGCTATGATGAGTACTGTTTTCTATGCTAAGTACACGTTCTGGTTTATTTTTCATAAAATACGCATTTTTGTTCGGTGAGTTGCTTGTTTCCGGGCAGGGTGAACGACCGGTGCCAGCAGAGAATTTGACCTGTTTGGAACTTCCAGTTTGGTTCTCTGTTTGTGGATCCGGTCCTGGCCACCAGGGTGGGCAGCGTGGTCTTTCGGGCTCTGCATTGGCCGCAGTGTTGGGGTTCCCCAGTGCCGTAAGACCGTGACCCTGTGACCTAGAAATTGGTAACTACACAGCTCCTGCGAATCTCTTCTTGGTGCCCAGCAATTTGTCGCTGTCACCCATACTCGCAACTTCTATTTCCACGATAGTCCCTTTGTATGTACTGAATACATGTTACCCAAAAGGCTTTGTGTGTGGCTGTGTGTGTGTGTGTGTGTGTGTGTGTGTGTGTGTGCGCGCTTGTGTGTGTGTCTCTGTGTGTGTGTGTGTGTGGCTGTGTGTGTGTGGCTGTGTGTGTGTGGCTGTGTGTGTGTGTCTGCGTGTGTATGTCTGTGCGGCTGTGTGAGTGTGGCTGTGTTGAGTGTGGCTGTGTTGAGTGTGGCTCTGTGTGTGTGTGTGGCTCTGTGTGTGTGTGTGTGTGTGGCTCTGTGTGTGTGTGTGTGGCTCTGTGTGTGTGTGTGGCTCTGTGTGTGTGTGTGGCTCTGTGTGTGTGGCTCTGTGTGTATGTGTGTGGCTCTGTGTGTGTGTGTGTGGCTCTGTGTGTGTGTGTGTGTGGCTCTGTGTGTATGTGTGTGGCTCTGTGTGTGTGTGTGTGGCTCTGTGTGTGTGGCTCTGTGTGTGTGTGTGGCTCTGGCTCTGTGTGTGTGCGTGTGTGTGTGTGTGGGGGGTGTGTGTGGGTGTGTGTGTGTGTGTGTGTGTGTGTGTGTGTGTGTGTGTGTGGCTCTGTGTGTGCATGTGTGGCTCTGTGTGTGTGGGTGGCTCTGTGTGTGTATGTGGGTCTGTGTGTGTGTGTGGGTCTGTGTGTGTGTGTGGGTCTGTGTGTGTGTGTGTGTGTGTGTGTGTGTGTGTGTGTGGGTCTGTGTGTGTGTGTGGGTCCGATGCATACTACTGAACACCCGCTCCGCAAGCAAGCATGCCGTCGAGCTCTGGGACCTGCTCGACACAACATCCCCGGACATCGCCTTCCCGAAAGAAACCTGTTTTAACGACTCCTCTGCATCAGACATCACCATAGCCATCCCAGACTGCTACAAGATCACCCGCAGAGACCGCACCAACGGAGTCGGAGGAGTAATTGCCATCGTCCACAAGAACAGCATCAAGGTCTCGACTAGCACAGACGACGCGCTCAGCACCGCTGAACACATGCATTTCCAGATCCACACAGACCCTAACTCCACCCTCAGAGGCACCCTCGTCTACCGACCCCCTGGACCCCTCCCCCAGTTCAGCGACTCCATCGCCAACTTGATCAGCACGCACGCCCTGACCTCCACCTCAGGGACCTGAAATTTCACCTTGAGAACACAACAACAACAACTCCACAACCCTGTTCGATAACCTCGCCAACCTTGGACTGAAGCAACTTGTCACAACGCCCACCCACTCCGACGGCCACACGCTCAACCCCGTTTTTTCCCTCAAGCCTGCACGTCTCCATCAGCCACACCATCAAACTCCTCTGAACCGACCACCACTGTATCCACTTCGCCTTCCAGAAACCCACCACACACCACCGCACCCAACAGATCCCCCGCCGCTGCTGGAGCAAAATCATCGAAGACCAACTACACGCAAACCTCGCTCTCAGCCCACCCACCGAACCCTCCCACACCGAAGACGCTGCCCACAGCCGCAGACGCTGGATCGAGGACTGCACTAACACCCTCGCCCGCTGAAGAACCCCCCCCCCCCCACAGACACACCAGCAAGAGGGCCAGCTTGTTCACCCCATAACTCCATGCCTCCAAGCAAGCCTGCCGGAAACTAGAGTAGAAATGGCACAGTGAACAAACTCCGGACAGCCACGAAGCACACAAGGACGCCATCCGCAACCACCACCACTCTCTCAACTAGGATAATTTTGAGAGTGTGTTGTGTGAGCTTGCATATTACTAGTGGAATGAGTGGGAGTTGCGGAAAAGTGTACGCAAATCTGCCTGACCAGTTAATCCATATTGCATTGCCCTTGGTCTACGGGTGTGGGAAACTGGCGGCGAAGGCTGGCCATTTTGCGTTTGCATGTGTGGCTAACAGATCTATTTATTTTATTTATTTATTTATTTTATTTGAAAGTTTTATATAGCGCGAACAAGATCTTTGCAGATATCAGAGCCCTTTACACAGAGAGGGTACATGATGGAGCATAGTCAAAACAGGTAAGTCAGTAAAGCTAACAGTACAAATAGATGGGGTCAGAGCTAATAGTGTAAAGCAATAATACAGGTAATAAAAATAAGCAAAGGGGTACATGATGGAGCATAGTCAAACAGGTAAGTCAGTAAAGCTAACAGTACAAATAGATGGGGTCAAAGCTAATAGTGTAAAGCAATAATAGAAGTAATAAAAATAAGCAAAGGGGTCGAGCAAGTAGTACAGATCTGTGCAGATTCTTTAAGAGTCTAAAATAGTAGTTCAGGTGTATTTAGCCATGAGGATAGCTTTTACTTCTTTCTTAAAACGTATAGTGGAGGAGATGAGCCTGATTTCAGGAGGGAGTGAGTTCCAGATTCTGGGTGCCATTCCTGAGAAGGAGCGTTTATAGGTTTTTTCCTTCCGAAATCTTCGAGGCTTCAGCAGAAGATTGTTTGTGCCTCTAGTGCTTCTAGAGCCGCCAGAGATTGTCAACTTCTGATTGAGGTAGCCGGGTGAGTTAAGGTGTACCGCCTTGTGTGTCATGCAGGCAATTTTCAATTGTCTGGTTGGCCCCATATCTGGAAAAAAAAGGTTGAAGAACTTGCGGATGAAGTGCCCATTTGTGTATTTGTTGAGTCTGAAGACTTAACAGATCCGCTATCTGATTGTTCACCCCTGGAAGATGTTGTGCCAGCAGATATATGTTTTTCTGGCATGGCCCATCTCCATATACTGTGAGCTAGGTGAGACAGCTGCAAAGAATGTGTTCCTCCTTGTTGCTGTATGTAATATATTGCTGTCATATTGTCCGTGCGGACTAGAACAGTCTTGTTGAGATGTGCTTGGAAAGATTTTAGCGTGAGAAATATTGCCAATAATTCTAGGTAATTGATGGGGAGCAGTTTTTGTTGAGTGCTCCACCTGCCCTGAATTGTGTAGTTTAGGAGATGGGCTCTCCAGCCGGTGAGTGATGTGTCTGTTAGCACTATCTGTGGAACTGGCTCTAGGAACGGCCGCCCTCTGGAAAGGTTTTGTGTGCTCCTCCATTGCAGAGAGCGATGTGTGCGGCTGTCCACCAACACCAGATCTGTAAGTTGACCTTGATCTTGGTTCCACTGACGTGCTATGCATTCTTGTAAAGGGAGCATCTGAAGTCTTGCGTGAGGTACAATGAAAATACAAGAGGCCATCATTCCTATGAGCAGCATAAACACTTGTGCTGGGAGAGAGTGTTGGGGCTGAAAATTGCCGATGAGGGTTTGCATACTGGCTATCCTGGCTGGATTGGGGTATGCTAGAGCTTTGGAAGTGTCTATTGTGGCCCCTAGATACTGATGTATGAAGGAGGGCTGGAGGTTTGACTTGGTGTAGTTTACTGTGAACTCCAAGCTGTGTAGCAGCTGTATGGTTTGATAAGTGTGGTGAACACACTGGTTGTATGACTTGGCTTTTATCAGCCAGTCGTCGAGGTATGGAAATACATGGATTTGTTGTCTTTTCAAGTGTGCGCTACTACTGGAAGGCACTTTGTGAACACTCTGGGTGCTGTGGTCACCCTGAATGGAAGGACTTGGAATTGATAGTGTTGGCCATCCACTGAGAACCTTAGTTATTTCCTGTGAGCAGGGGGTATGGGAAGATGGAAGTAGGTGTCCTTGAGATCTAGTGTGGCAAGGATGACGCCTTGCTGAAGTAGTCGAAGGACCTCTTGAAGAGTGATCATATGAAAATGACCTGACTGTATGTAGATATTGAGAGGTCTGAGGTCATGTATTGGCCTTAGGGTTCCGTCTTTTTTGGGGATTAGGAAATCCAGGGAGTAAACTCCTGTTCCTTGATGTTGTATGGGGACCGGTTGTATAGCATGCTTTTGAAGCAGCAAGAGAACTTCCTGTCTGAGGAGTGTTACATGTTCCGTGGACATCGGACACTGCTTGGGTGGTATGTCGCGTGGAGAGTTGCAGTAAGTTCCAGGCAGTAACTATACTGGATAATTTATCTTACCCACCTGTCTGTAGTGATGGAATTCTAGACAGGTAGGAACTGTGAGAGTCTCCCTCCGACCGGATTGGAATGGTCTGGAGGGTAATCACTGTTTATTAGAGGGAGAGGCGCGATTGTTGTTGTTACCTTTGCCTCTTCCTTTGTTGTTATTTTCCCAGTACCCACCTCTAAAATATCCCTTGTTGGGGGATGTTTGTGTAGGGTTTTTGTAGGAGGAAGATGCAGTGTCTGCTCTGATGTTTTTGGTTGCACCTCTATAGAAGAAGCATCGAAAGGAACCTCATGTGAATGGAGACTGTAATGCTCCCATGGATTTAGCAGTCTCCGTGTCCTTTTACATTTTTTCTGAAGCCTTATCCAAAGCTGGGCCAACCATGTGTTCTTGATTGAACGGCTGATTGAGAATAGTTGTCTGTACCTCTTGTTTGAAGCCAAAAATGCACAACCAGGCATGTCTCCTTAGTAACACACTAGTGTTAAAAGATCTAGATGCGGTGTCTGCTGCATCGAGGGCACACTTATTTGATGCATTAGTTATTAATTTGCCCTCTTGAATTAAATCATTGGCCTTAGTCTTATATCGAGCAGGCAAATGCTGCAATAGGGTTTCCAGTTGGTCCTAATGAGCCCTATCGTACCTGGCAAGTAATGCTTGTGCATTGGCTATCCTCTAGTGATTGGCTGCTTGGGCCGCAACTCGTTTGCCCGAAGAATCTAATAATTTGGACTCTTTGTCTGGAGGTGGAGCATCCCCCGAGGTCTGAAAGTTGGCAAGTTTTCTAGTGTTGGTGGACCCTTGATGTAGGTGGGATCATTGGGAGCGGGTTGATATTTTTTGTCAATTCTAAGATTGAGAATTATATCCCTCACAGGGTCTTTCAATATGTCTGTGGCGTGTTTAATGTCACCTTTTAACAATGGTAAAGTTTGTACAGTCTTGTGTTTATTAGGAAGTTTTCATCTGTGGGGTCCAAATGCATTTGAACACCATGGTATTGGGCAGCCCTGATAATAAGCCAATATTGCCATCTGGGGAGATGGCTTTGTTGGGTATGCATCGGGATCAAGAAGGTCTGGAGGATCAACTGGGTCATCATAATCATGCCATGTGTCCTGTGGTAGGTCTGTGTCATCATCAGGGTCAGTGAAAGGGTCATTGTTTCCTCCCCCCTAAATCATCATCTGCTCTGGAGCCTTCAAAGGGGTTCTTGGATCTTTCGGCTTCGACATAGAGTTGGAAGTCTTTTTTGGTTCAGAGTGCTTTGGTTTTGGATCTGAGGCCCTTTGTTCTTTCGGTGCGGAGGTGTTCGGTGCTGAGGCCTTTTTGGGGACTGCGGGAGTATGATGAGCTCCCAGCTTCGGTGCTGACTGTGTCCGAGGGGCACTGATATGTGGCTTGCTTGGTCCCAAGCTGTCACAAGGCCTTTCCTTTGTCTTCGGAGCTGGGCCAGGTGGCGGGGCTTCTGAAGCTTTGTTTCGGTCGCAACTGGGGCCTGAAGGCACAGTCTGGACCGGTGCCTTCTTTTTCTGGGGTAGGGAGGGGGCAGGGGCAGTTGTACTCACTCGTTGACCTGGAGTGACGTGGTCCTCTGAGTCAGACTTGACTGCCTCGGAAATGATTTCCAGATCCTCCAAATCCTCCTCAGGGACGTCGGGCCTTCGTCGAATATGTCTTCCGGCACCGGAGCAGCCTGTTGTGCCATAACATATCGTCAGGCCCGTCGCTCACGGACAGTCTTTTTAGATCAAAAGGAGGAGCAGGCCTGGCAATTGTTCTCATCGTGCTCGGGCGAGAGACAGAGGTTACAAGACCTTGTGTTGGTCACTGTGTGGGAATTTAGCTCTACACCGTGGGCATTTTCTAAATGGAGTCCTTTCCATTAGCCGTAGACCTAAATGGCGTCGATAGGCCCAGTGGCCCGCGTCAACGACTGGAATCGAGTATTTGAGAAGCGCATCGAGGAGCATGCAAACGAAAACAATACCGTCGAGTATGCGACGGTGTGCAAGTCGAAAAGGTTTGGATATAATACGGTACCAAACCCGCGTGCTGAAGTTACATCCGAACCCGATGGCGGAAAAAAACTATCTGAGCATGGAGTCGATACCCATGCGCACTATCGTCCAAGGGAGGAGTCACCTATCTTGTGACTACAAGAGGCTTCTTCCAAGACAACAAGCTGAAAGCATCCAAGCCCAACACCAGATGGCAATCTATGCACAAAGTGTGAATTCTGCAGCTCATATGCCTTGAACTAAATGCTTTGGGGAACAATGCTCTTCACAAGTGAAAAAAAGGAGGAAATAGATCTTTGGATCCACTCCAGAAGGCGTGGAAAGAAAGGAACTGACACCAGCATGCCTAGGCGGCTCTTATATGTTCGGCTCTGTATGTCATTTTCAGAATGGAACGAGACAAACTAAGTTTGCTAGCAAGCAGGAGAACTGCTTTGAATTTTCCAGATTTATTCTGGTGCCAGTAGATATTTATAAGGTGAGGAATCTGGGTTAGAATTATCCATCAGAAGTCATAATTTCCTGATGTCTTGGCATCTACCCACACAACCTCTGGGCACACTCTTGCCTGTTTTTTTTTGTTTTTTAATGGTATCCTGCCACTATCCATCATTATACTTTAAGGCACCTTCCCTTCTCAAACCTCAAATAATAATACATTTGCTTCCACCAGTCTCTACACCATATACCACAATTTATGTAAAACATAACATACCAGGCATTACCCCATAATCTGAGAATTCTCTCACTGGATGAAGATGTATTCCTCGCTCAATATCAGAGCATAGATCCAGAAACATGCTGATAGCAGCCCTGTGAGTGTATTTCCAGGGCACCCTGCACTTCCCACATTGCTGTGATTTTCCAGAGCCTTGGCTCACAGTAGCGAAAGTGGTTGATAGCAGAAGAGAGACACGCGCATTCTATCCCGTCCTTCGTACTTGGGGAGGCTTAAGAAAGGTAGAAGAAGGTTGGCAATACAGACACCGCCAATACCCCCATCCTCATGTCTCAGGGGACCCAGAGAGGCATTGGATCGACATTTGCCGGAGCACTAGCTTGTGAGTCTGGGTTTTCACTGTTGTGACATCAGAAACAACGGAAAATGCACAGGAGTGGCTGTTAACTTAAAGATTCTACCAGGTTTCGCTTCATGCACCCTAGACATTGAAAACAATTATTAAAAGAAAGAAGCATATTTTTGGTATTGTTTCAATAGGGGAGGTCATATCACTTTTTTTACCTGTAAGGATTCCTGTTTGTTATACACTTCATGATCTTCCGGGGGTTTAATGAGGTAGCAATGATTACAACACTTCTTGAGTTCCATCATGACATTCAAAAACCCCGAGGTACTACCCTTAGAACCTTTACTCAAGGCTTTGTAGTTTCTGGTTAATATCCATCTAAAATAAAACAGAAGAATAAAAAGAGATTTATGCTTTGTAGGTCGAGCCACATCTGATAAGAAGTGAAAGAGAAACATTTTGTTGATGTAAATTAACTGCCATAAATGAAAATAAAATAAATAGGATAAAACAATTCTGGAAAGGCTTTCATACGACATTTCTATATATACATGTTGATAACACAAACAACTGTATTACACATATTAATATTCAAATTATGATAATTATGAGCACAAAAAGACTAGCAATCGTGAGAAAAAATCCAAAACTGTTTTTCGAACATTTTCTAAACTGGGTGGGCAGAAATGAGAATAAATGAGATTAAGCACTATTCCGCAGATCTTGAAACAACACTTCCAGTCAACGTATCTTACAGCAAATGACCTCCGGGCTAATCCATAAAAATAATCATTGTGAACGAAAAGTATTATGCTTATTTGTATGCATGTGTTTTTTAATTGTATTATTTATTGCCATTTTGTTGCCGTGGTTGGGGCATGAGTAATCCTGTAAACCAAGCCACAGATGTCAAAATCTCTTCCTCACAATGCTGGAAAAGTTCACAGCACTAAGGAGATTTATTTGATTTGCAATAGCTGGAGTACTGCAATCTCTTCTTGTTTGGTGATGTGGGTGATTGCAGCAGTCAACTTATGGTTAAGTTACACTTTACATTAAAATAGCCTTTTCTAGATCTTTAGCGACTTTGGCCTTGGTCGATGAATTTGCATATACCTTTCTTTAAAAAGTGAAGATGCATCTACATACATCTTAGATTAATTGATTCAAAAATATAGGATGGAGATTGCTCATATGATTTTCCCGTTTATTGATTTGGAGCTTTAAAGTTGCAAATTTCAACGTGCAGAATTGCTGATAGTGCACGTTTTCTTTGGTGGTGAATAGATCTAGCCAAGGCTCTCCTCACTGCTGAAGAGGCCTTCCACCACCTCGAAGTGAAAACGGCATTCGTGATCCAGCATGCACCAGTGTAGGAAAGTGGGTTTCTGTTGCAGTAACTGCCCACACACACTTTTTGCAAGACTAATGATGCACTTTTACTTGGTGTGCCCTGGGTCTAGGCCAATCAAGTTCCCAGGACCTGTGTTCTTTCCCCAAAACTAAACCCAATTGGTATCTCAGGCCACAAGTCAGCCCCTGGTAAATGGTACCACAGGTATCCAGGGCACTGTGACCAGAGAAAGCCTCTAAGGGCTGCAGCACCTATTTTGCCATCCTTAGAGGTCCTGTACCACTACTGATAGAGTTCACTTTTCGATACCCTAATTACCCATTGCTGATGTATGAGTTAGCATCATATGGCTAACTGATGAAGTTCGTATATGCACTTATGCTGAATTATTCCACTTGCTCCCTACGCATATTCAAATGTATGTGTGACCATATTACTTTCTTAGCTTAGCCTGTGTGCCACCATTTTGTGTAACCCTCTGTGCCTGCGGGCCTTGCTCGCTCATATGCCCCTCCCGCAGGAATACAGAAATGTACTAAGACAGCAGTTTTCATTTCTCAGCTTGCTGTGGCCGAAACTAACAAGTCCCTTTATCAGTAATGTTCTCATGCCCAGAGACGCCGAAGCCTAGCTCCATGGCCTTGAGTAGAGATAATGATGTATCCCTTGCAGGTGCAGATGCCTACTGTGTGAGAGCATTGTCCACTGGTCCGAGGCTCGGTAACTTTCCACAAGGGGCGTACCCCTTTTTGCTGTATTGCATTATAATGTATTGCTGTGATGCAGAGAGTCAGTCCTCTCGTTCGCACTCCTAGGAGTGAGGTCGGACAGGGCCCTCTCATATGAGTGTTATTTGGCCTAATAAAGACTTTTGTTTATTCTTCTCCACTGTCCGGCTGACTTCCTATATAGTGACTATAGGTGAGTGCGGTAAGTCACTCGGGTGGATTTGAGCCACGCTTATCAGATGGCGCCCGAACAGGGACCCCGCGATAAGGATCTTTCTCACCCGTAAGTGGGTAGCAGAAGACCGGGGACCCACTGGTCGGCACGGTGGGCCCGGGTACCCATCTGATGCCGAGCTTGGTTCTCGCAGCGCTGCCCCACCCTGCTGATCGGGAGAGGTCCCGGTTCGGATCTTACGCCGGGGTCCAGAAGGCGGAACTTGAAGCTGACCGTGTTGGTCCTGGCAGCCGGAGGTGGAGAACGGTAGAGGTCGGTGCCGCCTACAGAAGGTGAGTGGTCCACCTGTGATTGTTAAGGAGCGGGAGTGTTCCGGGAGACTAGAGTGTCTCTAATGGTTTGAGGGGCCGGTGTGCTCCGGGGAACTCAGAGTACGAGTTGGTGCTCTGACAGACTTGACGAGGTTGGGGACGTATTTAGATGTAATTGTTGGTAGCGATCCGACCGGGTGGTACTGTGGTGAAGGCGTGGCTCATTGTGGGTAGACTCCGGTGCTTACCCTGAACCCCTAGTGTGGTGGTTCAGTGGAGGTGAGATCTGGGTTTCCCGCGGTAAAGTGCGCAGTGATCCATAGTGCCGCACGGGCGGCGGATCTGTTCCCCGTCCTCAGAACAGTTAGTGTACTGTTCGGTCTGCGGTAGAGTCCAGGTTCCCCAGGACTTGGTCGACGGGCCTTGTCCCATTTGGTAACACGTGTTTGGAGATACTGTATATGTGCATGCGTGGTTTTTCGATGTATGTCTATATGTGTGAGTGAACGAGCTCGAGTTTGTGATTCAAGGTAACACAGTCTGTGGAGAAGTGCTACTTTTACATCGAAGTAAAGATGCCTTGTTTTAGTAAGTTACGATGTTTTGGATGTTGTTGTCGACCCTCAGATACTAGACTGGCTAAAAGCCAACCTGCCCCTCCTGAGGGCACTCCCAGCTTTGATATGTATGTCAAGCATGGATTGCCCCCGATTTTGTTTGGTACTTTATGGCATCGGTATACCGCTGATAATGTGGATTTGCAATGGCCTTTGACGGGTTCTTTTGAGGAAGAAAAATTGGATTATTTACAGGACAAATTGTTTGCTAGGCGTAGTCGCCAGAGCATGTTTGATTCCCTGAGATTGTGGCAGAAGGAAGCTCGGAAGCGTAAGATGAGAGAAGAGAAAGAAGCTTATAAAAAGTCCACCCAGACTATGGCGCAGAAGGCGAGAGAACACACTAAGAATGAGAATGAGCAGCGTTTGGAGCGCGCAGATAGGCTCTGCAGGTTGAAAGAAAATAAGAGTTATGTAGTGCGCGAAGACGACCCAGATGAGATGGAAGACATTTTGAATACCCGACCCCCTCCCCCTTATGCTCCACAGCCTTTGTATCCCTCCTTGCCACTTTCGGCCCCTAGTAGTGAAGTCCCGGGTCCTTCAGCCAGTGTCCCCCAACAATCTTCGCCCTCGACACCCCTCGTTTCCTTACTCCAGACCACCTCACCTGCACCCTCCCAATTTTCTTTGGCACTCCCTAGTGTTTCAGCTAGTACCACCCCCAGTCAGGAGATGCTAACGCCGAGTCGAGGCGCAGGTAGCGGATTACTCTCGCAGGTACGGAAGTTGCTCACGCGTTCTACGGTTGGTTTAGATGAAAAGAGTATGGTGGCTAATCAGGCATGTCAGTGGGCCAGGAATAATATTTATTCGTTTGAGGGTATTTGGTCCACTATGAAAGATTTTGAGCCTTTGATGCAGCAGCACGCTTTGTGGCATATGTCCAATGTATTGATACCGCTATGGAAGCAGGGGTATGGAGGTGTGGCTCCAGCGGTTTTACGAGACATACAGGCTGGAGCATATAGAACGAACACAGGGGTGAAAGAAGTGATGAGTAGTTTGCGTGCACTATTACAATACAGGAATGAATTACCCTCTGCCGGCACACCCCATTTCCCAGGTCTCCACCCAATGCGCGAGGTGCACCCTATTTTTCACCCCGAGGTCCCCGAGTTGCTAGATCCAGTAACGAAGGCTGTTACCAGGAACAGGATAGATGCGCATTTCCAGGAGCAATGGGTGTATACGCCATGGAAGAGAAGTGAGGTATTATCATTGAAGGCTCAGCTACCGGATTCTAGAAAGAACCCGACTGCCTATTACAAAGAGCTTACGGAAGCGGCGTCTTCTACTGTGATGACGTTGGCTGATGTTGAATTGTTTTTCGGACTTTTGGTCCCGGTTGATGTGTGGCGGCAAGTTAAAGGTACTGATCATACGGAAGAGTTGGGAGGTACATGGCAGGAGTTGCAGGATTGGGACAAGGAGCGTAAGCCAGGGGAGAAGCCGAAGGCTGAAATATTAGCTCTGCCAGGGCGCATAATAAAGTATATGCACTCTCTCATCCCCCCGAAAAAGGTAGATTGGGACAAGTTGATGGCTTGTAAGCAGAAAAAGGATGAAGCGGTCTCGGATTTCTTTACGAGGTTTGAGGAAACGTTTATGGATTTCAGTGGACAGGATGTGTCACAAGATGGCGGATTGCGGCTTTTTGTTAATAGGTTTGTTACGAACTTATTGCCTGAAATTTCAGCTAGACTGCAAGCGTCGGAGAGCACGTGGACAACGTCCTCTCCTTCGGGTATCCTCAGTATGGCGCAGTATTATGAACACAGGGAAAATGAAAGTAAGGACAAACAGGAAAAGAAGGCTAAGGATTTAAAGACGAGAGTTTTGTTACAGCAAGTGGCTAGAGGAAGGGGAAGAGATGCAGCGCCGAGTCGTGGGGGAGGTTTTGGGAGAGGTGAAAGTAGGGAGAGGCTGGGACCGAATCAGTGTGCGAAGTGTAAGCAGGAAGGGCATTGGTGGCGAGATTGCCCACTGCTTCAGTCGGGAGGCGGTCCAGGAAGAGGACGAGGACGAGGTAGTGGTGATTTTGGGAGACAGGCTGCGCGGTCAGAAGGAGGCGGGAGACCGGGAGGCAATTACTTTGACAATGGGGCAGATAGACAACAGTTGCAGAGGGGTGGTGGCCAGTATTATAACGATGATTACTCAGTGGACGATTTGACAGGGTTTTCCCACAACTAGGACAGCGTAGGACAGAGCATGGGACCAGTACTTATGGAAGTTGATCAGAGGGGACCTTATGTCGAAGCCGACTTATCGGGGTCTCAACAAAAATTTCGAGTGGATACGGGTGCAATGAAAAGTTCAGTGGCTCGTTCTCGGGTCCCAGGGGCGGCTCTGTCTGGCAAGAATAACATCTTCGTGGGTTTCGCAGGAACTCCGGTGATTAGCCCCATTTCTAAACCTCTCACGTTGACGATTGGCCCTTTTACTGTTGATTCACCGTTTCTATTGACATCCAATTGTGGGGAAAATTTGTTGGGCCTAGATTTATTAAAAAGGTTGCACGCCACCATCTATTGTTCTCCAGACGGTGTGTACCTTACTTTGGGCCCGAACGTTGCCCGCCCATTGCAGTGTTTTTCGAAAGATGACCCATTACCACCTGAATTCCAAGGCATACCCGACAGCTTGTGGGCTGTCAATGATACAGATGTAGGTAAAATGGATATTGCTCCGGTGACAATAAGAGTGAAAGTGGGAGCGAAATTGCCCAGAGTTCCACAGTACAGGATTCCGAGGGAGGGGGAGAAGACCCTGTTACAAATAATACAAGATTTAATACGGTCTGGTGTAGTGGAAGAGACTGATTCGAACATATGCAACAGCCCTATTTTACCTATCCTCAAGAGACGGTCACCTGAGGCTACTGATAATACCCCTGATGTTTATAGATTTGTGATTGATTTGCGACATGTAAATAGGGTAGTGGAGCCACAGTACCCGGTGGTCTCGGACATTACAACGATATTGACCATGATCCCCCCTTCGGCTAAATATTTTTCTGTCCTAGACTTGAAAAATGCTTTCTTCAGTATCCCAGTACATGAAGAGAGCAGGTATCTCTTCGGATTCTCATTGGCTGGCCGAAGCTTCCGCTTTAAGAGAATTCCTCAGGGGTACACTGAGAGTCCGAGCATCTATAGTCAAGCGTTGAAGGCACAATTGGATGAGCTGGAACTTCCACCTGGCAACGTCATGTTGCAGTATGTGGATGATATCCTGATAGCATCGGATGACGAACAGGGTTGTCGGGATGCTACTGTGAAATTACTGCACCATTTGGCTAAAAGAGGGCATAAAGTGTCCCTTCCGAAACTTCAATACTGTCGAACGGAGGTCACCTACCTCGGTCACCTCCTTTCGAAAGTGGGGAGGAGATTGACGCCAGAGCGCATAAAAGCGATCACTAACATGCAGGTACCTAACACGCAGCGAGAGGTGCGCGCGTTCTTGGGCATAACATCGTATTGTCGCCAGTGGATACCTAACTATGCGTTACTAACAAAACCCCTATTGTATCTGACTACCAAGGAAGTGCGCGAACCCCTACCCTGGACCCCCGCATGTCAAGAAGCGTTTGAGTCACTAAAAACGGCCTTATGTTCTGCGCCAGTTCTTGGGACACCTGATTACCAGAAGCCTTTTGTTCTTTACGTACATGAGGCGGAAGGTTGCGCGTTGTCTGTCTTAACTCAGTGTTTTGGGGGGAAGCAGAGACCTTGTGCTTATTTCTCTGCCATGCTCGATAATGTGGCAAGAGCGCTGCCGAGCTGTCTGAGAGCCACGGCGGCTGCTGCGGTCTCCATAAGACAATCGGCAGGGCTTGTACTGGGAACAGACCTCACAGTCATGGTACCGCATGCTGTGGACATTTTGCTGAACAGGACACAGACGCAGCACTTAACTAGTGCTCGTCTTACGGGTTATGAGATGACTCTTTTTGCACCCCATGTCACGATCAAAAGGTGTGCTACACTGAATCCCGCCACCTTGTTACCTATCCCCACAGACACAGATACAGAAGACGATGACATACATGATTGTTTGTACAGGACTGAAGAGGAGACAAAGGGGAGGGTGGATTTGACAGACAGGCCCTTGGACGAACCAGACGGGAAGTTGTATGTGGATGGGTCCTGTTTTAAATTACCAGACGGTACATCGACAGCAGCATATGCAATAACAACATTACAGACGGTGGTGGAGACTTCTAGGATACCTTACAATTCTGCCCAGGCTGCGGAGATTATTGCCTTACTGAGAGCATGTGAATTGAGTGAGGGGCTAGACGTGAACATTTATACTGACAGCCAATACGCCTTTGGCGTGGCTCATAATTATGGGCGACTTTGGGCAGAACGGGGATTTCTGACTTCTCACGGACAACGCATACAACATGGTCCACTGATATTACGACTGCTAACGGCACTGACACTACCCAAACGATTGGCTGTGATAAAATGTAGCGCACACAAGACAATAGTGGATGATGTAGGACGAGGAAATGCTTTCGCTGATAAGACAGCAAAGGAAACTGCTAGAGAAAAATTACCACGGATGTTTGTGGCAGGACCAGCTAGATGGGTCCCAGATGTTCATATGTTCGCAGACACTGTACAGAGTGTCAAGAACATACAGGGCAAAGCGACAGACGAGGAATTGAGAGCATGGAAGGATGGGCAGGGACGACTGGATGCGGATGAATGTTGGACAGATGTGACAGATAAGAGACGATGGTTGCTCCCGAATGCGTATGTTCTTCCAGTAGTGACGATGGCGCATGGGCCTGCCCATGTTAGCGCCAAGGGCATCTGTAAACTGTTAGACCCGGTGTGGAGCAATAAAAATATCTCTAAAATGGCCACTCACCTGGTTCGTCAGTGCATGGTGTGTTTGAGACACAATCCTGGAAAGGGTACTCCTGTCCCAACTGGAAATTTTGCACCCCCTTCTTTCCCTTTCGAGGTGATCCAGATGGATTACATCGAAATGGAAAGGGTCAATAACTTGAAGTACGTCCTTGTAGTCGTATGTGCCTTTAGTAGGTGGGTGGAGGCGTACGCTACGAAAGATTGCACAGCCATTTCTACCGCAAAAATGTTGATAAAGGAGTATTTCTCCCGTTTCGGGTTACCTAGGGTGATCTGGAGTGATAATGGTACGTCCTTTAATGCAGAATTAGTGAAACAAATATGTAAAGGTTTGCACATTTCCCAGAAATTCCATTCAGCCTTACATCCCCAGGCAGCAGGACTTGTGGAGCGGTTTAACGGCACGCTCAAGCTAAAGATGGCCAAAATATGTGAGAGTACAGGTCTCCGTTGGCCAGACGCACTTCCCCTAGCTTTGCTTTCAACGAGAGTCACTGTGAATGCAAAAATGGGCGTCTCCCCCCACGAGGTGGTATTCGGCCGTCCGGCCAATATCTGGGGAGTGCCCAGGCCTAAAGGTTTTTCTGAAGTGCCATACCCTTTGTTGACAGATTATCTGTATGCTTTGACTAAAGATCTCCGTTCTATTCATCAGCAGGTAGCAGACACTCTGAAGCCATTGCCGGAGGGGCCTGGACATTCCATCCACCCAGGGGACTGGGTGGTCGTAAGAAGATATCAGCGGAAGTCTTGTCTGGAGCCGAGGTGGTCGGAACCGCGCCAGGTGCTCCTCACCACGCGCACAGCACTCCGGGTCGACGGAAGGAAGGCGTGGACGCATGCCTCACATGTGAAAAGAGTCCCGCTCCCGTTGCCCTATGACAAATGGGTACAGGATGGCATCGCTGACGAAGAGAATGAGTCTATTCCGAGGTATGTTCCTTTCTCGGATGCTTCACTGATTGGAGAAGAGCGAAGCGGAATAGAGAATTCAGTGAGCTCTACTACTCCTGTTGCCACTAGTGAAGAGACACCAGAGAGTTCAGCATCTGCCACAGATTCACCTGTTTTGTTCACTGACCCCGAAGTGCCAGGGAGCACCCGTTACAATTTGAGGCCCCGAAGAAAATAAGTAACAGTGCTGAAATATGATGGACTAAACACTGGAAGAAGGGCTTAGTGGACATTCTGAATAAGAAGATTTAGTGGTAGGGATGGACTTGTAAGAGCCCTGGTGTTTAGCCGAAGATTGTGTGCTATGAGACTATAGAGTGGTGCGGGGCCCGAATTAAGTGCTTCCCTTGTTTCCTAAATTGTTGAACAGCGACGTTGGAGCTAGGTATGGACGGTAAAAGCCTGCCTGTGAGGCTTTGAAGGACACAGGGAGAAGATCCCTTTTAAGGGTTGAAGAACCCCTCTGGCCGGTTGAGGATTGTCTGGGACTATTTTTTTTTTTTAGTAGAAGTGTTTTTTTCATTTTTTGATTTTTGATATATTTTGAACGAGTATTAAGAATGTATCCCTTTGGGCGGCCCATTCCTGATGAGGAGCAGCCTTTCGCGGCTCCTCCAAGACCTGTGCCTGATTCCCCCTGGTTGGCCCTTCCCCGAAAAGGAAAGATTGTGGTCATAATTATTGTTTTGATTGCCTTTTTAGTGACTCTTGGAATATTGTTTTTCCTAGATAAAGCTTACCCCGTTCATGTGTTTGCACCCACACCCACTGCCGTTCCTGAACATAATATGATTACTGTTGATTATGGTGAAAGAATGTTACGGAAAAGTTATAAGGACAATGTTTTTATTAAGACTTTGCACCATGCACACGCCACTACCAACTTGACAGATTGTTGGGTTTGTGGGCTTTTACCTTCTGCTGCCTACAAGAAAGACAGATTCCTTGCTCTCCCTTTGACTCCGGTGAATAGTTGTGTGGGGTGGTATACTCTTATAGGTCTTGTTAAATATTTCCAGCAGCCAGACTCCCTGACTCCTCGACTACAGAATAGGGGGTGGACAATGACAATGCGAGTACGCCCTCTGCCTCCTTCTTCCCTCGGACGAATATATACTGATGGACGTTTTGACCAGACTTTTATAGAGACATGTGAGAAAAGGCTGGGTCGATTCCTGACACCAAATGATACTGACAGACTTAGGGATAGTTTCCTGAAATTGAATGCCACTCTGTCCTACAGGCACCCCCCGAAGAGTAACAACAGTTCCAAGTCTCTGATACCCCTGGCTGTGGTGGGTCCTTCTCCATTTTTCTGTATAGAAGGAAGGGGTCCCATAAAAGTTGGTAATAGCTCCTGTAATGTGACTGCTTCAATACGCTTGCCCGTTAGCCCCTCTTTGATTGCCCCACCCAGTATCTATTTCGTTTGCGGTGATAGTGGATACTTATGGTTGCCCGAGGGTTGGGGTGGGGTGTGCTACCTGGCCTATATGATTCCCCCTGTGTATGTGGCTCCCTCCGATTACCACAAAACTCATCGTCGATTCCCCAGTCCTCAGGAGCAGCCACAAGAGCAGCGCAAAAGGAGGGAACTTCAGGTAGATGACGTCGATCAGACAGACACCTCGTACCAACAATGGACTGATTTTCTAAGGGTCTGCTTCCTTTCTGGGGTCCAATATTTAACAGCAGAGCTATTAGACGACTGTCTAGGGTAATGGAAAAGGTGGTTCTAACTGAAGCCGACATTACGACTAACATATCTGTTGAGATTCAGGCTATGAGATTATTTACGATCCAGAACAGGATGGTGCTTGACGTCATATTGGCTGATAGGGGCGGGGCCTGTCGCGTCATCGGGACGTCTTGCTGTGTTTATATACCTGACTCCGCCCCGACTGTTAACTTGGCAGTACAGAAATTACATAGATTAGCGACTGAACTACATCAGGATAATGGGACATGGTCCCTACAAGGGTGGCTCTGGGGTGCCTTCTCTTCCTGGGGTTGGAAAATATTGATGGGTTTGGTTGGTGTGGTGAGTGTAATTCTAACTTGCTGCCTTTGCATATACTGCCTCCCTCCATGTTGTTCAATGTGTGCTGCGAATATACGTCCGAAAAAGAAGTTACCTGGTCAATATACCACTTCTATGATTACTGAAATTCCTGCTGATGCAAGTTGGTTGATGTTCATTGCAGAAGATGTTCTAGATTAAAGAAATAAAGTCCTGCCCCTAGACTGGATGTCGGCGCTACCTTTTGGCAAATAAATGAGGCCATAGTTAGCCAATGATGCTAAAAGGAGGGTCTGATAGAGTTCACTTTTCGATACCCTAATTACCCATTGCTGATGTATGAGTTAGCATCATATGGCTAACTGATGAAGTTCGTATATGCACTTATGCTGAATTATTCCACTTGCTCCCTACGCATATTCAAATGTATGTGTGACCATATTAGTTTCTTAGCTTAGCCTGTGTGCCACCATTTTGTGTAACCCTCTGTGCCTGCGGGCCTTGCTCGCTCATATGCCCCTCCCGCAGGAATACAGAAATGTACTAAGACAGCAGTTTTCATTTATCAGCTTGCTGTGGCCGAAACTAACAAGTCCCTTTATCAGTAATGTTCTCATGCCCAGAGACGCCGAAGCCTAGCTCCATGGCCTTGAGTAGAGATAATGATGTATCCCTTGCAGGTGCAGATGCCTACTGTGTGAGAGCATTGTCCACTGGTCCGAGGCTCGGTAACTTTCCACAAGGGGCGTACCCCTTTTTGCTGTATTGCATTATAATGTATTGCTGTGATGCAGAGAGTCAGTCCTCTCGTTCGCACTCCTAGGAGTGAGGTCAGACAGGGCCCTCTCATATGAGTGTTATTTGGCCTAATAAAGACTTTTGTTTATTCTTCTCCACTGTCCGGCTGACTTCCTATATAGTGACTATAGGTGAGTGCGGTAAGTCACTCGGGTGGATTTGAGCCACGCTTATCACTACACTCACACACTGCCTTTGCAGGCTGTGTGTTTTGGTGAAGAACAAAGTGAAGAGTTGATATGGGGTACACATCCCTGTGTTCCATGACTACAACCCATTGCCCTGGCATAGATCAGTCACCCCTCTAGTCGGGTGCACTATACCAGTGGTGAGGGTACAGGTGCATGAGCCATGTACCCCTACAGTGTCCAAGTCCATTCTTACACATTATAAGTGCAGTGCTGCCATTAAGAGTATATGGTGCTGGGAGTTTCTCATTACGAACTCAACAGCACCATAATGGCTACAATGAAAACTGGGAAGATTGGTATCAAACTTCTCAGCACATTAAACCCACACTGATGCCAGTGTAGGATTTAATGAAAAATGCACACAGATGGCATCTCAGAGGTGCACCCCGAAAACTAACCGACTTCTAGTTTCCCAACTGAGTGGCTGCTTAGGCTGCCAACAACAGACATGTTTACGGACCCTGGGTCAAGAGCCTGCTGCTGTCAGGTGTTTGAAACAATGCACATCCTGGGATGAGGTGCCAAGTCTACTCCCCCAGGATAGGCAGGGTTCACAATGGGGAAGCTTCAAAGGCATGCCACCTTTGTGAGCAACCCCAGACCATGTGCTGCTTTCAGCAACTGGTTCCCACTGGTTCTCCCCTCACTTCAGGCGGGAGAACTGGCGGGAAAAACAAATGTGGGGGATAGAAGTGTGCCCACCTCTGCCAACTCTACCCCTCAGGTGGGGGAGGCGAGGTGAAGCACAACTCCAAGTCCCCGCTGCCTTGAGAATGAGGGGACCCAACTAACCAGGGACTGGCCCATGCCCCCCTCCCACTGGAGGATGGCACATTAGGGGTGAACCCACGCCTGGGAAGGAACCCATTGGTCCCTGCCTTTTACCTACCTGTACAGCCCCTTAATCTAGTATTTTGAGGGTAGGCTGAAACTTGCTTCCTCAGATCGACAAGAAACAAGAAGAAAACAAGAAGGACTGAACAGCTGTGCAGCAGCTAACAAGAGTAAGACACCACTGACTTGCCCCAGCGCTACAGGCCTGTCTCCCCTCGAACCTGCTCCTGAGAAACCCCGGTGTGCCATGCGGCCAGCAACCTCAAACACCTCGGAGGACCTGCCTGCCTTTACTTCCAAAGACTGCTTCTCCTGTGAACACCGGACTTGTTCAACTGCAAACTCTGGCAGCAGACGGAGACCGCGAATCTAGCCCACTCTGCACCCGCCAAACCCAGCCCGCTCTTGAGTGGAAAAACACCACAAGGAGGTCACCCCAGCGATCCTGACCCGAGATCCGGTGACCCCTGACCTGCCTCCAGCCGACGCCTGCAGCCTAAATCCAGAAGCCCCTCCGACCGCGACCCGGAGCTGGTAAGAAAATCCGAACCCAAAAGGCACCCCTGCACCCGACACCCCACGGCCTTGTGTGCCCACACCACGGTGCCTAAACAACGTTTAACTTCCCAACTTACCTCTCGAAGTAGTGGTCGCACCCAGAAGTCCTTTGTCTCCCTGCCTGCAGTGCTTTTACAAACCGGAGGTTCTCCATTGAAAACAACAGGGCACCCGACCTCGAAACAACACCCTGCACCCGGACCCCCTAGTGCCGCTGAGGGTGCAACTTTTGCGCTACTTTGTGTCCCCATTTGCCCTGACCTAAACCAGAAGAGCTGTGCTCCCACAACACAGTGGCCTGCCTGCTTGCGACTCCTTGTCAGGAGGAGGAGCATAACCTGTAGTCTGGGAGTTTGCTCTCTTACGTGCATTAGACACAACTAATGAGTCCAATGGCAACTGTCCTCTTATATAAGTAGGGTCCATAGGTGCCGGCCTATAGTTTTTTTTTCAATTCTAGGGTTTAACACCCTTGCTCTGGTGGTCTCCTTAAAAATGTCATCAGCATGCTTAAGGACCCCTTTCAGCATGGGCAGCGTCTTGACGGTTCTTTCCGAAGTGGAAAAGGTGTCGACCAGAAAATCTTCCTCAATAGGGTCAGCATGTAGTTGCACATCATGGTTACCTGCCGCTCTTTCAATAAGGGCGTTAAAGGCAGTAGTGTCCTCAGTAGGAGAAGTTTTTACATTGTATGTATGTGTGTCAGGGGCATTCTGTGGATCCCTTGGCTCAGCTGGGTCTGCCCATGGTTGGTTCTGATCGTCGGGATCAGTGTCCACATGAAAGTGTCATCCTCCTTATCGTCATCCCCTGCATCCACATCTGAGTATGTGGGTGAAAAAGACTGAGGTTCTTGTCCATAGGACTGCAGAGGTTCCACAAGAACTGGTGATGTGGTTGAATCCCTCTTCTTCTTTAATGGAATCTTATATGACTCCATGGGTGTTTCTGGTATTATTTTCCTCTTATACATGGATAGTCTACCAGTGTCCGAGTCGATGAACTGCCTCGACTCCTGTTCTTCAGGCTCTTCTGTAGCCCCTAGTCCCATCGACACTCCTTTAATAGCTCCAATACCTTTTTTCGGTTCGAACATTTTCGGTCGCACCATCGGTGGCAACCCGAATTTGATTGGTGTTGATGCGGTCTGAATTTTTCCGACCAACTTCGGGGTTGGGGCCTTCCTTGGTCCGACCGCTGCAGCCTTTTCTTTGATGCGTTGGAGGGACTCAGACACCTGTTTGGATACGAATGGGGTCGGCTGCGTCGACTCGACAGGGTCCTTGGAGCCAGTCTTTGTCTTGGTTTTGGGCCTTGCCCGAGGATCGACCCCCTCTGTCGGTTCGAGCCTTTTGTCTGCGTCGACTCTTTCTGGCGCCGACTTCTTTGGTTCGACAGCCTTGACCTTGGTCTTCGGTGCCCCAACCTTCGGCTCGATGACCTTTTTGAACTTCTCGGTATCGATGGCCTTCTTCTGTTTCTTCGACTCTGAGGGGTTTGAGGCCTTGGAACCGACCAGAGTTAGCTGCACTTTTGGTTTCGTTTTTGGTAGTGATGCTTTCGGTTTCGATTTCTTAGGATCGACCGATGGCTCTTTATATATGTCCGTATCCGGGCCTTTATACGGGGCTGTAGAACGATTCGATAGATCTTGGGTAAGGCCTTGTGGCGATCCCTCGACCTGAGCCTCATTGAGTACTTCATTGTCGGCCCCCGTATCAACAGTTGGGCCTAGCTCCTCGCCTGAGCTATCTTCTACGGCCCCAAGGGCCTCTGTGTCGTCTCCTACCTTATCGACGACGTTTTCTTCTTCTTCCAATATCTCTTCATCTTCGGCATCATACTCGGAGTCATGCTCCGAAACAGGATCTGAGTGTTCTTCCTGAACCTCCAGATCAATGACCTCTTCTTCTTCGGTCCCGAAGATGTTTTCTGGATGAGGCGCTGATCTCTGCGACTCTAATCGAGCCGCGCGTCGAATCCGAAGAGTTTTCTTCGACCTGAACCGGGCACAGGCCATACAGTTGGCTCTGTTGTGATCCGGGGACAGGCACTTATTGCACACCGGGTGGACATCGATGTGCAGGTATTTTGCATTGCAAAGTGGACACCTCTTGAATGGGCTTCTTTCCATCGTAGATCGAAGATCGGGTCGAGTGTGGAAAGAAAAACCGTCTGATTCCTCAATGTCCTCTCGAAGCAAAGTTACCGGTACCGAACGAAACGATACCATCCGAACCCAATGGCGGAAAAAATCAATCTGAGGATGGAGAGGATGCCCATGCGCACTGTAGTCCAGGAGAGGAGCCACCTATCTCGTGATACTTCGAAGACTCTTCCAGGACAACAATGTGCAATCATCCGGACCCAACACTAGGCGGCAATCTATGCACAGATATGAATTCAGCAGCCCAAGTGCCTCGAACATGCCCATTTAGCTCCATGTCGGAGTTGGGAATGACTATGGGGTGGCACTGCTGTGAGAGCATTCGCTGGGGCATCTGCACTGGAGGGGCGCCCAGGAAGGTCTCAGTCCCGCAGGTGGCTCCACTTCGAATTCAACACTGAATCGTTGGGGCCCGATTGGCGCCGAGGACAAACCCACCAGTGAGTATCCAGGGGGGCCCCACCTGAGGCCATGGGGCCCTAAGGCACACCAGAGCGGCCAATCTGTCCAAATATGAGGTGCATGGCCTAATAAAATTCCTTCAGTTAGACGGAGGTTGCTCCAGGGTATGGAAGCTCAGAGCAGACCCTGACTCTGGCTTTGCCGAAGCGTGTTGCCTGGAGTGCCGATGCACTTGCACCTCATCATAAAACTGAACGGGCCCAGGACCTTCTGAAAGACCAGGATCCTGAGAGTCCCCACATGGCAAGGAGTTTCAGGGAATTCACCCTCAAAGCCTTCAGGTGCATTGGGCGGCAGTCCTTGCAGATCTTAGATAAACCAAGTGTGGGCCCCTCACAGACATCTGCCTGTGACAGGCACCACATGGTTCGAAACTGGACGGTATTTTTGGAGACACTATGTCACACTAGGAGAGAAAATCTCTCGAAAAAGGGTTTTAAAAAAGTCGAGAAAAAAACAGTAAAAGTAAAACAAGCATTAGAAATGCAATAGGTCTCGGATTTTTTTGAGTTGGAGGTACTGGAATTGTAAATGGCAATGCGTTTTAGCCATGTGTTATGTAGTGTATGCATGTGGTGTGTAGTGAAAAATGTGTGTTGGATTGGAATAGTAGGAATGGTGGCATGCTGCACTTTAGATGAATATGTTTAAAAGTAAAGGGCATCATATTGCGATTGCTACAATAGTTAATTGTGGATGCGTTAACAATTGATGTCTGCACTGATGGGTGGTGGTGTGTGTGCCTGTAGAAATTGTGCACATATGGCTGGAGGTGTGTGTGCTTGTTAAAAGCGTGCACAGATGGCTAGTGGTGTGTGTGCTTGGTGAAAGGGTGCACTGACAGCTGGTGCCGAGTACGCTTAGTGAAAGCATGCACTGATGGCTGGTGGTGAGTGTGACTGGTGAAAGTGTGCACTGATGACTGGTGATGTGTGTGTGTTTGGTGAAAGCATGCACTGACATTTGGTGTTGTGTGTGTGGTAGAAGCTTGCATTGACGCCTGGTGGTGTTTGTGCTTGATGAAAGCGTACATTGATGGCTGGTGGTATTTGCGCCTGGTGAAAGCGTGCACTGACGGCTGGTCGTGTGTGGTTGTGTGAGTGGTTGTGTGTGTAGCGGTGAGAGTGTGGTGGTGAGTATGTGGTGGTGACTATGTGGTGGTGAGTGTGTGGTGGTGAGTGTGTGGTGGTGAGTGTGCGGTGGTGAGTGTGTGGTGGTGAGTGTGTGGTGGGGAGAGGCTGGTGTGTGTGAGTGTGGTATGTGTGTGTGGTGTGTGTGGTGTGGTGTGTGTGGTGTGGTGTTTTGTAAGTGGTCTTATGTATGTGAGTGGTGGACTTAGTTTGAGTGTTCGTCTCTTGCACTCACACAGTGCCCCTACACACTCATACACTGCTCTCCCTGCACACTCACACTGTTCACCCTGCATAGTTTACACTGTTCATCCTGTACACTCACACACTGTGCACCCTGCACACTCTCACACACTGCAGTCACTGTCACTGCACTCACTGTTACTCTGCAGTCACACTCACTCTGCAGTCACACTCACTCTGCAGTCACTCTCCAGTCACACTCACTCTGCAGTCACGCTCACACTGCAGTCAGTCTGCAGTCACACTCACTCTGCAGTCAATCTGCACTTGCACTCACTCTGCAGTCAATCTGCACTCGCACTCACTCTGCAGTCAATCTGCACTCGCACTCACTCTGCACTCACTCTGTACCTGCACTCACTCTGCACCTGCACTCACTGTACACTCACTCTCCAATCACACTCACTCTGCAGTCACTCTGCAGTCACACTCACGCTGCAGTCACTCTGCAGTCACACTCACTCTGCAGTCATTATGCACTTGCACACACTCTGCACTCACTCTGCACCTGCACTCACTTTGCACTCACTCTGCACCTGCACTCTCTACACACACTCTGCACTGACACTCATTTTGCACTCACTCTGCACTTACACTCACTCTGCACTCACTCTGCACTGACTCTGCACCTGCACTCACTTTGCAGTCACTCTGCACTCACGCTGTACTCTGCACTCACTCTTTCTGCACTCCCTCTCCCTCAGTGAGTGCAGAGTGAGTGCCCTCACTCTGAACTCACTGACTGTGCACCTGCACTCACCCTGCACTCACTTTGCAACTGCACTCACTCTGCCCCTGCACTCACTCTGCACTCAGCACTCTGCACTCACTGTCACTCTACACTCATTTTGCAAACATTCTGCACTCACTCACACTCTGCAGTTACTCACTCTAACTCTGCAGTCATTCTGCACTCACTCTGCACTCACTGTCCCTCTGGCAGTCACTCTGCACTCACTGTCACTCTCACACTCATACTCACTCTCACACTCATACTCACTCTCGCACTCATACTCACTCTCGCAGTGACTCTGCACTCACTGTCACTCTTGCACTCACTCTGCACTCACTGTCACTCTTGCACTCACTCTGCACTCACAGTCGCTCTGCACTCACTCTGCACTCACAGTCGCTCTGCACTCACTCTGCACTCACAGTCACTCTCACTCTGCACTCACTGTCACTCTGCACTCACTGTCACTCTGCACTCACTGTCACTGTCACTCTGCACTCACTGTCACTCTGCACTCACTGTCACTCTGCACTCACTATCACTCTGCACTCACTCTGCACTCACTCAGCACTCACTCAGCACTCACTCAGCACTCACTCAGCACTCACTCAGCGTGTTATATGGCAGCCAACAAGTTGTATACAACGTGGCGGCTTACACAGATGGCACCCGAAGAACAGAATTTATTAATAAAATTCCACATTATGCTTTAACAAGACGCATATAAAGAGATGCACATACAACCACAAAAACGCAGATAAAGTAAACACAGACACGCACATACAGACACGAGATGTACATACAAAAACAGAGATACACATAAATAGAGAGACACGTACACACTAAGACACAAACACAAGCAGAGATGCACATATAGAGACTATAGAGGCAGAAGTGCATACACATAGACACACACAAACACATTCATGCACTTTCAGAGACATATTGCACATACAAAGACAGTAATACACATACACACCCTGGGCCCTAGAGACATGGGAAACCCAGTGAACCTTGATAATTCCTGTACTTTACTGTTCATCCACTTGTGAATGGGGGACCATTCTCCTTGCTTGCTCTATGGCCCTTGACACACTTGGTATTATGATCGGCATTCAATCAATCATGTTTCAACTCGCTGGGTCTTGTGACTTTAAGAGGCATCCAGCGTGAGAAGTTACAACATAGCTCAAAACGCCAGCACACATCTTCAAAGAAACACTCTAGACTGCCTGATGCTGGCGATTGCCACGTGTTGGGCTGAGTAAAGGGACTTAGAGCAGACATCTTCAAACTGTGGGGTGTGTCCCCCTAGGGATCCGTGGCTGTGTTCCCGGGGGAATGCAAATGTCTCAGTGAATACTTGTAAATTAAGATGGAGTGAAAAGCGTTACCGTGTTTATTTGGTGTGTTTTCAGGCTGTCTTCATGTACATGCAACCATTAAATGTAAGCATAGAAACTGCGATCCTAAGTTGCCTGAGTGCCGGAGTCACCCAGGCTGGAGGCGGGTCAGTGACCTGCAGAACAATTAGCAGGCATTTTTCTCATGTTAAATCGTCGCAGGACTGAGCTGGCTACATTGCGCCCCAGAAGCGAACTTTATCGCACCTACTAAATACCAGGTGGCCACAAAATCTGCAAATTGTATAAATGTGACCCCTGTACAAGCGTATTTTGAGGGGCTGCATATTGTAGCTCAGTCGAAATGACAGCCAAATCGGTCCTTATCTCGCGAAATAACTGGGACATTTATGAAAAGAGCATTTAATGCTTGTACGACACGTGCGCACAACTTTCTAATGTTCGTTTTTTCAATGCTGGCCCTGTTTTTAACGTATATTCATAATCTGTGCGGACTTTGCCCGTGTTGCAGCTGTAGCGCCACTTTTTCTAAAGCGCCAATGCCCTAAAGGCATGGTATTAGTTTACATTGCCTGTGAAATGTCAAGGAGGCGTCTCACCTGAGGATTCAACGACTCTTGAAAATCGCACAAAAGCATCTGATGTTCTGTTCCACCTCACTTACACAATATCCACAGTTTGGTGAACTACCTCGCCTGTGCTTTGATGTGCTGTCTACCTGCCTGCTCCTGCTGCGTCACTGACAGCGTGCCTCTCATCCATTCTCCCCTCGGAGTCATAGCGGTCTGTCACTCTCTCCTGGGCTTCAGACGTCTCCATTTCATGCTCAGCTTTGTCGGCAGTATCTGTCTCCTCATCGCATCCACAGCTCACTCACACACATGTGAAAACCAGCTCTTCAAAGGCCAACACTTACACATGAAAGGATGAAGACGAACGCTCGCCCACCAAACTCACTGCAGACTGGTGAACGCGCCCGGAACATCTGGGTTCAATCACCGCGGCACCCTGACAACTCATAATTGACAATTTATTGAACTCCCCTGCGCGTAACCGCACAGAATATGCAGGAAGTGCACAGACTGAAATCCATATGGCCTATTGCGTGAAGGCTACTAGAAACACAGCACTGCGAGGACCAATTAGCATGCAGATGCCAAAATAAAGTACGGAAAAATCTCGCGCAGTGAGGAATTTTTACTTCACTATTCTGAACCCCGTAACAAAACGGCTCAGAGCTCCGCCCCACTTCTGACGAAGTGGTGTCGTAGGCCGAGCCCTAAAAATGACTACGGGTAGGTTCTCATGGTTCACATGAAAAGAAAAGAACCAACGTCAGCATCCCAGGGTGGTGCCTATACGGGTATTGTGCATGTCATTTCTGGCGCTGCTGACCCAGAGCCAAATGACACCACCTACTTGTGTGCAGGGTAAACTGTTTGAAAACTTACAGATCTGGTCTTATGCCAGGGGAATATTCTAAGGTGCGGAATCTGCAACTATAAGTCTCTATCAGATGACAGGGTGCATGGGTGACACTTGTATGCAGCCCAGTTTCTTACTTTCGGAGTGGCGCAACAATGCTGGAAAGCAGCACAATGCAACCTACCAGTGCAGAGGAGGACTTTAAAGTTTCTGGACCAGGTCTGACACCTAGGGAATATTCACATGGAGAGGAATCTGCGGCTGGAAGAATCCATCAGAAGAGGATCCAGTCTTCGACAGGATTTTATCATACTAGGTGGTGCTTCAGGCAATTATTAGTGGTGGTTGTAGAAAGCAGGCTCTGTATACACTTTACCTAACTAAGGTAGTGTATGCACAGAGTCCAGGGGAGTCCCAAGAGGTATAACAGAGCCTAAATTAAATAATGACTAAAGCTCTCTTTTTGGTAGTACGGACGTGTAGTTAGGCTTGCCCAGAAGGTGGGTTAGAATTTATTGAAGTCACTCAATCAAGGACTGATTACACACACTCAGAGACAGAATTCAGACCAATTAGGTAAGTATAAAAATATATAATTGTATGTTATTTTGTAGAACCAAGTAGGACTTGGCACATGTAATTAAGAACACTTTCAAATGCAAAGCTGTACACAGAACTGCAATTGTGGATTGTATTGGAATCATTTACAGGTTTGAATTACTTTTATAACAGTTTTAAATACAGTGATTACTTTTGATTACTTATAGATTTTTTTCCAGTTACTTATTTAGAGCACAGTTACTTTCTTTTCATGGAAAAGTGCAACTTGACAGAGAAAATTTTTCGGAACAAAAAAAAATCACAACATTGGTTCCTATGGGGAAAAGAAGGTTATTTCGCAGGTGCAGTGTGCCAAAAGAACGCCGGGGACCCTGTGGCTTCCAATGGAGACGATTAGTTGGGCAAAGAAGAAACCTGAGAGGCCTCAGCAACTTTCTTCTCATACCCCCAAAGAGACAAACAAAAAGCCCCTGCTTTCTCCTTCTTGTGCTAGGCCTCCAAAATCTGGAATTCCCTACCAGCAGATCTCAGACCCAAACTCTCCTTCATTACCTTTTAGAGAAGACTAAAGGATCTCCTCCTCGCTCAACACCTTTAACCCCGTGGACAATATATCACAGCTCTTTTTAGCAGCCTACTATCAAGTCCTTCTCGACTCTATAATCTGCCTTATGTACGTACGCTGTCCATTTGTTTTGTCAGTCTGTTTTTTTATTGCCTGTGTACGGATTGTAAAGAGATCTGATACCCCAAGGTCAAGCCAGCGCTAGATAAAACTCTCTAAATAAAGATGCTGCAAGCTTGGGGAAGGAGGTTTCCTGTGGGCGACCACCGGCTGGAGAGGTAAGTTGCGTTCTTGGGGAATGCCTGTATACCCTGGTTGGGCCACCCCAGGCCGAGGGGCGCTGGGTGCAGGGGTGTCTTTTGGCATTGGATTCTTCTTGTGTCTATACAATGGGAGTCAAGAGGGAAATTATACGGCTAGGTCACCCTCCACTCAATCTATCCAAGAAATACAAAACCTAGTCCTCAGGGCATTTATCATTACAAGTCCGTGTACACAAGTGGATTGCCAGAAAGATCATTCCACCCACACTTCTAATTCTAGAAATTGTTTGGCGTGTATCAGACGAATGCCAAAGTTAAAAGGGCCAATCTCTGATAAACATATAGCTAAACAACACAGTACAAACATCCACTAGAAGGACAACACTTGAAAAAATGTGTGAATAGCTAGATGACACCTCACGGGCGCACCACCAATGGGACCCCTGGCTGGTACTCACCAGGATGGCCCTGTTCTCATCATTGGTGTCATCTAGCTTAACGCAAACGTGTCCGACACCCCAAAGGAAAGGAAGACAGTGAATGGTGCAGTGTACGCAAAACTTATATGTGACAAGGACTAACAACGTTCAACATATAACAAAACAACTATTGTGCACACAAGATACATGAACCTTTTATTTGTATTCTCTTGTTGCCAACAGTAAACATATAAACATAAAAAAGAGTGAGGCGAATACTACCTATCGATTCGCGCTCACCTCGAAGCCGACATGTTTCATTGCCATGGTGGGATTCAGGCAATTTCTTCAGGGCAAAAATTGTAAGGAAGCCACTGCCAGCTATACTGTGTTTTAAGTGCTAGCTGGTGGATTTTTCTTTCATACCGTTACTGTAGCGTCTTTATGCTGTCAAGTACCTACTCCCGATCGGTGAGTCAGGTCTGAACTCCCTTCCGTTTTTCCGTGGAGAATGTACGTTAAGGCGTCTTCTCAGCCCAGGACGACTGGGCTGGATTCTTCTTACCAGCTCTGATCGCGTCGGGGGGGACCCTTCAGATTGAGGTTGGAGGCATCATCTTGAAGCTTGAGGGAGGTCACAAGATCCCTGGTCAGGATCACAGGGGTTGGGTCACTCGGGCTCCAGCCGTCTGTGTCAGGTGCAGAGTGGTGCAAAATCGCAGGGCTGCCTGGATCCAGATACTGTCGGTGAATCCTTGCTTGAGCAAATCTGATGCTCATGGAAGAGTCTGTTAGATGAGTGCAGGGTAGGTCCTCCGGGCTCTGTGAGGCTGCTGGACACACTGGGGTTCTCGCTGTAGGCAGGCTGAAGTCAGGACAGGCGGTAGGGCTGCGACCAAAGCAGAAGGTGTACGCTTCGTCAGGGGTTAGGCACAGCTCTTCGGTCCTTCTTTCTTTCTCGAATCTGAGGAAGAAAGGTTCAGGGTGGCCCCTAAATACTAAATTGACGGTCGTTTAAAGGTGTGTGCAGGTCGGGACCACTGGGTATCTTCCGGGGGGTGGGGGGGAGAGGGTACCCCTCCTACTATTCCACCATCCAGTGGGAGGGGGGCGTGAGCCTCTTCACCTTGGAGTTGGCAAAGGTGGGCAGGAAATGGCAGGACAGTTTACAAAAGTGGCAGGTTGGGTTGGGTCCCCTTTCGTGGACCCAACCCAACCTGGTGGAGGGGGCATGACATCTCTGCCCAGGATGGGCTTTGTTTATGGACCCATAGAGCAAAGGCTCTCTACCCAGGGGTCCAAAAACATGTCTGGTGGTGGCAAATGGCAGACAGCCTTTTCAGGAGCCACCACAGGGATGGCCGTTTTTCAGGGGGCATTTCTAAGATGCCCTCAGTGTGCATCTTACATTAAATCCCACACTGGCATAAGTGTGGGTTTAATGTACTGAGAAGATTGCTACCAAACTTCCCAGGTTTTAATGAAGCCATTATGGAGCTGTGGAGTTCGTAATGACTAACTCTAAGACCATATACTTTTTATGGCTTTACTACACTTACAATGTCTACTAATGGACTTAAGGATTGCAGGGCTCATGCAAATGTACCCTCACCTGGGTGCTAGTGCACCCTGCTAGAGGGGTGATATACCTAGGCCCAGGCAGTGAGTTTCAGGCATGGAACACAAGGAAGTGTGCCAGGTCACCTCTTCACATTTCTATTCACCAAAAAGCACAGCCTGCATTGGCAGTGTGTGGGTGTTCAGGTACAAGGCCTCTAAAGGTGGCACAATAGGTGCAGTCGTGTCTAAAGGCCTTTCCCGGTCACAGTGCCCTTGGTACCTATGGTGACTTGTACAAGGGGCTCACCAGTGGCTAGAGATGTGCCAATTGTGAATACAAAAGGTACAGCTTTGGGAAAGAACACAGGCCCTGAGAATCTGATTGGCAGGGAACCAGGGCGCACCAAGTCAAAGTGCATCATATGTCAGGGGAGAAATGAGTGTTGGGAGGGGGGTGGGGTTGGAGGGGGGGGAATGGGGGGGAGGCGGTAACCATTCAAAAATGAGCACTTCCCTACAGTGGTGAAGCAGAGAAAGAACAACTCTCAAAAGAATAAGAAACATCTGTCACAGTCAACTATATAAACATCTACCTTCTCCACAGCAAGTGCCTTAATAACTAACTTCTACCATGAAGATTGTTTTGTCATTAAGTTCCCACCCCGCATGTAGTTCAATGTTCGTAAACTTGGGAGTTGTGCTAAAGAACGTCCTTGATAGAGGGAGTCCTTTCTTCGGCATCCTTCCTGCCACAGAGCTGCTCTTTGACATCCTTCCTGCCACAGAGCTGCTCTTTGACAGCCAGGACATCAGTGTCAAACATATTTTGATGTTTACAATATCACCCATAGTGTCAAATGGTGGTCTTGCGAGAGGTGGAAATTACCTGAGCCGAGATGATGACTATGCTTCTTCCTTGATCTTCATCTTTGAAAGTTTTTGCTTGGCAAGTGCATGCACAGAGCGGAAGGAGCATCATTGATGGGCAGCCTGTGATGTTTCTCCGGGCCATTGGGAGTAACCGAGTAGGTTTAGAGGCGGCGAGTCTTGTTGTCTGAAATTCTGACAGCGAGTGAAGATCTGCCTATCCTTTTGAGCCCATGTAGCGGTTCATATAATCTAACACTATACAACGCCTGATGAATTACAGGAGTTGGATGGATGGGTAAACCGTGAGTTATCCTGAGGAGAGTACAAATTGTTATTTAACCTCACTTTTCATTTCCTAACGGTGTGGGCAGGCCTTAGCGTGCTTGGACCCCCGTAGGATTGGTTTTTATTTTATTTTTATTTCAAATATTGGTCCTGAAGAAAGCTGAGCTGACTTTAGCTTTTTACAACAGAAACATGTTGACCAGTCACTTTTTGGTATCCTTGGACAAAAATTAAAATATCCAGTGACTACACCAATTTTAATGTGAACAACTGGCCTCTAATAAAGTCTGTTGAGGCACAGTTGTGATCTTTTAAACACACACCTTTTGCACTGATCACCACTTTCACACATACCTGCTCCGCTGCACTCGCAGGCGTGGTAGCACACAGGAGGGGATAGTCAGCCCCCCTGTGAACAAACCCAATGATGAAGCATGTCACCTCTAGGGTGAGTGAGGGTTCTTTTAGAAAATAATTAATTTTCCCCTTTTCCTTCTTATATAAATTAATTGACCATTCACTTTTAGGGTAGTTTATTCACCTTGTTTTCATTGAGAAAAAGGGTTCTTCACGGTTGTTCTTTATGGCGCTCTTTTGTTGATAACAGTTTCTTCATCTGGCCAGATATTTTGCAACTACAACCTCAAGTGAATTCTGTCAAATTTATTTATGGCAATTCTTGTCATCTTCTGACAAAATGTGCACTTATAAGCAAATGCGAGAAGGGGAAGAAGACCATATACACACACACTATAGGTGGGTCGGAAGCAGCCTGTTTTAACCCACAGAACAGCCACTTCAGAAAATGTGAAGGTATACTGTGCAAAATCCCATCCAAGTTGAAAGAATTAGGGGAATAAGCTTCAAACATGTTTAAGACATCAAATTAAGTATAAATACATGCAATTCCGAGGAGAAAACCTCAAAAAAGTTGTACATAACCCCTGAAGTGCTCCAACATCCTGGCAAGAAAACAAAATTGAGTCAGTGACGCAACAGCCAGTACAGTGAGTGCTGAGAGATGGAGCCTTTTCACTCCTTAAAAGAGCAGTGCCTACTTTAAGACTGGTGCACTTTTAACCTCTCACACCACTTTTTGTTCATCTTGTTTTTCTCTCTCTTATTGTGGTTTTCAGGTACAGCATTCTTGTTCACAACACAGGTCACCTTTGATGCTAGAATGCTGCCTTATGTAATGTCTATAGATGGTTAAAAGACAGAGGAAAATTAGGAAATAAATTGGCCAGCTTAACCTAAGGAGGCTGGGCCTGCATTTATGCAAAATGGCAATTCAAGACATGGACTACATTTTGGTTTTGTAATACCAGTGCTTCAGGGTCCATTTCAATACTTGGGCATAAATACTCTACATTTAAGACTACCAGGAAAGATCCTACAATGCAGAAGTGACTGGGTGCTGCAAAAGATACTGATTTTTCTAATGTTTCTCTTTCATTCTAATTCCATATTTAAAGGGAGATTCAACTGAACACAAAAAATAAAATGCTAGCGTCATTACATTTGCAGTAAATATCTAGAAGTCAGAACACTGCATCTAACGGATACACAAGATTACGGATCTCCTGGACATATTTAATAACATGCACATACATCACTCAAATCATGACACAGGGCAGAGTGTTAAAGGAGACCATGTATCAAGTGGGTACAACAAATTCCTAGAGAGCTCAGGTAACATTTCTAGAATCTCTGATAGTTTGTCATTTGCACTGGTTAATTTCATCCTTACTTACTCAGCATGTGACCATTTTTTTTATATCCTTTCTTCAATCTTATACCCTAAACCAATTTTATTTTTTAAAGCCTTTGTGTGGACTCGGCTATGATGCCCAATGTGTACATTTCAAATGGAAATGGATTGTTTTGGGTTCTGCGTAAACGTTTCGTAAGAAGGGATTTGGCCTATCTGAGGCAAAAGTATTACAGAACCAAACAGGTTTAAGAAGGTTGTTTGGTTACAAAACATCTATTCTTTTGATTGAAGCTTCTACTCCAGAAGGAACTCGCTTACACTTGTATGCGGATGACCTTCATCCTTAAGCGTCGTTCTAGTCTCCTGAAACTGGGGTTATGTAAAAAAAAAAAAAAAACTATTATTGGTTCTAAATGATTTTATCTAACTGATGCAGCTTTGATCTCACACCAACTTCAAGGATCTCCATCTACATTGGTCTCTTTTTGTCAGATAACCCCTGATGAATTCTAACGCAGAATGACAGAAAGGTCTCTAATCGTGTAATGCAAGGTTTGTGACATCCAGTGGCTAAGAGCCTCTTGTTGCATTTCATGTACTAAATAAAGATAGTCATTAATAACACTAGCCAACCAAAGAAAAACATGAATATAGAACCAATCACTTAGGAAAATCCCGAGTAAAGAACAAAGTGTGGCTGAAGAAATAAAAGTGGCAGAGCAGTCAATGCTAACCCAGCTGTCTAAGAGAGAGCAGAAACAAAAACTGGGGCATATAATTGGAAACCAAAAAGGTAGGGAACGAGCCAGGATACACAGCGGAAAGCTGGTGTTCCCCTTTTAACCGCATCGCTGCTGCGGTGATTTTTGCGCTGTGCGGCTTTTTTCGCAAAACCGTTTTACATGACGAGCTCAGCTCGTCATCAGCACACGCCATCCGTGGCTGATGACGAGCTGAGCTCGTCATCAGCATCGAAGGGGTTAAAAAGCTTTTTATTTCTCAATTCTGGAAATTGTCAAACAGATGGAAAAGAGGATCTAGCAGGACTAGTACATCTTATATCGAAAGTTAGTCAAATATATCAAATTTTACCCTGGTATAGTGAAGCTGGATCAAGAAATGCAGGGTGGGAGATGCTCAATAAATTATGGGAAATCATAAATATGTATGTAAAATGAAGGGATATTCCTGTACACTTCACTACTTACTTGTAATATTGTTTCTGTAATGCACTCATCTCTATTCTCAAAATTTGTTCTACTTTAGCAGGTAAAGATTTTTCCACATCTTTCTTAACTCTTCGTAATAGGAATGGCTCAAGTTCCCTGTGAAGACTTGCATAACCATACTCTCTTCCTTTCCCATGTTCTTCTTCAAAATGTTCCCAGGAAGAAAACCTAAGAATATACATAAAGTACATTGTGAAAAAAATGATTATAAACATAATGCTTTCATTTCTTTCTGAAGTAAAATTATACATAATCAAAGGGCAGTTTCTTGCTCTCATAAGGTATACCTTTAGCAAGAACACACCACAAATGTAACTGGCTATGTCCACCAAATACTAAGCATGGGTTTCTTAAGGAGCAAGCTATTTATTTGCAACAAAAGTGTCTCATCAACAGTCTTATTTTTGTGTGAGTGAAGTTTTACCCTTCACCTGCAAGTTGGAAAACTATATGCTTCATAAAGACGGGTGAAGTTGTGCTTCATCAAACCCATATTTTCTGCAGCTAGGAACAATTTGGATGGGATTTCAGGTTTGAGGGAATTGTTTTCAATGCTGTTACCAAGGCTATTTTCGGCCTGAGAGGTTGCAGGGCTGCCAACTGGCAGCTGCACTTCCATTAATCTCTACTGCACTCATAGCAGCAGACAGACAGACAGAATGTAACTCAGAAATCAGCACTTAGCAATTAGACTGTAGGGGCAGTCTTCATCATGAACTGCAACACAAGCGTTCCCCACTTTCATGCAGGGAATCTTTTTCACAATGATTTTTTTTAATTAACATTTACAATGTGGGAAGCTGGCAACGTTTATAAAATACATGCTATGTCAACATCTACATTGCCCTACTTGCAGCCATCATCAGACTCCATGGACATCTCCTACGCCGATGACGACCAGCTGATTCTTTCCCTCAAAGACAGACCCACAGCCGCCAACAGGAACTTCCACAACGGGATGACGGCAGTTGCCACCTGGATGAAGGACAGCTCCATCAAGCTCAACTCAGACGAGGCCAAAGTCCTCACCTGGGCTCCACCCCCTCAGCCTGGAACGATTCCTGATGGTCTACAGCGCTCAGACGCCCCCCCCCCCCCAACGAACCACTCACAAAACCTTGGCCTCCCCGCCCTCAATAAACTGCCAAATCTACGCAGTCTTCCAGCTTCCACGCGCTACGCCTGCTTCAGAAGATTTTCAAGTGGATCCCCAGCGAGTCCAGGAAATTGGTCACCCAAGTGCTCATCAGCAGCCGATTAGACAACGGCAGCGCACTCAATGGCGACAACCCAAAAACTCCTAAAGAAATTGCAGAAGAAATAAGTGGCTTACCTGTAACTGTAGTTCTCCAGTATTGGAAGGTTTCATAGATTCACATGCTTGAATCATTCCCAATCATGATGGGAGTACCCGGTAGTAATAGTAGTAGTACACTTAAATAGTCATAACACACTAATAGGTATAGACCATAGGAGGCCTCTGCCTCATACTTTAATAACCTATCCTAGTCCTTATAAAGAAAAGGACCACATTTTTGACTCAATCAGCACTAATCACCCTCTAGAACACTCCTGAAGGAAGCTCAGAACCTCAGATCCCGTGGTCTATGGCCTATTCCCACAATGGACTTCCTTGGAGAGAAGGTGAAATTTCGTACCCCCTTGCTTTTTTACATAGTGCATCGTTTTTGTTTTGTACTGTCTGTTCGGACTAGCACTGATGAATTCTGTATCCTGGGCAGCAACACCTGGAGGGACAGATACACAGATTTCAACACAAATTTATGTAAGATGGAGTTTGAGGTTGATGCCATTTTCCATCATGTACTTGGAGTTCTTGAAAGTAAGCTACCCATCCTTCTAAGGACGCATCTGTTGTGATTACCAGTGGTGGGGCCTCCTGATGCAAGGACATCCCTGCTCACAGATGGTCTGTGTCTTACCACCACTCCAGGGCCATCACCATACGAGGAGTTACTCTGGCCATGTCGTCGAGCCTACCGACTGTACCCACTGTCTGTCCAGTTCTTCCTGAAATGGGCGCATCCTAAGACAACAAAATAGAATCAGTGGTATGCAAGGCGACATCATCACTAAAAGTGATTTGAAAAGTTGGACCGAAAGGGACTTCTTTCTTTTGATGGAATTTGTCAGAACAAGGAGTCGTTGCTGACGTTCCTCTGCGGGTGTGCTTTTAAGCAGCCTGTGTCCAGTATCGCTTCTAAGAAGGCAATCTTGTGTGAAGGATTCTGATTATGGATTTTTGCTAATTTATAGTCAGACCCAAGATTCTGAAAAGATCTGTGAAGGCATCTGTGGACTTTCTCGCTTCTCGCTCGTACGGGGCTTTGATAAGCCAGTCGTCCAGATATGGGAAGACTTGATGTTTCTGCTGTCTGAGAAAGGCTGAAATTTGAGTGAGACTTTGTAAAAATCCTGGGCGCCGATTTGAATCAAATGGGAGCACCCTGAACTGGTAGTGGCATCCGGCTACCACAATTCTTAGGTACTTTCTGGGGTTTGGGTGAATAGGTACATGGAAATAGCCGTCTTGGAGGTCTAATGCCATGAAATTGTGCTGGTGCAGGAGCTTTAGTACTTCTTGTAATGATATCATTCTGAAAATTAGTTGTTTTAGATATAGATTGAGATTTCAAACTTCCATAATTGGTCTCCACTGCTTTCACTTCTTTTTGATTAAGAAGAAACGGGCGTAGAAACCTTTGACCCTGCTTGAGAATGGTACTTTCTCTATCACCCCTATGTACAGCATGCTCTTCACCTCCTGTTGAAGAGCCTTGAGATGTTTGTGGTGGGAGGCTTGAGGGGGAGTTGCAGGGCGTACTTGAGTAAATTCTAGAGTGTGTCCAAATTGAACTACGGCAGAATCCATTGGTCTGGAGTAATAGCTTGCCACTGGTGAAGAATGTGTGAAATGTTGCCTCCCAGACGGGTAGCACGAGATTGAAATGATTGGCTAGGTGACCTGAGATTTGGAGCTGGAGGTGCATGATTGGCAGCAGCTAGTATCCTTACCAGCCCTCGACGTCTTTCCTCTATTTGCTCTGACATAGGATGTCAGAGGCAGTAGTCTTTGTTGAAACTAAGGGTTGTATGACTGTGACATGGAAGAATATGTATATATTGTAAAGAGAGGCCCCTGCTAGTAGGGTACTTGTTCCTTAAGGCAGGGACTGATCAATGTAGTGTACAGACTTAAGGCAACAAAATTATACACATTATAATGATTTCAACAACTGATAGCATATCAACATGAATGAAAGGAGAACCAACTAAATCTGAATATATTTACAAAAAAGATATGATTTTTATTGATGATAATAATAAACAATTCATTTTATTCAAAACAGAAGAGGGTCCCATACAAACACAATCATTCATCTGCATTCATACATCCTAAAAGGCTAGTGTACATTACAATTGGCAACTATTCTACATTTCAGATGGGTACAATGATAACAGTGTCAAGTTTTAATGAGAGAAAAACAATGTGGCACACGGGTAATAATTTCCTGCGTTGGATGCGCATTTCGGCACTGGGCTGTGCCTTCGTCAGGAAAATGGGCCACAGTAGATCAAGGTTGGCTACTGTAAAAAAAAAATTATATATAAGATACGTGGTTCTCCAATATAATGATAAACTCCATGCCGCCATAAAGGCGTGCATTATTTGTTGTTTGCATTCAGAGGTTAAAAGGCAGTGAATCAGATCAGAACGACTCAATAAATGTGAGTTGATGAAAGTAAAAATGACGATACCAGTGATGATATTTTGTGGGAAGCAATTAGATGAGAGACCAAGGGTGGACTAAGAGATAGAAGCCATCACATAAGCTGAGTGATTTAGATCACAATTGTGTAACCCAGTGAGCCTGTCTCCCTATGTGTTAGTAATTCCTTCCAAAGTGTGAAGCGGAAGAATACGCCGGGTAACGATACTTCTGGTAACGTAACCTCCTCATAGGAAGGTTGGCCTCTATCCTTTGATCTTCGAAAGGGCGTTTCCGGAACTGCAGCGCTCCCAAAGACTTGGCAGTGTCTGTGTTTGCCTTGATGGTTTTAAGGGCTTCCTCTACATGGCTGCAAAAAAGAGCCTCTCCATCGTATGTAAGGTCCAATATCTTTTTTTGGACCTCAGGGCAAAAGGAGGTGGCCTTCAGCCAGCCCTGTTTCCTTAGGACTGCTGAACCAGCTAATTGTCTGAATCCTGTTACAGCAACATCCATTGCCGAGTCTATAATCTCGTTTGATGATCTTTCCCCTTCATGCTGTATCTTTTTTGCCTCCTCTTTAACATCTTATGGCAAGTGATCAAAATAGGAAGCAATGTCCGACCACATTTGGCAATCATGGCGCCCTAAAACCACACAGGATTTTGCTGTCTTTAGTGTGAGAGCTGACATTGATGAGAATCTTTTCCCAATAGAATCTAAACATCTGCCCTCTTTGTCCGGAGGCGCAGTAAGGGGTATTGTAGGATTCTTTGATTGGCTTTGAGTGGCCTGCATTACTACTGAGTCCAGTTTTGGGTGTCCTGTGATGCACGCTAGGGCATCCTAATTTGTTTTATGCTTTTTATCTAGACGTGGGAGCACTGCTGGTAGAGATGCTGGATTCTTCATAATTCTAACCCCTTCCTCCCAAATATAATCAATTATGGGAACAGACCTCACTGATTTGCGAAAAGGTTCCTTAAAGTCATATGGAAAGCAGTCCACTTGTTTGCAAGACAATGGAATGGCAAACCTTTTCGCAGCACCCTCCAACAGATTGTGAAATCCCCAATTATCCTCAGGTGGAAAATCTACCGGAGGAGGAACAGGTGAAGCTAGTGAAGACATCCTGTAGCCATCCCATTCAGAAGTTGTAGCATGAAGTTGCCCTTGCTCGTCAGAAGAATCTTGTTCCTGGAGAGGAACAGATTGAGGAGTATTTGGCACTGAAAGGACCGTAGGAGCTCTAACTCTCACTGGCGATGTCACCTGAGGAGGAGGAGGCATAGACTGTTCCGAAGGAGCGAAGAGCTGTCTGTAGTCTTGCAGTATAAACTGCAAATCATTCAATAATGCAGACAGCATTGTGACCATTTCCTCATGGTACTGATGATGTTGTTCAGGCTCAGTAAAAAAGGCTTGACCATAGCAGTGTTGTTCTTCCTCATCTTCATCATCATCATCATCGTCAGGTTGGCACCTAACGTGTAATTCTGAAGGGCTGTATGCAACCCCAAAGGGACTTTCATCTTCATCGCCTTCCTCAGACTCTCCCTCCTCCAAAGTGGAGTAGTTTTGCTGGTGAGGTGTGTTCAGGTGTGATTTCTGATGCCAAAATCTTTTTTGGCGAAGTCAGTTTCAAAGATGCATTCTTCGTGGACAATTGAGTCTACAGATGCATCGACGATTGTGTCGACAACAGCGTCTTCACTTCTACAGCCTTGATTGTACTTGCCATAGGCGATGTCGTCAACGAGGATAGCTTCATCGACGAAGTTAACTTTGTCGACGCATGTAGGGTCGTCGACAGTAGAGACTTAGTCGACGCCGATGACTTCAATTTCGTCGATGGCACTGTGTCCGACGACGGTAGAACACTCTTCGACGGCGATGACCTCGCTGACATTGGTTGCGTCATCAGCTTTTCCCCTGACGGTGGCGATGTCGACGATGATACTGTCGACGATATCTTCTTCGACAATGTAATGAGTATTGACGACAAGAACTTTGTCGATGGTGCGTCACACATATCAAGGGAATGGTTGATGAAACTGGACCTCGCGTTGACGATGTAAGGGTCATCGGCGACGATGACACAGCCATAGAACAAGTAGTCAACGTGCCAGAAATACATCCTCTTCTCATCAACGGAGCTGAAGTACTTTTCCTTACTGACTGAAAACTTCCTGACATACTTTCAGAAGTAGGTTTTTTGAAAGGCAGTGTACGTTCTGTAGGAGGTGTTTTTGGTTCAGTCACAGTCCTTAACTGTTCTTTCTTATGAGATCCTTTGCACTCAGAAAGACACATGAGAAACCTTCTTGAAGCACTTTTTAGCAGGTTCTTTATCAGTCTGCGATGACTCTCTTGCCCTCTTTGTAGAGGCTTTTGAAGATGTAGACTGGCACAGGGTCTGATCTAGTTTTTAATTTTTGAAGCCAGATGAGAAGACTTCCTTCTCTGCCTCTAAGGGTTTTATTAGAAAAAGTATGGCAAATCTTGCATTCAGACGCCTTATGAGATGGATATAGGCAGTAAATGCAATTCTTGTGGGGATCATCCACATAAAGACTTTTCTTCAGGGAAGTGGCACATTCTCTGAAGAGAGCCTTCTTAGCCTTGTCAGACACCGTTCAAATATAATCAAAGTCAATGGGAATTTCCCTGGACTAACTATATGGAGAATAGTTAGATATTTTATATGGTACTTGAAAGTAACAAACATATTATGTAAAAATAATTTTTGCCAACAACTAAAATGTAACGTTTATGCGCTCTTTATTAAAAAACTTATATGTTCTTTCTCCCTGTTGGACAGGGTATAATCCTTAACATAAGGAACCCAAAAGCAGATTAACATTTCAGAAAAAACAATCTTTTTCTGAAAAGCAAAGAAAAAAAAACTCAATACAATAAAAATTCATTAGACATTCATCAATGTAAAAATTCAATTACAATGTACATACACAACAAATTTCACAAAAATATTAAAAATACATTACTAAATCGAACAACAAACAGAAACCCCTCTTTTCAGTGGAACAGTAGATCTTAGTCCCAAATGATCAGATCCAATAGCCTTATTATTATATTTCTGAGTATTCCAATGTCCACGATTGGCGTATTTATGGAAACTACTCGGCTTTACTTGGATTCTATGTGAAAAATGCGTCAACGCGTTTCGGTGTATTGAGCCTTGAATGTGGTCACACCTTCCTCAGGACAGTAATTATTGGGGTCATCATCACAATTTTTGGTGGAATCTATCTAGATGTTAAAAAAATATATATCAGTCAATGCATCATTTTATATTTTCTCACTACTTTCTAGGATACATTTACACCACGCTTTAGTATTGTGCTTGACCACAAAAGAAATCTGTTTGAACTCTGTCAAGCACAGCCTGAATACTCTAACTAACTGTAGGAGTAAAAATTTGTTATACCTTATCCTTTGCCCTTGCGGCCTAGGATATACAGGTGAGACAGGCAGAGAGGTAAGGGTAAGAATAGGGGAACATAAATCAGCGATCCGACTAGGGAAGGAGAATGCCCCATTAGTGAACCACTGGAAAGAAAAAAATCATACAGAATTAGATATTAGATGGGTGGTGGTGGAGAAAATCAAAGAACAGACGAGGATGGGAAACACCAAGAAAAGACGAAAACAGCAAGAACAGTGGTACATGATTAAGTTCAACACTATTAAGTGTGGACTAAACACCAGAGAGGACTGGGACACTTTACTGTAAAGATAATAGATGGAACTGTATCAGTATAAGTGTAAACCGGTATAGGTAGATGATAACACCCACCTCATGGGTTGAAGATATCTTGAAGATTTCTGTGTATAGTGATAAGGGTATAGGAGCGATACAATAATCTCGAGAGAAAGACTACTAGACATATATAAATGGAGCTACACATATCAATGTGCATACCCCGATGGTTACATGTATGTAAGGGACATAGTAGTGTGAGCTAAATAACCCCACAATACAGCCCGCGGTACGCAATACTCTAGTTTTGTCCCATCTCTGTAACATTATCAAATTACTGGGAAAAGGTTGGCCGTAGCATGGGAATTTATACACGACAAAGTGAATGGCAGGAAGTGAAAGGTATAATCATTAAAAAAACAGGTTAAATATCCGCGCAAACCTCCATCAACCACTTTGGGCGGCACGTAAACATATTGGATAAACACAAAGACAGCAATACTCTCGCACACAAACATAAGGTATAACACTTGTAGTTCTTATGGAATATTTAACTCTGAAAAACTGACACACGTATGAATACCATTAAAAACCAGTGGTAAGCCATCATCTTTAATCTTCTCTCTCAGCCGTGAGATTTGTTTTGAAGTACTATTACCCCTTCTTATGTTTCTCGTTTTCACCTTACTTAGATTCCTATCTAAAGCGAATCTTTATCTTCCGGACCTACATGCATGTAGGTTGTGCCACAAGGTAGGCACATTCTTAGCCCCATGACATTTAGTATAATTTTTTATTTTGCGCACCTATAACCTACATGCAATCACATTCTATTTAGTTTGGAGGATGTACCACATTTATTTTCACTACCACGTCTATGTCACTTTCACTCTGAGACCTTTATGTGAGGGATCATGTTTAGTACGGTACATGTTATACTACTGGAGTCAGAATTGCAATCCTCCGTTTTGCTTAACTAAACCTTTTTGACTAGACATGTCATATAGGAGAATAGAGATATTATCTATACATGCAAAGTTTGATTTTATTTTCTCTTATAACAGTCACCTATCTCACACGATTCACTTCTATTCCATCCATGATCTATGGGGAGAAGCGGCACTGTAGAGGTGTATAAACAAGTCACCTTGAGTCACTATTGCTTTCTACAGTAATGTGCTGTATGCAATGACGAATTCTAGACTAATTCTAGACACATTCCATTATGTTTTTTGTTGCCAGCCCTGAAGAGTCGTCATGATTCACTCTCACACGACGAAACACGTGTCGGCTGGTTGTGGACCCAATTAAACAACCCACGTTAAGAATATATCCGGAAATCTGCATCTGTCTACTTTGTGGCCACTTATGTTTTATGTTTACCATTACTTTACTACTAGTGTTATACCTTGTGTTTGTGTGCGAGAGTATTGCTGTCTTTATGTACTGTGAGAGTCCTTGCAGACTCTCCTTTTGAACGGTTAAGGGCTTTTTCCGTTCACTCTTACGCACCATACCTTCACCTTACCATTGAAACACTCTCAACGTACATACTAGGTAGAGCGCCCTACTTATCTGAGATTCCCAAAAAAAAAACAGCAGTTGCATCATATTGGATAAACACCTTGGCAGTAAAAGAAATAACTAAAGTCAATAGCAGACTGTCCGTAGTTTCATTAAAACTGGCCGTAAATCTGATAGAAAATATATATCTGACTAAATTCCAGATACAAAAGGTAGGGAGGATGACCAGCTTAAGATGGCGGCCACCTTTCTGTTCATGACCGGGCCGCAATACGCATGCGCGACCAAAATGCCCGGAAGAGAGAGTAGCGTTAACCAAAACACCTACAGCTGTAACGCATTAGGTGTTTAGGAATAGTATATAACGCTCAAGTTGGAGTAAGGAGGAAACAGAACTAGATGAACCCACGGTGATGCGAGAGGTGAAATTTCTGAAGGTAAGCCCACTGCATGGAGTCCTTACGATCACCCGCGATAGAATGTGTAGGCAGGGATAGTATTAAGGTGGAAACTCTATACGTGGGTTGGTGGTCCTCAGATCGAGCATATAGAGGGCTACGATCGTAGCGGAAGTTAAACTGGGATTATCCACATTTTGTATTGAAGAGGAGTAAGCCGCCCAATATTCACACAGAGGAGGAAAGAGGAAACCGGGCCCTAAAGAAAAGCAAAATAATTAGACGAACAGAAAGGCAGATAGCATTTAACATCAATGTATATAACAACACTCTTCTCAATATTTAAAGCATCATCGAGTAAGGTCAGACCTTGAAATATAGAGCGAAATTTAAAGAAATTATCTGTCACCGTCACATTTAAATTGATATAAAATAGCACATGTCATTTTTGAACACGCTTTTTTTACCGATTAAGGTCAGACGCTTAATATATAGGGCTATGTAGCGAAACTTAAAGAAATCATCTTATTCACTCGCCGCATTTAACTCAATATAAAATAGCGTATGTTATTCCTTTTGCCCAGAACATATCCAGTTCAAAGGAACCTTGGTGACCCAATTCGAATACGTATCCCCAAGGTGACACTGTGGTGAATACAGTGGACACAGGGATCACTGGTAAGTAAATGTAGAGCCGAAGGTAGTAGATAAAATCGTGAAGAAAAGTGAGACTTTATATTAAATCTTACAATTTTGTCTCTCATCCAGAATCCGAGGGCATAATATATATCAATAATCCGAACCTTTGAGGCAAGTAGTACGATCATAGGAAAAGTCTTAACAAAACGCCTAAATAAACTACAAGAGGTAAGAACAGAAAACAGTTAAAACTATAACCAAGAAAACTAAAGCATACCCTCTGTCTCCTCAGCATTCATAAGGATATAAAAGAAAAAACTTTTTCGCCTGAGGAAAGGGACGAGTGTTTAACCTGATCAGGGATTTAATAAGATATTCCCTTTGATTAAGGACTCTACCTAATCAAGCACCATCACAGAGGTCAGTAGAGGTCACCTAAAGAGGGGTTGTAGATATGTAAAGAAACCTTACATCTATAGGACTATGTTAAAGATTTTTTAACGGACATAGTGAGAGTATGTGTATAGGTGACCCAAATATATAGATAGTGGTCAATTAAAAAAAGATTACAAAACGTTTGAGTGCCAATATTTCAAAAAATGGCATGTGTAATTCACACCCCATAGACAGGTTTCCCATAAGCCAATCATTCATATGCCAACAATTAAAGTGTAATGGTATTAGGCTTATACTATGTACAAATAAGGACATGTTTTGATCCATTTATTCTTACGGAACTGTCTAATGTTCAAGAAGCAACATAACCTGCCGATATGTGTGTATTTAGTGTATAGTAAACATACGATAGAAATGGTTTCTTAGCTAAGCTGATGCTCACAAGATGGAATACTAAAGCGTGGTGTAAATGTATCTTAGAAAGTAGTGAGAAAATATAAAATGATGCATTGACTGATATATATTTTTTTTACATCTAGATAGATTCCACCAAAAATTGTGATGATGACCCCAATAATTACTGTCCTGAGGAAGGTGTGACCACATTCAAGGCTCAATACACCGAAACGCGTCGACGCATTTTTCACGTAGAATCTTAGTAAAGCCGAGTGGTTTCCATAAATACGCCAATCGTGGACATTGGAATACTCAGATATATAATAATAAGGCTATTGGATCTGATCATTTGGGACTAATATCTACTGTTCCACTGAAAAGAGGGGTTTCTGTTTGTTGCTCGATTTAGTAATGTATTTTTAATATTTTTGTGAAATTTGTTGTGTATGTACATTGTAATTGAATTTTTACATTGATGAATGTCTAATGAATTTTTATTGTATTGAGAAAGTTGCATTTTTCTTTGCTTTTCAGAAAAAGATTGGTTTTTCTGAAATTTTAATCTGCTTTAGGGTTCCTCATGTTAAGGATTATACCCTGTCCAACAGGGAGAAAGAACATATAAGTTTTTTAATAAGAGCGCATAAACGTTACATTTTAGTTGTTGGCAAAAATTATTTTTACATAATATGTTTATGTTACATTCAAGTACCATATAGAATATCTAACTATTCTCCATATAGTTAGTCCAGGGAAATTCCCATTGACTTTGATTGTCTGCAGTACCCTGTTCCCTGGAACAAGTGGGGTCTTCTCTCTCTTGTTAACAAACAGTTCAAATATACTAGGACCCACAAAAACAGGAAGATGATATTAAGAAATGTATATAAAATGTTACTTTCCTGTTGAAGAAATCCAAAACTCCCAAGCACAACGTGCGGTAGAAAATCTGAGGTTCTGATCTTCCTTCAGAAGTGTTCTAGAGGGTAATTAGTGTTGATTGGTTGAGGCAAAAATAGGGTCCTTTTCTTTAAGGACAAGGATAGGTTGTTAAACTAAGAGGCCTACGCCTTTTTTGGTCTATACCTATTAGTTTATTATGACTATTTAAGTCTACTACTACTATTGCTACTACTATTTTAAGTACTGGGGACTCCTATCATGACGACGAGGAATGATTCAAACCTGTGAATCTATGAAAGTTCCAATACTGGAGTAACATCTGGAAACGCCTTCGCCAGACTTATCCTGAACATCCCCAGCAGGAGCCACATCACCTGCCACCTGAGAGACCTCCACTAGCTTGAATGACCTTCAAGCTCCACAAATATGCCAGACCTGCATACCTCAACCACTCCTATCCACCCACTAGATATCTCTGCTCCGCCCAACTGGCCCTGGCACCATCCCACAAATCTGCAGGGCCCCAGCTGGAGAAAGATCGTTCTCCTGCCTCGCTCCAAAGACTGGACCACCCTGCCTCTGAATCTCAGGCAATCACTGACGCAATTCAGGAAGGACCTCAAGACCTGGCTCTTCGACTGAAACCCCCCAAACCCCCGCCTCCACCGATCCTAACAGATGAGTTGTCATGCTTTACAAGAAACCTGATTGAAATTGTGAAGCATTTAGCTTTCCACTATGCAGATCCCTAGATTTTGTCTTCCATCTTTTTTAAATATCTGTTTATTAGATTTTCTGTTACATTTATGATGTAAAATACGTACTTTCATAATCGTGTTATCGCATAACATAGGTTATATCCCGTAACAAATATATGGAATTGCGTATCTGTGCCTCCAAGAAGAGTGTATTTGGATATTTCACACTATTTGCTTGGCTTTGGATTTTAGTATATAGCATCTATTGCTCGTTGGTTTGACAGCAATGTCCAAGTTCCAAGTCCGAACAATGTGTTATGCATGTATAAATCAGTAAGCAGGTAAGTCCACCAACAGTTTTAAACATTAACAAGAGTAACAATTAAGCGATGCAGCAATTAGTCCCCCCCTGAATATCAACCCCTCTCTCCACGTCCCTGGCACCACCGGCAATGTTTGATGATTGCAATGATTATTATTCATTAATTTATTTGTACATTTACGCCCTGTAGGAAGCTGGCTCAGTATATACTATACCAAAGTGAGCTATAGTGTGAACAGAGTCCAGTGGATCCCCAACGGTAGGCGTAGGTAAAGTTAGATAGCACCTCACTCTCTATTTGTGGTAGTGTGGTCGAGCACTAAGACAATATCAGAAGACAGTGTAAAGCATTCGTTGTTACCCACTCAATCAGCAAATGATTTCACACACTCCGACCAATTGGTTTTGTCTGAAAATATTCTTTTAGCTATTTTATTTTCTAGAACCAAGCAAGTAAGCACAGGTAAGTTGATAAATACTTTGCAGTAAATATACAGTTTGAAATGCAATTGTAAATGTACTTTGAAATGGTTACACTTTGAATTATTGGTAATGCAATACTGTGAAATGCTGTACATATACTTTGTATTGATTTTGCAATAAGAATTACAGGTAAGTTACTTTTACATTACTTCTGAGATTACTTTTTCTACCCAGTGTGATATGCCTAGAAATCACATTGGGACATTTCCTAGAGAAAAGGTAAGTAAAGTCAGTTTTGCACAATTGTTTTTTTTCAGGTTAACATACAAATCAACTCCACACTTAAAACCTTTTTCAGAGAAAAACAGTCAATAGGTTCCTATGGAGGGAAATGAAGTTAATGGTTACCAGGTATGTAATCGGTCTTTGGAGTTGAGCTTCTGGAATTAGAACAAGGTTGTCCCTCAGGGTCAAGGATGCACTCTTGTTACACCCTCACCGGCAGTAGGGTGGCAGAGTGCTGAGGCCCAATGTTATCCAATGGGGATACGGGGCCTCTGGTTGGTGGCTGATGGCTAGCGGGCAACTCAGCTGTGGCAGCAAAGCTCCTGGACTTTAGTTCAGGGCACATGACTTGCTAAACCTGCGCACTCGCGCTGTTTTTAATTCTTATTTTATTCTTTGATCCTGCATTTGGCTGTTTTAAAATACCTTGTAATTAAAACTGCTGTGGCATTTACCGCTCTGTGCTGCACGAAGATTATATATAGACGCTTGCTGGTTAGTTAGAATTATTGGGCATCCCCCGTTAGCACTTACTTGCACGTTAAATTGTTGTTCACCCGCATTTGCGGGACAGAGGGATTCAAGGGAGGGCTGGGGCTGTATAGCGCCGTCTTCTTCGCCGCCATATTGGGTGAGGGCTTCAGGAGGCGACATAGTTCAGGCGCCATCTTGGTGGAGGCGCTAGTGGCCTGCCCTCACAGGACGTCCGTGCTCTTCGGTATAAAGGATGGTGACCGTTCAAGCGCGCAGCGTAGGCGCGACGTAGGCGCGCCGGAAGCGCACCAGAGGTAAGCCCGTTTGCGCCCGTTCGCGCACCGGTCTCGCCCAGCGCCATCCATGCTGCCCTTGACTCTTCATCTCCTGTCACATACTCTAGGACTGAGCTTATTCAGCTACGCCCCCAGGCAAGCCAAGTGTTGAACACTAACTCTGTTAAATGAGAGGTGCTGTCCTGCGGCCTGCTTAACGTCCGGTCACTTTGTAAACATCATGTTGAAATTGCACTCCTCAGATTCCTATGGCTTGGATGCGCTCTTTCTAACTGAGACGTGGACCCGAGCAGACAGCGATGTAGAACTCGGACTGGCTTGTCCTCCGGGTTATAAAATCATGCACTGTCCGAGGTTGGGGAATAGAGGCGGAGGAATAGGACTCATCTTTAGAGAGTCCTTGGCCTTCTCTCTATTCGAGGTCAAAGCGGTCCAAGGGTTTGAACTTACGGGCTTTTCGCTCAAGGGACACAAAGGGGTTCTGCAATCCGGACTGTTCTGTTACAGATCGCCGGGCTCCGCATCATCCAAGATACCAGATCTAGTAGATTTAATTTACGATCTTTCAAACTCGCATGCCAGATTACTTATCTTGGGAGACTTTAATCTGTGGCCTGATGGCCCTGTGGATGTAGCCTATAGAGAACTGTGCCAGGCCTGTAGCAACCTTCAGCTGCAACAGTTGGTACTTTCTAAGACCCATACGAAGGGTCATGCCTTAGACCTGGTTTTTGCAGAGGCCTCTCTGGTGGTAATTAGGGAATTAGCCTTCCAATGCTGGACAGACCATGCACTGGTTCACTTTTCCCTTTACCTTCCCGCAGAATCTCTCAGAAGGAATGGGTTGAACTCCATCAAAGCGAACAGGCAATGGTCTAAACTCCTGCATAACCCTGTCCACCCTTCTCTGCTTTCCGGTGGTTTTCATTTGAAGGAGAATGTCGAGGCGAGCTACTCCAGCCTGTGCCAGCAAATCACCAACTCGCTGGACACGCTAGCTCCTTTACGAAAATCTAAAGCCAAGCGTAGAACTGCCATGCCTTGGTACTCTACCAATTTACTTCAACTGAAACACCGGTGCAAGCAGGCAGAAAGGGTCTGGAGGAAGTCCTATTCTGAGACCGCTAAATCTTTATACAAATCAGCATTGCTGGAATATAAAGCCCAGATTAAATGCGCCAAAGCTAAGTATTTTGAGGTGACGTTGACGCAAGCAACTAATAAAGCGCAGACTTTGTTTAAAATAGTAAACAATCTCTCTAGGCCTGCTTGCACGGCCAATAACATCCCGGCCTCGCAATCCCTTTGCGACTCCTTAGCAAAGGCATTTGAGGATAAAATTGCCAACATCCTGAGTGCTCTCACTACTCCAGACACGTCCGGCCTTCGGACTCTGGATGTCCCTGTACCCTCTCCTACTTTAGCTGATTTGGAAAAACAGACAGCTCATCATCGGCTGGAAAGTTTTACTCTTCCCCCATTCGATGAGTTCTGCACTTTAGCAAATGGGGTGTCTTCTGGCTCTAGTCTGGATCCACTTCCCCACAAATACTGGAAATCCTTTCAGGAAGAACTTTTCCAACCTTTATACTCCATCTGCCATCAGTCCTTTAGCACTGCCACGGTCCCTGATAGCTGGAAGCTAGCGGTGGTCTCCCCTCCCCTAAAGAAACCTACACTTGACCCCACCTGTCTGTCTAACTATCTGCCAATCTCATTGCTTCCTTTTCCAGTCAAGATCATGGAGAAACTTGTGACCCGGTCCTTATCCAGTTTTCTGGAAAGTTACACCTGTCTGGATGTGGCCCAGTTTGGCTTCCGGCCAGCCCATGGTACGGAGTCGGCGCTGGTGGTCGTGTTGGACACCCTTCGATCACGGGTCGACAGTGGTCGAGCAGCCTTTCTAGTGCTGCTCGACATGTCGGCCACGTTAGACACGGTCAGCCACTCCATTCTTATCAACAGGCTGGAGGAGGCCGGAGTAGCAGGTCTGGCACGGGACTGGCTGATTTCCTATCTCCAGAATAGGCACCAGGTGGTGGCGCTACCACCTTTTCGATCAGGCATTAGGAGAGTGGGACAGGGTGTCCCTCAGGGGTCTGCGGTCAGCCCCATACTGTTCAATCTGTACCTGTGTCCCCTGGTAAAATTGATCAAATCTTTCGGCATCTCTGTGATTAATTATGCCGACGACACCCAGCTCATCTTCTCCCTTGAAGGAGAAGATGCGGTGTCTACAGAGACTTTCCATCGCTGTATGACCGCCACTGCCGACTGGTTGAGAAACAACTCCTTCCAATTTAATAGCTCGAAGACCAAGGTACTCCATTGCTCCTCGGACCGCGTTCCACGCCCTTTGCCGACTGACCTCTGGCCTTCTTCCTCCTTGGGCAACGTGGTGGCGGCGGATTCTGCCCGTAATCTCGGAGTCATGTTCAACTCTAACATCCAGCTGGACGGTTTTGTTAATAAAACCATTTCCACATGCATGCTGCTACTCAGCACTTTGCGGAAAATCCTCCCTCTGCTTCCGTTCCAGGCTAGACCAGAGGTGGTGCGTGGCATTATCCTTAGCAGGATAGATTACTGTAATGCACTGCTTCTGGGGGCACCCGGCACTTTGATCAATAAGCTGCAGCGGATTCAAAACATGGCTGCGAAGCTGGCCCTTTCTAGGCCGCGTGCTGCCTCCTCTTCTCTTGCTCTTAAAGACCTCCACCAGTTGCCAGTTCAACAACTAATTCTTTTCAAATCATCCTGCTTGGTTTTTAAGGCTCTACATGACCAAGGTCCAGTCATGCTACAGAACCTCTTTTCTTGGTACCATGCAGCGAGACCTTTATGCTCCTCCTCACTACATCTGGCGGTGGTTCCGAGGATCCACAGGCTACGGATGGGGGGGCCGGTCCTTTGGTCACGCAGCTGCCAAGCTCTGGAATCCCCTCCCTCTGTTCTTGAGAAGCTTGGAGGACTTTCCATCCTTCAAGAAAATTCTGAAAACTCATCTCTTCCCTTGAACAGCTTAAACAACTTGTCTGTGTAAATGGTTCAGTAAAGTCTAAAGCGCCAGGATACCCTCAGGGTGGCAGTTTCGCGCTATACGAGTGTACAATACATACATACATACATACATACATACACACACATGGGGAAACAAATTAGCACCAAAGGTGCACTCTCACCGGCACTAGGGCGGCCGGGTGCAGGGTGCTGTTTCAACGCCTGGTGCTCTGTTGTTTTCAATGGGGAACTTTTGGTTTGCAAAGGCACTGCAGGCTCGGAGACGAAGGTCTTCTGGGTGAGACCACCACTTTGAGAGGTAAGTTGGAAAGTTAGGGGCTGGTTAGGCACAGTCGGTTTGGGAACACAGGGCAGTGGGGCGTCGGGCGCAGGGGTGCCTTTTGGGGTCGGATCTTCTTACCAGCTCCTAGTCGCGGTTAGGGGGTTCTTCTGGATTTAGGCTGCAGGCGTCGGCTGGAGGCAGGTCAGGGATCAACGGATCTAGAGTCAGGATTGCTGGGGTGACCTCCTCGTGGTGTTTGCCCACTCGAGCTCGGCCCTTAGACGGCGGGTGCAGAGTGGGGTGGATCCGTGGTGTCTGGCCGGAGCCAGAGGTTGCAGATGAACAAAACGGGTGTTATTGGGAGACAGTCTTTGTACTTAAAGGCAGGTAGGTCCACCGGGGTTTTCGAGGTTGCTGGCTGCAGGGCACACCGGGATTTCACTGGAGCAGGTACAAGGGGGAGACAGGCCGGTAGGGCTGGGCTCAAGTGAGAGGGCGGCTTCCTCTTGTTAGCTGCTGCACAGGTGCTCGGTCCTTCTTTTTGCAGGTTCTTGTCTGAGGAAGCAAGGTTCAGGGGTACCCCTAAATACTAGATTTTGGGGCGTTACAGGTAGGTAAAAGGCAGGGACCAATGGCTCCCTTCCCTTGGGTGGGTACACCTATTATGCCACCCTCCGGTGCAAGGGGGGGGCTTGAACCTATCCCTGGGTGGCTGAGGCCCCCCATCTGCAACCTGAGGGGTGAAGTTGGCAGAGGTGAGCACACCGCTCTTCCTCACTTGTTTTTTCAGGCGGTTCTCCAGCCTAAAGTGGGGGTCAGAACCAGTGGGGACCAGTTGCTGAAAGCAACAAGTGGCCTGGGGAAGCTCACAAAGGCGCCATGCCTTTGAAGTTTCCCCTTCGTGAACCCTGCCCATCCTGTGTGAGGAGCCAGGATGTGCATTGTTTTATGCCCCAGAGAACAGAAGGCTTTCGATCCGAGGGTCGAAAAACATGGGTGGTGGTGGTGGCAGCTGAAAGTAGCCTAGACTCTAGTGGTAGGTTAGTTTTCAGGGGGCATATGTAAGATGCCCCCTGTGTGCATTTTTCATTAAATCCCAGTGTGGGTTTAATGTACTGAGACGTTTGATACCAAACTTCTCAGTTTTCAGTGTAGCCATTATGGTGCTGTGGAGTTCATAATGACAAACCCCCAACACTATATACTCTTAATGGCAGCACTGCACTTACAATGTCCAAGAATGGACATAGACACTGTAGGGGTACAAGGATAATGTACCTGTACCGTCATCACTGGTATAGTGCACCCAGCTAGAGGGGTGACTGATCTATGCCAGGGGAATGTATGACGTTACAAAGCATACATTTACAATGCATGCCTTTACAACGCAATTTTTTGCATCGCAAGATCCTTTACAAGACCTTCTTTTACATAGCGTGCCATTACATCGCATTTTCAGAAACTACCTTTAAAACACATTCCATTACATTGCATTATACCTTTACAACGCATACTATTACAATGCATACAATTGCATTTAAGTTAAGTGTTGGATAGTATTGGGGTAAAAACTACTATTCTAACTCCAGTGAGTGCAACAGTAGACTAAGTGTCGGATAGTGTAAGGGTACTATGTGTTGCAATGGTATGCGTTGTAATGTCTTGCGATGTAATGCGTGCATTGTAGTGACATGCATTGTAATGACATGCGTTGTAGTGACATGCAATGTAATGGCTGCATTGGAATGACATGCGATGTAAAGGATGTTGTGAAGTAATAACTGCAATGTAAAGGTAGTGCAATGTAATGACTGCTATGTAAATGTAGTGCAATGCAATGACTGCGTTGTAAAGGTTGTTTCCCATGCCAGGGCAGTGGGTTGTAGGCATGGCACACAGAGGTTTGTGCCATGTCGACTCTTCACTTTGTTCTTCACCAAGACACGCAGTCTGCAAAGGCAGTGTGTGGGTGTCAGGGAAAAGGACCTCTAAGGGTGGTGTAGTGTGGTTCCTATTTCCCTAATAGGCTCTGCGCAGTGGAATAATATACCCTATAGATTTGGCATAGGACTGAGGTCAGTATGCCCCTATTGAGTATATTAAACTTAATTACTTTGTACCAGCTAACTCAGAGGCCACTAGAAACTCCTTGTAAACCAGAAGGGAGTAGTTTTTAGCAACCGCATAAACATGACAACTTTGTTTCCCTTTAGAATCAGAACACTGTCAGAATCGTGGAAACATCATATAACAGTTTCACTCAGCTAATCGTGCATGCTTAGTTTCTTTAGAGTTACACAGAAAGAATAGAAGGGCGTTTCAATAAAAGGATTTACTGAACAGTCTTGTTTCTCGTGTAAGAGATATGAGCTGTTATACTCGTAAGACAGTATGCAAGATATATTATGTACAGCGAAGCAGTAGAAAGAAATAATACTGCGCTAGCATTATCTTTTAGCTATGACACAAATATTCATAAACCTAAATAACATAAGCTAAAAATGCGAGTACTCATAAGATGCTTTTCTAACTAGTTCTACCCCAGTGTACCTAACCTAAGTGTAGTGCAAGGTAAGAAGTAGGTGATGTATTCTATAGTATGGTAGGCTATAGTATGCCAAGTCTGGTATGCCTAGTTTGGTATGCCTAGTTTGGTATGCCAAGAGTCCCTCTAGGTTCTAGTCAGCTCCATACCTTGAGATTGAGAGATGTGGGAATTTCTTTTCCGGGTCTCAAACTCTAACACCCCGCAAAGGGAGTCAGAACACTGGAAACTGGATTCTCTGCAAGCAGGTATGACAGCGTCTCATGTCAGTGCATCAGGCCGGGACACAGGCTCCTCCAAAGTCGAGGTCTCCTCCTACTTGCTTGGGCAAGGGAAGGTATATTTATACCCGGTAGGTGCCTTGGAATGTTAGCATTGACGTAATGTCGGGCAGAGGAAGACGTCAGGAATGAACCCTTAAGGAATAGCGGTTCATGCATAATGAATGAGTTCTTGGAGAAATCAATTATCCTGTGCTAGGGTAACTCGCAAGAGCTTAAGGGTCTGGTTTCTAAGAACTCGTTGTGACATTTGGGTGGACGGATGAAGGTGACCATGCCTGTATTTGGATAGCATGGCTGATGCCTAAATAAGGTCTGTGATATTATGCCTATATACGTGCAATGCGAATTGTGCCTATATAAGAACATGTATCAGGAAAACCTATATACGGATACCTAAAGCGGACTAAAACAGTGGCACAATAAGTGCTGCAGCCCTTGGAGGCCTTCTCTGGTAACAGTGCCCAGGGTACCTGTGGTACCATTTACCAGGGGCTGACATGTGGCCAGAGATGCCAATTGGGTTTAGGCTTCAATGCAGTTTTAGGGAAAGGACATAGGCCCTGGGTACCTGATTAGGAGGAGCCCAGGGCACACTCAGTCAAAGCACATCAGCAATTCAGTAAAACACGGAGGCAACCATGCAGAAAGAGGGCATTATCGCACACACCCCAATACATACAGTTTTTGAGAAGGCTAAGCAGCCATGCCCATGGGAGTCCAGTAGTCTGTATCATCGTGTGGTTTCGCCCACCCCTGTCAGTCAGGCAGCTACACTACTACGCTTCAGTTGCATATTGTGAGGGGCAGTGAATGGCAGGTTGTGACTACTAGGAGCTCGCTAACCTGCCGCGGTCGCCACCCGTGCATGGAAGGGGTGGTGGGGGGTGAAGGTGCTCCGCATGGGCTGACTACTATCAAATAAAGAGTGTAGGAGAGTAGGGTCTGCTATCCTATGGTCACCCCAAATTTTTGCTTTTTGATTCACTGGTTTATGACTTAATGTGGCTGTGGGCCTGCTAATCAGACCCACAGCCTGCTGTTTTCTCTCTAAATTAATGCCAATGCACTCTAGGTGCATTACAAATTGGATCTGTTTCACCTTATAAGCCCCTGTAACAGTGTACCCCAGGTACCCAGGGCATAGGTGCATCCAAGGCCTACCAGGGGCTGCAGCATGTATTGTGCCACCCCTGGCCTGGCCTCCATATTTTGACACAACTGGCTGTTCAATCAGCTGGGGTAAGTTGGTGTAATCACCTCTTACTTAGGTATAGTATACCTATATCTAACCTAACTGGACACATGTTAACCTATAAGCCACTCCTATGGAAGGCCTCGACAATCCTGGAGGCAGAGTGCTTGTTTCATGTGAGATGGTGCTCCGGCACGAGCTGAGCCCGTCTGCAGCTGTCGGGAACAACTCCCTTCGCTGTTCCGGGATATTGCCATACCATATACTCTTAAGTGCATTATAATCCTCGTGGTTACTTGCTAACTTTGGTTTGGCTTTATCAAAACATGTCGAGTAAGGTGTCATACGAATTGGGATACTAATTCCTCGCCAGTCCTGGCGACGGGGGTAGCATTCCACCCTCCTAGATGGACACGACATGTACATAACCTGAACCCCGGGTTAAAGTTCAACTCGAGCCTCAGCATCACAAAATGGATGCTGCCACCACAGACAAGTCTGACCTCCTGCTGCTGGGAGTCCTTCCAGCGAGGGAGGCTTGGACATAGGGTTTCCTGCCTTGGGAGGTGCGAGCACCACCCCAGACAGGATTTTGTGTATTGGGTAGGACAGGGCTGAATAGAATGAGACATGCCTGGGGCACACAAGGTGTCCCCGTGCATAAGCCAGTCCAAACCGGTGCTGGGGCTTTCCAGCCCCAGTCCTGGCGCAGAGCTGGACAAAGGAAAGGGGGTGTAACCGCCCGCCTTCCTGGTCCCACCCAGAGGAGGGACCTAGCAGGTGATCTGGCCCCCAGATTTGGAATACGAGTAGGAGCTGTGTCCCAAGACTTCAGATCATCCTGAACTCGACTTGAAACTAAGAAGAAAACTGGACTTCGACATTCTGCTGCACAGAAGACTGAAGAGCATCTCCCTTGTGGCCAAGGAGTGACCACCCTGTGAATACAGGCACCATCCAGCAACTCGACGTCTGCTTTGCCGCCGCCACCCGCCGGAGACCGAGCCCAGAGCCAGACGAGACCCAGACTCCCAGACATCTCAGAGTCTGGGAGTCTGGGTCCGGAGACTCTGGTCCGGAGCTCCCAGTGCTGGGGATACCTTTCCTGGAATTATCCCCGATAGCACGCGCCACTGTCGGCGAGAAAACGAGCAACCGGACCGCAACAAGTAACTGGATTGAACTCAAGCAACTGCTTTCAAAAATAACTGGAATATCGCCGTAAAACACGTACCTCCTGCAGCAGTGACGGCGGGGACCCCCCTGCAGCCTCGGCGGAACCCATGACGGCTGGACTTGAGCTGAGTTGAGAACCCGACCCGCCTTGAGATCGGCAGTGACGGCTGGGACCCCTGCAGCCCCGGCGGAACACAGGACGGCTGGACTTGTGCCGAGTTTGGGAACCCGACCCGCCTGGAGATCGGCAGTGACGGCTGGGACCCCTGCAGCCCCGGCGGAACCCAGGACGGCTGGACTTGTGCAGAGTTTGGGAATCCGACCCGCCTGAAGATCAGCGGTGACGGCTGGGACCCCTGCAGCCCCGGCGGAACTCGGAGCGGCTGGACTCAAGCCGAGTTGGGAGCCCGATCGTCGTCGCTTCTGCCCGACCCGCCTGGAGAACACCTCGCACCTAGTGGTGCTGAACCTGGGACCGGAGCGCCTGGGAGGCACCGGACGGACGGCTGCGTCCCGGTGCCCTCTGGAGTGTGGAGGTGCCCTGCTTGCCTGCAACCACCGCCGGCAAGTGATCAGTATCACTGAAGCCATCGGGCGGGTGACAAGCGGGAGTTGGCGCTGACAGATCAGACTCGGGTGATGGAGGGTGTGCCGGCACCTAGAACGGCTCCGGTTTGCCCTGTCTGTGTGCGTTTTGGGCAGCGTTCCGGCGGGAGGCTGTAGAGCAACGAGAACGGAGCAATGGGCATCTAGAACGGCTCCGGGGTGCCCTGTCTGTGTGTCTTGTGCAGCGTTCCAGCGGGAGGCTTCCTCCCTCCTCCCCCCATACCCCCTCCCAGTGGAGCAACGAGATCGGGTTAATGAGCAGCTAGAGCACAAGAGGAAGCTGGTGCCTTGTTGCGACGTTTTTGTCGTGTGTGCCAATTAAAATACACAAGAACAGAGGCGGCCCCCACCGGCTCGGAGGTGAGCTTGGCAATCAGGGCGCCTCTGCCACTGCGACCCTGGGAGCAGGCCTGCAAACGCTGGCAGAGATCGGCGCTGCCCCTGAGGCTGGGACTACAGAGCACATGCTGAGTAGAATGCTGGAAAAGGTATTTACTTTGCCCTACTCGTTTTCTGTTTTTCATTCCCTAAACCTCCTTTGTTCAAAATGGCGGGGGCCATAAAATAAGCAATTAATCCCCTCCTGTACCGCCTGAGCCCACGAGGCCCCTCTACAGTTCCACCTAAGATAACAAAAATCGAGATAAGACTCTCCACAGCAAGCAAGATCCTGAGCCAGCCGGAATAGAATCTGAAACTGCTCGTCCTTGCTCTCAAAACAGCAACAACTAAAAGAGGACTAATGACGCTATCCCCCTACTTGGCAGCCATGTTAGACTATTCTTTCTCTTTGGCGGCCATCATGGACTAGTCTTTCTGACTATTTTGGACTACCGGTTCAAACTTTCCTCCCATGCTCTAAAAGCAACAACTCCTAAAAGAGAACTACTGTCTATCTCACCTACCTCAGACTTTATATAGCTATGTATCTATATAGACTTTATATAGTATGTATCGCTGTGTGATTAAGTGTCTGCCTTTTATTGCAGTATTATACTTCTACTGATATTTTATACACTTTATGTAACCGGCACCCTTTTCACTTTTGCCTCACCGGCAGTGCACTGATCGCTACCTCATAGCTACCGGTTGCTCACTAGTGTCATGTTTGTCTATTTTAGCCTAGTGTCTACACCTACATTGGTTCCAGTATTTCTTTAGTATTTTATTGCAGTATTATACTTCTACTGGTATCTTATACACTTTATGTAACCTGCACCCATTTTCACTTTTTCCTCACCGGTAGTGCACTGATCGCTACCTCATGTGCTAACGGTTGTTCACTAGTGTCATATTTGTCTATTGTAGCCTATTGTTTGCACCTATATTGGCTCCAGTATTTCTTTAGTATTTTATTGATCGCTACCTCATATGCTACCGGTTGCTCACTAGTGTCATGTTTGTCTATTGTAGCCTATTGATTGCACCTATATTGGTTACAGTATTTCTTTAGTATTTTATTTGCAGTATTATACTTCTACTGGTATTTTTATTTTATACACTTTATGTAACCTGCACCCATTCTCACTTTTTCCTCACCGGTAGTGCACTGATCGCTACCCCATATGCTACCGGTTGCTCACTAGTGTCATATCTGTCTATTTTAGCCTATTGTTTGCACCTATACTGGTTCCAGTATTTCTTTAGTGTTTTATTCATATTTGCATACTGTATACTCTGTAAGCTGCACCCATCTCTCTTTTGTCACTATTAAGCACTGATTGCTACCTCATATATATTTTATTCAGTCTTGTAAGCTGCACACATTCACTTTCTACTCCTGGATTACACCGACGCTACCTCTTACATTCTGGTTACTTTTTTGGCCATTCACCAGTGTCACTCTCGTTCCATTTAACTGATTGTTACCTCCTATATCTTGTATAGTTTGCAAGCTGCACCCACTCACTGTTTGTTCCTGGACTGCACTGACTGCTACCTCTTATATTTTTGGCTATTTTTCACCGCTTGCTAGTGTCACTCCTGTGCTGTGTATCCTACGGTTTGACAGTTGTTCTTTGTATTTGTATATCCTCCCATACCTTCCTATACAGCCATCCCAACATGGATCTCATCGGCAAGCACACATATAGAATCAACTACCCATCCACTCTCACCAAAAAAGCCGCTAAACGCTTTAAACACAACTTCCTGAGGTCCCACCCTGAAACCCCCTTTGCCGACACCTACTTCTCACCGGTCAATGGAGCCCTCAACATTGATATCATCTTCCACACCTCACGCAGAGCTCAATGGAGAAAAGCGTTCCTCACCCTACTCACCGTCTCCACCACCAGGAAAACCGCTCATGGCCTAACTCTCTCCATCACACCATCCCAACTCTTCCCTGGCAGAACCACCATTACTTTATACAATAACGGGATTGTCCTAATTCAATCCACAGACAAGAACCTGGCACTACTAGACAACCTGTTCCCCAAGTTCAAAGAGCAGCTTTCCAAGTCGCGGACCTCCACCCATGACTCCTCCAGCGCTATCACTCCTGACGTCACAGCCACCACCCACAACCCTTCTAACCTCGCTCAGCATCAGATCAACACGCACCTCACCACTACCCCCAGCACCTCAGTCAATCACCCACCTGCTGTTACCACCCCACACACCTCAATCATAGTCACAAATCTCTCCCCCTCATACACTAGCCCCCCTCTAACACTAACCCTCTGACCCCCACACATACCACTACCACTCTGATCACTCTCTTCCCTGACATAACTCCCACCCACAACCCCTCTAACCTAGATCAGCACCAGAACGACACGCATAACGACAAATCCCACCCATTATCCCCCCCACTCTCAGTCCCCACTACCACCCGCTAATTAACCAAGCACAGCACACCACACCTATTATGATAACTCCCCCTCCCCACGACAGGACCATCCTCAGCCCCATCTCCCCCCCCCCACTCTAAGCGCTCACTACCCTTCAGGCTCCCCCATCACCACCAACACACACTCCACTTCCAGCCCGCTCTCTCTGCCCGCTGCAAATGCCCTCCTATACGCCACCAACATCCGTCGTACCGCATCCACTCCAATCGCCCCCATACCCTCTCTCCTCCCTAACACCAACCTGTGCGCCGACTCCACGGAGCCCTGCGTGAACACCAACCCACCCCCCCACTTCCACGTTAATCCCCAGGTCAGCCACTCACCCATGACTCCCACCCCCAGCACTCACACTTATCCCACGCTGGACAAGATTATGTCCTCCCTCCTCCAGCTCAAAGAAGACGTTCACACCATCAAAGAAGATATTCACACCATCAAAGAACTACTCATCACACCCCCAGACACAACTCACTCAACACCACCACCCCTCTCAACTTGCCCTACACCCGGCCTGATGACGCTTACAAGCTACACCCATCACACAGGACCGCGATCCACCCCCACAATCGCAACAACCGCACCCGTCGCCCACACTGGACAGCGATCCCTGCCCACAATCGCAACAACCGCCCCCGTCGCACATGCAACCCTCTGTCGGATCTTGACACTATCACCCTCCTCCGCTCCTACGACCCAGCTGCCTTAAACCACCCAACCGCCTCGCACCTTCACATCCCCACGATTCACTCAAATCCCTGTAGACCCTCCACACTAAACAACAGAATCTCCGTCTCGAATAACCTTAGAAAAGTCCCCCTCTCTCTAGTACCCTCTACCTCCCCTGACACACCCAGTCTTAAATGCACTCTCCTAAACTGCAGATCGGCCTCTAGACGCCGACCTAATCCTAACATTGGACCTTGACCTCATCATCTTGACTGAAACCTGGCTAACCGAATCTTCTACACCCATAATGGACATTCTGGTTCCTCCCAACTACCACATCATTAGGCTTGACAGGTCCGGCAAGATAGGTGGTGGAATCGCATGCATATACAGGAACAACCTTTCTGTTCTGAAAGTCTCCGCATCGTCCCTACCCTCCCCAACTTCCTACGAATACATCTGCCTCGAGATTATCAGTGAGGGTAAACCGATATGCTCACTTCACGGCATTTACCACCCACCCAGAGACAACCTCTCCTTCGTCCAACAAATCATGGACATGATTTCAATCAACGCTGGACGACAGCTCACCCAAATATACCTTGGTGACTTCAACCTCCACTGGAACGATCTCAATGATGCGGTGGTAAATAGTCTTAAAAACTTCCTTGACGCCCTGGACCTCACCCAAATATGCAACAGCCCGACCCACGAGAAAGGCTCTATCCTCGACCTTATCATTGCCAAAGAGGAAGCTATCCAACTTGAGTCTATCCAACCCTGTGACTGGTCAGATCATCATATTGTCACATTCTTCATCAATGAAAAAGTCAAACTCAGCACGGGTCAATCCTCCAGACCTAAAGTCTGGAAAAGAGATCTGAAAAAACTCAACCCATACTCCCTACCCCCGAACAGCTGCGACCTCCTGCTCCCTCCTGCGGGCGCTACAGATGTCCAATCCTTGACTGACCACTATCTTAACGCCATGACCTCAATAATTAATGAGGCTGGACCCTTACAGCTAAAAAGAGTCTCCGCTAAAATTTCCAATCCATGGTACGACGGGAGTCTCAATGAAGATAGACGAGCCATGCGAATGGCAGAGCGCAACTGGAGAGCAGCTCCCTCTGCACTGCACCTGAAAATTCTGAAGAAAAAGAGAAACGCCTACTTCAGGAAAATAAAGCGCTCAAAAGCAAACTTCTTCAGCCTCCAGCTCGACCAAGCAAAAAACCGCCCAAGAAAACTGTTTGAGCTAATCAGAACACAAGCCAAGGAACAACCCCAACCTCTAAGTACTTCATGCGAAGCTCCCTCCTGTGAAGACTTCGTAGCTTTCTTCACCCAAAAAACTGACAACATAAAGACTGATCTCCGAACTGACGCAAGCCTCTTTGCCACACCCAATTGCATAACACCCTCAGAACCAAAAAACAATGCCACATGGTCTTCCTTCGACATCTACTCCGAAGAAGAAATAGGCAAACTGCTCAGCACCTTGAAACCCTCCAATCACCTCACGGATCCCCTCCCTGCTAATGCTGTCAAAGATTTCACCCCATTGCTCCTCCCACTCTGGACTAAAATTATCAACAGCTCCCTCCAACAAGGAATCATCCCAGACTCCCTCAAAGTTGGACAAGTCACTCCTTTACTAAAGAAAGCTACCGCTGACCCATCCGACCTGAACAACTACCGTCCCATTACCAATATTCCCACTCTTGCCAAACTATTGGAAAAATGCGCACAACTACAACTGACTAAACACATTGATCAGTTTGATCTCCTCAATCCGCATCAATCAGGCTTCCGAGCAGGACACAGTACGGAAACTGCTATGACCCACATAATTGACGACGCCCTTCAAATCCTAGATCAAAACGATACCTGCCTCCTCATCCTTCTTGATCTCTCTTCAGCATTCGACACTGTTAAACATAAGAATTTACTCGATCTTTTGAACACAAGAATGGGTATTTCTGGAACTGTTCTCAAGTGGTTCACCTCCTTTCTACACAACAGGTCACAGAAATTCAAGAGTAACAACCTGATGTCCTCACCAATACCTGTTTCGTTAGGCGTCCCCCAAGGATCCTCCTGATCACCAACTTTGTTCAACCTAGTTATGGAACCTCTCACCACCTTGCTACAAGCATCCAATGTACTTTTTCACATGTACGCAGATGGCACCCAACTATATCTCAAATTACAATCCCCCAATGACATTCTACTCCTGAACTCAACGATCAGGAACACCCAATCCTGGCTGGCCAATAATCATCTCAAACTCAATGCTCTGAAAACAGAGTTCCTCCTGATCTCACCTCCTGCGAAGATCTCTACCACTCAAACCTGGCTTAAACAGCTAACTTCACTCAATGTCCAACCCACCATAGTGGACTCAGAAAAATCACTAGGCATAACTCTCGACTCCAATCTCAACATGCAGCATCATATCAGCAAGGCTACTAAGGGAGCGAACTTCCAAATCAACACCTTGAGGAAACTTAAACCCTTCCTGCCAGACAAAGACTTCCAAACTGCAGTACAAGCACTAGTAATCCCGCAAATTGAATACGGCAGCATCGCCCTCTGTGGTCTCCCGCTAACGACTACTGCACCCTTAAGAGCTTCTCTAAACGCTGCAGCGAGACTCATCACGGGATCAAAAAAACACTCGCATATCTCCCCTGACCTGAAATCCTTGAACTGGCTGCCGTTTGAAGCCAGAATACATCTGAAAATAGCCTGCATGACACACAAGGCTGTACACCTGAGCTCCCCCGGATACCTTACTCAGAAGCTGACAATCTCTGGGGGCTCTAGAAACACTAGAGGCACAAACAATCTTCTGCTAAAACCTCGAAGATTCCGGAAGGAAAAAACTTATAAGCGCTCTTTCTCAGGAATGGCACCCAGGATCTGGAACTCACTCCCTACTGAAACTAGACTCATCTCCTCCTTCACACTTTTTAAGAAAGAAGTAAAAGCTATTCTCATGGCCAAATACACTTGACCTATTAATGTTGATTTGTAAAGATTCTGACCGATCTGTATTATTCTGCTCGATCCCTATGACTATGTGTTTTACCTGTATTATTTTCTTAACTGATTATGTTTGCACACACTTATCTGTAATATTTGCTTTATTGCTGTACCTGTGTTACTTTACTCCCTAATGACCTGCTCTCATTCTCTTGTTGGTATCCTCTGCATTGTAAAGCGCTCTGATATCTGCAAAGATCTTGTTCGCGCTATATAAAACTTTCAAAGTAAATAAATAAATAAAATAAAAGAAGAGACTCGTGGAGGCACCGAGAGACGTGGGCCCGGCCACCTCGAAAGACTCACGAGAAGCTGACTACGCAGCACCCGAGGCACCCTCGACGCTGTGCTTTGGGGTTTGAGAAGCTCCAGCACCGAGCAGCATCTGCACCGAAGATCAGCCCCCCAGCATCTCCACGATGTGCGTGGGGCCCTTTTGCATTGTGTCACTCGACGCGCCATCCCGGTGACTAGTCCGTTGGCTAGTGGCCATCTTGGCGCCGAAATCCGAAATCTACACCGCTGATCTGGTTGCTCCAGACTGGCCCTCGCTCCTGTAAAAAGGAGCACCCCCTCTGACCTTGCTGGTCCGAGTGAGAAGCTTGCGTGGCATGCATTAGCCAAGGCCTGTTTGCTCCAATCAAGAAGCAGACACCGCCATCAGCTAGAGCCTTCGTGGGACAGCTCGTGACCGATGCCTGGACGTCCTCGGCCTCTTCGTGTCTACGTGGCTGCAGAGACAATCTTCACTTCTTCGCCTGTTTGCACCCGACATCACCTGGTTCCCTCCTGGTTCCACGGCAGTCACTAGCTAGTGACTTTGAACATTGTCCCCTCTGCTTTCAGGTCTTCACCTCTTCAGATCCACCCTTGGATCCACCAGAACTCTCCTCGACGACCCGCCTGCAGCATCTTCATCTACAGGCTCCATAGACCAGCGCGACGAAACCCGACACACTTTGAGACATATGCACCCACTTCCTGTGGGTGAGGTAAACCTGGCACTCCTGTGCTCCTGTGTAGCAATACACCTCTAGTGTCTATGTTCCAAGTTGCTAGGTTCTAGGCCATCCGAAAGGTTCCCTTTTCAGTAACTTTGTAACTTTTACGCACCATTAACTTTGCATTGGTGCATGCGTGTGCTTTAAGCGCTGCACCGGAGTCCCCCGGGCCTTTCCAGGCTTCTTCACTGTTAGTCCCGAACAGCTCCAGCGATTCCCCAGGCCCTAGGCCTACTTCCTTTACGATTGGTGGTACTTATACCACTATTTTAGTATATGGTTTAGGTGGCCCCTAGGGCTCATCCATATTGTGAAACTTTTATATATTTAAACTGTGTTTTGTTTTATCGCATTTGCTTCTGTGCTCATAAAGACTATAGGGGATATTTGTAGTAAATAAATATATATATATATTCAATATATATCTGTGTGGTGTCCTTTCATTTGGTATTCAAGGGGATTGTGTATGGTAAAACATCTTGCTTCACATGCCTTACAGAGTTTAGCCTAAGACTGCTTTTTCCACGCTACTAGGATAGCTGGTCTATAAGGTTGACTTACAACCAATCATCATAAGGGTTGCTTGGCATGGTACAAGGTGATCACTAGAACTAGTGAGCATCATATACCAGGCCAACTTCTCACAAAGAGTGTCCCCGAACATGCAGTGTACAGTAATGCAATAGGTAGTAGAGAATGGAGGATGACTGCCTATGGGCACTAATCTCTGGGGAGCACTTAGACTAGTGCCACTGTTGATGGTTTTGCTTCACTTGGGTATGCCCACATGCCCAGTGTTCAAAGGCAGAGAGTGAAGAGAGGGCCGTTGTGCGCAAGGACTTCCTCCGCCGCACTACCTCAGCCTCTCAATGCCTGGAGTGTGCTTTGGGGAGAGGAGTTGGCCTAACGGCTAGGGCAGCCGACCTCGAAGCTGGGGAACAAGGTTCGAGTCTCGGCAAGGACGCTCAACATTCTGTGAATCTGGGCAGATCACTTAATATACCTGTGCAAAAAACAAAAATGAATATGTCCTCATGTAAGACAACTGGTGCTCGCGACCTGATACCCTCAGGTCAAGTGCGCACTATATAAAACTCTGTAAAAGAAAAAAACAAATTAAAAAATCGTGTCAACTGTTAGTTCTGCCAGGGGAGGGTTAAGTTGACTGCTCATCATCAGTTAATGTCCCCTGGAAATCGTGTATGATGGCCTCCCAATGTGCCGCAATAGGTTCCCTGCAAAGTCCCTGGGTGTCCTCGGTTTGCAACGCCGCCCCCTCTGCTCTGGCCCACATCAGGAGTGACTGTCTCCAGGCTTGTAGGGCAGGGGGATCAGGCATCTTCCACCTCCTTGTGATCAGGCGTTTGCATACCCAGGTCTAGGAAATGGGAGATGACCTTCAGCTTTTTACCTATAAGGTAGAGATGCGGTATGCATTCCTCCCATGTAGATGTCAGGGTATGGCCAGTGTTTGCTGCCAGGGCGTCGCTGACCAGCTGCCAGTATTTACCCAGCGACGGGCAAGCCCAAAGCATGTGGAGGAGGTCAGCATCTAGTTGACGGCACCAGAGGCACTTCGCGTACATCCGGTTGTAGATTGTGTTTATTTTTGCTGGGGTGAGGTATGCTCTCTGAATCATGTAATGTTCAATGAGTTTGAATCGCCCGTTGCGTGGAACATAGGTGGGGCTGCTCAATATGTAAGACCACTGCCTGTCTTTAAAAGGGCGACCTCTGCCCGTCCTCAACGCTGCCTAAGTGGTGCAAGTGACACCTCCATGTAATGACTCGGCAAACCCCTTCCCATGACATGTAAGTATTGGATGGTCAGATATGTAGGCATTTCTGTGGTTATGTCTCCCCGTTTGTCTCTTAGGGCCCGCTGGAGGGAGCGATGCAGTAGGTAGTGGCCATGGGGCAAGTCATTTAATTCTGCGAGTGTGTCGCATGGTTGGAGTCCACCATAAGTATCGCAGCGCCTGAACTCCTGCTTCCAACCAGATCGACAATTCTGTGGCTGATGCAACACCCCCTCGACGGTGGGGTGACCAACAGCGCCACTACATAAGTTGGGACTGTGCGTGTGATGTGTAGGCTTCTACGAAAGCATTGGTGTGCACTTAAGGAGATGCTTCTCTGGTGTTCTGCGCTTAGCGCAAGAATGGAATAATCTAAGGATGTACCCAGCGTCTGAGGTGGGTCATCAGTCGCAGTGTCATATAGCTGTAGCCTTGCTAGCCATCTTGCCACCCTTTGCAACTGCAAAGCCAGGTAGTATTGCTCCATGTTGGGGACTGCTAGTCATTCTCTACTTGTTGGGAGGTAAAGCTTGGTGAGGGCTAGTCTGCATCGGGAGTTATTCCAAATGAATTCTCTCATCATTCGCTCGAACGTCAAGAAGTGGGAAGGTGTAATGTATAAAGGCAAATTAGTAAAATAATATAGCAGCCTGGGGAGTACTACCATTTTCAGTAAAGCTATATGGCCTGCTACCAACAGAGGAAGAGTGCAGCAGAAAGTCATCTGCAATTGCAGGAGATATTCTTTTCGGTAGGAAATCCTGGCACCTAGATAGCGAAAGGTGTTGGGCTGCCACGTAATATGGTCCCCGCTGAGGGTGGGCGTCAGGTCTGGGTGTCCATGAGTGAAAAGGTAGAGACAGGACTTGTTAAACTTTACCCGCAGGCCAGTGAGGTTCACAAACTCCGTTAGCGTTCGAATTAGTCCAGGCAGTATCAGGACACATCTGTGAGGTATATCAAGATGTTGTCTGCATAGAGTGAGAACGTATGCGTGCCATCCCCCAGGGGAATTCCCCACTCCGCCCCTTGTTCACGGAGTGCTGCAACCAGTGGCTCTACTGCCAAGGCAAACAGAAGAGGGAATAGTGGGCATCCTTGACGGTGCAGAGATGTGACAGCTAGTCTTCTGTGATTTTTGAGTTTTTTTCCCCAAACATGATTGAACATTGTTAACGCATGTCCTGAAAAAAGACAGTTTAACATATAAATACAGTGCTCAACATAGAGTTAAACAAACATTATACGCACAAAATTAATGAACCGAATTAAGATTCGAACAACAACCAGTCAATTTTGAACATAACTGCCTTATTTTCAAGTTGTTTCCACACCATTGGTTTATAGGATTGTCTAGGCTGAGACCTACTGGGAACAGATTTTAAGGTCTATGAGGGCAAAGAAACTTTTCACAAACAGCTCCACATAGATAAGTATTATTCTATTACTAGCCCGGGAGGAATAAACGCGGACGCGTTTCGATACCCTTTATTAGTTATCGGGGTTCTCTTTAGGACGTGTGACTGGATGACATCTGGAAAGAAATGTTAAATTAATACCTTTCTCTTGTGTCATGAAGTTTTTGCAACAATTTATCATGTTATAAGTGGAGTACCTGTATGATTTCATAGTGAAATCAAATTTCCTTTGTGGATCTTAAGTTTAAAAGTGTCTCAGTACACTGCAGATCTGGGTCGCTGATTCTGCAATATAAAGGTGAAGACCGGATTTTAGAGTTCTGAATTTTCATTCTTATATTGTGAATGAGCATCGGCAAAATAATTATCACTCGACTTACTTGAGATGCTTTCTACCTTTATTTATTTGTCCAGCGCAGTGGACTGTGACTGCTTAGTAATTTCATGTTGTTGTCAAATCGTACTCCAAGCCATGAAACTTGTGTACAGTGCTACGCATTCGTGAAACAGTAAATTATTGCGCTGTATAGGCACATCTATTGCGCTTTTTTAGATGCATTTGTTTTAGGCTGGAATAAAGTTTAGAGGCATAAATTGTCGTTCAACTTACTTCCAATGTTTTAGTAGAGAAGACATGAGCCGTGGCTACTGAATTTCTTTCAGGCGCCTTGCTCTGTCAACATGTGCTCGGTCGCAACAATGTTATGCATAACTGCAATTAAAGTGAACACGCAGTTAGTAACACATTGTTTCAAGATCTGTTAGCTAAATTCCGTAGCCATTCGCAGCAGCGTTAAACTGACTTGCTTCCAAGGCCTCTTTCGGCCTATGTGTGTTTGATTCTCCTACACTTGCGTGAACCTGGGTTTCCGTTTCCAGCGCCTATCTACTTTTCTATCCAGCAATGAATTCTGGGATTCGTAGTTGTGGTTTAAGATTGTTCAGTGTGCAGTATTGTCAGTCTAGGCATTTGCTCAATAGGCCGATTTTCAATTAAGGCTATGGGGCACGTTGCTTTTTAAAGAGGTGCTGTTTAGGTCTCCGCCTGCGATGGCTGCGCAGACATGCGCAGTCTCGCTGGCGAGACTTGATGGGATAGAGTGAGTTTTTCAAGCGAGGTTTAGCACCGCCCCTCTTCTCCATTGGCTGGCCTCCTAAACGGTGGCCAGCCATTGGAGAAGAGGTCGCCATGACGTTTTATTTATTTATTGCAGAGTTTTATATAGTGTGAACTAGACCCGAACCGCATCGGGTATCAGAGCGCTTTACATAGCACCAGTTACGTTACATGAGGACACATATTCATTTTTGTTAGGCACGGGGAGATTAAGTGATTTGCCTAGAATAACAGGATGTTTGGCGTCGTTACCGAGACTCGAACCCAGTTCCTCCAGGTCCGAGGTCAAGCGCCCTAGCCCTTAGGCCAACTTTCTTTCTCTTTAAGCCCCGTTCTTTTCAGATTGGGTTCCTTGACTTACTGCTGAAGTAAAAGGTTTCTTATCTTCTTTATGGGTCCAGAAGGCCCCATAAAGAAGATAAGGAACCTATTACCCCAGCAGGAAGTAGGGGTGCCCAGTCTGAAAGGGACGGGGCTAAAAGAGAAAATGACGTCATGGCGAGCGCTTGTCTTTTAGGTTGCTATGTGCTTATCTGTACAGTAAATTATTTATTGGCATGACAGATGTGGTGGATGTGTCTAGCGCTCCATTTCTTCATGGACGAGAGTGCTTAATGTATAGAAGCAGGGCAGCGGCGGGTCTTATGGTAAAAGGTACGTATACTGGATTATTGCGGTGACGTGACCTGGGAGACCTGAGCAGCAGCCCCGCAGGCTCATCTTTTCAAGAGTCAATGCTTTTATCTTTCATATATTAGGTCTTTCTCTGGGTCGGCAGGAGTGCTGTTTTTGGACTCCATAAGCTCGTCTGCTCTCCCTCCCACCCTTCGAACGGTGCAGCTGCAGATGTGAGTCTCTCCCCTCCCCCAGAGCCTCTAACCACTTCCCTCCCTGGAAGCCCCTCGCCCCGGCGCTCTGAGCTCAGGTGCAGTCTGTGTGCTCTCCTCGTCCCAGCCCCTGTCGCATCAGAGATAATGACACACACGGTCCACCCCCCTCCCTCCCAACACACACACCACCCTGCAGGCTGAATAGATGTACAGGAGGATAGCGCATCTAGTGCTTCCAACGGATTCCATAAAACGAGGTACACCGGCACTTGGTGTTTGGGCACATTGAACAAGTTACTTACCTTCGGTAACAATATATCTGTAAGAAACAGTAGTTAGTATTAGAATCCTTACCTTAGAATATCCCCAGGCGTCAGACTGGATCCGGAAACTTTTGCGTAGTAATACCCCTGTGCGTCGATAGGCGTCGTCTCTGGCTCCGCGTCCGTCGTCGGCGTCGTCTGCGCCGGAATGATGTCTGAGTACTTAGATGCCGCCCATGCGCGCTGACGTCAGTTCTTAGACACAGCTTTTCCGCGCCAGATACGCAGAGCCATGCTAGAACCAACACTGGTGCCAAGAAACTAGGGCCCTGAAAGGGAATGACCTTAACCCTAGGTATCCGTTCGCAGAACTGGGAGGATGGGTGGGGCGGTAAGGAATCTAATACTAACTACTGTTTCTTACCGAAGGTAAGTAACTTGTTCATCTGAAAGAAACAAGTTAGTATTAGATTCCTTACCTTAGAATAGATACCCCAGCAATACCAACCCCGGTGGTGGGTCTGCGAACCAATACTTACACCAGAAAGTCCTGGAGTAGTGCCTCGCAAAGGTGTGCAGCGAGGCCCACGTAGCCGCCTGGCAAATGTCCTGGAAGGGGAACTCCCCGGCCCAGGGCAGTAGTAGCCGCCGTGGCCCGAGTGGAATGGGCTCTCAGCCCAACTGGAGGCTCCTTTCTAGCCAAGGAGTAGCAGGCCTTGATGCATAAGACGACCCACCGAGAGATGGTCCGCTTATGCACCGCCCGTCCTTTCTTCGCACCCACGTAACCAACAAAGAGTTGGTCATCCACCTGGAACTGGCGTGTGCGATCCACATAAAATGAAAGCGCACGTTTTGGGTCCAGACGATAGAGCCGCTCTTCATCCTTTGAAGGGTGCGGAGGCGGGAAGAAGGAGGGCAAGGTGATGGACTGCCCGATGTGGAAAGCAGAGACTACCTTGGGCAGGAAAGATGGTTTTGTACGCAGCACCACCTTGTCCGGATGCACAGACAGGAAAGGGGGTTTGCAAGATAGAGCCTGGAGCTAACTCACTCTCCTGGCAGAGGTGATGGCAACCAGGAAAGCTGTCTTCAAGGTGAGAAGACTGAGAGGACAAGAATGAAGCGGCTCAAAGGGAGCGCACATCAGGAAAGTAAGAACCAGGTTAAAGTCCCACTGAGGCATCACAAAGGGAACAGGAGGAAACATGTGTGTGATCCCCTTCAGAAAACAAGTTACTATAGGGGACTTGAACAAAGAAGGTTGATCAGGCAGCCTTAGGAAGGCCAAAAGAGCAGAAAGGTAGCCCTTGATAGTGCCCAGAGCAGAGCCCTGCTGGGCAAGAGAAAGAAGGAAGAGAAGAACTTCAGAAAGAGGGGCAGAAAGGGGATCCACAGCCTTTGCTGTGCACCATGCCACAAATTTGTTCCACCGGCAGGCGTATACCGACTTTGTGGAGGGACGCCTGGCAGCCAGAATAACGTTACAAACTTCAGGAGGCAAGTCAAATGGCCTCAACTGCCGCCGCTCAATCTCCAAGCATGGAGGTGGAGACTGGACAGGTTCGGGTGGAGGACCGTGCCCTGCTGCTGCGAGGTCCTCCTGAAGAGGCAGACGGATCGGGGGACCGACTGACATATTGAGTAGCTCGGGATACCAGAACCTTCGAGCCCAGTCTGGAGCCACAAGGATGACTTGGGTTCGGTCGCGCTTGATCTTCTTCAGCACTCTGGGCAGAAGTGGTATAGGCGGAAAGGGGTATAACAGACCGCAACTCCACTCGCGACGAAATGCGTCGCCGAGCGAGTGCCACCTTGGAAATTCCAACGCGCAGAACTGATGACATTGCGCGTTCTCTTCGGTGGCGAATAGATCTAACCAAGGATCTCCCCACTGCAGAAAGATGCCTTGCGCCACGTCAGAGCTCAGACGCCATTCGTGATCCATTGAGCACCGTCGGCTGAGTTCGTCCGCCCTGGCGTTCAGAGAACCAGCCAGGTGGTGAACCACCAGGGTCACGCCCTGATGTTCCAGCCAGAGCCATAGAGCCTCTTGGCAGAGGGTCCAGGACCCCACACCGCCCTGTTTGTTGCAGTACCACATGGCAGTGGTGTTGTCCGTGAACACCTGCACTGCACTCCCTCGGACAGAAGGGAGGAATGCCTTCAGTGCAGCTCCAGAAGGTTGATATAGAGCTGGGACTCCGCCGGAGACCAGAGGCCTCTGATCTCCGCCTCTCCCATGTGGCCTCCCCAGCCCTGGAGGGATGCGTCCGTCACAACCACGTGCTCCGGTTGGGGAAGGGAGAGGGATCTGCCGTTGACCCAATCGCGGTCCGTGAGCCACCACTGCAGCTGTCTCGCAGTGCCCTCCGAGATCAGGACATGGTCGGACAGGTTGCCCTGATGCTGGGCCCACTGAAACTTCAGGTCCCACTGCAGAGCCCGCATCCGCCATCGGGCGTGATGCACCAGAAGGATGCAGGAAGCCATCAGCCCCAAGAGCCGCAGCGTCAACCTGACCGAAACCCGGGATAAAGACTGAAAGACCGGAATCAGAGCCTGAATATCCCGGACCCGCTGCTCGGGAGGATAAACCCGAAACTGCGCAGAGTCCAGAACAGCTCCGATGAAGAGGAGCTTTTGGGGAGGGACACAGGTGTGATTTCGGCACGTTGATGGAAAACCACAGCAGGTGCAGGAGATCCGCCGTAATCTGGAGGTGGTTGACGACTGTCTGGGGCGAGCCCGCCTTCAACAACCAGTCGTCGAGGTAAGGGAAGACTGAAACCCCTAACCTGCGCAGATGAGCTGCGACCACCGCCATCACTTTCGTGAACACCCGTGGGGCGCTGGTAAGGCCAAAGGGGAGCACGTTGAACTGAAAGTGCTCGAGGCCTACCGTGAACCGCAGGTAACGCCGGTGGGCCGGCAGGACGGGGATGTGAAAGTAGGCGTCCTGCAAGTCCAACGCCACCATCCAGTCTTGCGGGTCAAGGGCAGCCAAGACCTGAGCCAAAGTCGACATCTTAAACTTCTCCTTCCGGAGGAAGCCGTTGACGTTCCGTAGGTCCAAGATAGGGCGTAGGCGCCCTTTGCCCTTCTTGGGTACCAGAAAGTAGAGGGAGTAGCAACCACACCCTACTTCTGGCCCAGGAACACGCTCGATGGCCCCCTTGGCCAAGAGGGCTGTAACTTCCTCTTGCAGAAGTCGCAAGTGGTCCCCCGACACGCGGTGGTACTGCGGTGACATGGCTGGAGGGGTTGCCTCGAAGGGGAGGGAGTAGCCCCTTCGGACGATTTGCAGCATCCACCTGTCCGATGTGACGGTGCGCCAGTGGAAGAGGTGATGGCGGACCCTGCCCCCCACTGGCATCACATGGGCCTAAAAACTCGGACTAGGAAGGTTTTGAGGCGGGTGCGGACTGGCCTCGCCGTTGACCCCGACCACCTCCCCGGCGGTTTCCACGGCCGTCACTGCGCTGAAGATTCTGTTGAGGCGGCGTGTGGCTGGCGGCCCGTGTGGGAGCACCCCATCCTTGGCCACGAAAGGAGTGAAAGGCACCTATTTGCTGGCGCGGGCCGAGAGGCCCAAGGACTTGGCCGTAGCCCTGGAGTCCTTAAAGCGCTCAAGCGCATGGTCTGCCTGGTCGCCAAACAGGCGACGGCCATCAACTGGCATGTCCAGAAGAGTAGCCTGGACATCGGCCGAAAAATTGGCGCACCGTAACCAGGCGTGGCGTCAGACCGCCACTGTCGTGGCCATCGCTCTGCCTAGTGTATCGGTGGTATCCAGTCCGCAGCGGATAGAGTACCGTGCCGCATCTTTACCCTCCACTACGGCTTGGGCGAGTTTAGCCCGGACCTCCTCAGGGCATTGTGGCAGCACGTCCGCAACCGTGTCCCACAGGGTGTGGGTGTAGCGGCCCAAGAGGCATGCAGTGTTGACTGACCTCAGTCCCAGACTAAGGGACGAGAACACTTTCTTGCCAAATTGTTCAAACCTCTTGGATTCCCTGTCGGGAGGAGCCGACGGGAAGGCAGTCTGGGAGTTAGAGGCCTGGATAACCAGGCTCTCGGGGGTGGGGTGGGTCGACAGGAAGCTTGGGTCACCCGGAGCCGGACGATAGCGTCTGGCCACGTTCCTGTCCACAGGCTGTCCTGAGGCGGGCTTGGACCAGGTGCCCAACAGAACGTCACATAAGGCCTCATTGAACGGCAGCAGAGGCTCGACCGATCTTGACTGCGGTTTGTGGACCTCGGTGAGATTAGTCCTCACGGCCGCTGAGGGGAGCGTAAGGTTTAAGGCCTTAGCGGCACGCATCAGTACTACGCTATAGGCTGCCCCCTCCTCTGTAGCCACGGTAGGAGGGGAGACAAAACCAGTGTCTGGAGAGAGGTCCAGGCCGCTGGCCTCCCCAAGCTCCTCTGTCCAGTCCGCTTGGTCCTGACACTCCCGTGTCAGAGGGTCCTCAGAACCCTCCCAGTCCTCTTCGTGACCCAATGCCTGGTAGCCAGGATCAACAATCTGGGCCTGTTTGTGGAACTGGAATGTACCAATAGCTGTCTCGTACGGCGCCCAACGGGGCCGTGTCGACGGCTGAACGGGAGCGATAGAAGGACTGGGGCCGGCGTCGACCGAAGTCGGCGCCGGTGGTGACACCCTTGGGGATGGTGCCGGAGAGGTCGTAAGGTCGGATCCGGCCGGGGCCTGCGGCGCCGGGAGCGAAGTCACCAGCGGCGCCGGGGCCGAAGCCGGCAGCAGCGTTGGTGCCGGAGCACTTGACCCGCTAGGCCCCAGAGCCGGGCCCACTGGGCCCGAAGGCACCGTGGGGCCCAGTGGAGAAGAGAGCGACCTCATGGCCATGAGGTACTGCTCCAATCTCCTACCGCGTCGCATCTTGCTCAGGGACCGGAAGGTGTGGGACAGGATGCGGCGCTAGCGACTTCAGCGGAGCCGCGTGGGTGGTGCCACCCAAAACTCCGGCCACGTCGGGCGAGCGTCGGGCGGTCGGAGGAGCGATGATGCCGCTCCGACCTCTCTTGCCTCCTACCTGAGGAGGAACCAGAAGAACGATGCCGACTACCGGAGCTGCGAGGGCTCCGTCCCCGCGACCGGTCCCTCGACCTCCCATGGGACCGGGACCTCGAATGGCGTGGGGCCGACTGCCGGAGCTCGAGCCACTTGCGGGACCGCTCCCGCCTAGCCTTCGACGTCAGGGCCCGACAGTCGGAACAGGAACGGTCATCGTGGTCGAGGCCTAGGCATTGCAGACACCGGCGATGGGGGTCGGTATTCGACATCAGTCGACTACACCTCGAGCAGGGTTTGAACCCGGGCATCCCTACCGGCACCCGAAGAGACGAGAACGACATGAAGATCAAAAATGATCAAAAAAGTTTTAGTCAAAAAGTGACTAAGGGGTAGAGCTTCTCCGGATCTGTGCTAGCTGGCGCGGAAAAAAGAAGAACTGACGTCAGCGTGCATGGGCGGCGTCTAAGTACTCCGACGACGTCATTCCGGCGCAGATGACGCCGACGACGGACGCGGAGCCAGAGACGACGCCTAACGACGCGCAGGGGTATTGCTACGCAAAAGTTTCCGGATCCAGTCTGACGCCTGGGGATATTCTAAGGTAAGGAATCTAATACTAACCTGTTTCTTTCAGATATTAAGTTGTTCTTATGGTAACGGTAGGGGCACAAGTGTTGGCAATGTTAAAAGGCAGAAACTAACCTTATCGACAAGGAAATGCCGTGCTGAGGTTCGCAGATGTAGGAAGCAATCTCCCCATACGTAGCACATAGTGTAACACTACCACACAGGGATGTAGCGCAGGCCCCTGCAGCCCCTTCAGGGGATTGGGGAGGGGGAAGGGGGGGGGGGGGGGGAGGGAGGTGCAATACTTCTGCGGCCCACTTCAACCCCAGGCTAGTGAATATCTGTGAGATACATGAGGCTCAGAGCCCCTCTTCATTTTCATGGTTGTTGTAAGGGTGGCGCATCATTTTGTGTCACGCCCTCCTCTCCCAGTACTGGGCAGGGATGCGTGCAGATAACTGCCCCTTACCTCCTCTTCTGTACCCAGTGAAAGCCCGGTGCATGGAGTTGGCCGCAGACGTCCCCGATCAGTCTGACGGTGCAGCGCCCAGAGGACAAGAGAGGGTGTGGCCTAACGGCCAAAGCTTGGAATGGGGATCCTCCATGTTCCATTTCAGTTGTGCGCTCAACATTCCGTGATTCCAGGGGAATCGCCTAATCTTCTTGTGCCTAAAAAAATCTGCCCTTTCATAGCGTATCCTGGTACTCATATGAAGCGCTGTAAAATCTTTAGGCAAAACAATAACAAGCATACAGTCCCTCCCCCGACCCTAACAGCTGAAGAAGTCAAAGTCCCACCCCTCGCCGACCAGCATGGGCAAAGATGCATGCATACATTTCTTTCCCCCACACTCTCGCCTGACTGTAGACACAGACAGAAACCTCCTGCCTCATTGCTGAGCCAGGTAACAGGCATGCAGCGCCCTGCCACTGTACCCCCGGGCTGAGCCCGATACAGGCAAGTAAGAAGTACCTTTCTCCAATCACTAGCCCAATGCAGGCAGTACCCCCTCCCAACAAACATGTCCATCTGATAACTATACTCACAGCCTTAAACGACTCCTGCACGATAGGTGGTGTGTATGTGTGGACTTGATCTCTAGGCGAAGGGGGAGGGGCGGTTGTGCGTGCCCTCGAGAGGAGTGAGCCTGTCTTGCATGAACGAGTTAAAGAGGGAGACTGAATGGCACAAAACTGGATCGGAAGAGGACTCTGTGACTTGTAAATTAAATGGCATTTATAAAGCGCTACACCTAACGAGGCGTTGAAACTTAATTAAATACTATAAGCCGTTTTCCCATATGTGCTTATAGTATTTGTATACCTGGATATAAAGGGGTAAATAAAAGCTTCAGTTTTGATTGCTGGCCAGATGTGTTTGACTATAACAACCAAGCGTGCTTTCAAAGAGATTACTCTGCCTGCAAGCTCCCAGCGGTGCCTTGCATTGTTCTAGGAAGGATGAAGGGCTTTGTCGACCCGCCAGATTTTGAACACCCCTAGGGCACCCTGTGTGTGGCTGTGGCGGGGGGGGGGGGGAAGAGGGTGTGTGTGTGTGTGTATGCAAATGCAATAGGTCTCGCACTTGTGAGAGATTAAGCTATTGGCACTGTAAATGACAATGCCATTTATTTCTCTGTTTTCAAAACCAACACATAAATAAAAAGTTTGTTATTTACAATGCCAATAGCTCTAACTTTTGCAAAGGCGAGACCGTTGCATTGTAAATGCTTGTTATTACTTTGAAGTCAACCGGATTTTCGTTACTGTAGCCTTTCTTTGTTCCTTTTCAGCTATGCATTCTGGGAGTTGTGGTTTGGGAATCGATCAGTTATGTTTGTGCGTAGTGTGAACAGTCTATAAATTGTTTCTTAAGGCAGATTGCCACATACACTAATGGGGCATTTTTCAGTGTACAGTGTTCTCAGTCTTATAAATAGTTGTCGATGGCAGAGATCTTAAGCATTAGGGCATATATTATGGCATTCACATGTTAGAAAAGACGTGAATCCTGCAATGCTGCTATGACTTATGTCCTCATTTCCGATATCTTGTTCAGGCCGTAGACTGTGCCGTTGAATTTGAGAATTAAATACGCTCCTTTCTTGGAGTGGAGCTTCAGTATCTCCTCCCCTTGTATGGGGTTTGTAGGAAAGTGGGTTTCTGTTGCAGTAACCCCCCCACTTTTTTGCCACACTACTAATGCACTTTGACTTGATGTGCCCTGAGTCCCTCTCAATCATGTTCAAAGGGCCTGTGTTTTTTCCCCAAAACCAACCCATTGGCATCTCTAGCCACAGGTCATCCCCTGGTAAATGGCACCCTGGTAGACCTCTAAGGGCTGCAGCACTTATTGTGCCACCCTTAGAGCCTCTGTACCATTACACACACAGTGTCTTTGCAGGCTGCGTGTAAAGGTGCAGAACAAAGTGAAGAGTCGACATGGTACACATCCCTGTGTTCCATGCCTACAACCCACTGCCCTAGCATAGATCAGTCACCACTCTCGCTGGGTGCCATACACAGTGTTGAGGGTACAGGTACATGAGCCCTGTACCCCTACAGTGTCTAAGTCCATTCTTAGACAGTGTAAGTGCAGTACTGCCATTAAGAGTATATGGTGCTGGGAGTTTGTCATTACAAATTCTACAGCACCATAATGGCTACACTGAAAACTGGGAAGTTTGGTATCAAACTTCTCAGCACAATAAACCCACACAGATACCAGTGTGGGATTTAATGACAAATGCACACAGAGGGCATCTTAGAGATGCCCCCTGAAAAACGATCAGCCTTTGATGGGTTCCTTGACTGGTACACACCAGCCTGCCACGACGAGAGATGTATCTGGACCCCTTGGGTGGGAGCCTTTGCTCCCTGAGCCCAGAAACAAAGCCTTTCCTGGGCGGAGGTGTCCACATCTCCCCAGGGCAGGAAGAGCCATTTGTGGTTGGGGAGATTCAAAGGCCTGGCAGCCTTTGTAATGCGACCCCCAGCCTCTCCTGCTATCAGGAGCAGGGCCCTTTTCTGTCTTCCCTCCTTTTCGGCAGGAAGACAGGTGGGGAAAAACTAGCCAGCCCAGAAGGTGTGCCCACCTCTGCCAACTCCACCCCTCAGTTGGGGAGGGAAGGTGAAGACCTCTCTTCAGTGTCTGCCATCTTGCAGATGGCAGGCACTCCCCAATCAGGAATAGGGATCGTGCTCACTCCCCCACGTTAGGTGAGCACACTCAGGGTGTAGTCCCCCTAAGGGCACTAGCACATTGGCTACTGATCTCGAGACCCCTAAAACACCCCCTAAAAACGGTATTTAGGGGGCAGCTCTGAACCAAGAAAGAAGATTCCCGCAACGGAAAATAATGAAAGAAGATGCCCAACAGAGGAGACTGCACAGAACAACTGACTTGGCCCCAGCCTTACCAGCCCCTCTGCAGTTTCCAGAGATCCTTCGCCAAAAATCCATGTGTCCTACAGCCAGCGACCTCCAGAACCCTTGGGAGGACTGACCACCTTTAACAAAAACCGGATCTCCTGAGAACAGCAGCTGTGTTCAGAAGAAACACCAAAGAAACACTCTGAGTCTAATGAGGAAAAAGTATCCAGACACCTGGAACCACCACTGCACCAGTCACCTATGGCCCGAGTTGGAGTGGCCCACCAGTCCCAGGGAGATCCCCCAGTGCTCCAGAGTAAGTCCACCGTAGGCTGACCCCTCTTGGACTCCCCGACTTTGCCTGCAGCCTCTCCACGGAGATCCCCCCCACACCCAACAGCGAGTGGCCCAGTAAGGTGAAATCTGACCTCAATAGACACCATTACATCCAGCCGCCCAGTGCCCTGGAGAAATAGTCTGAAGTTGTTTTATAAGTTGAGGAATCTACATTAAGATGGAGCATTTACCAGAAATATAATTACCAAACGAAAGTTACACTTTTTGGTAAACCTTTATTTTAAGAGGAGACAGCAAGGCTTTGCCAAAGCTGAAAAACAAGAAATAATCCAGCACTATCAGAAGGGGTGCAGAAGTTGCTTAATTTGGGGAGTTTACGGATACCGATTAACCTACACTGAAAGTATTGTAAATGACCACAATCACAGCAATCTCTTAAAAATATGAGCATTGGTACGGTCGGGGCAAGATAGCAGAGAGCAGAGAGACTGATCCAATGACGCAACTATTACTCTACCAGCTTAATTGTACATGGCCGCTCGTTTAGGAAAGAAAATGTTTTCATTAGGCTATATCTATTACTCAACAGGGGAGCTTTCTTTAAAACGGCATTACTGTTTTCCCAAGTTTGATAGACAAACACATTACTTACATGCAACTATGAATCCCCAGGATTTAATGTGGCTGTAGCTTGCTTAATAAATGATTATAAACCCCTCCAGAGAGGTTTCACCCTGGCAAAATATTAGTAGAATGTCTTTGTCTAGAGCTTGCCAAATGTTTCATCCTTTAGAAGCCAAAAGTCAAAAGATGAATTTATCCATCTGGAAAAGAAATGCCTTGAATACAACAAGCATTTACAATGCAATAGGTCTCGCAGCATTAAAGTTTGAGTTACTGGCATTGTAAAGGACAATGCTTTGCATTAATTATTTTATTTTAATTTGCAATTGGTATATAAACATTGTCTGTGAATGGTTAGCTGTTGCTTATGCTAAGCAAAGTTGGCAGTAATATAGAGTGCTAGTCTTGCTTGCTATAAGCATGCTGATTTAAAGCGCTCTGATACCTGCGGGTAAAGTTTGCGCTATATAAAAGTGAAAACGAATAAATAAATTTAAAAAAGCCAACCTGTACCGTCCGTTCTTATTCTGCGATGCCACATATCTTTGGGTCCCTGTACTTATTAACTGCACCACCACGAAGCACTACATTGGACAAACCATACTGTGTGGAGAGGCACTCCGGGATTTCTGAGGGCGGCATGGGGCCAGACAGAAGGCAGCAATGTGCTGAACAAACTCTTACAAACATAAGCAGAGCCATCATGTAGGTTGAGACCGGCACAGAACTGGAGACCACATGTGCACCCCCTTTCTGACAAGGCAGGCTTTTCATGGTTGACAGATTGTAGGTTTAATACATTTTTCTGAAATCTTCACTAGACATGGCACGTGGTCACTGTTTTTTAAGCTACGAAGAGATCTTGATAAAATAGAGTACAACGCCTGCACTTTTAAGCGAGTTTCTGCCAAAGCAGCTGAAATGCTGCAAATGTTGCTGAAAACGGTGCCCTCTAGGGATCTGTCTTGCACTAATGCACTATAAAACAAGTAGTTATTGTAACTGTGAATAACAGGGACGTTTTTCACTGCATGTTTCTGAATGTCATCAGAGACAAGGAGAGGGAATCTCAAGTTGTCTATGATGCCACTGAGAACCCCGAGGTGACTGCTCAAATCAAGATATTAAATAAAAATACCAGGCCTAATGCCACCTTTCCAGACCACCCTTCTCCACCCCCACCTCATCCCAGACCTTTTCCTGTGCCTCTGCTGGAGTCGGAAGCGCACCCACAGCAGCGGTGGGAAAAGCCTGTCAGCACGGACGGTTTTGTCCTTGCAGCGCAGTTCTGCAGAGTTGACGTGCATAAAAAAAGTATGGGAACTCTGATCAGTGCCATGGGGGGTGGGGAGGGGTCCTCGAATGTGGGAACGAGGCAACAAGTATGGGGACTGTTTCGGGTAGGGGAGTAGGTGACTGAAGCAGACACATCACAATGCCTGCGTTTGTCCTGCACTTGGCTCTTTGCAGAGGCATCTCCCTGCCGTTCCCCTGCCACACTAGGGTCATTATGGATAAACAAAGGAGGAGCAAACGCTTCCTTGTGTGACGTCACAGTAGTGGATAATCGCTTTGGTTTCACACTGTTGTGACGTCACTCAAGCGAATTAACATATTCCCATCTGGGGAGGAGCTTCGCTGCCAACCAAGATGGCCGCGTGAGCTCGGAGCTCCGAAGACCTCCCGATCCTCCGCAATAATCCTGTGATCCATCCTGTCCCACGATTGTGGGAATCGGTTGCTAAGCCGGTCCTGAGGCGGCACCCGCTTTCGGAATGAAAATCGGACATTCCTAGACTCAGTTAGCTCGACGGATCCCGAAGGCTCCGCCCGCATCACTGGCGACCGTTGTGGGGTACAGCGGTGTCTCCACATGGTACCTCCCTGCCTACGCTTCCTCATCCCGATGGGTGCTTCTGATCCTTGAGCGCCTTGCTGGGCGGCCTCAACACTGGACTTTGGAGATATCGTCGTGTGCATTGGACATACTACACTGGACTCTTTCGCCCCTGGTGTCCCCCCGTCCCGAGAGTGCCAACATGGCGGGCAAGGGAGGCTCGGACGCAGGCAAATCTCAGCGGCTCAACAGGAAACCATCCCAGTCCCAGTCCACCATTCCGGAGCGATTCTCCCAGTCTAAGGGATCACCGGTACTGGCGGGTCGTACTAAGGACTCAGGAAGAGATGAATCGCCGGACGACTCCGAGATAACGCTTCGGGACGTCATGGGAGCGATATCGGGGGTGAAGACGGAGATGCACACTCTCCGCGAGGAACTGTCCAGCAAGGTTGACTCCCTGAAGATTGAGTTAAACCTCATCAGGACCGACCTCGGGAAAACTAATGACCGGGTGAAATCGCTGGACCTTAAGACTTCCAGCCTGGTCACGGATGTGTCTGATATACAGTTGGAGGTGCGCGACCTGAAACTGGCTAACGGAATGCTGGCGCGTCGACTGGACGAGTTTGAGGGTCGCGCGCGGCGCCAAAATGTTCGCATCACCGGTGTACCGGAAAAGGCCGAGGAGGACTCGACTGAGCTCTTTGTGGAAGAACTGGTGGTTAAGAACTTGGCACCGGGGGGCCTGAGCAAGTTCTTTTCGGTGGAACGGGCCCACAGGATCCCGGGTGGGCCGCCGAAATCGGGTGCCTCCCCTCGCCCCATCATCGCGAGGCTGTTCAATTACAGGGACAGAGACGCTATCCTGCAAGCATCGAGGACCGCGGGCCCTCTCCGCTTCCAGAACTCTGATGTGAACTTCTTCCCGGATTTCACCCAGGCTGTTCAGAAAAAGCGGCAGAGCTTTACGGGGGTGAAACGGAGACTGAGGGAAATGGGCCTGCGCTACTCTATGCTCTATCCTGCCAAGCTTCGCATTGAGCGTGACCACCGGACCTTCTTCTTTGACTTCCCGGATGAGGTGGGACACTGGCTTGATACCCTGCCCCAGGAACGACATGAGCCGACCGACCAGACGGAGGAGACCACCGGAGGCGCGGAAGCACGGGAATGATTGTTTGGTTACTTGCCTTCCGAGAGCTGGGTTGCCGTGAGGGGCTTCGGCTTTTGACATTGCTGCTATTATTTTGACTCGTTTTGTAATTAATATGGGGGATGACGGGGGGGGATGGGATGTCTCCTTTCTCCTCTGTGGGCTTCTTGTAGGATAGTTAAGGGGCGACAGGCACACTGCTAGTTGGGGTGGATTATAGTCTGATGCAGGGGTGCAGGGTGGTGGGTAGTTGGGGTGTGTTTTTTCGTACTTTTTCTTTGTCTTACTCTTTGTTCTGGCTGAGAAACTACTGGACTGAAATGTTATTGCTGTGGGCGCTGTTGTGGGTGGGGGAGGGGGCGCGGAACGTCCTTGATGATGGGGGGTAAATCTCTTAATTTGTTGAGCTGGAATGTTAACGGGTTGGGGGACCGTATTAAGAGGGGTGTTGTGTTGCAGATGCTCAAGCGCTGTTCGCCTGATGTGGTTTTTCTACAAGAGACCCACTTGGTGGGACATGCCTGTAAGGCCTTGAATAGAAGGGGATATAAAATGGTGGCACATTCAGGGTTCTCCTCGGGTTCCAGAGGGGTGGGCATCATGGTGCGCACGTCCCTCCCGTTGGAGGTGGAGTCTGTACTTGCTGATGAAAGAGGCAGATACGTGGCGTTGGTGGGCAAGTGGGAGGGCCGCACGCTAGTTTTGGTTTCGGTTTATGTTCCCCCGGGGCTGCAGGAGACTACTTTCAGGGACCTGGGAGGCGCCATTTTAGGTCTCCCCGAGGGATTGTTGCTGGTGGGTGGGGACTTCAACTCTGTAGTCTCGGGGGAGTTGGACCGCTTTCCTTCCAGGGATCTTCGCCCTTCCCAATCTTGGCTGCCTGATTTTTTGAGTTCCATGGGGATGGTTGATTGCTGGCGATTGTTACATCCTACCCAGCGGCAGTACACTTTTCTCTCAGGTGCCCACGGTAGCTTTTCTAGAATAGACTACGTCCTCACCCCGGCTGCCCAGGCGCAGTCTGTGTCCACCGCGCGTCTCTTAGCTAGGGGCATTTCAGATCATTCCCCGGTCTGGGTCTCTTTTGACTTCCAGATCCCCGCGTCTTCGCGAGTGGCTCCCATTAACCCGTGGTACTTTCGCGATCCGAAGACCAGGGCTCTCCTGACTAAAGCTATGGACCGGTACTTTGTCGAAAATACTGGCTCCGTTGACTCCGCTGTCTCCCTTTGGGAGGCCTTTAAAACTGTGCTTCGTGGCGAGGCCTTCTCCCTGATTGCGGAGGCTCGCCGCCGCCGGGATGAGGACGTGGTGCGGCTGGAGTCTGATCTCGCTGACCTGAGCGCCCGACTGGAGCTGGATCCGTCTCCCGACTTGATTCACGCTCTCTCCCTTAAACAGTCCGAACTCCGGGCGACCACCACTGATGCAGCGAAGGCCTTGAGCAGAGAACAGCAGGGCAGGATATACGACTCGGGTGATAAGGCGGGCAAGCTCTTGGCGTGGCTGGATAGACGGGAACTGGCGTCCCGGGTGGTCCCAGAACTGGTGGGTGAGGATGGTTTATCCCTGACGGACCCGGCGGCTATAGTTGGGTCCTTCGCTGAATACTTTGAGGGGGTATATACCTCCGCAAATCCTCTCCCAGAGTCTGTCTCGGCCTCCTTTCTGGAGGACATTGACCTTCCCTGCCTCTCGGATCTTGACCGAGAAGACATGGATCGAGCCCTGTCTGTGGATGAGGTGGCCCTGGCGATCCGCTCGCTGCGCTCCAGCAAAGCACCGGGACCCAACGGTATCCCGGTCGAGCTTTATAAACTCAAGGCCGACGCGCTGGCCACACCATTGCTTAATATGTTTCTTGAAGCCCGCGAGACGGGAGAACTCCCCCTCGACCAGAGACTCGCCACCATTGTGGTGATCCACAAAGAAGGAAAACCACGTGATTTGTGCCGGTCCTATAGACCCATCTCGCTACTGAACGCCGAACCCAAGATCCTGGCCAAATTGCTGGCCAACCGGCTGGTGGGTGTGATCACGGACTTGGTTCACCCGGACCAGTCCGGCTTCATACCGCACCGGAACACGGCGCTCAACTTGAGGAGGCTTCACGCGGTCATGGCACGTGCTCACCTGCTTCGTGAGCCTGCAGTTCTCGCCTCGCTTGACGCCACTATGGCTTTCGACTCGCTGGAGTGGAATTACTTGTGGGCTGTCCTAGCCAAGTTGGGGTTTGGGCCCACTTACATCGGATGGGTCCGACTGCTGTATACCGCACCGTTGGCTAATGTGGCCGTCAATGGTCGGCTGTCGGCCTCCTTTGCGCTGCACAGGGGCACCAGACAAGGTCGTCCGCTCTCGCCGCTCCTGTTCGCCCTGGCACTGGAACCCCTGGCGGCTTGGATCAGGACGCACCCTGATGTCTCCGGGATTACGTGGTCACCTGGCCTTGAGGACCGAGTGTCGCTTTACGCGGACGACATCCTCTTGTATCTCACCTCTCCTTGCCGCTCACTTATTGTGGTTTTTGACCTGCTGGGTACCTTCGGGACCCATTCCGGCTTGGTGATCAACTGGTCTAAATCCTCACTATACACGTTGTGTGGAGACACTCCGTGCCTCCCCCGTGGGTGCTCAATACAGATAGCCCAGCAGGGCTTTCGATACCTGGGCATTTACGTGTCGCGCGACCCCCGAGCCCGATACTCACACAACCTTCTACCACCGCTTGCGCGATTACGCAGGGATGTCGAGGGATGGAAGAAGCTACCGATCTCCCTAATGGGCAGAGCCGCTTTATTCAAAATGATGGCGCTACCTCGCTTCCTCTACGCTTTGCAAAACACCCAAGATCCGGTCCCGGCCAAATACTTTGGAGAGATCGAATCCCTGCAGCGAGCACTGCTGTGGGATGGGAGGCCACGAATCTCGTTGCTCAAGCTGACCATACCGTGTTACGACGGGGGTATCGCCCTACCGGATATGCGACGCTACTACTGGGCGTCCCAGCTTGCGGCCATCAACCACGGCCTTTATGGCCCAGCAGCCAGCCCGGGCTACGCCATGGATCGGTGGCTCGTGAACGACGGGAACTATTATAGAGCCTTATACTCCAGGTCCTTGGACCGGAAGCTGACGGGCCCCACCAAAACGATGGTACATATATGGCGCGCGGTCACTGACACTCTGGGCTGGAAAGATAGGATTACCCTGGCCACACCCCTATATGACTCAGACATACTGGGAAAGCTGTGGAAAACTAAAGGTTTCGACCGGTGGGACACCATCGGGATATCTAAGGTTGGGGACATGATGGCGAGGGGGAGGGTCAAGTCGTTTGACATGCTACAGTCTGAGTACCAGCTGGCGTCGACGGAATATTTCCGACACGCCCAGCTTAGTCATGCCCTCTCCCCCCACATATCTGATGGAGATGCGATCCCTGAGTCATCACCCCTGGAGGATCGGGTGCTGGACGGCCACATGCCGGACAGCGCTATCTCCCTGACGTACAAAAAACTCATCAATGTGAGAGTAGATCTGCTTGAACGATTGAGGTTGCACTGGGTGAATGATGGTATAGAGATGGACGACGAGGAGTGGCAATCAGCGGTCTCCTCCCCCAGGGAGGTGGCCATATCAGCGCGACTCCGCCTTGTTCAGTTGAAAATACTACACAGGGTGTATGTCACTGGCCCTAGACTCATACATATGGGACTTTCCACGGATGGCCTGTGTCGGAGGGGTTGTGGTATGCTTGCTACTTTCCTGCACATCATGTGGGAGTGTCCTGGGGTTGCCCGGTATTGGACGCGAGTGCATGAGGTGATGGAGGAAGTGACTGGTGTGGCCTTACCGGCTGAGGCCCGGCGATGCCTCCTCAATGTTTGGTGTCCGAACGAATACAGTGTAGCCCAGACCCGTTGGGTCACCCTGGGTAATATGGTGGCCAAGAGGGACATCGCCCAGAAATGGGGTGCGCCTGCTCCTCCCTCCCTCAGCTTATGGGAAACCAACATGGACTGGTGCATGCTGCGTGAAAAGACGGTGTACGTGGCCAGGGGCAAGCCTAAAATGTGGAGGTCTGTGTGGGGAGCCTGGAACTCCTACAGAGGTGACATTTGCGACCCCCCAATAGAGACTGACTCTGAAGTCCAACCTTCCCCGTAGAGCCCCTTCCCGCAGTTCCAGATGGGTTATCCTGGTGTGTTACCCCCCACGTGCCTTCTTGTTGTCACTGCTATTGTGTGCTGTCTTGGGTGTGCGGCCCTCGACCCCCTCCCGCTGCGCAATTCCACTACTTCTATACTGTCCTCAGCCACTCCTTTTTCTCTTTGACTCCCTTTCGTGCCTAGCGCACGCCTTTTTCTCTTAGCCTTTTTGAGGCTTTCCTATTCTTTGGTTTATTTATACTAAGTTTGATGCTATTGAAAATTAAACCTGATTGCTTCTGCGCACAGTATTGTACACGATCTTACCTGCTACCTCAATGCTGCCTGGCCTCCGGGATATAAGGCTGAATAGCGGTGTACTTTTTCTACAAATAAAGGTTTTCCAAAAAAAAAAAAAAAAAAAAAAAACATATTCCCATCTGGGTATTCACAATAAAGTAGACGAGTTGGGCACTGGAGATGCAGAATTGACCGGGGTGGAGGGGGTGCTGAGGGGTTGTGGTTGGAATGCAGATCTTTTTTTGAGAAGATTACGGCCACCTTTCTCGTGATGCCCAGGGCATTATCTGTACTGGGTTAATGAGCGCAGAGAGGAGCCAGGGTAACGCGGAGTTAAGCTCATTTCGACAGGTTTCGGGCGTCAACTCACTCATTTCCTCTAACAGACCTCGATGCGGCATCTTCCCTTCCGGCCAGAGGCCCCAAGTACAAAAATTGTTTAATAAGAGCACTCGGAGCGAACATATGGCCCTGTGTGACTTCACAGCGCGAGGCAAAACGAACATCCACCAAATTTACAAACCAGAAGTTAATGGGTCACGTCAGAAAACCGGGTATCTCGCACGTTTGTTCACAAGGCGCATGCGCGTAGTCACAGGCAGACGCACGCTCCGTCCATTCTGTGATACGGAGAGGCTGGTTGTTGCATCCAGTGAAGACAGATCCAGTCAAATAGGTTAAAGAAGATTTATTCTTAAGAACAAGTACAGCTCTCAAACTGCCAGAGTGTCTCTCTGTCAAGCTCCAGTCTCAACTGAGCAGCAAGATCCTAAACATTCCAGTATTGCTAAGCAACGATGACATGGACGGAGAGGCTTAAGGGAGAGGCTTAAGATTATACATCTTAAAAGAAAACACAATATATACAAGATAAGCATAAAGGCAAATTAACTGAAGAAAACTAAAACAAGGGATATAACACACCTCCTCACCTGTAAAAACAAAAAGGTTAGGTCACATAATCATCAAGATACTTTGGAGTAGCTCTCAGCCTGGAGCTGACTCAAATAGAAGAGTCATTTGAGACAAGCTCAGGACCATCCACAATATCATCAGGAACAGTTAAATCATTACTTACAGGAAGTGCAGCACCAGAAGAACAGAAAGGAACGCTCAAAACTGTATTGTAAGAATCCTCAACAGAGTGCAACAACAGACCAGAATCGGAAGAAGTTGCAGACTTACCACCAACAATTCTAGCAATACGTCTGTTGCTCCACCATCTGCCACCTGACACCATGACAGAATGTTTACCAACTTTGACAATGGTAGTCTCAGGATAAAATCTTGATCCTTTGACTTTAACTGGTTTCCTTATTCTAACTTTATCTCCAACAGAAAAGCATTCATTCTTAACATGTTTACTGTCATCATATCTGATCTTGGACCGGATTTGAGAATTCTCGACCCTGTCCCTAACTATATTCAAATCAAGAGAACTCCCACCAGACCTGGTTTTACTGACTACCCATTCAGGAGACAATTCATTAAAGGATTCCCTCCCACGTAACATGGCAAACGGAGTGATGCCCGTGGTGGAGTGAGGAGTATTATTATATGACCACACTCTGTCACTCAACATCTTGTACAGTTTGTCCAGAAGAGATAGCAAGTTGAACAGAATCTTTTAAAATGTGGTTCACCCTTTCCACTTAACCATTGCCTTGTGGCCTGTACAAAGCAGTGGTTAGATGTTTTACTCCATGATTGTTCAAAAAATCTCATGTTGTGTGAAACAAATTGCACACCATTGTCTGAAACAATAAAGCCAGGGATTCCTTCTGACCTAAATAATTTGGACAAAAAACTGATCACATTTTCCGTATTGGGGTCCTCCATGAATTTGAAAGACACCCATTTAGAGTGATAATCCACAACGGTTAAGATAAACCTAAAACCTTGGTTCAAACCGCCAATTGGTCCCAAAAAATCTATGCCTAGTTTCACCCAAGGGTTTTCAGGAAACTTTACTGGAGACAAAGGAGAATTGACCGTGCGTAAAGATTTTTCGGCATGAGAACATTTAACACAGTTGTTCAACAATGTTTCAACAGAAACATCCATGCCCGGCCACCAGTAATGCAATCTTAGTCTTTTCTTCGTACTGGTAATTCCTCCATGCCCCTTGTGAGCCAAATCAACCACTTTGTCTCTAATAGACATAGGGGGAACAAGTAAAGATCCTCTCATAACAAGATTTTCCTCAAGGCTCAATTTGTCCTTAATTTTAGAGAAAGGAATCATGTTCTTATCAATTTGACTTTCTCTCGGCCAACCATCAGATATCAATTTTTTCAAAAGAATCTGAGAATTATCACATTCTGAGGCTCGTAACCAGTCAGATTTAGAAATGACCCCTTCAGTTAACTTTAGGCATTCAACCAAACTTATTACCACCTCCTTATCGTCAAGGATGGATTCATCCTCTGAGGTATTCACAGGGCATCTTGATAAAAAATCTGCCTTAAAGTTTTTTCCTCCGGGAATATGTCTCATTGAAAAATTTAAATCATATAACTTACAAAATAAACGGACTAATCTAGGACTTGCATTTCTTAACCCTTTGTCATTCCAGATGAAGATGAGAGGTTTGTGATCAGAAATAAGTACAAATTCTTTGCCCCATACATAAGTAGAAAAGTGTTTAACACCCCAGCCACAAGCAAGGGCCTCCTTTTCTATGGTGCTATAGTTGTTTTCTGAAGACGAAAGCTGTCTAGAAGCAAACGCAATTATATTTTCATTCCCGTTGTCCAACTGACTAAGTATAGCACCCAGACCCGTGTTACTGGCATCAACAGTAATGTAAGATGTGAAAGCTTCATTGAAAGGTTTAAGTGCAGGAGCAGAAATGATCAAATCTTTTAATTTCCCAAAAGCTGAACTTTGATCATTACCCCACACAAATTTAACTTTGTTCCTAGTTAACAGTCTTAAAGGTTCACTGATCAAAGCAAAGTTCTGTACAAACCTTGAATAAAATTCACTTAACCCTAAAAATGACCTCAATTGATCCTTATTGAATGGTTGAGCACACTCTCGAATAGCCTTAAGCAAGTCTTGTTTAGGACTAATGCCTTCATGAGAAATGACATGACCCAAATACTCCACCTCATTAAGTAAAAATGTACACTTCTGTTTTTTTACAGTCATGCCATGTTTGTTCAAAATACCTAAAACTTGATCTAACTTAGCCAGATGTTCTTGAACAGTATTGGTGGAAATTAATATGTTGTCTTGGTAAGCCAATACATCCTTTGCATTACCAAAAAGTTGTGACATTAATTTCTGAAAGACTGACGCCGCTGATGCTAGGCCAATGGGTAGTCTTAAGAATCTAAAAGGACCAAATGGAGTGTTGAAAGCGGTGAGATCCTTAGACTCATCATTCAGCTCGATTTGATGGTATGCCGCTCTTAAATCTATCGTAGAGAATACTTTTGTACCTTTAAGTTGAGCAAGCATGTCCAGAATACGAGGCAAAGAAAAACAATCAATCTGAATGTTCTTATTTAAAGGCCTAAGGTCAATGCAGAGCCTAATTTCATCACAATTCTTTTTAAGAGCAACGACAATTGGAGAAATCCACAATGACGAATCAATCTGCTCAATCATACCTTCACTACATAATTGATCAAGATGGGTTTTAAGTCTATCCCTAATGCTTGGAGGAACATGTCTGACCTTATGAATTACGGGAATTGCATCTGGTTTTAGTATTATCCTGTGTTCATAACCTTTAACTGAACCCAACTTATCAGAAAAGACACCCTGATGTTTATTAATTATGGTGTCTAATGAAAAGTCATCAATAGTAACAGAATTGATATTTTCAAAACGATCCAAGGAAATAGGATTATCAGTACCTGGTCTCAAAATCATTTTAAATTTTCCTTGGTCCTTCCAACCTAGGATTTTATATCCTTTTTTAGAGACATAAATCTTAGCGTCAATGGTTCTATCTTCAAAAGTGATATTATCAACAAAATATCCCATCATTTCAATTTCAATACCATTGAACGCCACAGTATGTATATCAGGTGGTAATAAATCAATCCCAACCCATTTTTTAAAGAAAAATACATCTGGAATAATAGTAACTGGAGAACCAGAATCAACTGTAACCTTGAGAGAAATGTTCCTATTATAACATCACATACAGGATCACCACTATCTGAATCTTCTTGTGAACAAATCATGTCCACAGATAGTAATATTTTGTTTACAGATTTCTCCCTAGTTATTACATTTACTTCAGTAGGACTGTCTGTTATAACACATATAGTTTTAGCTTTAAACTTGCAAACTGAATTAAAGTGACCAATTTTCTTACAATTAGTGCATTGTTTCTTTAAAGCTGGGCAAGTTGGAGAATTAGCAAGATGAGATTTTGAACCACATCTAAAACATTGAAGAGATTTGTCAGTTTTTTTCTATTCAGTCTTGTTAGAAACCTTATCTTTTTCTCGTTGTGAAGTAGGTTGTGAAGTTTGTTGAGAAATTTTGTTAACTGTTTCTGAAATAGAATGTTTGTTATTGCCAAGTTCTTTAGAAGCTGAAACTGATCTTTCAATACCTCTTGCAATTTCTAAAGTCTCAGTAAGTGAAGGATTTCTACAACCGAGGATTCTCTTTTGAACTTCGTTAGAATGACAATTGACAACTAGTTGATCTATCAAATATTGGTCAATAGGAGCTTCAAATTCACAGGAAACTGCTAAAACTCTTAATTCTGCCAAAAAGGTATCAATATTCTCATGTTCCCTTTGTTTCCGAGTATAAAATTGTGTCTTACAACAATAATGCTTTATTCATCAATAAAATGTTTTTCTAACCTGAGAACTGCTTCTGTGTATTCATTCCAATCATCGGAGGGTGGGCGAATAATTTTGGGTTGATGGTCAAAAATTCTCTGACCCTCTGCACCTAAAGCATTGTATAACATAGCATTTTTCCGCACTGGAGGAAACTTGATGCCATCAATAGCTATAACATAGCTGTTGAAAGACTTATACCACTGGGTCCATTTTATTTTAGGACAACCTGGTTCTGGAAGGAAAGGAGGAGGAAGAATAGCAGTTTGCATAGCCATAACGAATAATAGGAAACAAATGGAAGGCAAGAATAAAAGTAAGTATGAGGAAATAAAGAGTTAAAAATGAACAAGAAAAAATGTAAAATTCAAAAGACAATATAAATTAAAATAATAATGTGAAGTTTGACTTAGCTGTGCCTGTCAGCGTGAAGGCAACGAAGTAAAGTTCGAGGAAAATGTAGCTGTGCACATCAGCGAATGCACTGTGGAGTAAGTGTGCCAGTTAACGTGCAACTGTAATAAACGTTGAAGAATCGTAGCTGTGCACGTCAGCGAGTGCACGGAAAAGAAGAAAATTACGTGTTGAAAGTTGCGCGGTATTATGTTGACAGAGGTTGCCAGGTAACAGTTAAAATGGTGGTGACGTTACGCAACGTAGCAGCGTTGCGCGATGACGTAGAATCGTGAAGACGAAGGGGAACTGGAGAGAATGGTCGCGCAGAGAAATTCCAAAGGCACCGGCAAGGAAGGACGTCAGGGAGTTCTGAAGTAAGCCGGTAAGCGTTGAGTGAAAGTTTTAAATGTCGCTCCGAGGTCTGAAGGGGAGCGCGAGCAATGAGAACAAAATCAGCATATCACTTGGGCAAAATGAAAAATGTGAAAAATTATTTCAGACTTCCTCACAACAGGATTTTCGATGGAAGTCACTCGTTTTGTTTTTCCTTTGCAGAAAGCTGTATTTCCTTATAAATCACTCATGGAAAACACTTGTTTTGTTATTCCTTTGTCGAAAGCTGTACAACGAGTGTCTTAGTAGCACTTGATTTTAAATAAGTCCTTTTTCAAGATCAAGTACTTGTTAGGTATAGTAAAAATAAAGTGGGACTTTTAAATGAAGGTAAAATGGTATGATTATAAGACTGAAGTATAAAATAAGTCAAAATTTGAATAAGAGTTCAAAGATAAGTAAGTCTATGAGCTTGCATGGAGATTAAAATAGTTTTTTTTTTAAAAGAGATTTGAGGATAGACACACCAATGCAGTAAAGCTCTCAAAAGAAGGTAGAAAAAATAACTTATCTTGATGACTTATCTTAGTTGAGTCTTGGATTTCATTATCTTGGTTGAATCCTCAGTTTGGATCAAATGAAGCAATTCAGAGAGGGCACTGTAGTCTGGCAGTTGTAGATAAATCTTGATGAAATGTGAAAGTCTTTAGTTGGATGTGGGTCCAAAGAGGGCTGACTTGACCACCTCGTCGCCAAATTTATGTTGCATCCAGTGAAGACAGATCCAGTGAAATAGGTTAAAGAAGATTTATTCTTAAGAACAAGTACAGCTCTCAAACTGCCAGAGTGTCTCTCTGTCAAGCTCCAGGCTCAACTGAGCAGCAAGAGCCTAAACATTCCAGTATTGCTAAGCAACGATGACATAGAAGGAGAGGCTTAAGGGAGAGGCTTAAGATTATACATCTTAAAAGAAAACACAATATATACAAGATAAGCATAAAGGCAAATGAACTGAAGAAAACTAAAACAAGGGATATAACACTGGTCTGGTCCCAGACTGCACGGAAGTGAGTAGATCACGAAAAAACCGAGACTGACCTACTGGCTGCCGAGGGAGAGAGGGACACGGAACACGCGGAAAGAGCCCGGTAGGGGGGGGGGGGCTCGGCAGGAGGGGGGGGGGGGGGGGGATGATGTGTTCGCGTGTGTGTGCGAGTGTATCTGTTTGTGCGTGTGTCTGTGTGTGCGTGTGTCTGTGTGTGCGTTTGTCTGTGTGTGCGTGTGTCTGTGTGTGCGTGCGTGTGTGCGTCTGTGCGTGCGTCTGTGTGTGCGTGAGTCTGTGTGTGCGTGCGTCTGTGTGTGCGTGCGTCTGTGTGTGCGTGCGTCTGTGTGTGCGTGTGTCTGTGCGTGCGTGTGTGTGCGTGCATGCGTCTGTGTGTGCATGCGTCTGTGTGCGTGTGTCTGTGTGTGCGTGCGTCTGTGTGTGCGTCTGTGTGTGTGTGCGTCTGTGTGTGCGTGTGTCTGTGTGTGTGTGTGCGCGGCGGCGGGGGGTGTGTGTGTGTGTGTGTGTGTGTGTCTCTATGTGGGCGTGCGTGTATGTGCGCTCGTGTGTGTGTGTGTGTGTCTCTGTGTGTGCGCTCGTGTGTGTCTGCTAACAAGGTGCTAAAAGAGAGACAGGAGATGGTGAACGCGCGCGCGATCTGATCCGATTCCGCAAGGTTGCGCGTGCCAGTCTCTTGTCTCCTCTTTTAGTCCTTGTAAGCAGAACAGCCGACAATAGGTCTCTTCTGCGACAGCTCCCCCAGTGATACTTCATTCCTTACTCCTATGATCCATGGAGTAAAAAGGCTAAATAAAAGTGTACTTGGAAAAATTAGTGCAGAATGGTAATCAGAATACCAACCAAGACTAATAGATACCCTAGAGATAGAGAATAGTGATGCAACTGGTAATCTCCCTACTAGTGTGGTGCACACAAAAATCAACTAAGTAAGAAATAAGCCCATTGTAATCCAAAATGTGAATGCTTATTTTGAAGCTACTAGAAATTGTCTATAAAGTTGCTGGGTGAGCAGTGGTCCTAAAATGAACAACTACACCAAGGTGTTTATAGCATGAATATTTTTATTTACAATATGGCCAGAAATTAGTCACGCAGCACAAAATCCTGTTTTGACCAACATTTGCTATGTCAATTTCCAGAGCTATTCGGAAAAATGGATGTGCAGCATTTTTACGACAATAGACTATTGAGAAAAATAAAGAAAAAATAAAAGACTGATACATTTATTAAGACAGGTTGGGGGAAAAAATTACTTGACTCAGGAAATTGACATATAGCACGAAGTGAATCCACTGAAAAAGGCTTAGTAAGGCTCACCAGGGGCAACAAGCAAGGAAATTTAAAATTTAGCAAAGGAAATGTTATAGTTTTGAATATGATGGGCATTTGTCTACTGGCTTTCACGAGGCTGCACTAGTGTGTGTGCAGTGTCTTCATCAACACGGAAAGTCCACATTTACAGTTTCAGAGAGAGAGAGATGCATCTACAAGTCGCTTTAGAACAGTGGTTAAAAGAACATGCAGGTATTATACAGTAAACATTTTGGATAGTTCAACTTAATTTTCTTACTTTTCTGGCATGATGAAATGCAGTAAAGACCAAAGTTCCTTGAGGGAGTTCTGCAAAGGAGTCCCAGTGATAAGCAGCCGATGGTTGGCCTTGAATTCAATTAAACTCTTGTACAGCAAGGAATCGTCGTTCTTCAGACGGTGAGCTTCATCTACTCCAATAAACGCCCAACTAAGTCCGCCCAGAAATGACTACAATATTAAAATATAATTAGGTAATAACAGGAATTAAAATATTTAGACGTTATAAGAAAGAGTAGCATTAACTGTCAACAGCACTGCCTTGTTATAAAAAAAGATGCACAGCAACAACTACTCTGGCGATCAAAACTGAAGAACAATTGCCCGCTAGCAGGGAAAGGCTGCTTAAAAAGGCAGCTGAAAACAACTATACTCACTCACTATTTTTTGAGTATAAAATGCAACAGATATTTTCTCCCTTTAGACACACATTTGTTTTTGTTAAATATTAAAATTACCACTCAATGTAAAGTATTGGATCTTTTATAACTTAACAAATTAACAAAATGTTGGTCGGAAGGACTGACTACCTTACTCCGCAATAGTTTCAGGCAGCCTGGCCGTTGTGCTTTTTTTATGTATGTGTTTAAGGAAATGCCTATTTTTGTATGCGTGGGACAGAGGTGTTACTTCTGCATGGCAGTAAGCCATATGGGTGTAAGCCCAAAAGGCAAGCTTCAAAGAAGCTGTAAATCTCAGCTCAGATAAAGGACATCCTAGGATATCCAGTCCCTTGCACCCATAAGTTTGCATTTCTAGGTCTTAGGGACCCGTCCCTCATACACAGAATGCAGGGAGATCGCTCTATGATCTTGTCACTGTCTGGGAGCAGCTATGGCAGCAGCATGAAGGAAAAAACGAGTTACTTACCTGTACACTATGGTTCTCCAGAATTATCTTTCATAGATTCACATGCTTGTATCTTCCCCGTCGTCATGGTGGGAGTCTGACGGTAACAGAATGACTATAGCAGTATAATAGAGTAAAACACTGCATAGGGAGTCCCATAGGGGACCATAATGTTTGGTTGCCAAACCTCCTCATTATTTGGACCACAACACAGCCAATCAGCTGCCAGCCCTGACATCACACTCCCCAGCAGAGCCATCATACTTCAGATTTCCAGCCCCGAGTGAGAGCCAAGGATATATCTAGAGATAAGAGGTCTACCTGAGTAACGGGGAGGTGGGAGGGTCGCATGTGAATCTCTGAAAGATAATACTGGAGAACCATAGTGTACAGGTAAGTAACTAGTTTTTTCTCCAGTATTGAATCTTTCATGGATTCACATGCTTGTATCAGACTAGCGAGCAGTACTTATAGAAGATGCGTTGCTCAGGATTGAACCTCACAGGCAGTGGGCTCTGCTCCTATTTTTTGTATATAAATAAACAGTACCTTAGAATAGTTTTTAAAACTTTACACAAAGCATATCAGTTTAACAAACAGAATGCCAATAAAGCAAGAGCATAACTTTGAAAGAAAGCAAATTGATACAAATATATAATTGGATTTTTTAGTGGAGGAGAGACTGAAAACGCTGCGACCAAGACAGCAAAAGAGGCCAGACGAAAGCACAGCAATAAGAGAAGACGTGACTTGCGCAAAAAGGTGGAAAGCAAACCACAAAAAAGAAGACATTCTGGCAAAAGAAACGGCGGTAATGGACAAAAGTGTGATCAATCTAAGTAATGTTGAGCTAACCAAAGCGGAGGAACAGCTTTTAGCTCTAGGATTGAACTTTTGCCCGGGTGAGAATTTCAACTATGCTCGAACTCGCATAGATGTGTATTGTTTTATCAGAAAACTAAAATTTTAAAAATTATTTGCGTTAAAATCAGACAAAACCCAAAATAACACATTATTGAGTGATATGGGAGCGGAAGTAGATACTTCACCACTTATGGTTTCTGATGCCTTAAACTTACTTACCATGCATGATTTAAATGATCTAGGTGGGTTGTAAACAGAAAGTGATGCTATAGATGTGTCCACTCAAGAAAGGTTACAAAGGATTGATTGTGTACAGAAAGGGGCTGGGCCCAGCCCCTTCAAATCCAAATCTTGTTTTGTGCCCCTTATGCCTGAGGATGCAGTTGACACGTATCATGATATGATCATTACAGATTTAAAAAGTTTGAATCATAGTGCCAATTCCAGGGAGACCAATCATTTCTGCTATTGACAGTGTTGGAGAGAACATAGGTCAATATTTAGATTATTTTTTACAAGATTTGGTTAGATCGCTCCCTAGCTTTATCAAAGATACAGGCGATTTCCTAAAGAGAATTAAACACATTGCTGCTGTGCATTTTCCCCTCCTGTGCTGATTTATGGAAAACTCCACTGTTCATGACGAGCTCAGCTCGTCATCAGCACAGCTCCACTGTGCCTCATGACGAGCTGAGCTCGTCATGAGCATGGAAGGGGTTAATGAGGTAGTTTGGACAGATGATCTATATTTAATAACGCTTGATATAGAATCATTATATACAAGCATAGATCATACACAGGGTTTTGAGGCCATCAAATACTATTTGGCCAACAGACCGATTGAATACTATGGTCACAGCAAAGTAATTGTTGAGTTAATCAAATGGTGTCTCAACAATAATTTCTTTCTTTTTAATAATGTGCTCTACAAACAACTTAGAGAAGTAGCCATGGGGGCCTGTTTCTCCCCCAGCTACGCATGCTTGCATGTAGGCTGGTGGGAGGAACAGGTCCTTAGGCGCACGCATAAGGCAGCCTTTGATAAACACGTTGCTACTTACTTTAGATACATTGATTATTTGTTTTTATTATGGCGGGGTACTCAATCAGAAGCTGAAAAATTCATAACAGAGATTTATAACAATTCTATGAATTTGAATTTTACCTCACATATTCACAAAGCAGAGATCGAATTTCTTGACGTGAGGCTTCATGTCAAAGATGGTAGGCTTGAAAGTACACTTTTTAGGAAGCCCACGTCCGGAAACATTACGATACATGCTAATAGTGCCCATCCTAAACATCTTATGGCAAGCATACCAAATGGTGAAGTTTAGAGATTGAGGCGCATCTGCAGTAGCAATGAAGATTTTTTAAGGTGCCAGGAAGATATGCGTGCACGGCTGAGTGTGAGAGGCTACAGTGATAGAATCATTGAAGAGGCCATAAAGAAAGCTAATGATCGCCCTAGAGATACTCTCTTTCAGAATGATAGCACAAAGAAGGTTAGCAATGATAAACTGTATGACAATCCTAGACTTATCACTACCTTCTCGAGACAAGAAAGAAAGATTAGATCATTTGTGCAAAAACATTGGCCCATAGTTTTGACGTATAGCACTCTACAAGGACGATTGGCCTGGTCGCCCACGATAACCTTCAGAAAGGGTAGATCGATGGGGACAGATTTGGATAAAAACTCTCCTGAAACCAGAAAACCAACTACATGGCTGCAATCTACCAATGGTTTCAGAAGATGCACTTCATGCCGTGCCTGTAAATTTGGCTCCAATAAAACATCTTATTGTACCCCTTTTGAGGCATCCCCTGTCCCTATCAGGGGAAATTACAATAGCAAACAGAATATGCTGTTTATGTTCTGACGTGCACCTGTGGCCTTAACTACGTTGGGAGTACGAAACTGCAGGTGCACGTCAGAATATTGCAGCATATAAGAGCAATTTTGCACAATGACCCAGCGTACCCTGTGGCACGCCACTTTTCTAGATGTCATGATAAGGACATCAAATGCCTTTCCTACTATGTAATTAGTGCCATACCCAAATCTAAAGGGGGGGGCAATAGGGAACGGCAGTTGAGACAGTTGGAAACCAAGTTTATTCTTGACTTTGATAGTAAGTGGCCACAGGGACTTAACAACACTGAGTATATGCACACTTTTTTGTAAATACGCTGGAGTTATGGTGCTAAAGATATGATTGTAAATAACTTGTTGCTCGATGTTGTATTTATGAAATTTGAATATTTTCTATTTCTAAAGAATTGCTCCTTGATGAATCTTTCTATGACCTGTTAATATTGTTGATGTTTTTAGCAAACTCTTTTAACCAATTTTTAACATACTTTTTATAATGGCATTCTTCCCGGCTGGAGAATTTTACTATTAAGAAGATGGAATGCATGTTTGCTATATGATATATTTATATTAACTCTGGTCTTACTGTATTTATTACTGCACTTTATTCTCTTTTTTTTAAAGGGACTTTGTTGATATTTGCACAAATTGTATTGCACTTTAGTGTAGTATTTGCACTTAAAAGAATGTTAGCACTAAGGCACTTTATTTGTAAAAAGCATTTGGGATTTATCCAAAAACAATATTGTACTATTCATAGTACATATCATGAAATAACATCAAAAGGCATAAAAGATAAGATTTTATTCATGGATTTATCCAGTTAAAACCAAATAATTTTGAGAAATCATTTATTTGTTTAATTTTCATGTATTTATACATTGAATATTTGTGTTTGTTCTTTGTTGAAAATACACTGTGATTTGAACAAACAAGTATACATGCATTGTGTAGGGCAATTTATTTTTGCTTTACAAGACAGGAATGAAGTCTTTCTTTTATGCCTACAATCATGTGATCGGAACGAATGCAATAGGGGTGTGCACGTTATATGCATCTATAAAGTAAAAATGGTGCAGTAAAAAGTTGAATGTGATCAAGGGCTTCGTTAGCCCGGAAACGCGTCGTCGCAGGCTGTGATTTAATAATAAAAAGAAACTTCGCCTGAAGAGCTGCAGTGGTCTGAGTCGCCTTCTTCGCCAGCGTGGGTTGGAAGTAGTCGGATTTTTCCTGTTGATATAGATATATATATATATATTTAAACACACAAAGGTTGCCCAGGACGGAAAGGCCCACAACAGGTAGATTGTGCTGAACATTTTTAATGAAGGCTGTCTGTGAATGATCAGAGGCATGGCAATGCAATAATAAATCCAAAGCCGACGCTTTTCGTGCTCCTGCACTTCTTCTTAGGCTCGATTCATCTGGGCGTGCATCAGCAAATGTTTCCAAGCACCTGTATTTGTCCAAAAACCCGCCCCAGTGGGCGCGGCCAATCGCATGGCCTGCTGGTGTTTGTAGTGCAAGGGTCTTTCTCTGGTGAGATTGCGGTGCCACCCAGTAATTAAAAGTCAAGTGTTACCCCCAGTGGGTCACTGCACATCCATCATCGCGTTCACAGACCTCTCAGTGCCTTCAAAACAGCTCCTGTCCCATCGTCCGGAAACGCCATTACAGCGTCTCCGAGGGTCTATTTGGCAGCGGTGCTCTTTCCACGGCGTAGGCTCGCCGTATTCAATTAAACACACAAAGGTTGCCCAGGACTGAAAGGCCCACAACAGGTAGATTGTGCTGAACATTTTTAATGAAGGCTGTCTGTGAATGATCAGAGGCATGGCAATGCAATAATAAATCCAAAGCAGACGCGTTTCGTGCTCCTGCACTTCTTCTTAGGCTCGATTCATCTGGGCGTGCATCAGCAAATGTTTCCAAGCACCTGTATTTGTCCAAAAACCCGCCCCAGTGGGCGCGGCCAATCGCATGGCCTGCTGGTGTTTGTAGTGCAAGGGTCTTTCTCTGGTGAGATTGCGGTGCCACCCAGTAATTAAAAGTCAAGTGTTACCCCCAGTGGGTCACTGCACATCCATCATCGCGTTCACAGACCTCTCAGTGCCTTCAAAACAGCTCCTGTCCCATCGTCCGGAAACGCCATTACAGCGTCTCCGAGGGTCTATTTGGCAGCGGTGCTCTTTCCACGGCGTAGGCTCGCCGTATTCAATTAAACACACAAAGGTTGCCCAGGACTGAAAGGCCCACAACAGGTAGATTGTGCTGAACATTTTTAATGAAGGCTGTCTGTGAATGATCAGAGGCATGGCAATGCAATAATAAATCCAAAGCAGACGCGTTTCGTGCTCCTGCACTTCTTCTTAGGCTCGATTCATCTGGGCGTGCATCAGCAAATGTTTCCAAGCACCTGTATTTGTCCAAAAACCCGCCCCAGTGGGCGCGGCCAATCGCATGGCCTGCTGGTGTTTGTAGTGCAAGGGTTACTGGGTGGCACCGCAATCTCACCAGAGAAAGACCCTTGCACTACAAACACCAGCAGGCCATGCAATATATATATATATATATATATATATATATATATATATATATATATATATATATATATATATATATATATATATATATATATATATATATATATATATATATATATATATATATATATATATATATATATATATATATATATATATATATATATATATATATATATATATATATATATATATATATATATATATATAGATTATATATATATATAGATTATATATATATATATATAAAAAAAATCTTGAACAATACCTCAATGAAACAGATGGCAAAGAACTGCTTGTCCCACTGCTGCATCATTTCACCATGCTGTATCTAGACAATAGTGCCTAGTAAAAGTGTGCACATTCTTCCACGTTGCAGCTCGGCAAATTTCTGGCAGTGACACTCCCGCAAATAGGGCTGTAGAAGTTGCCACTTTTCTGGTGGAATGTGCATGTACTCTGGATTGGAGAGGATTACCGGCTTTGTCATGGCACAGAGAGATAGCCTAGGAAATCCATCTAAAAATACTGGATCTTGAAAGCGCCAACCCTTTTCTTGGACCAGAAAATGCTACAAAAAGCTGGTTTGTTTTTCTAAATGACTTCGTCCTGTCAATGTAGAACTTGAGAAATCTTTTGACGTCTAGAGAATGTAGAGATTGCTACACAGGCGAGGAAGCATCCTTAAAAAAAAGTAGGTAACACCACAGGTTCGTTGAGATGAAATATGGATGAAACCTTAGGGATGAATTTAGGATTTGTCCTGAAGACAACCTTGTCAGGACGAAATTGGAGAAAACGTTCAGAAATCGAGAAAGACTGAATTTCACTTACTCTCCTTCCTGAAGTGAGAGCTAAAAGCAAGGCCGTTTTCCGTGAGAGAAATTGCAAATACGTTTTATGTATCGGTTCAAAAGGAGACTTCATGAGCTGTGCTAGAACCGTGTTAAGCTGAGACTGTTGGGCGATGAACTGGAGGAAATGTCCTGAAAAGTTCCTTGAGAAATTCCTTTATTACTCTCTGGGACCAGAGAGACTGACGGTTAGGATGTCTTCTATATCTTGAGATAACTGCCAAATGCACCTTTATCGAAGCATGGGAAAATTTCGCTCATTCCAGACGCAAAAGATAAGGCAGGATTTGTTCTAAAGAGATATTAAAAGGATGAAGATTTCAAGCAGCGCACCATTGACAAAACCTCCTCCATTTTGCAGCATAGGTCTTGTTTGTAGAGATCGCCCGTGATTTGGAAAGTATCTCTCTGCATTCCTGAGAAATATTTAAAGATTAAAACTCATGTTCATGAAGTTCCATGCTGATAAATTGAGCGATTTCAAATTTGGATGAAGAATCTGGCCTTTGTTCATGGAAATCAGATTCTGAGAGAGTGGGAGCTGAATCCTGGGTGCCACTGACAGCCTGAGGAGATCGGAGAACCATGCTTGTCTCTGCCATGCTGGAGCTATGAGAATCAAGTGGCACGGCTCCGATTTCATTTTCCAGATCAGTTTTGAAATTAGAGGGAATGGAGGAAAGGCATATGCGAACAATCCTGTCTAGCACATTTGGAGAGCATTGCCCCACGATCCTTTCTGATGGAATCTGCTTGCGAAGTGCTTGCATTTCGAGTTGCGAACTGTCGCGAAAAGGTCCAGCATTGGGGTTCCCCATAGGCGAAAAACCTGGAGAAGTTGATCTTGATGTAATTCCCATTCGTGACAGACATTTGGAGATCTGCGGAGAGCATCTGTCCTCTAGTTGTTCACTCCCAGAGTGTGCTGCACTTGCAGCGAGAAGTTGTGGAGAAGTAACCACCTCCAAATCTCCTGCGCTTGTCTTGAGAGAAGTTCCGACTTTGTACCCCCTTGTTTTAGTAGGTGAAACATGGTAGTCGTACTGTCGGTCCTGACCAGAACCGTGGAACCTCTGATCCTGGGTAGAAACGCCTGTCAACCCAAGAACACTGCCTTTAACTCTAGAAGGTTGATGTGAAGATGAGATTCTCTTTCTGACCAATGACCTTGAATTTCTAATTCTTGGAGATGTGCCCCCCAACCTTGCAGAGATGCGTCTGTCATCATTACATAACTGTGATGCTGAGGTTCGAATAGCAGACCTTTTGTTAAGTGTTTTCTGATTGTCCACCATGACATGGCTCTTTATCTGAAGAGAGATGGACACCCGATCTTCGAAAGATCCTAGCGATTGAATCCACTGTTTTTCCAGAAGTTCTTGAGGAGGCCTCATCTGTAGCCTGCAATTGGGAAGCAACGGGATACAAGAAGACATCATTCCCAACAACGACTTGTAGGTCCTCACTGAAGTGAACTGCTTTGTTCGCAGCAGAGATGCTAGATTTAGTATCTTCTGCACCCGTTCTTCTGAAGGGTAAGCAAAGCTCCCAGAAACTGAAGAGACTGAGATGGGAGAAAACATGACTTTTCCATGTTGACTTTCAAACCGAGACAACTGAAGAGATCCATGCAACGCTGCAGAGAGCTGCGTTTCCTGAATTGAAGCGCCTTTTATGAGCCAGTCGTCTAAATACGGAAAGACCTGGAGACCTTGAAGTCTTAAGTGAGCTGCCACTGGCACCATACACTTCGTAAAAACCCTTGGGGCTGACTTCAGACCGAATGGTAAAACTTTGAATTGGTAGTGGCGCCCCGCCACCATGAAGCAAAGACATTTTCTGTTTTATGTGGATCGGAATATGAAAATAAGCATGTAAGAGGTCCAGGGATGCCAAATAGTCCCCTCGGCAAAGAAGCAATAATATTTCCTGAAGGGACAACATGCCAAATGAAATCTTTTTGATGAATTTGTTCAAACTTCTCAGGTCCATTACCTGTCTCCATTTCCCTGTAAGCTTTAAGCTTTTTCTTTATCAGAAAGAAATGCGAATAAAAGCCTTTCCCTCGTTGATGACGTGGCACTTCCTCTATTGCCTCCTTTTGTAAGAGAGATATCCATTTTGAGAGCGGACATGTGTCACTGTTTCGGAGGATAGGAGGCTGATTTGGAGACTTCTGTATAAATTCCAGGGTATGGCCTTGATGGATTAATGTCCAAAACCCATTTGTCTGTTGTAATTGACTTCCATGATTGGTAAAATAGAGCTAGATAATGGTTGTTGGAGTTTGGACAGGTGGTGGACGCAATGTTGAAGTTACTGTTTTCTAGTAGACTGTTGAGACTTACCTCTTGCTGATGTTTTTCCTCTTGTCTGTTGCTGATACGAGGAACCTGAGGAGCGAAACTGCTGACCACTTGAGAACTGGCAATATCCCTGTAGATTGTAAGGCTGATATCTGCCGGATTGATATGCTGTACAAAAGGGGGTGGTGATGGACAGAGCATCTGAATCAATCAAACACTCTCACCCAGTCAAATAATCTGGGTTTAATCCATCACCGTTCTTTAGCCCACTCTGCCACCCCAGTTCAGACATGGCTATATGCAAATCAGTTTGACCCTGTGCCTCATGGGAACAGTCCAGCCCGAACTGCCAAGTCATGTCTTCCCTGGACCAGAAACAAGCTTCAGAGGACCGGTTTCTGGCATTCCAGCCGTCTTCAGCCCGGCTTGCTTGAATCCAGTGGCAAAGTGAGCAAGGGACTCACGTCTGAGCATACCCTGCCACACTTATGGCGGCCAAAAGCGGTACAAAAGGGGGTGGCTCACTTTGCCACTGGATTCAAGCAAGCCGGGCTGAAGACGGCTGGAATGCCAGAAACCGGTCCTCGGAAGCTTGTTTCCGGTCCAGGGAAGACATGGCTTGGCAGTTTGGGCTGGACTGTTCCCATGAGGCACAGGGTCAGACTGATTTGCATATAGCCATGTCTGAACTGGGGTGGCAGAGTGGGCTAAAGAACGGTGATGGATTAAACCCAGATCTTTTGACTGGGTGTCAGTGTTTGATTGATTCAGATGCTCCGTCCATCACCACCCCCTTTTGTACCGGATTGATATGCTGGTCTCGGAGCCTACTGTCCTCTCGACCATCTCCTTTGAAAGGACTGAAACTTTCCTTGTTGCAAAGATCCCAGTGCAAATGTCGTATCAGTGTCGGCCTTAATGCCTTGAAGGGCTTCATCAATATGCTCACCAAAGAGGAACGGCATGTCAATTTTTTTAGTTTGTACTTAAGGTCTAAACGAAGCAGCCTTAAGCCATCCCTGTCTTCGCAGCGCTACAGCCGCTGCATCTGACGGAAAGAAAGCGAAGATCTATGCATTATTATATCAATGCACTCAGAAGCCGCTCTGGAGCCATCCTGGATTATGGTGGCTGCCTCTTCTTTTTTATATTCTGGAGGTATTTCCGACAACATTTGGCGATTGTATCGACTGAGGAGAGCTAAGGCATTTGCAGCCCTAATCGCTGCGGCCGCCAGCAAAGCACTTTCCCGCTCCATCCATGCGCCTACCTTCCTTATCCGGAGGCGCTGCAGTTGTTGAGACCGGATTTTTTTAATTGCATTGCGCTGCCTGCATCACCACTGATTCCGGCCGTGGATGTCCAATTAAACACGCCGGAGAGGATTCAGGTGCCCAATACTTTTGTTCTATCCTCGGCACAGAGGCTGCGACGGAGGCTGGGTTTTTCATCAATTTCAACCCTTCTTCCCAAATGAAATCAATAATTGCGATTGACCGGACAGATTTTCAAGACTCTTCCTTAAAGTCGTAAAGAAAACACTCTGCTTCCTTGACTGGAAGCGGAGGCTCAAACCTTTTTGAGGCCTTCTCCATGATATTACGGAATCCCCCTATATCTTGAGGGGAGAAGTTGCTGGAGACGGCAATGGAGATGGCGTAGTAGGGATAACATTCATCCCATTCAGTTCCCACTGGGCTGTCTTGAAGGAGTTCACCTTCCTCTGGTTGATCTCTGTCACTTTCTATCAGATCATCTCTGATTGTAACTATAGGAGGGGAGCGTATCTTTGGAGTTGAAGGTGTAGGTAGAGGTGGAGGTGGAGGCTGAGCCTTCTGAGCCCCAACAGGACTTGTTACGGACTTTGTGGAGGAAGTGTTAGCTTCTAGGAAACCGCAGTAGTAGCCATTTATCATATGGCGAAGATCTGTTACCAAGGAAATTAGCATAGAAATAGATTCCTCTCTCACCTCCTGCTGTACTTCTTCCTCTTCCTCATAGTCGTATGACAGTTGAAAAGACTCGTATCGCTTTTCTGTCACTGGACGATCTTGGAATGAAAAGACTTCCTGTACCTCCTGGTACTCCTCATCATCAGTGCTTGAGTTTTTATCTGCAGCTGGAAATGGACTATAAGCTACTCGAGATTCATCATCCTCCGACTGCATTTCCAACAGAGTTGATGGTGGCAACCATGAAACCTTGGTCCAACTGGTAAAGTCAGTAGATTTTTTAGCCTTCGACAAGCCCGTCGACGGGTGGAAGGACTTCAGAGTAATGGAGGATTTTGTCTTCGGAGACTTAAAATGTGTTGTTGACGAGTCTCCCGTCGACGCAGATCCTCTTGTCGTCGAAATTCGGATCATCGTCGACGATGTCGTCGACATCAATGGTGCCGTCGTCGCAGATGGCGTAGACAAGGTTGTCGTCGCCGGCGCGGTCGTCGACTGTGTCACCGCTGATCTTCCCGTCGACGAGCTCGACGACGAACCCTTTATCGACGGTGTTGTCTTCGATGTCGACGTAGCGGTCGTCGAAATCGCCGTCGTCAACGCAGTCGTCATCATTTTGACAGGAATTACCGCTGGAGATACTCCTACCTTCGATGAAGGAGCAGATGACACCTCCCTTGAAACAGAGGATCGTTTCAACTGTGTTTGAGGCAAAGAAAATGAAGAAGCCTCCTTTTCTTTGATTTTTTGCTTTTTAGCAATTACTTTCTCCTCATGAGCAGAAGACTTTCATTTCTTGGGAGTCTGAGGATCAACTTCTTCTTCAGAGTCCGAATCTGTAGAGGCCTTCTTTTTTTGAAGCACAATACTACACGTGCATCCTTTCCCTCAAGGTTTTAGCCGAGAAGGTTCTACAAAGCTTGCAGTCTTTAGGGACATGTTTAGGGTGGAGACAGTATAAGCAATCCTTATGTGGATCCTCAGAGTATAATCTAGGTTTTCAACAGGATCTGCAGGGCCTGAAAAGCCTCTTTTTGGAGCTTTCAGCCATTGTAGGTAAAGGAAAAACACAGTACTTAAATCCAGAACCAAGAAAACTTTCAGTTGAGCAAGGTGAAAAGTTCACAGGAAACAAACTGAGCAGAGCTCAGGGAGACTCCTCTTCACACGAAGGCAGTTACAAATCTGAGGTATGATGGCTCTGCTGGGGAGTGTGATGTCAGGGCTGGCAGCTGATTGGCTGAGTTTTGGTCCAAATAATGAGGAAGTTTGGCAACCAAATATTATGGTCCCCTATGGGACTCTCTATGCAGTGTTTTACTCTATGATACTGCTATAGTCATTCTGTTACCTTGAGACTCCCACCATGACGACGGGGAAGATACAAGCATGTGAATCTTTGAAATATTCAATACATGAGAAACCAGAGACCCCTCTAGATCACAGTGGTGTGCGCGTTGTTGGCAAGCCCTTACAATGGAGAGTATGACTGATATCCTAACAGATACCCAGAAGAGTTTTGAATATATTTGGGGATCCCTAGTACAATTCCTCTTGCGGGGTCTCCCTCTTTTCTATTGCCCTATTCATACATGAGCACTCCATCTCTTACAGACGTAACATCTCTTAATCCTAACACTCATTTGATACATATGAAGATGTTCCATGAGAGTATAAACCCTCCCTTCGAATATTCTCTGAAGCTACTCATTATACACTATCCAAACATACATTTTGCAAACTTTTTCTGTATATTTTTTCTTCCAACTGTTCTCGTTTAATGTTATAAAAACTAGGCACTGTATTTGTCACGTATACTCTATTTGCATGAAAACGATGTAACATTGTCTCTCTTTCTTTTTGCCTTGTGTATTGAAAAGTGGCCGTAATTTACCTTTCTAGAAAATGAACTCTCAATTAGCAATCCGTCTTTATTTTTGGCCATATGTGATACTACAATGTCTGTTTTTACGTGCCTTTGAAAAATGAATAAAGAAAGTCTGACAAAGGAGAAGCCGCCTTTAAAGGTCAAATGACGAACACTTCGGAGGCCGGCTGCTCTATTGTTAATGTAGACAGGGTGGTGCTCAGGAAGGAGAGGAAAAATCAGCTGCCGAACCGTTTTTTCAGGAACTTGTACCCTCCTTGGAAGTCACACCTCCAAGTAGGGTTAGGGAGCTTTATATGCTAAGAGAGAGGTTCTGCCATGTTGGTAGTGAGCAGATTGGTGCATCTTGGGATTGGCAGATGCTAAGTTTCCCAGGAAATGGTCTTCAGGGGGGAGGGAATCAGGTAGCCCATTAGCTACCAACAGCATCCTATTTGGAGGGCATGTTCTGAGCATAAAGAGGGCACCCCTGGAACAGAGAACGCAGATCTCTAAAGACTGGAGAAGAGGACCTAGGAAGGACTGCCCTGCTACATCAAGAACCTGGCTAAGAAAGGCTTCAGTGACGTGGATAGCACCTGGTGGCTAGTAAAGGTGAAGGGACTGTGCCTACTGTGTCCTGCTCATGGAGAAGACGACCCCTGAGGCCAGATGAAGCAAAGACACTCCAAGTGAAGGTTGGCTGGCTGACCTGTTCGCAGCACTGTGCCACAACAGCTTAAACATGCTGAGATGCATTGGTAGCCCAAATATTCTGATTGCCACTCCTTGCTATCGTGTAGCTCCAAAGACCAGAAACGAACGCTCAAAATTCCACCTGAGTCTGCCGGAGGCGAAGGGATTATGCCTCCTGTGTCCTGCTCGTGGAGAGTCGATTCCGGAGTCCAGACAAAGCAAAACACTTTATAGGGCAGTTGGTTGACCTCCTTCACAGGGCCAAAACAGCTTAAGAAGCCTGCTGGGTCAAGTTGGAAGACCAGATCTTCGTATAGCTGCTCATTGCTGCTGCACAGTACCAGGGACCAGGACCCGACGTTCAATTGCTCCCCGCTCCTGCTGTACTCAGGAGAGTCATTGGAGTGCAGCTTGGTCGCCCAGAAGGTGAGTTACCACCCAAGGGAGGATTTGCTCGTGGCCGCGATATCAGGGAACTGTTAGCACATTGGCGAATGGGCTTCTGCTAGACTCGAGAGGACTTCAAGGGACTTCAACCCCCTTTGCCAGGACTGCCTCATCAAGTCGTGGTTGGAGGAGTAGCCGCAGGGGAAGTCCCCTGTCGACTACATCACATCCACAGCATCCTTGAGCACCCTGTATACCTTACCTGAGGAACACTTCCATAGAAGCCTATCGCAAGGAGCTAGAAGTGCCTGGAACTGACTGAAGACTGCTTCTTCCTTCAAGGTAATTGTTTCTGAGGACCTTGCTATTCCTCCTCCCTGGCTCCCTGCTGGAGTTGGTCGCCTCAAGTAACCAAAAGTAACCACATTGAGTTTTTAAGTGTCCATTTCAATGAATTTTCCATTGCTTGCTCAAAGTTAAGGGAAAAAGTGCATATTTACTAAACATTGTATTTGTTCTATTACCCTGACCGTCCTGTGGATCTTTTTTGTTTTGTGTAAACATATGGCATGATGCACGTGGCCTGACAAATATCTAAAACCCGCACTGTGTGCCCTAACGCAGTTGAAGCAGTCTTCGCGTAGGTGGAATGATCCCGCAAAACTTTGCAGGGGTTGCTTCTTGGCCAATGCATAGCAAATTTTAATTCAGATCGTCAAATTAGAGATGATCCTTTAATGCAATGCCTTTCACCTATGCTTCAGCGAATCCCACAAAAGCGGATTGTCACACGATGTTCCCTTGTACGATCAATCTAAAAGCCAAGAGCCCATTTAGGATATGTAGAAAGCTGGCTCTGTATATATATACCAAACTAAGGTATAGGGTGCACAGATTCCAGTGGATCCCCAAAGGCTTACAGAGGTAAAAGTAGATAATAGCTTACTTTATATATTTGTGGTAGTGTGGGAGAACAGTAAGGCTTTATGAGTGGATAGTTTTGAGCATTTATTATACACAATTAGGCAAGAAATGATGTCAAACACTCAAAGCCTGAACATAGTCGAGCCTGGTGGTGCGAAAGGAACTTGCATACGCACATGTGAGTGGCATCTATAAGCAGTTTTGCGTGCCATTTCTGGAACGGAATAAAGTTGGCGTGAAGCCAAATGATGCCACCTACCGGTGTGCAGGGGAACTGCTTTATAAGTTTCAGATTCCAGTTAAAAGCCCGGAGAATGTTCAAAAGATGAGGAATCAGCTGGATTAAAAAATCTAGCAAAACATTTTTCTGAAAGCATTGATTATTTTTAATTCTTTATCTGGAGTGCTAGTCAGAAAGTAATTGAGATTAACCTCACTCATCAAAGCTAGAACACAGTTGACCCACAAGGTGCCACAATGTAATCTAATGTCTCATTGCCATACTTAATTATAACATCACTGGGAATACCCATCCATCACTTCTTTGTATACTTTAGTGTGTCCACCTAAGTGGGAAGAATATACCCAGACATGGGTCCCATGCACACTGCCAGTGGAACCAAGCTCTAACAGGCTTTGAGTCCTAAATCATAAATGGGGTGAAACCAGTCAGAGTTTGCTTGTTTTCCAATTCAGGAAGGACCTGGCCCGGCAGTTCGAGCTGGACTGTTCCTATTGGAGCAGGGTGAAAACCGATTCATAGGTGGTTGGGTCTAAACTCAGGTGGCATGGTGTGCAAAAAAACAATGACTGGAATGTGGCCCAGAGTAATTACAAGCAGCTGAGATTAATTCAAGCATACCATCCATCACTTTTTAATACATTCAGATAGAAACAGACACAAATCTATTATTTTATGGGGTGTGTGGCTACTACCGTAATGTACTTAACACCGTCTTCAAACTGAATATAGACTTTCTAACTAAAAGTTTGTTGCCTACATAGAACCGTAGGAATTTCTGACGCTTAACTGCAACTCAAATGTGGAAATAGGCATCATGAATGTTTCTGCAAGCATTCAGTCTTCTTGATTTAATTGATGGAATAATGTGATGTAAGGCCAGTATTGTGAATGTTACTTTCTTTATCCATTTTTTGACTTTTTTTTAGGATTAAAAATTGGTCAGTACTCCTGTTAGGGTCCTTTTGTTTGAACCAGAATGTAACAAGAACACATTCCCTTGTCTTCATGACGAGGGACCTCATGCATAGCGTGCTTCTATGGACTTGAATATTCATTCTTTGCCGAAATCAGAGGTAATCCCATCACTGAGAAATAAGGTACTTAATGAGAACCATGGGCATGTTATTTTTCTAATAATGATTTCCATCAGAAAGAAGAACAGGATTGTGAGAGGTCATATGAACTATACATTTGCCTGTTTCTAGGAAAAGCCTATACCAGACTGAAGAGAGATAAATGAATAGTAGTCCAAATATTAAGCGCATTACATTTTTGGTGTAATTGTTACGTACCTTATCCTTCAACAAAATTTCATATGTTGTTAAAATTATATTGAATTTTAAGCGCCTGGTTTGCATATGCATCCATTCATGGGTTCTGATCTACAAAACAAATAAATATATAAGAGGGATTTTGTAAAAACATGCATTAACAGTTTACAGATTATAATACTTTACAAATACTGCATTTAGTGCATGGTGAATCTTTAGTTACCTAGGTCTGGGATATCATAATGCTGCAAAACTCTGAAGCAAACAGTAGAAGATGTACGAAATCAGAACTATAGGTTGTTAAAATGCCAATTATTGGTGCACGACTCAAATTAATTCCTTGACCATGATTTCGGAAAAACGGACTAGTCTTTCTACAATGATCATATGAAAATTGCTGAATCTGGGGTTAAAATCAATCTGTGTGACACTAACAACCTTTGCATATGAACCAAGACATCCTTCTCCATCTAAGTTACACTAGCAAAAACACCAGGCGGCCCTTAACTGATCATTTCATCAGCAGAAAGAAAAACATACCTACCAGTGACTCTATTGCTATTCATATTACTTTTCTAGAACACTGCCAACTGACATTTCTTTCTTAGCTTAACAAAAGGGTTGAATGAATGCTGGAAAGACAGTCAGAGAGGCAATGTAATAGGCAAATAGCTTTGGAGCAAATTTGAATCTGCACACATATTTAAACTTTAACTTCAAACTATTTTTCTGGGGGAAATGCCAAGGTGGCGATCTGGACGGATGTGCAGAGAAGTTGAGCTGTGTGCTTCGCCTGTCCAACAACACTCTAGCTCATTAGAGGTCCATTCTGATGTCCAGACTCGGTCCCCCTATCTTCTTCTTGTGTGGTGGTGCCATGATTACAATGGCGAAGTGAGGCACCACTCCATGAAGGCAATGCCATCATTTGCAGTGCTATACCTGTGGCCTGCAGTATCCCTACTGGCCTGGGCTGGCAAACAAGGAGCTTGGTGTTTCCTCCAGGGCCTGGGAATGAAGACGAGGGCTGAGAGCGGGCCACGAGCAGCAACGGTGCCGTATCCTCTGCTGCAGATATAGCCCAGTTGGAGATCTCCGCTGTTCAGACGGGACCACCCCTACAAAGGCCCGGCTGGCAGTAATGCACATGAGGCTGCACTAGGCCCAACTTACCGACACTAGCCAAAGCCAGGAGCTGTGACCCAGCAAGAAGTGGGTGACCCGAACGAAGACCAGGGGCACTGGTGATGGCTGGAGTAGGAGGTGTAGATAACCATGACCGCAAGAGCGACCTTTCTTCCTTCTAGGTTTAAATGCCACAGATCCAGCTGGCCCAAGGTGTAGCTGGATTGCCACAACGGGTCAGCACACCCTAGCTCATTCAGCTGGAGCTCTCCCTCCCCCATCGGGGTTTGAAGATTTTGCTTGCCTTGTGACCGTGTAAGGGGCGATTCAATGTGTTGCACGTGGGCCTGTGGGGAAGCCAGTGTGCGAATGGCACCACTCAACATTCAGGGCTAGGGGGAGAGAGATCACAGGCTGCAGATGGGATTGTGCACATGGAAGGCGCGATTGGCCTCTCGACATCCCCTGGCCTGGAGACTCTCCTGCATTGGTGTAAGGTACAGGGAAGACGTGCAGGAGAAGCACTGTGTCCCCCTACGCTGGACTGCTGCTGGGGAGGGCACCCCCACAGGCTGTGCTGTCGCTGGTCTGCTAGTGACACCCACAGATTGACACACGTGAGATATTGGAGTCTTTGTTGAGCAAATCCGGTGCTCACAGGAGACAGTCTGTAAGGTGAGTGGAGGACAGGTCCTCCAGGCTCTGTGGGGCTGCTGGCTACTCCGGTTTCTTCGCTGTAGGTAGGTCAGAATTGGGACAAGCCGGTAGAGCTGGGGCCAAAGCAGTAGGTGTCCTCTTCCTGGGTCAGCACGGTTCTTCAGTCATTCTTTCTTCCTCGAACCTGAGGTGGCAAGGTTCGAGGTTGCCACAGAATACTAAATGTAGGGGCGTTTACAGGGTTGTGTAGGTCAGGACCAATGGGTCCCTTCTGTAGGGTGAGTACACCCCTACTATGCCAGCCTCCAGTGGGAGGGAGGCATGAGTCTCTTCCCAATTGGTGGAGTCCCCTCATCTTCAAGATGGAGTGAACTGAGATGCGTGCGTTACCTCGCCTCCCCCCTGAGGGTTGGGGTTGGCAAGGTGGGCACACATCTTCCAAGCTTGGTTTTCCCACTGATTCTCCCACCCTAAGTGAGGGTCAGAACCGGTGGGAGTCAGTTGCTGGGGGCTGCAAAATACATCTTCCAAAGGTGGCAGGCGTTTGAAGCTTCCCTTTTCAAGGACTCAGTCCATTCTGGGGGAGAAGGCATGATACCTCTGCCCAGGATGGGCTTTATTACTGGACACTGGGAGCAGAGGCTCTCTACCAAGGGGTCCAGAAACCTGTCTGGTGGTGTCAAATAGCAGGCAGCCATTTAGGAACCACAACAGGGCTGGTCATTTTCAGAAGGCATCATTAAGATACCCTCAGTGTGCATTTTACATTAAATCCCACACTGGCATCAGTGTGGGTTTAATGTGCTGAGAAGTTTGCTCCAAACTTCCCAGGTTTCTGTGGAGCCTCTTTGGAACTGTGGAGTTCATAATGACCAACTCAAAGACCATGCACTTCTTATGGCTTCACTGCACTTACAATGTCTAAAAATGGACTCGGACACTGAAGGGGTACAGGGCTCGTACCACTTTAGGGCTAGTGCACCCTGCTAGAGGGGTGACTTACATGGGCCTCAAGCAGTGGGTTGCAAGCATAGTACACAAGGATTTGTGCCATGTCGACTATTCACTTTTCTCTGGACAAATACATGCAGCCTGCAATGGCAGTGTGTGGGTGTTAAAGTGCATGGTCTCTAAAGGTGTACTGATCTAGCACCTGCAGGCAGAGAGAGGCATAAACAATGCCTGAAAGAATATAAGGCAGCTATAATTGAGGAAAAGGGAAGATATTCTAAAATAACAGTCGATTAAATGCTCCAAGAAGCTTTTTAATATTAGTAATTCCCTTATTCAACCCCCGTCATAGATTCCTCAGAGTCCTCACAGGAGCTCTGTGATAGACTATCTGCTTTTTTCTGTACGAAAATCTTGGACATCTATGCCCAGTTGGAAGCATCCCATTTAAAAAAGGGATTAGCCACTCAGCCCAAAATCTACCACAAAGAAAGTGCTACTGGAGACGAGACACCTAGATTGCTCACGTTTCCTAGGATATCATTGGAGACTATTGACCAGTTACTAGAAGCAGTCACCTCTGGATCCCCTTTAGATCCCTGTCCCATGAAGGTGCTTAAAAGTGGCAGAGAAGCCATTATACCCCACAGTTCCACGGTCATGAATCTAGCCATTTAGGAGGAGCAATATCCTACGGCTTAGAAGTCTGCAGTGATTAGGCCGCTTCTAAAAAAGCCTGCATTGGACCCCACTGAACTGAAAAATAACCAGCAGATTTCTCTACTGCCAGTTCCAGCAAGGATATTAGAAAAATACTTACATTTCCACCTCAGTGCCTATCTAAGGGCCAATCAAATTCTTGATGGTTCACAACACGGCTTTAGAAGCTGTCACAGTACGGAAACTGCACTTACTGCGGTATTTAACAACATTCGTACTCAGGTGGACGCATGCAATACCAACTTTCTGGTCCTGCTTCACCTTACTGCAGCATTTAATATCCTTTCTCCACTGAGACTTGTGCAGAGTGTCAGGGAAATAGGGATCGGTGGTTCGGCTCTGGGGCTCCTCGCTTCCTTTCTTAGAGATCGGACATAAACTGTGAAATTGGGCAATTTCTACTCAACTCCGAATTCCCTTTTGTGTGGAGTGCCTCAGGGCTCCTCCCTTGAGCCCCATGTTATTTAACATTTACATTGCCCCACTGGCCAAGGTGGTAAAATCCTTCGGCCTGGAAGTGTTGTTGTATGCGGACGACACACAAATTATGGTGTCCATCACCCATAGCATTAGTGACTCCGCCACCAACTTCAAAAATTGTATGGAAGCAGTCGCCTCGTTAATGATACAAAACTTCTTGAAATTAAATGGTGAGAAGACAGAGGTTTTAATATTCTGGAACAAATTGGACATCTGGTCCAGTGAATGGTGGCAGGACTCGCTAGGTAACTGACCAAGCCCTGTCTCCCATGGGAAAAATGTAGGAGTCCTAGTAGACAATTCCCTTTCTTTGAGTCTACAGATCAACTGGACAGTGTCAACATGTTTTGGCTTAATCAGAATCATTAGAAAGATCTCTCTGTTCCTGTCATTTGCTTCCCGCAAACAAGATGTCATTGCGTTAATAATGTCCAGATTGGACTATTGTAACGCCCTTTATTTGGGTGTTAACAAGGGACTGGTGAAACGCTTACAACTGGTGCAGAATATCGCTGCTAGGCTGGTAATGGACTTGCCAAAATACCCCTCAGCATCAGCTTCTCTTTCCACACTGCACTGGCTTCCGTTGGATCGCAGAATCCTTCTCAAAACCCTATGTTTGACTCACAATGCCTACTATAGTTTGGGACCTGATGGTATCAAATCCATGTTCAAGCGCTATGTTCCCACGAGGGAGCTTAGGTCGGCGAGAAAAACCTCCTCATAGTACCAAGGGTCAAATAGATGAAAAGGTGAGGTAGAGCTTTCTTGGCAGCCACCCCTAAGTTGTGGAATTCCCTCCTGGATGAAATCTCCGGGCAGGTGTTACATTTCCTTTTTCGCAAAGCTTTAAAGACTTGGTTGTTTACAACTACCCCTGTCTGAGTGTGTTCCTGTCTTGTCTGCACATCATTCTGCTATAGCGCCTTGGCGCCTTTGGGCTAAGTTTGCACTCTATAAATGTCATACTCATTCATTCATTCGGGTGGCACAATAGTTGCTGCAGCTCTTAGAGGCCCTTCCTTTGTCACAGTGCCAATGGTATCTTTTACAAGGGGCTTACCTGTGGCCAGACATATGCCAACTATGGGTACAAAGGTACAGTTTAGGGAAAAAACACAGGCCTTGGAAACCGGATTGGCAGGGACCCAGGGCACACCAAGTCAAAAGTGCTTCATGTGTCAGGCAAAAAGTGGGGGGTAACCATGCAAAAATGGGCACTTTCCTAGAGGGGGCAAGGTCCAAGGCAACACCAAAATGTCACCTCGGGCAGCACTGGGGAGGATGTAGAGGTGTGTTTCAGCATAGGATGCCCCGTTCACTGCAACAGGAAATGGTCCGGTTGAAAAGAGGCTGCAAGCTGGGACTGTGAGGCCAGTCGGGGTGAACCCACAGGAGATCTCAGCCCTTAAGATGCATTGGCACCTAGGGGCACCATTGGTCCAATTCTCTTTGGGCTGTGGGACTCCAGTGCAGTGGTGCTTGAAGGAGTCAGGTTTGTACTGAGGGAAACACTTGCAGTTGTGGGGGCCTGCACACAGAGGCTGCAGGCTGCGACTTGAGTCCAGTCTGGGGAAACCCAAGGAGGTACTCAGCCTTTGAGGGTCTTGGGACCCCGTTGGCACCGTCATCTAGCTCTGACTCAAGTTGTGGTGCAGGGGTTCAGAGGTACTTTAAATTGACTTTCGTAGGTTCATTCTTTTTCTTGGTTGTGCAAAAATAGAGCAAACAGGACGGCTGGGCCACTCTCTGTGTCGGTCTCACTGTCCTAGAAGTCCCCCGATGTGCAGGTCGGTATTCCTCTGTGTTGGTGTCCGGTCCGGACACAACAAGCCTTGGTTGTTCCAAGGGGTCCAGTAACCCATGTTTTGTGCTGTGCTGCTCCTGTTCTTCCTAGCATTCCCACACTTGGAGTGTGGGAGCACAATAACCTCTTTCTGGGTGGCTGCAGCATCGGAAGTCCCATTAAGCTGCAGGATGATGAACTTGGCTTTGCTTCTTTGGTGCCTATGGCAGCAGGGGAGCAGCTCCTCTACTCTAAGGGAGTTCTCTGGTGGTTTACAAAGCACTGGCAGCCCACCAGGATTCATGGAATGCACACAGCGGTAGGACGAGTCACTTTCACCACGAGGGTCGGGTGCAGCAGGCACGCTGGCAGGGTTGGACCAAGTCAATAGTTGCTCCTCTGTTCTTGGGTTGATTCTGTATTCCTGGTAGGTGTTGGGCTAAAAGGAATCCGTTTTGAGAAATAGCCAACCTCTATAAGCTCTGTCCTAGTTGAGAGAGCTGCAGAGAGTGTGTTCCTCCCTGTTTTTGTAAATAATACATCGCTGTTATATTGTCCGTCTGGACTAAGACAGCTTTGCCTGATGCATGTTTCTGGAATGATTTTAATGCAGAAATATTGCCAGTAGCTTCAAATGATTGATGTGGAGTAGCTTTTGGTTAGGTGTTCATGTGCCCTTTATGGTGTGATGTAGTAGATGAGCTCCCCAGCCGGTGAGCGATGCGTCTGCTGTTAGCACGATTTGTGGAAATGGCTCTTCGAACGGTCGCGCTTTGGAAAGGTTTTGGGTGTTTCACCATTGCAGAGAGCGATGTGTGCGGCCGACCACCAACACCAGATCTGTTTGCTGACCTTGAGCTTGGTTCCACTGACATGGTAAGCATTCCTTTAAGGGGCGCATCTGGAGTCTTGCATGAGGTACTATGAATATACAAGAGTCCATCATCCCTATTAGTTGCATAAGCACTCAAGCTGGAAGTGAGTGCTGCGGTTGGAATTTTGTTATAAGGGCCGGCATGCTTGCTATCCTGGCTGGATTGGGATATGTAAGGCCTTTTGAGGTGTCTATTGTGGCACCTAGATATTGTTGTATGTGGGACGGTTGGAGGCAAGACTTTGGGAGGTTTATTGTAAACCCTAAGTTGTGAAGTAGTTGGATTGTGGTGTGTATGTGATTTACACACCGGGTATGCGACTTGGCTTTTATGAGCCAGTCATCCAAGTATGGGAAGACGTGAATTTGCTGTCTCCTTAACTGGGCTGCTACCACTGCTAGACATTTTGTGAAGACTCTGGGTGCTGTGGTGACTCCAAATGAGAGAACCAGTAATACTGATCGTCCAATACAAATCGAAGATATTTCATGTGAGCCGGGTGAATGGGAATGTAGAAGTAGGCATCCTTGAGATCTAAGGTGGCAAGGAAATCGCCTTGTTTAAGTAGAGGAAGGACCTGTTGAAGAGTGACCATATGAAAATGGTCCGATTGTATGTATAGGTTTATTGGTCTGAGGTCCAAGATGGGCCTCAGAGTTACATCCTTCTTTGAAATGAGAAAATACAGGGAGTACACCCAAATGTTTTGATAATGCAGGGGAACTAGTTTTATTTTATGTTTTTGTAGGAGGGAAAGCTCCTCTTGTTTTAAAAGCGTTAAATGCTCTGTTGACATTGGGCGCTGTCTGGGTAGTATGTTTTGATGGAGTTGAAGTGAGCTCCAGGCAATAACCGGATTGGATGATTTGTCTCACCCACCTGTCCGTGGTAATGTTGTTCCAAAAAGGTAGGAACTGTATCAATCTTCCCCCAACCGGGGTAGAATGGTCCGGGGGGTGTGACGGGAAGTCCCTGTTTGGAGGTGGAGGCAGTGTGAGTATTGGTAGTTTTGCCTCTACCTTTGTTGTTATTGCCCCTGTAGCCTCTTCTGTAATAACCTTTGGTAGAGGAGTTCTGTGGGGGACTTTTATAGGAGGTGGAGGAGTTATCAATGATAAAGCCTCTAGAGGCGCCCCTATAAGAGGAGCGTCAAAAAGAACTTCTGGGAACTTGTGATTGCAAAGCTCCCGTTGATTTGGATGTATCTGTATCTTTTTCATCTTCCCTAAAGATGAATCAACCATAGGCCCAAATAAATGTTCGTGGTCAAAGGGTTGGTTTAGTATTGTTGTTTGAACTTCGGGTTTGAACCCCGAAATCCGTAGCCAGGCATGTCTGCAAAACAGAGTGCTGGTATTAATAGCTCGGGAGGCTGTGTCTGCAGCATCCAGAGCACATCGAATGGAGGTGTTATAAGTTTCCCTTCCTGTATGAGATCATTGTCCCTTGTTTTATATTGATCTGGAAGATGTTGTAGTAGGGTCTCTAGTTCATCATAGTGCGCCCTTTCGTACCTAGCCAGAAAGGCCTGTGTGTTGGCAATTCTCCGTATGTTGGCTGTTTGGAAAGCTGTTCTTTTACCAGATGCATCCAACAGTTTTGACTCCTTATCAGGAGGTGGAGCATCGCCTGAGGTCTGGGAGTTAGCCCTTTTCCTGGCGTTAGAGACTACCAAGGAATCTGAGGGAAGCTGGCCTTTAATGTAAACAGGGTCAGTTGGAGCAGGCTGCTATTTCTGTTCCACTCTTGGGTATTGACTCTAGCCCTTACAGGATCTTTAAAGCGTGTTTGATTACCCCTTTTAACATTGGGAGAATGGAAGTGGACCTTTGAGATGGTGCAAAAGTGTCCATGAGGAAATCATCTTCGGTAGGGTCTGTGTGTACATTTACACTTTGGTATTCTGCAGCTCTGTGTATAAGCTGCGTGAATCCTATAGTGTCCTCAAGAGGGGATGGTCTAGATGGGAAGACATCCTCTTGTGGTGTGTTAGGAACATTTGGTGTGCCATAATTTTCCCATGGGTCATTTGGGATATAATGATGACTAGGTTCACAATAAATGTTGATCATCCCGTTCATCCCCAGAGGTGTCATCATCCGGAAGTGGAGGAGATTGTGACGGTACTGGAGATGGGATAGGAGAGATGTGTTGTGGAGGAGGCGGTGGAGGTGGAGAAGGAATCCTTCAAGGAGAAGTGGGAATGTTCCTTTTCTTTAAAGGTAGTGGAGGTGGTGCAGGTTTGTCCATTTTCCTTTTTTTGGGAAGGACTAATTATAAGGTGACCTGTTTCTGGGTCTATTTCCAGAGTTTTTTGAGTTGGCTCAGGCCGAAAAAGCTCCTCCTATGGAGGGTGCTGCTTCGGTGCCGATTTTTTCGAGTCCAAATGTTTATGGCAAACAAGTTTTGGAGTTGTGTTATGCTCTTTAGCTTTGGAATCAGGAGTTTTCTTGGGTTCCGAAGGTTTACTTGGGTCTTTGGAACCGGTTGTTTGTTAGGTTCAGATTTTTTCGGATCCGAAGTTTCTGTACCAGTGTTTTTGGAACCGGTTGTTTCTTTAGGTCTGATGCTTTTTTTCGGATCCGAAGGTTCAGAGCCAGTGGTCTTCGGAACCGGTTGTTTCTGACAATTTTTTCGTGTCCGAATGTGCAGTGTTAGTGGATTTCGGTGCTGAGTGCGCCGATGTGGAACCAGGCTTCGGTGCGGACGAAGACAGTGGTTTCTCTGTGGGTTTATCTTTTGTTGTCGGTGCAGAGGATGGGGTTTTAGTACAGACAGTAGGTTGGCTCGATGCAGAGTGGTCTGAAGGCTTATGTGTTGACTTCTTTGCCCGGCCCAAAGGGTGGTGGAAGGTTTGTCCCGGTGTGCACCTAGGCCCGATGGTGAAGGTGTTACTGAAGCCTTTTTATGGATGGATGTGGGGAGGAGTCGACGTCAGTACTTACGACCCGCTGCCCTGGAGTGATGTCTTCGATGTCAGAGTCGTCGGCTTCGGAGGTGCTAATGTTACCCTCTTCGATCTGCTCCTGCTCCGGTACTTTGATGCCTTCTTCGAAGATATCGTCCGGTATCGATGTTGATAATTGAGCCATGCTTGTTCGAGACAGACCATCCCATATTGTTTTTTTGGAGCGGAAAGAGACACAAGCTGGACAGTCTTTGGCCTCGTGCTCTGGTGAAAGGCAGAGGTTACAAACCTCATGAAGATCGGCGTGTGGAAACTTGGATCCACATTGAGGACACTTTTTGAAAGGAGTCATTTCCATGAGCCAAAGGGCCTGATGGCGCAGATAGGCCCGAAGACCTGCGTGGACAACTGGAACCGAATATTCAAAGTTTATAGAGATGCACGTCGAATGGGAAACGTGAACACCGAAGAAATGGTAAAGGATTGCGTGTCGAAAAGTAAAACGGTAACAATACCGAACTGGAGCGCGCCAATCACATCCGAGCACCCTCACAGTTCGAAGCCGAAAGACAAAACAATGCCAGAGACGGTGCTCCATAAGACAGCGAACCGTAAAAGTCGGCACCCAAAGACCAGCATCCTAAACAAAAGACTCTTGTAAAAAATCCCAAAACTGGTCAGTTTATCCTCAGCTCGAAGAAGAGACCACAGGATACAACTACACCGTCTTTACCACCAAAGAAAAGAGACATTGCCACTTCTCCACTTAGAATTTCTTCTCCATCACCTCCTCCTCCTCCTCCACCTCCCCCACCACACCATTGTCCTACACCATCCCCCCCCGCCAAGGGACAATGATGATAGTTCAGATAACACAGGGGAAGGGGCAGGTGTAGAGCCACCAGGAGACATTAGTCCAATTTCTTCACCTGATCCCTGGGACTATTACAACACTCCAGATGTCCCTAATGCCCCACAAGAGGATGTATACCCTCTAGACCTTCCAGAGGATACAACAGGATTTAATCATCTACTCTACAGAGCTGCACAATACCATGGGATTAACTTACACACAGACCCAGTGGAATAGGATTTCCTAATGGACACATTTGACATATCACAAAGGACCACCTCTATCTTGCCTATGCTAAAAGAGGTCACCAAGCATGCACCCGATGCCCATGCTCACTATTGTCCAAAGGAGGAGTCACCTATCTTGTGACTTCAAAAGACTTGTTCCAAGACAATAACAAACTGCAAACATTTGGGCCCAACACCAGGTGGCGATCTATGCATAGTTTGTGATCTGCAGCTCACATGCCTTGAACACCCTGTTTCCTACACATACACTCCTCCAAGAGCGTCAGGTATCCAAATTCCAGGTGCCAAATCTCTAGACTGAGCTGCTTGTAGTCTTGAAGTCAGAGCTGACCCTGCTGCTGAGTAAGAAGATCCGGCATCAGCTTCTAGTGTGGGTTGACATCGCCAAGAGTACGGAAAATCAGGGCTGCTGGCCCAAGTTGGCACCACTAGAAAGAGGGTCATGGAAAATTACCTCTTTCTTTGCTATGTATGGAAAGAGAGGAAGAGGAGGAAAAGTGTAAGCAAATATCCCAGACCAGGTTCAACTTCCATTCATGGACTCGATGTGTCCTGCTAAGCAGGTCCACAAAATTGTTGACTCCCTTTGGTCCTGCAGACCCAGCTTAAAGGCCCCGTACCCTTAGATTCATTATTAGTCTCTAATGCTAGGAATAGAGCCAATTCTCAGACATCAGGTGATGCTCCACCCCGCTTCTGGCAAAAGAACAGCGTCCCAGGCTGCTAACATATGGCGTATTGCCAACACTGAAGCTTTGTTAGCCAGGTACAATAGGGCACATTACGATGAATTAGAGACCCTATTACAGCACCTTCCAGACAAATATAAAAACAGGGCTAATGACCTTATACAAGAGGGAAAAGTGATCACTAACACTTCCATTCACTGTGCTCTCGACGCAGCAGACACCGCTTCCAGAGCAGTCAACACAAGTGTCCTGCTGCATAGACATGCTTGGCTACGCATTTCTGGGTTTAAGCCTGAAGTTCAAACTTCTATTCTAAACCAACCATTCGATCAGTAACACTTATTTGGACCTAATGTCGATTCATCACTAGAAAAAATGAAAAAGGGCACTGACAGCCCAATCCATGGGAGCATTGCAATCGCAAGCTGCCAGGCGTTTCTTTTGTCGCTCCTTCTACAAGGGCACCTCCAGAGGCTACTCCTCTGACAACCCCTCCACCGCTTACAAGGCTCCTACCCAGTCTACATTTACCAGAGAGGCGGACACAGAGGCAACAATAACAAAGGTAGTGGCAAGGCTAATAATACCAGATCTACCTTCACACCTACCCAATGACTTCCCTCCACTCCCCTCAGACCATTCCACTCCGGTCAGGGGAAGAATACAGCAGTTCCTTCCTGTCTGGAACAACATTACCACAGACAGGTGGGTGAGACAAATCGTTCAGTCAGGTTACTGTCTAGAACTTACCTCTACCCCCGCCCCCCACCATACCACCCAGACAGCGTCCAATGCCGTTAGAACATCTATCGTTGATCAAGCAGGAAGCCATCTCAGTCCTGCAGAAGGGTGAAATAGAATTAGTTTCACTGCATCAACAAAACACAAGAGTTTACTCTCTGTATTTTATCATTCCAAAAAAGGTCGGCTCTCTCAGACCTATTCTAGACCTCAGACCACTAAACCTGTACATACAATTATACCATTTCCACACGGTCACACTTCAACAGGTTCTTCCTCTCCTTTCACAAGGCAACTTCCTTGCCACTCTAGATCTCAAGGACGCTACTTCCATATTCCCATTCACGCATCTCACAGGAGATACCGTAGGTTTGTAGTGGACGTACAACACTACCAATTCAATGTCCTCCCATTCGGTGTCACCACAGCACCTCGAGTAGGAGTTGCAGCTCATTTCAGAAGACAACACATTCATGTCTTCCCATATCTAGACGACTGGCTAATAAAAGCCAGCTCATACAGTCAGTGTGTACATCACACTCAAGCCTTAATTCACCAACTCCACGACTTAGGGTTTACAGTAAACCACGCAAAGTCTCATCTGCAACCGTCCCTCATACAACAAAACCTAGTTATGGAAATTGAATATTGATCTCACAAGATTAATGGGCCCACCATTCGAACCTCTACATAAATGTGAGTTGCAATTTCTTACATGGAAAGTCGCTTTCCTTGTGGCCATTACTTCCCTTAGAAAAATTAGTGAGATACAAGCACTCACTATTCAAGGACCATTTTTACAACTCCATCATAACAAAGTGGTTCTTAAAACCAATCCAAAATTCCTTCCTAAGGTTATTTCTTCCTGTCACCTCAATCAGTCTGTGGAATTGCCAGTTTTCGTATCGCAACCACAAACAGTCGCAGAAAGAGCTCTACATACTCTTGATGTAAAAAGAGCACTCCTTTATTAAATTGAAAGAAAACAAAAACTTTTCGTAAAATAAAACAACTTTTTGTATCTTTCTCACCACCACATAAAGGCAACCCCATATCCAAATCCATAATTGCAAGGTGGATTGTCAAATGTATACAAATTTGTTATCACAAAGCAAAACGCAGATTGTCTGTTCCTCCTAAAGCCCACTCTACCCGCAAGATAAGGCTTCAATGGCATTTTTAGGGGCATCCCCTTAGATGATATCTGCAGAGCAGCTACATGGTCTACACCTCACACATTCACAAAACACCATTGTGTAGATGTGCAAACTAAACAGCAAGCTGCTGTAGGCTAAGCTGAACTCAAAACATTATTTCAAACTACTGCAACAGATACAGGTGGTCGCCGCTAAGGATGGGTACTGCTATACAATCTATGCATAATGTGTAATCTTCAGCTCATATGCCTCGAACGGAAAATGCTACTTACCAGTATGCATCTGTTCTTGGCATGTAGAGCTGCAGATTCACACACGCCCACCTGCCTCACTGGCTACCTTTATCTGTTCCGGTATTATCTTAATTAGATACAGCATAAATTGGTATATTTTCTGTTTCCTACAAAACTCCATCATTTCCCTTCTGGCGAAAAACAATCTGAAGATGGAGCGGATGCCCATGCGCACTATCATCCAATGGAGGAGTCACCTATCTTGTGACTTCCAAAGACTTCTCCAAGATAAAAACAAGTGCAAACATCCGGGCCCAACACTAGATGGCGATCTATGCATAGTGTGTGAATCTGCAGCTCTTTTTACATGCCAAGAACAGATGCATAGTGCATGGTGTGTGAATCTGCAGCTCTCTCTACATGCCAAGAACAGATGAATACTGGTAAGTAGCATTTTCCTTAAAAATCGCATAAATAACCAAAGCGTATTTACTAACATGTTTACAGGAAATGTCCCAGTGCTGAATCCAGGTAGCCAGCACTGAGTAAGAAAAGTAACATACAAAGTAACTTATCTGTAATTTACTGAAAAAGCCTATTCTTTTCAATGCACTGTTTTTCTTCCACAAAACGACTGTGTGAAGTTTTGAAATCTAAAGATATTCTGCAAAAATCATGCGAATAACCAAAACGTAATTACTTACCTGTTTACGGGAAATGTCCCAGTGCTGAATCTAGGTATCCTGCCCTGAGTTAGAAAAGTAACTTAAAAAGTAACTTACCTGTAATTTACTGAAAAAGCCTATTCATTTCAATGTACTGTATTTGCTAAAAGTGGCAACCTACTGCATCCCCTGCAAATCAAACAAATGCTATCCTGACTGCGCTGAATTACAGGAGATTATTATGCATTGCAATTTAGTTTAGATAGCACTAACTACTCCAGACGAGGTCTTTGAGTGCTTTACATCAGGCAGCACTATGTTTCAGAGTCAACGGCTAGTAGTAAATTCAGTAATTATTGGTATTCGCCTTGTGCTCTCAAGGAGATCACTCCATGCATTTACCCTAGTGTCTTTTTGTTGGATTAAATTAGCAGGATTTGATCATTAATAGAGGCACGGGGTATGTGAGTTCTTGTAGGTGGGTGATTAGTAGATGATCTAGATGAAATACAATTCAGTTAGGTTGCAGGATATGACTTCCAAAGAAGGACACCTTCAACTACCTTTGAGATGAGGTGTGGGTAAGTTGCAGAAATACAAAAGAGATTAAGGCAAACAAGCATGCATGTGATTTAGGATAGGACTGCACTGCAAGAGAAGCCTTGCAGAGGAAGTAAAGTAAGGAGTTGTACACTCAAAGGCGAGGTAATAATCAGAATCGAAGCTATATGTGTATATTTTGTTCCTGTTATGACCATACTTCACTTACTATCATATCCATCATGTGTGCATCTCGGTCTTTCATTGAAACATCAATAGTTAGATGAAAGTATGGTTTGAACTAGTAAAGGTGCTGCATGGACTCTTTCTCCTTGTTGATTAACTCTATGAAGCCGTCCAAATGGTCTGTTATTTGCCTCCATTGCTTGTATGGAGCCTCCTGACGGGGTCCTCATTCACAGTCTACAGTGCAGTAGGACTGGGATTGAAGAAGAAAGTAACCCTAAAAACACTTTGAATTATCTGATCTTTATTAAATACTTTGAGCTGAGCTCCTGATCCACTGTGACTAGCTTGTCGATCCTTTCCTGTGAGGGATATGCTTAGCTGATCTGAAGATATGTTCGCCTCCAAGAACAATATCTTCTGAGTTGGCAGAAGTATTGACTTGTCAAAAATTAGTGTGAGACCCACTTCATTTAGAAATCGTGCGTCTAGGATAGTGCTCTAATCGTCTATTGTGGTGTTGGAGCTTTAATAAACAAGTTGAGCCAGTTGTGTGGTACAGATATATATATATTTATATTCTTAGCTCCTGGTGATGTAACAAGCATTTAGCATATATGAATATGTGCAATGCTGTGATTAAAAGGCGAATAAAAAACGAATAGTCACATGATAGGATCTCCAACTTTTAAACAGTTTTAGATTAGAAAGTTAAGCTTTGTAATAAATGTTATTGCACCTTCTCTGTCCAGAAACCTCAAAGATAGTCCTTTTAGGCCATACGCACTTTGACAATGCATGCTATATCAACATGCCAGCATCACACAGAAGCAAAACGGTGGGAGCGTGCATTGCTTTGCCAGCACAAAAACCTCCCTTGTAAACTACCTTTTTCTCACTGCAGCATACAGACCTAACGCTGAAGTGAACACTTTTGATATTTACAACATTACAGCTACTAATTCCAATAGCATTGTAGAGGTGGGGTGGTCATGGAAGAAAACAAACCTTTATGGGAACAATCCTAGCTTTCTGCCATTCTGTTGAGGAAAGTGTGACGCACTCTGAGCCTTGGAATAGAGCAAAGGATATGTCCAAGATATCTTGCAATTTGGTCAAGAAATGTACCAGATTTGGTAACACCAGAGCTTGCACAGCATTATACAGTGCGCTGGCAACTCCAAGTTCAAGCCTCTAGGAGTTGTGCACATCTCAGGAAGAACATATGGAAGTACAGAAGGTCTGAGCAACCGGCTGAGTGTGAACTCATAACTAATCTTAGCCTGAGAAGGGACGCATGACAGAATATAATATAGGAAGGGATTAGGTGATGCTAATTGCTAAAGGGATTTCTTGCTCTGCTCTGGGTCAGAGTTGAGCAGGTGTCAAGATGGCAGAATGGAAAACTCAGGTTAGACTAAATCAGTACATCTTTCCTTTACTCTTTTTAGGCCGAGCCTGGCGTACGCAGCGCGAAGCGCTGTCGCCAGCGAGATCTATTTTTGTGGACTTGGCTCGGAAGCGGGGCAGTAGATGGGCACATGCAGAGCTTTTGGCGGTTTGAGTAGGTGCACGCGCTTCTAGCCACGGGGTGTGCACATCTGCTGTCCCCCTTCAAGGCCACGCCGATGTGCACGCTCACGCCGTGCCTACAACGCGTGCATGTCGCTCTTTCACCCTCCCTTGTCTCATCACGCGCGTCTTCAGTTACTTCCTTCCCCTCGCTACTCTAGCCCCCACCCCATTCTCTCTGCTGTTCAAACGCAGTGCGCAGTGCACTGTAGAGAAAACTAATTTGGAACGCAGCTGTGCACTTCCTAAAGTCGATCAAACTGTGCCACTCCACAACTCCACTCTCACGAACCAAAGGTGCAATGTGCAGCGCTGTACAAACAGCTGCCTTTATTTAATTACCCAGCCGAGGCTGCTCGTCTACAACCATGCGTGTTTGAGGGCTGTGAGTTACCTGTCCAGCTCTTCCTAGTTGGATAAATAAGTCATCCCTTCTCCAGCGCAGCCAACTCCACGGCTCCGGCTGCAGCCCATTCACCGCATCCCCCTGTCCTTCATGCCTTCGTCTCTTTGATCCTCTTCCTGCTCACAGGGTTTAAAAGAGCACCACGTGGGATCGCGACCACTCCCGCGCCCCCCCCCCCATAGACCCTCCTCTCCATCCGGTGGGTGTTCTCGCTCGTGAACTCTCAGCCCCAGCATAACAGTCTCCAGCCCCAGCTTCGGTGAAGCGGTAGCAGCAGGTGGCCTTACCGGTTCTTTGTTCTGGCGCTGGTGCACCGACACAGCCCGGTCAGTATTGGCGCACGAGCAGGCCCACGTTGCAGGCCAGCACCCATCTCCTGTGTGTGTGTCCAGTGCCTGGAGTCTGCCTCGGGACCTCCCACCGGCGTAGGCTCACAGTCGGCGTCTCCCACTAGGCTTCGTTACAGGCACGCCTTCATTCTGTTCCACAAACTCCCCGCCCTCTTCTTCCCTCGACTAGGGGTGGGTGGAATTTGCGTAATAGCGTTATGCAAATCTCTGCGAAACGGTAAAAAATCTCCGCAAACACGCAGAAATTCCGCGAACACGTGGAATTGCTTGTTCGGGATGCTTTTTTACTGATCGCAATCTCTGTTTGCGTGCTTGGGGGGAATATCTCACGAATACGCATTTGAGGAGGACGCGAACAAGCAAAACATTTCGCGAAGACGCGGAAAGCAGAATCCTGGGCAATTTTGCATTCTCCGCAGAACGCGAAATTACCCAAATTCCGCAAATTCCCCAAACGGAACGGAACGTACCGCCCAGGCCTAATCTCGACTAACCTCTGACATCCTTAGGCCCCTTCCAATAACTACCCTCATCGTCTCGCAGCCATCCACCCAATCACCCTTGAGGCAATCAATCAATATCCGGCTGCGGGCCAATCGGAATCTCAGGGGGATGCCTTTAATAGCTATAATCGCTACCCAAGGTTCCCACAGCCTTGGATGTGTAACTTTCTTTGCACTCTTGCGCCCTCCTACTTGGTGTGGTTTGCAGACTCGGCAGTGACGTCACTGATGTACGGTTATTGCTGTTCTTGGTAAATTGTGACGTCGAGTTGTGGGGTACACAGCGCCCTTCTCGCTGTTACCATGGAGGTGCTCATTCCTTCCTGTCGGTACGAGGACAGTGACCTGGAGCCCAAAGGGTACACGGTAAGGAGGAGCAGAGCCGGGGTAGGGTTTCAGGGCACAGGAAGACCATTAGAGTGGTGTGCAACCACCATCGCCATTCGTGTGTGCACCACAAGCTCACGTATTGCATCACTGCGAGTCTCCGATAGTGCAACTGATTGAAGCTGTAACAGCATCATTGCATGATGCAGATAGCATCACTTAGAGTTGGGTCATGTGAGTTTGGGAGCATCAGTGCACGAGGCTGTGCTGCAGTATGGGTTGAAGCTTTGTAGCATCCAATTATTGATATGCCTGCATGATATCTTTGATTGTTCTGATTTGTGACTTTGCAAGATTTGCTTTACATGTATCCTTGGCAGTCTCTGCCCTTCAAACACCATGACTATGACCATGACTCCATGACTATCGAAGTGCCTTCCCAGTGTGTTCTTGTAGTTGAGTGTCTGCCATTTATTGTTGCAGTATTATCCTTCTACCTGTGTTTGGTACTCTTGTAACATGCACACGTCACTTTGCCGTTGTAACACACTGTTTGCTTCCTCTTACATTTTGTCTGCTTTAGATACTTGCACAAGTGCCACAATTGCCTACGTAACTTTTGTTCTTGTGTTTGAGTGTCTGCCATTTATCGCATTATTATGCCTCTACTTGTACTTTGTACGCTTATATAACTTGCACACATGTCACTTTTTCCTTCTGTAATGTCTATTTGCTACCTCTTGTATTTTGTTTGCTCACAATTGTCACTTTGCCTCATGTTACTTAACATTTGCTTTTGTAAGTCGTTCACTTGTAATTTTCTCCTCATGTATCATTACTGTTCCTATTGTGAAGCACTCTGACAACTTCGGGTAAAGTCCGCACTATATAAAAACGCATAAAATAAATAAATAAGCATCCTGTGCAAACCACTTAATCACTCCGTGCCTACAAATGAATGTGTCAGGCAGTCAGCCTGTAATGCAACTGGTGCTCATGAAAGTAAAGCGCCCTGATACCTTCGGGTCGAGTTCACGCTATTAAAACTGCAACACCAACAAAAAAATCCAGAGCGGCAGGGTAGGGTCAGCCCAGCGTGTGTGAGACTAGCAGCAGGGCGGAGGGACTTCACACAGAGTGCGTGCGGGGAGCAGGGCGGTTTACAAACAGCATGGACCTCGCAGGCAAGGAGTTGGTAACTGGAGTGCAGCGACAGGAAAGCACTAAAGTAAGGCCATATAGGTGTTTTCAAAGCTTGTTCTTCCTCATCACAAAGGCGCCTGCAGGTGCGACACCCTCCTTCCTTCCTGTGTTTTTTTCGAGGAGATAAAATCGGCAGCCAGAGCGCAGGTCCGCAAGTGCAGCCGCCGAGCATAGCCTGTTTATTGATAGGGATATTATATTTTAAATTAAGGTAGAACGACTAACCCGGGAAGATATTGATACCCTGTCAAGAAACATTATCCCCCGCAGAAAACAGCTTGGCATGATTGAGGCGGGCTTCGGGCAGCTCTCAGCTTCCCGCGAGTTTGGATGCGAAAAGCTGCATTTGGAAACTGATCTCCTTTCTGTATCCATTACTGACCAGTCGGTAGTCTGGCGACCAGTCCACAGGTAATGGCCAGTGCCCTGTCCTCAGTTACTACGCCCCCCGTCCCAATTACTGCAGACCAAGATGTCTGAGGCAGTGGAATAGTGCAGAGTGACAGAGAGCGGGAAGGGTGGGGCAGGCGGCAGACAACAGGACTGTCTGCGTGTCCCATCAGGACTCCCTTGTGTGGCCTGGAGATCTCATGACTCTTTACTTCTCCATGCTCCACCCAAACGCCGACATGCTTACTTTTCATATATCCATGGACTGGCAAGTACAGCATGCGGTACTCTGACAGTGCCACACCCATCCACCAGCCTCTCCAGTTATGCATCAAAGCTCCCACCTGCCTACTCCACAATCGAGTCTTTACACCAACCTGGTGTTCTTTTAAAGTTTTAGTGTGTAAATATCCACCTCAAATTGGTCCAATCGAGTGAGCAGGTCTCGCTTCCTTCAGAGGATTTCAGGGGTCTCCACTCTCCACCAAGAACATTTCCCCCCAAAAATGAGGCCAAGTTGTGCATTTATTGCACTGTTAGTGTAAATATTAGGGCCCATATTTATCATAGTGTTGTATTGCCCTTGCGCCCTTGGTGGCGCAAGGGCGACGCAACACTAAAGTCAAATTTATCAAGCCACACAAGGTCACCATGCATGGCTTGATACATCTGGAGTAACACAATGCAGTTCAAGCCGCTGCTTTGCTTTACTCAGGAAGGCATTCCTTAGGTAAGGTGTGGGAGTTCTCACACATCCACCAATGGATTTTGGTGCATTCCCAGATTTACCTTTAGTGGTAGACCTAGGAATGCGTCAAAATGCTACCACTCCCCGCGGTCAAGGAGAATTATAATTATTTCTCGGTTTATTTTTTTAGGTAGAGCCTGGGCACCGCATGCGCTGCTCTGTGAGGGATGCAGCATTCAGGTAGGGAATTGAAGATTCGCCCACTCTCTGCCCATACTTTTCATTGGCTTGTGTGATTGTAAACTGTGGCTATTCATTGGTCAAAAGGCTTAGTAGTCAGTCCTTAGTACTGCCTTGTCTCATTTTGTAACCACCTAGTGGTGACACCCCCTGTTACGTGTGTTGTTACTCGGTAGGCTTTAATTTCAGCCTCCGAGCACTTTTTTTAGGTCTCGCTAGACGTAGGCAAAAGCGAAGCTTTTGCGTCTAGCGAGACAACTAATGTAATCACTTTCAGGGGAATGTAGACAGCAGACTGTCACGAGCGTCTCCTGCCGGAGATTCTACCTCGTGAGCGCGCAAGTCGCCGTGCCTCATTTTCCCATTCTCAAACAAAGCCACACTCACGCATGCGCACATACACACACTGCATACACACACGCACCCCCCCTTAAACAGACACACGCTGGATACACACACGCACCCCCCTCTTAAACAGACACACGCACGCATGCATCAGACACACTCAAACAGACACACGCGCGTACACCCCCACCCTCAACCCCACTCACCGGGCTCCTCTCCCCTTACGCATGGGAAAGCACTGTGCTAGAAGGTGCGCTGTGTGAAATCACCGCCGCCTCCCACAGCGGCATTGTATGGAAATTAAAAGTTGCCTCCCCGTAAACACCGCCGCAGCCCGGGAACTTCGGTAGCCTCACAAATCCCGAGCGCAGCTCCTCTGACGTCAGACGAGGAGCCGCGCTGGGATTGGTGCCGGTGGGGCCGTTGCCTGGCAACGGAAGTGTCGTCGACACCGGGCGGGAGGGGCTTCTTCGCTCCTCACCCGGGCAGCGCCTGCAAGGATGTAACACATCACATAATCTCCCCGTGCTTACAAGAAAATAAATATTTCCTTGTGTAATATAACTGTTGCTCACCGTTACCTTCGGGTCGAGGTTGCGGTATATAAAACTGCCCCCAAAAAACATAATACGCGATGGTGCAGGACAGGACAGGTGCATTGCGTGTGCACATGGCGCTCGGACAGCCCATGTGCGCGCTCACGGCTTCTTTCAGACAGCCGATGTGCACCCGCAGCTTCTCTTCTATTGCGATCTCGGCACTTTTGCGAGCTCCCCCACGCCTTCACTTTTGCGAGCGAGGCTCGCCTCTCTGCTAAGGCGTGTCACCCGTGCCAGCGCTCAGCGTGCCTGCTGCCTCCTCAGCACAGCCTGCTCCTGTGCCTTCGTATACAGAGCCCCTCAGACGCAGCACTCGCTCCTTGCCTCCTCACTCGGTCCGGGGAGCCTAAGCCCACGTGGCACTGAACTTCATCGCCGGGCAAGGGACCCCAAGCCTCAGGTCGCTGTGAACCATCCCGGCGCGCCCTGCTGCCGAGCCCCGTGATGGAGGAGACGGACCTGCTTTGGGAGCGGCTCGGGCCATCAAAGTAAGTGCTGCTCTGGCTTTCGCTTTCCCTCCCGTCTTTTCAGTTGTCGTCATGTGTTGACATCAGTTCTCGCCCTCCTCCCGATGTCCGCATTGCAAATGCTTGTTTTCATCGTATGAAGCTTGGCTCACTGTTAATGCTTTAAGCCTGGGGCCTTAACTCATAAATGCCTCTGAGGTCAAATGTCATGAAGGTTTGTGTTTTTTAATGAGTTACTATGGCCGTATTTGGCATCTTGTACAGCGCTTGATCCTGCCGTTTGGTCATTCTTAACCTTGTAAAAAAAAGCTGCTGTGACTGTCTCAAATCCTCACCTTTTCAAACTTAGCAGTCAGACAAAATGCAGCGACAGCCCTGAAGGATTCATATTGGTGACCTGCCCGTGAACTCACAGATCTTTGCAGTCAGCGTGTTAACCCACTGAGCTATCTTACCAACTGATGAACAGAAAGCGTATCAAATAATTATTACAAACAAAATCATACCATTGTAGTGGCATACCTTGCACCAGAGGGCATTACGTTTATGTCTCTGATCTGACAATGGCACATGACTATATTTAGTTATACACATAGGAGTTTTGCTCTGCATGTGTCTTGTAACTATCACAGCGAGCTAGTCTATAGACCCTGACACGCAAGGTTGTACAAGGTACAAACTTTATGGCTCTACATTTCTGCTTCAGGTAACCGGGGAGTCTTTATGGCTGTACACTAAGACATTCAGGCATTTAATTATTATTATTATTATTATTATTAAAGGCTTTTATATTGCGCTCTATTACTAAAAAAATAGTATCCTGGCGCGTTGAAGGCAGAACAGTTGGGAGAGGACTAATGACTAATAACTGAACATAAGAAAAACAGTTTAAACTATTGTATTAAAAAGGTGAGTTTTTAGTCCTTTCTTAAAAACATTGAGAGTCGAAGCAGTTTTTAGGTGAAGGGGAAGGGTGTTCCAGGATTTTGCTGCTCTTACCGAAATAGATTGGCCGCCAAGTCTGCAGTATTTGAATTTGGGAACGGACATTTGGCACAGGTTGGCCGATCGCAAGAGGCGATTAGGGACATACAAACGGAACCTTTTCCACAAGTAGATAGGGCCAGTTTGATGAATAGCTCGGTAGGCCATCACTAGGATTTTGAACTGAATCCTGAGGGCAACAGGAAGCCAATGGAGAGCACACAACAGGGGGTGTGCACTGGAACGCCTAGGAACATTGAATAAGAGCCTGGCAGCAGCGTTCTGAATGACCTGGAGGCGGTGAATCAGGTATGCTGGTAATCCGCCAAACAGTCCATTCGCGTAATCCAACCTAGAGAGAATCAAGGCGCGAATAACGGTCTCTTTAGCTTCTTAATAGTTCTCCATCTAGGAGGCTGCCAGACAGATTAAAACGCACTGCTTGCACTTTTGTAGTGAAAAATAGCCCAATAGAATCCCCACTTTTGTGCAACCAAATCTCCAGCGTAGGAGACCGTCTTAGGCACTAAAGGTGGTTAAAAATGAACACACCCCATCTCTGTGTGTGAAAACGGTTCACAAGACGTGTCACATTTAAATGTAATCTTATGTTGATGTCACACAGTTCAAGTGCACCAGGTTTTGTTTCGATGAAACACAACTTTCATACACACTAACACATCATTGTGGCTCACAACAAATGAAAAAGAGTCCAGTAACATCGTCTGAGGTTACGGCAACGGCACCCTTTAAAATAGACATGTGAGCGGTGTGACCCAATGTAAAACGTAGATCCAGCACACGGAGAAACGGACTGTTGGAGGTTGTAGAACGAGCTTGCCATGCTGTAGTGGGAGTTGTGGTGGGTCTCCAGTACATGTAAGTTAAGATTCAACCCCCTCCCGTTTCTATGAGTAGTAGTGATTGCACCATCAAGGCGGTGTCACTGCTCTATAGGTTCACTCAATAACCAGAAGTACAATACAACCTGTCCCACCCAGACTTGCCATAGGTATATTGTATTGTATTGTAATTGCATTTATATAGCGCTTACTACCCCTGATGAGGCGTCAAAGCCCTTTTTCGGCGAGTAGCATGCTACTACGGACCCCTTGAAGGATTAGTGTTGAATTAGTATAGTGAAACATGCAAGTACATTTTAAGTGGTGGATAGGTTAATCAGTTATTTGGATTTGAAATGGTAGCAGAAGGAAAGAGGAGGACAAAGGTTTGTATTTATATAGCGCTTGTTGACGCACGCTATTCAGGAAGCCTACAAAGGATTAGTGGTGAATTAATATGGTGAAATGTGAAGTAATTTCAGTGGTGGATATTAGTCAGTTACTTGGAGTGAGAAGGATAGCGGAGGGATAAAAAGGGAAGAAAGATTTGCATTCATATAGCACTTGTTACCCCTGTTGGATGTTGAATAGCTTTTCTGCTGAGTAGCACGCCACTCCAGAACCGTACCATTAACCATGCAAAACTCACACTAGTACAAATGCAATGCAATAGATTTCGCAATTACAACAAAGTGAGCTATTGCCATTTTGCATTACACCGTTTAATTAATGCTTCACGAAAGGAAAAAAAAAACAATAACATTTACAATGCCAATAGCTCAAAACAATATAATTGCGAGACCTATTGCATTGTAAATGCTTGTCTAAAATAGCTTTGTCCCGACTGTTGTTGCAGACAGGACACGCTCTCTCCTTAGGCTTGTAAAAAAAATATTATGGCACATATTAGCAATGCAATAGGTCTTGCATGTGCGAGAGTTTGACCTATTGGCATTGTAAATGATAATGCCTTTAATTTATCTGTTTTAAAAAGAAGACGTAAAAAAAACTGCAGTAATTTACAATGCCAGTAGCTCAAACTCTCATAAATGCGAGACCTATTTCTGGTTTAAGTAGGACACCAGATACCCCTCAATATGGGACTAGAGAAATAGTTTATATTTGTAAGCAAATGTAAATGGCTCGCTGTTTTATCAAATTTCACAATAATTGCGTAATTTAAAGCCATATGCCCATAAAATAAACTAACATGTTATTACTAGAGATGGTTGTCCAGCTTTTTGAGCTTTTCTTTGGGATGCAAGAACGCCTTTTGCTCTAAATGATATCCTAAAATTGCACATGTAGGCAACAGCCACTTACATTCTATTTGTTTGCTTTATTCCCGTAGAACAATTCAAGGTAGCTTTCAAAGAACCTAGATGGAGTTCAGACCCAGGAAAATCACTTGCTGGGTACTTAAATCTCGGCTGCCAAGAAGCCTCATATGACGAGAGCAGCGCAATGGCTGCTTACATCAGGCCGAGACCTAAAAAAGTGGCCTATAGTTTGGTCACAAAAAAATCAGCAAGGAATTTTTACTGAAACCTAAATACAATTTGACTGTAGACCCAATTATCCATCCAGGGATGGAAACGTTACCATGCAACTGTATTTTGCTGGCTGAACAGGCCGTCCTTTGCTTTTCCACCATTTCTGCTGTGCTATTAGATCTGAACTAGTACTCTAGAGAAACTTCAGGACTTCAAAGAGGTAGGCAGACATATTCTGGGATGCTCGTAGCATAGAATACTATGGTGATTATCTTCAGGCATGAACTCAGCAGGAGTTGCAAAGTCCTCTTTTTCACAACCACTTCAGACCTCATGTGACTGAAGACAGTGTCTAATTTCAACACACAAAGTGCTTTTGCCTAAAACTCTAGTGCTGATTGAAGGTGTCATTATTGAGTACTTGGCAGGTGTTTAGATTGGAGACCATTGCTTTAAACCTAAATTATAACTCAAATATATGAATAACTCATAGTTGCCAAAAAATTAAATCCTGCAAAAATGCGGCAAAAAGCAATAGTGTGCTGCAAAATTAGAATTGTTGTACTGCGAAATATCCAAGTCCATGCCGCAATATCCTGGAGGGTTCTGCTTTTGTATAGGGTTAACGTATACCTACTTTGCTTCTCATCAAGATGCTTTCGCAGCATTTCAAAGATTGGCCTCTGAGTTATCGGAGGCGGATGTGGAAGCAGGTCTCAACACCAACACTTCTTTCAGCACAGAGAATGGAGCAGGCATGGGTGGTGCCTTTGGTTTCAAAGGGTGTTGAGAATGCTTAGTGCTGAAAAAGGTCTTTGGATCAGAGGGCCAATGTAGATCACTGTCCTTTGTAGGATCCCTTTTCAGCTCCCATGGCGTAGGAGGCTCAGAGGGTGGCCGTTTCTCGCACACTGGTAGCCAGACTCTCTCTTGAGAGTGATGTAAATAATTAATTTACTCTCTTAATTTCTATGCAGGTAAGTACTTAATCAATAATAACTCAATCGGAAAGAAGGAAAACAGAGTCCGTGGTGTAAGAGTTTCTAAGGGTTTTATTCCTCATAAAGGAATCAGGATATCATGTTCTGACCACCACACAGGATGTCAGAAGGGATAGATGAGCGCGCCGTCGTTTATTGACAATACATAGCTTATATACTTGATTTACATCATAATGTTCAATGTAAGAGGCGTAACAGCTGAGAGAAGACAAGATAACAGTATACACGTGGTGCTAGTACATCATCAAGAGGCGTAAACTAGGCGTGAACTAGGGTGTGTGCTAGAAAACGTCACTGATAGGTGACGCAAGTGGGTGGCACCAAGGGGTGGTGCTAACAGAATGTTGCAATGTCAGCGGAAATCGGAAGCTTGGATGCGCGCGCAGCTGCATGACGTGTGATAGACGGGGTGCAGGGGACTTGACATTTACACTGGCGGAAAGAGACAGAAGTCTGGCATGTCAGATCAACTTGTGCTTCTATCATATCCGATATCTGATGTTTAGGAACTAAGCTATCTGGGCAGAAAGGTCTCTAGAGCAGAAGCTATTCTATACTTGCTGTGAGTGCGTGTATAAGCGCCTGAGTGTCTGTATGAGAAGCGTGGGGGCATGGGGCCTTCCATGGAAGCATGGCAACAGAGGCTATGAATTACTTGCATAAAGACAGGTCGGCCCTTTAGCCCTGTAGCTGAGGAGGGATGTTTACTGAAGCTAGCAGGCCGGAATGTATCTTCGGGGAGGAAAACAGATAACTCGAAGGTTATAGTCAATCTTGGCAGGCAGCAGGCTGAGCTGAGCACGGAGGGCCGCGCTAGAAGTAAGTCAGAGTTCACGGGTACGGGGGCTGCTTGGGCAGAGGCCCTCGCAGTCAGAAGCCAGAAAAGAGGCTCGGTGGCAGAGATTCAGGGCCTACTTTCAGCCAGGCTGAAAAACGTAGGAGTACACTTCAAAAAGACGTTGGCATAGCATACTTAGGAACGGACCATCAAACCCATTCATGGTGGGTCTGAAAGAGGACAAGTTAACGTTGGACGCAAATGTATTTGCGTCTTCATAGCTGGTACAGGAGGGAAGTTACATGCACTTTTAACTCGTACATGGAGTCGGTGGGGTACTCGCTAGGGAACACAACATGACCATAAAATTTATATTACCTCATTCCCTCCTTGTTCCCTACGGACCCTTCATGATATATCGATCCTCATAAATCGATCAGTTTGTTCTTGTAACATTATATGTTCGTCTTTCTTTCTTTGACTGTTTGAGAGGCAACTGGAATGCTCAATGCAGGATGTGGCACACAGTCCACATATCGCTGGCCCACACTGCAGGCACAGGCAACAACTGAATACTATAACAAGGCCAATGCCTAGGAACGATAAGATCTTCCATCCCCAAGCTGTCAACGTAGTCCAGAACCAACCGGACCAAGTCCAGGTGCCTGGATTCTGATGTATCTGATTTGCAATTTTATGTAAACGGGTGATAGCTTGATAGACAGATGGTGCGTTTTGTGGAATGAAAACACAGCAACTTGACCCGATGACCTTACAGGCTCCACCTCTATCTGCCAAGATGACGTCAATCACAAGACGATTTTGAAGGACAACAGTCCGTATAGCAGACTGCTCCTCTGTTAAGTTACCTAGAGCGGAGGCAGTTTCGTTCACTACTGCTTCGAGTGTTCTCGTTAATCTGCGTATTAATTTACTGTTTTGGACAGGTCCTAGGAAGAAAAAGAATCCTTTATTGAAATCAGTGTACTGTTCCCATGCCGTTTCTGTGTAGTCGACAAGGGGAATATCTCTTTTGGGTCTATTCGGTGCTAGATTCGTATTTCTATGGTAATCAGGAGGAGCTAGGAAAACAGGTGGCAGAAGGAAGGCAATGTAACAGGTACCATCCCAATCTGGAGGCAAACGTATGTATGCGGTATGACCACAAACAAAATAGGAATGACTGGTAGCTTTAAAGGACGATTTACCATGGTCACTGAACTCGACCACAGTAGTGCATTTACTATGACCTAAGTGTACTGAACCTTTCTTGCTAACACATAATTCACCTGTGACTGGTAACACTAACATATGGGGCAAAACTGGAGCAGTTTCAGATTCAACAGTGAGGATCATAAGGCTAATTGTGTAATTACCTAATCCATATACTTCATTTTCTAGATCAGTTCCTATTCGAGTGGGAAGTCCTTCTTGATCAGGATAACAGACGTTGAGCAGGACTAAGTTCAAGTTTCCCCAAACCCAGCCCCCATCGAAAACAGCAATATCAGGATCTAAAGAATTAATTATTTTAAACCATGCTCCACAGGAGCCATTGTGAGTGAATGGGTACGGAAAGAGAGGCAGAGCTCCCTTGTAATTCTGGTAGGGAGGGAGTCGGCCACATATCCAACAGTCTGTAGCATTATTTGTCTGATGGGAATGGTGTAACATACTAATGAATGTATTGTTGCGCAGCGCAAGTCTGTAAGAGAGTTCATGTGCAGGAAGTTCACTAAAAGTGTGTTCAGCAGAGACATTGTAAGCAGATTGTTCACGCCTGAAAATAGGCCAGTACATAGGAAGCAGAATGCTGGCAATAATAATTAGAATACTCAGAATAAACATGATTATTAGTGTCACTATGCAGTGACTACGAAGTGATTTGCAATATGTTCTTCTCTTTTCCTCTCTCTCTCTAACTCGATCTAGGGGATACATGTCAGAAACTATTTAACCGATTCACCTAAGGGAGGACTTAAACAATTAAACTGTCTGACTTGCTAGATCGAAGCTTCATTCGGTAAAGTTCTTGAGGAGTCTTTTCTCTTTTAGGCACAGTAACGTCTTGTGCTTCAACACAGTCTTTGGTGGGGGTGGACGAGTCAGAGTCCTGTTTCAGTCCGTTTTTTAGTTCATTGCATAGTTTGATGTGACTCGTGTGGACCCACCCCTTTCTCCCCTCGATTTTCACGGCGGTCCTAGTGGTAAGCAGAACGGTCTTTGGAGACTTCCAGCGGGGCTCCAGCGGACTTTTCCGGTCGAAATTCCGGACGACTACCAGGTCACCTGGGCGGACCTCATGCGCCTTTACATCGGTGTTGTCAGGGAAGGCTGCGGCAACCTGTGAACGACATGATTGGAGTGCAGACATCAAGGAGGCAAGGTAATCTGTCAACATGTTACAATCAATATCAGTGATCTTTTTCGGAACGGGCGTCCCCCACATATTCGGCGGTCTGCCAAAGACCACTTCGTACGGGGATAGCCCTGATCTCGAGTGGGCAACCATCCTCATGTAGAATAGTGCCACGGGCAGGGCGACTATCCAGTCGACCCCTTTTTCCTGACAGATCTTGGCAAGACGGATTTTTAGTGTCTGATTATGCCTTTCTACAAGGCCAGCTGCTTCGGGATGTCGGACACAGTGGAACCTCCACTGATATCCTAGCAAGAGGGAAACTTGTCTCATCAGCTCGGACGAGAACGGCTGTCCGTTATCTGAGTACACGACACGGGGCAAACCGTACCGTGGGAAGAATTCACGAACCAACTGTCTGGCAGTGGTCGGAGCCGTGTAGTCTGGGACTGGGTATGCTTCGGTCCAGCGGGACAGAGCACAAACAATTACAAGGACATACTTAAATCCTCTACAGCTATTCATCTGGATATAATCCATCTGGAGGACTTCAAAAGGGTGATCGGGAGGATGAAATCCACCTTGCTCAACAGGGACGCTTTTACCTGGATTGAACTGACAACAGATCATGCAAGTACGCACTTTCTGTTTTGCTGCTGCTCGTAAGTGTTTGTTGTACCAGAGATTCTGTAAACTGTCTAACATGGCTTTCTCTCCAAGATGGGCAGGACTATGTGCTGTATTTATCATGACTTGAACCATTGAGTCGGGGAGAAACCATATAGATTTTCCCTTCGTCACCCAACCTTGATCTGTCTGAATCCCTCCTAGTTCAGTCCATTTCTTTATCTCCTCTGGAGTAGCATGTGTCTGGATATCAATTACATCTAGGGCGGGATCTCTAACTGCCATACACTGGGTCTGGACTATTGTCTTTGTCACATCAGTAGTCTGGGTGTAAGTCAATGCTGTATGTTTTGCTGTCTGGTCTGCCAGGTCGTTACCCTGGGAAACAGAATCTGTGACTTTGGTATGTGCCTTACACTTCATGACTGATATGCCCGAGGGCAAATGTATTGCTTCTAACAGTGCTTGAATGAGGGGGCCATGTTGTATCTTGGCCCCATGGGAAGTCAGAAAACCTCGTTCTTGCCAGAGGACTCCGAAGTCGTGTACAACTCCGAAGGCATAGCGGGAATCTGTGTATATGTTAACATTTCTGTTCTTGGCTAGAATACAGGCTCGAGTCAGAGCGATGAGCTCTGCTGCTTGAGCAGACAGGGTGTCAATACGATGTGTTTCTTTAATTTCAGTTTCAGTGGTCACGGCGTACGCGGCCACTAATTCTCCTGTACTTGTTCTCATGCATGAACCGTCCACATAAAGTGTCAGGTCTGGATTTGTCAATGGGACATCTGTTAAGTCTCGTCTAGGCTTAGTTACTGCATTAATTATTTCTATACAATCATGCGGAGCTGGATCTGTCATAACTGTAGGTAACAGTGTTGCGGGGTTCAGGATGCTGCAACGTCTGATTTCTATGTGTGGCTGGAATAGTGTTAATTCATAACCTGTCAGTCGTGCTATAGTTAAGTGTTGAGTCTGGGTTCTGTTTAACAAAACCTCTACAGAATGTGGTACTTGAACTGTTAACTGATGACCTAAAACAATTGAATCACTTTGTCTTATTGCTAACGCTGTTGCTGCTACTGACTTTAAGCACGCAGGGAGTGCTTGAGCTACTGAATCCAATGTACTAGAAAAATAAGCACAAGGCTTATGTGAACCTGCTTGGTCTTGAGTGAGGACAGACAACGCTGTGCCATCACGTTCTGTAACAAAAAGTGTAAACGGTTTGCTGTAACATGGTGTCGCTAAAACTGGTGCTTGGCATAAAACTTTCTTTAATTCTTCAAAAGCTTGTGTGTGTTCCTGAGTCCAAGGGAGGACAGTCGAAGTCGCTGCCTCCTGTGTCGTTAACTGGATGAGTGGTTTAGCTAAGAATGCATACTGGGGAATCCATTGTCTGCAGTACGAGGTGAGGCCTATGAAGGCCCGTACTTCCTTTTGTGTCTTGGGTTGCGGCATGTTCACAATTAACTGAATGCGATCGGGAGTGAGCTGTCTCCCCACTTTGGACAGCAAGTGACCCAAGTACACAACTTGCTGAACACAGAATTGTAGCTTCGAAGGAGACACCTTGTGTCCCTTGTCGGCCAGGAAATGTAAAACTGTCAGTGATGCTTTTTCACATTCGGGCTCACTTCGTGCGGTGATCAGCAGATCATCGACGTATTGTAGTAAAGCGGTGTTAACTGGCATTTGAATACAATCTAGTTGTCTTTTCAGTGCTTGACTATAGATGCTGGGGCTTTCTGTGAATCCTTGAGGTGCGCGCGAAAATTTGAAACTGCGTCCATTTAAACAGAATCCGAAGAGATATTGGCTCTCTGGATCAATAGGCACGCTGAAGAAGGCGTTCTTGAGATCAATTACAGTAAAGAACGTTGCTTCTGAATCAATAGCAGTCAAGAGAGATGATATATCGGGGACCACAGGATACTGTGGGATAATGCATTTATTCAATTCTCGAAGATCAATCACCAGCCGATATACTGGCGGTGCATTGGGATCAGTACGTTTAAGAATCGGAATGATGGGTGAGTTACAGATATTGGAGTCGGTCTCGACGACCACTCCTTGGGCAATGAGCTCTTCAATGATTTTCAGTAAAGCCGCTACAGCATCGGGTGGTAACTTGTATTGTCTGATTCTGGGTAATACAACACCTGCCTTGAGGGTAACGCGGTATGGTGTAATGTGCATACATCCTACATCAGTTGGGCCTTTTGCCCACAAGTAATCAGGTACATTTTTCAATCTGACGTCAAACTCACGAAGGACGTAATGACCCTTGAAATCCCGCAGAAAGAGTCTAACTCCCTCCGGGGAGCAGCATATTATAGCCCCTAGAGCCTTCAGTGTTTTAATTCCTAACAGATTTTCCGGACATGATTTTGTTAGTAACAGGTCTGTAACACGTGATAATGGACCCACAGCCAGGGGAACTGGTTCTGAGACTTCATTTACAATAGGTTGTCCTGAAAAACCAAGGGAAACATTTTGTGAGCCTGAGAGGGGTGCCCCTGGAACTTCGTCATGACTTATTGTAGTGCGACTTGCCCCTGTGTCAATTAAAAACTTTCTATCTTTCCCCAATACTTGACTGTGTACATAAGGACCTTCTTGATCTACAGGAATCTCGATAAGAGGCAAGCCACCTTCCCTCTCTAGGCTGTTTCATGTATATCGGGAATATTCGGGGTAAGCAGACTGGGCATACTGGTACATCTGTTGTGAGACTTGCTGAGTTGCAGCAATGGGCTGTGGCTGTGGTACTGCTACGGTCTGTGCTGTCTGTGCGGATGCATGCATGGGCTGTGTATTCTGTGTAGACTGATGCTGGTTATGGTCTTGTCTAGGCGGATGCGGTCTCTCTTTAGTTTTACCTGTCGCTATGTTATGTTTCAGAACTGCACATTCGTGTACGTAGTGACCTGGCTGCTTGCAATAATTGCATGTCCCTTTAACAGGAGCTGCGGCGTGACTTGTCTGGGTCGTACCTTTCCTGTGACTGTCGGGTGGGACCGTCTGGGCTACTAACATTTTCATTTTCGTGTCTTTCATACGTTTCTGTTCCTGATCTTGTTCTTCCCTAATTCTATTCTGGTGATATTGTAACATTTGTAACATCTGGGATGGCGTATTTGCTTGCCATGTACTCTCGACTTTATACACTCTATTTTTAACTAACGGTAGGGAATTCTCGACTAACTTTGATACAAAAAGATGTGGGTACGACTCGCTACTTGGCTGGAGGCCACTATTGATAATAAAACATTTCTCGAATCTTGAATAAAAGTCGCTAGTATCTTCATCATGTTTCTGTTTACAGGACGAGATTGCATCCCAATCCTCCTTTCTAGTTGTCAATAATCTGGGCAGGACCTGTACTATTAAACCTGGTAATGCTTTAGTTTTGTCCCCAAGGCCTAACCCTGGAACCCGTTTCTTTTCTTCATCCTCTATTTCTGCCCAGGCAATCTTTGCGTCTCCCACCTCCCAGTCCTTTTCCTTTAATTTCTCGAATATACCCGTAGGCAATAATACTTTCAACATTTTCATGATATCATCATATGTGTAGTCCCCCATCAGTAACATGTCTTTGAGCTCTCTATGAAAACCTGCAGGGTCTTTATCATGGCACGGTACTAATTTCTTCATTTCTAACAGTTCTAATTTAGTTAGAGGCGTGTGTACATACACGCGTTTCAAAATTTTATCCTCACCCATAACAGGGTGCACTTCTCGCAAGGGGTTCTGACTTTCAATACCACCCCCGCACTGCATATGGTACATTTTCCTTTCTGGAGGTGGGGCGGGAACATATTCAGGACTTACAAAGGTGTCATATCTGCGTCGTTGTTCTAGAATTATTTGAACTAATTTAGTGCTTAGGCCTCTCCATCTATCCATCAGTAGTGCTTCTAGTGTCTCATGTAAGGGACCTGGATCGGAATAATGTTTTCTGTACTTAATGAGAAGGTGCTGAATCATATATATACCTGCTAATTTCTGTTCGTCGGGGGAGAGGTTCAGAAATGTCTGTGCTACGGTGTCATCATTATATATGTCTGCATTTTCGGCCCATGATACCGCTGATCGGGCTAATTCTTGTTCATCCATAGAATTGAGTACATGGTACCCAACTCGATCTCGAAGCCGTTTATCAGTTTCCTGGAACTGATGTTCAGCAGAATTCGGATTCGTTAAGGCAGAGAAGAAAACTCTCTTGCTTTCTGGACGGATACCCTTCCTAAGATAAGTTCCCTTACCTACATATGCTATAGTGCTTGTAGTCGGTTCTGGTTCTTCAGATTCTTCTTCCTCCTCGGAGGGAGCCTTTTCTTTCTCTTTCTCGTGTACTGCTATCACTGCTTTCTTAATCTTTTTATACATGGCCTCTATGCAATTTTGTCTGTCATGTTTTCCATCGGCTATATTTTGACCCCACTTGTTCAATGCATCCAATTCACTCTGCTCTGTTCCGGGCCTGTCTCGTTCTCTTATTAGACAATTTATGAAAAATCGTAGTATCAGTGCTTGCATGGTAACTTTCTGTTTCTCCAGGGCATCCTTAATACTGTCGGGGTCCTTTCCCGTTTGAACGAACTCATATATTCTATCTAGGTGCTCCTTCATTCCTGCATAACATAACAAACTATCAGTAGCAGATCTTAACCGTAAAGACGCTAATACCATTAAGTCGTCCTGTCCAGGTTCTGGATCATATCTACAAACTGACATATTTTCTTTTAGTGCATCAAGACGGGATGAATTAGAAGAACGGGGGGATCTGTACGTAAGAGGACTCTGCAGACCTCTGAGATTTAATCTGTGAGTCGGTGGCGGGGTCTGGAGACCCGCGGTCGCACCTCCTGAAGCGGAAACTTGGGCATTATCTCTGTGTGTAGTCAGTATCTGAATTTGTCTTTTAGTAGGATCTGATTGAAGTGGTTTCGGCAGATCAGTTTTAGGTGAGGGAAGTGGCGGAGCTGGCGGAACGGGACTAGTCTTTTTCGGTGTCGGCTGAGAGTGATCTTGGGGGGCAGTACCACCCCCGGCCCTGTCAGTAGGCAGGGCACGAACAGGCAGATTGGTGTAAGCTGGCGCTACATCTTCGAGATATGAATTTAGGAATATGTCTTTAGTAGTCTTATGCATTACTTTAGTTGGAACTAATGGTGACGGCAAATTTTTCGGTATTTCTGAAATGGCGTCAGGGGTACCATCGGCCAAAAGATACATGTTGTTCACCTTGCCATTTAGGATACGATCTATTTGTTCTACTTTTACTCGAATTCCCTCAGTAACTAATTCGTTTTCTTGGGCCTTTTCTGATTCTTTAAGCCTGTCTTCTCTACGGAGTGCTCTATCAGCACGCTTACGTGATTCCTTACGCCAAAATTCTATGGCGTCTTTCTGAGATTGTCTAGCTTTCTTTTTCCGTAATATTTCTTCTACCTTTATGATGCACTCGGCATCCCATGTTCCGTTAACTGGCCATCGGTATCTTTCTTCTAGGTGCTTGGTATAATCGGTCCATAACTCGAGATACAGGATGGCGTCTATGCCATGCTTATTATACATGAAATTACCTGGAGTGTCCCTAGGGGGGATTGGAATTTCTTCCTCTAACATCCCTTTCCTAGTTCCTATCTGCTTTAATTTGTTGAAAAACGGCATTGTGCCTACTTGATACTGAAATGCTTGATCCTAAATACTTAATTAGCATGTAACTATTTAAACAAAAAAACACAATAATACACAAGAACAATCACATTCATACCACGACATTAATCACATGAAACATTTTAAAGACATAGCTAACTTCCCCCTACTCTGAATGTACCGCTCAACGATACAGATACACTGCTGTAACAGTGCAGAAATTCGGAATACTTTATATACTGCTAAACAGTACAGATACACTGCCTAAAAACAGTGCAGACCGGACTTGCGTACCCAAACCCGTCTAGATACGACCCAGCAATGGTACTCACCGGGAAGCACGGAAAACAGAAGGCCTCGGAAAACTCGACTGGACTCGACTCGGAACTTCGGAAAACTTCGGAAAACTTCGGAAAACTTCGGAAAACTTCGGAAAACTGGTGGGCCTCTTCACACCTCGGACCTTGCTTCCTTCGGCTGGGCTCTGGTCGGGATCCTCCGCACTCCTCACCGCCTCGTCTGGGCACTGATCGCAGTCTTCGTCACCTCCGTGTGTCAGAGGGGGATGCAGGAAATCCTGCCAGTACACGTGTTGTCCGTCTAACTGATGGCAGGGGACACGGATTGCAACGCACCTTCCGGCGCGTGAGGTGGGGGAGGGGTCCCTATTCGGGCGCCAAAATGATGTAAATAATTAATTTACTCTCTTAATTTCTATGCAGGTAAGTACTTAATCAATAATAACTCAATCGGAAAGAAGGAAAACAGAGTCCGTGGTGTAAGAGTTTCTAAGGGTTTTATTCCTCATAAAGGAATCAGGATATCATGTTCTGACCACCACACAGGATGTCAGAAGGGATAGATGAGCGCGCCGTCGTTTATTGACAATACATAGCTTATATACTTGATTTACATCATAATGTTCAATGTAAGAGGCGTAACAGCTGAGAGAAGACAAGATAACAGTATACACGTGGTGCTAGTACATCATCAAGAGGCGTAAACTAGGCGTGAACTAGGGTGTGTGCTAGAAAACGTCACTGATAGGTGACGCAAGTGGGTGGCACCAAGGGGTGGTGCTAACAGAATGTTGCAATGTCAGCGGAAATCGGAAGCTTGGATGCGCGCGCAGCTGCATGACGTGTGATAGACGGGGTGCAGGGGACTTGACATTTACACTGGCGGAAAGAGACAGAAGTCTGGCATGTCAGATCAACTTGTGCTTCTATCATATCCGATATCTGATGTTTAGGAACTAAGCTATCTGGGCAGAAAGGTCTCTAGAGCAGAAGCTATTCTATACTTGCTGTGAGTGCGTGTATAAGCGCCTGAGTGTCTGTATGAGAAGCGTGGGGGCATGGGGCCTTCCATGGAAGCATGGCAACAGAGGCTATGAATTACTTGCATAAAGACAGGTCGGCCCTTTAGCCCTGTAGCTGAGGAGGGATGTTTACTGAAGCTAGCAGGCCGGAATGTATCTTCGGGGAGGAAAACAGATAACTCGAAGGTTATAGTCAATCTTGGCAGGCAGCAGGCTGAGCTGAGCACGGAGGGCCGCGCTAGAAGTAAGTCAGAGTTCACGGGTACGGGGGCTGCTTGGGCAGAGGCCCTCGCAGTCAGAAGCCAGAAAAGAGGCTCGGTGGCAGAGATTCAGGGCCTACTTTCAGCCAGGCTGAAAAACGTAGGAGTACACTTCAAAAAGACGTTGGCATAGCATACTTAGGAACGGACCATCAAACCCATTCATGGTGGGTCTGAAAGAGGACAAGTTAACGTTGGACGCAAATGTATTTGCGTCTTCATAGCTGGTACAGGAGGGAAGTTACATGCACTTTTAACTCGTACATGGAGTCGGTGGGGTACTCGCTAGGGAACACAACATGACCATAAAATTTATATTACCTCAAGAGCGGTGATCTGGCTCCCAGTTCAGTCTCTTATGGGACTTGTATGTGCTTCAGATCGACCACTCTCACAAGCCTGAATATAGTCTTTGTAGGAAAGCCGTATTCAGATGAAGTGGATAGCGCCCCTTCTTCCTCCTCATCAAAAATTGATACACTTGGTAGGTGAGAATGAACCACCGAAGACTAGACGTCATCTTCCTCCTCGGCACTGAGGGGGTCCAGTTCACAAAAGATGTCCTGAACCTCTTCGGCACTGTCACTCGATAGTGATGGGGGCCCATCGTCTGTTTCTGCAATAACAAAGGGTCTTTTTACACCATATGCTGTGGGGGTGGCACCAGGGATATTTGGAGTGGCATTGAGGACATTTTTCAATGAAGGACATCCAACCCATCTCATACTGCATGTGGACATTCTCCAATGTCGAAGATAGAGGGCACGAGGCTCTGGAGGGGCGTTGAGGGCACAAGGCATTAGAGAGGCATGGGTGCCCGAAGGATGGAGACCCAGAGTTGTGTGATGGCCTCTGAAGTTCATTGAAGAGAAGAAATTTCACACCCGATACTCGCGGTAATAGTTTTTCTTGCGGTTGGGGTCACTAAGAAGAGTTGGCAATTACAGAATCCAAGATGATATTCGCCCAATGTTGAAAAAATAACTTGAAGGATAGTAAGTGCAACCACATGTATCTCTCTTCCGTGGCCCATCATGTGAGCAGTCTGCCTTTCCTGCACAATACCACAACACTTACAACATAGAGCATGCTCCTTTAACACATTTTCTCCATACATACAATAGTGATGAATAAGCTTACACAAACTATGTTTCACACTTATTTCCTCACTACACACAAAGGAGCAGTGACAATAACAGTAAGAGCACAACTCTGGTGCACCCATGTGACACTTGAACCTCTAACCTTCAGACACTCTTCTACCCAAGCACTCCCAGGAGTAGCGTGCTACCTATCCACAAATTTGCATCTGTGCCTTATATGGGGTATTAACACCTATAGAAATTCAACAACAATGCAATACATATTCAGCAGTGTGATATCCATATCATATGATTATAAGCATCTGATCTTAAGATGGGTCTGACAATCACTCGTTTTACACAGCTCAAACATCAGCAATGCACAATTCAAGTGCACAAACCAAACTTCTATGATGTAAGGGGCCGGGAAACATTGATGATAGGGGTATGAAGAAACACCTCTCTCTTGCCTCACTATCGTCCAGGCCTCTTTCGCACTTTCAATCCACTACCACAGCACATCCTCATTCCCCGTCTGCCATTCTTCAGCAGTCTTTTGCAGATTGTACCTTACTCCAAACCCTCCTGACTACTGCTTTACATCTTTCTTTTTTTTGCCATATTTATGCTTCTTTAACACTTATGTTTTATGTTAGTACTCCTACCAGAACTTTTCACTATGGATTTATAGATCCTATGTTTTTCTGTAGGGAATTATGTGACTCTTAGTTATCTGTTCACACAGCACTTTGGTACAGTTACACTTTACAAAAATGTAAATGAAATAAATATAAATGCATGGGTTGCCTAAACGATCTATATTTTATATTGGGGAGATGATGGAGGGAGAGGCTTAGGGATTGAGGGTACTTACCACATTCCTGCTGCTGATGTCTCCTAAATACACCACAGCATTCATCTGTGGTGCCCAAATCTGAATCTCACGTTGCCAGGAAGTAAGAGTAGAAAGTGGCACAACCAAAAGGAAAGGCCCATAAAGCTGGTGTTCATTGAACAAGTAGTTCAGAAATGAAATTGTCTGTATTGTTTTACCAAGACCCATTTCATCTGCAAGAATACAACTGTTCCCTCTGAAAACAGAAACAGAAATTATGTATTAAAACAAAAAAATGCTAGTAGCTTTCAAATTCTTTTTCATTAACCAGTAAAAACTAAAATTAAAACAGGTTGGGATGACAACCTTATGACAGCACAGGCAGCCATAAGCTTTAATACAGACCTTGTCAGATGAACAATTATTTACCTTTGGTAACGCTTTTTCTGGTGGATACAGTATCTGACTGTGGGATCCTCACCTTTTGAATACCCCTTGCGCCACCATTCCGCGGAAGGAAAATGCTACTTACCAGTATGTATCTGTTCTTGGCATGTAGAGTTTCAGAGTCGTACACTTAGCATTAGATCGACACCTGGTGTTGGGCTCGGATGATTGCAGGTTGTTGACTTCTTGGAAGAAGACTTTGTAGTCACGAGATAGGTGACTCCTCCCTTGGACAATACTGCGCATGATCATCGACTCCATCCTCAGATTGTTTTTCGCCATGATGGGAAATGATGGAGTTAGTAGAAGTAAAGAGAAAGGATGTCCATGCGTGTGCATCTAGGTAAGATAAGAACTGGAAAGGATACAAGTCCTGGGGAGGTGGGAGGGCGTGTACGACTATGCAGCTCTACATGCCAAGAACAGATGCATACTGGTAAGTAGCATTTTCCGTTCGAGGCATATGAGCTGCAGAGTGTACACTTAGCATCGATTGTGCAGCAGTGTCTCCCCTAGCGGTGGTCGCTTGTATCCGTTGCAGTATTTTGAAACAGTGTTCTAAGAACAGCTTAGCCCACTGCAGCTTGCTGCTTGGCCTGCACATCAACACAATAGTGTTTAGTGAAGGTGTGTAATGTAGACCATGTTGCTGCCTTGCATATGTCCTCTTGTGGAATATTTCCTAAGAAAGCCACAGAGGCTCCTAGTTTGCGAGTGGAGTGCGCTCTAGGAGGAACTGTCAGTGTACGTTTAGCTTTTTGATAGCATAAATCCACCTGGTAATCCCCCCTTTAGAGATAGGTTTGCCTTTGTGTGGGGGAGAGAAAGATACAAAGAATTGTTTTGTCTTTCTAAAGAATTTAGTCCTATCTGTGTAGTATAACAGAGCTCTTCTAACATCTAAGGTGTGTAAAGGCCTTTCTGCAACAGAGTCTGGGTTTTGAAAAAACACAGGTAGCTTTACCGATTGGTTAAGGTGAAAAGGAGTGATAACCTTGGGCAGAAATTTTGGATTAGACCTAAGAACCACTTTATTAGGATGTATTTGAAAAAATGGTCCTTGTACTGTGAATGTTTGTATTTCACTAACTCTTCTGAGAGAGGTGATGGCAACAAGGAAAGCAACTTTCCATGTTAGGAATTGCAATTCACACTTGTGTAAAGGCTCGAAAGGGGGTCCCATGAGTCTTGTAAGGACAATGTTCAGGTTCCATACCGGAGCAGGTGGTAACCTAGGATTCAAACAAATAATCCCACCTTTCATGAATGCTTTGATTGCAGGTACTCTGAAGAGAGATAGATGTTGCCTATTCTGTAAATAGGCTGCAATTGCTGCCAGATGCAGGCATATGGAAGAATAAGCCAAAGTGGACCTTTGTAGATGTAAAAGCTAACAAATGATCTTTTGGATGGAAGCATCCAGTGGATCAATGTGATTATTGTTACAATATATTGCAAATCTTATCTACTTAGCGGCATAACACGCTCTGGTAGTGGGTTTCCTAGCTTCTTTAATTATGTTCATACAGTCTGGTGGCAGGTTTAAGTAACCAAACTCTAAGACTTCAGGAGCCAGATCGCCAAATTCAGTTGGCTTGGTTCTGGGTGTCTTATTTCTCCATGGTTCTGTGTTGACAGGGAGGGTGTGAGCTGTAACTTTTGATGTGGAACCAGTGAGAGATCTAGTAGTGTGGTGAACCACGGTTGACGAACTCATGTGGGAGCTACTAGTATTAGTTTCAGAGACTGTTGTCTGAATTTGCACACTACTAGTGCAATATGTGGGAGAGGCGGAAAAGCGTGCGCAAATCTGCCTGACCAATTCATCCATTGTGGGTGCGGAAACCTGGCAGCGAAGGTTGGGCATTTTGCATTTTCGTGGGTGGCAAACAGATCTATCTGTGGATGCCCCCACATTTGGAAGAATGGTTGAAGAACTTGTGGATGTATATCCCATTTGTGAATCTGTTGGGACTGTCGACTCAACAGATCTGCTATCTGATTGTGAGTTCCTGGAAGGTGTTCTAATGTCAGGTGTATGTTTTGAGGAATAGCCCATCTCCAAATGTTCTGCGCGAGCTGGGACAGTTGTAGAGAGTGTGTCCCCCCCCTCCCTGTTTTTGTATATAGTACATGGCTGTCATATTGTCTGTCAGGATTAAGACAGCTTTGTTTTGTACTTGTAATTGAAACGTCTTGAGTGCTAGGAAAATTGCTAGCAGCTCTAGATGGTTGATATGGAATATTCTTTGTTGGTTGTTCCATTGGCCTTGTGTGGTATAGGGTAAGAGATGGGCTCTCCATCCTGTGAGGGATGTGTCCGTTGCAAACACTATCTGTGGAACAGGTTCTAGGAACGGCCATCCTCTTGTCAAGTTTTTGGTGTTCCACAATTGCAGAGAGCGATATGTACGGCTGTCTACCAACACCAGGTCTGTGAGCTGACCTTGAGCCTGATTCCACTGTTGTGCTAGACATTCTTGTAATGGGTGCATTTGCAGTCTTGCATGTGGAACTATGAAGATGCAAGATGCCATCATGCCTATTAGTCTCATGAACACTCTGGCTTGGAGAGACTGCTGGTGTTGAAAAATGGAGACTAAGGCCTGAATGCTCTGTATCCTGGCTGGACTGGGATACGCTAGAGCTGTAGATGTGTCTATGGTAGCTCCTAGATACTGATGCACGTGCGAAGGCTCTGGGTGTGACTTTGTGTAGTTGATCGTAAACCCTAAGTCGTGCAACATTTGAATTGTCTGCTGAGTGTGTTGTGCACATTGGTGGAATGATTAGGCTTTTATGAGCCAATCGTCGAGGTAAGGGAAGACATGTATCGGTTGTCTTCTGAGATGTGCTGCTACTACTGCTAAGCACTTTGTGAACACTCGTGGTGCTGTTGTGACCCCGAATGGAAGGACTTTTAACTGATAGTGCTGTCCTTGTATGACAAACCTTAAATACTTCCTGTGAGCAGGATGTATAGGGATGTGAAAGTACGCGTCCTTTAGGTCCAGTGTTGAACGAAAATCGCCTTGTTACAGTAGTGGGAGTACTTGTTGCAGATTGATCATGTGAAAATGATCTGATTGTATGTAATGGTTGAGGGGCCTGAGGTCGAGAAATGGCCGTAGTGTCCCGTCCTTCTTGGGGATTAGAAAGTACAGGGAGTAAACTCCTGTTTTGCAGCGTGAATCTTTCTGGATTCACTATGCTGTGCATTATTTCGCGATCTGGTGGTTGGGTCCGTATTCGTAGTCTTTTTTTCTCTTTTTTTTTGTAGCCCAGGTGGGCGTCGACGTCCCACCATTTGGTGCACCTTCGTGACGTCGGCACGCTTCCTGCGGAAGCTCCCACCCTTGGGCGCCATCTTCAGATTCTTTTTTCCGCCGTTGGGTCTGGATCGTCGCATGAAGCTCCGGAGAAGTTTCAGGAGAAAAGAAGGAAATACACCAAGTTTTTGAGGAAAAAGGACCGAGGGAAGTCGGAGAAGAAGACCTCCTTGAGCCAGAACGAAAAAAGAGGAGAAAACCTCGGGATACTCGACGGCCAAGGAGAAAGCGCGCGTGAGGGGGCCCCCTGAGCGAGCACATGTACAACACCCCATTCGAGTTCTGCCGTAATTGCCACCACAAGTACGCGCAGAAGGACCAGCATCCGGTCTGCAACCTCTGCCTGCCGATCGACCACTCCAGCGAGGATTGCAACGCCTGTTCAATCTTCACGCCGAAGACTCTGAGAGTTCGAGAGAGACAGAGGGTGGCCCACCACACGATGCAGGGGAAAGGGACCACGCCGAGCCTCTTCCAGCTGGGTGCCTCCTCCGACGAAGAGGAGAACATCGCCGAGGGACCAGATGACTTCACAATCGTAGAGACCGATGTGAGACCTTCAAAAAAGGTAGGAGAGTCTACGACCCCGAAAACTCAGACAGGGCCGAGAAAGCCTGAGGGAGAACCCCGAAAAGCAGTGGCTAAGTCCTCGAAAGGAGCGCCGGCGACGAAAGTTTCGACGTCCGAAGCTGCATCCTCCGAAAGGCCCAGCGGATCCTTCGAAAAGGACTCCCAGATGGCAAAGACCAGCGAAAAGCAAAGGTCGTCGAGGCAGGCCCTTGAGAAGGGACCCTCGAGCGAGAAGACGCTCAAAACGGCCTCGACGTCGAAGGTACCGTCGAAGAGACCTGCCGAAAAGCTCGACGCCGAGCAAGCGGCAGAGATCTGATTTTAAATGCCCCTTGTGTTATTGGGAGCCAGTACAGCTGCCTTATTAGAGGAGTGCCGTGTTGCCATCTTGGCTGTTGATAGATCAGTCTAGCTGCCTGGTTCTGCATCGACTGTAATCTTTTTGTTAAGTACAACAGGAGACCGAAATAGATTGAACTGGCATAGTCCTTATATAAGAGATTACCAGAGATAAAACAGCATGATGAGAAATGAACCGATTTTCCTTACCTTCCGTAGCTGGAAGAAGCAGGTAGAGACTGTCCCAATCTAGGACTTCAGGGAGAGGTCACTATTGATCGTAACACCGAGACTTTTGCCTGAGGAGAATGGTGCAGGAGGTGTTTCCTGCTCTGCTGGCCAGAAATTTGAATTCCAAAGATTGCAAGAACCACCTACTAAGATCAGTTCTGTATTGTCAGGCTTCAGCTTTAGATGGTTACTATTCAACCAGTTCAGGATATGTAGCATAGTTGTCTGAAAATTCATGATCGTCGGGGATGTTATCTAGGGTAAAAATCAATTGTATGTCATCTTCATAATGAAAAGTGCACACCTTTCTTTCTCCTAGAGACTGAATTAGAGGGAGAAGGTACAGATTGAACAGGTGCAGGGATAACGTCAATTTGATATTAGGTGCTGTAAAGTGGGCGAGACGGACTGACCAGGAGCGGCCATCTAAGAAACACGTGAGCAATCTCAGACAGATCCCTGTATTCCTGCATCCCTGACACGGTCCACCAGGATTTCATGGCCAACTGAGTCAAAAGCTGCAGATAGATCACGGAGCACCAGGGCTTTGGTAGTGCCCTTGTCTGCTTCTTTCCTTAATTTGTCTGAAACTGTCAACATTACTGCCTCAGTTGAGTGGGAAGAGCAGAAGCCTGCTTGGTGAGAATCAAGAAATGGAAACTGTCAATGAAAGAGCAGAGACAGTTTGCCTCATGGGTTTCCAACACCTTGGCCATGATGGGAGCAGAGAGATGGGGTGCAATTTTCACGGGACCAAGGGGTCTCCAACAGCTTTTTTAATAGTGGAACTAATACTGCTTCTTTAAAGGCTCTGGGAACGGATCCCTGAAGTAATGAGTTATTCAGAAGAGGAAGACCCTGGTCCTCAAAAACTAGGTAGGAGAGTAGCCCTTGAAATAAAAAGATCCGAGATGGCCCATCTCTGGTGGCAGCAAAATTGTAAATAGGGAGAGAGAGGAAACATTTGACCCTAAAATCCACAAAGGGATTGTCCCCAAATGTGTTGAGGGTGATAATATAACCAAGTGGTTCACAGCCTTTGGGAGGGCTTGTAGAATTAGAAGGTTACACTAGGAACACTGGGGATCTCTGCTCTGAGAGGAGCTGTTCTCAGGCAAGTGCAGGGATAGACTCCTGACTCTTAGTGAGATAGATGCGGAGTCTTAAAACCTCATGAAAGAGACCCTGATTGAGGGTTTTGGACTCACTACTGAGGAGTAAAGAATTAAGTTCAGGGAGATTTAGAAAACCTTGAGTCAGACCTGGGTTTATTTATTTATTTATTTTATGGAGTTTCAGTCAAGACACTAGGTGGCTGGTTAAAAGGTAACCAGGTACAGGACTATGAAGGGCTCTGCTAAATTATTACAAAGGAACACATTTTAGGAAACTGTACATCAGAAACGTTACATCAGCAGCTAGTGAATATATCTCTTTATTTTGCCAGTAAGATGGCTAAGAAGGCTGTTGAATGGGTTCGGACTAGGATTCCTAAAACGTATCACGGGTAAGGTTCCAGGAAAGGGGGATTAGACCCACAGAAGGGAAAGGATAGAGGTGGTAAGTCCTCCAAAGAAATATCTTCAGGAACTGTAGGAAGCTGGCTCTGTATATACTATACCAAAAAGAGGTATATTCTGCACAGAGTCCAGTGGAACACCAAAGGCAGGCAGAGGTATAAGTAGATAGCACCTTACTCTCTATTTGTGGTAGTGTGGGCAAGCAGTAAAGCAGTTTTTAGTTATTTGAAGTTTCTCAAGTTCTCAAATAAAAACAAATCCACACAACAAGTTTCAACAAAAGCAGTCAATGCAATCCTATGGAAGGAAATGAATTATCATTTTGAAGTCAAGTACACGTTTGTGGGAGTTGGTATTCTGGAGTTAGAACCAGGGTTCCCCCAGGGTCAAGGATGCACACTTAAGACACCCTCAGCGGCACTAGGGCGGCCGAGTGCATATGCCCAATGTTATCCAATCGGTTGGTGGCTGCTCACAAGCATGCCACAAGGGTGTTGGATCAAAGCTCATGGTGTTAGGCTCAGGGCAAAGGGGGATCCAAGTTAGCACCCAAAGCACACCTGCAGGGGCGGCTAAGAGGAGGGTGCTGTTTTGGTGTTGGGGGTCCTGTTGTTTTAAATGGGAATTCTCTGGTTGACAAAAAAGACTGGAGGTTCGGGGACAAAGATCTGCTGGAGGTGACTACCGGTTGCAGAGGTATGTTGGGATGCCTGGGGATGCTGGGGCACCGTCGGTGGGCTACCCAGAGCCGTGCGAAATCAGGTGCAGGAGTGTCTTTAGGCGTTGAGTTTTCATACCATCTCCGGTCGCGGTCATGGGGGTCCTCCAGAAAAAGAGACTGCAGGCATCATTTGGAGTGTCGAGGCAGATTAGAGATCACTAGATGTCAGGTAAGGATCGCCGGGGAGACCTCCTTAAGGTGTTGGGCCTCTCTAACTCGAGCCATAGTTTTCAGGTGAAGAGTGGTTTCTTTCAGACTCGGGCGCAGGGGTGCTTTGAGGCACTGGGTCGCGGTTGGCCAGAGACTCACTCAAAGTCTTGCTGACCTGGTGAAGAGGGGAAACAGGGCCACATGGCTGGCCTGGTGGATCCTGATGTCCCTCGACGGTAGGTTGTGCTTTCTGCTATTGGTGTCTGGTGTGGACCACCAACAATCCTTGCCTGAGGCAACTGTTCCGGTACCCAGAGTATTGGTGCAGGTCAGCTCCTGGAGGTCCTGGCATCCCAGACTCGGCAAGGGAAGGGACCTGACCCCCCTAGAGCACGAAGACCTTTCTCCCGTCATGCTGCTCCTTCGGTGAGCCTGATGGCTGGCAACACTGAACCGGCAGATGCTTTGCGGTGCCCGCAGACGCAGGGAATCAGCTACTCTAATCCAAGGGAGATCTTTCCTGGTTGTTGAGGTGCTGGGCAAACCTCCAAGGGTTTTGGGGAGGGTGACCAACGTTTGGCACAGGAGGTCAAGTGATGGTCGAAGTGCAAGTAGCCTGGCAGGGGTTTGTGCCAATCTTTGCTGCAGGGCTTCAGTTATCGCTCCTTTCGGTCTTTCCCAGTAGTTGAATCGGATTTTCTGGTGTCAAGGGGTCCACTAAATACTCAATTTAGGAGTGTTAAGGGGAGTGAGAGTCAGAAGTCTATGGGATCCTTACCGTTGGGGTCATTATACCGCCTAGATGACCACTTCCTTTGGGAAGTGGGTATCACCCTGTCCCAGAATTCCTAATTCCACCACACACAAGATAGTGGAGATCCTATCTTTGTGTTCGCTTCAGGCTGTCCCCCCCTAGAGGTGTGTCCAGCCGGGGCAGTGCGACACGCTTCCTGCATAGCTCATTTTCCCCCCCTGCCTGGGGGCAAAATAGGCCTCAGGGTAGGGGGTGGTATCTCCCAAGTCTGGGGAAAGCCAGGCTTGCATATAAAAGGCAGTGGGCTCTTTGAAGATCCCCGCCTTGACATGCAAATTTACTAGCGATCCTGTTGGATTAGATGTAAAAGGACAAGTTACTTACCTTCGGTAATGATATATCTGTAAGAAACAGTAGTTCGTATTAGATTCCTTACCTTAGAATATCCCCAGGCGTCAGACTGGATCCGGAAAATTTTGCGTAGAAGTACCCCTGCGCGTCGGTAGGCGTCGCCTGCGGCTCCACGTCCGTCGTCGTTGGCGCCGGAATGACGTCGGAGTACTTAGACGCCGCCCTCGCGCACTGACTTCAGTTCTTATACATAGCTTTTCCGCGCCAGAAACACAGAGCCATGATAAAAACCAACACTGGTGCCATGAAACTAGGGCCCTGAAAAGGGATGACCTTAACCTTAGATATCGGTTCGCAGAACGGGGAGGATGGGTGGGGCGGTAAGGAATCTAATACTAACTACTGTTTCTTACAGATATATCGTTACCAAAGGTAAGTAACTTGTGCATCTGAAAGAAACAGGTTAGTATTAGATTCCTTACCTTAGAATAGATATCCCAGCAATACCAACCCCGTTGGTGGGTCTGCGAACCAATAATCACACCAGAAAGTCCTGGAGAACGAAATGGCCGAAAAAGCCATCTCTCCGGACTTGGCTGTCCAGGCAGTAGTGTCTTGCGAACGTGTGCAGCGAGGCCCACGTAGCTGCCTGACAGATGTCCTGCAAGGGGACTCCCCGACCCAGGGCAGTAGTAGCCCCCGTTGCCCGAGTGGAATGGGCACGAAGACCCACAGGAGACTCCTTTTTAGCCAAAGAGTAGCATACCTTGAAGCACAACACGACCCACCAATAGATGGTCTGCTTGTGCACCGCCCGACCTTTCTTAGCGCCCACGTAACCAACAAAGAGTTGGTCATCCACCCGGAACTGGTGAGTGCAATCCAAATAGAATGAGAGTGCACGTTTTGGGTCCAGACGGTGGAGCCTCTCTTCCTCTTTCGAGGGATGCGGAGGCGGAAAGAAGGTGGGCAAGGTGATGGACTGCCCGATGTGGAAGGCTGTGACTACCTTGGGCAGGAAAGAGGGTCGTGTACGCAACACAACTTTGTCCGGATGGACAGAAAGGAAAGGAGGTTTGGAGGAAAGAGCCTGGAGCTCACTCACCCTCCTGGTAGAAGTGATGGCAACCAGGAATGCAGTCTTGAGAGTAAGGAGACGAAGAGGACAGTTATGAAGTGGCTCGAAAGGAGCGCACATCAGGTACGTCAGAACGAGGTTCAAGTCCCACTGAGGCATCACAAAAGGAACAGGAGGAAACATGAGTGATGCCCTTCAAAAACATATTTACAACTGGGGACTTGAACAAAGAGGGCTGATCAGGGAGCCTCAAGCAGGCGGAAATGGCAGAGAGGTAGCCCTTGATAGTGCCCAGAGCAGAGCCCTGCTGGGCAAGAGAAAGAAGAAAGAGGAGAACCTCTGAAAGAGGGGCAGAAAGGGGATCCACAGACTTTGCTGTGCATCATGCCACAAATTTGTTCCACCTGCAGGCGTATACCGATTTTGTGGAGGGACGCCTGGCTGCCAGAATCACATTACAGACTTCAGGAGGCAAGTCAAATGGCCTCAACTGCCGCCGCTCAATTTCCACGCATGTAAGTGGAGACTGGACAGGTTCGGTGGAGGACCGTCTCCTGCTGCTGAGACAGAAGGTCCTCCTGAAGAGGCAGACGAATCGGGCGATCGACAGACAAGCTGAGTAGCTCGGGATACCAGTATCTTCGTGCCCAGTCCGGAGCCACAAGGATAACTTGGGCCCAGTCGCGTCTGATCTTCTTCAGCACTCTGGGCAAAAGTGGTATAGGCGGAAAGGCGTACAACAGACCGCAGCTCCACTCGAGACGAAAAGCGTCTCCGAGCGAGTGCCGCCTTGGCAATTCCAACGCGCAGAACCAATGAGATTGCACATTCTCTTCTGTGGCCAATAGATTTAACCAAGGCTCTCCCCACTGCTGAAAGAGGCCTTGCGCCACGTCCGAATTGAGACGCCATTTGTGATCCATCATGCACCAACGGCTGAGTTTGTCCGCCCTGGCGTTAACGGAACCTGCCAGGTGTTCAACCACCAGGGTCACGCCCTGCTGTTCCAGCCCCTGCCAGAGGAGCAGATCCTCCTGGTATAGGGTCCACTACCCCACCCCGCCCTGTTTGTTGCAGTTCCACATGGCGGTGGTGTTGTCCGTGAACACCTGCACTACACTCCCCCGGACAGAGAGGAGGAATGCTTTCAGTGCAAGCCGGATCGCCCGCAGCTCCAGAAGGTTGATGTGGAGCCGGGACTCCGTCGAAGAACAGAGGCCTCTGATCTCCGCCTCTCCCCTGTGGCTCCCCCAGCCCTGGAGGGACGCGTCCGTCACAACTACGTGCTCCGGTTGGGGTAGGGAGAGGGATCTGCCGCTGACCCAATCGCAGTCCGTGAGCCACCACTGCAACTGTCTTGCAGTGCCCTCCAAGATCAATACATGGTCGTACAGGTTGCCCTGATGCTGGGCCCACTGAAACTTCAGGTCCCACTGCAGAGCCCGCATCCGCCACTTGGCGTGATGCACTAGAAGGATGCAGGAGGCCATCAGCCCCAAAAGCCGCATCGTCAACCTGACCGAGACTCGGGATAACGGCTGAAAGATCCGAATCAGAGTCTGAATATCCTGAACCCGTTGTTCGGAAGGATAAACCTAAAACTGCGCCAAGTCTAGAACCGCTCCAATGAAGAGGAGCTTCTGAGAGGGACACAGGTGTGACTTTGGCCCATTGATTAGAACCCCAGCAAGTGCAGGAGGTTGGCCGTAGTCTGGAGGTGGCTGACAACTGTCTGGGGAGAGCCCGCCTTCAACAACCAGTCGTCGAGGTAGGGAAAGGCTGAAACCCCTAACCTGCGCAGATGAGCTGCGACCACCGCCATCACTTTCGTGAACACCCGTGGGGCGCTGGTAAGGCCGAAGGGGAGCACAGTAAACTGAAAGTGCTCGTGGCCTACCGTGAACCGCAGGTAACGCCGGCAGGACAGGGAGGTTAAAATAAGTGTCCTGCAAGTCCAACGCTACCATCCAGTCTCCCGGGTCCAGGGCAGATAAGACCTGAGCCAGTGTCAGCATCTTGAACTTCTCCTTCCGGAGGAAGTCGTTGACGTTCCGCAGGTCCAAGATAGGGCGTAGGCCCCCTTTGCCCTTCTTGGGAACCAGAAAGTCGTGGGAGTAACAACCACACCCTACTTCTGGCCCAGGAACGCGCTCGATGGCCCCCTTGGCCAAGAGGGCTGTAACTTCCTCTCGCAGAAGATTCAAGTGATCCCCGACATGCGGCGGTACTGTGGTGTCATGCCTGGAGGGGTCGCCTCGAAGGGGAGGAAGTAGCTCCTTCGGACGATTTGCAGCACCCACCTGTCCGAAGTGATGTTGGGCCAGTGAAGGAGGTGATGGCGAACCCTGGCCCCCACTGGCGTCATGTGGGCCTGAAAGCTCTGACTAGGAAGGCTTTTAGGCGGATGCTTCGGGGGTGGATGTGGACTGGCCTGGCCTTTTTTCCCGGGCACGGCCACAGCGGTTACCACATCCGCCACCGCGCTGGATGTTAGTCTGCGGCCCGTGGCTGGCAGGACGTGTGGGGGCGCCCCTTCCTTGGCCATGAAAGGAGCGAAAGGCAGCAGGTTGCTGGCGCAGGGCCGACAGGCCCAAGGACTTGGCCGAAGCCCTGTAGTCCCTAAAGCGTTCAAGCGCACTGTCTGCCTTCTCGCCAAAGAGGCGACGGCCATCAAACAAAATGTCCATAAGGGAGTTTTGGACATCAGCTGAAAAGTTGGCGGACCTCAGCCAGGCGTGGCGACGAATCACCACCGTCGTTGCCATCGCTCTACCTAGCGAGTCCGTTGTATCCAGTCCACACCGGATGGAATAACGTGCCGCATCTAGACCCTCCGCAAGGGCTTGGGCGAGTTTAGTCCGGGCCTTCTCCGGACATTTTGGCAGCACGGCCGCGACCGTGTCCCACAGAGAGTGGATATAACGGACCAAGAGGCACGCAGTGTTAACGGACCGCAACCCCAAACTCAGTGAGGAGAACATCTTCTTGCCATACTGTTCGTACCTCTTGGATTTCCGATCAGGGGGAGCCGTCGGGAATGCGGTCTGGGAGTTAGAGGCCTGGATGACCAGGCTCTCGGGGGTGGGGTGGGTGGACAGGAAGCAAGGGTCGCTCGGAGCCGGGCGGTGGCGTCTGGCCACGCTTCTATCTACAGGGGGACCTGTAGCGGGCCTGGACCAGGTGCCCAGAAGAACGTCAGATAAGGCCTCATTAAACGGCAGCAGAGGCTCCGAGGAGCTTGCCTGCGGTTTAAGGCCCTCAGTGAGGAGGTTAGTCCTCACGGCGGCCAAGGGGAGTTCAAGGGATAAGGCCTTAGCTGCCCACGTCAACACCACACTATAGGCAGCCCCCTCCTCCGTAGACACGGTAGGAGGGGAGACAAAACCAGTGTCCGGCGAATTGTCCAGACCACTGGCATCCCCAAGCTCACCTGCCCAGTCCTGATAAGGCTGGCACTCACGTGCCAGAGGGTCCTCAGATGCCTCCCAATCCTCCTCGCCATCCATCTCCTGATACCCAGGGTCAAAGGATGGGGCCGGGTCATAGAAGTAAAAATCTCCTAGCGGCGTCGAATTCGGCGCCGCTTCGGCGCCGGACCCGAATCAAGGGTAGGACCAGGGACGTAGTCGTCCGGTGACGGCATCGGTGGCGACACCCACTGGGGCTGGCGCCGGCGAGGTCGTAAGGTCGACCGCAGATGACCCGGAACCGGATCCAGTGGGATCTTGCGGCGTCAGGACTCAAGTCGGCGCCGGGCAGAAGTACCCGACGGCACCGGGGCCGAAGCACCCGCCCCGCTTGGGGACCCAGTCGGGGCCGCTTGGCCCGGAGGCGCCGCGGAACCCGACGGAGGAGCGAGCGACCTCATGGCCATGAGCAAGGCCTCCATCTCCTCCAGTGACGCGTTCTTCCCAGGGACCGGCGGGTATGGAGCAGGCCGCGACGCCTGCGGCTCCGGCAGAGCCACGTTGGTGGTGTCACCCGAACCCCCAGCCGCTTCGCGCGAGCGTCGGTGGGAGTCAGAAGAGCGATCTCGCCTCTTCGACTTCTTGTGCCTCTTACCTGAGGACTTGGAGCCCGAGGAATGGTGTCGACCCCCGGAGCCATGACGACTCCGGCCCCGCGACCGGTCCCTCGACCTCCTTCCGGACCGGGACCTCGAACGCCGCGGGCCAACTGCTGGAGCTCGAGGCGCTTGCGGGACCGCTCCCGCCCAGCCTTTGACGTCTAGGCCCGGCAGTAGGGGTACGACTTGTCGTCGTGGTCGGGCCCCAGGCAATGAAGACACTGGCGATGGGGGTCAGTAACCGACATCAGACGGCTGAAGTCGACGCAGGGTTTGAACCCGGGCATCCCTACCGGCACCGTCGGAGTCGTTAGACTCGAAAAACAGATCAAAAAGATCCAAAAAGTTTTGTCAAAAATTGATTAAAGGGTACCACTTTCTCCGGACCTGCGCTTGCTGGCCGTGGAAAAAAAAAAAGAACTGACGTCAGCGCGCGAGGGCGGCGTCTAAGTACTCAGACGACCTCATCCCGGTGTCAACGACGCCGATGACGGACGCGGAGCCGCAGACGACGCCTACCGACGCCCAGAGGTACTGCTACGCAAAATTTTCCGGATCCAGTCTGATGCCTGGGGATATTCTAAGGTAAGGAATCTAATACTAACCTGTTTATTTCAGATACCTCCTGTCAGAGTAGGTACTGTTTTTGACCTCTATCAGCGGGGCTATCATCTCCTAGGGGGTCCGAAACTTGTCAGGACAGGACCAGTCAGCCAGAACACAAGGGAACTAGAGGGCTCTGGGTGAGGTACTCTCTGGGTACGTGCATTAATAAATCCATCACTGGAGTCAGTGTGGGTTTATTAATACGAGGTGTTTGATACCAAACACCATAGGTTTCAGTGAAGCAATTACGTAGCTAGCAAACTTGTTTTGACCAGTACCCAGTATATACCTCAAGATGGCTTCCCCGCTCACTTGTAATATTCAGCGATGGAACTGGACATTACAGGGGCATATCTGCTCATGAAGTTATGTCCTCACATGTGCTATAATGCACCCTGTGTTTGGGGTTCCCAAACGTGCTGTAGGGGGTCTTACATATAGCTCATGCAATGTCTTTGGAAAGGAACACAGGAGTGTGCCATGTCATGTTTTCAAACATGGTTTGCACCATATCACGCAGCCTGCAATAACAGTCTATATGGAATCTGTGTGCGGCTCCCGCAGATATTCTGCAGCCCTAGGGAACCTCTTTATCTATGCCCAGGGTACTTGAGGTACCACCTACTAGGGACTTGTAGGGGTGCTAAAGTCCTAGGCCAATTGTGAAACAATCAGACATCACTTTGTTTAAAGGAAGGAGCACTGGCACAGAGGTCTGGTATCAGGCCTCTGTGCACTGTCAGTCAAAAATCAGCATCTAGTAGCTAAAAAGGGGGCAAAATGTGGGGGGGGGGGAGGGGGGGGGGGGGGGACTACTGCAACAGAAGCCCATATTTGTATAGCAGTGATGCCATAAATTTAGACTGATTGCTGTTGACCAGCCCAAACCGTAAGATAACATTCTTGGGAGCAAAGCACTCATCCTCTTCTGCCAAGGCGATTGAAGTCAATGGCCCCATGAAGCCTGCCACCCGGAATAAATGGGGAAAAGTGCAATTAATTACCTCTGTAACAAACAAATATTACTGCACAGTTTATCCAAGCAGCTCATTCTTGGATCAGTACCTTGATGTGCACATGCCAATATTGAGAAATCGGTTGCGACCACCACATGACTTCCCAAAGCTGAGCAATCCAACTATGAAGAATGCATCGTCCTGTGGCATTTCATCAAAGAAATGTGTACCCCAGGTAGAGAAGACCATGGCAGCTGGAGTAGCTACGCAATTCTAATACCTCCTTCACCAGTGATGAACTAGCCTCTCGCAGCTTCTTGCTACAATTCAAGGGAGTACACAGATCATGTGTGCAACAGTCCTACAGCCTCACCGGAACAAGACATGCATTCATCCAAGCAAGACTTTACAAAACACCCAAACAGATCTTTCGGACTTTTCTTTGCAGATCAGACCACACACCTGCACAACACTGCTTGCACACTTGCATTTGATAGTGGCAATGCATGTAGTGTCCCCTGGGATTCCTTGAAAAGTTGCACTGTCTCGACTGTTGGTGACCCATATTAGTGTGAAGTTACATAACATTTTACTTGGGGGGAGAACCTTTTATTTGTTAATCGAAGTCTAAATGTACTTTTTCAAACTAACAACTCTGCCTGGAAATTACCAACTGAGACTGTATTTTTCTACACACATCATCATTAAAAAGTAAGCCACGATGCTTGCCTTTCCAACAATGAGCTACTTAGAGATGATTAGCACAATGGGGACGCCGTGAAATTGCATCTGGAACCCACCTTGGCAGGGAATTGCCTCTGGGGACAGGCTTCGCCATCGCTTTGTGTGGAGGCATTGAGGGGGACGTGTCTGGGACTCCCGCTGCATCTCCTGCTGCCTGTGTGCCGGCTGCACGTGGGGTAAGCCTTGGGTCTCGAGACTACATCTCCCAGACTCCCCCGCGCGGCGCACACCACCTGTCATCCCGAAGCGCCAGAGGCGCTTAAAATCACCTGCTGACTAATGCAGCGCCAAGGGCGGGCCCGTCGCACGCCCGTACGTGACAAGAAGAGGCAGGGCAACCTCCTTTCCATTTTGGACCCGGCGAACCAAGGTATTGTTTGTTGTATTTCTGCCCTCTGTTGCCCTGATCTTGACTTTGTTTTGTACCTGGGATCTGGCACTATCGAACATTTTGCGCTTCCTATAATTAAACCCAACGACTCAGGCCAAGTGACTTTGTTAAAGCTCTACCCCCTGTTAGAAACATCATTAGTATTGTGCCTCTAATGTATACATTTTTCTATCTGTTGTAAATGGGTAAAAGGAAGGCAATAGAGGGTGGGGGCGGGAATGCCAACACGAAGGGTAAAAAGGTAAAAAGGTAACTCACGCCGCAAGCAACTGCGTCATAGAGAGAATTGAAACTAACAGGGATGTGGAATTCCTATAGCCCGACGCCCAGGACATATTGTTTGGGGTCAAGGGCAACAAGTTTTAATGTGCATTTTGTCCTTGGGACAAGTAGGCCCAACCCCCTGCAGCACAAACCCTTTGGCTGCCAGTTTACAGTACCACATTGTGGATCAGGGAAGGGAATTATCTACAATCAAGGTAAAGTGTGTGGTATATGTAATATGTGTGTTAATGCTGTTCAAACTTGTATATATGGTTCATTAACGCTTAGCCTTTATTATTAGGGTGAGCACTAAAAGTAAATGTTTTAAGCTCAGCCTGCTCTACTGACTGTGGTTCCAGTATAAAAGTGTACACACATTTTCAAAGTTTAGTAATATGAGGCTCTGTATAATGCACCCAGAATGCTCTCTGATTATATGCAAATATTTGCAGAACCTTGAAAGCAAGAGTGATGAGTCTTTGCTTTCAAAATAAAACGTTCACAAAAAATGCATGTAAGAAAAGAAAACATTTAGCCAAACTATTGTAAGATTTTAGGTACCGTATCTTTGTAGCATCATTTAGTAACAAGTTGATGTATGTTAGTATTTCCCCAAAATATTCAGAATGGAATATCAGTGTAACCAGTTTAAATACGAATATGGAAAACAAAAAAAAACAAGCATTGGCAAAGCTAGTGGGTCTGACATTGGTGGTCAGCCTTTTGGTTTAGTCAAGGCGTGACTTGTTTCGGCATGGTTTTTGTAAAACCTTAACAGTGTGGGAGCTGCTGGGTCCTCACCATTCTAACAATCATTGGCAAAAGCAAAACAAAAAAAATGTTGGTCTCAGCACATATTGCCACAGCGGTTCTGGGCACTGAAACAAAACTACTTTGTGGGCCAATATGCTCCTTCTAAAAGAGCAAAATACTGTTACTTACAGGGACTCCAGCTGATAGACAGATGGAGAGAGACAGAATAAAAAACAAAACAAAAGGTCATGGTTAACGCCAGGCCTAATTAGAGGCCCAATTATTAAAGAAAGTCTCAAAAGTGCATCCATGGTATAGATCCTTGCATTAAGTGCATATGTACAGTTTCCATGAATTCACAAGAATTTACAGAAGTAGGCCAAGAAATAGTACTCCCAGAAAATATTTGTGAACTGCATTGTAGCATGAGCAAATATGCAGGTGTAGATTTGCTTATGGAAAAATCTGAATGTTTTCAAGTTCACTTGTCCTCCAACCACTTTTTTCCCAACTCTGGAAGAAGTTTTAAGTCTGCCATGGTCAGTAGTAAATTTCCAACCTTTCTCAGTATGGAAAATGATTAGAGAAGAATTAGTGAAAATACTTAAAACATGCACGTTAGTAGGTTTGCACAGACTAAAAAGGGCATTTCAACCCTGGAACTATTGCTTACCACTACCTTCAGCCCCAGTATGTAGACCTGCAGAAACATAGCAGCATAAGGGAATTGCTAGTATTCAAACACTACTATGGTATGAACCCTGGCAGAATCAGAGAGGCTATATCAGAACTCTTATATAATGAGATTGTTGCGCAATTTGTTGCCACATGACATGGCACAAAGGGGACAAGTGGATTTTATTACAGGACAAGTAGATTTGTTAGGCAGCCTGCCTCATGGACAAGTAGATATTTTATTAAATTCCACACCCCTGAACTATAATAAATAAATGCGAAGCACTTCAGGGAGGCAATAGCCCTGTGCCAGACACTAGCCCGGCTTGTCAGCAGAAGGCCTTAGGCAGTGACTCACACAGACCAATCCCCTTAATGTTAAAAAATAAGCCTCTAGCACATACTAATTCCATTATACACAGTCCACCAACTGAGGCACCCTCACCGCATTCGACCACAACTTTACAAAAGCAATTCTCTAATCATAAGGTCATTGAAACCTCTCCCTTAAGGGGGACATCTGTTGAGCTTAATACCCCTTCCCTTCCATGCTCCAATCGCTTTGCGGCGCTGGAGCACCTGGGGGACAGACCTTCATTATTAATGGCGAACAAACCTAGTGCCTCTACAGATACTATAGATACTATGGTTATATGCCCTTGTAATAAAACACTAGAGGGTTTGCTGGAGAAAGTCGATTTTCTGCAGAGTTAAGTGGCGTCCTTACGGAAAGTTATCAATGCCCTCCACTCTAAGGTCACTACTTCTGCTCCACCCTCCGATCCGCCAACTCAGTGATTCCCTCCCCAGCGGAGCCACGCTCAAAACAAGGTAGCGTCTGGTGCCTCTACGTGGGGAGTGGCAGGGTCGGCTCAGGGGGGGGGGGGGGGGGGGGAGGCCAGAGTTCTTCTTATACATCGGTGGCCCCAACCTCTGAGTGAAGCAAACCCCATGCTAAACCATCAAAAACATCCCAGGCCCATAGTACCCCCTCTAAGGTTAAGGACCCCCAAGGACAAAGTGCTGGAGCAATGAAGCCGATTATAAACACCCAGGCTATAGTTTTTATGACCAAGGTACCCAAACTCTCACCTAACCAAGAATATGAAAGCAGCGATTCTCTCCGCAATGAAGCCATACACTGGTTGCGACATGTGAGGGGATGCAGATCCCTAATTCGCGAGGACATCCTAAGAGCAAGAAGGGTAGCATTACCTAGCTCGAAGCTAGACTGCATCGAGCTATTACTTTTTTTTTCTTTTTTTTTATTCAAATCGTTTTTATTGAAAAAGAGGGAAAAGGAGACAATACAATAAGGTGCATACAAAAAGATGGGATCAAGATAGCTGATCTGCAACAATACAAAACCAGAAATAACTAAGAAAATACATAATAATAATGCTTGATACCAGGACTACATATGCAGGAATAAACAAACAATCAAACAAAATTAAATTAAATAAAAACATTAACTTATGATTGTACAGTTACATGCAAATCCAAACTGTCTGTAAGTAAGTCAGGTTCATGAGGTCGCAAAAACACAATAGTGCCCCAAAGATATACATCAGTGCCTTGATGATATGTATCAGTATCTTGAGGATATGCATCAGTAGGAGCTACATCACAGTGGATCGAATTGAAATGAAGACTTATCTAGTAATTTCCAGAGATTCTTGTTAAAAGTTCGCCAGGTGGAGGAGTGCAGTGCCGGGTTATCCGCTCCTCTCAGAAAGGAAAGCCAGTCCTGCCAAATCTTAAAATTAACCTCTGTGGTATTTTTCCACTTACATAAAACCACCTTACATGCTAGAGTGAGCATCAAGTCCAAGAACTGGCGGTCCTGCGCATTGTGTAATTTTGGCTCAAGAGCCCCCAGTATGACATATATGAATTCCCTAACTGGTTGTAGCTTGAAAACGTGTTGAATGTAGTCAAAGATTTTCCCCCAATAAGTTTGTAGGATGGGGCAGTGAAAGAGCATATGGGCTAGATCACCAGTCTCAGACAGGCAGTTCCACCACAAGGGGGTGTCTCTTAGTTGGCACTTAAAGAGTCTATCCGGGGTCCAGAATGTTCGATTCAGTAACATGTATTTTGTTTGGGCAAGGATAGGCGATATTTTGTTGGAGAAAGCAGTTCTGTGAATTATATCCCAGTCAATCGCAATACCCGTAGAGTTGGGTTCTGACTCCCATTTGAGTTCTACCTGCCTGTGTGTTTTCCTGGGCATAGGAAGGAGTAATTTGTACACTTTGGAGACAAAGTGGCCAGCCGCTAGGAGACGTGGTAGATGGGAAATGAGCCAGGGAGTGTGGGGATTGAGGACCCGCGTCGAAATGATGGCTTTCAATTTCAGGAACTCATAGAAGGCCATGGGAGGTAGATCATGTGATTTTTGCAGTGAGGAGAAAGGAAGGGGTTGTATCCAGTCATAAAGGTCAGACACCATATTAATGCCCTTCTCGGACTAGGATTCTAGGTAAAGGGTTTTCCCTTCATGTTTAAAATAAGGGTTCCTCCATAGGGCCATGAGCGTGGATTTCCTAATTTTTAAGTTTGATTCGGTAGTGTGGTCTAATCTTAATAGCGCACGCCTTGTGTTCAGTAAAATGTATTTGGAATGGGGCAAGTGAGATAGGTCCATGGTGAGTAGGGTCGGCAAAGGTGAGTGTTTGATGATAGATTTTTCAATATTTATCCACATTGGGACGTAAGTTGAGGTGTCAACCAGCCATTGTGTACCTTGTTTGCAGAGAAAAGCTGTCTGGTAGTTCCTCAAAGAGGGAAGACCCAGGCTGCCCTTGTCTTTTGCTAGTTGTAGCTTTTTCAGTGATATCCTGGCTTTCTTGCCCTGCCACAGGATGCCACCAAACAGCTTGTCCACTCTGGAGATGAAGTCATCAGTGAATGTCATAGGCAACATGCTGGCCAAGTAATTTACCAACGGGGTGATCATCATCTTAAGCATTTCCTCCCTACCCCACCAGGACAGAAACTTGGGTGACCATCCATCCAGTAAAGTGGAGATCTTCTTTAGGGTTGATGCTTCATTGGCTTTTAGTGTGGATATTAGAGCCTTATCAAAATCTAAGCCTAGATATTTAAAGCAGTGTGGCTGCCAGGTAAGACCCGAGTTACCAAGGCTATCTTTACCACCTATGTTATTGAGTAATTTGCCCTCTGTTTTATCCTTGTTTAATTTGTAACCCGATACCCGGGAAAATTCTTCGATGGATGTCATAAGCGCTGGTATGGCATCACCTGCCCTCTCTGACAAGACAAGTACATCATCTGCGTAAGCGGTGAGCTTTATATTCCAATCCTGAAATGGAATGCCCGCAATAGCATCATTATTTCTTATGTGGTAAAGGAATGTCTCGATCGCCAGCAGAAACGGAGAAGGAGATAGCGGACACCCCTGCCGTGTTCCCTGTTGCAGCCGTAATGAGGTGGAGAAAGATCCACCCGCCCTAACCTTCGCTGTGGGACAAGAATAAAGGGACATTACTAGTTTCGTGAATGTTGCTCCCAGATGAAATTTATTTAGGACTGCTTCCAGGAAGCTCCAGTCGACTTTGTCAAAAGCCTTCTCGGCATCCAAGGTTATTGCAGCTGTAGGTGTGTCAAGGAGTTTCGCCTTTTCTAACACATGTGCCAATACCCTAGTGTTGTCACTGGACAGTCTGTGTTTAAAGAAGCCTGCCTGTGAGGGGTGGATCAGTTTAGGAAGGACTCGTTGGAGGCGAGCAGAGAGGATCATGGCCAGAAGCTTACAATCAAGATTAATGAGGGAAATGGGCCTATAGTTTTCTTGGTAGTGAGGGGTCTTTACCATCCTTTGGAAGCATTGTGATTATGGCCTCAGCCAGAGTCCCCTTTACTTCTCCTGTATCTTCTATCTCTTGAAAGAGGTGGAGCAGAGGTTCAACCAGAAGTGAGGGAAAAGCTTTGTAAAATTTAGCTGTGAACCCATCAGGGCCTGGTGCCTTCCCGAATTTTAATGATTTGATTGCTATCTCAATCTCCGTTGCGTTAATCGGTGCATTGAGATTTAGTTGCTCTTCCGACGAGAGCGTTGGAAAGTCACATTCGTTTAAATAACCTTTAATTTTGTCCCCTTCTACCGACTCATTCTTAGCATATAGAGTTGCATAAAAATATTTAAACACTTCAGCTATCTCATCCGGTTCTGAATGGGCAACCCCCAGTGCGTCTTTAATGACATTGATTGAGTTCTTCTGCACTAAATTTCAAATATGCGGCCAAGCTCTTGCCTGCTTTATTTGACTCACAGAGTTTAAACCTCTTACTTCTATCCAACCACACTCCAGCTCTTTCGCTCACTATCTTATTATATTCATACTATTTGCTAGCCAGTGCATTCAGCGTTGTGCTTGCCCTGTTTGTCTGATATTTGTTTTCTAGGACCAAAATTTCCTTTTCCAGGGTCTCCAGTTTCACGTTATGCTCTTTATTCATTGCTGATCTAAGCTTAATGCACACTCCCCTAATAGTGCTTTTTTAACGCCTCCCAACGAATGAGTTCAGAAGTATCACCTTGCCTGTTATGCTCCAAGTATGCCTCAATGGCCGACCGGATAGTGGTTCGATGCTGCTCATTATCTAGTACTTCATCATTCAACCGCCAGGATGTTTGTCGGGAAGAGTGTTTCACATTGCTGATGGAAAGGGAAATGCATGAATGGTCAGACATAACTCTTGGTTCTATTGATGTGTCTTCTATTCTAGGGACACCATTCTGTGTTATAAGAAGGTAGTCGATAAGGGAGTAAGAGTTATGTGGGGGTGAGTAGAATGTGTAGTCCCTGCCCGTGGGATTTTGCAGTCTCCACGAGTCGATCAGGTGAAAACGGTTGCATAAGTTGATAAGGGCCTTGTGTGATTTGCTGGGCCTAAAGGTACATTTGGAATCTCTATCAAGAGTAGGATCCATGGGGAGGTTAAAGTCACCAGCTAGTAGTATGTGTACGGCAGAATCTGGGATGGTTTCAAGTTGTTTAGTTAGGTCCGACCAGAATCGTAGATCGGTAGTATTTGGGGCACAAATGTTCGTGACATAGAATGCAAATGCTACTTACCAGTATGCATCTGTTCTTGGCATGTAGGGCTGCTGACATTCATATCTGTGCATAGTCCGCCACCTAGTGTTGGGTCCGGATGATTGCACATTGTTGTCCTGGAAGAGTCTTCGAAGTATCACGAGATAGGTGGCTCCTCCCCTGGACTACAGTGCGCATGGGCATCGCCTCCATCCCCAGATTGTTTTTAGCCATAGGCAGAGATGGAGTGAAGAAGTGAGTGATGACCATGCTATGAGCATATGTGTGTATATGAATACATACTGCAGCTGCTACAGGCGCCGGGGAGGAGGGTGGGCGATATGAATGTCAGCAGCCCTACATGCCAAGAACAGATGCATACTGGTAAGTAGCATTTGCAGTTCGAGGCATGTGGGCTGCTGAATTCATATCTGTGCATAGAATACATAGCAGTCCCTCCATTAGCGGCGGCCGCCCGTGCCAGCTGCAGCAGTCTGAAAAAGCGTTTTTAGAACAGCCTGACCAACAGCTGCCTGTTGTTTTGAATGCACGTCTACACAGTAGTGCTTAGTGAAAGTATGAGTGGTAGACCATGTGGCTGCTCTACAGATGTCTTCTAAGGGAATGTTACCTAAGAACGCCATAGAGGCCCCCAACTTCCTAGTGGAGTGGGCCCTCGGTGGGATAGTGAGAGTGCGCTTAGCTTTAGCGTAGCAGATCTGAATGCACTTTACTATCCATCTAGCTATTCCTGCTTTGGAGATTGCATTTCCCTTGTGTTGTGTGGCAAAAGCAACAAAAAGTTGTTTGGTTTTGCGGAAATCTTTTGTCCTGTCCACATAATACATCAAGGCCCTCTTCACATCAAGGGTGTGGAGCATCCGCTCCGCCAGCGTCTCTGGGTTTTGGAAGAACACCGGCAATTCAATAGTTTGGTTTATGTGAAACTGCGAGACCACTTTGGGTAAGAACTTAGGGTTAGTGCGGAGCACCACCCTGTTGGCATGTACCTGGAAGAAAGGTTCTTGGATGGTGAGCGCCTGCAGTTCGCTAACCCTCCGTAGCGATGTGATTGCTACCAAGAACGCAACCTTCCAGGTCAAAAACTGCAGCTCGCAAGAGTGTAGTGGCTCAAAGGGAGGACCCATCAGCCTTGTAAGAACCACATTGAGGTTCCATTCCGGAGCTGGTGGAGTCCTTGGTGGAATGACTCTTTTGAGTCCTTCCAGAAAAGCCTTGATAGCAGGGACCTTAAAGAGTGACAGGTGTTGCCTATTTTGGAGGTATGCTGCCATAGCCGACAGGTGAATGCGGATGGAAGAGTAAGCTAGATTACACCGATACAGGTGAAAGAGGTAACATATGATGTTTTGAATGGACGCGTCTAGCGGGTCAATGCTGTGCTCCACGCAGTAGACGACAAACCTCTTCCATTTAGCCGCATAACAAGCTCTAGTAGTGGGCTTTCTCGCCTCCCGAATGATGTCCATGCAATCGGGAGGAAGATTGAGGTAGCCAAACTCTAGGACTTCAGGAGCCAGATCGCCAGGTTGAGCTGTTGCGGATCTGGGTGCTGAATGTCGCCATGGCTCTGCGTCAGAAGGCTGGGAGTGAGATGAAGCCTTTGATGCGGTACCACGGAGAGTTCCAGAAACGTGGTGTACCATGGTTGGCGTGCCCACGTTGGAGCAACCAGGATGAGAGTCATCGAGTGTTGCCTGAGCTTGCGTGCCACCAGCGGTATCAGAGGTGCTGGGGGGAAAGCGTACGCAAATCTGCCTGACCAGTTCATCCACATCGCATTGCCCTGTGATTGGGGGTGTGGGAATCTGGCGGCGAAGCTTTGGCATTTTGCGTTCTCCTTTGTGGCGAACAGGTCGATCTCTGGATGACCCCACCTTTGGAAGTACGGTTGGAGTACTGATGGATGTAACTCCCACTCGTGCATCTGATGGCTGTGTCTGCTGAGCAGATCCGCCATTTGGTTGTCCTTGCCTGGGAGATGTTCTGCCATGAGGAAGATGTTCCTCTGAATGGCCCACTTCCACATGCTCTGAGCCAGATGAGACAGCTGTGGAGAGTGTGTTCCTCCCTGCTTCTGGATGTAGTACATGGCCGTCATGTTGTCCGTCCGGATCAACACGACCTTGTTGCACAGATGTACTTTGAACGCCTTTAAGGCCATGAAGATTGCCATCAGTTCCAACACATTGATGTGCATCTTCCTTTGCTGAAGTGTCCATAGTCCCTGCACCGTGTAGTGGAGTACATGCGCTCCCCATCCCTGGAGAGAGGCGTCCGTTGTCAGGATGATCTGTGGGACAGGCTCTTGGAATGGTCGGCCCTTGCAAAGGTTTTGTGGATTCCACCAATGCAGAGAGTTGTACGCCCGACCGCTCACCAACACTAGGTCTGTCAGTTGCCCATGAGCCTGAGTCCACTGACGTGCCAGGCACTCCTGAAGCGGACGCATATGTAGTCTCGCGTGCGGGACAATGGAGATGCAGGAGGCCATCATGCCTATCAACTGCATGAACACCCTCGCTGGAAGCGAGTTTTGGGGTCTGAATCGTTGGATCAGCGCCTGGATACTGGCGATTCTCACTGAACTCGGCTGCGCAGTGGCTGCCAGAGTGTCGATTGTCGCGCCCAGATACTGTCGCACGTGGGCGGGCTGGAGATGGGACTTCAGGTAGTTCAGAGAGAATCCCAGATCGTGCAGGAGGTGAATGGTGCGTGACACGTGGTCTACGCACTGCTGTTCCGTCTTTGCCTGAATAAGCCAGTCGTCTAGGTATGGAAAGACATGGACGTGCTGGCGACGGAGATGCGCCGCCACAGTCGCTAGGCATTTGGTAAAAACTCTCGGTGCCGTGGTGACCCCGAACGGCAGGACTCTGAACTGGTAATGCTGGTCTAAGATCGTGAATCTGAGATACTTGCTGTGGGAAGGATGCAGGGGAATATGGAAATAGGCATCCTTCAGATCCAGCGTTGCTAGGAAGTCCCCCCGTTGAAGCAGGGGAAGCACCTGCTGCAATGTGAGCATATGGAAGTGCTCCGAGTTGATGTACCAGTTCAGGGGCCTGAGGTCCAGGATCGGCCTGAGTGATCCGTCCTTTTTGGGGATCAGAAAATACAGGGAGTAAACCCCTGTTCCCCGTTCTTGCAATGGAACGAGCTCTATCGCCCCTTTTTGCAGCATGACCAGTACTTCTTGCTGCAACAAGGTCAAGTGCTCGTCGGACATAGCACGGCTTCTTGGCGGTATGTCCGGTGGAATGGACGTAAGTTCTAGACAGTACCCGTACTGGATAAGAGACCTCACCCACCTGTCCGTGGTGATGGACCTCCACGCCGGCAGGAACTGCTGGAGTCTCCCCCCGACAGGTGTCGTGTGATCGGGGGGAAGTGACAAGACGTCACTGCTTGTTGGAGGTGGTGGACCTGGAGGCATTGTTTCCACGTCCCCTGCCTTTGATATTATTGCCTCTGTAGCCACCCCTGCCCTTGTTGTTGTTATACGAGGACTGGGTGTTACCCTTGTAGTATTGCGTGGACTGGGATGCCTGGCCTCTCGAGGTGCCTCTTGAATTGGAGCGGCGAAAGGAACCACCCCGAAACTGCTGACTTTGTAAAGCCCCCATAGACTTGGCAGTTTCTGTATCTTTTTTCATTTTTTCTAGGGAGGCATCCACCTCAGGGCCGAACAGATGGTCAGGATTCACTGTTTGACCCAGTATTGTGGTTTGTATGTCGGGTTTGAACCCAGAAATTCGAAGCCAGGCATGGCGTCTAAGTAACACGCTTGTATTGATTGCCCTGGAGGCAGTGTCTGCCACATCTAGGGCACATTTGATGGATGCATTTGTAATGAGTTTACCCTCCTGAATGAGCATCTCCCCCGCCTCCTTGTATTGGTCAGGCAAGTGTTGCAGGATGGCCTCTAATGTGTCATAATGGGCCCTATCATAACGTGCAAGCAGGGCTTGAGTGTTAGAGATCCTCCAGATGTTCGCTGCCTGTGCAGCAATGCGCTTGCCTGATGCCTCAAAGATCTTGGACTCTTTGTCTGGGGGAGGAGCATCACCAGTAGTCTGCGAATTCGCCCTCTTTCGAGCGTTGGACACCACCAGGGAGTCCAATGGCAAGTGTCCCTTAATATACGTGGGATCCGTGGGCGCCGCTTTATATTTCCTGTCGATGCGAGGATTGACCACCCGCGCCCGGGTGGGCTCCTTGAATACCTCCTGTGCATGCTTCAGCACCCCTTTAAGCATCGGTAGTGTCTTGACTTGTTTTTCGGCTACCGAGAAGGTGTCGACTAAGAAGTCCGCATCCACGGGGTCTGAGTGCAGTTCGACGTCATGGTTCGCTGCAGCTCTCTCTATTAATGCATTAAACGCCGCCGAGTCCTCTGTCGGGGACGTTTTTGCGGCGAAAAGTTGAGTGTCCTGGCCCGACTGCGGGTCGTCTGTGTCGCCTCCTGCTGTCCAGGGCACATGCTCCTCTTCCGGATCCGAGTACGCAGGATAGTTGTACTCGTCCTCTTCCTCGTCCACATCAGGCACGGGGGAATGGGCCGGCGAGTGTTCCAGGGCTTGTGGAGACAGAGGTTCCATCAGAGCCGAAGAGTCCGCAGAGTACCTTTTGTTCTTAAGTGGAATCCTAAAAGGTTCCAACGCCGGCTCCGACGTAATCTTTCGTTTGAGGAGCGACAATTTTCCGGTGTTGGCGTCGATGGTCACCTCACGACGTTCCTCCACCGCGAACGGCTGTAGCCGAAGCTTCGACACCACCAAGGCAGCCTTCGGCGTCAATACTTCCTGAGAGTGTCCGCTCTGCTTAGGCGCGAAGGCCTTCGGCGCCGACTTGGGAGGAAGGGTAAAACGAATGGGCGTTTGTTCCTTGGCAGGCTTCGGCGTGGGCCTAGGCACTACAGTGTCCTGGCTGGGAACAACAGTGGACTGTTGGATCCGCTTTAAGGATTCTCCCACCTTCTTTGTAAGGGATGCCGAGGGCTGAACCGTCGCGAGCGACTCTTCGTCTCCGAGAGCCCGGTCGCCGGTAGGCCTCTTCTTCGGTGCCGACGCCCCATGGCCTGGCGCACCGTCGGCGTGACGCCTCTTCGAAGTCGTTTTCGGGTCCGCGACCCCTTTCGATGCCGACGCAGCCGCGTCGGGTGCCTTCACCTTCGGCGCCGACCCAGAGGGCTTCGGGTCAGCCATTTTGGCGCGGCTCTTGTGGTCGGCCATTTTGGCGTGGCTCTTCAAGTCGGCCATTTTGGGTTTCGTGGAAGTTGACGCCTCCAGAACCTTCTTCACCAACGCCACTTTCGGTTTCGGTTTCGCATCCGAGGGTGCGAGACCAGTCGGCTTCACTTTCGGTTTCTTGTTAGAAATGTCCGTGACCGGGCCCGGAGGCGGGGACGTAGGACTCATGGTTAGATCTTGGGTAAGGCCCGAAGGCGATCCCTCGACCTGGGCCGTATGACGGGGAGTAACCCCGGAGTCTGGTTGGGGATGCTCTTCCTCAGAGCTATCTCCCATCGTGGCACAAATCAGTTCGTCGTCCCCTACCTCACCGGAGACTTCGTCGTAGGCCTCCTCATCCGCGTCGCAGGTCTCTTCCTCGGACGCGGGGCCAGAGTCCGACCCTTGTACGTCGTCCTCTTCCTCGACCGATTCCTGAAAGATATCATCAGGTGGGGGCGCCGAAGCAGACAACTGTGCCTGGAGTCGATTAGCCCGGCGAATCTTCAAAGTTTTCTTACTCCTAAACTTTGAACACGCCATGCAGGTGTCTTCACGGTGATCCGGCGACAAGCATGTGTTGCACACGGGGTGCACGTCGAGGTGCGAATATTTTGAGTGACACAGCGGACACTTCTTGAATGGAGTCCGCTCCATAGCAAAGGTTGTAGTGTAGGCCCGTCCGCGTCGAAGCACGTGGAAGGGCAGTAGGAGATCGGAGCTGAGAGTCAGTAAGAAAACCCGAACGCAACTATACCGACGCCCAGCCTAAAGACCTTTTGGTCTCAAGTAAAAATCGAACAACTATCGGTTCCGATGGAGGGAACCGAAAACACATCCGAACCCTATGGCGGAAAAAAACAATCTGGGGATGGAGGCGATGCCCATGCGCACTGTAGTCCAGGGGAGGAGCCACCTATCTCGTGATACTTCGAAGACTCTTCCAGGACAACAATGTGCAATCATCCGGACCCAACACTAGGTGGCGGACTATGCACAGATATGAATTCAGCAGCCCACATGCCTCGAACTTCCGTGTTATCTTTGGATAGCTTGGCTGTAACCCACCTTCCCTTGTTATCCGCTGTGGAGGAGAGTAACTCAACCTTAGATTTTTTCGCTATTAACTACAGTACTCCATTCTTTTTACCCACCGCTTCAGCCCCCACAACTTCAGAGTAGTATTTATTCCTCAGTGTATAAAACTGTTTAGCATCAATTTTAGTCTCTTGCAGGAGCACAATGTCAAAGTATTTTCAGATTGTCCATAGTGGACACACCAAGAGGTGTATTAATTGTTGTTTGCACCATTTAAAAATAACATATTTGACATAAAATCCATATAACCCATAGTTAAGTAGACGTGCTCAGTAAGTTTCCATGACCCAAACCAGTGATCATATCCATGGTAGACCTCTAGGATCCTTGTCAATGCTGGCCTCAGCCACTCTATGCGCACATCATTCCGCGTTTTTGCATTTACGTTCTTTGGACTTTTGTCAATCATCACAACAGATACTCCTAAAGAGCAAATACTAACAGCAGTTTGTAGATTCGACATGCAACAGTCCGACAGTATCAGGATAAAAAATGAAAGAATAAAAAGAAACATAACACACAAACGCCGACCCCTACCCTCAACTCCCCCACCCAACCCTCCCCCAAAGTGCCTCGTAGGCATGGCGATTGGAGAAAAATCGCAGCATTCTCCCGTGGTTATACCAAAGTTATAGTGAACATTGGAACCGCAATGCCAAGTAACCATTATATCAATAGTAACAAGAGATGTAAACTAACATCTAACATCTATCAACATAACTTCTAGCATACATATTTAGAAGTAGAGCCATTCCGTATAGAGAAAATGTATTGATCTTAGAGCAATGTCCAACAGCCTTGTACTTCGCAGCAAAACTAGAGAGATTTATAACTTTCCTTCCGAAAGTAAGTGCCTGGGATGTGGCATTAACTGTTATTGCCAACAGATTCAGTACATTTGATGACATTTTTATTTTCTGTCTGCAACCTAGTGTATGAAGGCCGTTGTAGTATCAAACACACCCATTTGAATAGGTAAACACTAAGAGTACACGTTGTATAACCAAGACACCTCAATAGGCCGTGTCAGTGCAGAAAACCATAGTTATCCTAACACGTAGCTTGTGTCGACCACATCAAGACGCTAGCTTATGACCTCAGACGAGAAACTTCCTTGTCATATGGCCCACGTATGGGATGAGGTCAAGGCACCAATAGTGTCCCAGAGAGGAAAGCGTCACTTACCAAATACCCTTCACATACCAGGTCTAGTAGTGTCTATAGCGCAACATTCCGAGTACCTGTAATCCAGAGAAACTGACCTCAAACTAGTATATCAAGCACAGGATACTTATACACCAGCGTGTGTTGAAGGATCGACATTGTCTGGGCAGTTGGTGTCCATGTCTTGCTCTTCCTTACCATCCAACAGTCTTTTAAGCCTTGTGAGGTCCGTAAATATATGCGGGGATCCTTGTATGGTCACTCTGTACTTTGCTGGGCCTATAAAATCAAACTAGTACCCCACAGATTTAAGTTGTGGGCGAAGCGCTAGGAATGCCTTCCTTACATCCACCATTTCCTTGCAGTAGTCCTGTGAGATATATATTTTTGAGTTCTTCCATAATATATGGTTGTGCTTCCGGACGAAGGCTAGAATCTGCTCCACGTGCTGGTAGCGCAATGGTTTGCAAACGATAGCTCTGGGGCCTTTCTGGTTTTTGGGGATCCTGCCTGGGACTCGATGAGCCCTATCAAACTCCAAAGGTTGATGGAAGGTCATGCTGGTGGCTTGTGTGAACCATGACTCAAAAACGCTACACAGGAGCCCTGTGAATCTTCGGATCCCTCCGGAATGCCAAAAATGCGAAGGTTCCCCCTCCGATTTCTGTCCTCCAATTCGGACAGCCTCCTTGTTATTTGATCCGATGCTATGTTCAGGCGTTTGAGCGCTCCACAGGTTTTGCTTTCTGAGTCTTCCAGTCGGCTGAAACTTGATTCCGTCTCCGCCAGTCTTGCATTGGTGTCGCGTATATCCTGCCTGATTGCTATCACCTCTTCTTTGGTGGATTTGGCCAAGTCTCTTACTTCATCTAATCTGCTTAGGATCATGTCTATGGCTTCACTATTGTCCTTCTTTCCCTTAACGGGCGACCCGGAATTGGAATGTTCAGATTTGAGTCTTTTCAGGTTTTTTTCATCCTTGCACTCCATAATTACTGCTTCTTAGCTTTTATTGTCTAAAGGCCCAGCAGATGGGTGACCGTGGTAATGGATCGTGGTGCAACGTGAGCAGGCATGTGGGCCCTCTTTTGCTAGTGCAGAGATGCGCGTAGATATGCCCTAGTATGGATATCTTGTCAACAGTGTCTTAGATAAGGGATCGCAGTCACAGACTGGGTACCAGTACGGAGGTAACTATTCTAACGGTTATGAAGGATATGGGAGCAGGTCAGAAGGCTGCTGATGCGTTGCTATGGCAGGTGGTGACCAATTGAGTGGTCCCCAGGACCAGCTAGATCAGATTTGTGTTCCCTATAACCAGTTTGGTGATCGCCGCACAATCAGGCTTGATCTGCATGAGGCACACATTCATGCAGTGGATAGACCTGTTGGCTCCTGTGCTGGTCCGCTGCGGCGATATCTTTGTGAGGTATGTGTCTGCCCCATCTTGACCCAGACAATGATATACACGGTGAGTGTGCGTTCTCCTAGAGGTTTCATAAATGGCATTATTTTATGTTCCTGTCGCCCCTCCGGACGGTGTGGTCAGCGACCGCCATTTTATTTATATTCCTGCCGGCTGTGTAGGTCGGGGACCAAGTACGGTGCACAGCTACAGAAGAAGCATAAGAGGGTGCACAGCAACAGTAAAATTGAGCCTTGAAATGGCGTGGAGATGTGAAAATGCGGCTGTGTTAGGCGCACCAGAGCCTCTTCAGGAACTGTAGAACATGAGAGCTACTTCACTAATAAATCTCACATAGCCTCAATAAGCGATCTCACATATTCGATATGCCGGGGCATCGTGTGTCAGTTCAGATTCATGTTCAGTGTCTGACGGGGCTCATTGCACGGTTAGTCATTTGCGCCCGCCATTTTGGGAAAGTTCTCCGAGTCGCGTATGTCCCACGTGTGCCGGGCTAATGGTGGCACTCACTCGTGGGCCACGGAAGCCCAGATGTCACTGCAGTCCGGCGGACCCTTCCACAAGAGGTCGGTGTGACTTAGCAGAACACTCGGCTGCAGGAATCGGCCGAAATCGCCGCGTTTTGTTTCTCAGTGCCGAGGGCGGCTGTGCTCCAGGTCCTCACCAGTAGCAGTGCTTCCCGATCACCTCCGTTCCCATAAACTCTCCCATTACATGCCGCTCACACTCCGATTCACGGATCTGTCATTTGTAGGAGCTGGGGTCCGGCAGAAACGGTTCCAATTTAGTGTTTGGATCCGTACCACGGAGGAGAAAAACTCTAAGCCGCCATTTTTCTCCGCGTCCAAGCCACGCCCCCTGCATCGAGCTATTACTAACGGACACTGTCCTCGCTGAGAACCTACTACCTCTTGAATTTCGCACGTCTGTCCCGGGGCATTCTCCTATCCAGATCAGACGCTTCCCCATATGGGCCCGATAGGGGCGGATGTACAAGAAATACTAGGAAGATCAGGGGGAGGATCTGGTCTGAGTAACGTGGATTGACTAGATCCCTGGCCAACTGAAAATCTGCTGAGCACTGGAAACACTATCGGGGGGGGGGGGGGGGGGGGGTTAGGTCAAACCCAAAAGTTATCAATCTCCTCTTCCTGGAATGTGGCAGGCCTGGAGAAGAAGCTCTTGCTCCCGGAATGGAACAACTTTGTAAACAAATTTGAGATTTGTATTTTTCAGGAGACCTGGAGTTTAATACGTCTCCATAAAACGGGTTTCTCCTCATATTTCATCCCGGCAACCAGTGCAGGCAAGGGACGTCCTTCCGGGGGGGGGGGGGGGGTTTAGTGATTTGGGTCAGTATCTCACCGGGTTGGTTAATAACGGTCCGTGAGAATGCATTATTCGACATTTTACAGCTGTCAATCAAAGGCTCCCCTCACAGCGCCCCATTAGAATTATTTAATGCTTATGCCAGAGATTCCTCTAGTGCCCAGACATGCCCGACCATAGCAGTTTTGGACTCTCTGCTTGGTGGCATTTCGTCACATGCTAACATCATAGTAGCAGGAGACCTGAACTGCACATATAAACCCCTGAGCTTAGAGGATCTGCTGAGCGCCTCTGAAGAGGACATAAAATGGGCAGTCCAATCCCTGAGTCTCCCACCGATGAAAAAGTGGTCACAGAGGGCCATCCAGATTAATGCTCTTACTCAGGAATTTAATCTGAGGGCAGCTAATGGTAAGACATGATCGGACTTAATTGGAGCGAACACCTGTAATAGGATTAGTTCGCCCTCCAGAATTGATTATATTCTCCTTGATCTTAATCTATGGGGAGATCTCCAGGATATGGAGGTTAAACCTTCCATAGATAGTGACCACAATCCTCTCTGCCTGACGATTAACAATTTCTGGTCCCCGGCCGCTAGACAGGAGCAATCCACCCCTGTATTAACATCCAAACAGGTTAGCCTCTCCAACTGCAATAGGTGCCTAAAATGGCCAAAAATTCCCCAACACCCTGATACTCTTCAGCATATTAAATGTGTGTTAGAGCTGAAGAGTGCAGATCTTGCCGGGTTATTGAGCGAGGGGTACCCACTTGATTTCCACGAATTCTATCAAGATACGATTAGCCAACTAGGCTCTTTTTTATTGCTAAGGAGAAAGCAGGTGCAAGGCGCGACCAAGCAAGATCTAGTAATCCCTGGTACTCTGCAGACTGCTAAGAAAAGAGGGCAATATTAGCCCTGGCGGTGAGGAATAAAGACCTCCCAGCAGTCAGGGCCACAAGGAAGGAGTATTCTAGTGCACAGGTCAAAGCCAGGAGAAATTGGGACGGGGAACACTGGCAAGAACTCAACACCGCCTCAAAACAAAAGGACCCAAAGTTATTCTGGAACCTAATCAATAAAGAATCCAGGAATAGGGCAGTTTCAATTCCCAACCACATTACAGAAAATCGATGGCATAAGCACTTTTCTGCCCTGTGCCCAATGGCTGCCGCCCAGGTGTCCCCTCTCAATACACCAAGAGATTACCCTCCCTTGAGCTCTTTGGAACTTTTTGAGGTGGAGCAAGCAATAGATAGCATTGCCCCGGGGAAGGCTGCGGGGCCAGACGGCCTCCCAGGTGATCTATTCCTGCATGATCCTAAGCCTTGGGCTTACTTCATTCTGATGGTAATTAACCTCGTAGCTGGAGGTCTACTGGTGCCCGATTCTTGTAAGGGAGCCGAGGTTGTCCCAATCTTTAAGAAGGGGGATAGAGAGGACCCTGCCAACTACCGTCCGATCAGTTTGATCAACGTTATGCAGAAGGTGGTTGGCAGGGTCCTCCTCACGAGAATCGGAGCATGGATTGAGGACGATAGCATCCTGTCCCATTTTCAAGCGGGGTTTAGGCAGAAGGTTGGAACTATGGACCAGGTTTTTAGATTCTTTATGGTCTACTGGAAAGTAGTGGTCTTAGGGAAAGGCAGCCTGCACCTGGCCTTCATAGACTTAAAAACTGCAATCAATCTGCAATCAATCTGGTCCCCCGTGAAAAATTGTGGCGGACTCTTCATCAACAGGACATGGTTAAACGTCTTCATGACAGAAACTATGCTAAAATCAGATGGGGGACTCAAGGCCAAACGACAGAGAGAATCGCGGTGGATAGGGGGGTCCGCCAGGGTTGTGTGTTGGCCCCCCCCCTGTTTTCGTTATTCATTTAGGGGTGGTGGATTATCTTGGGCAGGAACCAGCAGATGCCCCCACCCTGGCGGGGGAGAAGACACCAACTCTCCTGTTCGCCGACGATACTCTTCTATTATCGAAGTCACTTGGCGTCCTTCAGAGGCTCCTAAACAGGTTTGACCTTTTCTGTAAAAATCAAGGGTTGACAATCAATACTGATAAAACCAATCTGATGGCAATCAACCCCTGCAAATGTTTCAGAAATGGCATCACCTTGAATGGCTCCCCTCTGGACTGCGTGGATTCTTTTGACTATCTGGGGATCCGGTTCTCTAACACAATGAAGTGGGGTCCCCATTTAGCCAAAATGTTCCTGAACCATAAGCGGGTCTCGGGGGCAATTGCAAGGGAACAGCGCAAGTCTGTGAGTAGGTTAGTAGCCCGGCCCTAAAGGTTTACGACGGGAAGGCGCTCCCTTCGGCCTTATATGGGGCCGAACTCTGAGGCTCTGAAAACTTAGGTGAGCTTGCCAAATCTGAAAATAAGTTTCTGAGAGACCTCACTTCCCTCCCTCCATCTACCCCGCTGAAACCCCTACTCTATGATATGGGGAAACGCTCCATACATGATCATGCCCGACTTCGCCTCCTGCTATTTTGGGTTCGCCTAAGAAAGACCCCAAAGCTTTCTAATTATGTGGCTGCCCTTGATGAATTAATACTTGCAGACTCTGGAGGACGAATCAAATGGCTGGTTGACTTTCGTCATCTTTTGTTTGTCTTGTGGTTCAAGGAAGCTAGGGCCACCCAGGTCCCTCCTACAAAGCAAGATCTGAAAAGAGCATACTGGGACTGGGTGCAGACCCAAGAGCTTATGAACCCTAAGATGGGGAAATCGACTGAGGGGTTCTTTGACCATAAAATTACCTGTGTCCTGGAACCATATCTCGAGTTCATCCAGACCCCGCAAGACAGGACTCTGTACATCAAGCTGAGACTTGGGACCTTTCCCATTAACAGCGGGACAGCAAATTTGAAGGGGTCAAACCTATCATCGCCATCTTGCCCAGGTTGTAGCTATCACGATGAGACCATTGCCCATCTTCTTTTTGCCTGCCCGGCTTATAGAAAAGCCATATTCATATGGCTGAAACCAGTGTGCAAATTGCTGGGCCCTATGAATCATTGCACAGCCCTCCGCATATTAAGAACCAACGCTTCATCTTCATTGATGATCTGTGGGGTGGCAAAATTCCTGGGCATAGCCTGGTTGATACGGAGAAAGATGGCAGAAAAGGCCTGCCAGCCCAGATAATCCAGAGGCTTCCGATTAGGTTCCTTCTATTAGTTCGGACCATCCGATTCAAACAACAGGTGCACACTAGCCTTTTGGGTCTGAAGTGATATTGTAAATATGAACCAAGGGTCACTTCCCCCTCCGTTTCCTTTTATTACCCTGCAGCTACCTCTGAATGAAATATTTTTTATCCTGTGAATGTCAGGGCATCATTCCCTTTTTATATTCTGGTATTAACGTTGTTAGCCGAGCTGCTAAACTTTTTTTAAATGCGTGCTTAAGTATCATCCCTAATGTAATTTTATACCGTACAATTTTCCCTTTTTATCATGGCACTGTTTCTTTTATTCTGTAAATGCTTTGATGATATCTTTTTATATCGAATAAAGCTAATAATAATAATAATAATAATAATGATTAGCACAATACCATCTCATAGTAGATAAGCGGGGAGCGTGTACTGAGTACGCACTGCACAGGACACTGTGTGTACTAAACATTTAAAGCAAATGGGTAAATTGAGTGTACTACCAAAAATAGAATATTAGAAAGTCCAAAGTCAACATATTCTAAAATTTGGAACAAGTATTAGAGTCACTGGACCAACCAACAACACTGGGTTGGTTAAAAGCCTCTGGGTCGGAACACAGATTCAGCCAAAAAGTACATTGGGATTTTTATATGATGACTAAAAATAATTTGAACAATAAAAGTAAAAACAATAAAAAGAATGGACAGTGTAGTTTTGACAAATAGTAAAAAGAAAGGAGCGTGGCTATACAGATAATGTACAGATTAGCACGGAGACCAACCAAAATGTTAATGCATAATAAAATGCTAAATACAAGCATATTTTCTCAACTCCACTATTATTACCACACAATCCACCTAAGTCAATCAATTATTGAACATACGTACTTGCACCAGGAGTGAGCAAGCCAGTTCAGACCCTCTAACTGGTAGTCTCTTAGCTCTAACGTTTCACTCCCTCCTATGTAGGGTGGTTGCTTTTTCAGAGCAACAAACTTTGGTCGCTGCTTCAACACCTATAAAGAAATATCAAGAGACAACTGTTATACTTATCAGAATTATTGAAGGTTCACAAGATATGTATCGGGTGGGAGACAAAGTAAGGCCCTTCCAATGCCCAAAATTAAGAACATCCACTGTAGTATTCTTATAAGTTTAGTCAATGAAAAAGGGACATGCATATGACAATAGGCTTTAGACGGGTGAAATATAATTGTATGTTAATTTAATTGTGTTTAGGGCTCCTGTACCCCATATGGTCTCATTGCACTGTAGAAGCAATACCAGTAACAGTAGATATATGGTAGATCGGATGGAAGAATTATAATATACCTAGATCAATACAATTATTATTACTGCTCATCCTTGAGTTCCAGAAGGCACATACAAGCTGAACAGCCTACCCAGCTTATCCATTTTACTTTTGAAATCGGCAACTTGAATGATTGCTCTATGTTCAACAGCGAAAACAGTCTCTTGGAGATTGGTCTCGAATTAATAATAATAAAAAGGGGACATAAAATGGTTTTTTGAAATTGCAGAATGAAAAAGGAATGAAATAGCACAAAAGTACAGCAAAAGAACAACAAATATAATTGAAAAATTCAGTGTTCAGCAAGCATCCCACACAGCTTTCTGAAAAAAGTAACTACAGCAGTGCTTCCAAGCTTTTCAGACCCACACCCCAATTTTTAGAATACCAAAGTTTCGTGAACCACCTAGTTTTAATCAACATGAGACAATTTACAGACCACATGTTTTCCACTGAAATGGGCACTACATTTGCACAAACATAGTTTTACTGATAAAACTATAATGCACATAAATGAAAATGTGTGGAAATCGGGGTTTGTTGACAATTTATCATGTGTACATCAACAAGTAAAGTGTCTTGATTTATTGTGATCCTATTAAAATCTTTGTTTCTATCACACTTCCAAATTACAAACAAATGTGCTTCCTTTTTGCATTCCTACCTCCTGAAAGCTTACAGTAAATTTAAAGGTATTTACTTTTTATTGTGTTACAAAAAATGGTATCCTATAGTCTTCTCACACTCCTGGTACCCCCTGCAAGATTGACACATAATTCACTGAATTTTTATTTCTCTGACAGCAAAGTGAGAGGAGTTTGTAAACTCCAATCCCCGTGTAGAAAAAACCTAAGCAGCAATTTATCAGAAGACATACCCAGATATTTGACCTCTGTTTTTAAAGGCACTGTAAACATAAAAAGATAAAAATAGAGTTTAAAGGCATCTTTATATATTGCTTGGGCTTTACCGCTCAACCAGTGGTTCGCGACCCACAGTTTGGGAAACGCTTAACAGAATATTGGCTTTTGCAATGTATGTTGGTATCTTCCCAAACAATAGAGGCTGAGCTCCTCAAAGGGGCAGCGTTGCTCAAGCACAAAACCATTTTTTCTTCACACAATAAGTCTTGGGCACAAAAGGGCTGTACAATCAAAAAATGTTAGTTCCAAACAAAGCACGTTGTCAATTCAGGTCACTCCGTTTGTTGTGATGGATTTTAAAATCATATGACTGTGAGAAGACTAGCGAAATTAACAAAGGAGGGAGGTAGAGTAATGAAGTGTAGTACAAAGCTTTATTTCGATATAGAAATATCTTAAAAGCACATAACAATAAAAATACAATTCATGTTGTTAATAAAAACACTTAATAAATAGTTAAAAAGACAAGTTAAAACAGTATTAAAACATTTACAGCTTTTAGTTAGATAAAAAAAGAAAAACAAGGGATTGCCTGAGAAAGGGTTCATCACATAGCTTTAAATCTGATCACCCACGCCCAGCTAAGAAATTTGGCTACCCCACACGCCAGTACTGTATTAGGGTTAGATTGTAAAATTCTTAGTGCTATGGGTGTATAGGAAAAAACTTTATTCACAACTGCTAAAAGAAGTGAAGTGAGAGGTCCTATCTGTCGTGTTTATGGACATTACCTCATGTGTGCGCACCCACGAGCCAGGTACTTTTTAATTCTTCACTAAAATCCCACCACTCACGTAAATATCCCTATCACTTGCACCACAATAGTCATCGATATCAGTGCTCCCGCGTAGTCTTAGGTCGCAGCACGCCGCATCCCGCTAGAGGGGTGCGAAGACCCCTATGATGAAGCATGACACCAAGGGGCCTTTTGGTGTGTGAGGGGTATTTTACAAAAATCTAAGTGCTCCCACACCCCTGTGGGTAACACTTCTCTGCTAGTAGGATTCCTCTTGTTTAGGTATGTGAAATGACTAGGCCAGTGTGGTCACAAACGCATAAAAAGTATCTGACTCAATTAAGAGGCGGAAAATTAGATGTATATAGAGGGAATAAAACAACTTGGAACAATGTGACAGGTATGAAATGATCAGGGCTACAGCACTACCGGATGCTTATTCAAGTGTTCAAGTAGAAGATAATGGGGCACAAATCGGTCAAGCGTGATGCTTGATCTGTGTCCACGGAGCTCATTAGGTCATCTACAAATGGGACCACCTCCATCTATGAAATAAGAAGAGGATTGAATCTGATTACACAGGGTTCAGACTGGCTTTATTTTCAAAAAATGCAGGTAGTTGTGAATTAATTTCTCTTTCAAGCATTTTGTTAGGGAAAGGTAAAGAGAAATGGGTTTGAAAATTGCTTAAAATGATTGGATAGAGTCTAGATTTTTAAAACTAAGTGTTTCCACTGTTGAGGTACAGTTGCAGGGGAACTGCATAAATCCATAAATAGATGAGACCTTGACTGGAAGACCTTGACTTGATACAGAAAGATAAATATTTAGGTTTACTCTTTTACACTTCTGTGAGCTAAACGCGTTCAGATAAATCATTTTCTTTTTTTGTTTGCATTCAGACACCTTGCTTTTGCATATCGCAAATAAACATACCTTTTTCAAATACGTAAGTAGTAATAAAAAGGTACCAATGATAGAGGGATGCAGGCAGCGAAAAAGAGAAGATGACTTCAAAGAGAACAAGGAAAAGGAAGTCTGTCAATCAATAAGGGGAATTATTTATGTATGTTTGCTGTTTCTCCCAGTGGAGGACAGATCTCTAAGGAAGATGGAAATTCCTGGAAACTCATTTCAGTTTGTTTTTTATCAATGCGCCCCAAATACAATGTATATCATATAGGGGGCTAGGATCGGCGCCAAGATGTACTCCAATTACCTTTTTCTGTTTGTCTAGGTCTTGAATTTTGGACAGCAAAAGGCTTGAGGAAAAAAAAGACCAAGATAGAGCTATTCAGTAACATACAAGTTTTTCATGCGTTTCTTATAGGTGTTTCGAAGTTTTGTTCATCAGCATACTGATCGGACATAGGAAAGATTATATATGTTGCTATTCCCTTGTTGCTACTTGTATACATTTTTCTATATACTTAGTCCATTATTTTTCTATTTGAAATAAAACAGTAGGTGTGGCATCAATTCAAACTGTTCATAGTCACACAGTCAAATATTGTACAGATAGATTCTTGTTTCTTTTTGCCTTGGTCTCATCAGTTGGTAACATATTGAACCTTGCACCCGTAAACCATCTCTTTACTTTATTTTCTTCATTGTACTCAAATATTTCATCATTATCAGAGAATCTTCTGACACTCTAATGCATTGGACAGTTTGGCTGTTTAAAGCTTTCATTTCCTTTCTTACGTTCTCGGTTCAGCACAAGCTATATCCAGTTGCTGTTTTACCCTGAGCCGGCTGATTTATTTCTATTGACGTGAAAGGAAGAATGTCCACATCTAGAAGTCCAGTTTCATGCTCAATCGGTTTTGTCAAACACAAGATGATGATGGTCGGAGCGCTGCAACTTTTCATACATTCACCCCAGTCACAGATCTGGCTAGAATCCATCAACGTTAGTTAGCTCACTTTGCCATCCCAGTTCAGCCCCACCTATATGCAAATCCGTCTTGACACTGGGTCTCATGGAAACAGTCCAGCCTTAACTGCCAACCCAGGTCCTCCCTGGACCAGAAACAAGCATGTGTCACCCTGAGTGGGACGGGTATGCCCAGACGTGGGTCTTGTGCTCTCCCTGCCACTGGAGTCAAGCTATCCTGGCTGATTTAGAGTGAAACCCTGAAACCGGTCCTAGGATGGTTACCATCTGATCACACAACAGAACTCATAAATTGCCTTTAGAATTCTGAAATTGTTTTTTCCAAAATACTAAAAGTCTTGTAGGGCCTTGCTTAAGTCCCATTAGAACTTTAGAAAAATAAAAGTCTCTATGGTCAGGGTAGAGTGTTAGAACTGTCAGGTTAGAATGTCTTAACAGAATCCAGCTATTAGTGAGGATGACACCATGGACCTGGTTGTTGAGGAGCTCGACCTCACACCTTACTTACACTTGTCCTTCAAGGAATTGAGGTCCTTATGCAAAGTTAAAAAGATAATCATGGGCCTGCATCCAACCAAAAAAGGGCTCAAAGAGCTCCTGGCTGAGTATGCGAAAGGCCACCCCTCTGAACAGGGTAACACACAGTCAGAGGAAGAGGAGGAGGAGGATGATGATGGTAATCCTCCCCCCATCTCAAGGGAAGTGAGGGTCTCCATACACTTAACTCCAAGAGTCAGCTTCAGGGAGCATAGGAACCACACAGGTGGGCTAGTCCCCAGAGTACACATTGGGGAGAACCCCAATGAAGAGAACAACTTCTTAGCAAAGTTGGCCAAGAGATCAGGTCTAGAGTCTAGACTCCTGGTTCTGGAAAAATAAAGGAAAGAGATGGGTTTAGCACCTATCTCTGGTGGCAGCAATACCAATAACCAGAATAGAGAGCAATCCTATGATCCTAAAATCCCCAAAGGGATTGTCCCTAAATTTGAGGAAGGTGATGATATCACCAAGTGGTTCACAGCCTTTGAGAGGGCTTGTGATATGAGAAAATTAAAGAAACCTCTCTGGGGGGCAATCATGTGGGAACTGTTCTCTGGTAACTTCAGAGACAGGCTTCTGACCCTCTCTGGGCCAGATGCAGTGTCCTATGACCTCATGAAGAAAACTCTGATTGAGGGATTTGGACTAACTACTGAGGAGTACAGAATTAGGTTCAGGGGGGCTCACAAACCCCAGACCCAATCCTGGATAGATTTTGTAGACTACTCAGTAAAGAAGCTGGATGGTTGGGTAACTGGACACAATGTGCATGATTTTTCTGGACTTTACAATTTGTTTATGTAGGAACACATGTTTAGTAATTGCACAAATGAAAAGCTGCATCAGCATTTGGTAGACCTAGGTCTAATTTCTCCCCAAGAATTGGGAAAGAAGGCAGACCATTGGGTCAAGACTAGGGTGACCAGGACAACCACTGGGGGTGACCAAAAGAAGGTTGTTACAAAACCTCCCCAGGGGAAAGGTGGTAAGAATCACCAAGATAAAAAGTCTGAGCCTTCCGAAGGGCCCCAAAGACCTGTACAGGTGGGTGGGTCCCAAACTACTCCCTATGTGCCTCAGCACTATCGGGGGAAGAACTTTGATCCCGCCAAGGCCTATTGTACTGAAAGAAGTTGGGACATTTAACTGTAGCCAAAAACTGCCCCAACAACAAAGCCCCTAAGGCACCCAGTACAGCTACTCCTGAGGCAGCAAGTCTACAAATGGGATCAGAGGAGTGCCCAGAGCAAATCTGGGAATACACTCAAGCAAGTCTAGTCTCCTTGGGGGAAGTGGAGTGTGCCAATGTAGCTGTGTGGCCACCCAACTTGAAAAAGTATTTGCAATACCCCTACATTAATGGAACTAGGATAAAATCCCTGAGGGATACAGGCGCCAGTGTGACAATGGTGAGCGATATACTGGTTTCCACAGAGCAATACTTGATTGGGAAAACTTACCCAGTCACCAATGCTGACAGTAATACCACTAATCATCCTATGGCTATGGTGGCATTAAGTTGGGGGGAGGCTACTGGCCTGAAACTGGTAGTGGTCTCTCCGAAGTTGCTACCCGACTGTCTGCTTGGAAATGACCTGGAAACCTCAGCCTGGGCTGAGGTTGAGCAAGTAACCCATGCAGCCATGCTGGGTATCCCTAGACTGATGTGTGTGCAAACCTGAGCACAGAGCAAAAAGAAGTGTAAACAAGTAGGTTTGGAGCCTGAAAGTATGGCCCAACCAATCAAGAGAAAAAGCAAGAAGACTGGGGGACCAGCTTCTACACAGCAAAACCTTCAAGACCCCTCTCCTCGGGGAGAGGACTTGGAAACCCTAGAGGGAACTGAGCACATGGAGCTTGAGCCTTACCAGGTTGAACTAATGGGCCCAGGTGGGACCCAATAGGGAAGAGCTGTGCCAGGGTCAGCAAGACTGTCCCACTCATGAAAGCCTGAAGCAGCAAGCTGTTTCAGAAGCACAGGGAGTTGTCAGTGGTACCCACAGAGCTTATTGGGAAGAGGGATTACTGTATGCTGAGGCAAGAGACCCCACTCCTGGAACCACCAGGAGAGTGGTAGTGCCACAGAAGTACAGGGAGTTCCTCCTAACTTTAGCTCATGACATCCCCCTAGCTGGTCATCTGGGGCAAACCAAAACTTTGGAAAGGCTAGTGAGTCACTTCTACTGGCCCCAGATGCACCAAAAGGTGAAGGAGTTTGTGACCACCTGTGTTACCTGTCAGGCCAGTGGCAAGACAGGTGGCCACCCAAAGGCCCCCCTGATACCACTATCAGTGGTGGGGTCCCCTTTGAAAGGGTAGTTTTGGACATTGTGGGTCCACTGGAACCTCCCACAGCCTCAGGGAACAAATCCATTCTAGTAGTAGTGAATCATGCTACTAGATACTCTCAAGCAATTCCCCTTAGGGTTACTACAGCTCCTGCAGTAGCCAATGCCCTCCTGGATGTCTTTACCAGGGTAGGGTTTCCTACGGAGATGGTTTCAGACAAAGGTTCCAACTTCATGTCTGCTTAATGAAGCACATCTGGAAGGAGTGTGATGTGCAGCAGAAGTTCACTACCCCATACCATCCCCAGACCAATGGCCGTGTTGAAAGATTCAACAAGACCTTGAAAGGTATGATTATGGGACTCCCAGAAAAACTCAATAGGAGATGGGATGTCCTGTTGCCATGCCTGCTTTTTGCTTATAGGGAAGTGCCACAATAGGGAGTAGGGTTTTCCCCCTTTGAACTTCTGTTTGGTCATCCTGCAAGGGGACCACTTTGTCTTGTGAAAGAGGGTTGGGAGAGGCCTCTCCAAGAACCCGAGCAAGACATTGTGGACTATGAGCTTGGCCTAAGGTCCAGAATGGCTGAGTATATGGAAAAGGCCTCCAAGAACCTTGAAGCCAGCCAGGAGCTTTAGAAGCACTGGTATGACCAAAACGCTGCACCGGTTGAATTTCAAATTGGGTAACAGGTGTGGGTTTTGGAGCCAGTGGCACCAAAGGCTCTCCAAGACAGATGGTGTGGCCCTTACCCTGTCCTCGAGAAAAAGAGTGAGGTCACTTACCTAGTGGACCTGGGCACAAGCCGGACACCCAAAAGGGTTGTCCATGTAAACCGCCTTAAACTCTATAATGACAGGGCTGACATCACCATGCTGATGGTGACTGATGAGGAACAGGAAGCAGAGAGTGAACCTCTCCCTGATCTCCTCTCTTGCAGCCCAAAAGATGAGTCAGTGGATGGAGTAGTCTTTTCAGACACCCTCTCTGCCCAACAGCAGACTGACTGCAAGCAAGTCTTGCAACAGTATGCTAGTCTCTTATCCCTGACCACTGGTCTGACCAACTGGTGTACCCATGATGTGGACACTGGTGACAGTAACCCTGTCAAGAACAAAATCTATCAACAATCAGAACAAGTCAAGGAAAGCATCAAAGCTGAAGTTAGCAAGATGCTGGCGTTGGGGGTTATTGAACCCTCTGAGAGCCCCTGGGCCAGCCCAGTGGTTCTGGTCCTCAAACCTCATCCACAGGGTGGAAAAAGAGAGATGAGGTTCTATGTGGACTATAGAGGGCTCAACTCTGTCACCAAGACAGATGCTCACCCCACTCCAAGAGCAGGTGAGTGTATAGACAAATTGGGGGCAGCCAAATTTCTCCGTACCTTTGACTTAACTGCAGGGTACTGGCAGATTGGCATGGCTCAGGAGCAAAAGAGAAAACAGCATTCTCCACACCTGATGGGCACTATCATTTTACTGTAATGCCTTTTGGGTTAAAGAATGCCTCTGCCACCTTCCAGAGGTTGGTGAACCAAGTCCTGACTGGGTTGGAGTCCTAGTGCAGCTTATCTTGATGATAGTGCGGTCTTTAGCTCCACCTGACAAGATCACCTGATCCACCTTGGGAAGGTTTTACAAGCCCTGCACTCTGCAGGACTGACTATCAAGGCATCCAAATGCCAGATAGGGCAGGGTACTGTGGTGTACTTGGGCCACCTTGTGGGTGGAGGCCAGGTACAACCATTACAGCCCAAGATCCAGAGCATCATGGACTGGACAGCTCCAACAACCCAGACCCAAGTCAGGGCATTCCTTGGCTTGACTGGGTACTACAGGAGGTTTGTGAAGGGATATGGGTCCATTGTAAATCCCCTCACAGAACTCACCTCCAAGAAAATGCCCAAGAAAGTGAACTGGACTGTTAGCTGCCAAAAGGCTTTTGACACCCTGAAAGAAGCAACATACTCCGCACCAATTCTAAAAGCACCAGATTATTCCACGCAATTACTAGTGAGACTGATGCCTCTGAGCTAGGGATAGGAGCGGCCCTATCCCAGATCAATGAAGAAGGCCAAGACCAACCTGTTGCTTTTATAAGCAGGACTCTACCCCCGAGAGAGCAGCGTTGGAGTGCCACTGAGAAGGAGGCCTTTCCTGTGGTTTGGTCCCTGAAGAAGCTGAGGCCCTACTTGTTTGGGACTCACTTCCTGGTTCAAACTGACCACAGACCTCTCAGATGGCTAATGCAAATGAAAGGGGAAAATCCAAAACTACTAAGATGGTCCATCTCCCTACAGGGAATGGACTTTGAAATGGAACACCAACATCAGTCGTTGTATCAATCGGTTGATACAACGACCGAGAGCTGAAGGGAGACTCACATGAGGGGGTTTTCCAGACGTTTTTAACTTGACCTTACAGCTGATAGGAGACACGGTGGCTGATTAAGGTCCTTGTGAATGGTGTGTCCAACTTTGATGCAGGGGCGAAAAATATTTTGGCCCTGAAGAAATTGCCTAAAAAGTTCCAGGCAATGAAACATGTTGGATTATGGTAAGGGTATGCATATTTAGCAGCCAGCCTAGCTTTATAATTAGATAGGTTGCACGCAATGAAAGAATAAAAGTGCAAGTAGCGTGTACACCTATTGATCTTATTGTACACTATTTAAATATTACTTTTCACTCTTTTCATTGCACTTATTGTTCTGTTGGACACATTTCTTTTTGACTTAATGACCGCCAATGATGATAACAGGGCTTATCTGGTGAGTACCTATCAGGTATCCCGATGGTGGTTCGCCCGTGAGGGGTCATTTTGCCTATGCACATTTTTTTCACTCACAATGTGAATGTTATTGGACGTATTGTAACTTTAGGTATACGCCAGTTTCTCTGTGCATCCACACGGACTGTTATTATTGGGATGGAGATTTTGTTTTATTAAATGGGCAAATTAACGTGATACGCTCTACCCCAAACATATAAAAGATAGGGGAGAAAATTTCAAAATGAAAACCCGCTGTACATGTTCGAACTCGAATTCAGCTGCCTTAAAGAACCGAGTCATGTTGTGCTAATGAGCCATCTTAGTTAGCCATGTGCTTGCCACGTGCTTTCTCCCTCTTCCAGAGCCTTGCACATGCTTAGAAAGGTATAGCTATTAGAATGCTCCTGCTCCTAGTATAGCACAGTCAGGCTATTCTTGCTGATTTAAGGAGAAATATCGCACCTCTCACTTTGTTGAGCAAGCAAATTTTGTATAGCCATATTAGTCCGTAAGCATGCTTACATGTGCCAGGACCTCCCCTTGGTTTTATGCTGACTAATGTAACCTATGCATATATAAGGCCCCTGTTCTCTGTACTCCTTAGACTGGCTCCTACAGTGGCCTGAGGGTTCCGTATGATGCAGTCTCCCTCATCTGAGGTTAATAAAAAATTTATTTTTATATTACAGCTTCTGTGCCAATCTTTTCTTTGTTGGTTTAAAAGGACCAGGTGTATCAGTGAACCACTTCTGAGGTTTATATTTCTTCAGCTCTATCCCTCAGAGTTTTAGAAGAAAAGGTCCGACCAATCTTGCATTGTCTTACCTCATGAGACGGGTGGAGGTAGTAAATACAGTCTACAAGGGGATCATCCACAACGACTCTCTTCCTGCCATAGGTCTTAAATGGGCGAAAGAGGGCTTTCTTATCTGACATGTTGAAAGATCAATCTTCAGGAAAATTACAGAAAGAATTTGAATAGAACTCAGGGAGACTCCATTCACACACGACGTCTGGTGATAATCTGAGGGAAACTGCCTCTGCTAGGAGAGTTCTAGGGGGTGCTAGCAGCTGATTGGCTGCATTCAAAATGTAGTCCTTTTTTAAAAGGACTAAATGTCCTTTAAAAAAAGGGCATTTAGTCTATGTAAAACATGACTCAGAGCCATTCTAGCCTATGGCATTATTCAAATTCTGCTTGATTATGTTACCATGGGACTTCAATCTCGACGACACGGAATGATTCAGGCATGTGAATCTATGAAAGATACCCCAATACTGGACAATAGAGACATTTCTCAAAACTAGGCACACAGGGGTGTCAGAGTGGCGTGCCTCGCATGGAGCTGCACTGTTCTCCGACCACAATGCACTGCAAACCTCAAACTTTGCCTAAAATAGTGCATTGTCCTTGCATTTGTGTGACAAGCGTCTGGAATCTACACGGATCCACAAAATTCTGGCCACCCAGTTTCCCCCCACTTACCCCAGTGAAAACACAATCTCACTTGTGTGGCTGGGCCTCGTGTCCATGAAAAGCACACATCAAACCAAAGTCAATGAAGGGCCCAAGGAGCAACTCTCATTGACCCTGGTTTGATTTGTGCGTTTCAGGGGCACTAGGCACAGCCACATATGGGAGGCCCAAGCCTTAAAACATTTTGGGTCTTCCTCTTGTCCAAGATACAAGAGCAGGTCCAGTCCTTCAGCCCTCTTCTCAGGTCTCATACAGCAGGTTCAGTCTTCTTCTGATATTCTGCAGGATAGGTAATGTTCTCAGGAGGGTACAGGGGATGCCACATTTATGCCTGGCACCAGCTTGTGTACGGGAGTGATTCCTGACTTCTCCCTACCAAGGGGGTAAATGTTTCCAGGGCTTACCTTACACAATTTTGCAGCATTTCCTGTGTGCCCTACTACAACACAAAAGAGGAGGCCTGTCCATGTGTCATCTGACATTTCCTTATGACAGGTTAGGCCCCTTTTAAGGAAACTAGTTTACTGGGCACTGCCAAAATGGTCCCCCTGTCACAGTAATGCAAATGCTACTTACCAGTATGCATCTGTTCTTGGCATGTAGGGCTGCTGACATTCATATCTGTGCATAGATCGCCGCCTAGTGTTGGGTCCGGATGATTGCACATTGTTGTCCTGGAAGAGTCTTCGAAGTATCACGAGATAGGTGGCTCCTCCCCTGGACTACAGTGCGCATGGGCATCGACTCCATCCCCAGATTGTTTTTAGCCATTGTGGCCGAGATGGAGTGAACTTTGTGAATGATGACCATGCCATGAAATGATATGTAAACACTGCAGCTGCTACAGGCGCCGGGGAGGAGGGCGGGCGATATGAATGTCAGCAGCCCTACATGCCAAGAACAGATGCATACTGGTAAGTAGCATTTGCAGTTCGAGGCATGTGGGCTGCTGAATTCATATCTGTGCATAGAATACATAGCAGTCCCTCCATTAGCGGCGGCCGCCCGTGCCAGCTGCAGCAGTTTGGAAAAGTGTCTTGAGAACAGCCTTCCCTACAGCTGCCTGCTGTTTAGAGTGCACGTCTACACAGTAATGTTTAGTAAATGTATGTGTGGTAGACCATGTGGCTGCTCTACATATGTCCTCTAAGGGAATGTTTCCAAGGAAGGCCATAGAGGCCCCCAACTTTCTGGTGGAGTGGGCTCTCGGTGGAATTGTAAGAGTGCGTTTAGCTTTCGCATAACAGATCTGAATACATTTCACGATCCACCTAGCAATACCAGCCTTGGAAATAGCGTTACCTTTGTGGTGTGACGCAAAGGCAACAAAAAGCTGCTTAGTCTTTCTAAAATCCTTGGTCCTATCAATGTAATACATTAGGGCCCTTTTAACGTCAAGGGTGTGGAGCATCCGCTCCGCCAGTGACTCAGGATTTTGAAAAAACACCGGCAACTCAATTGTTTGGTTTATGTGGAACTGAGACACAACCTTGGGTAGAAATTTAGGGTTAGTGCGGAGCACTACCCTGTTAGCATGAACCTGGAAGAATGGCTCTTGGATTGTGAGGGCCTGCAGCTCACTAACCCTCCATAGCGATGTAATTGCTAATAAGAAAGCCACTTTCCAAGTCAAGAACTGAAGTTCGCAAGAATGTAGTGGCTCAAAGGGAGGACCCATCAGTCTGTGTGAAGGATGCAGGGGAATGTGAAAGTATGCATCCTTGAGATCCAGAGTCGCCAGGAAGTCCCCTTGCCGAAGCAGTGGGAGAACCTGCTGCAGCGTGAGCATATGGAAATGTTCTAACCGTATTGGATAAGAGATCTGACCCACCTGTCCGTGGTGATGGACTTCCACACGGGCAGGAACTGCTGGAGTCTCCCCCCGACCGGTGTTGCGTGGTCGGGGGGCAGTGACAAGGCGTCACTGTTTGCTGGCGGTGGAGGACCTGGAGCTGTTATTTCCACGTCCTCTGCCTTTGACGTTGTTGCCACAGTATCCACCCCGACCCTTGTTGGTATATGAGGATTGGGTGTTACTCTTATAGAATTGCGTGGATTGTGACGCTTGACCCCTTGAGGTGCCTCTGTTATTGGAGCGGCGAAAGGAACCACCCCGAAACTGCTGGGACTGCAGGGCACCCATAGATTTAGCAGTGTCAGTGTCTTTTTTCATTTTTTCGAGGGTGGCATCCACTTCTGGGCCAAACAGGTGGTCTGGATTGACAGTTTGGTTTAGGATGCTAGTTTGAATGTCTGGTTTAAAGCCTGATATTCTGAGCCATGCATGTCGGCGCAGTAGAACGCTAGTGTTTATTGCTCGTGAGGCGGCATCAGCCACATCTAGAGCACACTTAATTGAGGCATTGGTGATAAGCTTCCCCTCCTGAATCAACATCTGAGCTGCCTCCTTTTACTGATCTGGTAAGTGCTGTAGAAGGGTCTCTAGAGTGTCATAGTGTGCCCTGTCGTAGCGTGCAAGTAGCGCCTGCGTGTTGGATATGCGCCACATATTGGCTGCCTGCGCAGCAATACGTTTCCCCGAAGCCTCAAACACTTTTGATTCCTTGTCTGGGGGAGGAGCATCACCCGTAGTCTGTGAGTTGGCTCGTTTGCGTGCGTTGGAGACAACCAAAGAGTCTAGTGACAACTGTCCTTTGATATACGTTGGATCAGTGGGCGCTGCCTTGTACTCCTTGTCAATACGAGGAATAATGACTCTTGCCCGGGTGGGCTCCTTGAAAACCTCTGGCGCATGTTTTAACACTCCTTTGAGCATTGGCAATGTCTTAACAGTTTTTTCAGCCACTGAAAAGGTGTCAAAAAGAAAATCGACGTCCACTGGGTCTGCATGGAGGTCGACGTCATGATTGGCTGCAGCTCTTTCAATTAGAGCGTTGAAGGCCGCAGAGTCTTCTGTTGGGGAAGTCTTTGCAGCAAAAAGCTGCGGCTCCTATCCCGAATGAGGGTCCCCAGGGTCGCCCCCGGCAGACCATGGCTCAGTGACATCCTCTAGGTCTGAGTAAACTGGATAAGCATACTCATCCTCATCATCTCCATCACCCTCCCCAACATTAGAATGAGCGGGTGAGAGTTCCTGACTTTGTGGAGATGCAGGCTCCATAGGGGCAGATGCACCCGCAGAGTCCAACTTCTTTTTAAGTGGGATGCGGAATTGCTCCAACGCCGGCTCCGGGGTGATCTTCCGTTTAAGGAGAGAGAGCTTGCCTGTGTTGGCGTCGATGATCACCTCTCGACGCTCCTCCTCCGCCAGTGGTTGGTGGCGCGGGTTTGGAACCACCAACGATGCCTTTGGCTTCGAAGTCAACTTTAAGGGCACTCCGGCCTCAGGTTTCGCAGTGAAAGCCTTCGGCGCCGTCTTCGGCTGCAACGTGAAGAGAATCAGCGCCTTCGCCGGTTTCTGTAGAGGCTTGGGCGGCACAGTGTTCTTTGGCTCGACCGCCGCGGCCCCCTCCCGAATACGCTGAAGGGACTCCGTGACCTTCTTGGTGAACGAGGCGGAGGGACGGACCGGCTCGAGAGAGTCTTCCGAAGCCGGGTTCGAGTCGGCAACCAAGGCTGGAGTCTTCGGAGCCGACGCAGCTCCCCCCTTTGCCTTGTCAAGTGGAAGCGGTGCAGCCAGAGACTTGGGGTCGTCCTGCCGCTTCTTTGGGGCCTTCTTATGGTCATCAACCTTCTTGGTGTCGACGCGACTCTTCAGAGCGTCGACCAACTTCGGCGCCGACGCAGCCGCGTCGGGCGTCTTCGCCTTCGGCTTCGACACCGTAGTCTTCGGATCGGCCATTTTGGCGTGGCTCTTGAGCTCGACGGCCATCTTGGATTTCTTCGGCGCCGAGGCCTCCGAAGTCTTCGATCCAACCAGTGCATCTTGCGCTTTCGGTTTCGATACGGGTGGCGTCGACACCGATGGTTTCACTTTCGGTTTCTGCACCGGGAGTGGTGCCGCACCAATGTCCGTGGCCGGGCCGGAAGGCGGAGCCGTGGGACGGGTATCGAGGTCTTGGGTAAGGCCCGAAGGCGATCCCTCGACCTGGGCCTCATAATGGCGGATGGCCCCGGAGACAGTCTGAGGAAGCTCCTCCTCCGAGCTATCCTCTACGGTGGCAATGGCCCCGTCATCGTCCCCTACCTCCTCGACGACTTCCTCGAACTCCTCGTCTTCCGCGTCGTAGTTTTCCTCGACCTCCGACGCCGGGTCAGAGTCCGAGACATTCTGGATGGTGTCGTCGTCAACATCCTCCTCGAAGATGTTCGCCGGAGGGGGTGCCGAACTCTGGGCCTGCAGTCTTGCGGCCCGGCGTAGCTTGAGAGTCTTCTTCGACCGGAACTTGGAGCAGGCCATACACTTGGCCTCGTCGTGGTCCGGTGACAAGCACTTATTGCACACTGGGTGCACGTCGATGTGCGGGTACTTTGAGGCACACACTGGGCACCTCTTAAATGGACTTCGTTCCATGATGAAGTAGTCTGGAGCGTCGTGTAGGCCCGTCCGCGCCGAAAGCACGCGGAAGGGCAGCAATGGTTCGGAGCCGATGATCAAACAAACCCGAACGATAGACAATACCGACGCGAGTCCTAAAGACCTTTTGGTCTCAAGTAAAGAAAATTAAACAACTATCGATTCCGACAGAGGGAACCGAAACACATCCGAACCCAATGGCGGAAAAAAACAATCTGGGGATGGAGTCGATGCCCATGCGCACTGTAGTCCAGGGGAGGAGCCACCTATCTCGTGATACTTCGAAGACTCTTCCAGGACAACAATGTGCAATCATCCGGACCCAACACTAGGCGGCGATCTATGCACAGATATGAATTCAGCAGACCACATGCCTCGAACCTAAAAACACCTCCCACACTCAAGGCTTTATCTTTGCTCTGGGAGCAGTTTTCACACCTCATTCAGAGCTGGAGCACTCAGAGGGCTGCAGCTGGAGACCAAAGCAATTGAGCCTCCAGATTCTTTTAGGCAGGTAGAAGGTAACTTTCAAAGAGTACCCTTTTCTTAATATTTAAGACAAATATTTAATTTAAAAAAAATCCAACTTCACCAGTGAACTGGGCTTTTAATAAATATTACAAGAAGTCCTAGAATGGCATTTCTAGGTGTTTCCTAGATAAAGATAATATTATTAATTTTAACAGTGCATCCCAGTGTTTTTCTAAACAACAGCCAGCCTTGCTACAGTGAAAGCAGCTTTGAGGTGCTCCTTTTAAATAACTTGGCGCATGGACTATAAGGCCTACTTAGGGGTGGCTTATCAATATTTGAGGGAAGATTTAGAATTGTCACAAGGGTCCATTTTGTCAAGTCAAACTTGCAGTTTAAAAACTGCTTCCATCAGGCTACAATGGGAAGCTTGAAACCATGTTTGCACTGCCACTGGAGCGGATGGCACAATACATGTTTAAGTCCACTGGTGGCATTTAATTTGCAGGCCAAAGGAACACCTCGTACCATATACTAAGGACTTCTGGGTAAGTTAAATATGCCAATTAGGATTGTCAATTTGACCATATTAAAAGGTGGAGCACAGGTACTTTACTTATAGATAGTAGGGGTAAAGTGCAAAGAGTTCTACGCCCAACTAAAACAGATAGTTATAAGTCTGTAGGTACACTATGGAAAAGATCAGCATTTCCTACAGTGTTTCAATCAATGAAAATCCATTACGATAAATATGATTAGAAATCCCATGTGCTTTGAAAATGACATCTAGTATCCCTTCACTTTAATGCAGGACAAGGTACATCTTAAATCTAGAGGAACTGCTACTGAGACTTGGCCCATAAGTCTCATGTATCCCCCATTTGTTAAATATGAAGGGCAACTTTAGGTTGTCTGGCCCCCATCAGGGCATGCATGTTTGCGCTTGCTGAAGTAGTCTCTCAAGTCACTTATATTTCCCAGTAGAAGTTCCAACTCAAAGGCTCAGTGATGACGGAATGCTGTGTGCAGCAACTGCAGTGAATCCTTCTAATGGATTTAATCTACCACCACCTTGTTTTTTATATTGTACAAGGAGGTCACATTCTCCGATCAAATACTGATGGCAAAAGTTTCCTGTTGGGGCTAAAGCACTAAAGATGTTGCCCTCAAATTCAAAGCAATGATGGGAATATGCTTTTCTTGGTTTAATCTCTCTCTGATTTCAAGATCTTCCAAAAGCTCCCCATAATCTACCAGGGAAGCATCTGTGATTAGCACAAGAGCAATTCTAGATAACAAAATGAAAGTCCTTGGACTTATTGGCTACAGATATCCCCTAATATAATGAAGACCAAAGAGACAATGTGATTAGTACGAATAATAGTTACTTACCTGTAATCTGTGGTTCTCCAGTATTGGTGTCTTTCATAGATTCACATGCCTGAATCATTCCCCGTCGTCGGAGTGGGAGTCCCACGGTACATAAAAAAGCAATAATATGCCATAATAAAATATAAAAAACCTAATAATAACCAACCAGGAAGTAAAGTAGCCCAAGGTACAGGAGAAAAAACTTCCACACTCATGACTATCCTATTCATTTTGTATAGTCCAAACTGCAGCCAATCAGGCGACAGCACCCATCAGAAAGTTCTACCCAGAGGCTCAGGATCTCAGATTTTCTCGCACAGGAGTGATGGTAAACCGATCTAGCCTATGAGCCTCTGAGCGGAGGTGGGCGGGTTGCATGTGAATCTATTAGTGAAGTAGTGTGGCTCACTGGTTAGAGGCGGCAGACCCGAGAGCAGAGGACGGCCCGGGACCAGGGTTCGATTCCCGACGCGGCAGGTTTCTGGACCAGGGTCAGCGGCCTTGATAATTCTCTCGCCTCGGTGCCCACTCTGATCAGCGATCACACTCGGCAACTCTGGGCATTAGCTTGCCTCATCTTCAATAACGGCCCCACCAGACCGCCGGGGATGCCTGGTCTCACCCTGGAGATACCCATTAAGGGACCATCTCTCAGGGAAGCCAGGAAGGGTTTCGCAGCGGTCGAAGCTCGGAGGTACCACTTCGGGAGTGATTCCAGCGCTATATAAGCACACAATTAATTAATCAATTAATTAATTATGAAAGACACCAATACTGGTGAACCGCAAATTACAGGTAAGTAACTATTGTTCTTCTCCAGTATGGGGGTGTCTTTCATAGATTCACATGCCTGAATCGGAGTAAATAGCAGTATACACCCATGCTTGGAAGACGCCATTTGTAGCATCAGTTTGTACATATGAAAACCACATAATCATGCAATAAATGACTCATTTCTAAGCATGAAAATTTGCAGTTACATGAGAACGTACATAATAACCAGCATGAATAGGCGTCTGAAAAGCAGTAAGAGGAGGAGGGAAACAGAGGCTCACCTTATCTGAAAAGATTACGCAGAACTGTTTGACCCACTGAAGCATCCGTCCTGCTGGCTGCATCCAAACAATAGTGCTTGGTGAAAGTATGCCTGCTGGCCGAGGTTGCTGATCTGCAGATGTGCTGAAGAGGTACCCCAGCGAAAAGAGCAGTCGAGGAAGACATGGCTCTCATAGAGTGAGCCCTTGGAGCTGCCTGCAAAGGTCTTCCTGCTTGTGTATGGCAAAAGTCAATAGCTGCAGAGATCCATCTTGGTATTGTTTGTTTAGACAATGCATGACCTTGACAAATCTTTCCATAGGCGACAAACAATTGATCAGATTTGCGTATTGTAGAGGTCCTTTGTAAATAGAACTGTAAACACTTCTTGATGTCTAGTGTATGCAATGGCCTTTTCGCAGGGGATTGTGGGTTAGGAAAAAATGTCCTTAAGATGACTGGCTCCTGTGCGGAGCACTACTGAATCGGATGTGAACTGCAAGAAAGGTGGATGGACCGTGAGAGCCTGGACATCACTGACTCTTCTAGATGAAGTTAAAACCAACAAAAGCGATACTTTCCATGTAAGAAATGTTAAATCCACTCTGTGAAGTGGTTCAAAAGGGTGGCGCATGAGTTGCGCTAACACTACATTGAGATGCCACGATGGCGGTGGCCGACATACCGGAGGAAACATTCTGAAAAGTCCTTTAGAGAATTGCTGTATAATTCTTGAAGAGTAAAGTGAAGTGGACCCATCCTGGAGATACCTTGAAATGGCTGCTAGGAAAACTTTTAGAGTTGCGTGAGATAATCCCGATTTTGCCAGATGTAAGAAAAAAGGCAATATCTGATCTGGCCTTGCCTGAAAAGGATGAATCCCAGCCGAGTGACACCAGATACAGAATCTCTTCCATTTAAGTCTGTATATTTTTATCATAGCAGGTGCTCTTGCTTTGGCTAGTACCTCCTTGCAATCTGCAGGAAAATTCACATGGGCGAATTCAAGGTACTCAGGCGTCAAGCTGCTAAATTCAGAGATGTCGGGTCCGGATGGTAAATCTGACCATTCTGGATGGAGAGGAGATCCGGTATTGGGCGAAACTGGATTGGTTCGCTCTCCGATAGGAGAAGGAGCTCGGTGAACCAGTATTGGCGAGGCCACCTTGGGGGCAATGAGAATCAGGCGATACGGTTCTTTCTTCATCTTCCGGAGAACTCTGGGAACCAACGGTATCGGAGGAAAGGTGTAAGCGTATATTTGAGACCAGCTGATCGAAAACGCATTCCCCTGAGAGTCCTTGTGGGGATGCCAGCTTGCAAAGAACAGGCATTTGCTGTTCTTCTTGGTCGCAAAGAGGTCTAGATCTGGATGACCCCACTGTTGAAAAATCCGATCCACTGTTGGTTGATGAAGCTCCCATACGTGGGTGGACACCGTTGTCCTGCTGAGAGTGTCTGCAAGAACGTTTGCCATTCCCGGTACATGGACCGCCACAAGATTGATTGTGTCGTATTGCCCATGCCCATATATCTTGGACAGAAGAGCTGATCTCGTTCCTCCCCGTTTGTTCAAATAGTGCATGCTTGTAGTATTGTCTGTGCAAACCAATACTGTGGCCCCTTGAATGATTGCGCGAAAGGACTTGACGGCTAGGAAGATGGCTCATAGCTCCAACAGATTGATGTGCCAGACCTTCTGTTGAGGACTCCATCTCACGCTGACCCTCAGCCCTTGAAAATGTGCTCCCCAACCTTCAAGGGATGAGTCCGTGATGATTGTGAAGTTTGGAGCATCTTGGAGGAACGCGCAAACCAGTTGTAAATTTCTCCTTTGAATCCACCAGATCAGAGCACCTCGGATGCGAGGGGTGATCCAGATGAGGTCTTCGAATGAGCCTGAGACCTGCAGCCATTGCAGGTTGAGTTCTTCTTGAAGAGGCCTCATCCTGAGACGGCAATTCGGTATCAAAGGAATGCAGGAAGAAACCATTCCCAGAAAAGACTTGAACTGTCGTACTGAAACTGACTTTCTTGAGATTAACATCCGAGCCATGTCCTGTATTTTTTCTGGTCTCTTTTCCGATACGAACGCTCGGACCAGCTGTGTGTCCAAGGTTGCTCCCAGGAAAGCTTGTCTTTGCGACTGTTCTAGCTGTGACTTGCTGTAATTGATGGAGACCCAGGGACTGGAAGAGAGACAGACACCGTTGGATATGGTTGTCTGTGTTTGCGTAAGAACTCGCCTAGATAAGGCAGTCATCTAAGTAGGGAAATATTTGTATTCCCTCCAGCCGGAGGTGTGTTGCTACCGGAGCCAGGACCTTTGTAAACACCCTGGGTGCCGAACGCAGCCCAAAGGGGAGAACCTTGAACTGAAAATCCCTGCCAGCCACCCTGAATCGCAGGATCTTCCTGTGAAGAGATAAAATGGGGATGTGGAAATACGCATCTTGGTGATCCAAGGTGGCCATGCATTCTCTCGCCAAAAGAAGATGCAGTATTTCTTGGAGTGATAGCACCTGGAACGTTAGTTTTCTCAAGTACTTGTTGAGGGCATGGAAATTCAGAATAAGACGCCATTCCACAGACTTTTTCTTCATTAGAAAGAATCTGGGGTAGAATCCTGCTCCTCTCTGTACCTGAGGAACTTTTTCGATTGTTCCTTTTTTAACATCAAATTGATCTGGGAAAACAACTCTTTGAGATGAGTTGTAGGTGGGCCCCTTGGGGGACGTTTGGAGGAAACTTTTCGAATTTGAGGGCATGGCCCTTGGCCACAATGTCCAAGACCCACCTGTCGGACGTTATTGAGGACCATTTTGAGTAGAATTTTGAGATCTTTCCTCCAATTTTTATGTGAGACTGCGGCAGTAGCGGTGGCAGGAGATGAAACTCATTGTCTTTTATCCTTTCCGCAGTAGGCAGGCTTTCTTTTGTTTTGGGAGTAATTAGTGTTGCGCTGGCCGTAAGACTGATAACGTTGGGTTTGGTAACGTTGATTCCCTTGCCTGTAGGAAGACTGCTGATTATAACCTTCTCTAGTAGAGGACGATCCAAGTCCTCTCGCACCTTGAAAGGGCGGCTTCTCCCTTGGGCTGAGTGGTCGCTCCCCAGTGTCCTCCTGTGTCACTTGGTATCGTTACTGCACTGCTTGTTGCTAATCTGCCTAATTATTGCTGCCGCTGTGTGCCTGGTTGCCGCTTTGATAAGTTTGCATTTTTGATTTATAAATCGCCGCTTTTCTGTATTCTGCGCGTTTCCGCTGTGCTCCCCCCTCCGCCTCCATTTTGTGTGTGTTGTTGTTGTGGTCATCTGTAGCCCGCCCCGCCTCCCAGCTGAGACGCCCTCCCACTGACCAGAACAGCGCTCCACCACCGGAAAGCGCCGTGACTCGCTCCGAAGGTGCGCCAAAGGTAAGCCCGTCTACGCCCGTCCGCGCCTGGACCGCGCCCAGCGCCATACCCCCTGTCCCTCGCGCTGCCCAGCCCTCCCGCATTACCTACGATGCCGCCACCCTCCTAGCCCTTAACCCCGGTCGCGCCCCCAACTGCGTCCAAGCCGCTCCTGGACACACCCATGGACACACCCATGGACCTTTCTCTTGCTACTCCTGCAAATTCATCGGCACCGACAACATCCCCGCTGCGACCACACCACAGATTCCCGACCCCAACCACCTACTATGCATCCTGCTCAACACCCGATCGGTCCACAGGCACGCCATTGACCTATGGAACCTACTAGACACCACCTCTCCAGACGTCGCCTTCCTAACAGAAACATGGATGAACGCTTCCTCCGCCCCAGACATCACCATTGCCATCCCGAAAGACTATAAGATCATTCGCAAGGACCGTACCGGCCACACAGGAGGAGGAATCGCTATCGTCCATAAAAAATCAATCCACATCTCAACCAGCTCTGACGCCAATCTCGCCAACTCTGAACACCTTCACTTCCAGATCCACATCGACCCCAAGACCACACTCAGAGGCACCCTCCTCTACAGACCACCAGGACCCCGCGCAAAGTTCAGTGAAGACATCACGGACTTCATCACCCCACACGCGCTCCCCTCCAAAGATTACATCCTTCTGGGAGACCTCAACTTTCACCTTGAAAAGAACAACGACCGCAACACCACCACCCTCTTGGACAACCTCGCCAACCTCGGACTTAAACAACTGGTCACTTCCCCCACCCACATAGCAGGTCATACTCTCGACCCTATCTTCACCTCCAGCAACCACGTCTCCTTCAGCCACATCACGGCTCTCCTTTGGACTGACCACAGCTGCGTCCACTTTACCTACAACAAGCCTAAACTCATCAACCACCCCCAACCAACTCTGCAAAGAAACTGGAACAAAATCACCATCGACCAGATCTCCTCATCGCTCCTTCTAAACACCCCAGCCCACTCTTCTAACCCAGACCAAGCCGCCGCCAACTTCACCCTATGGTTATCCAACAGCGCCGACATCCTAGCACCACTGAAAAAACGTCAAAGCAAACCTGGCAACAAGAAGGCCTCTTGGTTCAACGATGATCTTAAGAAGTCCAAGAAACTCTGCCGCTCCCTTGAGAAGACCTGGAAAAAAGACCCAACCACCAGCACCAAGGAAGCCTTCAAAAACGCCACCCGCATACACCACCAACTAATCCGAAAGGCCAAAAAAACAGCATTCAAGGATCGACTAGACAACAACGCCCACAACAGCAAGGAACTTTTCAACATCGTCAAGGAATTTACCAATCCCTCGGCCAACTCCAACGACATCACCCCCTCTCAAGCCCTCTGCGACTCCCTGGCTCTATTCTTCCACAACAAAATTGCAGACATCCACAACAGCTTCGACAACCAACCCGAAGTCCAACCCACCCAACCATATGCTGAACATCCTCCCCCCTTGAACACCCTTAACGACTGGAACCCAATCTCCACTGAGGACACCATCCACCTGATGAACTCCATCCACTCAGGATCCCCCACAGACCCATGTCCTCACCACATCTTCAACAAAGCAAACTCCGTCATAGCACCGCACCTCCGAGACGTCATCAACTGCTCCTTCAACTCCGCCACCTTCCCGGAAAGCTGGAAACACGCTGAACTCACCGCCCTTCTGAAAAAACCCACAGCGGACCCCACCGAACTAAAAAATTACCGCCCCATCTCGCTCCTTCCTTTCCCGGCCAAAGTCATCGAGGAAGCTGTCAACAACCAGCTTGCCACCTTTCTCGAAAGCAACAAATCCCTCGACCCCTCACAGTCCGGATTCCGAGCCAAGCACAGCACCGAAACCGCCCTCATCGCAGCAACAGACGACATTCGAACTCTACTGGACAATGGAGACACAGTCGCCCTCATCCTCCTCGACCTCTCTGCAGCCTTCGACACAGTTTGCCACAGCACCCTTTTACAACGCCTCAGAAACATCGGAATACAAGGAAAAGCACTCGAATGGATCACCTCGTTCCTCACCGGAAGAACCCAGAGAGTCCGCCTCCCACCATTCAAGTCCGAGGCCACTGAAGTCATCTGTGGCGTACCACAAGGATCCTCACTCAGTCCCACCCTCTTCAACGTATACATGAGCCCCCTCGCGGCCATCGCCCGCCAACACAACCTCAACATCATCTCTTACGCGGATGACACTCAACTGATCCTTTCTCTCACCAATGACCCCAGCACCGCCAAAACTAACCTACACGAAGGAATGAAAGAAGTTGCCGAATGGATGAAACACAGCCGTCTGAAACTGAACTCAGATAAAACAGAAGTCCTCATCTTAGGTACATCCCCCTCTGCATGGGACGACTCTTGGTGGCCGGAAGCCCTTGGAAAAGCACCCATCCCGACAGACCACGCACGGAACCTAGGCGTTATCCTGGATTCTTCACTTTCAATGAACAGACAAGTCAGCGCCGTCTCCTCATGCTGCTTCAACATTCTTCGCATGCTCAAAAAAACATTTCGCTGGATCCCCACCGAAACAGTCACCCATGCTCTGGTCACGAGCCGACTGGACTACGGAAACACCCTCTACGCAGGTACGACCGCTAAACTCCAGAAAAAACTACAACGAATCCAAAACGCCTCAGCCAGGATCATATTGGACATCCCGCGTAACGAACACATCTCTGGTCACCTGAAAAACCTCCACTGGCTACCCGTCAATAAGAGGATCACCTTCCGACTTCTGACCCACGCACACAAGGCACTCTACGAAATCGGACCAGAATGCCTCAACTCACGACTGTCCTTCTACACCCCCCCCCGCCAACTACGATCCTCCAGCCAAGCCCTCGCCACTGTACCTCGCATCAACAAGACCACCATGGGAGGTCGATCCTTCTCATACCTGGCGGCTAAAACATGGAACTCACTTCCCACTTACCTTCGCCTAACCCAGAACCACCTAGCATTCAGAAAGCAACTTAAAACGTGGATATTTGACAAGTAATCCTCCTCCCCTCTCTAAGCGCCTTGAGACCCTCTGGGTATGTAGTGCGCTATATAAATTTTATGACTTGACTTGACTTCCGAAATTGTAAGGTGCCAAGGGACCTGGCTGTCTCCGTTTCCTTTTTGATTGTCTGCAAGGCTTTCTCTACTTGCGGGCCAAACAAAAATTTCCGGTCGTAAGGCATGTCAAACACTTCAGCTTGTACCTCCTGGCGGAACAAAGTCGCTCTTAGCCAGCCTTGCCTGCGCAAGACAGCAGCTCCAGCCAACTGCCTGAATCCAGTTGAAGCCACATCAACTGCAGAGTCAATCATCTCAGCCGAGATTCTCTCACCCTCCTGCAGTATTTTCAGAGCTTCTGTCTTTGAGAGCTCTGGAAGCATTTTGACATATGGCGTGATGTCAGACCACATTTGCTGGTCATATCAGCCCAGAATGGCCAATGAGTTGGCAGCCCGGACTGTAGTTGCTGCCATTGTAGACACCCATTTCCCAATAGCATCCAGACGACCGAATCCAATTTCGGGTGTCCTATAAGGCAAGCTGGGGACTTTTCAGGAGCTTTATATTTGGTATCTACCCTCGGCAGTACTGGAGGGATAGATGCAGGAGTAGACATCACCTTAACTCCCTCTTTCCAGATTAAATCAATAATAGGTATTGACTTAACCTGTCTCCTTGGCTGGTCCTTGAAATCATAGAGGAAGCATTCCTGCTGTGTAGCACCATGTCAATATAGAAGCGTTTTGTAGCTCTTTCCATTAGAAGAGGGAATCCTCAAACATCTACTGGAGGTGAATCAGCGGTAACCGGAGGTGAAGGAGAAGGTGTTTGGACCTGATAATCTTCCCACTCCGAAATCATGTCGACTTCACCTTCTTCTCTCTCTTCTTCGTCAGAAGAATGTTGCTCTTCAGGCTGATGGGAAGCTACAGGAGGAGGAGACCTTGGAGACCTGAAATCAGATATGGGCGTTTGCACCACAGGTGTAGGAGGCAGAGTCCGGTGACTCAGACGGTGGAAAACGCCTGTAATAGTCATTTAGCATGTGCTGTAGATTTGTTAGCAATGCTACTGACATCTGAGCTGAGGGGACATTAGTAACAGGTGATGTCACATGCTCATGCGAAGGTTGGCCATCTTGATCGTCCTCTTGGTATTTGATGTGCAATTCTGAAGGACTTGTAGCTGTCCCAAATCTTCCATCAAGGTCAGAATCCTCCTCACTATCCTCAGAGTCCAGCAACTTGTTCGGGACCCGTAGGGGTACTGTTTGAGGTGACAGGCGTAGAGGAGATAAAGGTTCTAGACCAGAACCGCGTCTCTAAAGCAAGGATGACCAAACCTGCAAGGTGGTACATGTAGACAGTTGCAGCGTCGACGGAGGCCCCCATCGAAGGGCTCGTCGACGGGGGCTTGGATCCAGACGATGATAAGGTCGTCGTTGACGATTGTGTTGTCTTCCCCGACGAGGAAGGTTTCGTCGACGACGAGGTCCTCGTCGACGACGAGGTCCTCGTCGACGAGATACCCGTCATCGACAATGAGGTCTTCATCGACGATTAGGTCTTCGTCGTCTACGATGAGGTCTTCGTCGACGATGAGGTCTTCGTCGACGATCTAGTCGTCGACGGCGCAGGAGTCGCCGACGAGCTAGTCGACGACGATGGAGCAACCGTCGACGGTGGCGTCGACGAAGCTATCTTCGACGGAATCTTCTTCAGCTTGGCCGTCGACAGGGCGCTGACTATGGCAGATGAAGATTCTTTCGTCGGTGAAGACGCCATCGACATTATCATCTCAGGATTAGGCGAAGTAAAAGTTACCTTAGCGTAGCGTAGATGTTGCGTCAACGGGGATTTTCGTCGACGAAGGAGTCGTCGACGACAGGGTCTGTTTCTGAGGTAAAGTCTTCTCAGAAGTCGTCTTTTGAGGTAATTTTTTGGTTGTTCTTCTTGGTGGTGTGGATGGCACAAGTTTGCTCTTAGTAGGGGGAGAAGCCTTAGAAGTGGAAGGCCTCTCAGACCCCTTTGAAGATTGTTGCCTCTTTACAATCTTGGCCCCAGGAGAAGACAGCACCTCTTCAGCAGCTCTCTTCCTAGAAGCTGTAGTAGACCCAGAGGCAATACTGCCTACCTCAGAAGCAGGATAATTTTGATCCTTGAGCTTTTGTAGCCACAAAAGCAGGCGGCCCTCTCTGTCCTTGAGGGTCTTCTGAGGTAAGGTCCTACATATCTTGCAGTCCTTCACCTTATGGTCAGGGTAGAGGCAGTAAATGCACTTCTTCTGGGGATCTTCTTTGAAAAGCTGGAGCTTACCACAAGAGTCACAATGCCTGAATAAAGATTTCTTAGATGAAGACATCTTCAAATCCAGATTCTTGAAGGAAAAATAGAGAAGTACTAAGCAGAGCTCAGGGAGACTCCCTTCACACGACGTGCGGTAGAAAATCTGAGAGCCTGAGCTTCTGGGGAGAACTTTCTGGTGGGTGCTGTCGCCTGATTGACTGCAGTGTGGACTATACAAAATGACTAGGATAGTCATGAGTGTGCAAGTTTTTTCTCCTGTAGCTTGGGCTACTTTACTTCCTTGTTGGTTATTACCAGGTTCTATGTTATTATGGCATTTTATTGCTTTTTTATGTACCGTGGGACTCCCACTCCGACGACGGGGAATGATTCAGGTATGTGAATCTATGAAAGACACCCCAATACTGGAGAATCAGTGATCCCAATTGCCTTAAATTTAGCTGCTGTGGATATCAAATTTTTTTAAACAAACTTCATGTGCACCCAACACCATAGGATTAGAAGCATGCATGAGGACACGGTAGTGATTTATAGATCTGGTAACCTTGCCAGGGCAGTATCATGTGTTTGTTAAAAAATTACAAGTACTGATTTTAAGCAGGATTAAGAATCTCAAATGTGCAGCATTTAGGATGGACAGAAACTTGCAAACAGATGTCTTAAGGTAGACAGACAAAGGAATGTTGTCTTGGATGGTTACTAACCTGAATAACTTATTGGCAGTATTATTTGTTCAGGTTGTACAAAATTCAGTGAAAAAATCCTTTATCAGTATGTTTTTATTTAGAATTTTATAAAGGCAACATAAACCTCTGACCAACTCAGAGCAGTTTGCTTAGAGAAAAAGTGCATATTTTCTAACTACCACTGAGTTCTTGCTCGTCTTCACAGGAGGAGCTTCTGAGAGTATGTGGGGAAATTAGGTACTGTCTAATAACTGTGGGTGAGTGAGAACAGTAAGAAATAAATCTTGGTAGTTGGAACTATGATGAAGCTGTAGTGACATTCACCAGGAAATTGATAGCAATGCAGCCATAGTTGTGAGACCCTTTCAACAACAAGAAGAACACGTTACTTACCTTCGGTAACGCCTTTTCTGGTAGATACAGTATCTGCCTGTGGATTCCTCACCTTGTGAATGTCCCCCTTGCGCCAGCAACGTTGGGAAAATTCTTTGTAGCACGCCGGCGTGGACGACGTCATAGGAGCACGGCATTGCGCGCGACTCCGTCTGACTACACCACCGACTCCTCATAAGGCGCACGTCGGCGTGATGACGTCAGTTCCGCCCTTTTTTCCGTGCCTTCGAGGCACCCGGACAACGGGGAGGCGGGTGGGTCAGTGAGGAATCCACAGGCAGATACTGTATCTACCAGAAAAAGCGTTACCGAAGGTAAGTAACTTGTTCTTCTGATAGATACATCTGCCTTGTGGATTCCTCACCTTGTGAATAGAATCCCACAGCAGTCCCCACTCCCGGAGGAGGGTGTCCACTCTGCTACACCAGGAAATCTTGGAGGACAGAGCGCGCGAAGTGGCCGTCCCTCCTCACCTCAGCATCCAAGCAGTAGTGCTTCGCAAAAAGTGTGGAGGGAGGCCCATGTCGCGGCCCTGCAAATGTCCTCAACAGGAACACCTCTAGACAATGCAGAAGTTGCAGACTTCGCTCTAGTTAAATGAGCTCTAATACCCTCAGGAGGGTCCTTACCCGCCAGAGAGTAGCAAATCTTGATGCAGAGGATAATCCACCTGGAAAGTGTGCGCTTGTGCACCGCTCTGCCCTTCTTGCAGCCAGCAAAACCCACGAAGAGCTGATCGTCAACACGATAGTCTTTAGTCCTATCAAGATAGAAACTAACCGCTCTCTTCGGGTCCAAGCGATGAAGCCTCTCCTCCTCCTTGGAAGGGTGCGGGGGAGGATAAAAGGTAGGAAGGGTAATGGATTGTCCTAGATGGAAGGGAGTTACCACCTTAGGCAGAAAAGCAGCCCTGGTCCTGAGAACCATTCTTTCAGCATGAATGGACAAGAACGGGGGCTTGGAACTAAGAGCCTGAAGCTCACTTACCCTCCTTGCCGAAGTAATTGCAACCAAGAAGACCGTTTTAAAAGAAAGAAGCCTCATGGGACACTTGTGCAAGGGTTCAAATGGAGAACCCATCAGATAAGTTAACACAAGATTCAAGTCCCAATGAGGAACAATAAAGGGAGAAGGAGGGAACTTATTAGTGAGTCAAAAATCTTAATACTACAGGAGACTTAAAAAGAGAAGGCTGATCCGGCAAACAGAGAAATGCCGATAAGGCCGAAAGATATCCTTTGACCGTAGCAACAGCAAACCCTTGCCGTGCCAGAGAAAGAGCAAACAACAAAATGTCAGACAAATGAGCCTTCAAAGGGTCAACATCCCTCCCCCTGCACCAAGAGACAAACTTAGACCACCTATACGAATAGATGGACTTGGTGGAGTCGCGCCTGGCAGAAAGAATGACATCCACCACATCGTGAGGGAGAGAAAAGGAATTCAAGTTGCCCCGTTCAATCTCCAGGCATGAAGGTGTAATGTCTGGAGTTGGGGGTGTAGAACCTGCCCCTCCATCTGGGAGAGGAGGTCTGCCCTGAGAGGGAGACGGAGCGGCGGGTGAGAGGAGAGGTGGAGAAGGTCCGAGTACCACACCCTTCTTGGCCAATCCGGGGCGACCAATATGACTTGGGCCCGGTCTTGGCGAATCTTCCTCAGAACCCGAGGAATCAAGGGTATGGGGGGAAACGCGCAAAGGAGCTGACCTCCCCAGCTCAACTGAAACGCGTCCCCCAATGCTCCTTGCCTCGGATACTGGAGACTGCAGAATGACGGGCAGTGAGCATTCTCGCAAGTGGCAAACAGGTCCACCCGAGGAGTTCCCCACATCTGAAAGATGTCGTGAACAACCTCCGGGTGAAGCCTCCACTCGTGGTCGGCAGAGAACTGCCAACTGAGAACGTCTGCACGAACGTTCAGAACTCCGGCCAGATGATTTGCCATCAGACAAATCTGATGATCCTGAACCCAGGACCAGAGATGCAGAGCCTCTTTGCAGAGACACTGCAACCCTACTCCTCCCTGCTTGTTGATGTACCACATCGCGGTCGTGTTGTCCGTCAGGACTTGGATCGACTGACCGCGAAGGGAAGGGAGGAAGGCCTTGAGCACCAGACGTATCGCCCGCAATTCTAGAAGGTTGATGTGAAGCAACCTTTCCTCTGGAGACCAAAGACCCTTGACCTCCAGATCCCCCAGATGAGCACCCCACCCTAGAGTGGATGCATCTGTTATCACCGTGGCTACCGATGGTGGTAACTGAAAAGGCTTTCCTTGTGACGGATTGCCTTCCACGCCCCACCAAGACAGATCCGCTGCAGTTTCTCTGGAGATCTTCACTGACTCCCTGAGATCTCCGTTGTGCTGATAGCACTGCCTGCGGAGGCACCACTGGAGTGCCCTTATGTGCCAGCGTGCATGGTTGACCAACAGAATGCAAGAAGCCATCAGACCGAGCAGGCGAAGGACCTTCAGGACTGGAACAACCGCTCCATTGTGGAACAAAGGAATCATTTCCTGAATGTCGCGAATCCTTTGAGGAGGAGGGAATGCACGACATGCAGTAGTGTCCAGTACCGCACCTATGAACAGATTGCGCTGGGAGGGCACCAGGTGAGATTTGGGCACGTTTATCGAAAAACCCAATCTGTACAACAGGTGCGATGTCTCTTGCAGGTGATGAAGCACCTTCTCGGGCGACTCCGCTTTGACCAGCCAGTCGTCCAGATAGGGGAACACAGGAATCCCCGACCTCCTGAGATGCGCAGCCACCACCGCCATCACCTTGGTGAAAACCCGAGGCGCAGTAGTAAGTCCAAACGGAAGGATCGCAAACTGGTAGTGTTGCGATCCCACCGTAAAATGGAGATACTTCCTGTGCGACTTCAGGATTGGGATGTGAAAATAGGCATCCTGCAAGTCGTTTGACACCATCCAGTCTTCTTCCAACAGCGCTTGAAGAACCTGCGCAAGCGTGAGCATCTTGAACTTCTCCTGTTTGAGGTAGAGATTCAAAATCATGAGGTCCAAGATTGGACGTAACCTGCCATCCTTCTTGGGGATCAGGAAATATCGGGAGTAGCACCCCTGACCCCTCTCCTGCTCCGGGACCACCTCTATCGCACCTTTTCTGAACAGAGCCAGGACTTCTTCCTGCAGGCGAAGCAGGTGGTCCTCCGAACAATAACCCTGGCAAGGAGGGTAATTGGGAGGGAACTCCTGGAAAGGAAGTACATACCCATTTTCTACGAGATTGAGAACCCAAAGATCTGATGTAACCGATTCCCAATCCCGTAGAAAATGAGTAAGCCGACCCCCCACCGGAGCCACATGATCCAGAATGGCGGATCTAGGGCTGCTTTGCTGTTGAGGGAGGGGGTTGATGATTAGAGGAAGAGGAGGAGGAGGAGGCCTGGCGTCCACGAGCACGGCCCCTTTGTTTTCCTCTGTATGTCTTATACAGAGGGTTCTGTCGTTGCTGCTGACCTTGGTTATAGGAACGAAAAGTGGATCTGCCAAATCCCCTAAACTTCCTAGTTGCAGAACCCCTTGCCTGAAGGCCCAAAGACCTCACCGTCGCCCGGCTGTCCTTGAATCTCTCCAGGGCCACGTCCGCTTTCTTACCAAAGAGGCCTGTCCCATCAAATGGCAAGTCCAACAAGGTAGACTGTACATCAGTTGAAAAATCAGAAGATTTAAGCCATGCAGCCCTTCTGGTAGCAACAGTAGAGCCCATAATCCTGGCAACAGAGTCCACTGTGTCCATGCCACTCTGTATTACCATACGGGCTGCAGCCTGAGTATCGGAGACCACTTCATTAAAGTTCTTCCTATCATCCTCTGGAAGCTTAGATGAGAGTTGTTTCACAGAGTCCATCAATGCATGAACATATCTCCCCAACAGGCAAGTAGCATTAGTAGATTTTAAAGCCATGCTACCCGAGGAGAAAATCTTTTTCGCAGACTGGTGCAATTTTTTAGAGTCCTTGTCTGCCGGCACCTGAGGGAATGAACCTGCAGACCTGTTGGAACAAGCGGCCTGCACCACCAGACTCTCCGGAGAAGGATGTGAAGAAAGAAATTCAGGGTCACCAGGAGCCACCCTGTAACGCCTTGCCACCGACCTGGAAACCGCAGGAGCAGTCAAAGGCCTCTTCCAAACCTCCTTTATAGGCTCAGTCAATGTGTCAGTGAAAGGAAAAGTAGGCTCTATTATAGAAGAAGGCGAATGTAAAACCTCCGTGAGGATGTTGGGCTTGTACTCAACAGTGGGCAAAGTCAAGCCGAGCAAATCCGCAGCCTTCCTAATCACGACGTGATAGGGTGCAACGTCCTTGGATGGTGTATCCGAAACGGATGGCAAACCCCACTCAGGAGAAAGTTCCAGGCAGCAAGCGCTTTGGAAGTCTTCAAAACAATCACCCTGATCTTGTAGCTCTCCTTCCTCAACCTCGGAATCCATATACTCCTTCTCCTCCAAGAGGCGCTGAGCCCTGCGCCTCGACCATTCCATGCGGACCGAAGTCGATGGATCCGGCAAAGACTCAGACGGAGCCAGAGCCGACATCGAACGAGGAGCTTGAGGACAGGAAGCACCACGATCCAAATCACCACGAGGTCGATCCGGAGCCGGCGAAGCCGCATGCGAAGTCGACGACCTCGGCGGCGCCGTACCGAGCCAAGGAGCACAAGGCGTCGGCATAAACGGCATAAAGGGGGCCGGGGCGTAAGCCTGAGGCACGCCTAAATTAAAAGACAATGTACCCATGGGACCAACCGTGCACCAGTGGGGTACATCGCCCTCGCATAAACACCAAACATGGCATTTAGAAACTGCGAGGGATCCTGGCCTGGACCAGGAAAGGGAGGGTACGAACCCAACGGTCGCTCCGAAGGAGGCTGATCCGGCAAAGGTGCACCCTGGCCCTCTTGACTTTCAGGCTCCACATCCGGAGTCGGAGCTCGAGGAACCTCTTCATCATGCACTGAAGAATGGTGCGACTCCAGATCCGGTTCCTGCTCCTGAACAGGAGAACCTTCACGAGACTGCGCCGGAGAAGGAGACACGAAGTCCTTATGATGCTTACGAGACTTCTTCTTCAAATCCGAAGACTCCTTGCCAGAGTGATGTTTAGAGCGATGCTTACTCCTCTTGTGCTTCTTCCTCGAGGAGCTCGAAGCATGACCCGAAGCCGACTTGGATCCAGACTTCGACCTCTCTCTGGATCTCGACCTCGCTCTGGACCTCGATCTCGAAGCCGACCTCGACTTCGACATCTGCCTCGACTTCGAGCGCCTGGAAACCGACCTCGAAGACCTTCCAGCTTCTCTTTCCTTCACCTTCGCAAGAAGAAGCTTCGCCTCCCGCTCTCGTAAGGCCTTGGGGATCATCTTGAAGCAGGAACGACAGTTCTTAACATCATGGTCCGACCCAAGACACCACAGACAATCGGAATGCGGTTCAGTGATCGACCTCATTCGGGCACAGGAATCACACTGCTTGAACCCCGTCTTCCTCGACGACATCCTCGACGAAGAAGAAAACCTCAAAAGAAAAACAGTAACACAAAATAGCAACAAGATACTCGAAGTATCGCAGAAGATCCCAGAAACCGTTAGCGTCGACGACGCGGAAAAAAGGGAACTGACGTCATCACGCCGACGTGGGCCTTATGAGGAGTCGGTGACGTCAGACAAAGTTGCGCGCAATGCCGTGCTCCTATGACGTCGTCCACGCCGGCATGCTACAAAGAATTTTCCGAACGTTGCTGGTGCAAGGGGGATATTCACAAGGTGAGGAATCCACAAGGCAGATGTATCTATCAGAATATAATGACCACAATAGAGACTATCTTGTAGACCTAGTAGCTTTTTAGAACTAATGATAAACATGCAGTGCCAAAAAACATTTTTTTTTTTAAAATCTGGATGTTTGCAACCATGCACTATGTACTTACTTTACATTCCTTCGAAGGAATGGTTTTGGACTGATTCCTCAAGAAATACTCATCAATTCGAGCTTGGAACTTCTTGGAAATAAGCGCACCATCCTCCCAACTGCATTCAGAGTACGGCAAGCCCTGCCATTTGCAAAAATAGTCTGGATAACCAGCTGCAGACTTCTGATTTGAATGAGCTGTTTGAAAACATACATGTAACATTATTTTTAAGTAGACAATGAAACTGGCTCATCAGCAAATTGAAAGTTTTTTATTGAGATTCAAAGTAATGATATCAAATCCATTCACAAGCGAGTCACAGATGCCCCAATATACTATCATACAACCAGCACTACTCAACCTAAACAAATAGAGATTTGTTTTGCTCGCTTGTTTAATAAGGAAAAAACTAAAACTCTAATCCTTGGCTCACAAAATAGTATTAAGACACAGGTTCTCTTATCTATGCTCCAGTAATTAAAGCACTCATTCACTAAAAAATACAGTTCCACTATTCCTGTGAACCGGAGTATATCGCATTAGGTTAATGTGGGCATAAATTAACTACTTCAATTACACCAGAGCATTTTACTTTATTATTTATGTTTTACTAATTCAGCTGTGTGCTTTTGGTCAATGCAACACAAAGTATCAAAAGGAACTATTATGTGGGTGTAAATAAATTCCAAACCTCCCACCTTCCTATGGTCCATAATGGTAAGTAATACCAGTGACTTCACATTTCATCTCTCAAAGACACATTTATACAGACTTTGTAAATCTACTCTAGCTAATTCATGGAAAATTCTTTTACAGCTTTCCTGCAATTTAACACTCAACACAGAATTTCTTTTGCATATGCCATAATTGGAAAAGCTATAGGAAAACACAATAACATGGTTATCTATTCTTACACTCCAGAACAAGGTAAAATGAACCCAAAATCTTTTTACATTTGAGAACCCTATCCCAGGGACTACTGGCCTACAACCACCACTCACCAACCTCCCTGTATGATTCACTAACCATCAAATTATGTACACAAATGGCTCTTATACATAAAACAACAGTCTCAGGCCTCCATACCCATGCTCACAGAAAAACAAACAGCTCTGGACTCTGTCTTGAGCCTCATAATAACATCTCCAGAGCAGATTCTTTCAACTGCCCTTACTAACTGACCAGTCCCCAGGGAACAAAAATTAAAGCTATTGCATCTATTCGCCTGTTCACCGCCAGCATCCCCCCCCCCCCCAACGCCACGCCCAGCACCACGCTGGACATGATTATGTCCACCCTCCTCCAAATGAAAGAAGAACTACGCTCCATCAAAGAGTTGCTCATCACACACCCCAGACTCCCTCTTCCCATCACCACCCTTACACCTAATTACACCTCCCCCTCACCTCCTACTCACCTTACCACACAACACTCCACACACCGGACCTCTATCCCCCCTCGCAATACCACCAATCGCAACACCATTCGCAATCACATTACCACCATACGTAACTCTCCCTCTACACCTAACAACACTCCCTCCTCACCTACTCGCCTTATCACACAACTCTCCCCACACTGGACCTCTATCCCCTCTCGCGATACCACCAATCGCCCCAGACGCACTACCAATACGATCTCAGACCATGACATACACACCCTTCTCCACTCCTACGTCCCGGCACCCCAATATCGCCTAGCCACCAACCACATGTCCATCCCAACGATTATCTCTAACCCCCTCAGGCACCAAAAGGATAACAATAGAGGTGCGTTCCCAACAACCTCACTAATGTACCCCTCACTATAGAACCTTCCTCTACTCTTTGCACTCCCAGCCTCAAATGCATACTTCTCAATTGCAGATCGGCCCAAAGACACTCCGCGGAGGTCGCTGACCTCATCATGTCTCTGGAACCGGATCTAGCCATTCTGACTGAAACATGGCTGTCTGATTCCTCTACACCTATATTGGATATCCTAGTCCCCCCAAACTACTGTATCATTAGACTGGACAGGAACTTAAAGACAGGCGGTGGAATTGCCTGTATCTACAGAAGCAACCTCTCAGTCACTAAAGCGTCCGCCCCCTCTCTGACTTCCTGTGAATACCTCTGCCTTGATGTAACCAGCGAAAGCAAACCAGCATGTTCACTACACATTATATACCACCCACCTGGAGACAAGCTCTCCTTCTTCCAACAACTCATGGATACAATATCAATCAATGCAGGGCGGCAAAACACACACATTTTTCTTGGCGACTTCAATCTCCACTGGAATGACAGCAGTGACACTGTGGTAAACAGCCCAAAAGCTTCCTCAACGCACTTGATCTCACCCAAATATGCAATAGTCCGACCCATGAGAGAGGTTCTATCCTCGACCTTATCATCTCCAAAGAGGACGCTACTCAACTTGAGTCAATCCAACCTTGTGACTGGTCAGATCATCATATTGTCTCCTTCCTCATCAATGAAATTAAATTTAACCCAGTTCAACACTCTAAGCCTAAAGTTTGGAAAAGAGACTTGAAGAAACTCAACCCAAACTCCTTACCGCCTAACAGCTGCAATCTCCTTCTTCCCCCTTCTGGCACTACAGACGTTCAACTCCTGACTGACCAATATCTCAATGCTATGTCCACAATAATCAATGAGGCTGCACCCATGCAACTGAAAAGAGTCTCATCCAAGATCTCCAACCCATGGTATGACGGGAGCCTCAATGAGGATAGACGGGCCATGCGAATGGCAGAGCGCACTTGGAGGTCAGCCCCCTCTGCACTGCACCTAAAAAGCCTGAAGAAACAGAGAAATGCCTACTTCAGGAAAATTAAACGCTCAAAAAGAGATTTCTTCAGCCTCCAGCTCGCCCAAGCAAAAAAACGCCCAAGAAAACTGTTTGAGTTAATCAGAACACAATCCAAAGAACAACCCCAGAAACTCAGCGCCATGGGCGCCACACCTTCCTGTGAAGACTTCTCTGCTTTCTTTAACCATAAAACTGACAACATAAGAAGCGATCTCCTCAATGATGCAATCCTTTACTCCAACCCCCAACACACAACAGTGCCTGAACCAAAGAACAATGCTACATGGTCATCCTTTGGCACCTATTCCGAAGAGGAAATTGGCAGATTGCTCAGCACCCTGAAACCATCCAATCACCTCATTGACCCCTTCCTGCTAACGCTGTAAAGGACTTTACCCCCTTGCTCCTCCCACTCTGGACTAAGATTATCAATAGCTCTCTTCAACAAGGATCCATCCCTAACGCCCTCAAAGTCGGGCAAGTCACACCGCTACTAAAAAAACCAACAGCAGACCCCACTGACCTGAACAATTACCGCCCTATTACAAATATTCCCACCCTCGCTAAACTGTTGGAAAAATGCGTACAGCTACAACTGACTAAACACATAGATAAGTTTGATCTCCTCAATGCTCATCAATCAGGCTTCCGAGCAGGGCACAGTACTGAAACTGCCATGACGCACATAGTGGACGACGCCCTCCAAATCCTAGACCAAAACGATACCTGCCTCCTCATCCTTCTGGATCTCTCCTCAGCATTCGATACAGTTAAACATGAGAACTTACTCGATCTGTTAAACACAAGAATGGGCATATCTGGGTGTTCTCAAGTGGTTCACCTCCTTTCTACACAACCAATCACAAAGATTCAAAAGTAACAACCTGATGTCCTCTCCGGTACCTGTTTCGGTAGGCGTCCCTCAAGGATCCTCCCTCTCCCCAACACTGTTCAACCTAGTTATGGAACCTCTCACTACCTTGCTACAGACATCCAATGTTCACTTTCACATGTATGCCGACGACACCCAACTTTATCTCAAAATACAATCTCCCAAGGACATCATGCTTCTGAACACCACGATCAGAAACACCCAATCCTGGCTTGCCGAGAATCACCTCAAACTCAATGCGCTGAAGACGGAGTTCCTCCTGATCTCACCTCCCGCAAAAATCTCTACGGCCCAAACATGGCTTAAGCACTTAACGGCTCTAAATGTACAACCTACCGTCGTAGACTCAGCAAAATCTTTAGGCATAACACTTGACGCCAATCTCAACATGCGGCAGCACATCAGCAAGGCAACCAAAGCAGCGAACTTCCAAATCAATACCTTGAGAAAACTTAAACCCTTCCTTCCTGCCAAAGACTTCCAAACTGCAGTACAATCTATAGTCATCCCGCACATAGAATACGGTAGCACCGCCCTCTGCGGGCTCCCCCTAACTACAACGGCACCCCTAAGAGCGTCCCTTAACGCTGCAGCGAGACTCATCACTGGTTCAAAGAAACACTCGCATATTTCCCCTGACTTTAAATCCCTGAACTGGCTACCTTTTGAAGCCAGAATACACCTGAAAATCGCCTGCATGACACACAAGGCTGTACACATGAACTCACCCGCCTACCTCACTCAAAAGCTGACAATCTCGGGTGGCTCTAGAACTACTAGACAGAACAGAGGACCCTAGTAATTAAGGATCATGTGAGAAATAGACATACACTAAATAGTATGTATGACCTCTGTCCAGCCGGACAGGATTTAATTTATTAGCTTTTTTATATTAGTTCATATATACAACATTTATACAAGAGTGGGCACAACCTGTGACCCACAGGAGACAAGACAAAACAGGTGACAAAAAAACTTTTGAAAAAGGCGCAAAAAAGCGGTCTGTACTATTATTCAGTGTTGCAGACTAGAATACTTTTGTGGCAATCCATTGTTCTAGACATTTCTTAAATTCAAATAAACATATGGTGCATTAAGGTCGACGACGTTTTGATGCAGCTTGAGGATATATGCATCATCATCAGGACAAAAACAATATATCATGTTTGTCTTGGAAAGTATTTGAACATTATCAAAGCAACTGTAGCAAATTGCATAATGTAAAATATGCACCTTGTATCAACACTACCTCACCTATGATCTACCTCATGTTTTTGACCTACCTATGTATTCTCGCACCTTGTACCTAACTACCTCAACTATTACATTGTATTACCCTATCACCCCTGTGTCCTGTAAAGCGCTCTGATATCTGCAAAGATCTTGTTCGCGCTATATAAAACTTTCAAAATAAATCTCACCTGCACACACCTAAACCTTGTGTGCAGCATGTAAATAAAGTCATCACACACAAGGAAATGAGCTTTTCAAAATCAGCTGGTCTGCCACAGATAGGAACACTATAGTGCACACATGGTGGAAACTGGACCTCTCACAGTACGAAAATATGATCCAGTATTTTTAATCCTACAGACCGGAGATACGAAAAAAGCCATTTAGTCCGACTACTCTCATGAACGTTACATTCACAGCAGAAACATGATTTTGGTACTCTAACCGAACACCTTAGGAGCGCTTGGATCTTAAAGTGTTTGTAGTCCAAGTTGGTAACCACCAGTACCAATCTGAGGAGGAGCCCAATGATGAAGCACGCCAACTTCTGGGTGGTAAATTGTGTACCAGAGTGCCTTTGTAGGGCACGCTCGTGCGTGTGATTAGGCTTTCGCAGTCAGGCATTGGCTTTCGGGTGTTTTTTTTTATTTTTAAAAAAGGCACACGATTGGGCAAAGGCTGGCGCATGTCCCGCCTTTGCAACGCCCATTCTCACCCATGTCTAGCATGCGCAGCAGCGTGCGTTCGCCCCGCTGCCGCGCTCCCTCCCCCCGCTCCTCTTTGGTGAGTATGTACCACGAGCTGCTGGGACCCGACAGAGTTAATGGTTACTCACAGCACATACATCATCTATTAGGAATGCATAGCCATGAGATATTTCTGTTGCAATGCAGGTGCAGTATTCTTCATTATAAATTTGTCATTGTTTTGGTTTTTTTAATTTGTAAAGAGCGCAAATGCCCAAGGGCGTGACGCTACGGACGTGGCAAAAAGAGACAGAGTTATAGATTAAACAGCAATGTCTTTATTTTTCTTCCATATGCCAACAAGGTTTGACATGATCTGATCTCCAACGGGAGAGAATTCCACAATTTTGCAACCGAGACAACAAAGCGCCGATCGCCACAAGAGGCAGTTTTGGTCCGCAGCACTAACAGGAAGTATGCATTGGAAGATCGGAGTGGCCTGTTGGGGATATGGATGGCTAGAAAGTTGAGTAAGAACTGAGGACCCAAGTTTCGAGAGGCTTTGTAGGCAATACACAGTGCCTCAAATTTTATTTGGTTCCTCACAAAGAGCCAATGGTAACTTTTGATTACATGTGCAATGGATTTGAATTTGGGAGTTCCTGACATCATTCTGGCTGCTGCATTCTGCACAGATTGCAATTTTTGAATAACCCTTTTTTGTGCGTTAGAAAAGAGTCTATTGCAGTAGTCCAAGGAGGACATCAACAAAGCACCGACAAGCGTCCTTCCAGAATTGGGAGCAAGGTATGGAAGGATCTTTTTGATTATTCTAAGTTTGTGAAAGGACGCCGAGACGATTGCATTTGCGTGAGATGCAAAGGTCAGTTTGTCGTCAAAGATTACGCCCACATTCTTGACTTTAGAGACGGTGTTTGGTGGAGGGCCGAGATCCGACGGCCACCAGGAACTAGACCAGATGGGAGAAAGCTTACCAAAATTCATAACCTCCATTTTATCGGCGTTAAGTTTGAGACAATTGTTGGCCATCCAACTACTGGTGGCCAACATGCCTTTTTGGAAGCTAGCTGCCATCCTTTCTACATTGTTCTTTATAGCAAGCACCAGCTGTGTGTCATCCGCGTACGATGTTAGGCCCATCCCATGTGCCTTGATGACTCTGGCTAAGTCCGATACATAGATATTAAAAAGCGTCAGACTTAGGGATGAGCCTTGAGGAACACCGCACTGTAATGTCATCTGGGCAGAATGGAAATTGCCCAGTGTTACGGTCTGGGTCCGGTTGGAGAGAAAGTAGGACAGTAGGTCTCTTGCTTTGTCCTGGATGCCCATTGCAGTGGCACTGTCGATCAGGATGTTATGATTGACCGTGTTGAATGCAGCTGAGAGGTCCAGCAGGATGAGAATTGCCGTCCCCCCTGGTCAAGGATAGATCTTATTTCCTTTGACGCCTTGATCAGTGCAGTTTCGGTACTGTGACTTTTACGAAATGCAAATTGGGTATCATCCAGTCGGGGATGATCTTCTATGAACTTAGAGATTTGATTGTTCATTAATTTTTCAACCACTTTAGCCGGGAAAGGCAGACTAGCAATGGGCTTATAGTTTTTGGTGTCCTTGGGATCCAGATGGGATTTTTTCAGGAGGGGTTTAAGTATGGTATTTTTCAAAATGGTCGGATATGTACCATAGAGAAGCATTGAGTTACATATCTCTGTCAGTACAGGGGCTATGATTTCGGTAACTGGGGCAAGAACAGCTGGTGGACATGGATCATTGGTAGAGACGGATTTAATGGAGGTCATAGTATTAGTGACTTGAGCTATGCTAACTTTTTGAAATTGCACTAAAAAAGACTCACGTCTGAGCATACCCTGCCACACTTATGGCGGCCAAAAGCGGTACAAAAGGGGGTGGTGATGGACGGAGCATCCGAATCAATCAAACACTCACACCCAGTCAAAAGATCTGGGTTTAATCCATCACCGTTCTTTAGCCCACTCTGCCACCCCAGTTCAGACATGGCTATATGCAAATCAGTCTGACCCTGAGCCTCATGGGAACAGTCCAGCCTGAACTGCCAAGCCATGTCTTCCCTGGACCAGAAACAAGCTTCTGAGGACCGGTTTCTGGCATTCCAGCCGTCTTCAGCCCGGCTTGCTTGAATCCAGTGGCAAAGTGAGCAAGGGACTCACGTCGGAGCATACCCTGCCACACTTACTGCGGCCAAAAGCGGTACAAAAGAGGGTGGTGATGGACGGAGCATCCGAATCAATCAAACACTCACACCCAGTCAAAAGATCTGGGTTTAATCCATCACCGTTCTTTAGCCCACTCTGCCTCCCCAGTTCAGACGTGGCTATATGCAAATCAGTCTGACCCTGAGCCTCATGGGAACAGTCCAGCCCGAACTGCCAAGCCATGTCTTCCCTGGACCGGAAACAAGTTTCTGAGGACCGGTTTCTGGCATTCCAGCCGTCTTCAGCCCGGCTTGCTTGAATCCAGTGGCAAAGTGAGTAAGGGACTCACGTCTGAGCATACCCTGCCACACTTATGGCGGCCAAAAGCGGTACAAAAGGGGGTGGTGATGGACGGAGCATCCGAATCAATCAAACACTCACACCCAGTCAAAAGACCTGGGTTTAATCCATCACTGTTCTTTAGCCCACTCTGCCACCCCAGTTCAGACATGGCTATATGCAAATCAGTCTGACCCTGAGCCTCATGGGAACAGTCCAGCCTGAACTGCCAAGCCATGTCTTCCCTGGACCGGAAACAAGCTTCCGAGGACCGGTTTCTGGCATTCCAGCCGTCTTCAGCCCGGCTTGCTTGAATCCAGTGGCAAAGTGAGCAAGGGACTCACGTCTGAGCATACCCTGCCACACTTATGGCGGCCAAAAGCGGTACAAAAGGGGGTGGTGATGGACGGAGCATCCGAATCAATCAAACACTCACACCCAGTCAAAAGATCTGGGTTTAATCCATCACCGTTCTTTAGCCCACTCTGCCACCCCAGTTCAGCCAGTGTCTAACCCAGGGTGGTGTGGAGTGCAAAAAAATGATGGATTTAGGCCCAGATCCTTGTACTGGGGTGAATGTATGACATTGTTCTACATTCTGTCCATCAACTGTGTTTTTTTGCAATTTTCACCCAGAGTGTGCTGGGTATACTCAGACGTGAGTCCCAGGCTCTCCACACCACTGGAGTCAAGCTATCCAGGCTGATGAAGGCTGATAGCCAGAAACCGGTCCTTGGATGCTTGATTCCGGTCTGGGAAAGACATGGCTTGGTAGTTCGGACTGGACCCATGAGGCACAGGGTCAGAGCTGATTTGCATATAGCCAGTGTCTAACCCAGGGTGGTGGGGAGTGCAAAAAATGATGGATTTAGGTCCAGATCCTTGTACTGGGGTGAATGTAAGACATTGTTCTACATTCTGTCCATCAACTGTGTTTTTTTGCAATTTTCACCCCGAGTGTGCTGGGTATATTCAGACGTGAGTCCCAGGCTCTCCACACCACAGGAGTCAAGCTATCCAGGCTGATGAAGGCTGATAGCCAGAAACCGGTCCTTGGATGCTTGATTCCGGTCTGGGAAAGACATGGCTTGGTAGTTCGGACTGGACCCATGAGGCACAGGGTCAGAGCTGATTTGCATATAGCCAGTGTCTAACCCAGGGTGGTGTGGAGTGCAAAAAAATGATGGATTTAGACCCAGATCCTTGTACTGGGGTGAATGTATGACATTGTTCTACATTCTGTCCATCAACTGTGTTTTTTTGCAATTTTCACCTCGAGTGTGCTGGGTATACTCAGACGTGAGTTCCAGGCTCTCCACACCACTGGAGTCAAGCTATCCAGGCTGATAAAGGCTGATAGCCAGAAACCGGTCCTTGGATGCTTGATTCCGGTCTGGGAAAGACATGGCTTGGTAGTTCGGACTGGACTGTTCCCATGTGGCACAGGGTCAGAGCTGATTTGCATATAGACAGTGTCTAACCCTGGGTGGTGTGGAGTGCAAAAAAATGATGGATTGAGGCCCAGATCCTTGTACTGGGGTGAATGTACGACATTGTTCTACATTCTGTCCATCAACTGTGTTTTTTTGAAATGAGAATTGAGCAGACATTTCTTTGAACTGAGAAGTTGGAGTAGATGTTATTTACTTTGTCATAGAAATAGTCTGCTAGAGTATTGCACAGTGCTTGTGAGGGTGCCGGGGTGGTTTGTGACACTTGTGAAATCTTAGTTACTACTCGAAAAAGTTGTTTATTTGAATTTTTAGCAAGTTCGATCTGTGCGGTGAAATATATACTTTTTTCTTGAGTAATCATTACTTTATATTTCGCTAGTTCGTTTTTATAGAGAAGTTTTTCTTCATTTGTGTACGATTTTCTCCAGTGTCTTTCCTGATTTCTGCATTTTTGCTTTTGTTCTCTGAGTGCATTAGTGAACCAGGGGGCAGATGGAGAGCTTCGGTTTTTAGACATCAGTTTAGTTGGCACTAGCTCATTCAAGGCATTAGAGAGCCAGTTAGTATAGGCTGTTGAGGCTATATTTGGGTCATCCGACACCTCAGGTTGTATGGAGGACAGATGTTCTGATAGCTGTTGACTATCTAAATTTTTCCAAGCCTTAAATGCAGCTGTTTCATTCACCAAAGTATTAGTAGGCAGAGTATTAACAAGCAGTATATCGAATATTACTGCATGGTGATCGGACCATGCTAATGGTAAGATTTCTTTTATAGAGATGTTTTTGGAATTGGAAAATAGACCGTCCAGAGTGTGACTGGCCTCATGAGTGCTGTCAGAGACCAGCTGTGAAAGACCCAGTGACTCTAGGTCTGATGATAAAGTTTTAGTATCGTTATGTAGATTTTCTAGGGGAAAGTTGAAGTCACCTAAAATTGTAAAGGTGCGTTTGACTGCTATGGACTCCAGTACATCACTAAATGCGGTCAGAAATTCCAACCTACTTCCTGGGGGTCGATAGAGTAATATACCCTTAAAGATTTGGGAGGGGGTCAGTAAGATGGAAAAGTATATTGCTTCACAGGTTGTAAGTGGGATGTGGTGTATAGTAGTCGTGAAGTTGCTGCGAGAAATTATTGCTAACCCGCCCCCTTCTTTATCTACTCTGTCCTGTCTTACAATGTTGTAGCCTTCTGAGGTGGCCACTATCAAGTCTGGTTCAGATGCCAGATCGGTACATGTTTCGGTGATAAACAGAAGGTCTATTTTATGGTCAGCGATTAAATCTGCAATCTCCTCTTTAGGTTTGCTCAATGAACGTGAGTTTATGAGAGCAGCTACTATGTTAGTTCTCTTTTTGATGTTAATATTGAGGATGGTGTTGGTTTTTAGCCTTGGGTCAGTGCCTGCTTTAAAGTGACAGAGAGTGCAGGCTTTTGCTCGTAGTTTAGGCGGACCATCTAATATCAACTGGGTGCAAAATCGGCTAGCTGATGGGCAAAGTTGTAACCTTTCCATACCTGAATAACATTTCCTCGGGGCTGATCGCTGCTGACCAGGGGGTATGGCCCTGGGCCCGGTCCAGGCGCGGACCTCTGTTCGCCTACCTGCCCTTTCGAGTCAGCAACAGTCTAAAGGGGTGCCCCCTGTGGAGGGCAGGACGACCAGTCTGAAGCGCCTCTCAGAGGAAAAAAAACGCTACAAAAACTTGAAAGCTGACTTCCGAATAGATAAGTGTCAGGGGTCGTTATCCAACGGGACATGTCGCAGCTCGCTGGAGGAGAAAAAAGGGCAACAGAGGTGGGCATGATGCCAACATGTGTGCCAATGGGTCTGCCAAGCTGCCCGCGGGGTACCCCCCGCCGTGGCTGCGGGAGCCCACGACAGAGCACGCCACCTGGACCAGACAGATGGATTTCACCATGTCCTGCGTGGACTTCACCATGGGCCTTGTAACGTGTGGCGCTTCCCGTACCTGTGCTACAAGAACGGCAGATGTAGGTGTCCGCCTATGTGCGCCTTGAGGCCTTTCTGTGATACTTGTGGCATTTGCAGCGCTTTCTTTTCTACCATAGACCCGTAGTGTCACAGCATTGCAAACAACAACCTATATACGTGTTGTAAACGTGACAAAATGAAATGTGACCCGCTGGAGTCACAAAGATATAGCAGCAAGCAGTGAACCGAGAGAGCTATCCAACTCTCTTCAGTGTGTCTTTCAGTGCCCTATTAACTGTTTCCCGTTTACTACATGCCTGTGCCATACATACTGCGCGTCCTGCCATCTGATTGGATGCATGATTCATCTATGTGCACAGAACTCTGCTGACAAAGAGGGACTCTGACCCCTCCCCACCAGACGAGGACAGAGGAGTAGTGTTTCATGTAGTCGCGTCTCTCTCTGGTCACAGCTCCTCGGAGCTGTCTCACACCCTCTGCTCTTTCAAGACCCTGCTTTAAATCGTGCACACCCCGCTGGCATCTGTGCAGGAGGCATCCTGTACCCCCTCCCTCAGCCAGATTCCAGGCGATGGCGTCACATCAAATCCCTGCTGGGTGTATTCCCGGGGCGTGGGGGATCTCACGCCCTGCTTACATTCACGCCGTAAATGTTGGAAAGACCCTGAGCCCCTCCACATGTTCTACATGACCCCCTTTCTTTGCATTGAGCCACTGAAGAAAATAGTAAATCATTGTACTGGTGCACGTGCACAGCACATCGTACTCCAGGAGAGCAACGAAGCACTATACGTCTTATCGGTTCCTGGGTGCCCTTTTGGAAGTGTGTGCCTAGAATAGAGCTGGGGGTGGTAACCGCTAGATAGGAGAGGGGTCTTCTGTTTGTGCGATTCGAAGCCCTGCTCCAAACATTGTGGCGCGTGTTGACAAACCGAAAGAAACCTGGTTTGGGACCAATCAGATCTGTAAATGAGGGAGGTGTGGCTCTAATGCATGCTGCTTGCTTTATCTACTTCAGAAGGATGAAAGGCAGATCCCACTTACAGTTCTGAAGCAGACTCCCTTAAAAGCATTTGTAAACTTGTTTTACTCACTATAGTTCCCTTACTTCTTGGTTGGATTGACTCTGTAGATTAGTCTGTATGGCAATAGCGCTTTGGTACCTGGGAATTTTAGTGTGCTTCATTAAACAATATCATATCACGTCATTCCTTGGAATGATGTGGAAACCTGCAAGTTTAAAAAAGATCCCTGCAGGGGATTACTTTCTGGGAGAGCTGTGTGACTGCATTGCGAGAAGTACAATTGTGCCACTGTCAGGGAGTTTGCACGTGTGCTCAGCCGATGCACTGCTGCGGCTTCTCCCGAGTGTTGTGAAGAGATGCCCCTTAGAATTCAATGCCCCTGCTTGAATGCATGTGGCATATTGCGCCACGGGCGCACACACACACACACTGCGCCTGGGGTGCCCAGAAACAAGTTTCATCTGTCTGCTTGCAGAAGGAGCAGCGGTGTGGCGGGGGTTGCCTCAAGACCCGGGCTAAAGGGTTGAGTAAGGGCAGACATATGCCCCCTGTCCCCCTTTTTTGGGTGAGGGTATGTTTCAGCGCTGCCTCTTACTGGCCTCATAGTCCGAGACGAACGTGAGCACTAGAGCCATAACGGGATGATGGCCTGACTGAGTCAGAATCAAAAGATTATAAAACTATTGTTAAGCTGTGTGCAGATGGCTTGTTTATGCTGGCCAATGGTAAGCTCCCCCGTGAGAAATAAGCTCTCCTCTTTATCACTTTATTTTATTTTATTTTGACGGTTTTGTATAGCGCGAACAAGACCTTTGTGGGTATCAGAGCGCTTTACAGGGCAAATATAGGATGACAAATAGATATAAAACACAGAATTATGAGAGTACAGTACTGATAACTATAAAAATTAGCAAATATCTCCTATAATGAAAAGTAACAGTTCAAGTGAATTTAGACACAAGTATCGATTTCACTTCTTTTTTTAAAGAGTCCGCGGGCGGAATTAGTCTTGTTTCTGGGTGTAAAGCAATCCAGATCCTGGGAGGCATTCCTGAGAAGGTGCGATTAAATGTTTTCTTCTTGGAAAAACGCTGTGGTTTAAGTAGCAGATTATCCAAACTCCTGGTAGATCTGTTACCACCCGATAGTACTAGTTTCTCCGCTAGGTACCTCAAGGTTTTGTGATGCAATGCCTTATGAGTCATACAGACGATTTTTAGGTGGATTCTGCCCTCAAAAGGTAACCAATTGAGGGCCTGCGGGTCAGGTGAGATGTGGCAACTTCTTTTTTTCCCAGTGACCAGTCTAGCAGCTGTATTGACTGCAGCTTTTAGCGGAGCGGTCGTTGATTTAGGAAGGACTGGGTACCTATTACAGTTTCTTTACACCTGAGTATCCACATTAGTTTCTCACCAAAATTGGATGTATTTCACCATTTCGTATGGACAACTTCACCTTTGGTTATTTGGGCATGGATGAGGTCAATAACACTCAGGTTATGCGCACATTTCGTTTTCAATTTAACATGTAGAACATGTTTGAGCTGGTGAAACCCACTCACAAAACATTGACAAATAAATTAAATAGAATATGAATACATATTGTTTTGATTTAGTAACATACATGTGTAAATATGAAAATGCCTATGCAATTTTGTGTAATTTTTGTTTTTGCTTCTTGTAAAGCATTGGTTACATATGTGATTATAATTTTCAGTGTTCCACTGATGAAGGTGCACGCACCGAAATGCATTGGGAAGTGTTGGACGCATTACTGAAAGATTGGAATTTGGAAAATGGTAAAATCGGAAAATTTTGCATATATGAAAACTGAATACAGAGAATGAATCTTTGTTCCCTTGCTGTTTTTCTTTTTGTTCTTTAATGTAATTCTTAAATGTAATTTTTGCTTTCATGTTGATACTATCACATAATTCAGTTAAAAACTGGTAAGAATTGTGATATTTCACAGTGAATCTTATGTTGACTGATTGCCACACAAATTTGTAGGAGATATTACTCATCATGATTTTGGACATTATAGTGCAAAACAGTTTGTTAAAAATTTAAGAACTTTATGCAGTCGCAAGCATTCGTGTTAATAATTTGTAATTTCAATTGATAGCACCTAATAGGGCAACTTTTTGAACAGTGCACCCTGGTTACTGAAACACATAGTGTTTAAACTCATTGTCAACTTCTTTTTTTTCCCCAGTGACCAGTCTAGCAGCTGTATTGACTGCGGCTCTTAGCGGAGCGGTCGTTGATTTAGGAAGGCCGCAGAGAGCGACACTCCCATAACCAATTCTGGGAATTACTAGAGTTTGGACTGCCTATTTAAAGTCATTTGTGGTTATGAAGGGTTTCAGTTTTCTCAGGGTATTTTTTCTGAAAATTTGCTCCTTTAGTTGCAGCGCTGATATGCTTCTGCATATTTAGTTTATTGTCCAGGGTTATTCCTAGGGATTTGGCGGAGTCGATGATGAGTGGTTGACCGTCAAGTGCAGTTAGGTGCTTCATCCAATTGCGGATGATGGTTGTTTGGTTGGGGGGGAGCGAATAAGAGGAATTCTGTCTTTAGCGTGTTTAGTTTTAAATGGTTCCTAGCTAGCCAGGTTTGTGTCTTTTGGAGCGTAGAGTTGAGGGACTTGATGTCTTCGACAGAATGGACCTTAATGTAGAGCTGTGTGTCGTCGGCGTACATGTGGTAATTGATATTTGCGGAGTTGAGAAGCTCATTGAGTGGTTCCATGAATAAATTGAAGAGTGTTGGGGAGAGGGAAGATCCCTGGGGTACTCCCAAAGTGACTGGGGTGGGGTTCAATAGGGATTGGTTAATCTTGAATCTTTGTGTTCTATTTTGGAGGAAGGAGGTGAACCAGTTTAACACCGGTCCAGATAGTTACATTCTTTGCTTCAAGAGATCCAGTAGGGTGTCGTGTTTGACTGTATCGAAGGCTGAGGATAAGTCCAGTAAGATTAGCAAGCAGGCTTTGTTTTGATCCAGTATTTGTAGTGTGTCATCTATTATGTGGGTCATGGCTGATTCAGTACTGTGCCCAGCACGAAAGCCTGATTAGAATTGATCAAGAAGGTTGAAATGGTCTATGTGGTTGCTAAGCTGCATATGCACACATTTTTCAAGCAGTTTGGCCAGGGTTGAGATGTTAGATATTGGGCGATAGTTGTTCAAGTCTGAGGGGTCTGCTATTACTTTCTTTAGGATGGGGGAAACATGACTGGCTTTGAGGATGTCTGGGATGGTTCCTTGCAGAAGAGAGGTATTTATAATCTTAGTCCATAGGGGCACTAACAGTGGAATGAAGGTCCTTAAGTGGGATGCTGGGAGAGGGTCAGTGAAATGATTGGAGGGATTCAAGGTAGTGAGCGTGTTTAGGATAGTTTCTTCGCTATAGTAGTTGAAGGTGGTCCAGGAGGCGTTGTTCTTGAGGTCGAGCTTTGAAGATCAGTTAAGCGGTGTCCCAGCTGTGGACAGCGAGGAGATGGAGTGTGGGTCAGTCAGGGATATTAGGTCGTTCAGAAGGTCAGTCTTCAAGTTTTCAGATTTTGTTCTAAAAAATGAGGCGAAATCTTCGCAATTGGGGAGTGTATCCGGAATGGCTTGGGGGAGTGAGACATTCTTAGATTGAGCTTTGATTATTTTAAACAATTTTTTGGGGCGTTTTTTTGCTTGGTCTAATTGTTTGCATATGAAATCAGCTTTTGCGCATGTAATCCTTATGTAGTAGGCAATTCTGGTGCTTCTTAGTATTTTGAGGTGGGTAGTGGATGGGGCGGCTCTCCATTGCCTTTCAATGGCTCTCAGTGATCTTCTGTCCTCATTTAGTCTACCATCATAACAGGGATTTGAGATTTTGGTGGTGACTCTTTAGTTGCATGGGAGCTAAGGTGTCAAGTACCTTGTTCATAGAGTTAAAGTAGTGAGTGGTTATGTCCTGTACATCCTTGGATCCATCGGGTGGGGGTGTGAGGATGTGACTAGCAGATGGGAGATCGTCAGGATTGATGTTTTCTAGGTTCCTCTTCCAGATTTTTGTCCTCGATGGTTGTACAGAGAGTAGTTTAACTACTTCCCTGATGTGGAAAGTGATTATGTAATGATCGGACCAATCGCAAGGAAGAATCGATTCCAGCTGGATAGAGTCTGCTTTAGAAATTACTAGATCCAGGATTGAGCCTTTTTCGTGTGTAGGGCAATTACAGATTTGGGACAAGTTAAGGTCGGACAAGAACGTTTTGAAGCTATGACTTTGGGTTGTCACGATTGTTCCAATGGAGGTTGAAATCCCCCAGGAAGATCTGTGCATTCTGTTGTCCTGCGTTTGTGGCTAGGATATCCATCATGTGTTCGATGAAGGTAAGGTTGTTGCCGGGCGGATGGTAGAAAGAGTGTAGTGAGCATATTGGCTTATTATTGCTGGTGATGTGTAGGCAAAGGTATTCACAGGAGGAGTGAACCATGGTGTTGGAGCGGTTTTGCAGAGAGGTTGCTCCTATGGATGCAGGCAATACCACCACCAAGCCTATCTGGTCTATCCAGTCTGGTGATGTGATAGTTTGGAGGAACTAGTATGTCAAAGATGGGTGTGGATGATTCACTTAGCCAAGTTTCCGTTAAGATTATAAGGTCGGGTTCATTGGTTATAATGAGGTGTGCTATATCAGCCGCATGACATGCTGCCGATCTACAGTTTAGAAGGATACATTTTATCTGGGTCTTGGTTGGGGTGGTGTTCTGGTCGTGGGAGATGGGAACTCGTTTGAGGTTGTTTTCGGCAATACCTCTGGGGTGTATCTTGTAATTCTTGGTGCAATGGAATGGATGGGTTAGATTGAGGACAGTATCTGCGTATTTTCCCGCACAGGGAAGTCTAGATGGTAGGGAATGGGGTTCGTAGGAATGAAGCAGGGAAGTAAGGTCATTCGGTGATAGGGTTTGCTTTTCCCTTACTGGACGGCTTGAAGCAGTGGGGTAAGGTACTGTATTCCATCTGTGGAGCAATTTAGACAGTGGGCTAGTGCATGACCGCTGAATGGGTTTCACTTGTGGATTGGGTTATTGCCAGATCAGGACATGAAGAGATTGGATGTCCTCTTTAATTTGTTGTAAGGATAGTAATATCTCATCTAATCAGGGGTCATGTGTAGACATTATCAAATTAGTAGCCTAGCCTGTGGTTAATTGAGAAGGGGTTGTGACTTGTGTGGTGTCCCGTGGAGTGAGACGAGCTGGTTTGAGGAGTGGTAGTATTTCAGTGTGGTAGACCGTGGGGACGAGAGGGGTGGATGGGGAATGAGAAGGGGTATTTATGTGTGCTTTAGGGGTGTTTGATTAGTTATGCTGCATCGATATAGAGCGGTAGTCAATGGGAGGGGGTAGAGAGGGGACGTGAGGAGGTATTGGTGTGGGTTGTGTGAGGGGGACAGTGAGAATTGTAGTATAGGGAGGGGGAAGAGCCTGAGACTTATCGGGTGTAGTTGTGTAAGGGGAGATTGGAGTGTCATCCGAAATGAGAATAACGGGGAGGTGGGGAGGGATAAACTATCTGAAAAGGAGCCGAGGACTTGCTTGTTATAACTTGTGACGAGTTGATGCAAACATAGTGACTATTGCGAGAGAAAACAATAGTTACTTACCTGTAATCTGTGGTTCTCCGGTATTGGTGTCTTTCATAGATTCACATGCCTGAATCATTCCCAGTCGTCGGAGTGGGAGGCCCACGGTACATAAATAAAAAAGCAATAATTTGCCTATAATAAACCAAAACCCTTGGTAATAACCAACCAGGAAGTAAAGTAGCCCTAAGCTACAGTGAAAAAACTTCCACACTCATGACTATCCTAGTCATTTTGTATAGACCAAACTACAGCCAATCAGGCAACAACACCCACCAGAATGTTCTCCTCAGATGCTCAGGCTCTCAGATTTTCTCTCACAGGAGTGAAACCAACATTATCGCCTTAGGAGCCTCTGAGGGGAGGTGGGCGGCTGCATGTGAATCTATGAAAGACGCCAATACTGGAGAACCACAAATTACAGGTAAGTAACTATTGTTCTTCTCCAGTATTGGGGTGTCTTTCATAGATTCACATGCCTGAATCAGAGAAAATAGCAGTACACACCATCCTGCTCATAGACGCTTCTTATATCCTAATGCATACACATGCTTTGCCAACAACGACATGTAAAATAAGCGTCTAAAAGAGCATAGAGGAGGAGGGAGAACAGAGGCTCACCTTATTTAAAAAGATTGCGAGAGGCTCACCTTATTTAAAAAGATTGCGAAGCACTGCTCTTCCCACTGAAGTATTTGCATCGCTGGCAGCATCTAAGCAGTAGTGCCTGGTGAAGGTATGCTTGATGGACCAGGTTGCTGCTTTGCAGATATGATGAAGAGGTGCTCTAGCAAAAAGGGCTGTCGAGGAGGAGACCGCTCTCGTAATATGCGCCCTTGGCAATGATTGCAGTGGCCTTCATGCTTGCTGATGGCATAGACTGATCGCGGAGGACACCCAGCAGGCTATAGTCTGTTTAGATACAGCGTATCCTTGACGTATCCTTCCGTATGCTACAAATAACTGGTCAGTCTTACGTAATGTAGCAGTTTGTTGTAAATAGAATTTTAGACATCTTCTGATGTCAAGGGAATGCAAGGCTTTCTCCCCTACCGTTTGCGGATTGGGAAAGAATGTCTTCAGAATTACAGGTTCGTTAAGATGTAAGTCGGATGGAACTTTAGGCATGTAGCTTGGATTGGTACGAAGCACCACTGAGTTTGAAGTGAATTGCAAAAACGGAGACTTGATGGTAAATGCTTGAATGTCACTGACTCTACGTGCCGATGTCAGTGCTAAAAGAAGAGAAACCTTCCAGGTCAGGAATTTGAGATCCACCTTATGAATAGGTTCAAAGGGATGGCGCATGAGCTGAGTGAGTACTACATTCAAAAGCCAGGATGGAGGCAGACGCCGAATGGGTGGAAACATTCAAAAAAGTCCTTAAAAAAATTGCTGAATCACTCTAGTTGAATAGAGAGAGTTAGAGCCATCTTGACGGAACCTCGAAATGGCTGCCAAGAATACTTTCAACGTGGAATGTGACATCCCCGATTTAGCCAAAAGAAGAAAGAACGGGTAGGATCTGTTCTGGCTTGGCCTGAATTGGATGTAAGTTAGCAGAATGACACCAAGCACAAAATCTCTCCCATTTGAGTTTGTATGTCTTAATCGTTGCAGGTGCTCTAGGCATTGGCTAGGACTTCTTGACAATGCGCAGGAATATCTAAGTGTGCGAACTCAAGGTGTTGAGGAGCCAAGCTGCTAATTTCAAGGAGGCTGGGTCCGGGTGACATACTTGACCCCCTTGGATGGTTAAAAGATTCGGTATTGGTGGAAACTGAATGGGTTCGCACTCCGAGAGGAGGAGAAGCTCAGTGAACCAGTATTGGCGAGGCCATCTGGGAGCAATGAGCATGATGCGACACGGTTGTTTATTCATTTTGTTGATGACCCTGGGAACAAACGGAATCGGAGGAAAAGCGTATGCATATATCTGAGACCAATTCATCGAAACAGCATTCCTGCATGATTGTTTGTGGGGAGGCCAGCTTGCAAAGTGTGGGCATTTGCGATTCTGAAACATCGCAAACAGGTCCAGATCTGGGTGCCCCCACTTCCGAAAGACTCAGCCCAGCGCCGGTTGGTGGATCTCCCATTCGCGATTGGATCTTGTCGCCCTCCTGAGAGAATCCGCTAGTACATTGGAAATCCCGGGAACATGGACCGCTGAAAGAGTGATCCTGTGACCCAGAGCTCAATCCCAAATCTCCTGGGCTTGTTGGGAGAGAAAGGCTGACTTTGTGCCGCCTTGTTTGTTTAAGTAATGCATACTTGTTGTATTGTCTGTTCGGATTAGTACTGATGACTCCTGTTTGATTGTTCGAAAAGATTTCAAGGACAAGAACATGGCCCGTAGCTCCTGGAGGTTTATTATGCCACTTCCTTTGCTTTACATTCCACTTTTCCGTTGACAGTCATCCACTGAAGGTGCCCTCCCCATCCCTCGAGGGAAGCATCCATGGTAATGGTAAACCTTGCCTCACTTCTGCCAGAAATGCGCATCCCCCCTGTCCATTTTTTACCTAAGTCCACCATCGAAAAACCTCCTTCATACGATGGGTTATGTGAATAATGTCGTCGAACGACCCTGAAACCTGCAACCATTAGAGAGATGCAGGATGAGATTATCCCCAGGAAAGATTTGTACTTTGAACTGAAACAAACTCTTTTTCTTGTAGTTGGCGAGCCATCCTGCAGATCTTGTGATGCCTTTCTCTTGAGACAAAGGCTTGAGCGAGATGGGTATCCAGTGTGGCTCCCAAGAAAGGCTTTCTTTGAGATGGAATGAGATGAGATTTGTCGAAATTGATGGAGAGACCCAGCGACTGGAAAAGAGACAGTCATCTCTGAACATGTGCACTTGCCATTGCAAAAGAACAGGTACAGGAAGATTTGAATGCTCTCTAGGCGGAGATGAGCTGCTACCGGAGCTATCATTTTTGTGAAAACACGGGGCGCTGAGCGAAGTCCAAAGGTGAGAACTTTGAACTGAAAATCCCTGCCAGCCACTCTGAATCGTGGACATTTTCTGTGCTTGGAGACGATTGGCAGATGAAAGTAAGCATCTTGAAGATCGAGGGTGGCCATGTGATCCCCCATTGAAAGAATCTGGAGTATTTCTTGAAGTGTTAACATTCGGAAGGTCAACTTCTTTAAGTATTTGTTGAGGGCACGTAAGTCAAGGATGGGACGCCATTCCCCCAACTTTTTCCTTAAGAGGAAGAATCTGGAGTAAAAGCCCGTTCCCTTCTGCAAATGAGGAACTCTTTCGATCGCTCCCTTCCGAATCATTGAGTGTATTTGGGTGAACAGCTCCTTGATATGAGCTGGAGGTGGGCCCTTGGGAGGAGAATTTGGGGGGATTTTCTCAAATTCTAAACTGTGACCCCTAGCCACTATATTCAGGACCCACTTGTCTGTAGTAATTGCGGACCAATTTGAGTAGTATTGGGATATTTTTCCTCCAACTCTTAACTGGGGGAAGGGTAGAGATGGTGGCAGGCAGCGTGTCTCACTGTTTTTTATTCGAATCTCTTCCACGGTAGGAGGACTTTCTTCTGGACTGCGTGTAAGAGTTACCTCTTTGTCCGTAAGACTGCTGTTTGTAGGGTTGATACAGTTGGTTGGATTGGGAGGTTTGACAAGACCTCTGCTGACTATAGTTTCCTCTGTTTGAAAAAGATCTGCGTCCTTTAGCTCCTCGAAAGGACGACTTGCGAAATTTCAGGCTACCCAAAGATCGCGCTGTTTCAGTGTCTTTCTTTATGGCTTGTAGAGCCTCGTCAACATGCTGGCCAAAGAGAAACTCTCCATCAAAAGGCATGTCAATTATCTTGGTCCGGACCTCTTCGCGAAACGATGTGGACTTCAGCCATCCTTGTCTTCTTAACACCGCAGCACCTCCTAGCTGTCTAAAGCCTGTAGACGCCACGTCTACTGCTGCATCGATTATTTCTGCTGAAGCAAGCTCGCCCTCTCGTAATACCTGCTTTGCTTCAGTTCTTGCAGGTTCTGGTAACATCCCAACATAGGGGGAGATGTCAGACCACATCGGCCTGTCGTATCTTCCTAGTATTTCTAGGGAGTTCGCAGCTCTTACAGTGGTTGCAGCCATCGTGGAGACCTTCTTTCCGATGGAATCGAAGCGCCTGCCATCTCGATCAGGTGGAGCTGAAATAGGTGAAGATGGGTTCCTGGCACGTCTTTGAGCCGCTTGAGCGATGACAGAATCAGTCTTAGGTTGTCCTATTAAGCACGTAGGAGATTTGTCCGGTGCCTTGTACTTTTTGTCTAATCTGGGTAGTACAGCTGGAAGAGAATTGGGTGTTGCTATCATTTTTAAACCTTCCTTCCATATGAAGTTAATGATGGGAATCGTTCTGACTTGTCTTCGCGGCTGATCTTTAAAATCATAAAGAAAGCACTCGTCTTTCTTTGTTTCCATTGCGATTGAGAAGCTCTTAGTAGCCCTCTCCATCAGTACATGAAATCCCCCAATATCTACTGGAGATGAATCAGCCGTAGATGGGGCCGAAGATGATGGCGTCTGAATCTGATATTCATCCCACTCCGACAGACTAGATTTATCATCCACTTCTCCCTCTTCCCTATCCTCATCAGTGGTGTTTGCTCCTTGAGAATGATGAGAAGGTGCTGGAGATTGTGGTCTTGGAGATCTCAAAGTGGATATAGAGGCCGAAAGGCATGGGAGTGAATGGCAGGGATGCCGCCGACTCCGAGGGAGGAAAACGACGATAATAATCTTGTAGCATACACTGTAAATAATCAAGAAGCGCCAGAGGCAACTGTGCTGAGGGCACCGTGGCCGGAGCTTGATCTACGGATTCAGAGAAATGTTTGTCGTCTGGATCCTCCTCTTGATATTTTATGAGCAGTTCCGATGGACTAGTAGCAGTGCCGAACCTGTCATCAATGTCAGATTTCTCCTCCTCTTCATCTGAATCCAGCAATTGTTAAGGCAATTTAAGCGGTGATAGAGCTTGTAATGAGGAGCCACGTCTCTGAAGCAAAGAAGGCGACATAATTGGTTGGCTAAAGGAGGTCTTAGATGGTGTAGAAGACCACACTTGTAAGTCAGTACACTTTGATAAAAGTGGCGTCGACTGTTTCTTCGTAGATGGTGTAATCTTTGTCGACGATATTTTCGACGATGAAGAACCTTTCGTGGACGATGGAGTCGCCGACGGGACATTTTTCATCGCCGATGAAGCTGTCGACGACGAGGCAGCCTTCGTCGACGGTGGAATCTTCATCGACGAGTAAGTCTTAGTCGACGGTGGGGTCATCGACATCGAGCCAATCTTCGTCGATGGAGCACTCGTCGACGAAGTAGTCTTCGTCGACGGTGGGGTCGTCGACATCAAGCTGCTTTTTGTCGGCGAAGCACTCGGCGGCAGAGCGTCGACGATGGAAGGCATTATCTTCGCCAACGAAATAGGCCTTACCATGACCAGAATCAGCGTCGACGGTGAACAGGCCTATCATAATCATCTTGGGCTTAGGAGACGAGAAGGTCATCGTCAACGTTGAGGTGGCGTCAACGATGGTAATCGACGACGATGGAACCGACGATGGAACCGACGACGACCCGGTCGACGGAGTAGACTTTTTCTTCTGAGGTAACATCTTCTAAGGAAGCCTTTTAGAGGTCAAAGACTTTCTAGTCTTTTTAGGGGGCGACACAGATCCAGAAGGTGGAGAAGCCTTTTTCCAGAAGACAGGCCAGAGCCCTTGGAGGGCTGAACCTTTCTAAACACCTTAGCCCCAGTGGAAGATGAATCTTCCTCAGCCTTCCTCTTTCTAGAAGTTTTAGATGACTCTGAGGCCACACTTCCTACCTCAGAAAGAGCGCTGTCTTGGTCCTTTAACTTCTGTAGCCATATAAGAAGGCGTCCTTCCCTGTCCCTGAGGGTCTTCTGAGGGAAGGTCCGGCAGATTTTACAGTCTTTAACCTCATGATCAGGATAAAGGCAACAAATGCACTATTTGTGGGGATCTTCTTTAAAAACCCGGACCTTCCAACAAGAATCACAAGGCCTGAAGAGAGATTTCTTAGTAGATGACATCCTGGATGAATAAATTCAGTCAGAAAAGTGAAGTACTGAGCAGAGCTCAGGGAGACTTCCTTCACACAACATGCAGTAGAAAATCTGAGAGCCTGAGCCCCTGAGGAGAACATTCTGGTGGGTGCTGACGCCTGATCGGCTGTAGTTTGGTCTATACAAAATGACTAGGATAGTCATGAGTGTGGAAGTTTTTTCACTGTAGCTTAGGGCTACTTTACTTCCTGGTTGGTTATTACCAAGGGTTTTGGTTTATTATAGGCAAATTATTGCTTTTTACTGTAGCTTAGGGCTACTTTACTTCCTGGTTGGTTATTACCAAGGGTTTTGGTTTATTATAGGTAAATCATTGCTTTTTTATGTACCGTGGGACTCCCACTCTGACGACGGGGAATGATTCAGGCATGTGAATCTATGAAAGACACCCCAATACTGGAGAACGAATACTTTCTTACCTGTCGGTGTAGTTTTGCAGCTTGAAGATCTTTCTGGGTTCACTATGCTGTGCATTATTCCGCGGTCTAGTGGTTGGATCTGGAATCGTAGTCTTTTCTTTGTTTTTGTAGCCCAGGTGGGCGTCGACGTCCCACCTTTTGGTGTCCTTCCTGTGACGTCGGCATGCTTCCTGCGGAAGCTTCCACCCTTGGCCGCCATCTTCGGATTCTTTTTTCTTTTTTCGTTGGTGCTCTGTTTCCGAATTGTATGGCAATGTTTCGCTCTTTCCTTTTACCGCTCTTTTCCTTGAAGTTCCATTAAAGTCTTTTTTTTGTTTACCACCTCTTTTCTCCAGCCTCATCTTTCTGGCGGAGGTGGGTGGGTTCGCTAGTGAATCCAGAAAGATCTTCAAGCTGCAAAACTACACTGACAGATAAGAAGCTATTCGGTTTGCAGCGTGAATCTTTCTGGATTCACTATGCTGTGCATAGACTTTGTAGCGGTTTGTTGTTATTGTGGCGGCTGGGTGGAAGATGAGCTTGGGTTCTTGAATATGTGCTGAAGCACTTTCTGTCCCACTTGTGCTTCCTTGTTCATTTGTATGTCCACACAGTAGTGTTTTGTAAACGTGTGCACAGAAGCCCATGTTGCCGCCAGGCATATGTCCTGAATGGGAGTGTTTGCCAAGAAGGCTATTGTAGCTCCCTTTTTCCTTGTTGAGTGGGCCTGTGACCCCTCTGTTAGTTCTTGTCCAGCTTGTTTGTGGCAGAATTGTATAGCTTGCGCGATCCATCGTGCAATTGTCCCTTTAGTAACAGCTTTGCCCATGAAACTTTTAGCAAATGACACAAAAAACTGTTTTGTTTTCCTGTGGTCTTTAGTTCTCTCTATGTAATGCATGACTGCACGTCTCGCGTCCAGAGTGTGCAGTGCCCTTTCAGCTTTTGTTGTTGGTTTCTGGAAGAAACTTGGTATTTGAATTGCCTGGTTGATGTGGAACTTGGACACCACCTTTGGCATAAAGTGTGGGTCCGTTCTCATCACCACCCTATTGTTGTGAATTTGTATATAGGGTTCCTGTAGCGTCAACTCCAGTAGCTCGCTTACTCTGCGCAGCGAATTGATTGCCACTAGGAATGCTGTTTTTAACGTTAGCATCTGTAGTGAGGCTTTATGCATTGGTTCAAAGGGTGCCTTCATGAGTTCTGTTAGCACTATATTGAGGTTCCATGCAGGTGCTGGTAACCTTTTAGGCGGTGCAATCCTTTTTGCGCCTTCCAAGAATCTTTTTACAATCATAGAAGTAAGAAGATTTTGCCTGTTCTCTTCTTGTGTAAGCGACAATGGCTGCTAGGTGTACCCTTAGCGATGATGAGCTCAGGTTAGTCTCGAGCAGGTGCGTGAGGTACTCAAGCACCGTAGAGTCTCTTGTCATTTTTTTGTGCAGTCCTTTTTTTCTGCACCATAGTGTGAACCTCTTCCATTTTGCCACGTAGCACTTACGTGTGCTTGGTCTTCTTGCCTCTCGAAGTACCCTCAGGGTGCTCTAAGGTAGCTTTAGGTGCGCAAACTCTATGTCCTCAGGAGCCAGGCTGCTAGGCTGAGACTTTCTGGCTCTGGATGCAACACCTCTCTGTTTTGCATGGAGAGTAGGTCTTTCCTTCTCCCAAATTTGTGTGGTGCACTCTGTGTCATTTCCAAAATCTGCGAGTACCATGTCTGCCTGGCCCACTGGGGTGCGACCAGTATCCGGGTCATGTTGCTTGCCCTGCACTTGCTGAGTACCTTGTGTATCAGGGGAATCGGCGGAAAGGCGTAGGCAAATGTCTTTGACCAGCTTATCCATAGGCCATTCCCCAGGGACCCTTCCCCTGGTTGCCTGATGCGAAGTGTTGGCATTTTGCATTATGGTGTGTTGCAAATAGGTCTATTGGCGACGTTCCCCACCTGTCGAACAGTTTCTTTGTTTCTTGTGCTCCTATTCGAGTGAGGCCGATGTCTGTCTGCTGAGCCAGTCCGCTTCCACGTTGTCCTTTCCTGGCAGATGTATCGCCAGTAGATCTATCTTCAGTGGTATTTTCATTTCCATATTTCCTGTGCTAGTTCTGACAGCGCGGCTGATTGTGTTCCTCCCTGTTTGTTTATGTAGAACATCGCTGTTGTGTTGTCTGTCTGGATCAACACTGTTTGGTTGTACAACTTCGTCTGAAAAGCTTTCATAGCTAGGAGAACGGTCTTTAGTTCTAGGTAGTTGATGTGTTTGACCGCATCCGCTTGTGTCCACAGGCCCCTCACCGAGTTTTTCCATGTGTGCTCCCCATCCCTTTTGGGATGAGTCTGTGGTGATGGTCACTGTTGGTGGTGTTAGAAGCTTACCCTTTGTTAAGTTTCCTTTGTTCCACCATGATATCTTCTCGTGCACTGCGTGCGTTACAACCACTAGGTCCTTCCAACACCCTGTCGCTTGTGACCATTGGTCCTGCAGCCACTCCTAGAGTGGTCTTATGTGTAGTCGTACATTTGGTACTATGTGGATGCATGAGGCCATCATGCCCATCATTTTGCTCACCGTCCTCACTGTCAGAGCTTGCCCCTTCTGGTAGAGGCGCGCCTCCTTCAACAGCGCCATTGTTCTCTTCTACCTGTAGAACACCTTCCCCTGCACGGTGTTGATCTTTGCCCCCAGAAATATCTTGACCTGTTCTGGGTTTATCGAGGATTTCTTCCAGTGGATGGAGAAACCCAGGGCCGTCAGTGTGTCTGTCACTATTTGAGTGTGCTGTTTGCACGTGTTGTATGACTTTTCCTTTGTTAGCCAGTCATCTAGGTAAGGGTATACGTGTATCCCTTTCCTCCTTAAGTGCGCTGCGACTGCTGCCAGACACTTTGTGAATACCCTCGGTGCTGATTTTAGTCCGAAGGCCAATGCTGTGAATTGATGGTGATTGGAGTTGATTGCAAATCGTAGCAGATGTTTGTGCCGTCTGTTTATTGGGGTGTGTAGGTAGGCATCTTTTAGGTCTGTGGTAACCATGAAGGCCCCTGTTTGAATCTGTGGAAGTACTTCTTGCAGGGATGTCATTTTGAATTTTTGTGTCTTTATGAATTTGTTCAGGAACCTTGGGTCCAGGATGGGTCTCATTGTTTCGTCTACTTTGGGTACTAGGAAGTACGTAGAGTACACCCCCTTGCTCCTTTCCATGGGAGGTACAGGCTCGATAGCCTCCTTTAGTAGGAGTTCCTCTGCCTCCCTCTGAAGAATCTCTAGTTCCTTGTTTGCTAGTGCCCTTTTCTTTGGTTTTCTGCTTATGGTGTCTTTTCTAACTCTATGCAGTACCCGTACTGTATTGTGTTGATGATCCATTTGTCTGTTGTAATTTCCTTCCACTCCTGGAGCAAACGGTTTAATCTTCCTCCCACTGGTGTTACGTGGTAGTGGCCTTTCGGTGCAGGACACTCCTGTTTCTTGTTTTTGTGCTCCACCCTTCGCGTTTTTGGAAGGGTGTGCACTATCAATGTGGCCGAGTCACTTGGAGGTGGTTTGCTGTCCACCCCTCCTGTTTCCATGTCCACTCGCCCTCCCGCGAAAGGACTGGCCCCTATGTTGATATTGCCAATGCTGTTTTTGCTGGCCTTGTTGAGTATGGGTGTCGCTTTGGTGGAAATGTTGGAAGGACTGATGCGACGTTCCCGGCTGGTTCCCCCCTTTCCCGTGTGGTCTCCGTAACGGGGTCCCTTTCTTTGCTCCCCTGAATTGCAAGGCCCCCATGGATCGTGCGGTGTCATTATCCTTTTTGAGCTGTGAGAGCTTGTCGTCCACTGGTGCTCCGAACAGTGTTTCACTGTTGAACGAGTGTTCAGGATGTTGCGTTGCACCTCCGGTTCGACGCCTGATATTCTGAGCCAGGCTTGTCTTCTTTCTGTGATGCCCAGCATCATAAGCCTGCTGGCAGTGTCTGCAACGTCCAGTGCTGTTTTTAGGCAAGAGTTTGCCAAGTTCTTCGCCTCCTCTACCAGGTGCGAAGCCCTTTGTTTGTATTCCTGAGGGAGGTGTTTCACCAACTGTCCTAGTTCGTCCATGATTTGGTAATGGTGTCTGTTGAGCAGTGCGTTAGAATTAGCCATGCGCCTGTGCATAGCGGCATTCCTTTCGATTCTTCTTCCTGTTATGTCCATCCTTCTGCTCTCTTTGTCTGGGGGTGGACCTGAAGTAGTTGGGACATTGGCCCTTTTCCTTGCTGTTGCAGTGATGATGGAGTCGGCAGTGACCGTCCCCTGTATGTAGGGTGGGTCCTTTGAGGAGTCCTTGTATTTTTTCACCGTCCTTGGCGTGATGGGTTTACAAGTAGCAGGCTCCTTGAATGCCTCTCTTCCTTGCCCTTTGATGCTTTCAAGCATTGGCAGATACTGGCTCCTTGTGTGCATTGGGAGTAGTGTTTCTACTAGGAAATCCCTTTTCGGCACCTCCTCCTCGAGCTTGACTCTGAACGCTGTTGCTGCGTTCTTGATGCATTCATTTTAAAGTCCAATGTCGTCAGGCGGCGAGGGCCTCGCTGGATATGTGTCCACTCCCTCTTCTGGACTCTCCGCTTCGATGTCCTGCCACTCTTACCTCCTATGTATCCGATTATGTCGATTCTTGGTACTCCCTCTGGCCGTCATCTGCCTCCTCTTCGTAATAGGGGGTATCATCATCCTGATATGCCAGATCTTCCAAGCTCTCCGACACTGCTTCGACCTCGAATTCTTCCTCTTCTTCCTCGACCAAGTGTGCTACCGGTGACTTGGGCCACGACGGAATTGTGTAAGATTTAATTTTTTCGTCTACATCTTTTTTTCGCTGCAGGATGTTCTCCATCTCTGCCCGAGTCTCCTCTTCTTTCTCTCCATCACCGCCGCCTGTTCGGCGTCGAGTGGTTGTGCCGTTCTCTTTGGCGTGTAAGATGGCGTCGAGATGGGTTTCGGCGTCGAGACTGGTTTCGGCGGCGAGACTGTTTTCGGCGTCGAGACTGGTCTTGCGTCTTTCGTCGTCGACTTCGAAGTGGTTTTCGGAGTAGAGCGCTCCTTTTCTTGGATGCTTTTCGACGACTTTGGCTGGTCGCCGTCCCTCGGCGCCAGGGAGTCCTTCTGTGAGGATCCGCTGGGCATGGATGTTGCTGCGGACACCGAAGTTCTCGGCGTCGGCGCTTTCGGGGTCTTGCCCTCGTTTTTTCGAGAGTCTTGGGTAGACTGTCGAGAGTCTTTCGGGCCTTTTTGGGGCGTTGAGTCTCCTACCTTTTCTGTAGTCTTCTTATTATCGGTCTCTGCGACCGTGTAGCCGATGTCTTCTTCGGCTGCGTAATCCTCCTCGTCGGTCGAGAGTCCCAGGTCTCGAAGGGACGGTGGTTGGCCCTTGCCTTGGCTGGCCTTAAGGTTTTCGGATGCCTTCTCCATGTACTCAGCCATCCGGGAGCGGAGGCCAAGCACATAGTCCACTATGCTGGTTGCAGGCTTTTTGAGAGGTCTCTCCCATCCTTCCTTCACCAAACACAGGGGTCCTCTTACAGGATGTCCGTACAAAAGCTCAAAAGGGCTGTAGCCAACCCCCTTCTGTGGGACTTCTCTATAAGCGAATAAAAGGCAGGGAATCAGGACGTCCCATCTACGCCGGAGCTTTTCAGGTAGTCCATGAATCATCCCTTTCAGGGTCCTGTTGAACCTTTCAACAAGCCCATTGCATTGTGGGTGATAGGGTGTAGTGAACTTGTAGTTGACACCACATTCCTTCCACATAGCAGTCAAGTAACTCGACATGAAGTTTGCACCTCTGTCAGAGACAACCTCCTTAGGGAAGCCCACTCTGGAGAACACTCCAACTAGGGCTCTTGCCACAACAGGTGCTGTCGTGGTCCTAAGGGGAATAGCTTCAGGATACCTGGTGGCATGATCCACTACCACCAGTATAAACTTGTGCCCTGATGCTGTCTGGGGTTCCATTGGACCGACAATGTCAATCCCCACTCGTTCAAAGGGCACCCCCACCACAGGCATTGGTATAAGGGGGGCCTTTGTCGTGCCACCTGACTTACCACTGGCTTGGCAAGTGACACAGGAGCAACAAAACTCCTTGGTATCTTCGTTCATGTGAGGGAATCTCGTGGGCCAAGGTAAGAAGGAAACCACGCTGAGACAAGGGGATAACCAGCCTCCTGGTCATGCCAGGCTTGGGGTCTCTTGCCTCAGTGTACAGGAGTCCATCCTCCCAGTATACCTTGTGGGTACCTGTGGCGTTCCCAGCAGCCTCAGCAGCAGCCTGCTGTCTGAGGGGTTCAAGGGAAGGGCAGTCTAACTGGTCCTTCCCCAGGTCTTCTCGTGTGGGTCCCCCTGAGCCCAGAAACTCAACTTGATCAATTTCAAGTTCTTTAGGTTCAGTTTCCCGCAATTCCTGGAGGTCAGCCTCCTCTGAGACCTGATCCTCGACCTGGGGCAAGGGGGAATGCGATGCCTTAACCCGACTGCTCTTCTTCTTGGGAGGTGTCTGGTCCGTTGTTCCAGGATCCAGCACCGGTTCAGTGGGGCATCTTCTGACCTGTGACCTAGTCACAGCAAGCACATGTGCTGGCAAGCCTAACATTTCCATGTGAGTCCTGTGCTCCTCTTCTGACCATTGCGATGACTCCAAATCATTGCCCAACAAACAATCCACTGGGAGGTCTGAACTAACAACAACCTTTTACTGGCCATTTACCCCTCCCCAGGAGAAAGCAACAATCGCTATACTATGACTGGTAGTGACGTTGCTGGCATTGGTCACCAGGAATTCTGTACCTGGCATGATCTGTCCAGGGTCCACAAAGTTAGGCGTCACCATGGTGACACTGGCACAAGTGTCCCTATAGGCCTGAGCCATTTTTCCATTTATTAAAGGCGTCTGTCGGTATTTGCCCAAAGTATTGGGACTGACATCGGGGGATATATCCACATCCCCCGTACAGAAAGGACAGCCTGAGTGAGTGTGCCAACTAAGTTGTCACATCCATCAGAACCCAAGGTTAACCCAACTAATCCCTTGGAAGGTGCACTGCTACTGCTGGCTGTACTAGGGGGCACAGGTGCCTTAGGGGCTGCAGTAGCAGGAGTCTGCCCTCCTTTCTTGGTGCACTCACTAAAGCAGTGAGTTTTACTTTTACAGTATTGGCACCACCTTTTCGATTGGCCTTCTTGATTCTTCTTTTTCTGGGAAGCCTGACCCCCCCCCTCTTTGGGTTGGTGGGGACCTGTCGAAGACTTCTGGTCATTTTGTTCCCCTTTAGAATCTTTACCCTTCTGGTCTGCTTTCTTCTGACCACCCTGGTTCTGGCCCTGGTTTTGCTTAACCCTTGTTCTGACCCATCTGTCTGACTTCTTTCCCAATTCTTGGGGAGAGGTCAGATCCGAGTCGACAAGGTGCTGATGCAACAACTGGTTCTGACAATTGTTTAAAATCTGTTCTCGCATGATCAAATTATACAATCCTGTGTAATCAGTAACCTTACTGCCCAGCAACCAGCCCTCCAAAGCCTTAGTGGCACAATCGACAAAATCAGACCAGTCCTGAGACTGAGTTTTCTGGGTATCCCTGAACAGCAACCTGTACTGCTCAGTGGTTAGGCCGAACCCATCAATCAGTGTGTTCTTCAGGACCTGGTAATCGTTAGCATCCTCGGCTCTAGTAGTGAGGAGCTTATCTCTACCTTTACCTTCAAAGGAGAGCCACAAGATAGCTGCCCACTGACTCTGGGGGACGCACTGTACAGTGCAGGCCCTCTCCAAAGCAGTAATTCATTTGTGGATATCGTCCCCTTGCTTAAAGGGGGGCACTATCTTACTCAGGTGCCTAGTGTCTAAACTCCTGTTTTCCCTTGGGGGAATGCTGCCACCAGTGGAGTTTTTCCCACTCAATTCTTGCTCTCTAGCAAAGGCGAGTCTTTCTTTGGCCAGGGCAAGTTCTTCCCTTTCGATCCTCAGATTGACTTCCCGCTCCTTAGCTTCGTACACTCTCCTCTGAGGGGATGTCATCCCTCTTCGAGAAGAGCCTCGAGAGCCATTGGTTTGAACGGATCTATTAGAGCCTCTCGACAGAGACCTAACTCGTCCATTCCCAATGTTAAGCTGGCCTGAGAGGGGCCCCAGGGGTCTCCTAGTACCATTCTCGTGCCGGCTTAAGTTGTCCCTAGTTAGCTGGCTAACTACTACTGGACCTTTGTCTGCCTCGTCCCCAGATGTCTCTGGATCCTCGTCCTCCTCTTCACCTTCTGCGGAGAGATGGATAAGGTCAGGATCACCTAGGGTTCCCTCGAGGGGGGGCATATTCCCTTCTGGATGAGAAGGGTCTGTGTTACCAGCCCTCCTAGCATCATAAGTCTCTAAGAGACCAATCAGACCTGTGGATGGTCGACTGACACAAGGGGAGACTCAGAGTTTCCCCCTTTGTCTGACATGCTGCTTCTAGTGTGGTGTAAGTGATGCACCTACCTACACTATATGTTTACCTACTGATCCCTTGCTAAGAGTTGTAGCCAAGGTGTGCTAAGCCTTGAGGAGCTACAACAGCTGGTTCAGTAGAACTCAGAGTATTCTAAGCTAAGTTATATGTACCTGGAGTACTTATGCGATCTTTCACAAGATATTCTTAGGATACGCGTAGTAAAACAACAGCAAGCTCAAATCCCAACCGCTGCTCACCAATGTGAGAAGTTGGCCCGATATGCAGTGCTCACTATTCTAGTGATCACTATGTATCAGTCCAAATGACCCTTATGGTGATTGGTTGTAAGTCAACCTTAGACCAGCTATCCTAGTAGCGTGGATACGAGCAGTCTTCGGGCTAAACTCTAGAGGGCGTGTTAAGCCAGCTGTTATACCATCACATACCCCTTGAACACCAAGTGAAAGGACACCACACAAGTGTTATGAAAATAAACAGTGTATTTATTAGAATCACAACAGCCCTGTACTCTTTATGAGGACAGGGTACTAAGCACACAACAAAACTCTTAGGAAAATACTTCAAGTGCACAATCAATACAAGTGCCCGAGGGCACGGAAAGTTTAGTGGTCTCGGGCGGACCCGATAAGGCAAGTCGGAAGCGATAGGGACTCGGGACCCTTAAATAAGGAGGCTATGCGGGCACCGAAATGCCGAAGTTACCTAGCCCAAGGGCTGCGGCTGCACAAGTCTTTACAGACGTCGGGAGTCCTCGCTGACGAACCAGGAGCCGGAAGGAAGGATTTGCTGGCCGGCGACCAGTGGAGATAGTTCGTAGAGATCCAAGCCTGGATCAGAGATGGATGACACCTGAAAGCAGAGGGGACCAAGTTCGTAACTACTAGCCAGTAGTCAGAGGGTACCAGGAGGGCACCGGATGATCGTCACCTCCACTAGGTGAGTGGGCGACGCTAGGTTCTGCAGTCTCACGAACCAGGAGGTGTTGTCGGCGACCAGGATGGAGGTGCGAGCTGTCCCACGAAGATTGATGCTGTCGGCGTCGCTGGGCCCAGGATTGGGGCAACAAGCCTTGGCAAGTTTCAGGGCCACGTGGTGGGCCTAAAATGGCGTCTTGAGTGGACCAGGAGGGTCCGAGGTGCTCCTCTCTCAGAAGGGAGCATAGGCCAGTCTGGAGCAACCAGACCAGCAGCGTTGGTTGTCGGGCGTCGTCAAGAAGGTCACGGCCAGCTGCTAGTAACCAGACAACGTGCTGAACAGCAAAGAGCAGAAGGGCCCCACGCAGATCATGGAGATGCTGGGAGGCTGCACTTCGATGCTGGAGCTGCTCAGGGTCGGGGCTTCTCGGACCCCAGAGCACTCACCAGAGGATCCCTCGGCGGTCGCGCTGGTTAAGAAATCGTGCAGGTCTTGATGATGGCCGGTCCCTCGAGGTCTCGTCGCACCCACAGATCTCAGCTGAGCTGACGATGTGGGTAGAGGTCAGAGGTGCCAGGGAAGCCTGTTCTCGTCGAGCTGGGCAGTCGGATTCCTGAGGAAGGACTTGCAGCAAACCGCAGAGTTCTTAGATGGTGCCTGCGGATGCAGGGTGACTACTCCTTAGCCACAAGGGAGAAATCTTGAGATGAGTCGAGAGTTCCTTTCGTAGAAAGTATTCTTGATTCAAAGATGATCTGATTTGGAAGGGTCCCCGCTCCTGCCTTTATCCTAAAGAAAGGGGTGGGTACGTGACTAGGTCCTGCCCTAGGGGTGGGACCAGGAAGGGGGGTGGTTACACCCCTCTCCCATGCCAGACTTTCCCCAGGTCAGGGGCTGGGGTGCCCCTGGAACTGGTTCTAGCCGGCAGATGCGTAGTGAGCACCGGGGTGCCACTCCGCAGTCACCTTCCTGTAAAGCCCTGCCTACCCAGGATACACAAAACCCTGTCTGGGATGGTGCGAGCACCGCCCCGGACAGGAAACCCTTTGTCCAAGCTCTCCATGCTGGAAGGACTCGCAGCAGCAGGAGGTCAGACTCGTGTCTGTGGTGGCAGCATCCATTTTGTGGAGCTGAGGCTTCAGTTAACTTTAACCGGGGTTCACAGTTACGTACATGTCGTGTCCCTCTAGAAGGGTGGAATGCTAACCCTGTAGCCAGCATTGGTGAGGGGTCAGTATCCCGATTCGTATGACACCTTACTCGACATGTCTGGATAACGCGATACCGAAGTTACCAATATGGTATGCGTTATCATGGAACAGCCATTGGGTCTTGGTTCCGCAAGCTGCAACCGGGCTCGGCTCGTGCCAGAGCCCAATTCACACGATTCCATGCACTCTGCCTTCAGGATTGTCAAGGCCTGCCATAGGAGTGGCTGATAGGAATTCGGGTGTCCATTTGAGGGTTAGATATAGGTATACTATACCTAAAGCAAAGGGCGAGTACGCCACGTTGCCCCAGCTGTCGCGCAGCCAGTTGTGTCAGATTTAGATGGCCATCCAGGGGTGGCATAATACATGCTTCAGCCCCTGGTAGGCCCTGGGTACACCGATGCCCTGAGTGACAGGGTCTGACAAGATGGCCCAGTTCCAATTGGGTAATGCACCTCAGGTACACACATCAATTTAGCGAGAGAACAGCTAGGCTGTGGGTCTGATTGGCAGGCCCACAGCCCGAGAAAGTCGTAAACCAGTGAAACAAAAGCAAAAAATCTGGGTGATCATAGGATTGCAGACCCTACTCTCCTACAGGGAGTACCAGCAAGACTGCATGGATTTTCAGTTCTACCTCAGCTCACACGGAGGTCGCCAGATCATTCACAGGCAGGCATTCAATTGGCAAGTAACCCCTCCTCAATCTAAAGTCACCATAGCCATGGGTGGACTGTAATGACATTATCAGCGTTGGTGACTCGATAGGTTTTTATGGCCAGGTATTGTCCTGGGGAAGCCAGAGTTTCTTTCCCCATGGTGACACTGGCACCTGTATCCATCAGGGCTTCTATGCTAGTCCCATTAATCAAGAGGTACTGTTGGTACTTTTTCATAATGAGAGACCAGGCAGCAAGAGTGGCCAACGCTACCCCACCCTCAGAGAATAAAATATTGTAAGTGAGAACCCTAATTTGCTCTGGGCACTCCATTGATCCTACCTGGACACTTGCCACACCAGTGCTAAATGGAGGAGGACTAGGGGCATTCTTTTTGGGACAGGCAGGGTCTCCAGTTTTGTGTCCCAACTTCTCACAGTTGTAACATTAGGCTATTAGGGGATCAAAATGTTTACACTTGTGCTCACTGCTGGGCTGGGAAGAGTTCTGGGGCCCACCCTCTTGTGTAGGTTTTTGGGGGCCTTTAGAAGACTCTTGATTTTTATCTTTAGATTGATCACCCACTTCCCCCTGAGGAGGTTTTGTAACCCCTTTCTTTTGGTCACCCTAGTCATGACCCAGTGATCTGCCTTCTTTCCCAATTCTTGGGGAGAAATGTGATACAGGTCTACGAGATATTGATGCAACTTTTCATTAATGCAATTAATTAGCATGTGCTCTTTTATAAATAGATTACAAAACCCAGCATAGTCATGCTCTTCATTTCCAGTTAAACAGACATCCAGTGTTTTCACTGAGTAGTCTATGTAATCAATCCAGGCCTAACTCTAGGTTTTGTGAGCACCATGAATCTAATTCTATATTCCTCAGTGGGGAGTCCAAATCCCTCAATCAGAGTACCCTTCATACGGTCATAGGACTCGGCATCTGCACCACGAAGTGTCAGCAGTCTCTCCCTGCAGTTACAAGTTAACAGCTACAAAAAGCAATGCTCCCTAGTGTGACTTTTTAACTTTTCTCATTCCATAGGCGTTCTCAAAGGCTGAAAAACATTTTGTGATACCATACCTTCCTCATTGTTGGGGTCAATCCCTTTGAGGATTTTATGGTCATAAGAATTCTCTTTGTCCCTAGGTATTAAATTGCTGCCACTATTTGTGGGTGCTAGACCCAACTCTGCGCTTTCCTGTTCTAGAGCTGGGAATTTAGCCTCTAGGGATAGTCTTTTTGTCAAACTTGCTAAAAGGATATCTTCTTCATTGAGGCTGTCCTCAATGTCACTTGGGGTGCATGTCCCACCTGTGTGGGATCTAGGTACCCTTTTCACTACTTTTGGGAGAATGTGTACAGGGGGCACATCCTCTCTAGGAAGATGAGAACTGTCCTCCTCATCACTACTTTCTCATTCTGCAGGGAGGTCATCCTCTTCAGAAAGGTGGTCCTTAGCATATTTTGCCAAGAGCTCCTGGAACTTCACCTTGGTAGTATTGGAACCAGTTTTTATTTTTCCAAATTTGCAGCGGGTCCTTAGCTCCTTCCAGCCAAGATGGAGGAAATGTGTTATGTTGAGTTCCACAACCAGATCCTCAGCATTTTCCATAATTTTATTAATAGTTGGGATCTTTTTAAAAAACTTACAAGCACTTTTACCCATGACTAAGGTATACTTTTAAAATGTTATAAAAACTTAAGGAACTTCACCAAGGCCCTACATTTTGAAAATAAATTGTCAAATCAAAAATTCTGTGAATCTAAAAGCAATTTTTGGGTTATATCCCTGGGGTCACTTTTTGCCAAAGTGGTCCAACAAATGAAAAGTCATAGATGTGAGAAGTTGGCCTGATATGTAGTGCTCACTATTCTAGTGATCACGGTGTATCATTCCAAACGACCCTTATTGATGATTGGTTGTAAGTCAACCGTTAGACCAGCTATCCTAGTAGCATGGACAAGAGCAGTCTTTAGGCTAAACTCTAGAGGGCGTGTTAAGCCAGCTGTTATACCATCACATATACCCCTTGAACACCAAGTGAAAGGACACCACAATACAAAGCTCTTAAAGAAATTCTGAAAGTCGCACAATTTACACAAATGCCCGAGGGGCACGAAAAACCATATACTCTAAAAGTGGAATGCGAAATTACTAGCAGGTAAGTACTACTCTAATAGGCTTTTGGATCACTAGGACTGGACTACTGAACCTTCAGATTACTAGCAGGAGGCCTAGGGAGATCGGGTGCAGAGTGTGCACTCTCACGCGGGATGCGGGACAAAGTTTATGGATGCTAGATTTCGTAAAGTTAGTGTTATCGGACGAATCCGACTAGGTAGAGCTGAAACGAAAAAGGATCTGGACCTTTGGATAGTTAAGTTATGCTGGAGCACCGAAATGCTGAGTTTACCTAGCCCAGGGGCTGTGGATGCATAGGTCTGAAAAGACGTCGGGAATCCTCGTTGCAGTTTATGGAGCCTGAAAGAAGAAGTTGCTGGCAGGCGACCAGTGATGAAGTTCGAAGTGATCCAAGCCTGGATCGAAGATGGAAGACACCTGTAAGCAGAGGGGACCAAGTTCTGAATCACTAGCCAGTGATTAAGTGGGCACCAGGACGGCACCGGACGAAGTCACCTCGACCAGGTGAGTGGGCGACGCTGGGCTCTGCAGTCTCACGGACCAGGAGGCATTGTCGGCGACCAGGATGGAGGTGCGAGCTGTCCCACGATGGTATCTGCTGTCGACGTCGCTGGACCCAGGATTGGGGCAACAAGTCTTGGCAAATGCAAGCTCACGCGGTGGACTCAAAATGGCGTCTGGAGTGGACCAGGAGGGTCCGTGTTGCTCCTCTGTTGGAGGGGAGCAAGGGCCAGTCTGGAGCAACCAGACCAGCGGTGTTGTCGTCGTGGTGCGTCGTCAGGAGGGCCACAAGCCAGCGGGCAAGTAGCCGGACAACGCGGTGAGCAGCAAAGAGCAGAAGGGCCCCACGCAGATCTCGTGGATGCTGGGGGGCTCGACTTCGATGCTGGAGCTGCTCAGGGTTAGGGCTTCTCGAACCCCAAAGCACTCACTCGAGGATCCCTCGGCGGTCGTGCTGGATAAGCGTCGTGCAGTTCTGAAGATGGCCGGTCCCTCGAGGTCTCGTCACACCCACGGATCTCAGCTGGGCTGATGATGTAGGTAGAGGTCAGAGGTGCCAGAGAAGCCGGGACTTGTTGTGCTGGTCGGTCGGATTCCTGAGGAAGGACGTGAAGCAAACCGCAGTGTTCTTAGTTGGTGCCCGCAGATGCAGGGTGACTACTCCTTAGCCACAAGGGAGAAATCTTGAGAAGAAGTCTTGAGTTCCTTTCGTAGAAAGTAGTTTCAGGATTCAAAGATGATCTAATTTGGAAGGGTCCCCGCTCCCACCTTTATACTAAAGAAAGGGGCTGGTACGGGACTAGGTCCTGCCAATGGGTGGGACCAGGAAGGGGGGTGGTTACACCCCTCTCCAGTGCCGGACTTTCCCCAGCTCAGGGGCTGGTGTGCCCCTGGAACCGGTTCAAACTGGCAGATGCACAGAGAGCACCGGGGTGCCACTTGCAGTCACCTTCCTATTCAGCCCTGCCTACCTAGGATACACAAAACCCTGTCTGGGTCGGTGCTAGCACCGCCCCTGACAGGAAACCCTTTGTCCAACCTCCCCTCGCTGGAAGGACTCCCAGCTGCAGGGGGTCAGACTTGTGTCTGTGGTGGCAGCATCCATTTTGTGATGCTGAGGCTCGAGTTAACTTTAACCGGGGTTCTCAGTTACATACATGTCGTGTCCCTCTAGAAGGGTGGAATGCTAACCCCGTCGCCAGAATTGGCGAGGGGTTAGTATTCCAATTCGTATGACACCTTACTCGACATGTTTTGATAAAGCGATACTAAAGATAGCAAATAACCGCGAGGATTATAATGCACTTAAGAGTATATGGTATGCGTTATCATAGAACAGCTATTAGGACTTGGTTCCGCAAGCTGCAGACGGGCTCAGCTCATGCCAGAGCACCATCTCACATGATTCCATGCACTCTGCCTTCAGGATGGTTAAGGCCTGCCATAGGAGTGACTGATAGGAATCTATGTGTCCATTTTAGGGTTAGATATAGGTATACTATATCTACAGCAAAGGGTGATTACACCACTTTGCCCCATCTGTCGTGCAGCCAGTTGTGTCAGATTTAGATGGCCAGCCAGGGGTGGCATAATACATGCTGCAGCCCCTGGTAGGCCCTGGGTACACCTATGCCTTGAGTTACAGGGTCTGATAAGGGGGCCCAGTACCAATTGGTACATGCACCTAAGGTACATGGAATCCATTTTACAGGGAGAGCAGTAGGCCTGGGGCCCTGAATAGCAGGGCCCCAGGTCAACTAAGTCGGAAAGCCAGCAAAACACCAGGCAAAAAGTTGGGGGCAACCATAGAAGGGTATCCACCCTCCTACAATAGATCCCACCGCTGCCACAACTGCAGGGAGCTGGCTCTGTATTTACTGTACCAAAGTAAGATATAGTATGCACAGAGTCCAGTGGATCCTCAGAGGCTAATGCAGGTATTCCCATACTCTCTTTTGTAGTACTATGGTTGAGCAGTCAGGCTTATCACAGGGCTGTGTTAAGCAGTTGCTGTACTCATTAAGGCAAGAAATGATTACACACACTCAAAGACTAAATACAAGACCAATTGAATTGTATAAAAAAATACTTTGCTACTTTTAAATCTAGAACCAAGAGAACTCAGTTTTTAAAATAGCAATCCTTTTCAGGGACAGTAAATTGTGTTTGCAAAAGTAGTAAAAAATACTTTACAGCACATTGAAAATAATTTGGGATGTCAAATCAGCAGTAATAGAACGTAGCAAATGTAATAGATAGACATTTAGTGCAAAAGGAATTAATACAATGGAATCATAAGGAAGAAAAACAGTTAAGCACATTTATAGGCAAGTACTCTACTTACACATCCAGTCTTCAGGGTTTTAGAGCAACATTAGGAAAGGGTCAGATCAAGGTAGATACTTCTCCACCAGCGGCACAGGAACAGCCGGTTGCAGAGGTCACAGGGCCAATGTTAGACAATGGAGATTGGAGGCACCCACAAGAGGTGCCGGTTATAAGTAAGTATCCATGGCTTCAGGGCACAGGCCCCGGGGGTTAAAGCAAACACTGGGTCACAAGGCAGAATCAACCATACAACACCAGCGGCACAGGAACGGCCGGGTACAGAGTGCATATCAGTGTCAGGCACCCAATGCAAGTAAATCGGAATCTCTGTCGCACAAAGAGGCTGATGGCTCGGACCAGGAGTCTTGACAAAGGTGAACATCAGCTAGGCAGGTAAATTGGGATGTCGCAAGAGGTCTGTGCACCCTAGACTAGGCTCCCCAAAGTTGGGGGGCTCAGAATGCAGGGGTGTCTTTAGTTGTCGGATTTTCTATACTGGAGCTGGTCACGGTCAGAGGGGCCCACTGTGTTGAGGCTCTGATGAGGCAGCAGGCGTCTTTGTGGAGCCCAGGAGAGGTCAGCCAACATAAGATTTGAGGTCAGGATTGTTGGAGAGACTTCACTGGAAAAGGTGAGCCACTCAGACTCGGGCCGTGGGCGTCTGGTGCAGAGTGAGCACCACGGTTCCAGCTGGATCCGGAGTTTTAGGAGATGTTTTCTTGTGGACAGGGCCGCTGTCCCCGGGAGATCTTGTCTTTGTTGAAGAGCAGGCAGTCTTCCTAGAAGTTTATGGAAGTCACTGGCTGCAGGACAGACATCGTCTTCTTTGAAGGGTCTTTAAGCGGGATACAGGCTGGGGCCATATCAGTAGTCTTCTTCCACCTTTGTTATGTTATTGAAACTTGTATAGCGCACGAATACCCGTGAGTGTCCTGACACTTTCAGGAACATAAATGTACTGTGCTGAGGTATAGCTCATTTCTAAACAGCAAAGTTTTGAGTTCCTTTCTCAAGGCAAGAAGGGTGTGTATAGTCCTGAGATGTAACAGAGAGAGTTCCACAGCATAGCCGTGCTGCTAATGAAACTCCTTCCTCCCCAGCTCAATTTTCTGACTCTTATGGTGGTAGCCAATCTAGCCTTAACCGATAGAAGATGTCTTTAAGGAGTGCAGCAGCCAAAAGCCTTCCATAGAAATGTTGGTCCTTCTCTGTGCAAGGTCTTCTGAGCCACACAGAGCGCATTAAATTCAATTCGCTGTCACACCGGGAGCCTATGAAGTTCCTGTAGCAGGGTCTATTTTTTACCCCAGGCCAATTCTGCCCACACCTGAGGCATGAGACCCTGATAAGCCCCCACCAGCTAGCAGAAAAGGAACCCGTTAAATTGACCAAACTGTCCCAGTTGTTCTTTTTCTATGAATAGGCCCCAAAGAGTCTCTCTCATACAATCTTCTCAGCGAGCCTCAGCTCCCACGGGGGCCCCCACTCCCTCGATCTGCACTTCTTCTCTTACACCCACGTAGATACCGCAAGAATAGCAATACCGCAAGAGACATCACGCAATACCTGATGGTTGGGGCACTTGCCATCTGTCATCTTTCATATTATTGTATCTGTTGCTAGCTTTAATGTAACTAAAACATGCAACCAATATCTTCCTAAATGTTCTGCTTTCTTAGAAAAGTTTCTCTGAAGTGACGCAAATCCTGGTCAAAAGATGTTCAATTTTATTATGATTCATGGTCAAACATCCTGTGACATTTTAAGAAACTTTTTGTAGTGTGGGTGGCACTTCTGTTTTCTTAAATATTTCCCAGAAGTGACCAAAATACGTCATGTCCTACAGGTCAAAGACAACAGATAATGTCGTCATTTTGTGGTCAATGGTTCATCATTGTAAGAGTATAAAGATATGCTCCTCAGTCCATTTGACGGACTACCCCCCTGCAGTGACCCCTTGGGTCACTAATGCCTGTATGGTCTCCTGCAGCCCTCTATCTAAGCATCTTTGGCTGAAGTTCTAATTGCTTCTGGTACTTTAAAATTGTCTCTTTCTCTCTCCTCTGCATTGCCCTTATTCTAAAACATTATTGCAATTGCAAAGCAATAATGGTTGTTCCTCCTAACTTAACATGTGCATTCCTAGCATTGCAGTCAAGTGTAGTTTGCATTTTGAAAGTATTTCCATTGATTTAAAATATATTTGCATTGCATGAGTTTGTTCTTCACTCCAGAAATGTCTTTATAATGCCAAGACTTTGCCAAAACGGGTGGTTCTTTCATATAAATCAGAAAGCTATTTTTCTCTACCATTACACGTCTATTTTGTCATAGTTTTGCGGAAGCACCCCCTCAAATTAAGCTGCCTTGGTGCACTGCCTCAGGACTATGACATTTCACCCTTTCATTGCATTTAAATGCCTGCAGATATCGGCTGATATTTGGGAATATCCAGGATCAGTCTGGTGGCTGCATTCTGCACCTCTAGGAGCTCCCCAAGTAATTTAACCTGGAGATTCATTTATGAGCTGTTACAATAATGCAGTTTAGATATGATTAGCGAGGAAACAACAGTCTTCTGGGTATTTCTGGGGATAAACAGGAGTATTTTCCTCAGAGTTATAATGGTATAGAAAGAGGAGGACACGACCTTAGACACCTGGGCCTCATATCTAAGCTTCTCATCCATGATGAAGACAAGATTTTTTGCTTTAATAACTGGAGTGGGCCTAGGCTGTCTGGCCACTAGGCAGGAGAACATGTTGTAGAGAGATTACCAAATAATGGAACCTCAGTTTTATTTGAGTTCTGTTTTAGACAGTGTTTGCTCATCCAGCTACTAAGAGTGATCATACAATTATGTATTCTTAGAGAGTAGTTGAAATCATTATCCACAGCTGAAACCATTAATTGGGTGTCGTCAGCATAGGATGTTGGATTCAGGTTGAAACGAACAAGTTACTTACCTTCGGTAACGATATATCTGTAAGAAACATTAGTTAGTGTTAGATTCCTTACCTTAGAATATCCCCAGGCGTCAGTCTGGATCCGGAAACTTTTGCGTAGCAGTACCCCTGCGCGTCGGTAGGCGTCGTCTGCAGGCGTCCCCTGCGGCTCCGCGTCCGTCGTTGGCGTCGTGCGCCGTGATGACGTCGCTGGAGTATATAGACGCCGCCTCCGCGCGCTGACGTCAGTTCTTTGCACACAGCATTTCCGCGCCAGGAGACGCAGAGCCATGAGAGAACCAACACTGGTGCCATGTAAAACTAGGGCCCTGAAAGGGATGACCTTAACCCTAGATATCAGTTCGCAGAACGGGGAGGATGGGTGGGTTCGGTAAGGAATCTAACACTAACTAATGTTTCTTACAGATATATCGTTACCGAAGGTAAGTAACTTGTTCATCTGAAAGAAACACGTTAGTGTTAGATTCCTTACCTTAGAATACATACCCCAGCAATACCAACCCCGGTGGTGGGTCTGCGAACCAATACAATACTACACCAGAAAGTCCTGGAGGACAGAACGGCCAAAGAAGCCATCCCTCCGGACTTGACTGTCCAGGCAGTAGTGCCTCGCAAATGTGTGCAGCGAGGCCCACGTAGCCGCTTGGCAAATGTCCTGCAAGGGGACTCCCCGGCCCAGGGCAGTAGTAGCCGCCGTGGCCCGAGTGGAATGGGCCCTCAGCCCAACAGGAGGCTCCTTCAGAGCCAAAGAGTAGCACGCTTTGATGCAGAGGACGACCCATCGAGAGATGGTTCGTTTACAAACCGCCCGTCCCTTCTTCGCACCCACGTAGCCAACAAACAGTTGGTCATCCACCCGGAACTGGCGTGTGCGATCCATGTAGAATGAAAGCGCACGTTTTGGGTCCAGACGGTGGAGCCGCTCTTCATCCTTTGAAGGATGCGGAGGCGGGAAGAAGGAAGGGAGGGTGATGGACTGCCCGATGTGAAAGGCCGAAACAACCTTGGGCAGGAAAGAAGGTCTAGTCCTCAGAACCACCTTATCAGGATGAATGGACAGGAAAGGAGGTTGGACAGAAAGAGCCTGGAGCTCACTCACTCTCCTGGCAGAGGTGATGGCAACCAGGAAAGCCGTCTTTAAAGTCAGGAGACGGAGAGGACAAGAATGAAGGGGCTCAAAGGGAGCACACATCAGGAAGGTCAGAACCAGGTTCAAATCCCACTGAGGCATCACAAACGGAGCAGGTGGAAACATGTGAGTGATGCCTTTTAAGAACCGAGTTACAATCGGGGATTTGAACAAAGAAGGCTGATCAGGAAGCCTCAAAAAGGCTGAAAGGGCAGAAAGGTAACCCTTGATAGTGCCCAGAGCAGAGCCCTGCTGGGCAAGAGAAAGAAGAAACAGAAGAACCTCCGAAAGAGGGGCAGAGAGAGGATCCACAGCCTTTGCTGTGCACCATGCCACAAATCTGTTCCACCGACAGGCGTATACCGACTTAGTGGAGGGACGCCTGGCTGCCAGAATAACATCACAGACTTCAGGAGGCAAGTCAAATGGCCTCAACTGCCGCCGCTCAATCTCCAAGCATGGAGGTGGAGACTGGACAGGTTCGGGTGGAGGACCGTCCCCTGCTGCTGCGACAGAAGGTCCTCCTGAAGGGGCAGGCGGATCGGGGGACCGACTGACATGCTGAGTAGCTCGGGATACCAGTATCTTCGAGCCCAGTCCGGAGCCACAAGGATAACTTGGGCCCGGTCGCGCCTGATCTTCTTCAGCACTCTGGGCAGAAGTGGTATAGGCGGAAAGGCGTATAACAGACCGCAATTCCACTCGCGCCGAAAGGCGTCGCCGTGCGAGTGCCGTCTTGGAAACTCCAACGCGCAGAACTGATGACATTGCGCGTTCTCTTCTGTGGCGAATAGATCTAACCAAGGCTCTCCCCATTACAGAAAGATGCCTTGCGCCACGTCCGAGTTCAGACGCCATTCGTGATCCATCGAGCACCGACGGCTGAGTTCGTCCGCCCTGGCGTTCAGAGAACCTGCCAGGTGTTGAACCGTCAGAGTCACGCCCTGACGTTCCAGCCATTGCCAGAGGCGCAGAGCCTCCTGGCAAAGGGTCCACGACCCCACTCCGCCCTGTTTGTTGCAGTACCACATGGCGGTGGTGTTGTCGGTGAACACCTGCACTACACTCCCGTTGACAAAGGGGAGGAATGCCTTCAGTGCCAGACGAATCGCCCGCAGCTCCAACAGGTTGATATGGAGCCGGGACTCCGCCGGAGACCAGATGCCTCTGATCTCTGCCTCTCCCAAGTGGCCACCCCAGCCCTGGAGGGACGCGTCCGTCACGACAACGTGCTCCGGTTGGGGAAGGGAGAGGGACTTGCCCCTGACCCAATCGCGGTCCGTAAGCCACCACTGCAGTTGTCTCGCAGTGCCCTCCGAGATCAAGACGTGGTCGGACAAGTTGCCCTGATGCTGGGCCCACTGAAACTTCAGGTCCCACTGCAGAGCCCGCATCCGCCACCGGGCGTGATGCACCAGAAGGATGCAGGAAGCCATCAGTCCCAGCAGCCGCAGCGTCAACCTGACCGAAACCCGGGATAACGGCTGAAAGATGGGAATCAAAGCCTGAATATCCCGAACCCGCCGTTCCGGAGGATAAACCCGAAACTGCGCCGAGTCCAGAACCGCTCAGATGAAAAGGAGCTTTTGAGAGGGACACAGGTGTGATTTCGGCACATTGATGGAGAACCCCAGGTCGTGCAAGAGGTCTGCCGTCATCTGAAGGTGGTGGACGACTGTCTGGGGCGAGCCCGCCTTCAACAACCAGTCGTCTAGGTAGGGGAAGACTGAAACCCCTAACCTGCGCAGATGGGCTGCGACCACCGCCATCACCTTTGTGAACACCCGTGGGGCGCTGGTAAGGCCGAAGGGGAGCACGATAAACTGAAAGTGCTCCAGGCCTACCGTGAACCGCAGGTAACGCCGGTGGGCCGGCAGGACGGGGATGTGAAAATAGGCGTCCTGCAAGTCCAACGCTACCATCCAGTCTTGTGGGTCTAGAGCAGCCAAGACCTGAGCCAACGTCAACATCTTGAACTTCTCCTTCCTTAGATCCAAGATAGGACGTAGGCCCCCCTTGTCCTTCTTGGGCACCAGAAAGTAGTGGGAATAACAACCACGCCCTACTTCTGGCCCAGGAACGCACTCGATGGCCCCCTTGGCCAAGAGGGCCGTAACTTCCTCCTGCAGAAGTGTCAAGTGGTCCCCCGACACACGGTGGTACTGCGGTGGCATGGCTGGAGGAGAGGTCTCGAAGGGGAGGGAGTAGCCCCTTCGGACAATTTGCAGCACCCACCTGTCCGAAGTGATCGTGCGCCAGTGAGCGTGGTGATGGCGAACCCTGCCACCCACTGGCGTCACGTGGGGCCGAAAGCACGGACTAGGAGGATTTTGAGGCAGACGCTGCAGGGGGAGGTGTGGTCTGACCCCGCCGTTGTCCCCGACCGCCGCCACGGCGGTTTCCACGGCCGCCACCGCGTTGAAAGGATTGTTGCGGCGCGTGGCTGGCAGCACGTGTGGGGGCGCCCCTTCCTTGGCCACGAAAGGGACGAAACGAACCCGGTTGCTGACGCTGGGTCGAGAGACCCAAGGACTTGGCCGTGACCCTAGAGTCCTTGAAGCGTTCCAACGCGTGGTCCGCCTTGTCACCGAACAGGTGACAGCCATCAAACGGCATGTCCATCAGTGTATTCTGGACATCAGCCGAAAAGTTGGCGGATCTCAGCCAGGCGTGGCGACGAATCGCCACTGTCGTTGACATAGCTCTGCCCAGCGAGTCGGTCGTATCAAGACCACACCGTATCGAATATTTCGCTGCATCTCGGCCCTCAGCCACAGCCTGACCGAGTTTAGCCCGCACCTCCATGGGGCATTCTGGCAGCAGTTCCGCGACCGTATCCCACACAGAGTGGGTGTAGCGGCCCAAGAGGCAAGCGGTGTTGCAAGACCGCAGGCCCAAACTAATGGACGAGAAGACCTTCTTGCCAAACTGGTCATACCTCTTGGATTCCCGGTCGGGCGGGGCCGACGGGAATGCGGACTGGGAGGTCGAGGCCTGGATCACCAGACTCTCAGGAGTGGGGTGGGTAGACAGGAACTTGGGGTCGTCCGGACAAGGACGGTGGCGCCTGGCCATGTTCCGATCAACAGGCGCACCTGAAGCGGGCCTGGACCACGTGCCCAACAGAACGTCTGACAAGGCTTCATTAAACGGCAGTAGTGGCTCCTGTGGGCATGACTGCGGTTTGAAGACCTCAGTGAGGATGTTAGGCCTCACGGCCGCGACGGGGAGCTCAAGGTGTAAGGCCTTGGCAGCCCTCATCAGCACCACTGAATATGCAGCTCCCTCCACCGATGCCACGGTTGGAGGAGAGATCAAACCAGGGTTAGGAGAGTCGTCCAAACCACTGGCATCCCCCAAGTCACCTGTCCAGTCCGGGTCATACTGGCACTCGCGTGACAGAGGGTCCTCGGACCCCTCCCAACCTTCACCGAACTGTTCATCTTCTCCGTATTCGGAGTCAACGATGTAGACCGGCTCCTCGGGGTTCATGGGCCCCATCGGCGCCGGGACCGGCGTCGAACGACGCCCGTCCGGCCCCGCGTCCGGCGTCGGTGAAGGTAAGGGGACGGCGCCGCCGGGAGCCGGCGCCGGAGCCCCAGTGCCGCCCGAAGCCGGCACCGAGGAACCGGCGTCGCGCGGAGGCGGCGCCGGGGGCAACCCCGATGGGATCGGCGCCGGGTTGGATGGACGTCCATCCGGCGTCGACCCCGAAGGCCCTAGCGGCGCCGGGATCGGCGCCGCCGGAGTCGGAGCATCCGACGGCGTCGAGGTAGGGTCAGCTGAACCGCTAGGGCCCCCGGACGGGTTCACTGGGCCCGTAGGCGCCGTGGAACCCGCCGGAGGAGATAGGGCCCTCATGGCCATGAGGAATGCCTCTATCTCCTCAGGCGTCGCACCGTGCCCAGGGACCTGAGGGTATGGGGCAGGCCGCGCCGGCGACTCTCGCGGAGCCGCGGGGTTGGGGTCACCCGAACCCCCGGCCGCGTCGCGCGAGCGTCGGGGGGAGTCGGGGGTACGATGACGACGCCCCGACTTCTTGTGCTTCTTACCTGACGAGGATGACGAGTGGTGTCGACTTCCGGAACGCTCGGCGCGGCTCCTCGACCGCTCCCTTGAACGCTCTCTCGACCTCCGGCCGGACCGGGACCGCTCCCGGTCCCGACGTGGGGCCGACACCCGGAGCTCCAGTAGCTTGCGGGACCGCTCCCGTCTAGCCTTGTTGGTAAGGGCCCGGCAGTCGACGCAGGAGTCCACGTCGTGGTCGGGGCCCAGACACCGGAGACAGAGGCGGTGATGGTCTGTGACCGACATCGTGCGCTCACAGTCATCACAGTGCTTGAACCCAGGCATCCTAACAGGCACAAAGTGATAACAATTCGAAAAAACTTGGTCAAAGACCGGAGTACTGCTCTTCAGATCTGCGTCCACTGGCGCGGAAAAAAGAAGAACAGACGTCAGCGCGCGGAGGCGGCGTCTATATACTCCAGCGACGTCATCACGGCGCACGACGCCAACGACGGACGCGGAGCCGCAGGGGACGCCTGCAGACGACGCCTACCGACGCGCAGGGGTACAGCTACGCAAAAGTTTCCGGATCCAGACTGACGCCTGGGGATATTCTAAGGTAAGGAATCTAACACTAACGTGTTTCTTTCAGATATTTAATTACATGGACAAGTTCTGAAACATTAATATTAAAAAAGCGTCAGGCTCAATGAAGTGTTCTGAGGAACCCCACATGGCAGACTAAAGGGGGAGGGTTTAAACTGGCCCAGATTCACAGTTTGAGATCTCTCCGATAATAAGGATGTTAGCAAAGTAAGAGCTTTACCTTTAACTCCTATAGCGTTCAGACGGTGGATCAATAAACCATGGTCCAGAGTCAAATGCCATGGACAGGTCCAATAAAATAAGAGCTGCTGACCCTCCACCATTCGTATTTCTTCAGTGGTTTTTATCAGTGCAGTCTCTGTGCTGTGATTCACTCTAAACCCAAACTGACTGGGGTCTAAAAGCTGATTCTCAGAAATAAAATTGGATAGTTCTGCATTGATTATTATTTCTACAATTTTAGCTGGCTACGGATATCTTGAGATGGGATGATAATTAGCAGGATCGCTAATATCAAGAGTTGTCTTCCGAATAAGAGGAAGGATTAAGACTTGTTTACAAATTATGGGAAATGATCCTTGCAAAAACATTTGATTAAACACGGATGATAGATAGGAGCGAATCTGCTGATTTGCAAGTTGTAAAATCTTAGGGGGGCATTGGTCTTCAAAGGGCAGAACGACTTTGAGGCTCACTGCCCTCATTGCTGTTCCTGCTTGGGGGGAAGGTGAGAAGCCCCACCATCCCAAGCAGGCTTTGTTCCTGACCCAAGACAGCGCAAGGGCTCCCACCTCAGGGAGTCAGAAACATGTCCATGTGAGGTAGGCTGGAGCAGACCAGTCAGCTGTACACTGAGGAGTTGGTCGATTTTCAGGCGGGCATCTCTAAGTTGCCCTCTGAGTACATTTTACAATAAATCAAACACCAACATCCTTGTGGGTTTATTGTGCTGAGAAGCTTGATCCCAAACTTCTTAGCATTCAGTAAATCCACCATGTAGTTGGGGAGTTCATAATGACAAACTCCCAGCCCATGTACTCAATATGGCTTTACTGCATATAGTGTCTTAGAATTGACTTAGACACTGTAGGGGCATATTGACACTGTAGGGGCATGTTGCTCATGCAGCTATGCTCTCACCTGTGGTATACCGCATCCTACCTTAGGGCTGCAAGGCTTGCTAGAGGGGTGAGTTACCTAGCCAAAGGCAGTGTTAGGTTGGCATGGCACACAGTGTGCCATGTCGACTTTTAGGTTTTGCCTGTATCAAAAAACACAATCTGCAATGGCAGTGTGTTTGTGTTAGGTGAGGAGTCTCAGAGGGTGGCACAATACATGCTGCAACCCTTAGAGACCCTATCTGGTCACAAGGCCCTTGAAATCAGTGGTACCTTTCACAAAGGGACTTACACGTGGGCCAGAGGTGTGCCAATTGTGGAAACAAAGCTTTGGGAAAAAAACATAGGCACTGGGAACCTAATTGGCAGGGACCAAGTGCACATTCAATCAAAGTGCATCAGATATCAGGCAAAAAGTAGGGGGTAACCATCCAAAATGGGGCACATTCTTGCAATGGGACTGTGAGAGCTCTCTCTAGTGAAAAGAACGGTGCAAACAGTTACAGCAATCCATAACTAAGGGAAGGTTACTGGCCTCATTCCTTCAATGCTCTCAGGAATACCCAATACTCTAACATTTTATCTTCAGTTGTGCCCCTAACAGTTTTCAGCCCTGTGTTTTAAGAACCAAACCTTCTCTGTGAGTTCTGTTATTTGAGCTGGAAGTTCCACTTTTACAGAGCAGAATTTTCCTGTGGTCTCTCTGGTTGCTTTTACACTTTCAGGAACCTTTAGTTGGTCTTCAAGCAGGAGGCTCATGGCCTCAGCACTCCATCAATTTTGGCTGCCAATGTTTCTAAGATGGTTTGAACCACCAACCGTTTTTCGTACAATTTATCCCATAGTGCTGTATTAAATCCAAGGGCCAAAGACAGCTTTTGAATGTTCTCTGATGTGCTGCACACATCTGCTTTGGAGCTTGGGTCCCCATAGATAACAAATACTTGATTCCTCTTGTATGACCAATCTCATTTTTCCCCTTTTCGCTCAATCAGTGGCGGGGGAAATTTTATGATCTACTACAAGAGTAACAGTCAGACAGCTAGAGCCTCCAAAAAGAGTAGGGGACAGCCAGAAGAAAAGTTATATCAGTCAATCAAGATAAGGAGCCACACCAGAACAGGACCTAGAGGATGACAAAGTGATGGTCGTACTGCAGTATTTTTGTTCATGGGGGTGGTTTTTCACTGCAGCCAACAGCGAAAGGCTCCCAAGTACTGAAGAAAGTATTGTTTGATACAAATCAATCTGTTAATCCTAGTAATAGAGGCATATGCATGATTAGGTGAAAGAGGGATAAAAGTCAATTAGGTAAATGAATCAGGAGTTTGCTGGAAATTCACAAAAGGACTGCTAGAGCAATAAATGGTTTGCAATTCATAATTTGGTGGTCTCCACTCACAAACAAAAATTGCCATCAGGACCCGTCCAGTCCCGGCACAGGTTGTCACCAACAGAACCCCAGGACAAAGACTAAACTGGATGAGAGGAGTCCTCACCTACCCCTGGCTGCTTCCATGAGGGGTAGATCAAGGCTCAGGATCAGCTGTGCCACTCGATCATGGAAGCATGGGCTCCAAGCTTCCTATCCACCTCACACTCCCGAGGGTTTGCATCTCTGCCACGATTAGTCAGTCGTCACCAACTTACATAATTAAAAGTAGTATTCTCAGGGCAGTGACAGTGCTCCGGAGAGTGCAGAAGGCTCCATTCTGAGTTTACGAGGCACTGCTGTGACCCCCAAATTGCACGAGGGGAAAAAAGGGCCGCCCTCAACACCCACGAATAGCAGGAACCCAGCTGGCTCCTGGAGCTCAGTGGAGTGCCTCTCACTCCATGAGCAGTTGGCCGCATCCTCTACTGTGTGTGGATAAATGATCAGACAAAGGAACTAAAGATTACTAAGTAACATCAGAGTGAAGTTTTGAAACTTGCATGATACAAGAGCTTTCAGTAAATTGTTAAGCAGCATTCAAATTCACTTCATACTCACCAATTATTCTCTCCACTATTTGATACTGTTTATGCAGGTCGTCTGTGAGTTCTTGCTGGCAGTTAAAATACTCTACATCTTCTGGAGAAACACTTTTCAACCTGCAAATAAAGTTTGCTTTCAGATTTAAGGTGAGCAAACAGGTCAGCCCAGGAAATTGTTACCCTGGGGATTCTCAAAGCTTACAGTCTCCACAAAACACAACTTCTAGCTCAACTGAATAAGTTAAAGTTTGAAAGATGGAAGGAAATAATGCATGTCTAGCGGACAAAATCAATAAATAAATAATACATATTTAACAAGTTGCTCCAATAATTGTCAATCTGTGGGCTCCCTTACGACAACCCACTATATCATATTTCATTATTATGGGTTTCTTCCCATTTATTGATAACTTTACAGGTTGTGGCTGGGGATGGTGCCACCAAACCTCCAAGTGATAAAATCAAAAAGAAACATCTATTTTATTTTTTAATTGTTAGTCAATGGCAGTCGCTTTCAAAGCTCGAGTCCGATCAGAAGAAGCCTGTATTCATTGCAGTCACCTAAGTTCCATTTTGCAGAAAGAACTCCTAAACATAATGCAGAAATGTAGTACAGCAGGCCAACTAAGGGCCCTCTACTATTCGATCATGCTAACTGTTCTTTTGCATGCCCACTCCAAAGTTCATTCACTGCTCACTCCCCCCCCACCCCCCACACCTCCGCCCCCCCCCATTCATGCGCTTCCTGTATGCACTCAGTAAGAGGATATAAACTCAGGTTGAGTGACAGGGCTAATCACAAGCCTCTACCACCGCTCAATGGCACTCGCCAAGCTTGCCGGCACCCGTCCACAAGCAGAAATATACATATACACAGTCTTAGGTGTCTGTGCAAAGTCAGGGACAAGATCATAAGTTGTATATTAGGTCAGAAAAGGAAAGATTACTAGCAAGTAACTGGTTCTCTATGAAAAGACTTTTGGAAGAGGCGGCACAGGGCTCGAAAAAAACACTTGCATTTGCCAGATTTAATTAGGATGAGCTATTTTTAGGTCCTACTCGCCCATTCTGGCGAGTAGGAAGACAAACTGACTTTTTACCTCTATCTCGGAAAGCAGAGCAAATGTTACAATTTAACAAGATTTAAAGGCATCGTTGTTGCTCACAAAGTGAATGTCTTCAAATCTTGTTAACTTGTCACATTTGCTTACTTTCAGAGAGAGATCAAGTGCATTACAGTTAGGTCGAGTAGATTTTTTAAAGTTACTAGACCTCGAGGTATAGTAAAAAAAAAAAAACGATTTTTCGAGCCCTGGGGCTGTTGAGGAAGAAAAAAATTACTTACCTGTAACAATACTTTTGAGGTTGCAGTTCTGTAGAGACAAATGCAGTCCTGCCATCTAGTGTTGGGTTAGGAACATTACAAATTGTTTTCCTTCGAAGATGTATTTTCTGATTCAAGGTGACTCATGATACCACCCCTGGAACCCACAATGAACCAGGCAACAGACACCGAATATATGATTATACCACGATTTCAGTTACCACGCATGGCTTTACCACGCAAATTTTACCTCGCAAGTGGCTTTACCACGCTGGTATTTACAACGTAGCATTTTACTACGAGTAGAAACGTCTTACCTGCACGTCTTTCTCCACGAGCCCTTACTTCCATCCTCCTTTGAAACAAGCGTCAAAACACGTATACCAAAATAAAAAAAGGACTGCTTTTTTGACGTACACGGCACGTCTTTGGGGGAGGCTCTTTCCTCTTTCTTTTAAATTTATGTTCGTTTTTTTGTTAAAGTAACCTGCTTGTTATTTTTTGGGGGGGAGACCCCCCCCAGCCCCCCTCCGTGGAAGGTACCCTGCATGGAAGGCACCCTGCGTGGTAAGTGTCACGTGGTAAACGTGAGTAGTGGTAATGCCTTCGTGGTAAATGATGTTTCCCACTGACACCACACTAGAATATGTTTTTATACGAAGAGTAAAAGTGAAGGTGCAAAGCAGTATAATGATGGTTAATTAAAGTAATGCACAAATAGTATTTAGAATTATACAATTTCACACGCATTACACAGCTCATCTGGGGAAAAGCGTAGAGCGCATTTGTATCTACACTACTAAAAGCTATAAACCAATTGTTACTAATAAGCAACTTTTTCCTTTTGCAGTATATATATCACGTTCTCTGAACAGGCTGAAAAATCAGCACACGTTTCTTTTAAGCTATTGCTTTGAAGCAGGTACATTAGATGTGTGAAGCTATGTTTTATCTTTCTTTTTGCAAAGTTCTTTATTGATTTTACATAAAAAATACGTGGTGACAACTTGAGCTCAGCGGGAGCCTAGGACACCGCCTTAGAAAAAACACAATAACAGCGCAGTAAAACAACGTTAACCCCTTCCGTGCTCAGCTCGTCATGAGGCACAGTGCTCGTGTACGCATGACGAGATGAGCTCGTCATGACCACACCCATTTGTATTATGGTCCAGCACAGCAGGGGAATCATTCAAGCAGCCAAGGTGTTAAAATAAAATATGGCATAATAAAATTGAATGGCACAGCAGGAATTGGATCGCACAGCCCATTTATATATCAATAGTGTCAAGGCTGCTGCTGCAGGCATCCCCCACAGTGGTCCAATGTCTCTGTCAGGGCAGGGCTCCAAGTGAATGCCCCGGAACTCGGCCCAGTCTTTCCATACGGTATAGTGATTTTGGGGACATTGCCTTGCTAAGTATACAATCGATTTCAGCCACAGGAACTCCCTCAAATCCTAAATTTGCTGGGCTTGTTGAGATAGCAGGGCGGACCTCGTTCCTCCTTGTTTGTTCAAGTAGTGCATACTTGTGTTGTCCGTCCGGATCCACACTGATGCCCGAGAACGATGGTGTGAAAAGATTTTAGGGCCAGGAAGATAGCTATCAATTGTCGAAGGTTGATATGCCACGTTCGCTGCTGAACGTCCCATTTGCCGCTTACCGTCAGCCTTTGAAGGTGTGCTCCCCACCCTTCGAGGGAGGCATCTGTAGTGAGGACGAACGTTGGAGCTTCCACTAGGAATGCGCAGCCTGCTGCCACGTTCCTCTTGCAAGTCCACCAGTGTAAGGTTTCTCAAATCCGGGGAGTGATGTGGATGAGATCGTCAAAGGACCCCGAAATCTGTAACCATTGGTTGTTGAGCTCCTCTTGCAGGGGTCTCATTCTGAGACGGCAGTTAGGGACTAAAGGAATGCAGGAAGAAAGCATCCCCAGAAATGATTTGAACTGCAGGACTGAAACGGACCTTTTTGATCGCAGTAGCTGGACAAGTTTGCACATTTTTAGTTGCCATTCGTTTGAGACAAAGGTTTGTGTCAGCCGAGTGTCTATGGTGGCTCCCAAGAGCATCGTTCTTTGTGATGGGACGAGATGAGACTTGTCGAAATTGATGGAGAGGCCCAGAGATTGGAAAAGGGGCAAACATCTCGGAATGTGGGTGTTCGCGACTGTGAAAGAATTTTCCTTGATAAGGCAGTCGTTTAGATATGGAAAAATTTGAATTCCTTCCAGACGAAGGTGTGCGGCCACCGGTGATAGAACCTTGGTAAAAACACGGGGTGCAGAACATAGTCCGAAAGGAAGGACTTTGAACTGGAAGTCCCTGCCAGCCTCTCTGAACCGCAAGAACTTTCTGTGTCTGGGTAGAATTGGTACATGGAAATACGCGTCTTGGAGTTAGAGTGTGGCCATGTGATCCGCCGCAGTGAGGAGTTGAAGGATTTCTTGAAGTGTCAACATCCCGAAGGATAACTTTTTTAGTTATTTGTTGAGGGAGCGAAGATCTAGAATGGGGCGCCAATCTCCCGATTTTTTCTTTATCAGGAAAAATCTTGAATAAAAAAACGGTACCTCTTTGTAATTGAGGGACCACTTTGATCGCTCCTTTTCGTTACATCAAATTTATTTGGGAAAAAAGCTCTGTGAGATGAGGTGGGCCTTTGGGAGGAGAATTTGAAGGAATCCTTACGAATTCTAGAGCATGGCCTCTGGCCACAATGTCCAAGACCCACTTGTCTGATGTTATAGCGGAACAATTCGAGTAAAATTGGGAGATTCTGCCTCCAACTTTTAAAAGGGTAGGCGGTAGAACAGGTGGCAGTTGTCACCGTTTTTTAGACGTATTACGTCCGCAGTAGGAAGACTTTCTCTTATTTTGTGAATAAGAGGTATTTGGTTGTCTGTAGGATTGTTGGCGTTGAGAAGAGTAAAGTTGGTAACTTTGATAGAATTGGTATTGTCTTTGTTGATTGTAACCTCCTCGACCAGAGAAGGATCCACGGCCCTTAGCGCCACGAAAGGGCAGCTTCCGAAACTGGAGAGTACCAAGAGATTTTGCTGTCTCTGTATCCTTTTCAATGGCCTGAAGGGCCTCGTCTACATGTTGATCAAAAAGAGATTTGCCATCAAATGGCATATCAATCATTTTTGCCTGAACCTCCAGGCGAAATTATGTTGATTTCAGCCAGCCTTGCCGCAGTAGGACTGCGGCACCTGCCAGTTGCCGGAAGCCTGTAGAAGCAAAATCGACAGCCGAATCCATAATCTCAGCATCGATACGTGCAGGATCTTTAGTGCTTCTGATTTAGAAGGCTCAGGCAACATGTCATTGTAGAGAGAAATATCCGACCACATCTGTCTGTCGCTGTGCTGCTTGGGCGATAACAGAGTCAGCTTTTGGCTGACCTATGAGGCATGCTGGCGAACGTTCGGGTGCCTTGTATTTTTTGGCGAGGCGGGGAAGGACCGCAGGAACAGAAGCAGGAGCTTTCATGACCTTTAGACCTTCCTGGCAAATGAAGTCAATGATTGCGATTTTCCGTACTTGATCTTTAAAGTCGTATAGGAAACAATCATCCTTCTTGGTTTCCATAGGAAGGAGGAACCTTTGCGTTACCCTTTCCATATGAAGATGAAAACCTCATATTTCAACCTGAGGCGAATCGATGGGAGGCGGAGTAGAAGGAGACGGAGTTTGTATCTGGTAATCGCCCCACTCCGTAAAAAGCAAACTGTTGTCCAATTCTCCTTCTTCCCTATCATCGTCCGTGGTGTGAGCATCATGAGAATGATGAGAAGGTACCGGAGAAGGTGGTCTGGGTGACCTCAATGCAGAAGAGGAAGATTGAGGAACAGGTGTAGATGGTACAGAAGAAGCTGATTCTGATGGAGGGAAACAGCGATAGTAATCATCCAACATGAACTGTAGATTATTTAACAGAGCCAAAGGCATTAGGGCTGTAGGGATAGCATATGAAGCTGGACAAACAGTCTCTGGGGAAGGATTATCATTGTGATCTTCCTCCTGATATTTAATGAATAACTCAGAAGGGCTCCTGGCAGTGTGAAACCTATCGTCCTCATCGGATTCCTCATCATCTCCATAATCCAGCAACTGTTCAGGTAACTCCAGAGGAACCTTAGTAGGGGAAATATGAAGTGGAGAGAGGGCCTCTAATGAAGATCCACGTCTTTGCAGCAAGGAAGATGGTGTTGTCAATGGAGGTAACTGCGCAGGCGTCATAGACGTTGCAAAAGATGCCATGGCCGTAGACGCTGACCAAACCTGCAACACTGTGCATGAAGATAACTGCAGCATCAACGAGGGAGCCGTTGACTTAGTCTTCGTCGACTAAGATGGTGTCAATGAAGTAATCGTCGACGAGGCGGCCGTCGACTAGGCAATCATCAACGAGGCAATCGTGGATGAGACCTTTCTAATCTTCGCCGAAGGGGCGTTAACGGTAGATTTCATTTCCTTCGTCTACGAGATTGGTTTCACGGAGACGGATACCAGCTTCGACAGCGGAGATGCCAACGACATGATCATATGAGGTCTCGGAGATGAGAAAGTAACAGTGGACTTCATCGTAGCATCAACGGTAGGCTTTGTCAATGAAGATGTCGTTGTCGAGATCATAGATGAGGGAACCAGTTTCTGAGATAAATCCTTCTCAGAAACTCGTTTTGAAGCCAGAGACTTCGCAGTTTTTCTCGGGGCGTAGTATGCAGAGGTTTACTCTTTGAAGGTGGAGTAGCCTTTTTTGAAGTGGAAGCAAGTTCAGAACTCTTAGAGGTGTGCTGTTTTTTCGACACATTAGTCCCAGGAGAAGATAAATTCTCCTCAGCAACCCTCTTCCTAGAGGACGTAGTCTTACCAGAGGCAACATTCCCATCTTCAGATAAGGGGTTGTCTTGATCTTTAATCTGATGTAGCCACAGAAGTAGACATCCCTCTCTGTCCCTGAGAGTCTTTTGAGGGAAGGTTCTGCAGATCTTGCAGTCTCTTACCTGGTGATCAGGATACAAGCAATAAATGCACTTCTTGTGGGGGTCCTCAGAAAGCAGACGGAGCTTCCCACAAGATTCACAAGGTTGAAAGAGATTTCTTTGAAGAAGACCTCATGAAATGAATTCCTGAAGAAATTTGAAAAGTACTGAGCAGAGCTCAGGGAGACTCCCTTCACAGGACATGCGGTAGAAAATCTGAGAGCCTGAGCCTCTGAGGAGAACATTCTGGAGGGTGCGGTCGCCTGATTCGCTGTAGTTTGGACTATATATATAATGACTTGGACGAGTCATAAATGCATGATTTTTTTTCCTTTTAGTTTCCAGCTACTTTACTCCCTGGTTCTATGTTACCTATGGTAAGGTTATTGTGAGAAGGTGGCCTGATATGCAGTGCTCACTATTCTAGTGAACACTATGTATCAGTCCAGCAACCCTTATTGATGATTGGTTGCAAGTCAACCTTATAGACCAGCTATCCTAGTAGCGTGGATACGAGCAGTCTAAGGCTAAAGACTCGAGAGGGCGTGTTAAGCCAGCTGTTATACCACACATATACCCCTTGAACACCAAGTGAAAGGACACCACACAAGTGTTATGAAAATAAACAATATATTCATTAAGAATCACAACAGCCCTGTACTCTTTATGAGGACAGGGTACTAAGCACAAATCAAAACTCTTACGAAAATACTTAAGTTAGCACAGTATATACAAATGCCCGAGGGGCACGGAAAACCATATACTCTGGAAGTGGAATGCGAAATTACTAGCAGGTAAGTACAGTACTAATAGGCTTTGGAATCGCTAGGTCTTGACTACTGAACCTTCTGATTACTAATAGGAGGCCTAGGGGACTCGGGTGCAGAGTGTGCACTCTCACGCGTGATGCGGGACAAAGTCTATGGTAGCTAGATTTCACAGAGTTAGTGTGTGAGAAGGTGGCCTGATATGCAGTGCTCACTATTCTAGTGAACACTATGTATCAGTCCAGCAACCCTTATTGATGATTGGTTGTAAGTCAACCTTATAGACCAGCTATCCTAGTAGCGTGGATACGAGCAGTCTAAGGCTAAAGACTCGAGAGGGCGTGTTAAGCCAGCTGTTATACCACACATATACCCCTTGAATACCCAGTGATGGACACCACACAAGTGTTATGAAAATAAACAAGTTATTTATTAAGATTCACAACAGCCCTGTACTCTTTATGAGGACAGGGTACTAAGCACAAAACAAAACTCTTACGAAAATACTTAAGTTAGCACAGTATATACAAATGCCCGAGGGGCACGGAAAACCATATACTTTGAAAGTGGAATGCGAAATTACTAGCAGGTAAGTACAGTACTAATAGGATTTGGAATCGCTAGGTCTTGACTATAGAACCTTCAGATTACTTACAGGAGGCCTAGGGGACTCGGGTGCAGAGTGTGCACTCTCACGCGTGATGCGGGACAAAGTCTATGGTAGCTAGTAATGACAAAGTTAGTGTTCTCGGGCGAACCCGACCTGGTAGGAGGAAAACGAAAGTGGATTCTGACCCTTGGATAGTGAGGCTATGCTGGGGCACCGAAATGCCGAAGTTACCTAGCCCAGGGGCTGCAGCTGCATAGGACTCAAAAGACGTCGGGAATCCTCGTAGACGGACCAGGAGCCTGGAAGAAAGAAGTTGCTGGCAGGCGACCAGTGAAGAAAGTTCAGTGGATCCAAGCCTGGATCGATGGAAGATGACACCTGAAAGCAGAGGGGACCAAGTTCGAGACTACTAGCCAGTAGTCAGGTGGCACCAGGAGGGCACCGGATGGTAGTCACCTCGACTAGGTGAGTGGGTGACGCTGTGCACGCAGATCTCACGGACCAGGAGGCGTTGTCGGCGACCAGGATGGAGGAGCGAGCTGTCCCACGAAGATTGACGCTGTCGGCGTCGCTGGACCCAGGATTGGGCAACAAAGCCTTGGCAAATTCAAGCCCACGCGGTGGACTCAAAATGGCGTCTGGAGTGGACCAGGAGGGTCCGGGGTGCTTCTCTTGAAGAAGGAAGCAAGGGCCAGTCTGGAGCAACCAGACCAGCAGCAGTGATGTCGTCGGGCGTCGTGAAGAAGGCCACAAGCCAGCCGGCTAGTAGCCACACAGCGCGGTGAGCAGGCAAAAGCAGAAGGGCCCCACGCAGATCGTGGAGATGCTGGAGGGCTGATCTTCGGTGCTGGAGCTGCTCAGGGTTGGGGCTTCTCGGACCCCAAAGCACTCACCAGTGGAGCACACGGTGGGCTTGTTACAAAGAAGTCGTGCAGTCTTGGCGATCGTCGGTCCCTCGAGGTCTCGTCGCACTCACAGTTCTCAGCTTTGCTGTAGAGGTGAGTAGAGGTCAGAGGTGCCAGGGAAGCCGGGTCTCGTCGAGCTGGGTCGTCGGATTCGTGATGAAGGACTTGCAGCAGACCGCAGTGTTCTTAGGATGGTGCCTGCGGATGCAGGGTGACTACTCCATAGCCACAAGGGAGAATCTTGAGGAAGAAATCTTGAAGTCCTTTTGAATAAAGTCGTGTCTTGATTCCAAAGATGATCTAATTTGAACAGGGGGCCCGCTCCCATCTTTATACTAAAAAAGGGGGCTGACCCGGTGACTAGGTCCTGCCTATGGGTGGGACTAGGAGGGGGGTGGTTACACCCCTCTGCCATGCCGGACTTCCCCAGGCCAGGGGCTGGTGTGCCCCTGGAACTGGTTTAGACCGGCCTATGCGTAGTGAGCACCGGGGTGCCACTCAGCAGTCACCTTCCTGAAAAGCCCTGCCTACCCAGGATACACAAAACCATGTCTGGGACGGTGCTAGCACCGTCCCGGACAGGAAACCCTTTGTCCAAGCCTCCCTCTCTGGAAGGACTCCCAGCAGCAGGAGGTCAGACTCGTGTCTGTGGTGGCAGCATCCATTTTGTGGAGCTGAGGCTTTAGTTAACTTTAACCGGGGTTAACAGTTACATACATGTCGTGTCCCTCTAGAAGGGTGGAATGCTAACCCCGTCGCCAGAATTGGCGAGGGGTTAGTATTCCAATTCGTATGACACCTTACTCGACATGTTTTGATAAAGCAATACCAAAGATAGCATTTAACCACGAGGATTATAATGCACTTAAGAGTATATGGTATGCGATATCATGGAACAGCTATTAGGACTTGATCCCGCAAGCTGCAGACAGGCTCAGCTCATGCCAGAGCACCATCTCACACGATTCCAAGTACTCTGCCTTCAGGATTGTTAAGGCCTGCCATAGGAGTGACTGATAGGAATCTGTGTGTCCATTTTAGGGTTAGATATAGGTATACTATATCTACAGCAAAGGGTGATTACACGACTTTGCCCCAGCAGTCATGCAGCCAGTTGTGTCAAATTTAGGAGGCCAGCCAGGGGGTGGCATAATACATGCTTCAGCCCTGGGTACACCTATGCCCTGAGTTACAGGGTCTGATAAGGTGACCCAGTACCAATTGGTAAATGCACCTAGGGTACATGTTGTAATTTAGAGAGAGAACAGCCAGGCTGTGGGTCTGATTAGCAGGCCCACAGCCAGAGAAAGTCGTAAACCAGTGAAACAAAAGCAAAAAATCTGGGTGATCATAGGATTGCAGACCCTACTCTCCTACATGAACCCCCCCCAAACTTTGGGACAATAAGCTAACCTTGACCAGGTGAGTCTTCTTGTTCTAAGTGGAAATATCTGGAGAGCCCATCGGCATTGCCATGATCAGTACCAGGTCTATGTTCCACTGTAAAGTCCATCCCCTGTAGGGAAATGGACCACCTAAGCAGTTTGGGGTTTTCACCCTTCATCTGATTTAGCCACAAGAGGGGCTTATGGTCGGTCTGAATCTTGAAGTGAGTGCCAAACAAGTATGGCCTCAGCTTCTTCAGGGCCCAAACCACAGCAAAGGCCTCCCTCTCAATAGCTGACCAATTCTTTTCTCTGGGGGTCAGCCTTCTGCTTATAAAAGCAATGGGCTGGTCTTGACCATCAAAATTCAGTTGAGAAAGAACAGCTCCCACACCCAACTCAGAAGCATCTGTTTGGACAATGAATGGTTTGGAGTAGTCTGGACTCTTAAGGATAGGTGCTGTGCACATGGCCTGCTTTAGGTCATCGAATGCTTTTTGACAGCCTGCTGTCCACTGAACCTTTTTTGGCATTTTCTTACTTGTCAGTTCATTTAATGGTGTCACAATTGAACCATAGTTCCTGACAAATTTTCTGTAGTATCCAGTCAGGCCCAAGAAAGCTCGAACCTGAGTCTGGGTGGTTGGAGGAGCCCAGTCCCTGATTGACTGTATTTTGCTCTCCAGTGGCTGAACCTGGCCTCCACCTACAAGGTGGCCCAGGTATACAACCTGTGTCTGCCCTATCTGGCACTTGGTGGCCTTGATAGTGAGGCCTGCTGCTTGCAGAGCCTCTAACACTTTCCTCAGGTGGACCAGGTGATCCTCCCAGGTGGAGCCTAAAGACAGCAATATCATCTAGATATGCTGCACAGAAGTCATCCAGCCCAGTGAGGACTTGATTCACCAACCTTTGGACGGTGGCAGGTGCATTTTTCAGACCAAATGGCATTACCAAAAATTGATAATGCCCACCAGGTGTTGATAATGCTGTCTTGGGCTTGGCATCCTCGGTTAAATTGATTTGCCAGTACCCAGCTGTCAGGTCAAATGTACTTAAGTAGTTGGCAGAAGCCAATCTATCTATAAGTTCATCTGCCCTTGGTATTGGGTGGGCATCAGTCTTAGTGACTGCATTGAGACCCCTGTAGTCTACGCAGAACCTCATCTCTCTTTTACCATCTTGGGTGTGAGGTTTTGGCACTAGAACTACTGGACTAGCCCAAGGGCTATCTGAGGGTTCAATAACTCCCAACTCCAACATTTTCTGCACTTCAGTTTTTATGCAGTCTCTAACATGATCAGGCTGCCTGTAGATTTTACTCTTAACTGGCAGGCTGTCACCAGTGTCAACCTCATGGGTGCACCAATTGGTCTGACTGGGTGTCAGAGAGAACATATGTCTGAAAGACTGAAGAACCTGTTTACAGTCTTTCTGTTGATGCTCAGAGAGGCTGCCACAAAAGACAACACCATCTACTGACCCATCATCAGGATTCTGAGTGAGCAGGTCTGGGAGAGGGTCACTCTCTTCCTCCTGTCCCTCATCTATGGCCATGAGCAAGCTCATGTCCTTCCTGTCGACATATGCTTTGAGCCTGTTGACATGGAGTACCCTGTGGGGGCTCCTGGGAGTTCCAAGGTCCACCAGGTAGGTGACCTCTCCCTTTTGCTCAAGAATTGTGTGGGGCCCAGACCATTTGTCTTTGAGTGCTGCTGGGGCCACTGGCTCCAACACCCACACCTTCTGTCCAGGCTGGTAAACAGTCAGGACAGCCTTTTGGTCATGCCAAGCTTTTTGAAGTTCTTGACTGGCCTTAAGGTTTTCAGATGCCTTCTCCATATACTCAGCCATCCTGGAGCGGAGACCAAGTACATAGTCCACTATGTTGGTTGCAGGCTTTTTGAGAGGTCTCTCCCATCCTTCCTTCACCAAACACAGGGGGCCTCTCACAGGATGCCCATACAAAAGTTCAAAAGGGCTGTAGCCAACCCCCTTTTGTGGGACCTCTCTGTAAGCAAACAGAAGGCAGGGAATCAGGACATCCCATCTACGCCTGAGCTTTTCAGGTAGTCCATGAATCATCCCTTTTAGGGTCCTGTTGAACCTTTCAACAAGCCCATTGCATTGTGGATGATAGGGTGTGGTGAACTTGTAGTTGACACCACATTCCTTCCACATAGCAGTTAAGTAGCTTGACATGAAGTTTGCACCTCTGTCAGAGACAACCTCCTTAGGGAAGCCCACTCTGGAGAACACTCCAACTAGGGCCCTTGCCACCACAGGTGCTGTGGTGGTCCTAAGTGGAATAGCTTCCGGATACCTGGTGGCATGATCCACTACCACCAGTATAAACTTGTGCCCTGATGCTGTCTGGGGTTCCATTGGACCAACAATGTCAATCCCCACTCTTTCAAAGGGCACCCCCACCACAGGCATTGGTATAAGGGGGGCCTTTGTTGTGCCACCTGACTTACCACTGGCTTGGCAAGTGACACAGGAGCGACAAAACTCCTTGGTATCCTCATTCATGTGAGGCCAGTGAAAGTGTGAGACAAGCCTGTCCCAAGTCTTTGTCTGGCCTAAGTGACCTGCTAAGGGAATCTCATGGGCCAATGTAAGGAGGAAACCTCTCTGAGACAAGGGTACAACCAGCCTCCTGGTCATGCCAGGCTTGGGGTCTCTTGACTCAGTGTACAGGAGTCCATCTTCCCAGTATACCTTGTGGGTACCTGTGGCGTTCCCAGCAGCCTCAGCAGCAGCCTGCTGTCTGAGGGGTTCAAGAGAAGGGCAGTCTAACTGGTCCTTCCCCAGGTCTTCCCTTGAGGGTCCCCCTGAACCCAAGAATTCAACTTGATCAAGTTCAAACTCTCTAGGCTCAGTTTCCCTCAATTCCTGTAGGTCAGCCTCCTCTGAGACTTGGTCCACAACCTGGGGCAAGGGGGAAGGCACAGCCTTAACCCTACTGCTCTTTTTCTTGGAAGGTGTCTGGTCTATTGTTCCAGGATCCAGCACCTGTTCAGTGGGGCATTTCCTGACCTGTGACCTGGTCACAGCAAACACATGTGCTGGCAAGCCTAACATTTCCATGTGAGTCCTCTGCTCCACTTCTGACCATTGTGATGACTCCAAATCATTGCCCAACAAACAATCCACTGGGAGGTCTGAACTAACTACAACCTTCTTTTGGCCAGTTACCCCTCCCCAGGAGAAAGCTACAATTGCCATACTGTGATTGGTAGTGACATTGCTTGCATTGGTCACCAGGAATTCTGTACCTGGCATGATCTGTCCAGGGTCCACAAAGTTAGGTGTCACCATTGTGACACTGGCACAAGTGTCCCTATAGGCCTGAGCCATTTTTCCATTAATGAAAGGTGTCTGTCTGTATTTGCCCAAAGTATTGGGACTTATATCAGGGGACATATCCACATCCCCTGTACAAACAAGGACAGCCTGAGTGAGTGTACCAACTAAGTTGTCACACCCCTCAGAACCCAGGGTTAACCCTACTAAACCCTTGGGAGGTGCACTACCACTGCTGACTGTACTAGGGGGCACAGGTGCCTTAGGGGCTGCAGTGGCAGGAGTCTGCCCTCCTCCTTTCTTGGTGCACTCACTAAACCAGTGAGTTTTACTTTTGCAGTATTGGCACCACCTTTTAGATTGGCCTTCTTTCTTCTTTTGGGGAGCCTGACCCCCACCCTCTTTGGGTTGTTGGGGACCTGTCGAAGACTTCTGGTCATTTTGTTCCCCCTTAGAATCTTTACCCTTCTGGTCTGCTTTCTTCTGACCACCTTGATTCTGGCCCTGGTTCTGTTTAACTCTTGTTCTAACCCATCTGTCTGCCTTCTTTCCCAATTCTTGGGGAGAGGTCATATCTGAGTCAACAAGATGCTGATGCAACAACTGGTTCTGACAATTGTTTAAAATGTGTTCTCTCATCATCAAATTGTACAATCCTTTATAATCAGTAACCTTACTGCCCAGCAACCAGCCCTCAAAAGCCTTAGTGGCACAATCTACAAAGTCAGACCAATCTTGAGACTGAGTTTTCTGGGTATCCCTGAACAGCACTCTGTACTGCTCAGTGGTTAGGCCAAACCCTTCAACCAGTGTATTTTTCAAGACTTGGTAATTGTTAGCATCCTCCACTCTTGTAGTGAGGAGCTTATCTCTACCTTTTCCTTCAAAGGAGAGCCACAAGATAGCTGCCCACTGACTCTGGGGAACACCCTGCACAGTGCAGGCCCTCTCCAGAGCAGTAATCCATTTGTGGATGTCATCCCCTTCTTTAAAGGGGGGCACTATCTTACCTAGGTGTTTTGTATCAAAACTCCTTTCCCTATTGCTAGGTACAATGCTGCCACCAGTGGGGACTACCCCACTTAACTGTTGCTCTCTAGCAAAGGCAAGCCTCTCTTTGGCCAGGGCAAGTTCTTCCCTTTCAATCCTCAGATTGGCTGCCCTTTCTTTAGCTTCATACACTCTCCTCTGAGTGGATGTCATCCCCTTCTGAGAGGAGTGTTGAGAGCCATTGGTTTGAAGGGATCTGCCAGAGCCTCTGGATAGAGACCTAGCTCGTCCATTCCCAATGTTAAGCTGACCTGAGAGTGGCCCCAGGGGTCCCCCAGTACCAATCTCATGTCTGCTTAAGTTGGACCTGGTTAGTCTACTGACTTCTACCTGTCCCTTATCTGCCTCATCCCCTGACAACTGGTCCTCATCCTCATCCTCATCATCATCTGCTTCCTGGAGGGGATGTTCCTGGCTATCAAAGGGTCCCTGTAAGGGGGGCATATTCCCATCTGGATTAGAAGGGTCTGGGTTACCAGCCCTCCTTGCATCATAAGTCTCTAAGAGACCAATCAGAAAGGAAGTTGTGGGGTTAGGCCCCTGTCTTATCTTCCTGGAGGTACACACCTGTCTCAACTCCCTGAAGCTAAGAACAGTATATCTGGAAGGGATGACCTGTGGAGGGTCCACTGACACAAGGGGAGACTCAGAGTTTCCTCCTTTGTCTGACATACTGTTTCTAGTGTGGTGTAAGTGATGCACCTACCTACACTATGTGTTTGCCTACTGATCCCTTGCTAAGAGTTGCAGCCAAGGTGTGCTAAGCCTTGAGGAGCTGCAACAGCTGGTTCAGTAGAACTCAGAGTATTCTAAGCTTAGTTATATGTACCTAACAGTACTTATGTGATCTTTCAACAAGATATTCTTAGGATACGTGTGGTAAAACAACAGCAAGCTCAAATCCCAACCGCTGCTCACCAATGTGAGAAGGTGGCCTGATATGCAGTGCTCACTATTCTAGTGAACACTATGTATCAGTCCAGCAACCCTTATTGATGATTGGTTGTAAGTCAACCTTATAGACCAGCTATCCTAGTAGCGTGGATACGAGCAGTCTAAGGCTAAAGACTCGAGAGGGCGTGTTAAGCCAGCTGTTATACCACACATATACCCCTTGAATACCCAGTGAAAGGACACCACACAAGTGTTATGAAAATAAACAAGTTATTTATTAAGATTCACAACAGCCCTGTACTCTTTATGAGGACAGGGTACTAAGCACAAAACAAAACTCTTACGAAAATACTTAAGTTAGCACAGTATATACAAATGCCCGAGGGGCACGGAAAACCATATACTCTGAAAGTGGAATGCGAAATTACTAGCAGGTAAGTACAGTACTAATAGGCTTTGGAATCGCTAGGTCTTGACTATAGAACCTTCAGATTACTTACAGGAGGCCTAGGGGACTCGGGTGCAGAGTGTGCACTCTCATGCGTGATGCGGGACAAAGTCTATGGTAGCTAGTAATGACAAAGTTAGTGTTCTCGGGCGAACCCGACCTGGTAGGAGGAAAACGAAAGTGGATTCTGACCCTTGGATAGTGAGGCTATGCTAGGGCACCGAAATGCCGAAGTTACCTAGCCCAGGGGCTGCAGCTGCATAGGACTCAAAAGACGTCGGGAATCCTCGTAGACGGACCAGGAGCCTGGAAGAAAGAAGTTGCTGGCAGGCGACCAGTGAAGAAAGTTCGGTGGATCCAAGCCTGGATCGATGGAAGATGACACCTGAAAGCAGAGGGGACCAAGTTCGAGACTACTAGCCAGTAGTCAGGTGGCACCAGGAGGGCACCGGATGGTAGTCACCTCGACTAGGTGAGTGGGTGACGCTGTGCACGCAGATCTCACGGACCAGGAGGCGTTGTCGGCGACCAGGATGGAGGAGCGAGCTGTCCCACGAAGATTGAAGCTGTCGGCGTCGCTGGACCCAGGATTGGGCAACAAAGCCTTGGCAAATTCAAGCCCACGCGGTGGACTCAAAATGGCGTCTGGAGTGGACCAGGAGGGTCCGGGGTGCTTCTCTTGAAGAAGGAAGCAAGGGCCAGTCTGGAGCAACCAGACCAGCAGCAGTGATGTCGTCGGGCGTCGTGAAGAAGGCCACAAGCCAGCCGGCTAGTAGCCACACAGCGCGGTGAGCAGGCAAAAGCAGAAGGGCCCCACGCAGATCGTGGAGATGCTGGAGGGCTGATCTTCGGCGCTGGAGCTGCTCAGGGTTGGGGCTTCTCGGACCCCAAAGCACTCACCAGTGGAGCACACGGTGGGCTTGTTACAAAGAAGTCGTGCAGTCTTGGCGATCGTCGGTCCCTCGAGGTCTCGTCGCACTCACAGTTCTCAGCTTTGCTGTAGAGGTGAGTAGAGGTCAGAGGTGCCAGGGAAGCCGGGTCTCGTCGAGCTGGGTCGTCGGATTCGTGATGAAGGACTTGCAGCAGACCGCAGTGTTCTTAGGATGGTGCCTGCGGATGCAGGGTGACTACTCCTTAGCCACAAGGGAGAATCTTGAGGAAGAAATCTTGAAGTCCTTTTGAATAAAGTCGTGTCTTGATTCCAAAGATGATCTAATTTGAACAGGGGGCCCGCTCCCATCTTTATACTAAAAAAGGGGGCTGACCCGGTGACTAGGTCCTGCCTATGGGTGGGACTAGGAGGGGGGTGGTTACACCCCTCTGCCATGCCGGACTTCCCCAGGCCAGGGGCTGGTGTGCCCCTGGAACTGGTTTAGACCGGCCTATGCGTAGTGAGCACCGGGGTGCCACTCAGCAGTCACCTTCCTGAAAAGCCCTGCCTACCCAGGATACACAAAACCATGTCTGGGACGGTGCTAGCACCGTCCCGGACAGGAAACCCTTTGTCCAAGCCTCCCTCGCTGGAAGGACTCCCAGCAGCAGGAGGTCAGACTCGTGTCTGTGGTGGCAGCATCCATTTTGTGGAGCTGAGGCTTTAGTTAACTTTAACCGGGGTTCACAGTTACATACACGTCGTGTCCCTCTAGAAGGGTGGAATGCTAACCCCGTCGCCAGAATTGGCGAGGGGTTAGTATTCCAATTCGTATGACACCTTACTCGACATGTTTTGATAAAGCAATACCAAAGATAGCATTTAACCGCGAGGATTATAATGCACTTAAGAGTATATGGTATGCGATATCATGGAACAGATATTAGGACTTGATTCCGCAAGCTGCAGACAGGCTCAGCTCATGCCAGAGCACCATCTCACACGATTCCAAGCACTCTGCCTTCAGGATTGTTAAGGCCTGCCATAGGAGTGACTGATAGGAATCTGTGTGTCCATTTTAGGGTTAGATATAGGTATACTATATCTACAGCAAAGGGTGATTACACGACTTTGCCCCAGCTGTCATGCAGCCAGTTGTGTCAAATTTAGGAGGCCAGCCAGGGGTGGCATAATACATGCTTCAGCCCCTGGTAGGCCCTGGGTACACCTATGCCCTGAGTTACAGGGTCTGATAAGGTGGCCCAGTACCAATTGGTAAATGCACCTAGGGTACATGTTGTAATTTAGAGAGAGAACAGCCAGGCTGTGGGTCTGATTAGCAGGCCCACAGCCAAAGAAAGTCGTAAACCAGTGAAACACAAGCAAAAAATCTGGGTGATCATAGGATTGCAGACCCTACTCTCCTACATAGTGTTCTCGGGCGAACCCGACCTGGTAGGAGGAAAACGAAAGTGGATTCTGACCCTTGGATAGTGAGGCTATGCTGGGGCACCGAAATGCCGAAATTACCTAGCCCAGGGGCTGCAGCTGCATATGTCTCAAAAGACGTTGGGGAATCCTCGTAGACGGACCAGGAGCCTGGAAGAAAGATGCTTACAGGCGACCAGTGAAGAGAGTTCGAAGTGATCCAAGCCTGGATCTTGAAGAGAGATGACACCTGAAAGCAGAGGGGACCAAGTTCGAGACTACTAGCCAGTAGTCAGGTGGCACCAGGAGGGCACCGGATGGTAGTCACCTCGACTAGGTGAGTGGGTGACGCTGTGCTCTGCAGATCTCACGGACCAGGAGGCGTTGTCGGCGACCAGGATGGAGGAGCGAGCTGTCCCACGATGGATGAAGCTGTCGGCGTCGCTGGACCCAGGATTGGGCAACAAAGCCTTGGCAAATTCAAGCCCACGCGGTGGACTCAAAATGGCGTCTGGAGTGGACCAGGAGGGTCCGGGGTGCTTCTCTGTTGCAAGGAAGCAAGGGCCAGTCTGGAGCAACCAGACCAGCAGCAGTGATGTCGTCGGGCGTCGTGAAGAAGGCCACAAGCCAGCCGGCTAGTAGCCACACAGCGCGGTGAACAAGCAAAAGCAGAAGGGCCCCACGCAGATCGTGGAGATGCTGGAGGGCTGATCTTCGGTGCTGGAGCTGCTCAGGGTGGGGGCTTCTCGGACCCCAAAGCACTCACCAGTGGAACACACGGTGGGCTTGTTGCAAAGAAGTCATGCAGTCTTGGCGATCGTCGGTCCCTCGAGGTCTCGTCGCACTCACAGTTCTCAGCTTGGCTGTAGAGGTGAGTAGAGGTCAGAGGTGCCAGGGAAGCCGGGTCTCGTCGAGCTGGGCAGTCGGATTCCGGAGGAAGGACTTGCAGCAGACCGCAGTGTTCTTAGGATGGTGCCTGCGGATGCAGGGTGACTACTCCTTAGCCACAAGGGAGAATCTTGAGGAAGAAATCTTGAAGTCCTTTTGAATAAAGTCGTGTCTTGATTCCAAAGATGATCTAATTTGAACAGGGGGCCCGCTCCCATCTTTATACTAAAAAAGGGGGCTGACCCGGTGACTAGGTCCTGCCTATGGGTGGGACTAGGAGGGGGGTGGTTACACCCCTCTGCCATGCCGGACTTCCCCAGGCCAGGGGCTGGTGTGCCCCTGGAACTGGTTCAGACTGGCCTATGCGTAGTGAGCACCGGGGTGCCACTCAGCAGTCACCTTCCTGTAAAGCCCTGCCTACCCAGGATACACAAAACCATGTCTGGGACGGTGCTAGCACCGTCCCGGACAGGAAACCCTTTGTCCAAGCCTCCCTCGCTGGAAGGACTCCCAGCAGCAGGAGGTCAGACTCGTGTCTGTGGTGGCAGCATCCATTTTGTGGAGCTGAGGCTTTAGTTAACTTTAACCGGGGTTCACAGTTACATACATGTCGTGTCCCTCTAGAAGGGTGGAATGCTAACCCCGTCGCCAGAATTGGCGAGGGGTTAGTATTCCAATTCGTATGACACCTTACTCGACATGTTTTGATAAAGCAATACCAAAGATAGCATTTAACCGCGAGGATTATAATGCACTTAAGAGTATATGGTATGCGATATCATGGAACAGATATTAGGACTTGATTCCGCAAGCTGCAGACAGGCTCAGCTCATGCCAGAGCACCATCTCACACGATTCCAAGTACTCTGCCTTCAGGATTGTTAAGGCCTGCCATAGGAGTGACTGATAGGAATCTGTGTGTCCATTTTAGGGTTAGATATAGGTATACTATATCTACAGCAAAGGGTGATTACACGACTTTGCCCCAGCTGTCATGCAGCCAGTTGTGTCAAATTTAGGAGGCCAGCCAGGGGTGGCATAATACATGCTTCAGCCCCTGGTAGGCCCTGGGTACACCTATGCCCTGAGTTACAGGGTCTGATAAGGTGGCCCAGTACCAATTGGTAAATGCACCTAGGGTACATGTTGTAATTTAGAGAGAGAACAGCCAGGCTGTGGGTCTGATTAGCAGGCCCACAGCCAGAGAAAGTCGTAAACCAGTGAAACAAAAGCAAAAAATCTGGGTGATCATAGGATTGCAGACCCTACTCTCCTACATAGTGTTCTCGGGCGAACCCGACCTGGTAGGAGGAAAACGAAAGTGGATTCTGACCCTTGGATAGTGAGGCTATGCTGGGGCACCGAAATGCCGAAATTACCTAGCCCAGGGGCTGCAGCTGCATATGTCTCAAAAGACGTTGGGGAATCCTCGTAGACGGACCAGGAGCCTGGAAGAAAGATGCTTACAGGCGACCAGTGAAGAGAGTTCGAAGTGATCCAAGCCTGGATCTTGAAGAGAGATGACACCTGAAAGCAGAGGGGACCAAGTTCGAGACTACTAGCCAGTAGTCAGGTGGCACCAGGAGGGCACCGGATGGTAGTCACCTCGACTAGGTGAGTGGGTGACGCTGTGCTCTGCAGATCTCACGGACCAGGAGGCGTTGTCGGCGACCAGGATGGAGGAGCGAACTGTCCCACGATGGATGAAGCTGTCGGCGTCGCTGGACCCAGGATTGGGCAACAAAGCCTTGGCAAATTCAAGCCCACGCGGTGGACTCAAAATGGCGTCTGGAGTGGACCAGGAGGGTCCGGGGTGCTTCTCTGTTGCAAGGAAGCAAGGGCCAGTCTGGAGCAACCAGACCAGCAGCAGTGATGTCGTCGGGCGTCGTGAAGAAGGCCACAAGCCAGCCGGCTAGTAGCCACACAGCGCGGTGAACAAGCAAAAGCAGAAGGGCCCCACGCAGATCGTGGAGATGCTGGAGGGCTGATCTTCGGTGCTGGAGCTGCTCAGGGTGGGGGCTTCTCGGACCCCAAAGCACTCACCAGTGGAACACACGGTGGGCTTGTTGCAAAGAAGTCGTGCAGTCTTGGCGATCGTCGGTCCCTCGAGGTCTCGTCGCACTCACAGTTCTCAGCTTGGCTGTAGAGGTGAGTAGAGGTCAGAGGTGCCAGGGAAGCCGGGTCTCGTCGAGCTGGGCAGTCGGATTCCGGAGGAAGGACTTGCAGCAGACCGCAGTGTTCTTAGGATGGTGCCTGCGGATGCAGGGTGACTACTCCTTAGCCACAAGGGAGAATCTTGAAGAAGAAATCTTGATGTCCTTTCGCAGAAAGTCGTGTCTTGATTCCAAAGATGATCTAATTTGAACAGGGGGCCCGCTCCTATCTTTATACTAAGAAAAGGGGCTGACCCGGTGACTAGGTCCTGCCTATGGGTGGGACTAGGAGGGGGGTGGTTACACCCCTCTCCCATGCCGGACTTCCCCCAGGCCAGAGGCTGGTGTGCCCCTGGAACTGGTTCTGACCGGCCTATGCGTAGTGAGCACCGGGGTGCCACTCAGCAGTCACCTTCCTGTAAAGCCCTGCCTACCCAGGATACACAAAACCCTGTCTGGGACGGTGCTAGCACCGCCCTCGACAGGAAACCCTTTGTCCAGGCTCCCCTCGCTGGAAGGACTCCCAGCTGCAGGGGGTCAGACTCGTGTCTGTGGCGGCAGCATCCATTTTGTGGAGCTGAGGCTTCGTTTAACTTTAACCGGGGTTCACAGTTACATCCATGTCGTGTCCCTCTAGAAGGGTGGAATGCTAACCCCGTCGCCAGAATTGGCGAGGGGTTAGTATTCCAATTCGTATGACACCTTACTCGACATGTTTTGATAAAGCAATACCAAAGATAGCATTTAACCGCGAGGATTATAATGCACTTAAGAGTATATGGTATGCGATATCATGGAACAGCTATTAGGACTTGGTTCCGCAAGCTGCAGACAGGCTCAGCTCATGCCAGAGCACCATCTCACACGATTCCAAGCACTCTGCCTTCAGGATTGTTAAGGCCTGCCATAGGAGTGACTGATAGGAATCTGTGTGTCCATTTTAGGGTTAGATATAGGTATACTATATCTACAGCAAAGGGTGATTACACAACTTTGCCCCAGCTGTCATGCAGCCAGTTGTGTCAAATTTAGGAGGCCAGCCAGGGGTGGCATAATACATGCTTCAGCGCCTGGTAGGCCCTGGGTACACCTATGCCCTGAGTTACAGTGTCTGATAAGGTGGCCCAGTACCAATTGGTAAATGCACCTAGGGTACACGTTGTAATTTAGAGAGAGAACAGCCAGGCTGTGGGTCTGATTGGCAGGCCCACAGCCAGAGAAAGTCGTAAACCAGTGAAACAAAAGCAAACAATCTGGGTGATCATAGGATTGCAGACCCTACTCTCCTACAGTTATTATGTGCATAATTAATAATTATTGCTTTTTTATGTACCGTGGGACTCCCACTCAGGCGACGGGGAATGATTCAGGCATGTGAATCTATGAAAAATACCCTAATACGGGACAACTTCAGTGTTTCTTTGTGAGTCACATCCCCCAGTGTAGACACTCGTATCGTGCCCTAAGCGGAAAACCCGCTTAAGGCTGCGACTTGTAGGAGCAGAGTGCAACACCATAGCAGGATCTCAGTCAGTCTGCCGGCTCAACCCATGGACTTCATGGCCGCAGTCTAATTCTCCAGCACCACTCGCATGGCAGCCTGGAGAGTCCTCGACACAGCCCTGGTGTGTCCCATCGCCCAACCTTCCACTGCGTATGCCGGGTGTTCAAATCCACAGAACAACCAGTCATTGACCACCAGCAGATGTACTGCTCTGTAGTACAAGACTATGTCAGAGGTACCTATCCCTTCCTCGTAGGTCAACCGACAAGATTTCTCCAGCACTATTCTAGGCAGGCGTCCTCCTCACAACAATTTTCTAAGTACTCATCTTTGTAAAGAATGCGCAGAGGAAGGGGTGATTCTGAAGCTGATAAGGGAGACGTGGCAAAGACAACATTTTGAAAATGGCAGACCTCTCCAAAATGGAAACGGGAAGCATGGCCCAAAACTTAACATCCCGTGCCAGACCATCCAGCTGGGGGCAAAGGTCTTATCATAAGACCTCGATACATTGTTCGTGTGGAAGTCCCCTAGGTACCTGAACATGGACGAGAGTATGGGAATCTTCGATGCCCACGGCATATCCAGACAAGGAACTATGGGGTATATCAGTGACTTGTTGGTATTCATGTGTAGCCCAAAGTATGTTCCAAAAAGATGTAGTATTTGAAGTGCACTGGGTCCTGACAGCTGAGTACACTAAGAATAACAAAACATCTAACAAGCACTGTAAAATCTTGTCGCTCAGCGCACAGATCCAATGAAAACCCCAGAACAACGCGTCAATCCACACTCAAGCAGCCAGGGCCTCAATCGCAAAAGAGAACAGCAAAGGCAAAAAAGGACAACCCTGATGAGTGCCCTGTGTCACAGGACACCACTCAGACGATGCTTAGACACCAGTCCAGTGTATAGTAAACGCACAAATACAATAAATTTCGGACCCAACACCATGTGGAGCAAACAGGCGAACACCCAATCCACCGAGTCAAAGGCTTTCCTAAAATCGATGGACAGTAGAGACCGGTGACCATGATAGTCCTTTCTCATCACAGGTGACACAGACTCCAAAGAGTCACGCTCCTCTTGGGATAGTCTAGGTATCGGTAGGTCACACACAACAGTGTGGCAATCTGCATGGGGGCTCAGGTGATCTGTGCTACACAGCTCCTAATAGTAGTCTGCAAGGGCCTGTGTGAGCCTGAGTCCCATTGATGTGGGTAACAATAAGGACTATGTCACCCACTAAGCATTTGTCCTTGGCATTTAGAGCTATAGATTCACATGCTTTGCATACTCCTGCCATCTAGTGTTGGGTCGGGATGTTTGCAAGTTGTTTTTCTTTGAAGAAGTCTTTTCGAGTCACAAAGTAAGGTGACTACTCCTCTCGGTGATTGTGGGCATGGGCATCAACTCCATTGTTAGATTGTTTTGCCGCTAGAGGATGAGAATGGAGTAAGTGCAAATACAGAGATGCCCATATATGTGTGATGAAAAAAGGAACTAAAACGACCATAGTGGCTCGGGGAGGAGAGAAGAAGCATGTGAATCTACAGCTCTACATGCCAAGAACAGATGCTTACAGGCTAAGTAATAATCCATTCGAGGCATGTGAGCTGTAGAAAGTGGCAGCTCCTGCGTTATGGTAGAAGAGTGTTGCCTCCACAAAAACAGCAGTAAAGAAAAAATAAAATGATAATAAACACCAATTGTATTTTTCCTTTCTAGACAAGTCTTGAAGGTGGGGCCTGGGGGGGTGATGAGAACTGGGAGGAGTGGTAGGTGCACTTCCTTTACTGTGCATGATGGTTTGGCCGGCCGTCTCAGGCCGGTCAAACTGTCATGCGCAGTGAAAGCTGGGTTGGAGAGAGCAGGCACAGACTTCCAGTCTGACCTGATGCGCAAATCAAGGTCGCTCAGGCCAATCCTGAAGCTGCTCATGTGTGAGAAGCAGAAGGGTTGACATATGCCCTGAACTCCATCTATTAGACGTGCAGGTCGACAATGACCAATAAAACCCAAATGGGATGGCAGTATATTATATATGTAAATAGCTGAATGTTGGAGACTACTATGTGCTCAGAATAGGACTATCGTTGCTAGCACATTTTCCCAATACGACAATGGCACCTGAACGAAACCACATACTTATATTACTGAGTCCCTAATGCACTCAGAAGAAGCCCTTAGTCTTTTTTATTGAACCTGTGGAGCACATACACTTGTGTACTTGAAAGAATTTTGAACGAGCCCTGAAGAAGTCCTATAATAGGACGAAACACGCTGGCCACCCTGTGAAGAAAATAAGAATAAAGAATAAAGGAACATTCTCTGAAGCTGTTCATTACTATTAGTGTGAGCACGCTCTAGTGGTAGGTTATTTTGCTTCCCCAAGAATCGTCATGCAATCTAGTAGTAGATTTAGATATCAAAACTCTATGACTTCAGGAGCCAAATCGCTAGGTTGAGCTCCTTGGGGTTTGGATGTCTAATTTCGCCATGGTTCAGAGTGAGAAGTTTTATGGGGAGGTGAAGATTCTCGTGCAGAACTAGTGAAAGTTGTAGTAGTGTGGTGACTCATGGTTGACGAGCCCATGTGCGAGCCACTAGAATGAGGGTGAGAGAAGTCTGCCTAAGAAATGGAATAAGAGGGAGATGTGGAAAAGCGATGGCAAAAATTCCTGATCAATTCATCCATAGGGGATTGCCTTTGGATAGGGAGTGTGGGAACCCAGAGGCAAATTCTTGTTAGTTTGGGTTCTCTGCTGTCACCAAGAGATCTATTTGTGGAAACTCCCACCTGTGGAAGTATGGTAGGAAGACTTGAGGGTGGAGTTCCTACTTGTGGACTTGTTGCAGCATCCTGGGGAGGTCAGCAAAGTTGTTGTCTGTCCTAGAAAGGTGTTCTCCCAGAAGTTGTATTTTGTGATGTATTGCCCAATGCCAAATGGTCTGAGAGAAGTGTGATTGTTGTAGAGTGTGCCCCTCCCCCACATACCCCTGTTTTTATATATATAGTACATGGCTGTTTCATTGTTCATCCGAACTAGGACACCCTTGCCTACACGGTGAGGTAGAAATGCTTTAAGCGCTAGGTCAACAGCTTGAAGCTTTAGATAGTTGATGTGACGTTTCTGGCGTCTAGTCTCCCAGAGACCCTGAACTGTTCGTTGTTTTAGGTGGGCACCCCAACCTGTGAGGGATGCATCTGCTGTTAGCACAATCTTTGGGACAGAGTTGATGAAGGGCTTCCCCTTTGATAAGTTGTGTGTGTTCTACCACTGCAGAAAGAAATGGGTGCAGCAGTCTACCAACATTAGATCTTGCAGTTGACCCTGTGATGGATTCCATTGACGTGCTAAGCATTCCTGTAGAGGGCACATGTTTAATCTTGCATGAAGTACTATTGCAATGCATGATGCCATCATCCCTAGTAGTTACATGACATTCCTGGCTTTTAGATACCGATTGCTTTGTAACTGTAGCAGCATTATTTGACATTTCCTTATCCTGGCTGCATTTGGATAGGTTAGACCTATCTGAGTGTTGAGAATAGCCCTTGGATAGGGCTGCAGCTGTGAAGGTAGAAGATGGGATTTTAATACATTCATTGTGAATCCCAGCTGATGTAGAATATTAATGGTACTTTGAGTGTGTTGTAGACATCTGTGATATGTGTTGGCTTTGATAAGCCAACTGCCCAGAAATGCAAAGTGTAGGATGCTGGCTCTGTATATGCTCTACCAAAGTGTGGTATAGTGTGCACAGAGTCCAGTAGAACCCCGAAGGTAGGCAGAGGTAAAAGTAGATGGCACCTTACTCTCTATTTACGGTGGTGTGGGCGAGCAGTAAGGCTTTATCAGAGGGTAGTGTTCAGCATTTGTTGTACACACTCAATCAGCAAATGATTGTCACACACTCAAAGACTGAACTCAGACCAATTAATTTTGTATAAAAATATTCTTTACGTTATTTTAGTTCCTAGAACAAAACTAGCCTGGCACAGGTAAGTGGTTTATACTTTGCAGTAATAATAACACAGTTTGAATTGCAGTTGTACATATACTTTGGTTTGATTACGGTAGAACTAATAGTAAGGCAATGCTTTGATATATTGTAAATATACTTTGTATGACTTTTTAATAGGATGTCAAGTAGATTACTTTACAGATAACTTTTCTTACACAGTGTAGTGTACCTGGATACTATACTGGGACATTTCCTGTAAACAGGTAAGTAAAAGCATGTTTGTTATTTTGTAACAGTTTTAAAGACTTTTATAGATTTTCCAACTCCACACTTAAACACTTTTTCATAGAAAAATAGTCAATGTTATCCTATTAGAGTAAATAATGTTATCAGTTAACAGGTAAGTACTTTGTTGTGGGAGTTGGGTTTCTGGGGTTAGACTCAGAGGTTCCCTAGGGTCAGGGATGCACTCTTGTTACATCCTCAGCGGGACTAGGGTGGCTGGGTGCAGAGTGCTACAGCCCAATGTTATCCAATTAGGGATAGAGGGACTCCGGTTGGTGGCTGCTTACGAGAAGGCCACAATGTTGTGGGAGCAAAGCTCCTGGACTTAAGCTCAGGGCAAAAGGGGGTCAAGCCAGCACAAAAAGTGCACCCTCAGTGGTACTGGGGACGCCGGGTGTAGAGTGCTGTTTGGCGTCAGGCGCCCTGTAACTTTCAATGGGGAGTCTCCGGTTTGCAAACACACTGCAAGCTCAGGGACGAAGGTCTTGTGCGTGCGACCACCACTTGGAGAGGTAAGTTGGGATGCTGGGTGTTGGTTAGACATCGTTGGTTGGGCCACCCAAGGATGTGGGGCGACGGGTGCAGGGGTTTCTTTTAGGGTTAGATCTTACCAGCACTTGGTCGCGGTTGGGGGGACCTTCCTGATTGAGGCTGCAGGCAACGGCTGGAGGTTTGAGGCAGGTCAGGGATCACCGGATCTCGGGTCAGGATTGCCGGGGAGACCCCCTCGTGGTGTTGGCCACTCAAACTCGAGCTGTGGGCGTCGGGTGCAGAGTGAGGCAGACTTGCGGTTCTAGCCAGAGCTGGAGTCTGTTGGTGAATAAATCCGGTGTTCACAGGAAACAGAGTCTTTTCTTTTGAAGGCAGGGCAGGTCCTCGGGGTTCTTGAGGCTGCTGGCTGCAGGACACACCGGAATTTTGCTTCTGCAGGTTTGTGGTGGGGAAAGGTCCTCCTCTTCTTAGCCTTGGCACGGCTGTCCGGTCCTTCTTTTCTTCTTGTAGCATCTTGTCGGAGGCAAGTTCAGGGGTGCCCCTAAATACTAGATTTAGGGGTGTTACAGGTAGGTAAGAGGAAGGGACCAATGGGTCCCTTCCATGGGGTGGGTACACCCCCTATTATGCCACCCTCAAGTGGGAGCTGGCTTGAGCCTGTCCCTGGTTGGCCGAGTCCCCCCATCTTCAAGATGGCTTGGACTGAGAGTTGTGCTTCACCTCACCTCCCCCACCTCAGGGGTGATGTTGTTTTTCCCGCCGGTTCTCCCGCCCAAAATGGGGGTCAGAGCAGTGGGGAACAGTTGCTGGGAGCAGCAAAAAGCCTGGGGAAGCTCACAAAGGTGGCAAGCCTTTGTAGCTTCCCCTTCATGGACACTGCCCATCATGGGTGAGGAAGCTTGGCACCTAGTCCCAGGATGTGCATTGTTTCAGGGCCCGAGAGCAGCAGGCTCTTGATCCAGGGGCCCAGAATGCAAATGCTACTTACCAGTATGCATCTGTTCTTGGCATGTAGGGCTGCTGACATTCATATCTGTGCATAGTCCGCCACCTAGTGTTGGGTCCGGATGATTGCACATTGTTGTCCTGGAAGAGTCTTCGAAGTATCACGAGATAGGTGGCTCCTCCCCTGGACTACAGTGCGCATGGGCATCGCCTCCATCCCCAGATTGTTTTTAGCCATTGGCAGAGATGGAGTGAAGAAGTGAGTGATGACCATGCTATGAGCATATGTGTGTATATGAATACATACTGCAGCTGCTACAGGCGCCGGGGAGGAGGGTGGGCGATATGAATGTCAGCAGCCCTACATGCCAAGAACAGATGCATACTGGTAAGTAGCATTTGCAGTTCGAGGCATGTGGGCTGCTGAATTCATATCTGTGCATAGAATACATAGCAGTCCCTCCATTAGCGGCGGCCGCCCGTGCCAGCTGCAGCAGTCTGAAAAAGCGTTTTCAGAACAGCCTGACCAACAGCTGCCTGCTGTTTGGAATGCACGTCTACACAGTAGTGCTTAGTGAAAGTATGTGTGGTAGACCATGTGGCTGCTCTACAGATGTCTTCTAAGGGAATGTTACCTAAGAAAGCCATAGAGGCCCCCAACTTCCTAGTGGAGTGGGCCCTCGGTGGGATAGTGAGAGTGCGCTTAGCTTTAGCGTAACAGATCTGAATGCACTTTACTATCCATCTAGCAATCCCCGCTTTGGAGATTGCATTTCCCTTGTGTTGTGTGGCAAAAGCAACAAAAAGTTGTTTGGTTTTGCGGAAATCTTTTGTCCTGTCCACATAGTACATCAAGGCCCTTTTCACATCAAGAGTGTGGAGCATACGCTCCGCCAGCGTCTCTGGGTTTTGGAAAAACACCGGCAATTCAATTGTTTGGTTTATGTGAAACTGTGAGACCACTTTGGGTAAGAATTTAGGGTTAGTGCGGAGCACCACCCTGTTAGCATGTACTTGGAAGAAAGGTTCTTGGATGGTGAGCGCCTGCAGCTCGCTAACCCTCCGTAGCGATGTAATTGCTACTAAGAACGCAACCTTCCAAGTCAAAAACTGCAGCTCACAAGAGTGAAGTGGCTCAAAGGGAGGACCCATCAGCCTTGTAAGAACCACATTGAGGTTCCATTCCGGGGCTGGTGGAGTCCTTGGTGGAATGACTCTCTTGAGTCCTTCCAGAAAAGCCTTGATAGCAGGGACCTTAAAGAGTGACAGGTGCTGCCTATTCTGGAGGTATGCTGCCATAGCCGACAGGTGAATGCGGATGGAAGAGTAAGCTAAATTACAACGATACAGGTGAAAGAGGTAACATATGATGTTTTGAATGGAGGCGTCTAGCGGGTCAATGCTGTGCTCCACGCAGTAGACGACAAACCTCTTCCATTTAGCCGCATAACAAGCTCTAGTAGTGGGCTTCCTTGCCTCCCGAATGATGTCCATGCAATCGGGCGGAAGATTGAGGTAGCCAAACTCTAGGACTTCAGGAGCCAGATCGCCAGGTTGAGCTGTTGCGGATCTGGGTGCTGAATGTCGCCATGGCTCTGCGTCAGAAGGCTGGGAGTGAGATGAAGCCTTTGATGCGGTACCACGGAGAGTTCCAGAAACGTGGTGTACCATGGTTGGCGAGCCCACGTTGGAGCAACCAGGATGAGCGTCATCGAGTGTTGCCTGAGCTTGCGTGCCACCAGCGGTATCAGAGGTGCTGGGGGAAAAGCGTACGCAAATCTGCCTGACCAGTTCATCCACATCGCATTGCCCTGTGATTGGGGGTGTGGGAATCTGGCGGCGAAGCTTTGGCATTTTGCGTTCTCCTTTGTGGCGAACAGGTCTATCTCTGGATGACCCCACCTTTGGAAGTACGGTTGGAGTACTGACGGATGTATCTCCCACTCGTGCATCTGATGGCTGTGCCTGCTGAGCAGATCCGCCATTTGATTGTCCTTGCCCGGGAGATGTTCTGCCATGAGGAAGATGTTCCTCTGAATGGCCCACTTCCACATGCTCTGAGCCAGGTGAGACAGCTGTGGAGAGTGTGTACCCCCCTGCTTCTGGATGTAGTACATGGCCGTCATGTTGTCCGTCCGGATCAACACAACCTTGTTGCACAGATGTACTTTGAATGCCTTTAAGGCCATGAAGATTGCCATCAGTTCCAACACATTGATGTGCATCTTCCTTTGCTGAAGTGTCCATAGTCCCTGCACAGTGTAGTGGAGTACATGCGCTCCCCATCCCTGGAGAGAGGCGTCCGTCGTCAGGATGATCTGTGGGACAGGCTCTTGGAATGGTCGGCCCTTGCAAAGGTTTTGTGGATTCCACCAATGCAGAGAGTTGTACGCCCGACCGCTCACCAACACTAGGTCTGTCAGTTGCCCATGAGCCTGAGTCCACTGACGTGCTAGGCACTCCTGAAGCGGACGCATGTGTAGTCTCGCGTGCGGGACAATGGAGATGCAGGAGGCCATCATGCCTATCAACTGCATGAACACTTTCGCTGGAAGCGAGTGTTGGGGTCTGAATCGTTGGATCAGTGCCTGGATACTGGCGATTCTCACCGAACTCGGCTGCGCAGTGGCTGCCAGAGTGTCGATTGTCGCGCCCAGATACTGTCGCACGTGGGCGGGCTGGAGATGGGACTTTGGGTAGTTCAGAGAGAATCCCAGATCGTGCAGGAGGTGAATAGTGCGTGACACGTGGTCTACGCACTGGTGTTCCGTCTTTGCCTGAATAAGCCAGTCGTCTAGGTATGGAAAGACATGGACGTGCTGGCGACGGAGATGCGCCGCCACAGTCGCTAGGCATTTGGTAAAAACTCTCGGTGCCGTGGTGACCCCGAACGGCAGGACTCTGAACTGGTAATGCTGGTCTAAGATCGTGAATCTGAGATACTTGCTGTGGGAAGGATGCAGGGGAATATGGAAATAGGCATCCTTCAGATCCAGCGTTGCTAGGAAGTCCCCCCGTTGAAGCAGGGGAAGCACCTGCTGCAATGTGAGCATATGGAAGTGCTCCGAGTTGATGTACCAGTTCAGGGGCCTGAGGTCCAGGATCGGCCTGAGTGATCCGTCCTTTTTGGGGATCAGAAAATACAGGGAGTAAACCCCTGTTCCCCGTTCTTGCAATGGAACGAGCTCTATCGCCCCTTTTTGCAGCATGACCAGTACTTCTTGCTGCAACAAGGTCAAGTGCTCGTCGGACATAGCACGGCTTCTTGGCGGTATGTCCGGTGGAATGGACGTAAGTTCTAGACAGTACCCGTACTGGATAAGAGACCTCACCCACCTGTCCGTGGTGATGGACCTCCACGCCGGCAGGAACTGCTGGAGTCTCCCCCCGACAGGTGTTGTGTGATCGGGGGGAAGTGACAAGACGTCACTGCTTGTTGGAGGCGGTGGACCTGGAGGCATTGTTTCCACGTCCCCTGCCTTTGATATTATTGCCTCTGTAGCCACCCCTGCCCTTGTTGTTGTTATACGAGGACTGGGTGTTACCCTTGTAGTATTGCGTGGACTGGGAAGCCTGGCCCCTCGAGGTGCCTCTTGAATTGGAGCGCCGAAAGGAATGACCCCGAAACTGCTGGCTTTGTAAGGCCCCCATAGACTTAGCAGTTTCGGTATCCTTTTTCATCTTTTCTAGGGAGGCATCCACCTCAGGGCCGAACAGATGGTCAGGATTCACTGTTTGACCCAGTATTGTTGTTTGTATGTCGGGTTTGAACCCCGAAATCCGAAGCCAGGCATGGCGTCTAAGTAACACGCTTGTATTGATAGCCCTGGATGCAGTGTCTGCCACGTCTAAGGCACATTTAATGGATGCATTTGTAATGAGTTTACCCTCCTGAATGAGCATCTCCCCCGCCTCCTTGTATTGGTCAGGCAAGTGTTGCAGGATGGCCTCTAATGTGTCATAATGGGCTCTATCATAACGTGCAAGCAGTGCTTGAGTGTTAGAGATCCTCCAGATGTTCGCTGCCTGTGCAGCAATGCGTTTGCCTGATGCCTCAAAGACCTTGGACTCTTTGTCCGGGGGAGGAGCATCACCAGTAGTCTGCGAATTCGCCCTCTTTCGAGCGTTGGACACCACCAGGGAGTCCAATGGTAAGTGTCCCTTAATATACGTGGGATCCGAGGGCGCCGCTTTATATTTTCTGTCGATGCGAGGATTGACCACCCGCGCCCGGGTGGGCTCCTTGAATACCTCCTGGGCATGCTTCAGCACCCCTTTAAGCATCGGTAGAGTCTTGACTTGTTTTTCGGCTACTGAGAAGGTGTCGACTAAGAAGTCCGCATCCACGGGGTCCGAGTGCAGTTCGACGTCGTGGTTCGCTGCAGCCCTCTCTATTAGGGCATTGAAGGCCGCCGAGTCCTCTGTCGGGGACGTCTTTGCGGCGAAAAGTTGAGTGTCCTGACCCGACTGCGGGTCGTCAGCGTCGCCTCCCGCTGTCCAGGGCACCTGCTCCTCGTCCGGATCCGAGTACGCAGGGTAGGCGTACTCGTCCTCGTCCTCGTCCACATAAGGCGCGGGGGAATGGACCGGCGAGTGTTCCGGGGCTTGTGGAGACAGAGGTTCCATCAGAGCCGAAGAATCCGCAGAGTACCTCTTGTTCTTGAGTGGAATCCTAAAAGGTTCCAAGGTCGGCTCCGACGTAATGTTCCGTTTGAGGAGCGACAATTTTCCGGTGCTTGCGTCGATGATCACCTCACGACGTTCCTCCACCGCAAGCGGCTGGAGCCGAAGCTTCGACACCACCAGAGCAGCTTTCGGCGTCAATACCTCCTGCGAGTGTCCACCCTGTTTCGGCGCGAAGGCCTTCGGCGTCGTCTTGGGTGGAAGGGTAAAACGAATGGGCGTTTGTTCCTTAGCAGACTTCTGCGCGGCTCGAGGCACTACAGTGTCCTGGCTGGGAACCACAGTGGACTGTTGGATCCTCTTTAGGGAATCCTCCACCTTCTTCGTAAGGGACGCCGAGGGCTGAACCGGCTCGAGCGACTCGTCGACTTCGATAGCCCGATCGCCGATAGGCCTCTTCTTCGGGGCCGACGCCCATGGGCATGCGCACCATCGGCGTGACGCTTCTTCGAAGACGTCTTCGGGTCCGCGACCCCTTTCGGTGCCGATGCGGCCGCATCGGAGGCCTTCACCTTCGGCGCCGACCCAGATGGCTTCGGGTCGGCCGTCTTGGCGTGGCTCTTCTGGTCGGCCATTTTGGCGTGGCTCTTCAAGTCGGCCATTTTGGGTTTCGTGGAAGTTGACGCCTCCAGAACCTTCTTCACCAACGCCACTTTCAGTTTCGGTTTCGCATCCGAGGGTGCGAGACCAGTTGGTTTCACTTTCGGTTTCTTCATAGAAATGTCCGTGACCGGGCCCGGAGGCGGGGACGTAGGACTCATAGTTAGATCTTGGGTAAGGCCCGAAGGCGATCCCTCGACCTGGGCCGTGTAACGGGGAGTAACCCCGGAGTCTTGTTGGGGATGCTCTTCCTCCGAGCTATCACCCATCGTGGGACAAGCCCGGTCGTCGTCCCCTACCTCGTCGGAGACTTCGTCGTAGGCCTCATCAACCGCGTCGCCGGTCTCTTCATCGGACGCGGGGCCAGAGTCCGACCCTTGTACGTCGTCTTCTCCCTCAACCGATTCCTGGAAGATGTCATCAGGTGGGGGTGCCGAAGCCGACAATTGAGCCTGGAGCCGATTAGCCCGGCGAATCTTTAAAGTTTTCTTACTCCTAAATTTCGAACACGCCATGCAAGTGTCCTCACGGTGATCCGGTGACAAGCATGTATTGCACACGGGGTGCACGTCGAGGTGCGAATATTTAGAGTGACACAGCGGACACTTCTTGAATGGAGTCCGCTCCATAGCAAAGGGTGTAGTGTAGGCACGTCCGCGTCGAAGGCACGTGGAGGGGCAGTAGGAGATCGGAGCTGAGAGTCAGTAAGAAACCCGAACGCAACTATACCGACGCCCAGCCTAAAGACCTTTTGGTCTCGAGTAAAAGTAGAACAACTATCGGTTCCGATAGAGGGAACCGAAAACACATCCGAACCCGATGGCGGAAAAAAACAATCTGGGGATGGAGGCGATGCCCATGCGCACTGTAGTCCAGGGGAGGAGCCACCTATCTCGTGATACTTCGAAGACTCTTCCAGGACAACAATGTGCAATCATCCGGACCCAACACTAGGTGGCGGACTATGCACAGATATGAATTCAGCAGCCCACATGCCTCGAACACATGTCTGGTGGTGGCAGCTGAAAGCAGCCACTCAGCCTGGATACTAGTATTAAGTCTTTATTTCAGTAGGCATCTCTAAGATGCCCTCTGTGTGCATTTTTCATTAAATCCCACACTGGCATCAGTGTGGATTTAATGTGCTAAGAAGTTTGATACCAAACTTCGAAGTCTTCCATGCAGCAATTATGGTACTGTGGAGTTCATAATGAAACTCCCAGCACCATAAACTCTTAATGGCAGAACTGCACTTACAATGTCTAAGAATTTACTGCGCCTGTACCCTCACCACTAGTGTAGTGAAACCAGCTAGAGGGGTGACTGATCTAGGCCAGGGCAGTGGGTTGTAGGCATGGCACGCAGGGATGTGTGCCATGTTGACTGTTCACTTTGTTCTGCACCAAAACACGCAGCCTGCAGAGGGGGCGGGGAGGGTGTGTGCGTGTGTGTAAAAAGGTCTTCTAAGTGTGTCATAATAAGTGCTGCAGCCCTTTGAGTCCTTCCCTTGCCATAGTGCCCTTGGTACTTTCGGTACTACTTACAAGAGACTGACATGTGGCCAAAGGGTGCCAAGTGGGTTTTGTTTGAATGCAGTTTAGGGAAGGAACATAGGCTCTGTGTACCTGGTTGGCAGGAAACCAGGGCACACTCAAAGTACATCAACAGTTTGTCAAAAAGTGGGGGTGACCATGCAAAAAGAGGGCACTTTCTTACAAGCCCCCATCGACATAGCTTACAATCCTTGGCCTTCTTACATGGATAAAGTCAATATATGCAGTCCTGATGAGGCTCAACTACATGAATCAATCAATCAATCATTTGTAAAGCGCACTACTTACCCGCGAGGGTCTCAAGGCGCTGGGAGGGGAGCGCTACTGATCGAACAGCCAGGTCTTGAGTATCCTCCTGAAGGTCAGCAGGTCTTGGGTCTGTTGTAGACTCAGTGGGAGGGTGTCCCATGCCTTGGCGGCGAGGTGGGAGAAGGATCTCCCACAGGCGGTTGTACTTCAGATGCGCAGGATGGTGGCGAGTGAGATACCGGCGGAGCATAGCTGGTGGTTGGGGATGTAGAAGGAGAGCTGTCTATTGAGGTAGGCTGGGCCGGTCTCATGGAGTGCCTTGTGTGCGTGGGTGAGGAGCTTGAAGGATATACTCTTGTTGACGGGAAGCCAGTGCAGGTTTCTTAGGTGGGGGGTGATGTGTCCGTGGCGTGGTACGTCGAGGATCAGTTGTGAATGCGTTGTAGTAGTTTGATGAGCTTGGTTGGGGCTCCCGCGTAGAGTGTGTTTCCATAGTCGAGTCTGCTGCTGACGAGGGCCTGGTTGACTGTCTTTCTTGTATCAGTCGGGATCCATCTGTAGTTCTTGCGGAGCATGCGGAGGGTGTTGAAGCAGGAGGAGGAGACGAAGTTGACTTGGTCATTGAGAGCGTTGAGTCGAGGATGATTCCCAGGTTACGTGCGTGGTCGGTGGGTGTAGGGGCTGCCCCCTGTGCCGTCTGACACCAGGAGTCGTCCCAGGCTGAAGGGTAGGAGCAGAGGATGAGGACCTCTGTCTTGTCCGAGTTCAGCTTCAGAGGGCTGGTCTTTATCCAGTCAGCGACGGCCTTCATTCCTTCATGGAGGTTGGCTTTGGCAGTGATGGGGTCCTTGGTGAGGGAGAGGATCAGCTGAGTGTTGTCGGCGTAGGAGATTATGTTGAGGTCGTGCTGTCGGGCTACGTGTGCGTGCGGGGCCATGTAAATGTTGAACAGCGTCGGGCAGAGGGAGGATCCCTGGGGTATGCCACAGATGATCTCGGAGGCTTTGGAACGGAATGGGGAAAGGCGGACGCTCTGGGTTCTGCCGGAGAGGAAGGAGGTGGTCCAATCCATAGCCTTGTCTCGAATCCCTGAGACATGGAGGCGTGCGCGTAGTGTGCGGTGGCAGACGGTGTCGAAGGCGGCAGAGAGGTCTAGGAGGATTAGTGCTGCGGTCTCGCCGTTGTCCAGCAGTGTCCTGATGTCATCGGTGGCGGCAATGATGGCAGTCTCGGTGCTGTGGTTGCTGCAGAACCCCGACTGGGAAGGGTCCACGATTCTGTTTTCTTCGAGGTATTGGGTTAGCCGTCCGTTGACGGTTTTCTCGATGACCTTGGCTGGGAAGGGGAGCAGAGAGATGTGCCGGAGGTTCTTGAGGTCTCTTGGGTCTGCCTTAGGTTTTTTGAGTAGGGCGTTGATCTCGGAGTGTTTCTGGGAAGGTCGTGGCCTCGAGGGAGAGATTGAGGATGTTACGCAGGTGGGGTGCGATGGAGCTGCTTGCTCTGTTGAAGAAGTGGTGCAGGAATGGGTCTGATGGACAGCCGGAGTGGATTGATGGTGTCATCGATGCTCACGCTGGCCCAGGCTAGCAGAGGGTCGTGATCAATGGTGTGCGGAGGGTCTGTTGTGTTGCTGTCTGTTGGGGCTGTCTGGGTGTTGAAGCTGTCATGGAGAAGGTGGCGAGGGAGTCGCACACGGCTTGCGACGGCAGGATGTTGTTAGTGTTGGAGCTGGGGTTGGAGTGTTCCTTCATGATGTTGAAGAGCTCCTTGCTATTGTGAGCGCTATTGTCCAGGCGGTCTTTGAAAGAGGTCCTTTTGGCCGCCCTGATGAGGTGGTGGTGGTTGCGGATGGCGTCTGTGTGCTGCGTGGCTGTCCGGAATTTGTTCACTGTGCAATTTCTTCTCTAGTTTCCGGCAGGATTGCTTGGAGGCTAGGAGTTCTAGGGTGAACCAGCTGGCCCTCTTGCTGGTGTCTCTGTGATGGGGGGGGGGGGGGGCGGTGTCTTCAGCAGGGAGAGGGTGTTGGCGCAGTCCTCGATCCCGCGTCTGAGGCTGTGGGCCGCGTCGTCTGTGTTGGAGGGTTCGATGGGTGGGCTGAGAGCGAGGTTTGCGTGTAGTTGGTCTTCGGTGAGTTTGCTCCAGCAGCGGCGGGGGATCTGCTGGGTGCGGTGGTGTGTGGTGGGCTTCTGGAAGGCGAAGTGGATACAGCGGTGGTCAGTCCAGAGGAGTTTGATGGTGTGGCTGAGGGAGTTGTGTGGGCTTGAGGGAAAAAACGGGGTCGAGCGTGTGGCCGGCGGAGTAGGTGGGCGTTGTGACAAGTTGCTTCAGTCCGAGGTTGGCGAGGTTTTCGATCAGGATTGTGGAGTTGTTGTTGTTGTTGTTGTTCTCAAGGTGAAAGTTCAGGTCTCCGAGGAGGATGTAGTCGGTGGAGGTCAGGGCGTGCGTGCTGATCAAGTCGGCGATGGAGTTGCTGAATTGGGGCGGGGTCAGGGGGGGTCGGTAGACGAGGGTGCCACTGAGGGTGGAGTTAGGGTCTGTGTGGATCTGGAAATGCATGTGTTTGGCGGTGCTGAGCACGTCGTCGGTGCTAGTCGAGACCCTGATGCTGTTCTTGTGGAAGATGACGATTCCTCCTCAGACTCCGTTGGTGCGGTCTCTGCGGGTGATCTTGTAGCCGTCTGGGATGCTATGGCGATGTCGGGTGCGGAGGAGTCGTTAAACATGAAGCCTCTTCTTAGCCCAGGTACTACAGGCTCTGAATAGGCCTTTCTTTTCTTTATCTGGCATGACAAAATCTGAGTAAAAAGGGCAAGAATTCAGACCTAAGTAGATGGTAAAGAGCGATCTGTATATTCTATGAAGCGGTAAAGAGTTTTCCGATACTTGAAACTGAGTAGAGCTCAGGGGAGACTCCCTAACATGACTATGAAATATTCCAATACTGGAGAGGTACAGTTAAAGGTAAGTAACTTATTTTCTTATATTTGCACAGCCTTGCTTTGAATATCTAATCTCTAAGTCTACCATAGCCAAGTAGATTGCGAAATGCATTCAAATCTGCTGTGCCTAGGTCAAATGTACATGACTAAGGGCACATTTTACACACAGAATGTGGGCCACTATGGTTGTCCTACTAAACATTTTATTAGCAGGCATTTACAAACCTACTACGTGGGCCACAACCCACAGATTAATTAAGCATTACTGTGTTACATTGTAAGCGCAGTAATACCATTAAGAGCATATGGTACTGGAATTTGGCATTACGAACTCCACAGCACCATAATGCCCTTACTGAAAACTGGGAAGTTTTGTATCAATCTTTTCAGCATTTTAAACCCACACTGATGCCAGTGTGGGATTTCATGAAAAATGCACTACGAGGGCATCTTAGAGATGCCCCCTGAAAAAAGACTTAACACTAGTGTCCTGGCTGAGTGGCTGTTCACCAGCTGCCACCACCAGACATGTTTAAGGACTTCTGGGTTGAGAGCCTGCTGCTCTTTGGGGTCTGAAACAATGCATATCCTGGGACGAGGTGCCAAGCCTTCTCCTCAGGATGGGCAGGGTCCACGAAGGGGAAGCTTCAAAAACTTGCCGCCTTAGTGTGCTACCCCAGCCCTTTGCTGCTTCCAGCAACTGGCTCCCACTGGTTCTGACACCCACTTTGGGCGAGAGAATCGGCAGGAAAACCAAGTGAGGAGAGGAGGTGTGCCCCCCTTTTCCAACGCCACCTCGTTTACTCCATGTGAGGGGTGAAGTGTGGAGTTGGTTTGTATGGAACATTAAAAAACTGCATATGCACTAAACGTGAATTACTCACCTTTTGTCTAGGAAATGTGTGATATGGATAATCCTAGTTCTCTTGCAGGGGTATCCTCATCAAAGTCATAAGAATTAGAATATGCCCGCCCATGCGCGGGACCCCGGAAACAATATATTATATGTGCCCCACATATATATACTCATATATATATATATATATGAACAAGCCTTCTGGTCAGGCGAAATGCGTCCGAGGGCGACCGAGAAATAAAACACTTTGGTCTACACAAGTCTCGTCACTGGTAGTTTTTTCTGCCTCGGAGGTGAAGTGTTGTCGGGACTGGCTCCAGAGGTCCCGTGCGAGACGCCCGATGTTTTGGAAGGTGGCAGTTTTCTTCTGGAGAAGGAGGAGTAGTATGTATATGTATATGTATATGTATATGTATATGTATATGTATATGTATATATATATATATATATGTATATGTATATGTATATATATGTATATATATGTATATATATATATATATATATATATATATATATATATATATATATATATATATATATATATATATATATATATATATATATATATATATATATATATATATATATATATATATATATATATATATATATATATATATATATATATATATATATATATATATATATATATATATATATATATATATATATGCTATTGCATCCAAATAAACAGTAGAGCTGAATTATGCCGTAAAGAATTTCCATCATACATGAACATCTGCATTAGAAACATGAGAAACAACACCAAAGATTGTTTAGAAACTGTTTTAATGCTTAGAAAGCAGTAGAAATTCTTATAACTCACTGAAAGCATAGAAAGCTCCCAGGCTGCATTGCAAACACACAGTCTAAAAAGACTGAAAAGCTAACCTGTAGCTGCATGTAATACAAAAACTGACACCGTGCCTTTAAGGCACTCATGACCCCCAGTATCCCATCATGCCTCAGGGGTGACAGTTGGGTCAGTTGTTCTTTTCGGAGACTGAAAAAAACCAAGTAACAAATCAGTTAACGATATCTCCTTATTAACGAATGTCCTTTGCCCGGGGAGGCGGGAGGGTTGCTTATGACTTTGATGAGGATACCCCTGGAAGAGAACTAGGATTACAGGTAAGTAACTAATCCTTCTCTTCCAGGGGATCTTCATCAATAGTCATACGCATTAGAATAGAATAGCAAGCCTCTCCTCATCCCTGCGGGCAAAGGAATTTCAAGACCGTAATCTCATCAACAAGCCTGAGCAGGACATAGGCTACCCAAACAGATTACTCAAGGAGGCTTGCCCTACTTGAGTATCGGCTCTGGAATCAGATTCTAGACCGTAATGCCTCGTAAAGGTATGAACTGATTTCCAGGTTGCAGCCTTGCAAATCTCAGACATTGGAATGTCATGTAAGAAAGCTACTGTGGCCGCTTTCCCTCTAGTAGAATGCGCTTTGGGTGACACCAATAAAGGCTTGCCTGCAAGCTGATGGGCCAATTTAATGCAGGAGACAATCCATCTAGAGATGGATCTCTTGGCCGATGGAAAACCCGTTCTCATTGAACCATAGTTCACAAACAGTTGATCCGTCTTCCTGATCCCCTTGGTCTTTTCCAAATAGAACTTGAGCACCCTCTTAAGAGCCAAGGAGTGCAGTGACCGCTCGGCTGGGGTCGTAGGATTTGGAAAAAACGAAGGGAGGGAAATGGACTGATTTATATGAAAATCAGAAACCACCTTAGGCAAGAAGGATGGATGAGCTCTCAGGACTACTCTATTGTGGTGGAAAACAGTATATTGTTCCTTTGCACAGTGCGCTTGTATCTCACTTACTCTGCGCGCTGACGTATTTCGCCACTAAAAAGGCTGCTTTCCAAGAGAGATGTTGCTAAGAGGCCTTGTGGATGGGTTCGAAAGGAGGTGACATTAACCTGGATAGAACCAGGTTCAATTCCCAAGGAGGAGAAGGATTTCGCACAGGGGATAGACTTTTTTCAACCCCTGGAGGAAGTCCTTAACCACCGGAACCTGAAAGAAAGTAATCCGATTAGGTGATTTCCTGTACGCTACTATGGCTGACAGATGCACTCTAATGGAAGCATATTTCAACCCAGAAGTTGCCAAGGAAAGGAGGTATCGAAGGATTACTCCCTCCTGCCCTTTAGTAGGATCTAGGTGACGATCCCTACACCATATGTAAAACCTTTTCCACTCGAGCGCATAAGACGCTCTCGTGGAAGGTCTCTTAGCCTCTTTTAAAATGTGCATACATTTGGGAGGCAGGTTCAGATGCCCTTATTGCAGGACCTCAGGTACCATGCTGTTAGGTTCAGTGATGGAAGGTTGGGATGCAGTATCCTCTCGTTCATCTTGCTAAACAGGTCCGGCCTGCAAGGAAGTCGTCTGTGTGGACACACAGACAGATGCAGAAGGTCCGGGTACCACCACTGCCGTGGCCAATCCCCAGCTATCAAGATCATCTCCATGTCCGACCTGAGGAGCTTGGACACTACCTTCAGAATCAGAGCCAGGGGAGGAAACGCGTAAAATATTCCCGACCAATCCATCAGGAGAGCATTCCCCTGCATCCCTGGCCGGTGGAATCTGGACGCGAAGGCGTGGCATTTTGCGTTTTCGTCATCTGCAAACAAGTCTACGGCTGGACGACCCCAACAAAGAAAAAGTTCTTCTACCACTTCGTCGTTTAGCACCCAGTCTGGCTGATCTTCGAAGTGCCTGCTGAGTGCGTCTGCCTTGGTGTTTAATTCGCCTGGAAGGTGCACTGCCATTACTGATAGGCCCGAGCCAGAAGCCAGTGCCAGATCGCCTGAGCCTCCAGGGAGAGAGGGCGAGATTGTGTGCCTCCTTGTTTGTTCAGATAGAACATGGTGGTGGTATTGTTTGTCTGAACTAGGACTGAGTCTCTGTTTATAGCTGGAAGAAAAGCCTTGAGAGCCAGATGAACTGCCCGAAGCTCCAGCATGTTGATGTGGTAGGTTTGGTGTTGAGTTGACCACCGACCTTGAATCTGAAGGCACCCCATGTGTGCCCCCCAGCCCTCTAGAGAGGCATCTGTGACCACAGACAGTGTTGGAAGAGGTTGGTGAAACGGCACTCCCAGCAACACATTCTGCGGGCGAGTCCACCACAGGATGGAAGTCCTCGCTGCTTGGGACAGACTGATCCGATCCTCCCAATTTCCTGTCGCTTGGTCCCACTGGTCCTCTAGAGCCTGCTGCAGAGGCCGCAATCTCAGTCTGGCGTTTGGTATCAGAAAAATGCAGGACGCCAGGGAGCCCAGCAGGTAAGCTACCTGGCTGACTGTTGGATTTTGAGACTGGAGGAGAGTCCTGCACTTCTTCTTCATAGATGATAGTCTCTCCTCCGAAGGAAACGCTTTTCCCAAACTTGTGTCCAGAACTGCCCCCAGGTAGTGGATGTTCTGGGGTGGTTGTTGGACAGATTTCTCCATGTTCACATGGAGGCCTAGCATGTGCAACTGCTGTAGGCACAGTTGAAAATCGCTGAGTACCTGTCGGGGAGATGGTCCTTTTAGGAGCCAGTCGTCCAGGTATGGATAGACGAAAAGCCCCTTCTTGTGTAGATAAACCGCAACCACTGCCATGCATTTAGTGAAGACTCATGGTGCTGACTTGAGCCCGAAGGGCTGCACTTTGTATTGGTAGTGCTTGCTTCCTACCACAAATCTCAAATACTTCAGATGGCGAAGGGCGATTGGAATATGAAAGTACGCATATTGCAAATCCACCGAACACATCCAATCCCCAAATTGAAGATGTGGACATATTTGGTGAAGAGCCAACATGCAGAACTTTTCTTTGATCACCACCTTGTTCAGAAGGCGAAGGTCCAAAATGGGTCTGAACTTGGGGACAAGAAAGTATCTGGAGTAGACTCCTTTTCCCCTTTGAGAGGGAGGCACCTCCTCGAGGGCTCTTTTTTGAAGAAGAGACTTGACCTCTCTTTGGAGAAGGTTTAGTTGGTAAGGGCAAGACTTTTTTCAGAGGTATGGACTTTGGGATCGCACAGAAAAGTAGTGCATATCCTTTGCGCAGTATATTCAGCACCCAACGGTCTTTTGAGATGCTGACCCACTCTGCCAGATGCTGTGAAGCACTTCCTCCCACTGGAGTGGGTAACGGCGCCAGAGGAAGCCACTGCTCAAGCTTTCCCTCCTCTCGTTGTGGAAAAGAACTGCTGATGACCTCCTCTGCCCCTGTTGGATTTGCCTCCTCGAAAGTGGGTTTTTCCCTGATTTTTGTTCTGGGACCACTGAGGGGTTTGAACCCTCAGTTGAGCCCCTCTGCCCTTGTTGGATTTGAAGCGTTGTTTGAATTATTTCTTCTTCTCCAAACCGACCGCTTTTACCGTGTCCAGTTCGGTCTTCATCCGGGTCATTTCCTCATCTGCGTGTTCCCTGAAGAGAGAGGACCCAGAGAAAGGAAGATTCAAGATGCGTTGTTGAGCATCCGGTTTAAGGCCTGTTAAGCGTATCCAAGAAGACCTTCTGGCGCATACTCCATGTGAATAAGAGTGCGCCGCCAACACTGCACCGTCCACCGCGGTGCTTATCATTTGGTTTGCCACCAGTCTGCCTTCCGTTAGGGTTTCTTCAAAATCCTTTTGGTCTTCCTTCGGGAGCTTGGCTTTGAAGCGCTCCATCGAGTCCCTTAAGGCTCTGTCATACCTTCCCAGCAGCGAGGACGCACTGGATACCTTCAGGGCAGAAGCAGCAGCATTACACACTTTGCGACCCCATGAGTCCTGTGTTTTACTGTCCTTATCTGGCGAGACAGAAGATGAAGGAGCGACTGCATGGGTCTTTCGAGCCGCTGCCACAATCACTGAATCTGCTGGTGGATTAGATTTGACAAAGACTGGGTCCGAGTCAGCAGGCTTGTATTTCTTTTGTATACGAGCCGGCACAGCTCTGATGGTTGCAGGGGTGAGGAAAATGTTCTTGACTGGTTCCATGATTCCTGGGACTAAAGGAAGTAAGGGACGGGAAGAAGATTTTAGGTGCAATGTCTCAAAAATTACTATGGTAGTCACCTGTGGGACAGCCATCTCAATATTTAATTTCTTAGCCCCTCTCTGCAGGACATCCAGATAGGTAGTGATGTCGTCCACTGGAGAGACTCTGGAGATAGGGCTGTCTGTGAGAGTAGGGGAGTAATCCCTAGTGGAAGATTGGGTAGAGGAGGTAGAAGAGGTGGAAGGAGTTCTTCTACTCCTGCGATGAGAACTGTGTCGCCTCTCGCCCGATCTTCTGGAACGTTCTTCCCTTCTTGGAGAACGAGACCTTCTGGGACGTTCCTCTCTCCTTGGAGAACGGGATCTCCTTGGGCGTTCCTCCCTTCTTGGAGAACGAGATCTTCTTGGACGTTCCTCTCTTCTTGGAGAACGAGATCTATCTGGCCTCCTTTCAGGTGAACGTGCTGCCTGTTGCCTGGGAGGACTGACTCGGTCTACTTCAGCAACCAGCCTTTGCAGCGGAGATCTATGTTCCGGGCTGACGTACTGCCGAAGGCATTCCGTAGCCCCTGAGTCCTGCCAATTTTGCAGTGATGCATTCCATCTAGGGGACAGCCTCACCCCAGGAGCAGAAACCTCTGACCTACGTGGAGGAGATTTACGGACAAGACTTCTGATGTTTGCAGATGATCTGGAGGAACCAGAAGACTGGGAAGATGAGTGACGCGAAGCTGATTCCGCAACCAGAATCGCAGAGTGCCTCGACATTGATTCAGCTCTTGACATCGACGATGGAACTCTTCCCCTCGACGTCGACCTCCTCCGGGGCGTCGACGGAGCAATCACTTCCGATGTCGGATGTCTTGACGATGAGTGATGCAAAGAACGATGGTCTCTCGACGTCGAACGGCGATGGCTTGCCGACGACGGAGCTTTCTCTCTCGATGTCGAGTGTCTACGTGACGACGGCGGAGGAACCCTGGACACCCTCGATGCCGAACGTCGACGAGACATCGCCGGAGATCGCCTCCTCGACGCCGATCGATGCCTGGTTGTCGACGGCGGAGGGGTCTTGGACCTCGACGCCGGACGTCGCCATGTTGACGTCGGCGGGGGAGTCACACTTCGACACTGATCGTCGTCGCGATGACGACGGCGGAGGTGTGCCGCCCCTCGACACCGATCGTCGCCGGGTTGACGACGGCGGAGGGGTCTTGGACCTAGACGCCAATCGTCGCCGAGTTGACGATGGCGGAGGGGTCCTGGTCCTAGACTCCGAACGTCGTCGAGATGCCGACGACGTAGGGATCTTGGTCCTCGACGCCGAACGTCGCCTGCTTGACGACGGCGGAGGCGTCTTGGTCCTCGGCGCCGATTGCCGCCCGGTTGACGACAGCGGAGGAGTCACTGGCCTTGACGCCGATCGCCGCCCTGTTGATGACGGTGGAGGCGTTACCTCCCTCGACACCGATCGTCGCCTGGTTGACAACGGCGGAGGAGATTTCGCCGACGGAGCTGGCATCCTCGACGTCAGTGACGAACCTGATCTTTTCGACGGCGAGCCTGCTGTCGATGGTCGTTTTTCAGCTGGAAAACTCACCGGTAGATGTTTCTTCAGCGCCGAACCCGACGTTGAAGTTGAATGACATGAAGACTTGCCTTTAGAAGGACTTCTGGCCCTCTTGATGCCCTTCTTCACTGGAGATCTTCCTCTGGAGGACCTTTGAGCCAGTCCATAAATGTGGTTTCTTTCTCTGTCCTTCAGAGTTCTCTCAGACAGGCATTCGCAGTGAGGACAGTCCTTAGGATCATGATGATCAGGCAAGCAAAGTATACAGACATCATGACTGTCTGATTTTTCCTTCTTATTGCCACAAGATGGACAGTTGTCAAACAGAGAAGGCATTTTAAAATAAAATGCCACACAAAAATTGTCTAAAAAGACAAAAACCTTACTTGACAAGGTGTTAAAAGTCAAAGTAAGTCCAAAAGTTAGAAAATTGAAGCAAATTTCTGTCAGAAAAGCCAGAAATGAGTGGAGCTGTGTTACCAGGGTCCTTCCTGAAGGAGCCGGAAAGAACAACTGACCCAACTGTCACCCCTGAGGCATGATGGGATACTGGGGGTCATGAGTGCCTTAAAGGCACGGTGTCAGTTTTATTATTACATGCAGCTACAGGTTAGCTTTTCAGTCTTTTTAGACTGTGTTTGCAATGCAGCCTGGGAGCTTTCTATGCTTTCAGTGAGTTATAAGAATTTCTATTGCTTTCTAAGCATTAAAACAGTTTCTAAACAATCTTTGGTGTTGTTTCTCATGTTTCTAATGCAGATGTTCATGTATGGTGGAAATTCTTTACGGCATAATTCAGCTCTACTGTTTATTTGGCTGCAATTATATATATATTGATATATATATATAGATATATAGATATATATATATATATATATATATATTGAAAATAGGATTCCAATTCCAGATACGCTCCCATGGAAATCATCCAGGCACTCACGAATATCGTTTCTTTTAGGCTTCTTTTATTATAGTTACAGCAATGTCATCAACGCGTTTCGGGAGTCAAGCTCCCTTGATCACGATATATATATATATATATATATATATATATATATATATATATATGTGTATATATATATGTGGGGCACATATAATATATTGTTTCTGGGGTCCCGCGCATGGGCGGGAATATTCTAATGCTTATGACTATTGATGAGGATCCCCTGGAAGAGAACTAGGCATATCATATGATTAGCAAAAGTAATCTAAAAAGTAACGTAGATAGTAATCTGTAAAGTATCTGAAAAGTAATTTCGAACTGTTGACTTACCTGTGATTCAACCAACTGCATTTGAACCTGCATTCAACTGTAAATCATTGCATAAGAGTTTGCAAAGTATTATTTCCCTTACCTGCAACAGGCTTGGCTTGGGTCTAAGAAATAAAATAACTAAATAATATGTTTGATATAAATTGGTCTGGGTCCAGTCTTTGAGTGTGTGACATCATTTGCTGCCTGAGTGGGTCTTCCATCCTCTGTATCGTTATCAGTACTGAATTCTCCAAGGTCAGGTGGTGAGAATGCAGTATGTGGAATCGATTGAAGTGGCTCAGCAGGCCTTGACAGCATCAGTAAATCCAATGGTAAAACTTCTAGTGATATAGGTGGTGGCGCTTGTGGATGCTTTGATGGGTGAGGATTAGCTATTTTATCAGGCTGTTAAACAAAGCTGTTATGTAATTCATCATCATTTGCCTCAGGTCTCTTATTAACAATGTTGGAATCTATACCATCCATAATAGACTTCAGCTTTATAATGTAGCTTAATAATGGCATTTTACCTTCAGCTGACTAGGGCCGTAGGCTGTCCCAAATAGACCCTCATTGTCCAAGCCCTCTGTATCTATAATATTGGTGGAGGCTGTGGTGGCACCTTGATTGAATACCTACTCTGGAATGATAGTGTTTGGATAGCTGTAAACAAACACAGAGGACTGTGTTGACTGTGAGGTTATCAACAATAGATTCATTGACAGTGCAGTGCACCTGTCTCCATGTCTTTGGTAATTATGTTTTTTTGTTAATGGGGACAGGTAGCAGATGGAGAAAAAAGGCAGCTTCAGCTTCTCAGACTAAGGGGAAAGAAAGAGGGGGAGACTTTTTTATTTTGAATAGTTGGTGCTTCTCTTTTGAGTTATGTGATGCCTCAGGAAATGGACTACATAGACTACCAGTTTTCTTCTCCACTTTCCTGAGTTGATGAGGACGAGGCTCTTTGGATGTCAACGATCATCATCAGAAACCATAAAGGAGATTATTTGATATTCACAATGAGTCCTTTATGACTTTTCCTAGGCAGTTTTCAAGAGTTATCAAAGTCTTCATCTGAGGGGATTGTTTCCATTGCTCAGGATTTTTGGATACAAAACACAGAACAAAGGAGACCAGGTCGATTAGTGGTGTGTTTATTTTGGGCACAACTGTGGCAAAATACGCTGTTTTCCATTTCCGCACCGTTACATGGGCGGTATATGGAATGGCTGCCCATCCCCACATGATGATATGCCGCCAAGAGGGTGGTCTGATGGGACTTTTCTAGCCCAGTGTGACCCAACATACTTATCCACACGGGTGTCCTTGTGATTCCTGCTCTCGATTCAGGACAGCACACCACTAATCAACCTGGTCTCCTTTTTTCTGCGTTTTGTATCTACAGTATAGAGGCATGAGTTGACAGGTCGTTAAAATATTTCCCCTTTGACCCTCCGCACATTTGTTTTTTATCAGGATTTTTGGAGCCATTGGAGCAAGCTTCCTATTTATGGTCTTTAAGAGTTTGTGTTGCATGTGTCCTGCAAATCTTAAGAGTTTTTACTGTTATGAGCTTCGTGCAAACAGTAGATGTCTTTGCTATGAAGGTCATCTGAGTGGACTTTCTTTTCCACACAGGAACCACTAAGTCTGAAAAGACCTTTTTGTTGTTGAAGATTTAGATAGGGCTGAAACAAATTCTGATTCATAGTCTCTAGTATAGACATCTGCTACAAAGATTGAGAAAGCGGGGAAAATAAAATTATAAAGCCACAATAGACTTATCTGTGGGGATGTAAGCAGAGCTCAAATGGACTTCACACATAATGTGCAGTACAAATTTGAGGGATGGTGGCCTCTGGGTTGTGGTTTTCACTTTGCCCTCACCTCATTAGTAGAAGTTTTAGAGCCTTTTTTAATGAGGTTGGTAGGCTACTGCAGTGACCATGCTTACAGTCTTTAAGGCAATATTTAACATTACACTGCTATTTTAATGTTAACATAGGACTCCAAAATCAACGATGGGGATGATTCAATCTGTAAATCTATGACAGTTCCTATGCTGGAAAATTGGAGGACCTTGCTGGCAGAATGCTGGTGTAAGCACAAATTCAGGGTAGGACAAAGCCTCTATGGGCTCTGTAAGAGAAATTAACCCACTGCACTTGAGTGATTTTCAGCATGAGAGTTCTTAAGTATTCCAAGAATCTAGGAAAAAGTGGAGGGATCTGAACAACCCATGAGGAGGATCACTGATGCAGGTGCTGGGGGGGATCTCTCCCAGTGTACAGGTGACCAAGTGTGGGCAATGATGTAAAAGACAGTAGGAGATTTAAAAGTAATTCAGCGTGTGTATGACCATTATGGAATGACTACCTTCCTAAAAAGGATCCTAAAATGATAACTGCATAAGGAATGGGGGCATGGGGATGAGAGTGCAGGCAATGGGCAGACCCATCGATACTGCATGTAATTATGCACAAGGAGGACATCATATTTGAGGGTTCTCTTTTTCCCCGAGCTGGGAATTAAAAGCAAATTAAACCACTACCTTTCTAAACTAGAACTGTTCTATTGTAGGGAAACTTCATTTTACGAAAAAGAGGCTGGTTAAACTTTACTGGAGGAGGCAGTATCTAGTAAAGAGCGATTAGAAGATATCTTTCTTGAAAATACAGGTCCCATTGTAAATGAAATGTGATTCTAAGTAAGAACAACGTGCTAAGGAACTAGATAGGAATACTGAGAATATATTCTCGTGGCTTGTTAAAATTAATAACCATGTTTACTCAGTAAGTAATGCATATTTCATTTAACCAAGCATACCATCTTTTTATCTCTTGGTCCTTTTTCTTAAAGTTTTCCATTTTTTTCATCCCCTTCACGTTTTGCTGATTTAATGTTTCTTCCGTTTCCCATGTGTTGTGGATACTCGACCAACCTTTCCATTTTATAAGATATTGAGTCTCTCCTGGTTCCCTCTCATCATAATCTGCATTTGGATCTCCATCAGCTTCTACTGCATATATGGTGGTTGTGGCGCCTACGGCTGTTAATTAGAAAAGAATGAATGTTAATAAGTGACCTCTCAATTGAGTCTCTTGGTGTTTAAAAAAAATACCTCTTACACACAACATCTTATAAGAATGGTGATATTAGCCTAGATTAGGCGAACACAGTTTTAGTTGCTAACTGCTGAGGTCATACAAGTCTCTTCCTCAAAGAGTCATTAAAGTTAAAGAGGTTTACCACGCCCCTCAAGGAAACAAATATGAGCAGCCTCACTTTAGTAACAAGTATAATCTTCATTTCAGCACTGTATTTTAACAGTTAAGTCTTAAAATGTTTACTAGTGGATCAGTACTGTTGGCAAGAAAGTGCACTGCATGGTTTTAAAAATATAGATGTGCTACACAGCTCCTGCAGTTTCTGTCCCACTGGAGATACAACATTTTGAACCACATGTACAAAGATTTTTTGTGGTTAAATACGGACGATTCTCAAGAGTCAGCCTGTTTACGAGCTCCAAATGGATTTTTCCCATTTACAAAGCCCTATTTGCGATTCAGCAACCTAGTACCAAATCGGTAATTGGGTTTGCAATTTATTATCAGGAAGGGGGTATTAGGCTGTCCCTTCCTAATACTGAATTGCAATGGTATGTGTGAATGTTTTGCAACCGAAATACAGTCGCAAAACATTTGCATTTTGCCACCTACTTCAAGTAGGTGTTAACCCATTCGCAAATGAGAAGGGTCCCCCAACCCCTTGCTGCTTGTGAATGTTTATAAAAACATTTTTAACGAGCGGGCAATGGTGCCGTGGACAACCGCCTACTCTTGAAGGACAGAAACTTTATTTTTTTAAATGCATCCTGTTTTTCTTTAATGTAAATGGGCTGCATTTAAAACCAAAAGATTGCTTCAATTAAAAGACATGGTGGTCTGCTACCATCACTGTGATTTTAGCGATTCGCAATGGGAATCGCAAAATTTGTCAGACATATTTGAACATTGGTGTTTGCATTATCAAATAGCAAATCGTCATCGCAAATGATGGCCTTAGTCTTTCTTTGTTCTAAGTAAGAACTGGGCTTTGCTTCCCCTTTCTCACTTAGAGTGGCTACTCTCTTCTCAAGCAAAGCTACCATTCATGATGAAGTGTGGAAGTCACTTAAGAAGCTGACTATTGTGGTTTTTGTCTTCTAGGTTGGTGGCGAGCCATGACTGGGTAAGAAAGTGTTGCTAAAAGAGTCAATGACGTGGTTTTCAAGAACAGTGACTCCAACTTCTTCTATAATGGAAACTACTTTTGATCTATGAAAATGAGCCTGAGCTACCAACAGACATAACATCTGTTACAGAAGATATAGCATAAAACATGGTAATCAGAATATTATCACTAAGTTTGGACACCTTGACTCCAACTCATGCAGTCTCACTTGAGCTTCTCTACTCTTTCTTCCCAGCTAAGGCACACACACACAATGTGAGTAAAGTGAAACAGCCCATTGCAGCAAGTGTCTTTGCGGCAAGTGACTTTGCGGCATGGTGATTCGGTATCTCATGGAATTCATGCTGTCAGTCTCGCTGTGGGTGTTTGAGTATAAAACTTCAAAGTTAGTTGGGCTGGCTTCTACGTCAAAGGTCTGCAACTCACAGGTGCTTCTTCTTGTGATATCCGCATGGTAAATAGTCTAAGTAGGGTGAGCTCCATGTCAATAAGCTACTTTCGGTCAGCTGGAGAACTACTGGTTGCTCCTCAGCTACCCATTGGAGACACCTCCTTTGGAAGGAGATGGGGTTTGAAACTTGCATATAGCAAAACAGAGAAGGAATATGCTACTTACCAGTATGCATCTGTTCTTGGCATGTAGGGCTGCTGACATTCATATCTTGTGCATAGATCGCCGCCTAGTGTTGGGTCCGGATGATTGCACTTGTTGTCTTTGAAGAGTCTTCGAAGTATCACAAGATAGGTGACTCCTCCCCTGGACTACAGTGCGCATGGGCATCCTCTCCATCCTCAGATTGTTTTTCGCCATTGTGGCAGAGATGGAGATAGTAAAGTAAGAGATGGCCATGCCAGAGAAAATGCTGCAGCTGCTACAGGCACCGGGGAGGAGGGCGGGCGATATGAATGTCAGCAGCCCTACATGCCAAGAACAGATGCATACTGGTAAGTAGCATATTCCGTTCGAGGCATGTGGGCTGCTGAATTCATATCTTGTGCATAGACTGTATAGCAGTATCTCCTCTAGCGGTGGCTACCTGTGCCAGCTGCAGCAGTTTGAAAAAGAGTTTTGAGGACAGCCTGGCCTACAGCAGCTTGCTGTTTGGTTTGCACATCTACAAAGTAGTGTTTTGTGAAAGTGTGTATGGTGGTCCATGTGGCTGCCTTACAGATATCTTCAAGAGGAATATTTCCTAGGAAAGTCATGGATGCCCCCATTTTCCTAGTGGAGTGTGCTCTTGGGGGGACGGTTAAAGTGTGTTTTGCCTTTTGATAGCATATCTGACTGCATTTAACTATCCATCTGTCTATTCCTGATTTTGAAATTGGATTCCCCTTGTGTTGTGGTGCAAAGGCAACAAACAGTTGCTTTGTTTTCCTAAAGGATTTAGTTCTGTCCACATAGTAAAGTAGAGCACTCTTTACGTCTTTTGTGTGCAGGGCTCTCTCAGCTACTGACTGTGTATTTTGAAAGAACACTGGCAGTTCTATTGATTAGTTGATATGGAAATTGGATACAACCTTAGGCATGAATTTAGGGTTTGTTCTAAGAACCACCCTGTTGGCATGTACCTGCATGAAAGGTTCTTGAATTGTAAGCGCTTGTAATTCACTCACTCTTCTGAGTGAGGTGATGGACACCAAGAATCCAGCTTTTCACGTTAGGAATTGTAGTTCGCATGAATGTAAAGGTTCGAAAGGAGGGCCCATGAGTCTGATAAGCACTATATTGAGATTCCAGACTGGGGAAGAGGGGTGCCTAGGAGGATTAAACCCTCCATGAAGGCTTTGATTGCTGGTATTCTAAACAGTGAAAGGTGTTGCCCGTTTTGAAGGTATGCTTCTATGGCAGCGAGGTGTAGCCTTATTGAAGAGTATGCTAAGTTACATCTTTGTAGGTGCAGCAGGTAACATATAATGTTTTTTATGGAAGCATCTAAGGGGTTGATTTGGTTATTGGTGCAGTAAATAACAAATCTTTTCCATTTAGCTGCATAGCACGCTCGTGTGGTTGGTCTTCTTGCCTCCCTAATGATATTCATGCAATCTGGGGGCAAGTTAAGGTATCCAAACTCTAAGACCTCAGGAGCCAGATTGCTAGGTTCATTTGATTGGGATCTGGGTGTCTGATTTCTCCATGGTTCTGAGTTAGAAGATGGGGTGCAAGGTGCAGTCTTTGATGGGGAACTACTGAGAGTTCCAGGAACGTCGTGTACCATGGTTGTCTCGCCCATGTGGGAGCAACTAGGATTAGTGTGAGGGAGTGTTGCCGCAGTTTGCGTGCCACCAGCGGGATCAGTGGTGCTGGGGGAAAAGCGTACGCAAATCTGCCTGACCAGTTCATCCATATCGCATTGCCCTGTGACAATGGATGTGGGAACCTGGCGGCAAAGTATTGGCATTTCGAGTTTACTTTTGTGGCGAACAGGTCTATTTCTGGGTGACCCCACTCCTGGAAGAATGGCTGAAGGACCTGGGGGTGTATCTCCCATTCGTGTAATTGCTGGCTGTGCCTGCTGAGCAGGTCGGCAACTTGATTGTCCTTCCCTGGAAGGTGTTCTGCTAGGAGAAAAATGTTTTTTGGAATCGCCCACTACAGATGCTTTGTGCCAGATGGGACAGCTGTGGAGAGTGCGTTCCTCCCTGTTTCTAGATATAGTACATCGCGGTCATGTTGTCCGTCCGGATCAACACCGTCTTGCTGTACAAGTATTTCTGAAATTCTTTTAGGGCTAGGAATATCGCTAGCAACTCTAGTTGGTTGATATGCAGCCTTTTCTGTTTGTTTGTCCAGAGCCCCTGTACTGTGTATTGAAAAAGATGGGCTTCCCAGCCTGTCAGTGATGCGTCCGCTGTTAGTACTAGTTGTGCAACCGGCTCTTGGAACAGTCGCCCCTTGGAAAGGTTTTGTGGTTTCCACCACTCCAGAGAGTTGTGAGTGCGACTGTCTACCAACACTAGGTCTTTTAGTTGTTCTTGAGCCTGGTTCCATTGCCGTGCTAGGCATTCCTAAAATGGGCGCCTCTGAAGTCTGGCATGGGGGACAATGAATATGCAGGAGGCAATCATGCTTATGAGTTGCATGAAGACTTGAGCTGGCAAAGAGTGTTTTGGCAGGAATTTGGGAATGAGTGTCTGCATAATGGCTATCCTTGCTGAGTTTGGATATGCCTTTGCCACTGAGGTGTTTATGGTGGCTCCCAGGTACTGCTGTATGTGGGATGGTTGCAGATGTGAATTTGTGTCGTTGATTGAGATTGAGAATCCTAAGCTGTGTAGCAGCTGGATTGTCTGAGACGTGTGTGCTGCACATTGTTGGTACGATTTTGCTTGTATTAGCCAATCGTCCAAGTAAGGGTACACATGGACGTGCTGCCTCCTTAGATGTGCTGCCACTGTCACTAAGCATTTTGTAAACACTCTTGGAACCGTGTTAACCCCGAAGGCCAAAACCTTGAATTGGTAGTGTTGACCTTCCATTGTGAACCTGAGGTATTTTCAGTGGGCTGGATGGATGGGTATGTGGAAATACGCATCTTTGAGGTCCAGTGTTGCTAGAAAATCCCCCTGTTGTAGCAACAGGAGCACTTGTTGTAATGTTATCATATGAAAGTGCTCTGACAGTATGTATTGATTTGGGTGTCTGAGGTCCAATATTGGTCTGAGAGAGCCGTCCTTGGGAATAAGGAAATATAGGGAGTATACTCCTGTCCCTTGCTGTTGGAAAGGGACTTGTTCTATGGCCCCCTTTTCTAGCATGCAGTTCACCTCTTGTTGTAACAGGGTGATGTGTTCTCTGGACATTGGACGATGTCTGGGTGGTATGTTTGGTGGTGTAGAAGTCAGTTCTAGGCAGTAGCCAGACTGAATAATTTCTCTCACCCACCTGTCTGTGGTAATTGCGTTCCAGACAGGTAGGAACTGTTGGGAGTCTGACTCCGACTGGTGTTAAGTGGTCTGGAGGTAGTGGGATAGAGTCACTTTTTTGAGGCAGTGGAGGCTCTGGTGTTATTGCCTCCACGTCCCCTTCCCTTGGTATTGTTACCTCTGTAGCCTCCTCTGGTTGTTTTTTTGGTAAAGGAACTTTGTGTGTTACCTTTATATGAGGCCGTTGTTTGTGAGGTATATCCTCGTGTATTCGCCCTGTACGAGGAGCGACGAAAGGAGCCCCTATCAATCAATCAATCAATCATTGACACTTCTAAAGCGCGCTACATACCCGTAGGGTCTCAAGGCGCGGGGGGGGGGGGCGCTACTGCTCGAACAGCCAGGTCTTCAGCTTCTTCCTGAAGGAGAGGTGGTCTTGGGTCAGGCGCAGGTCGGTCGGGAGGGAGTTCCAGGTCTTGGCGGCCAGGTAGGAGAAGGACCTTCCTCCTGTAGTCGCTCTTCGAATGCGGGGGACGGCGGCGAGGGCGTGGTTGGCTGATCGGAGGTGGCGTTTGGGAGCGTAGAAGTTGACTCGGCTGTTGAGGTAGCTCGGGCCTTGGTCGTGTAGGGCTTTGTGTGCGTGGGTGAGGAGGCGGAAGGTGATTCTTTTGTTGACGGGGAGCCAGTGAAGGTCTTTCAGATGTCCGGAGATGTGACTGGTTCGTGGGATGTCGAGGATGAGTCTGGCTGAGGCGTTCTGGATCCGCTGGAGTCTCTTCTGGAGCTTGGCGGTGGTGCCGGCGTAGAGGGCGTTGCCGTAGTCCAGTCGGCTGGTGACGAGGGCCTGGGTGACGGTCTTCCTGGTCTCGGTGGGGATCCACCAGAAGATCTTCCGTAGCATGCGTAGGATGTTGAAGCACGCCGAGGAGACGTTGTTGACTTGCTTGGTCATGGAGAGGGAGGAGTCCAGGATGACGCCCAGGTTTCGTGCATGGTCTGTCGGTTTGGGTGCGGTGCCCAGGGCGGGAGGCCACCAGGAGTCGTCCCAGACGGAGGGTGAGGAGCCCAGGATGAGGACCTCCGTCTTGTCCGAGTTCAGTTTCAGGCGGCTGGTCGTCATCCACTCGGCTACCTCTTTCATTCCCTATGTTGCTGAAATTGCAATGCCCCCATTGATTTTGCCGTCTCTGTGTCCTTTTTCATTTTATCTAAAATGGTGTCGACAGAAGGGCCAAATAGAAAATCCTGAGTAACAGGTTGATTAAGGATAGTGGACTGCACCTCATTTTTAAAGCCAGAAATATGCAGCCATGCATGTCTGCGGAGTAGAACGCTAGTGTTAATTGACCTAGCTGCAGTGTCTGCTGCATCAAGCGCGCATTTGATGGAGGCGTTTGTTATGAATTTTCCTTCCGGTATGAGATCTTGGGCTTGTGCTTTTAAAGGCTCAGGTAGGTGTTGCATTAGGGTCTCTAGCTGGTCGTAATGCGCCCTGTCGTAATGAGCCAGTAGGGTTTGTGTATTAGCGATCCTCCACGAGTTGGAGGCTTGTGCTGCTACTCTTTTCCCTGATGCCTCTAGTATTTTTGACTCTTTGTCTGGGGGGGGTGCCTCCCCAGTGGTTTGGGAGTTGGCTCTTTAACGTGCGTTGGCCACTACCAGGGAATCAAGTGGTAACTGTCCTTTGATGTAAGTAGGATCAGTAGGAGCTTCCCATATCCTTTTTTCTATTCTGGGCTTGATTACCCGTGCCCTGGCTGTATCCTTAAATATGTCAGGTGCATGTTTCAGAACTCCCTTTAACATGGTTAGTGTTTTGACACTTTTTTCTAATGTAGGGAAGGTGTCAAACAAGAAGTCTTCCTCAACAGGGTCGTTATGCATATCCACGTTGTGGAACTGTGCAGCCCTGTCTATGAGTTGATTAAAAACTACGGTGTCATCAGTAGGTGACGGCTTAGTAGGATAAGAGGACATATCAGGGATGGGATGTGTGTTGTAAGGGTCAGTTGGCTCTTCCCATGGTTCCTGTTGTGGTTCAGGGTCCTGTGGGAAGTCATATTGAGGCTGTGGCTTATCCCCTGTGTTACCTTCATCGTCCCCGTGATGAGAAGGAGAATAAGGAGTGTATGGATTAAAAGGAGTAGTAGGCATGATAGGTTGAAAAGGAATGAAGGGTCTAGAAGGAGAAGTCCCAAAGTCCTTTTTCTTCAGTGGAATAGGGGACTGAGGTTCAAAGTCCAAAGGCCTCTTTTTCCTATGCAGGATGGTAACTTTACCAGTCTCTGGGTTGATATAAATTTTTGCTTGGTCGTCCGAGGGATCTGGGTGGAAGAGTTCTTCCTCAACAGTCCTGGGTTGAGTGAAAGACTTCGGTTTGTCGACGACTTTTGGTTTAGCAGCCGATTTTTTTGGCTCCGGGCCTTTTTTCGGGTCGACCGTGACTTTCGGGTCGACGCGTTTCTTGTGTCCGTAGGCTTCTTCGGAGGAGTGTCCTTTTTAGATGAGTGTTCTTTCCAGAGTCGATTGTCTTTTTTGGATCGACTGGTGTTTTCGGAGCCGGTGTCTTCGGGCCGATAGGTCGTTCTGGCTTCGACGCGGGTTTAGGTACGGCGCCTTTTGCCGGGTCAACGAATTTTGGTGCAGAAGGCTTGTTTGTGTCAGCGACCTTCTTTGGTTCGGCGCCCTTTGGTTGTGTGGCCTTGTTCGGTTCGACAACCACTTTTGGCTCGACAAGTTTGGGGTGCACGGCCTTCTTGGGGTCGACAGTCTTTTTCGGCCCGACGCTCTTTGGCTGTGCGGCCATTTTCGGATCAACACCCTTCTGGTCGACGACCTTCTTTGGCTCTGAAACCTTCTTTGGGACGATGTTACTGGGCCCTGGGGTTTCGGAAGGTTTCGGTTTCAGTTCCGAGCGGATGGCGGGGCAAGCAAAACTTTTTTATGATCTTGGCTAAGGCCCTTTCGTGATGCCTTGACCGGAGCCGTTGTTACCGGGGTAGATGGTGTTGGGGGAAGGGTACTCACGATGTCGTCATCGGAGTCCGAGTAGTCCTCTACGGTGACGATCTCTAGGATAGAGTCTGGCGCGTCTTGTAGATCTTGGTCATCATCGAAGTTGTTGTCCAGGTCAGGTGCCTGTCGCTGCATTTCTTGCCTGGCGGCACGTCGGTTCCGAATAGTTTTCTTGGATCGCAACTGTGCGCAGGCTGGACAGCTTTCCTCCTTATGGTCTGGGGAAAGGCACTTGTTGCATACTGAGTGCTTATCAGTAAGTGGGAACTTGGAGTGGCATTGTGGGCACCTTTTAAACGGGCTTCTTTCCATAGACGGTCGGCTCACGTGGCGTCGAAAAGGCCCAACGGCACGCGTCGACGACCGCTTGGAGATGGAAGGCTGGAGCGAGTAGAGGGGTACCGAGCGAGAACAATACCGTCGAATCGAAGGCCTTTTGGCCTTTAGAAAAGTTTTGTTTTTGATTCCAAAGTTGGAGTATAGGAGTTTGCATCCGAACCCAATGGCGGAAAAAAACAATCTGAGGATGGAGAGGATGCCCATGCGCACTGTAGTCTAGGGGAGGAGTCACCTATCTCTTGATACTTCGAAGACTCTTTCAAGACAACAAGTGCAATCATCCAGACCCAACACTAGGCGGCGATCTATGCACAAGATATGAATTCAGTAGCCCACATGCCTCGAACACAAAAATACACCTAAACTTCAATGTGCAGTCAGTGCTAGATTAAAGACAAATGTAAGTCTAATATGAATTTAAGTGTAACGAGTAGTTAAGAATATGATATAAATACAAAACTAGAAGGTGCCAGACTGTTCTGGGATAAAGGTACAATGCCAAAATATTTTAAATTATTTAGGTGATCAGTGCAAAACTGCACATAGCGTTGGCAAATGCCAATGTTACTGTACAGGGACACACAGACTAACTTGGAGGTTTCAGGGCTCTTCGATTTAATGAACTATCTACTACCAAATGTCAGTCAATGGAAAGAGTTGTGAGACAACAATATTACAATGTGGAAGGTGAAAACCTTTCTACACAATATCTGTCCCACTGCTTTAATGTCCTTTGGCTCTATGTTACACTACTCTGGGGCTGAAATTCTAGTCCAAAAAGTTAAATAACCCCTGACAAAAACCCAGGGGAGGGCACATATCAGCACCCAAGAAGTATGGAGAAGAACTAACAGTGGAGGCTCCCCAGTGATGCAGCGGGAAACTTCATAATGAAGATGAGTGGGGCCTCTCCAATGGCTCCTGGGTGCTCTTGGTTCTTTGAAGTGTCCTCCACACAGGTTCTATACTCAATTGGGCTTTCACATCTTTCAGTGATTAATGCAGCTCATCTCATGGTAGGGCAGTCCAGCTTCTCTCCTCCAACAGCACTAGAGTCTAAAGGAATTCAGACTTATATTCTGCCTAAGTGGTTGGAAGGTACCCAGAGGTTCAACCCCATCAATGTGCATCAGTTCACAGACTGCATCTCTTTGAAGTCAAACTAATGTACAAGTTGGGTGGTAATATTTAGTCTCCTTCGATGGACAGAAAAATGATTTCCAAAGGCTAAACTCTCTTTTCAAAAATGTACGTGGAAGGAGCGGAGAAACAAAAAAAGGACAACCCTTCAATGCCCTAGTTTGACACCCAACAACAGTGGCATATAAGAGTATTAATACAGATAGGAAGTCAGGATAAAGGACAGCAACGCTATATAGCACATTCAAGAATAAGGCACAGAACTTGACGGGTAGAAATACTAATCACCAATACACAATTATATAATATGGAATTATCACATGGGACACAGGCAACATTAAAGACAACATAGTTCTTAAGAAAAATGATACAAAGGTAAAATTAAAGCAACATATTCATTTAACTTGCCACACTTTGACAACTATTCAATTAGATCACAATAGATAGCACACTGAAGTAAAATATGGACGCAAAGTAAAGCTGATTAAAAGCAGAACTGAAGAAAGCATGTGTGCATTATGATCTGTATAAAATAGGCTTAGAGGTACGTGGCTTGGAGCGTCAAGATGGCGGTCGCACTCTAAGAGTGCTCCGGACCCCTCCATCATCCGCTCCTGAATCCGCCACCAACGACAACCAGACCTCCTATTAACGTGCCACCTGCATCACACTACGCTCGGGTGGACCATCGGAGGCACAAACAGCGTAAATTCAGGAGGAGAGACCTGCCCCGCAGCCGGATCCCCGGCCGCACAGATAACATGGCAGCAACCACTCCCTGTTCGCTGATGCTGTAGCTCACGCCTGGACGCCCAGGGCTGGCGAGGGGGTGCCCCGGCTACGGATCGCCCCCCCCCCCCCCATCATGTGACAGCCGTACCAGGTGACTTGACTGGCACAAACGAGATGTGAAGTGACACGGCCCTGCGCAGCCGACAGAGAAGAGCCCTGGGCTCTGGCCTGAGGCAGGGCATTCCTACCCCTAACCCCTCCTCTGAAGCTGTGGCGCGAGCCTCGGCTCACTGTGACTGCTCCTGCTTGGTGGGCGAGAAATGAATAAAGGGATCGGCTGTCATTACGGGCAGCGGGGAATTCGTGAACCGGGGTCTTCCCCTCCTGGGGCCGGCATCCCGAAAACTAGAGGTGGTCCTGGGCGCTGGCATGGACCACCTGAGGTGTGTGGGTCAGACCGCGAATGTGCGGAGGTCTCCTGAACCCACTGGCACCAGCGGAACACCCGCTCCCCGAGTCCCCTGCAGCCTAGTGAGTCTTTGAGCTGCGGCGCATGAGGAGGACGGGACCTGTCCTAGATGAACCCTTGGGCCTGAGGTGATCGCAGGGGCGGACTTAGCGCTCTGTAGCCGGGCAGACCACAGTGGGAAGGCCTTGACTGGGGTGGATCGGCTGCCTGCACCAGACAGCGGGAGTCTCTGGAGGGAAACATCCTTTTCCACAGCACAGGTCTGTTGTGGTTTGAACGAAATGGTTACTTACCAGTAGGAGTAGTTTTGCAGCTTGAAGATTTATCTGGATTCACATGCTGTGCATCATTCCGCCATCTAGTGGTTAGGTGCGGAATTGTCTTTGCTTTTTTTCTTTTTCTTGTTTTGGTCGCTGTCGACCACTATTTGGTGCCTTGTACGTACCCTGTGTGATGTCAGACTGCATCCTGGAGGTCGACGTGCATGGTGGCCATCTTCAAATTCGTTTTTATGTTTTTCTTATGTTTTGTAATCTTTGAGATGGTTTTGAAAATAGTGATGTAGTCCTTTTCTTCCCCACCTGTTTATTTCCCTTATAGGGGAGGTCGGGTGGGTCGCATGTGAAGCCAGAAAATTCTTCAAGCTGCAAAACTATCATACTGGTAAGTAACAATTTCATTTTGCAGCGTGAATCCTTTTCTGGATTCACATGCTGTACATCAGATTATTTAGCGGTTTCTCCAGTGTCTGGTAGGCTGTAGTGAGAGGAAGAACTTGCAAACAGTTGTTGAAGCACCCTCTGTCCAATTTGAGCTTCCTTATTCATTTGTTTGTCCACACAATAATGCTTAGTAAAGGTGTGTGGTGATGCCCATGTTGCTGCTGCGCAAATGGAATCAATGAGTACATTGGCCATAAATGCCAGGGTTGCTGCTTTCTTTCTAGTGGAGTGAACTGTTGGTTGCATTGTTAGTTCGTTTTTGGTATTGGCATAAAATTATTGGATAGCTTGTACTATCCATCTTGCAATAGTTGCCCCTGTGACAGCTGATCCTGTGTTGGTATGTGCGTAAGCAACAAACAATTGCTTTGTTTTCCTAATTTGTTCTGTTTTCTGCAAATAATACAGTAAAGCCCTCCTTATATCCAGGGTATGGAGGCTTCTTTCTGCTTTAGTTTTTGGGTTCTGGAAGAAAACTGGCATGAGAATGTTTTGATTTAAGTGATACTTATATACCACTTTTGGGAAAAACTGTGGGTTAGTCTTCAAGATTACTTTATCCCTGTGGATTTGCAAGTAGGGTTCTTGTATCGTTAATGCTCGCAGTTCACGTACTCTTCGCAGCCATGTTGTAGCAATGAGAAAGGCTGTCTTTAGAGTAATATGTTTGAGGTTCGCTGTATGCATAGGCTCAAAGGGTTTTGTCATCAGCTAAGAAAGTACTGTATTTAAGCTTCATGTTGGTACGGAGCAGTTCTTGGTGGAGCTATTCTTTTTGCTCCTTATAAGAACCTTTTGATGACTGGTCTTGTAAAAAAAAGCGTCTGCATGATTTTCCTCTTGTGTATGCCACTACGGCAGCAAGGTGCACTTTAAGGCTGGGAACGTTGATGTTGCTGTCTAAGAGGTTAGTTAGATATGTAATAACTGTTTCTTGTGTATTGATTGAACTAGTGTTGTTGTTAGTGGCGCACCAGGTGGTATATCGCTTCCATTTTGCTGTAAAGCATTTTCTTGTAGACTGTTTTCTTGCTTCTTTTAGAATTTTCATGGTTCTCATCGATAGATTGAGATGCCCTAATTTGAGGTTGTCTGGCGCCAGGCTGCTAGTTGTGGCGTAGCTGGTTCAGGGTGAAAAATCTGCTTTAAACTGGACCATTTCTCCTTTGGATAGTTCTAGGAGAGTCGAGTACCATGTTTGCCTAGGTGTAAGAAAGTGGCTCTATATATACTGGACCAAAGTAAGGTACAGTGTGCGTATAGAGTCCCCAGCCCCCAGAGGTATGACAGAGTTTAAAGTTAGATATAACCTTACTCTCCAAAGTGGTAGCTTGGTCGAGCAGTAAGGCAGTATCAGAGGACAGTGCAATGCATCTGTTGTACCCACTCAGTCAGCAACATGTTTCACACCCTCAAGAACAGAACGCTATGCCAATTGTTTTATATCAAAAGATATATAGATATATATATTTTTTTAGAACAGGTATCAAAATATACTTGTCTCAATATGAGTGACTTTAGATAATTACTTTGCAAAAAGGCAATAGATTACAGTACAATAGTTACAGTGGTTGCAATTGGCAACACAATTTCAAACACAATTTAACATTGAGCTTAATGTGTTTTTCTACATAAATGCAGATGATTACTTTAACCCCTTCGCTGCCGCTGCAATTCCGCCGCAGCGCTAGGGGAGGCCGAGCAGCGCTTGCATGCTCGTGACGGAGCCGCTCCGTCACGAGCCGCGGTTGAGCTGTGCTCGTGACGGAGCGGTTTCGTCATGGCCCCGCCCGCTCATGAGCATGGAAGGGGTTAAGGATTATTTTTCTAACCACAGGACTGGATCCTGGATTCAGTCCCAGGACCTAAGCTGTAAACAGTTAAGTAAAAGCGTTTTGGTTACAGTTGTGATTTTTAAAAATACAAATGTTTTTTCAAAGTTGACACTTAGAAACTTTTCAGTGAAAAACAAGCAATGTTATCCTATGGAAAGAAGTTCAAGCCACAGGTAAAGTAGGTTCTCGTTACTTTTGTATTCCAGTACTGGACTCCTAAGTTCAGTACTGGGACCTCTACCTAAGACAGGTAAGTAATTAAGTGTTGGTACTTGGTATGATTTTTAAAGAATATATGTAGTTTGCAAAAATCGGCACTTAGAAGAAATTTCACAGAAAATAAGTCAATGGTTTCCTATGGAAGAAAATGCAGGTAACTGGTAAGTACAATTAGGATTACTGTTGAGTTTCAGTACTGGGCTAAAAGGTACAGTACTGGCTTCTCCCCTGATCACAGGTGAGTAATTCGGAATTCGTTATTCGGCTGTTAGATGAATATTTTAAAGTTTCAAAATTCCACACTTCAGAATGTCAGTGAAAACCAGTCAATGTTAACCTATGGAAGGAAAATGAGTTATCGGCTTTTAGGTAAGTACTCGGCTGGTAGAGTTAAGGTTCTGGGCGTAGACTCAGGGGTCTCCCAGGGTTAGAAAGGTACACTACTTACACCCTCATTGGCACAGGGGCAGCCGGGTGCAGAGAGAGTTGGCCCAATGCAATGCAATGGAGGGTAGGTGGCCTTTGGTTGGTGGATGCATGCAAGCAGGCCACACAGCTGTGGGAGCTGAGCTCCTGGGCACTTACTCAGGGGGAGTGGGGAAGTAGATTAGGGTAGTAGTTGCACTTCCAGCGGCACTCGGGCGGCTGGGTGCAGGGCGCCCAATGTTATCCAATGGGACAGTTAAAAGTGAACAAAGGCTGCAGGCTCAGGACGGAGATTCTTCAGGTGCGACCACCACTTTGAGAGGTAAGTTGGGATCCTGGAGAAGAGGTAGGTACCTCAGAGGAAGGCACAGGGGGTCAGGGGGCGCTGGGTGCAGGGGTGTCTTTTGGTGTCGGGAAATCTTGCCCTCACCTGGTCGCGGGAGGATTGGTCCCTGTTTGAGGATGCAGGCATGCTCTGGTTCGTCGAGGAGGGTCTTTGGGCACTGTACTTCCGAGTCACAGTCGCCGGCGGGACGTCCTCGTAGTCTTGGTTCACTGAGGCACAGGCCGGGCTCGGCGGGTGCAAAGTGGACTGGGTTCGCGGTTCCTGGTTGGCACCAGGGATATTGGTGTTTGAGCAGAACCATTGCTCGTGGTGTCCCAGTCTTTTGGAAGGTTCAAGGCAGGCCAGTCCTCCGGGGTTTTCAAGGTCGCTGTCCGCAGGAGACGCCTGGGTTTCGCAGGAGCAGGTTCAAGCATCAACAGGCCTGTAAGGTTCTGGGGCCAAGTCAGTGGGTGTCGTCCTTTTGTTAACAGCTGCACGGCAGGTCTTATTGATTCCTGTTCTTCTTCTTGTTGCAATCGGGATCTACGGAAGGAAGGTTTGCGGTGCCCCTAAATATTAAATTTAGGGGTGTTACAGGTAGGGCAAGGGCAGGGACCAATGGGTCCCTGTCCTGGGGTGGGTACACTCCCTAGCCTGCTCCTCTCCTGTTGGAGGGGGACAGGAGCCTAGCTGTGATTGGGCAGCACTCCCCATCTTCAAGATGGCCGGAGCCCAGGGTCGTGCTTCACTTCGCCTCTCCCACCTGAGGGGTGGCGTTGGCACAGGCTGGCACACCCCCCTTCCTGACGTAGGGTTTCCCACCAGTCTTCCCATCAGAGTAGGGGTCAGAACTGGTGGGGGCGAGTTGCTGAGTACAGCAAGTGGTCTGGAGAAGCTTACAAAGGCGGAATGCCTTTGAAGCTTCCCCTGCCCATCCTGGGGGAGGAGGCTTGGTACCTCGTCCCAAGATGTGCCTTGTTGCAGGCCCAGGGGAGCGGTTGCTCTCCACCCAGGGGTCCAGCAACATGTCTGCTGTGTGGCAGCTTAGGCACCCTCTCAGACAAGACATGGATTGTAGGTTCGGTTTAAGGGGCATCTCTAAGATGCCCTCTGTAGTGCAGTTTACATTAAATCCCACACTGGCATCAGTGTGGGTTAAATGTGCTGAGAAGTTTGATATCAAACTTGTCAGCCTTCAGTGCAGCCATCATGGTGCTGTGGAGTTCGTAATGACAACCTCCCAGTACCATATACTCTTAATGGCATCACTGCACTTACAGTACCCAGGAATGGCCCTGGTTACTGTAGGGGCACAGGGCTCATGCACCACCTGTGCCCACACCACTGGCATAGGGCACCCAGCTGGAGGGGTGGCTGATGTATGCCAGGGCAGTGTATTTGTCAGCATGGCACACAGGGATGTGTGCCATGTGGACTCTTTGTTTAGGTCTGCACCAGGACACTCAGCCTGCAAAGGCAGTGTTTGTGTGTGTGTGTGTCAGGGTACAGGGCCCCTAAGGGTGGCACAATACGTGCTGCAGCCCTTAGGGGTCTTCTCTGGTCACAATGCCCTGGGTACCTAGTGTACCATTTACTAGGGGCTGGCATGTGGCCAGAGAGGTCAATTGGGTTTAGGCTTTAGTACAGTTTTTAGGGTAGAACATTGTAGTTGTATTGTCTGTTTGTATTAAGATGGTTTTCCCCTGTATATGTTTCTGGAATGCCTTGAGTGCCAGAAAAACGGTTTTCATCTCCAAACAATTGATGTGCTCCGTTGAGTCCTGTTTGAGTCTACTGACCGTGAACTTTCAGCTGGTTGAGATGTGCCCCTCAACCATTGAGGGATGCATCCGTGGTGACTGTCACAGATGGAGTTGGATACCTGAAAGGTCTCCCCTGTGCTAAGTTGTTGGATGCCCACCCTTGTATCTCTGCTTGCACCCTTTGTGTAACAACCATTAGATCCTCTCAACTGCCTGTGGCTTGTGACCGGCTGTTGGTGAGCCATTCTTGAAATGGGCGCATGTGTAGGCGAGCGTGAGGGATAAGTGGGATACATGATGCCCTCATGCCCATTAGTTTATTTACTTTCCTCATTGTCAGAGACTGTCCCCTCTGGAAGAGGGCTGTTTCCTGATGGATAGCTTGTATCATGGCTTGAGTGGGATAAGCCTTGGCGTTTGCGGTTTTCAGTCTTGCAAGCAGGAATATTTTCTCTCTTTCTGGTGTTGTAGAAGATTTCTTGTGGTTTATTGAGAAACATAGGATTTGTAGCGATTGAATTGTTTTTTTAACATGATTGTTACATGTTTGTTTAGTGCGTCCTGTTATTAGCCAGTCGTCTAAGTAGGGGTAGACGTTGATTTTCTCTCAGATGTGACGCCACTGCGGCTAGACACTCTGTGAACACCCGTGTAGCAGAATTTATGCCAAACGGGAGTACCTTGAATTGGTAGTGTGTTCCGTTGTGCAGGAATCTTAGGTACTTTCTGTGCCTTTTGTTCATAGGGATATGTAAGTAGGCGTCCTTGAGGAATATTATTGCTAAATGATCCCCTTTGGAATCTGTGGGATTATTTCTTGAAGGGTACACATCTTGAAGTATTGTGTTAGTATAAACTTGTTTATGAATCTTAAGTCCATGATTGGCCTAAGAATCTGGTTCTGTTTGGGTTCTAGGAAGTGTGGATAGTAGTTTCCTTTGTACCATTCTGGTGTTGGTACCTTTTCTATTGCACGGTTTAGGTATAGTTCTTTTATTTCTGCGTTTAGCAGTGTTTGTTCTGATCTGGTTAATTTTCTTATTTTGGGTGGATTAGCAGGTGGTGTTTTGTGAGCTCTATGCAATATCCATATTGTACCAAATTTAATATCCAATTGTCTGTTATGCTCCTTTTCCATTGTCTGTGAAAAAGGGATATTCTTCCCCCCACTGGTGTCCTTTCCAGGATTAAGTCAGTTAGAGCCATTTTCTCTTTCTCTAGAGGATTGCCATCTTCCTCTGCCATTCCCTCTTGCTCGAAAGGGCTGCTTCTGCTGCTGTTGCCATCTTAGGAGCTAGACTGTTGACCCATCAGTTGGTTTGGGTTGTGTCCCTGAGCTTGTTGTGGCATCTGCTGTCCTTGACCAAAGCTGCCGCTACCTGTGGTTTTTCTGTTCGAGAAGCCTCCTCTTCTAAAAGAATCTTGTTGCTGTAGGGCCCTCATTGCCCTTGCTGTTTCATTGTCCTTTTTAATTGGCTGAAGGGATTCATCCACTTCCTTGCCAAACAGAGCTTCTCCGTTAAATGGTCTGTTGATGTTTGATGTCTGAACTTCTTGTTTAAACCGGGAAATTCTGAGCCTGGCATGCCTTCTGAGGATGGGTCCTGTGCACGTTTGCCTGCTTGCAGTATCTGCTGCACAAGGAACTTAAGAACCAAGTTAAGATGGGGATAAAGTGAGATAGGGACACTTGTAATCCCTTTTAAGAACCTCATGACAACAAGTGACTTAAACAGAGACAGCTGGTCTAGCAACCAGAGGAATGTTGACAAAGGCTAATAAATAGTTATTTAAAGTTCCAACTGCACACACTTGCTGTGCTAGAGAAAGGGTGAAACATAGTATGTCCGACAGGAAGCCCTGAAAAGGGACTATCAAGTTATCTACACCCCATCTGACTAACCTTTTCCGTTTTCTATAGTACACCATGTAGGAAGCTGGCTCTGTATATACTATACCAAAGTAAGGTATAGTGTGCATAGAGTCCAGTGGATCCCCAAAGGCTTACAGAGGTAAACGTAGATAATACCTTACTCTCTATTTGTGGTTGTGTGGGCAAGCAGTAAGACTACATTAATAAAGGATACTACATCTACTGCCTTCTTGTGGCATATTGACCTGGTCTCTCCTTTTGGGTTCTGAACAACTGCACTGGCCCCCTCAGCTCTGGCTAGTCCCTTCTCGCCACCAAGAGTAATGGCTACAGGAAAGGGGAAAAGGGATTGCTTGCTGAAAGACACACTAAGGCTAGGGGGTGGTGAGTGAATCTTTGTCAACTAGAGGACACAGACCCTCCAGTCACTCACTCCTTCTTTGAAGGCCTTTTTGCCTCCTTCAGAAACTACCTTCAAACCCTCAAGAAAGACCTCTCTAGCAACATCAGGGAGATACACCAAGACATGGAGGACCTAGCAGACAATATTCTATGCCTTGGAAAACCATGAAGCAGCCAGAAACGAAGAGATTGAACAGCTCCAACAGGAAATTAAATTGTATTTTATGATATAACGTGGAGTCTTTACAGCATTATTCAGCTCTACTGTGTGTAAGGATATATATATATTAGTGCTTATGACTATTGACCAGGAACCCCTGGAAGAGAATGACTAGTTACGAGTCTGGCGGTGATGATGTTTTTCATACTCTCAGGTGGGTGGGTTGGGTGGGGGAGGCGGGGGATGTCTGGGACACCACATACTCCCAACTATTCCATCCTATCTGGGTGCCAACCGTGAGAAATCACTTCACTGGACTACAATCCACTTGCTTAGTTTGTTTTCCTTGTTTACACAGTTGTTTTAGGGGGAATCTGTAGGAAGTGGTCATTCAAATCTTCAGTCATGTGCACTCTGCACAGACATACATTCTTGTCAAATGTGCACACATAGCCACATCCCCCCTATTGTATGATGTATAACTCACAAATTCTCACTCTTAAAATGTAGATTCTGTGAGAAAATGCCCCTTCTGACATGGTTAGCCCTCACTTTCTGACTGGAAATTGATGTGGTTTTGAATATAGTGCATAGGGTCCCTGCCAACCAGGTCTTCTGTGCCAGTGCTTCTTCCCTAAAACTATTCACAATTTGTATTTCTGCCCCCTATAAATCCCAAGTAAATGGTACCCTGTGTACCTAGGTCCTGGGAGATGAAGAGGGCCATAGGACACCCTCACAAGGATTTTGCCAGTGTGAGATGTATTACATGTACTCAGAGACCACCTCAGCGGTGTACCCTGAAAACCTACCGACCCAGGTGTGGTCACTTACTGGCTTTAGGCAGCCTGCCACACCCAGACATGTTTCTGGACCCCTTGGTGGAGAGACTCTGCTTTCTGGGACCGGAAACAATGCACATCCTGGGCAGAGGTGTCCCCTCTCCTACTCCAACATGGGCCCAGTACTCAAAGTAAAAGCTTCAAAGGCAGGCCATCTATGTAATGCGGCCCCCAGCCTCTGTTGATAGCAGCAGATGGCAGTGCCCTGTCTACACCCCCACTTTGGGCTGGAAAACTGGTGGGAAAACTTAGAGAAACTAGGAGGTGTGCCCACCTTTGCCAATTCCACCCCTCAAATGGAGGATGCGAACTTAAGCACACATTTCAGACCCCTTCACCTTGAAAATGAGGGTGCTTCCAATTCGGACTAGGACTATGCCCCCTCCCACAGAAGGGTGGCGTAATAGAGAGTGTAGTCACCCCAGGTATGGTGCCCATTGGCCATACCTGGTAACGCCTCCTAAATCTAGTATTTAGGAGATGCCCTCAGACCTTGAAACTAGTTACCAGACACTAAGAAGGACTAAGGAGACGCCGTGCAGCAAAGCCTGAAGACAATTACTGATTTTGCTGCAGCCCTACCAGTCCATCTCCAATCTCCAAGCCACTGCGAGAAGACAACGACTGTCCTGTAGCCAGCGAAATCCAGAAACCTGAGGAAGACTGCCTGAAGACCAGAACTAATGAGGACAGAGTTTCTATCCCCAAAAAACAAACACCAAGGACTCAGGCGTGTAGTAAGCTGCCTCTGTATATAAAATACCAAGGTATGGTATAGTGTGCATATAGCCCAGAAGATCCCTAGAGGCTTAACAGAGGTTAAAGTATATAATACCTTACTCTCTTTTGTGGTAGTGTGTTTGAGCAGTCAGGCTTATAAGAGAGCTCTATTAAGCATTTGTTGTACACACTCAGGCAGGAAACTATACCAAAAAACTCAGAGACTGAATCCAAGACCAATTGCTTTGTATAAAAAAAATATACTTTGTTAGCTTTATTTCTAGACCTAAGAGAACTCAGTTGTAGGCAAATACAAATTTTAAAACTGCAATACTTTTCAGGTACGGTAATTTTTGTTTGCAAAAGCAGTAAAAATACTTTAAAGTATACTGAAAATACTTTGTGATGTCAAATCAGCAGTAACAGAACTTAGTAATTATAATAGATAGATATTTAGTGCAATAAGAAGAAATGCAATGCAATCCTATGGAAGGAATACCGTTATGCACATTTACAGGTAATTACTCTACTTACAAATCCAGTCTTCATGGATTTAGACCAACACTGGGCAACAGTCGATCAAGGGAGGTACTGCTTCATCAGCGGCACTGGGGCGGCCAGGTGCAGCGGTCACTGAGCCCATTGTTAGTTAATGAAGACTGGGGCATCCATAAGAGGTTCTAGTTGCAGATAGCAAGCACGGGAGTGGCACAAGGCAGCACCAATCATACTCCACAAGCAACAAAGGGGTGGCTAGGTGCAGGGTGCAAATTAGTGCCAGGCATCCAATGCAAGTAAATGGGAATCTCGAACGCACAAAGAGGCTGCAAGCCCGGAGGCTGGACCAAAGTGACCGCCAGCTAGGCAGGTAGGTTGGGATGACGGAGGCCTAGGCACCGTCGTCTGGGCTCCCCAACGCCTGGGGGGCTGAGGATGCAGGAGTGCCTTTTCTGGTGTCTGATTTTCTATACCAGAGCCAGTCATGGTCAAGCGGACCCTTAATGATGAGGATGCAGGAGTCTTCGTGGGGTCCAGGAGAGGTCAACTGGATTCGAGGTCAGGATTGCTGGGGGACTTCACTGGACAGGTGCGCCACTCAGACTTGGGCTGTGGGCGTCGTGTGCAGAGTGGGTAGGAGGTGCAGTTCCAGCTGGATCAAGAGTCCTTGGGGTTGCTTTCTTGTGGACAGGGCCACTGTCATCGGTAGAACTGGTCTTTGTTGAAGAGCAGGCAGTCTTCCTCTGGTTTCTTGAAGTAGCTGGCTGCAAGACAGGCAAAGTCTTCTTAGCAGGGTCTTTAAGGGGGAGACAGGCTGGTAGGGCTGGGGGCAAATCAGTAGTCTTCTTCATGCTTGGCTGCACACCATCTACTTCGCCCTTCTTATGTCGCAGGAATAGGAGGCTCAAGGTTCAGGGGTGCCCCTAAATAATGAATGTAGGGGAGTTAAGGTACTGGCAGGTAGTAGCCAATGGACTACTTTGCCTTTAGGGTGGCTACACCCTTTGCATGTCCCCTCACCCTGGGGAGGGGGGCATTCACTAACCTGACTGGCTAAAATTCTTCCATTCACCAAGGAGGATTTTCTAAGGATGGGGTCACTTCACTTCGGGATACCTTAGGGGTGGTCTTGGCTGAGAGGGGACATACCTCTCATCTCCACTAGCTGGAGTTGCCCTGGCTAGCATATCAACGGGCAGGAAGCCTTTAAGGCTTGCTGCCCTGATTGCTGTTCCTGCTTGGGGGAAGGTGAGAAGCACCTCCACCCCAAGCAGGCTTTGTTCCTGACCAATGAGAGTACAAGGGCTCCCACCTCAAGGGGTCAGAAACAGGTCTGTGTGAGGCAGGTTGGTGCAGACCAGTCAGCTGTACACTGGAGTTGATCGTTTTCAGGGGGCATCTCTAAGTTGCCCTCTGAGTGCATTTCACAATAAATCTATCACTGGCATCAGACAAGGTTTACTGCGCTGAGAAGTTTGATACCCAACTACTTAGCATTTGAATGAATGAATGAATGTTGGATTTATAGAGCGCGTGGTTACCCTGGGGCGTCCCAGCGCTGTACCACTGGGGAACCCGTCCTGGCTTTCCCTGTGAGATGGTCCCTTTACTGGGCATCCCCAAGGTGCAGCCGGGCATCCCCAAGTTGCAACCAGGCATCCCCGGCGGTAATGGGGCCGGAGTGGAGATTAAGCAAGCTATTGCCCAGAGTTGCAGCGTGGGACCCCATGGTTAGAGTGGCACCAAGGCGAGATTTATCGGGCCCGTTGACATTGGTCATGCACCCGGCCGCGTTGGGAATTGAACCCTGGTCCCGGGCCGACCCCTGCCTCCGGGTCTGCCGCCTCTAACCGTTGAGCCACACTTCTCCAGCATTTAGTGGAGAAGTGTGGCTCAGGGGTTAGAGGCGGCAGACCCGGAAGCTGAGATCGGCCCTGGACCAGGGTTCAATTCCCCGCCCCGACGGGGGTTGGGCTCAATAATTCCACGGACTCGATAATTCTCGCTCCGGTGCCTACTCGACTCACGGGTTCACACTCTGCGACTCTGGGCAATAGCTTGCTTAATCTCCACAACGGCCCCTCGCGGCGGGATGCCTGGCTTTCACCTTGTGGATACCCTGCCGGGGTATCTCACAGGGGAATACCAGGACGGGTTCCCTAAGCAAGCGCATAGATGCCTGCGATGTGGGCGATTTGCGCTATATAAATACATGTACATTTACATTTACATTTACATTTAGTAAAGCTACCATGGAGCTGTGGAGTTCATAATGACAAACTCCCAGCCCATGTACTCAATATGGCTTACCTGCACTTACAATGTCTAAGAATGGACTTAGACACTGTAGGGGAATATTGCTAATGCAGCTATGCCCTCACCTACGGTACAGCGCACCCTACCTCAGGGCTGAGAGGCCTGCTAGAAGGGTGACTTACGCAAGTCACAGGCAGTGGTAGGTAGGAATTGGCACACAGGGATGTGTGCCTAGTCGACTTTTAAGTTTTGTCTGCACCAAAACACAGTCTACAATGGCAGTGTGTATGTGTTAGGTGAGGGGTCCCTGAAGGTGGCACAATACACAGTGCAGCACTTAGAGACCCTCTTTGGTTACAAGGCCAGTGGTACCTTTTAGAAGGATCTTACATGTGGGCCAGAGGTGTGCCTGCTGTGGAAACAAAGGTACAGTTTTGGGAAAGAACACCAGCACTGGGAACCTGATTGGCAGGAACCCACTGCACATTGAAAGTGCATCATATATCAGGCAAAACGTGGGGGTAACCCTTATAAAACGAGCACTTTCCTACACTGTGCCCTCAGGATTCACGAGTCCTGCCCACTCTGCACCTAATGCTTCCAGCCCATGTCCAGGTGGACCACCGATCCAGAACAGGTTCCCTAACGATCCTGACCTCAAGTCCAACGTTGGCTAACCCCTCCTTGACAAGGCCTGCAGTCTGAGTCCAGAGGCTCCTGTGACCGCGACCGGCTCTGGTAATTAGACTCCAGCGTCTAAAGGCACCCCTGCACCCGAATCCTCTGGGCCTTTCTGAGCTGAATCAATGGTTCCCCTATGACCCCCTACATTCCAACTTACTACTGCTGTTGCTGGTCTTCCTACTGTAACGTCTGGTGCCACACCTGCAGCCTCTTTGCCATAAGGAAAATCTTCATTGAAAAGAAGTGTGCGCTCAATGTCAAACTTGCACCCTGCACCCAGCCGCCACTGTGCTGCTGGTGGTGTATGGTTGGTGCCGCTTTGTGCCCCCACTCCCTGTGCTAACCCCCAAAGCTTGACCCTTACAATTGATTTACTTACCTGCAACCAGTGTGGCTACAGGCACCCCCTGACTCCTTTGGAAAGTAGAGTCGAAATCAGATTTTAATCTCTGCACCCGGCTGCCCCTTTGCCACTGGTGGTGCAGTTTTGGTACCTCCTTGGCCCTTGCTGACTTTTGGCTCTGAAGACTGAAATTGTACGGTCAATACTCACCAGGTTAACCGCAATATTGTTTTCCTCAAAGGTTAACATTGGACAGTGTGAAAAAGTTTCTAAGTATCGATTTTTGAAAGTGAAAAGTATTTTTAATTAAAAACTTACTTACTTACTATGAAGAATTGGGTCTTAAAACAAAGTAGAATTTTATTAAATTGGTCTGCATCTCCTTCTTGAGTCTTGTCTCTTTTATTGATCATGTGTGTGCAATAAATGTCTTACACTCCTATGTGTTAGGACTAAGACTACTCGCCTACACTACCACTAATAAAAAACGTGGGTTTTGCATTGCGTCCTGTACACCTTTGGGGAAACCCTGGACTCTATGCACGGTATAGACACCTAGTAATAATATCACATACAGAGCCAGCTTCCTACACCAACTGACACCAATAGTGGGTAATGTGGAATCTACCCCTGGGCTGAACCAGATAGAGTTCCATCACTGGCTACGAGAAGGCTGTCAATCAATAGGCCATCCACCTATTCAATGAAGGCAGCCTTGACCACTTTTGCACCATCTTGGCGCTCCCTGAATAGGAAAGATTACACTATCTTCAAATTCCCCAATAGTTGACGCAGCCTTCTGTTTGCTCAGGAGCGCAGCGGTCACTTATGATATTTGAAAAATGGCTGGTGACCAAGGCGAATGACAGATGCCTATTCACCAAGTTATCTGGTCTTTTGTGCTCTTCCCTCATTAGCTCAATTGGCCAGATGCGCTGGGAGATGGAGCTGGGTCGCTCACTGACCTAAAAGGAGTGGGACGAAATATAGTATCGGGCACAGCATACCACCCACAACACTGCAAGTATAGAAACGGTCACTGAATTAGGTATCGAATAGTTTCTTACCTGTCCGTGTAGTTTTGCAGCTTGAAGATCTTTCTGGATTCACTATGCTGTGCATATTCCGCAATCTGGTGGTTGGGTCCGGAATCGTAGTCTTTTTTTCTTTTCTTTTTTTCTGTAGCCCAGGTGGGCGTCAACGTCCCACCATTTGGTGTACCTTCCGTGACGTCGGCATGCTTCCTGCGGAAGCTCCCACCTTTGGGCGCCATCTTCGGATTCTTTTTTCTCTTTTGTGTTCTCGCAGCGAATCCATGGCTATGTTTGTTAATCCTTTTTCCAACGTAATTCTTTTCACATATCTTGTAAGCTTCAACTTGCTTTCTATTCCATGGGTTTCCACCTTCTTCTCCAGCCTCATCTTTCTGGCGGAGGCGGGTGGGTTCGCTAGTGAATCCAGAAAGATATTCAAGCTGCAAAACTACACCGACAGGTAAGAAACTATTCGATTTGCAGAGTTAATCTTTCTGGATTCACTATGCTGTGCATAGATTTTGTAGCGGTTTTGTTACTTTTGTGGCGGTTGGGTGGAAGATGAGCGTTGGTTGTTGAATATATGTTGAAGCACTCTTTGTCCTTCCTTGTTCATCTGTACATCCACGCAATAGTGCTTAGTGAACGTGTGCACTGAAGCCCATGTTGCCGCCAGGCATATGTCCTGAATTGGTGTGTTGGCCAGAAAGGCAATTGTTTCTCCTTTCTTCCTGGTCGAGTGGGCCTGTGCCCCTCCTGTTACCTCCTGCCCCGCTTGCTTGTGGCAGAATTGTATCGTTTGTGCGATCCATCGAGCAATGGTGTTCCTAGTCACTGGTCTACCCAGGAAACTGTTTGCGAAGGACACGAAGAACTGTTTTGTCTTCCTGTGTTCCTTCGTCCTTTCAATGTAGTGCATTACTGCCCTTCTTGCGTCTAGAGTGTGGAGCACCCTCTCAGCGCTTGTCGTGGGCTTCTGGAAGAAGCTAGGAATTTGAATACTCGGATTCCTGTGGAAACTTGACACCACCTTTGGCATGAAGTGCGGGTCTGTTCTCATCACAACCCTGTCACTGTGTATCTGGATGTAGGGTTCTTGCAGTGTCAGTGCCTGCAGCTCGCTCACCCTGTGTAGTGAGGTGATCGCTACCAGAAAGGCCGCCTTCATTGTCAGCATTTGCAGTGATGCCTTGTGGATGGGTTAGAAAGGTGCTTTCATGAGCTCTGTCAGCACCACATTCAGGTTCCATGCCGGTGGAGGCATCCTTTTTGGTGGCGCTATTCTCTTTGCCCCTTCCAGGAATCTTTTTACTACCTGCGATGTGAAGAAGCTTCTCCCAGTCTCTGCCCTTGTGTATGCCACAATTGCTGCCAGGTGTACCCTCAGCGAGGATGAGCTTAGTTTGGCTTTTAGTAGGTGCGTGAGGTATCTTAGCACCGTTGATTCCTTGGTCAGCTTCCTCTGCAGCTTTTTCTTGCTGCACCATTGAGTGAATCTTTTCCATTTTTCCCCATAGCATTTGCGTGTGCTGGGCCTCCTTGCCTCTCGCAACACCCGCAGGGTGCTCTCTGGGAGCTTTAGGTGGGCGAACTCTAAGTCCTCAGGAGCCAAGTCGCTAGGCTGAGGCGCTCTGGGTGTAGAATGTCTCAGTTCTGCATGGAGAGTAGGTCCTTTCTTTTTGCGAACTTGTGGGGTGGACCCTGCCTCAGCTCCATAATCTGTGAATACCAGGTCTGCCTGGCCTATTGAGGTGTCACCAGGATCAGTGTCATGTTGCTTATCCTGCACTTGTTGAGCACCCGGGGGATCAATGGTATCGGGGGAAAAGCGTAGGCAAATGTTTTTGACTAGCTTATCCATAGGGCATTCCCCTGGGATTGTTCCTCTGGTTGTCTGGATGCAAAGTACTGGCATTTTGCATTCTGGCGTGTTGCAAACAGGTCTATTGTTGGGGTGTCCCATCTCCTGAATAGTCTCTCTGTTTCATGATTGTTGAGTTCTCACTCGTGGGATGCTGAAGTCTGCCTGCTGAGCCAATCTGCCTCCACATTGTCCTTCCCTGGCAAGTGTATGGCCAGCAGGTCTATTTTGAGTGGTATTTCCCATCTCCATATTTCTTGCGCTAGGCTGGACAGAGGGAATGACAGAGTCCCTCCCTGCTTGTTGATGTAGAACATCGTTGTCGTGTTGTCAGTTTGTATCAACACCTTCCGTTTGTACAGCGGTTTCTGGAAGGCCTTCAGGGCGAGTAACACTGTCTTTTGTTCCAGTTAACTGATGTGTCTGACCGCATCCGCTGGTGCCCACAGACCCCTCACTGTGCGCCTCATCCCTTCTGGGATGCATCTGTGGTGATGGTCACTGTTGGATTTGGTGGAGTTAATGTTCTCCTTGGTCCGCCACCTCATCTCTTCCTGCACGTCGTGCGTTACAACCACTAGATCCTCCCAACTTCCTGTAGCTTGTGACCATTGTTGTTGCAGCCATTCTTGGAGTGGCCTCATGTTTAGGCGTACATTGGGGACCAGGTGTATGCATGACGCCATCATCCCCATGATCTTGCTCGCTGTCCTTACTGTCAGAGCTTGCCCCTTCTGCTAGTGGCGTGTCTCCCTTAGTAGGCTGAGTGTCCTCTTTTCGCTGGATAACACCCTGCATTGAATTGTGTTAATCTGAGCCCCCAGGAAGATCTTCACCTGCTCCGGCTCCATTGATGATTTTCCCCAGTGTATGGAGAATCCGAGGTCCAGCAGCGTTTTTGTGACTCGCTGTGCATGTTCCTCGCATGTTTTGCGAGAGTTCGCCTTTATCAGCCAATCGTCGAGGTAGGGTTACACGTGGATCCCCACTCTTCGCAGATGTGCGGCCACTGCTGCGAAGCATTTTGTGAACACCTTTGGAGCGGACTTTAGACCGAATGCCAAGGTTGTGAATTGGTAATGCAAATGCTACTTACCAGTATGCATCTGTTCTTGGCATGTAGGGCTGCTGACATTCATATCTGTGCATAGACCGCCACCTAGTGTTGGGTCCGGATGATTGCACATTGTTGTCCTGGAAGAGTCTTCGAAGTATCACGAGATAGGTGGCTCCTCCCCTGGACTACAGTGCGCATGGGCATCGCCTCCATCCCCAGATTGTTTTTAGCCATTGGCAGAGATGGAGTGAAGAATGTGAGTGATGACCATGCTATGAGCATATGTATATATATGAATGAATACTGCAGCTGCTACAGGCGCCGGGGAGGAGGGTGGGCGATATGAATGTCAGCAGCCCTACATGCCAAGAACAGAGGCATACTGGTAAGTAGCATTTGCAGTTCGAGGCATGTGGGCTGCTGAATTCATATCTGTGCATAGAATACATAGCAGTCCCTCCATTATCGGCGGCCGCCCGTGCCAGCTGCAGCAGTCTGAAAAAGTGTTTTTAGAACAGCCTGACCAACAGCTGCCTGCTGTTTGGAATGCACGTCTACACAGTAGTGCTTAGTGAAAGTATGTGTGGTAGACCATGTGGCTGCTCTACAGATATCTTCTAAGGGAATGTTACCTAGGAAAGCCATAGAGGCCCCCAACTTCCTGGTGGAGTGGGCCCTCGGTGGGATAGTGAGGGTGCGCTTAGCTTTAGCGTAACAGATCTGAATGCACTTTACTATCCACCTAGCAATCCCTGCTTTTGAGATAGCGTTTCCCTTGTGGTGTGTGGCAGAAGCAACAAAAAGCTGCTTGGTTTTGCGAAAATCTTTTGTCCTGTCTACATAATACATCAAGGCCCTCTTAACATAAAGGGTGTGGAGCATGCGCTCCGCCAGTGTCTCTGGGTTTTGGAAAAACACCGGCAATTCAATTGTCTGGTTTAAGTGGAATTGGGATACCACTTTGGGTAGGAATTTAGGGTTAGTGCGGAGCACCACCCTGTTAGCATGTACCTGGAAGTAAGGTTCTTGGATGGTGAGCGCCTGCAGCTCGCTAACCCTCCGTAGCGATGTAATTGCTACTAAGAACGCAACCTTCCAAGTCAGAAACTGAAGCTCACAAGAGTGCAGTGGCTCAAAGGGAGGACCCATCAGCCTCGTAAGAACCACATTGAGGTTCCATTCTGGAGCTGGTGGGGTCCTTGGTGGAATGACCCTTTTGAGTCCTTCCAGAAAGGCCTTGATAGCAGGGACCTTAAAGAGTGACAGGTGCTGCCTATTCTGGAGGTATGCTGCCATAGCAGACAGGTGAATGCAGATGGAAGAGTATGCCAGATTCCATTGGTACAGGTGGAACAGATAACAAATGATGTTTTGAATGGAAGCATCTAGCGGGTCAATATCGTGGTTAACACAGTAGATGACAAACCTCTTCCATTTAGCCGCATAACAAGCTCTAGTAGTGGGCTTCCTTGCCTCCCGAATGATGTTCATGCAATCGGGAGGTAGATTGAGGTAGCCAAACTCTAGGACTTCAGGAGCCAGATCGCCAGGTTGAGCTGTTGCGGATCTGGGTGCTGAATGTCGCCATGGCTCTGTGTCAGAAGGCTGGGAGTGAGATGAAGCCTTTGATGCGGTACCACGGAGAGTTCCAGAAACGTGGTGTACCACGGTTGGCGAGCCCACGTTGGAGCAACCAGGATGAGAGTCATCGAGTGCTGCCTGAGCTTGCGTGCCACCAGCGGTATCAGAGGTGCTGGGGGAAAAGCGTACGCAAATTTGCCTGACCAGTTCATCCACATCGCATTGCCCTGTGATTGCGGGTGTGGGAACCTGGCGGCGAAGCTTTGGCATTTTGCGTTCTCCTTTGTGGCGAACAGGTCTATCTCTGGATGACCCCACCTTTGGAAGTACGGTTGGAGTACTGATGGATGTATCTCCCACTCGTGCATCTGATGGCTGTGCCTGCTGAGCAGATCCGCCATTTGATTGTCCTTGCCCGGGAGATGCTCTGCCATGAGGAAGATGTTCCTCTGAATGGCCCACTTCCACATGCTCTGAGCCAGATGAGACAGCTGTGGAGAGTGCGTGCCTCCCTGCTTCTGGATGTAGTACATGGCCGTCATGTTGTCCGTCCGGATCAACACGACTTTGTTGCACAGATGTACTTTGAACGCCTTCAAGGCCATGAAGATTGCCATCAGTTCCAACACATTGATGTGCATCTTCCTTTGCTGTAGTGTCCATAGTCCCTGCACAGTGTAATGGAGTACATGCGCTCCCCATCCCTGGAGAGAGGCGTCCGTCGTCAGGATAATCTGTGGGACAGGCTCTTGGAATGGTCGGCCCTTGCAAAGGTTGTGTGGATTCCACCAATGCAGAGAGTTGTATGCCCGACCGCTCACCAACACTAGGTCTGTCAGTTGCCCATGAGCCTGAGTCCACTGACGTGCAAGGCACTCCTGAAGCGGACGCATATGTAGTCTCGCGTGCGGGACAATGGAGATGCAGGAGGCCATCATGCCTATCAACTGCATGAACACCTTCGCTGGAAGCGAGTGTTGGGGTCTGAATCGTTGGATCAGCGCCTGGATACTGGCGATTCTCACTGAATTTGGCTGCGTGGTGGCTGCCAGAGTGTTGATTGTCGCGCCCAGGTACTGTCGCACGTGGGCGGGCTGGAGATGGGACTTTGGGTAGTTCAGAGAGAATCCCAGATCGTGCAGGAGATGAATGGTGCGTGACACGTGGTCGACGCACTGCTGTTCTGTCCTTGCTTGAATGAGCCAGTCGTCCAGGTAGGGAAAGACGTGGACGTGCTGGCGACGGAGATGCGCTGCCACAGTCGCTAGGCACTTGGTAAACACTCTCGGTGCCGTGGTGACCCCGAACGGCAGAACCTTGAACTGGTAATGCTGGTCTAAGATCGTGAATCTGAGATACTTCCTGTGGGAAGGATGCAGGGGGATATGAAAATAGGCATCTTTCAGATCCAGCGTAGCCAGGAAGTCCCCCTGTTGAAGCAGGGGAAGCACCTGCTGCAACGTGAGCATATGGAAGTGCTCCGAGAGGATGTACCAGTTCAGGGGCCTGAGGTCCAGGATCGGCCTGAGGGATCCGTCCTTTTTGGGAATCAGAAAATACAGGGAGTAAACCCCTGTTCCCCGCTCTTGCAATGGAACGAGCTCTATCGCCCCTTTTTGCAGCATGACTAGAACTTCTTGCTGCAACAAGGTCAAGTGCTCGCCTGACATAGGACGGCTCCTTGGGGGTATGTCCGGTGGAATGGACGTAAGCTCTAGACAGTACCCGTACTGGATAATAGACCTCACCCACCTGTCCATGGTGATGGACTTCCACGCCGGCAGGAACTGCTGGAGTCTCCCCCCGACCGGTGTTGCATGGTCGGGGGGCAGTGACAAGACGTCACTGTTTGTTGGTGGCGGTGGACCTGGAGCTATTGTTTCCACGTCCCCTGCCCTTGACATTATTGCCTCTGTAACCACCTGGACCCTTGTTGTTATACGAGGCTTGGGTGTTACTCTTGTAATATTGGGTTGACTGGGATGCCTGTCCCCTTGAGGTGCCTCTGGAGTTTGAGCGGCGAAAGGAACCACTCCGAAACTGCTGACTTTGTAAAGCCCCCATAGACTTGGCAGTTTCCGTATCTTTTTTCATTTTCTCCAGTGTGGCATCCACCTCAGGGCCAAACAGGTGGTCAGGATTCACTGTTTGATTGAGGATCGTAGTTTGGATGTCGGGTTTGAACCCCGAAATTCTAAGCCAGGCATGGCGTCGAAGCAGCACACTGGTATTGATAGCCCTGGAGGCTGTGTCTGCCACATCCAGTGCACATTTGATGGATGCATTCATAATGAGTTTACCCTCCTGAATCAGCATCTCTCCTGCCTCCTTGTATTGGTCAGGCAAGTGTTGCAGTATGGCCTCTAATGTGTCATAATGGGCCCTATCATAACGTGCAAGTAAGGCTTGGGTGTTAGATATTCTCCAGATATTAGCTGCCTGTGCAGCAATTCGTTTGCCTGAGGCCTCAAAGATCTTGGACTCTTTGTCTGGGGGAGGAGCGTCACCAGTAGTTTGAGAGTTCGCCCTCTTCCGAGCGTTGGAAACAACCAAGGAGTCCAATGGCAAGTGTCCCTTGATATATGTAGGATCCGTGGGCGCTGCCTTATATTTCCTGTCGATGCGAGGGTTGACCACACGCGCTCGGGTGGGCTCCTTGAAAACCTCCGTTGCATGTTTAAGCACCCCCTTAAGCATCGGTAGCGTTTTGACAGACTTTTCGGCTACCGAGAAGGTGTCGAACAAGAAGTCCACATCCACGGGGTCCGAGTGCAGCTCGACGTCGTGGTTAGCAGCAGCTCTCTCTATCAGAGCATTGAAGGCCGCCGAGTCCTCAGTCGGGGACGTCTTGGCCGCGAAAAGTTGAGTGTCCTGACCCGACTGCGGGTCCTCCGTGTCGCCTCCGGCGGACCACGGTACGTGCTCCTCCTCCGGATCCGAGTACGCCGGATAGTTGTACTCGTCACCTTCCTCGTCCGCATCGGCTGCGGCGGAAGGCGTCGGCGAGTGTCCTAGGGTTTGTGGGGACACAGGTTCCACCAAAGCCGAAGAGTCCTCGGAGTCCCTTTTGTTTTTGAGAGGGATCTTAAAGGGTTCCAACGCCGGCTCCGTCGTGATCTTCCGTTTGAGGAGCGACAGTTTTCCGGTGTTGGCGTCGATGATTACCTCACGACGTTCCTCTTCCGCAAGCGGCTGGAGACGAAGCTTCGACACCGCCAAGGCAGCCTTCGGCGTTAATGCCTCCTTCGAGGGTCCGCCCTGTTTCGGCGCGAAGGCCTTCGGCGCCGACTTGGGCGGTAGGGTGAAACGGATAGGCGTTTGCTCCCTCGCAGGCTTAGGCGTGAGCTTAGGCGTACTGGTGTCCTGAGCGGGAACCACACTGGCCTTTCGAATCCGCTGCAAGGATTCCGCTACCTTCTTTGTCCAGGCCGGAGAGGGCTGGACCGGTTCGAGCGACCCCTCATCGTCGAGAGCCTGTTCGCCGGCAGGCACCTTCTTCGGGGCCGACGCCCCATGCCTATGCGCGTCGTCGCCCTGACGCTTCTTTGGAGCAGTCTTCGGGTCCGCGACCCCTTTCGGCGCCGACGCAGCCGCGTCGGAGGACTTCGCCTTCGGCGCCGACCCCGAGGGCTTCGGGTCGGCCATTTTGGCGTGGCTCTTCAAGTCGGCCATTTTGGTTTTCTTGGAAGTTGACGCCTCCAGAACCTTCTTCACCAGCGCCACTTTCACTTTCGGTTTCGCATCCGAGGATGCGTGACCAGTTGGCTTCACTTTCGTTTTCTTCGACGTAAGTGATGGTTCATAAATGTCCGTGACCGGGCCCGGAGGCGGGGACGTAGGACTCATAGTTAGATCTTGGGTAAGGCCCGAAGGCGATCCCTCGACCTGGGTCGTATGAAGGGGAACAACCCCTGAGTCAGGTTGGGGATGCTCTTCCTCCGAGCTATCTCCCATCGTGGCAAAAGCCTGATCGTCGTCCCCTACCTCGTCGGTGACTTCGTCAAAGTTCTCCTCACCCGCGTCGTAGGTCTCTCCCTCGGATGCGGGATTAGAGTCCGAACCTTGCACGTCGTCTTCTCCCTCGACAGATTCTTGGAAAATGTCGTCTGGCGGGGGCGCCGTGGCCGATAACCTAGCCTGGAGCCTATTGGCCCGACGAATCTTTAAAGTCTTCTTGCTCCGGAATTTCGAACACGCCTTGCAGGTGTCTTCGCGGTGATCCGGCGACAAGCAGGTATTGCACACCGGGTGCACGTCGAGGTGTGAATATTTAGAGTGATACAACGGGCACTTCTTAAACGGAGTTCGCTCCATAGCAAGAGTGTAGTATAGGCCCGACCGCGCCGAAAGCACGTGGAAGGGCAGCAAGAGATCGGAGCTGAGAGTCAGAAAGAAACCCGTACGCAACTATACCGACGCCCAGCCTAAAGACCTTTTGGTCTCGAGTAGAAGTTGAACAACTATCGGTTCCGACAGAGGGAACCGAAACACATCCGAACCCAATGGCGGAAAAAAACAATCTGGGGATGGAGGCGATGCCCATGCGCACTGTAGTCCAGGGGAGGAGCCACCTATCTCGTGATACTTCGAAGACTCTTCCAGGACAACAATGTGCAATCATCCGGACCCAACACTAGGTGGCGATCTATGCACAGATATGAATTCAGCAGCCCACATGCCTCGAACTGATCCTAGTTTACTGGGAATCTTAGCATGTGCTTGTGCTGCCTGTTCACTGGTATGTGCAGGTATGCATCTTTGAGGTCCACGGTGGACATGAAATCCCCATCTCTTATTTGTGGGATGACCTCCTGTAGGGATGTCATCTTGAATTTTTGTGTCTTTATATGTTTGTTTAGGAAGCGTAGGTCCAGGATGGGTCTTGGGCTTTCGTCCACTTTTGGTACCAGGAAGTAGTTTGAGTACACTCCCCTGTTCCTTTCTCTGAATGGGACCGGTTCAATGGCTTCCTTCCAGAGGAGTTCCTGAGCTTCTTCTCGGAGCAGCGTTCGCTCCCTTCCCAAATGCTCTTTTTTCTTTGGTCTTCTGCTTGGCGGCCTCTTTTCCAACTCTATGCAGTATCCGAACTGTATGATGTTGAATATCCACTTGTCGGTGGTTATTTTTCTCCATTCCTAGAGGAAAAATCTTAGTCTGCCGCCCACTGGTGTTACATGTTCTTTTGTGTCTTGTCCGTGTAACCCTCTACCCTTTGCTTTTTTGTGCTCTTCCCTCGGAGGGCTTGAGTGGGGGAGCACATCCTTCCGTTAGAAGTCACTTAGAGGGGGGTTGCTCACCGCCTCTCCTTCTATGGCCTCGCCAGTTTCCTCTCCCGCGTAAGGACTGGCCCTGTTCTGGTAGTGCCAGGTCCGCTTCTGCTGGCCCTATGGGCCCGGATTGTCACACTGGTGACCTTGGTGAAACGCCTGGTGCGATGTTCCTGTCTGGGTACCACCTCTTCCGTTTGGCCTCCTTGCCGGAGTGCCTCTTCTCATCCCTCTGAATTGCAGGGCCCCCATGAACCTTGCTATCTCGTTATCCTTCTTCAGTTGGGTGAGCTTCTCATCAACCAGGGCGCCGAACAGCGATTCTCCATTGAATGGAGTGGTCAGGATGTTGTTCTGAACCTCTGTCTTGAAGCCTGAGATCTTGAGCTAGGCTTGCCTTCTCTCTGTGATCCCTATAGCAATCAGTCTGCTGGAAGTTTCTGCTCTGTCCAAAGCTGTCTTCAGGCACAAGTTTGCAAAGTTTTTTCCCTCTTCCACGAGGTGTGTGGCTCTCTGCTGGAATTGCACTTGGAGGTGTTTGAGCAGTTGCCCCACCTCGTCCCAATGTTCATATTGGTGCCTTTTCAGGAGGGCATTGGAGTTTGCCATTCGCCAGTGCATTGCAGCGTTTATTTCGATTTTTCTGCCTGTCAGGTCCATCCTCTGCCTCTCCTGGTCACGTGGTGGCCCAGATGTTGTCGGGACGTTGGTCCTTCTCCTTGCTGTTGCAGCGATAATGGAGTCTGCTGTGACGGACCCTTCGATGTAGGGAGGGTCCTGGGAGGAGAACTTGTACTTCTTCTCCGTGCTTGGCGTGACGGATCTGCAAGTCGCTGGGTCCTTGAACGCTTCCTTCCCTTGGTCCATGACACTCTTCAGCACGGGCAGGAACTGGCTTCTTGTGTGCGTGGGGAACAAGGTTTCCAGCAAGAAATCTGCTTTAGGCTTCTTTTTCTCCAATTTAACCCCATAAGCTGCTGCTGCTTTCTTGATGACCTCATTGTAAGCCCCAATGTCATCTGGCGGCGAAGGCCTCGAGGGGTATGTCTCCACAGCCTCCTCCGGGTTTTCGGCATCGATGTCCTGCCAGTCCAGGTCTTGAGCCGTCGAGGATCCAGAGTCGTAGCTCGAACACTGATCCCCATATTCCCCCTCTGTGTAATAGAGGTCTTCCTCTTCTCCCTGCTCCGAGGGCTCCGGAGTTTTCAGCGGCTCTTCGGCGAACTCCTCGTGCTCATCTACCTCTGCGGTGGACGTTGCGGGCTTCGAGGGGATCCCGTAGCTTCTCATCTTTTCTTCGAAGTCTTTCTTCCTCTGGAGGATGTTCTCCATCTCGGCCTCGAGCCTTCTTTTCTTCCTCTCCATCTGCGCAGCATGCTCGGCGTCTAGCGTTTGGGGCCACCCTCTTCGACGACTTCGTCAAAGTGGTTTTCGGCTCCTTCTCCCTCGAAGTCGAGGTTCCTCTTTCGGGGACCTGCTTCGACGACCTTGACTTTTCGCCGGACTTCGCCGTCTGGGAGTCCTTTTCGAAGGATCCGCTGGGCTGTTTTTCGGAGGATGCAGCTTCGGTCGTCGAGGTTTTCTGCGCCGGTGCTCCCTTCGAGGCTCTAGACTCTGATTTATGAGAGTCTGCCTCGGGCCTTCGAGGCCCTGTCGAGGGTTTCAGGGTCGTAGACTCTCCTACCTTGTCTGATGTTTTCTTATCAGTCTCTGTGACCGTGGAGACATCTGCACCTTTGGCGATGTTGTCCTTGTCGTCGGTGTAGAGGCCCAGTTCGTACAGCAACGGTGCCTGGCCCTTGTCCTGCATCGTGTGGTGAGCTATCCTCTGCTTCTCTCGAATTCTGAGTGTCTTCGGTGTGAAGACGGAGCAGGCGTTGCAGTCCTTGCTCCCGTGGTCGACTGGCAGACAGAGGTTGCAGACCCAGTGCTGGTCCTTCTGCACGAACTTGTGGTGGCAGTTACAGCAGAATTTAAAGGGTGTATTGTCCATTACTGCGCTTAGGGGGCCCCCTGTGCGCGCATTCCCCGTCGGACGTCGAAGATCTCTAGTTACTTCTCCTCCTTCGTCGTCACGGCTTTGATGGTCTTTTTCACCTAGTCTTCTCAAGTCCTTTTCTGTAAAAAATTGGCTTTATCTTCTTATTTTCTCCTCCAAAACTTCTGGAGCTTCACGCGACGATCCAGACCCAACGGCGGAAAAAAGAATCTGAAGATGGCGCCCAAGGGTGGGTGCGGAATATGCACAGCATAGTGAATCCAGAAAGATTCCCGCTGCAAAAATATTGGTACCTCACGCCAGTACACCTACATAGGGACAATCTCAGACGCTCAGCAGACTGCTGGTGCTGCTGTGGATCCCCAGGACTTTGCTCCACCTACTTTGAGAATGCCCGTCACTAACTGGCTATTGGACATAGGCAAACATCCCAACACCCAGCTACCCCAATTCTCTGCCTACAGAGTTTGGGGACAGCCCAATGAGCTGAGTTTTCCCAACAAATCACACAGAGGGCGAAAGATTACATTGGCTCTTGGCGGCGGTTTTGCAGAATATGCGTGCACATTGAGGATCAGTCCAGTCACCTACACACTTAGGCTGGCGTTGTCGCCTATGGTCTATATTGGGGACGGAGAGGCTGACTAACTCTCACAGCACACGGTACCAAATTCCGTGAATTAACCGGTCCCGAATGTCTTCACCTCCTTCGCCTAGCAGGCACTGACCCCCCTTTACTAGAGCATTCCCTAGATAGAAGTGCTTTGGCAGAATAGGCCCTCACATACAAATCACTGTTTACATTGTGTTTCCAGGGGTTAGGGGGACTTAAGGGATTATTGTGGTTTTTCATGTCTTTGTCAAGAGAATTGAGCGATGTACGCTCTTGACAATGCTTTGTTTATTGTCTCTGAAACTAATTTGAACTATAGCCTGTACAATTGTTCCCCCAATTGGCCACACCTTTAGCACCCCTTTAAGTCCCTAGTAAACGGTAACTCGAGTTTCTAGGGCATGGGTATAAAAGAGGGACCATAAGGGCTGCAGGATGTATTGTGCCACCCTAAGGGACCCCTCACCTAAATCATGCTGACTGCCACTGCAAGCTGAGTGTCTTGGAGCAGATACAAGTGAAAACACAACATGGTACACATCCCTTGCTTGCTGTACCACTGGATTCAAGCTAGAGTGGCTGATGAGGGGTGATGACCCGAAACTTGTCCCAGGATGCTGGTTTCCGGTGCAGGGAGGTCCTAGCATGGCAGTTCGGGCCGGACTGTTCCCATGAGGAGCTGGGTCAAGACTGATTTGCATATGGCTGGGACCAAACTGAGGAGGCATACTGAGCTACACAATGGTGGATTAAATGCAGATCTTTTGACTGGGGGTGAGTGGTTAAAATGTTTCTGCACTCCGCCCTTCAGCTTGTTGTATTTGCTGCGACACATCCCTGCTACTTGTGTGGGCATATCTGCATGACCAAATATGTCTCTATGATGTCTAAGTCAATTCTTGGATATCACAAGTGAACAGGGAAGACATGTTAAGTACATGTGGTGGACACTGGTAAAAACAAGTTCCCCAGCTTCATAATGGCTTCACTGAAATATATGGTATTAGTTATAAAACACCTTGTATTAATAAACCCACACTGATTCTAGTGGTGGGTTTATTAATACATGCACCCAGAGGGTACCTTAGAGGTGTCCCCTGAAAACCTACCAGCCTCTAGTGTGCTGGCTGACTGGTGTCGACCTGCCTGTCACCACAGACAGGTTTCTGACCCCCTGCAGGTGAGTGTCCTTTGTCTGAAGGCAGAAAAGCCTGCTCTGGCCCGAGGTCTTCACCTCCTCCATGCATGATGGCTAAGTAATAGGCTAAATATCAAAGTCCTCTGCTGCCTTTGATATGTGACCACTGCTTCCCCAGACGGGGGAAATGCCAATCCCCTGCCCTGGGTTCATTTGGCACCAGGACAGGCAGGAAATTAGATATACAGGGAGGCGTGGCCAGTCACACCCATAAGGTGAGCTATCTTATGTGCCCATCTTGGAGATGGCAAAATTAGGAACTCTTGGACAGGGTTATGCCCACATCCCATGGGAAATTGGCTGCCACCCTTCACTCAGCTTAACGCCCCTAAAACTAGTCTTTAGAGGAGCCCCTGGCACCAGACAGCAGATTGTCGACCTAAGAAGGAGGACAGAGGAGCCACAAAGAACAAGAATTGAGGAGCAGCAACTGACTTGGAGCCAACCCTGCCGGGATGCTTGCGGTTTCCGACTATTGCACCAAAGACGACTCGTCCTGCAGCTACTCTGCCTCCAAAAGCCTGTGAGGACAGCCAGCACTTCAAGGAGCAACTAGCATCTCAAGTGGAGTAGCGGAGCTACTTCCCTGAACCCTGAGGACTTCAGACCGCGAAAACTAGACAAAGGGAACTGATGTCAGTATGCAGACAGGGGCACTGTATCACTCCAGTGATGTAAAAGGGATGCAATATGCTGCACCACAACATAGCTGGTGTCCCCGGCCATCGTGGGAGAGCCACTGAAGAATCTCTGGATCCCAACAAGTGCCTGGGATATTCAGAAGATGAGGAATCCACAGATACAACTATCCATCAGAAAGGAATTGAGAAAGACAGGGTAGTATGTGAGATTGAAAAACTAAGGAAGCAGCAGAAGACAAGTTCATACAGAATTGATATCAAAAGACTACGTTCACATGGACACCTTTGTTTAGACACACTTTCGAAAATTAAGCTAATTACAAGGTTTAACCCAGCAAGTGGTTCAAATCTGAAAATATTTTTTGGGGGGGAAGATTCTGGTACTGTTTGAATGGAAATATATAACAAAATACCTCCTTTGCGTCCAATGCGAGATTCCATAACACGTTCAATTGTTTCAAACTCATCCTCATCAGGCTGTGGAACATCTGCTCCACAAACTACCAGCAAGTCATCCGAGTCAGTCTTCATCTCTTCATCTTCTTTGTAGCAAACATTAGAGGCTGTTTGGCGACGCGATATTCTCTTATCGTAATCATCATCATCTTCATCAGATGAATCCATTTGATTCTTTTTCTGACCAAATGCTTTTGCATGTTTAGATTTAATTCTAAAGGATAAAAAGTAGCACAGACTTCAGAAAAAATACACTTTAAACTAATAAGGGATAATTAGTGCCTTAAAGCAAGAGGACAAATTGAGCACAATGTTACAAAAACTATTCATGAAGACGTTAAAGGATTAATATCCACAATCAGGCGGTCATACAAAGAAAATTAGGCAGCTTCTACCATGCATGTTCACGCCCTCCTACAAACATTCCTCAAAATTCACCACATTTTAGAACTATTTGCCTATACTGAAAGTGTTCAGACTATCTGAAATCTGCAAATAACGACCTGGCTATTTAGTCAGATTTTTTCATTTTTTCCCCACATACTTTATTTGAAAATCATGACATGCTTTGTGAAATGAATAAATGCCACCATGGCCATTATGGGTATTATTCAACCCTTGAAGGAAAGCGAATTACAAAGGGGTAGAAAAAGTATTTTGGGAAAAGGAGAGATGGTGATTGTCGAACTAGATAGCAATCAAAAAAATAAATTGAGATTTTGCAGGTGTAGATTTTAAACAGAAAACCCATGTTAGGGTGGGAATAAAAAGGAAAATGCTACTTCCAGAGTATGCATCTGTTCTTGGCATATAGAGCTATAGATCTATATGCTTCAGCATAGACCGCCATCTGGTGTTGGGTCCAGATATTTGCACTTTGCTTTTGTTCGAAAAAGTCTTTGCAGTCACGAGGTAGGGGACTCCTCCTTTCGGTGATAGTGTGCATGGGCGTCGACTCCATCCCCAGATTGTTTTGCCGTAAGGGTAATGATGGAGTTAGTAAGAGTAGAAAGAGATGTCCATGTATAGTGTATCTAAGTAAGATGATACTGCAACAGATAAAGGTATCAGGGGAGGTGGGTGGGTGCATATGGATCTACAGCTCTATATGCTAAGAACAGATGCATACTGGGTAAGAACAATATTTACTTACCTGTAATCTGTGTCCCACGGTAGATAAAAAAGCAATAATTTGGCTATAATAAACCAAAACCCTTGGTAATAACCAACCAGGAAGTAAAGCAGCCCTAAGCTACAGTGAAAAAACTTCCACACTCATGACTATCCTAATCATTTTGTATAGACCAAACTACAGCCAATCAGGCGACAGCACCCACCAGAATTTTCTCCTCAGAGGCTCAGGCTCTCAGATTTTCTCGCACAGGAGTGAAACCAACATTATCGCCTGAGGAGCCTCTGAGGGGAGATGGGCGGGTGCATGTTAATCTATGAAAGACACTAATCCTAGAGAACCACAGATTACAGGTAAGTAACTATTGTTCTTCTTCAGTATTGGGGTGTCTTTCATCGATTCACATGCCTGAATCAGAGACGATAGCAGTACACACCATCCTGCTCATAGACGCTTCTTATATCAGAATGCATACACACGCTTTGCAAACAACAATGACATGTAAAATAGGCGTCTAAAACAGCATAGAGGAGGAGGGAGAACAGAGGCTCACCTTATTTAAAAAGATTGCGATGCACTGCTCGTCCCTCTGAAGTATCTGCATCGCTGGCAGCATCTAAGCAGTAGTGCCTGGTGAAGGTATGCTTGCTGGACCAGGTTGCTGCTTTGCAGATATGATGAAGAGGCACTCCAGCAAAAAGGGCTGTTGAGGGGGAGACCGCTCTCGTAGAATGCGCCCTTGGCAAGGATTGCAGTGGCCTTGCTGCTTGCTGATGGCATAGACTGACAGCTGAGGCCACCCAGCCGGCTATGGTCTGTTTAGATACAGCGTATCCTTGACGTATCCTTCCGTATGCTACACATAACTGGTCAGTCTTATGTAATGTAGCAGTTCGGTATAGATAGAATTTTAGACATCTTCTGATGTCAAGGGAATGCAAGGCTTTCTCCGCTACCGTTTGCGGATAGGGAAAGAATGTCTTCAGAATTACTGGTTCGTTAAGATAGAAGTCGGATGGAACTTTAGGCATGTAGCTTGGATTGGTTCAAAGCACCACTGAGTTTGAAGTGAATTGCACAAACAGAGACTTGATGGTAAATGCTTGAATGTCACTGACTCTACGTGCCGATGTCAGTGCTAGAAGAAGAGAAACCTTCCAGGTAAGGAATTTGAGATCCACCTTATAAAAAGGCTCAAAGGGATGGCGCATGAGCTGATTAAGTACTACATTCAAAAGCCAGGATGGAGGCAGACGCTGAATGGGTGGGAACATTTGAAAAAGTCCTTTAAAAAATTGCTGAATCACTCTAGTTGAATAGAGAGAGTTAGAGCCATCTTGACGGAACCTCGAAATGGCTGCCAAGAATACTTTCAACGCGGAATGTGTTAACCCCGATTTAGCCAAATGAAGAAAGAACAGCAAGATCTGTTCTGGTTTGGCCTGAATTGGATGTAAGTTAGCAGAATGACACCAAGCACAAAATCTCTTCCATTTGAGTTTGTATGTCTTAATCGTTGTAGGTGCTCTAGCATTGGCTAAGACTTTTTGGCAATCCGCAGGAATATCTAAGTGTGCTAACTCAAGGTGTTGAGGAACCAAGCTGCTAACATCAAGGAGGCTGGGTCCGGGTGACAAACTTGACCCCCTTGGATGGTTAAAAGGTTCGATATTGGTGGAAACTGAATGGGTTTGCACTCCGAGAGGAGGAGAAGCTTGGTGAACCAGTATTGGCAAGGCCATCTGGGAGCAATGAGGATAATGCAACACGGTTGTTTCTTCATTTTGTGGATGACCCGGGGAACCAAAGGAATCGGAGGAAAGGCGTATGCATATATCTGAGACCAATTTATCGAAAGCGCATTCCCGCATGATTGTTTGTGGGGAAGCCAGCTTGCAAAGTGTAGGCATTTGCGGTTCTGAAACGTCACAAACCAGATCTGGGTGCCCCCACTTCCAAAAGACTCAGTCCAGTGTCGGTTGGTGGATCTCCGATTCGTGATTGGATCTTGTCGCCCTGCTGAGAGAATCCACTAGTACATTGGAAATCCCGGGAACACGGACCGCTGAAAGAGTGATCCTGTGACCCAGAGCCCAATCCCAAATCTCCTGGGCTTGTTGGGGGAGAAGGGCGGACTTTGTTCCGCCTGTTTGTTTAAGTAATGCATACTTGTTGTATTGTCTGTTCGGATTAGTACTGATGACTCCTGTATGATTGTTCGAAAAGATTTCAAGGCAAAGAATATGGCCCGTAGCTCCTGGAGGTTGATATGCCACTTCCTTTGCTTTACATTCCACTTTCTGTTGACAGTCATCCCCTGAAGGTGTGCTCCCCATCCTTCGAGGGAAGCATCCGTGGTAATGGTAAACCTTGCCACTTCTGCCAGAAATGCGCATCCCTCCTGTAAATTTTTTACCTGAGTCCACCATCGAAAAACCTCCTTCATACGATGGGTTATGTGAATAATGTCGTCGAACGACCGTGAAACCTGCAACCATTGGAGGTTGGGCTCTTCTTGTAAAGGTCTCATTCTGAGACGACAGTTGGGCATTAGAGAGATGCAGGATGAGATTATCCCCAGGAAAGATTTGTACTTTGAACTGAAACAAACTCTTTTTCTTGTAGTTGGAGAGCCATTCTGCAGATCTGGTGTTGCCTTTCTCTTGAGACAAAGGCTTGAGCGAGATGGGTATCCAGTGTGGCTCCCAAGAAAGGCTTTCTTTGAGATGGAATGAGATGAGATTTGTCGAAATTGATGGAGAGACCCAGCGATTGGAAAAGAGACCGGCATCTCTGAACATGTGCGCTTGCCATTGCAAAAGAACTGGCCTTGATAAGGCAATCATCTAGGTATGGGAAGATTTGAATGCCCTCTAGGCGGAGATGTGCTGCTACCGGAGCTATTATTTTTGTAAAAACACGGGGCGCTGAGCGAAGTCCGAAGGGGAGAACTTTGAACTGAAAATACCTGCCAGCCACTCAATCGTAGAAATGTACTGTGCTTGGGGAGTATTGGCACATGAAACCTAACCAAAGGCCAGGTTCCTGCAGATTGGAAAAGGGCGGTGGTGAACCCGATTCGGAAAAAGGCATCCTCTCCTTGGACAGACCTCTCCAATCTACGACCCATTTCCCTCTTGCCTCACCTGGGTAAGGTTACGGAGAGGCACGTGAACACCTATCTCTCTCAACATCTGGAAGCGACGGATGGCCTGGACCACTCACAATCTGGGTTCAGGCCAAACCACAGCACAGAATCAGCCCTTCAGACAGTGACCAATAACATCAGAATGGCACTGGATGAGGGCAGCTCCGTGATTCTGGTGCTGTTGGACCTTTCCGCCGCTTTCGATATGGTGTCTCACACAGTGCTTCTTGACCGCCTAGGTGAGGTGGGTGTGGTGGGAGAGGCTTTGACTTGGTTGAGGAGCTTTTTGACTGGTCGTGCCCAAGAAGTTAGGCTGGGCTCCCACAAATCCACACTAAGGGAGCTCAATAAGGGAGTGCCACAAGGCTCATGCCTTAGTCCTACACTTTTCAATGTGTATGTGGCACCCCTAGCCAACTTAGCTAGATCTTTCGGGTTCACCCCGGTGTCGTATGCTGACGACACCCAACTCCTTTTCCCTTTCAAAACCCTCACATCTGCAATAAAAAGATCTTTTGCAGATGGGATGAGAGCCATAGCAGACTGGATGTCAACTAACCGTCTGCAGTGCAATGTGGGGAAAACGGAGGTCATGTGTTTTGGACAAGCGGCAACATATTGGTCCTCTGACTGGTGGCCCGTGGAACTAGGTCCTGTCCCCACTCCCAAGAGCTCCATCAGGAACCTGGGAGTGCTCTTTGACCAGCAACTTACTTTTAAGGGACATGTCAATCAGGTTGCTGGTACCTGTTTCCGGGCTATCGGGATGCTGAGACGAGCCTTTCCCTACATACCAGACCATCACAGAAAAACGCTCGTGCAGGCTCTGGTCATCAGTAGGGTGGATTATTGCAACGGGCTGCTCCTCGGAGCTAACGAGGAGCAGCTCAGTAAATTGCAAATAATTCAAAACACAGCAGCAAGGGTTGTCCTGAATGCTCCAGCCAGGACCCCTTCCAGTCCCCTGCTGATGAGACTCCACTGGCTTCCAGTTAGGAAGCGAGTCCACTTTAAGATCTTTTGCACCATCCATAAGAGCATGATAGGGGAGGGCCCGAAACATATGATTAAGATCTTCCAGCCCTACATCCCGGGACGACATTTGCGCTCCAGCCAACAGCAGCTCCTGCAGACACCAAGAGTAAAGAAGGCCAGACAAGGTGGCCGTGCATTAGCTTATGCCGGCCCAACACTCTGGAATTCTTTACCCCAAGAACTCAGGTCAATTTCCAGCCATCTGAGTTTTCGCAAGAACTTAAAAACGTATCTGTTTTCTGACAAATAAATCACTTCCCGGCCTCGCTACCCTATACTAACCACTCTCTTGTAACAGCACTAATTTGTGGCACAGTAATAGCGCGGAGATACCCCTTCGGGAGTCTAATCTGGCGCTCTATAAGAATATAAAATAAATAAATAAATAAATAAAGTAAGCGTCTTGAAGATAGAGGGTGGCCATGTGATCCCCCATTGAAAGAAGCTGGAGTATTTCTTGAAGTGTTAACATTCGAAGGTCAACTTCTTTAAGTATTTGTTGAGGGCACGTAAGTCAAGGATGGGACGCCATTCCCTCGACTTTTTCCTTATGAGGAAGAATCTGGAGTAAAAGCCAGTTCCCTTCTGCAAATGAGGAACTCTTTTGATCGCTCCCTTACGAATCATTGAGTGTATTTGGGTGAACAGCTTCTTGATATGAGCTGGAGGTGGGCCCTTGGGAGGAGAATTTGGGAGGATTTTCTCGAATTCTAAACTGTGACCCCTGGCCACTATATTCAGGACCCACTTGTCTGTAGTAATTGCGGACCAATTTGAGTAGTATTGGGATATTTTTCCTCCAACTCTTGACTGGGGGAAAGGTAGAGATGGTGGCAGGCAGCGGGTCTCACTGTTTTTTATTCAAATCTCTTCCACGGTAGGAGGACTTTCTTCTTGACAGCGTGTAAGAGTTACCTCTTTGTCGGTAAGACTGCTATTTGTAGGGTTGATACCGTTGGTTGGATTGGGAGTTAGATAAGACCTCTGCTGACTGTAGTTTCCTCTGTTTGAAAAAGATCCGCGTCCTTTAGCTCCTCGAAAGGACGACTTGCGAAATTGCAGGCTATCCAAAGATCGCGCCGTTTCAGTGTCGTTCTTTATGGCTTGTAGAGCCTTGTCAACATGCTGGCCAAAGAGAAACTCGCCATCAAAAGGCATGTCAATTATCTTGGTCTGGACCTCTTCGCGAAACGATGTGGACTTCAGCCATCCTTGTCTTCTTAACACCGCAGCACCTCCCAGCTGTCTAAAGCCTGTAGACGCCACGTCTACTGCTGCATCGATTATTTCTGCTGAAGCAAGCTCGCCCTCTCGTAATACCTGCTTTGCTTCAGATCTTGCAGGTTCTGGTAACATCTCAACATAGGGGGAGATGTCGGACCACATCTGCCTGTCGTATCTCCCTAGTATTGCTAGGGAGTTCGCAGCTCTTACAGTGGTTGCAGCCATCGTGGAGACCTTCTTTCCGATGGAATCCAAGCTCCTGCCAACTCTATAAGATGGAGCTGAAATAGGTAAAGATGGGTTCCTGGTACGTCTTTGAGCCGCTTGAGCGATGACAGAATCTGCCTTAGGTTGTCCGCTGCCTTGTACTTTTTGTCTAATCTGGGTAGTACAGCTGGAAGGAGAATTGGGTGTTGCCATAATTTTCAAACCTTCCTTCCATATGAAGGCAATGATGGGAATCCTTCTGACTTGTCTTCGCGGCTGATCTTTAAAATCATAAAGAAAGCACTTGTCTTTCTTTATTTCCATTGCGATCGAGAATCTCTTAGTAGCCCTCTCCATCAGTACATGAAATCACCCAATATCAACTGGAGGTGAATCAGCCACAGCTGGGGCGGAAGGTGATGGCGTCTGAATCTGATAATCATCCCACTCCGACAGACTAGATTTATCATCCACTTCTCCGTCTTCCCTATCCTCATCAGTGGTGTTTGCTGCTTGAGAAGGCGCTGGAGATTGTGGTCTTGGAGATCTCAAAGTGGATATAGAGGCCTGAGGCATGGGAGTCGATGGAAGAGATGCCGCCGACTCCAAAGGAGGAAAACGACGATGATTATCTTGTACCATATACTGTAAATTATCAAGAAGCGCCAGAGGCATCTGTGCTGAGGGAACTGTGGCCGGAGCTTGATCTATGGATTCAGAGAAATGTTAGTCGTCTGGATCCTCCTCTTGATATTTTATGAGCAGTTCCGGTGGACTAGTAGCAATGCGGAACCTGTCATCAATGTCAGATTTCTCCTCATCTTCATCTGAATCCAGCAATTGGTCAGGCAATTTAAGCGGTGATAGAGCTTGTAATGAGGAGCCACGTCTCTGAAGCAAAGAAGGTGACGTAATGGTTGGCTAAAGGAGGTCTTAGATGGTGTAGAAGACCAACAGAAGACGTACACTTTGATAAAAGTGGCGTCAACGGTTTCTTCGTAGACGGTGCCATCATCGACGACGACGGCGTCGACAAGACAGTTACTTTAAGCGATGGTGTAATCTTCGTCGACAGTATTTGAGACGAAGAATCTTTCGTCGACTATGGCGTCGTCGTCGGGACATTTTTCGTCGACAATGAAGCTGTCGATGTCGAGGCAGCCTTCGTCGACTGTGGAATCTTTGTCGACGAGGAAGTTTTCATCGACAGTGGGGTCGTCAACGTCAAGCAAATCTTTGTCGACGGAGCACTTGTGCTCCGTCGACGATGTAGTCTTTGTCGACGGGGTCGTCGACATCAAGCTGCGCTGCTTTTCGTCGACGAAGCACTCGTATGCGGCAAAGCGTCGACGATGGAAGGCATTATCTTTGCCATCAAAATAGGCCTTACCGTGAACGAGACCAGCGTCGACGGTGAAGAGGCCGACGACAATCATCTTGGGCTTAGGAGACGAGAAGGTTACCGTTGACGTTGAGGTGGCGTCGACGATGGAACCGACGACGACTCCGTCAGAGGAGTAGACTTTTTCTCCTGAGGGAACATCTTCTCAGGAAGCCTTTTAGAGGTCAAAGACTTTCCAGTCTTTTTAGGGGGCGACACAGATCCAGAAGGTGGAGAAGCCTTTTTTCCAGAAGACAGGCCAGAGCCTTTGGAGGGCTGAACCTTCCTCAACACCTTAGCCCCAGTGGAAGATGAATCTTCCTCAGCCTTCCTCTTCCTAGAAGTTTTAGATGACCCTGAGGCCACACTTCCTACCTCAGAAAGAGCGCTGCATTGGTCCTTTAACTTCTGTAGCCATAGAAGAAGGCGTCCTTCCCTGTCCCTGAGAGTCTTCTGAGGGAAGGTCCTGCAGATTTTACAATCTTCATGATCAGGATAAAGGCAATAAATGCACTTTTTGTGGGGATCTTCTTCAAAAAGCCGGAGCTTCCCACAAGAATCACAAGGCCTGAAGTGAGATTTCTTAGTAGATGACATCCTGGATGAATACATTCAGTCAGAAAAGTGAAGTACTGAGCAGAGCTCAGGGAGACTCCCTTCACACAACGTGTGGTAGAAAATCTGAGAGCCTGAGCCTCTGAGGAGAACATTCTGGTGGGTGTTGTTGCCTGATTGGCTGTAGTTTGGTCTATATAAAATGACTAGGATAGTCATGAGTGTGGAAGTTTTTTCACTGTAGCTTAGGGCTACTTTACTTCCTGGTTGGTTATTACCAAGGGTTTTGGTTTATTATAGGCAAATTATTGCTTTTTTATGTACCGTGGGACTCCCACTCCGACGACTGGGAAGGTTTCAGGCATGTGAATCTATGTAAGACACCCCAATACTGGAGAAGTAGCATTTTCCGATCAAGACATAGGAGCTGTAGATCATATTCTTTAGCATAGACTATACAGCAGTTACTCTCAAGCGGTAGCTAACTTGTATCTGTTGCAGTGGTCTGAAATAGTGTTCTTAAAACAGCTTGGCCCACACTACCTTGTTGTTTCGCTAACACATCTACACAATAGTGTTTTGTGAATGTGTGTGGTATAGACCATGTTGCAGCCTTGCAAATATCATCTACGGGTATGTTACCTAAGAATGCCATGGAAGCCTCTAGTTTGCGTGTACAGTGTGCTCTAGGGGGAATTGTTAATGTGCGTTTAGCTTTAATGTAACATATTTGTATGCACTCAACTATCCACCATGCAATACTTGCTTTTGATATAGGATTGCCTTTATGCAGTGGTGAAAAAGTAACAAAAAGTTGTTTGGTTTTCTTAAAAGATTTAGTTCTTTCAATGTAATAAAGTAATGCTCTCTTAACATCTAATGTGTGAGGAAAGAACACGGGTAACTCAACAGACTGGTTGAGATGAAAGGCAGTAACAACTTTGGGTAAAAATTTGGGGTTAGTCCAAGAACAACTTTATTTTGGTGAATTTGTAAGAATGGTTCTTGTATGGTTAGTGCCTGGAGCTCACCAACTCTTCGAAAAGATGTGATGGCTATGAGGAAGGCTACTTTCCAAGTGAGAAATTGTAGTTCACATTTGTGCAATGGTTCAAATGGTGGGCCCATGAGTCTTGCAAGAACTATATTAAGATTTCACACCTGAGAAGGTGGAAGTCTCTTGAGTCCTTCCATAAAGGTTTTGATAGCGGGTACACGTAACGAGGACAAGTGTTGTCTGTGTTGGAAGTAAACTGCTATTGCAGAAAGATGCAGTCTTATTGATGTATATGCTAAGCTAGCCCGTAGGTGTAACAGATAGCAGATAATGTTCTGAATTGAAGCATCAAGCGGATTGATTTGATTGTTATTACAATAAATAACAAATCGTTTCCATTTTGCTGCATAGCATGACCTTGTGTTGGGGTGTGTAGCCTCTTTAATGACGTTCATGTAGTCTGGCGGGATTTCAGGTGCCAGATCGCAAGGTTGAGTTGACTGGGATCTGCATGCCTTATCTCTCCATGGTTCTGACTGAGAAGCTTGGGTGAGGGTTGTTTTTGATGAGGTACTACTGATAGTTCCAACAGGGTTGTGAACCAGGGTTGTCGAGCTCATGTGGGAGCAACTAGGATCATTGTGAGTGAATGTTGCTTCAGCTTCCGAACCACTAATGGAATTAGCGGGAGAGGTGGAAAAGCATCAGCAAATATATGTGAACGAATGATTCATAGCACATTGCCTCTGGACAATGGTTGTGGATACCTGGACGCAAAGTTTGAGAATTTTGCGTTAAGGTGTGTGGCGTACAGGTCTAGCTATGGGTAGCCCCTCATTTGGAAAAATGGGAGAAGAACTTGAGGGTGTAGTTGTCTTGGACGACTGAGCAGATCCGCAATTTGATTGTTTACTTCTGGGAGATGTTCTGCACGGAGATATATTTTTTGAGGTATGGCCCATCTCCATATGATTTGAGCTAGGTGTGAAAGCTGTGGAGAGTGTGTCCCCCCCCCCCCTATTTTGTATGTAGTACATTGCTGTCAGGTTGTCTATACAGAAGTATCTGAAATGCTTTCAATGCTAGAAAAATTGCTAGCAGCTCCAGATGGTTTATGGCGAGTTGTTTTTTGCTGTATAGTCCACATGCCCTGAATGGTATGTTTTTGAAGATGAGCTCCCCAACCGGTGAGCGATGCGCCTGCTGTGAGCACTATCTGTGGAACCGGGTCGATTAATGGCTGCCCTTTGGAAAGGTTTGTGTATTCCACCACTGCAGAGAGCGATGTGCGGCCGTCCATCAACAAGTATTTGTGGAGGACAACCCTGTCTCTATGGAGTTGGATGAAGCCTTCTTCCAAAGTCAATGCCTGAAGTTTACTAACACATTTGAGTGAGGTATAGCAACTAAAAATGTCACTTTCAAAGAGCAAAATTGAAGAGAGCAGGTGTGAAGGGGCTTACATGGAGGGCCCATGAGTCATGCAAGGACAATGTTAAGATTCCATGAGGATTCAGGTGGGAACCGTGGTGGAATTGCTCTTTTGAGACCTTCCATTAATGCCTTAACTACTTGTGTTTTGAATGAAGAAGTGTTGCCTATGTTAAGGATAGGCAACAACTGCAGCCAGATGTAATCGTAAAGAGAAGAATGCTAATCTAGAGATCTTTATATGAAGCAAGTAACATACAATGTGTTGTACTGTTGCATAAACACAGTGTAGGAAAGTTCCCCCTTTTTGCATGGTTACACCCCACTTTTTTCCTGATGTTTGATGCTCTTTGACTAAGTGTGCTCTCTGGGCACATGTAAGCCCTTTGTAAAAAGTACCATGGGTATCAAGGGCACTGTGACCAGGGAAGGCCTCTAAAGACTGCAGCACATATTGTGCCACCCTCAGAGGCCCTGTACATTAACACACACACTGCCTTTGCAGACTGCGTGTTTTGCTGCAGAGAAAAGAGAAGAGTCGACATGGCACACATAACTGTGTGCCATGCCTACAACACACTGCTAATGGTATAGGTAAGACACCACTCTAGCTGGGGGCACTATACCCCTGGTGAGGGTACAGGTGCAGTTGCGATGTACCCCTAAAGTGTCTAAGTCCATTCTTAGACATTGTAAGTGCAGTAAAGTCATAAAGAGTATATTGTCTGGGAGTTTGTCATTACTAACTCAACAGGACCATAATGGCTTTACTGAATTCTGGGAAGTTTGGTTTCAAACTGCTCAGCCCATTAAATCCACAATGATGCCAGTGTGGGATTTAATGCCAATTGCACTTAGAGGGCATCTTAAGATGCCCCCTGAAAAATGCCAGCTGCCACCCCCAGACATGTTTCTGGACCCCTGGGTCGAGAGCCTCCCACTCTTGGGTCCTGAAACAAAGCACATCCTGGGCAGAGGTGTTAAGCCTCCACCCCAAGGATGGGTAGGGTCTATGAAGGGGAAGCTCCAAAGGCTTGCCACCTTTGTGAGCTGACCCAGCCATTTGCTGCTCCCAGCAACTTGCTCCCAGCCGGTTCTAATCCCCACTTTCGGAGGGAGAACTGGTGGGAAAACCAAGATAGGAGAAGAGGTGTGTCCACCTTTGCCAACTCTACCCCTCAGGTGGAGGAAGCAAGACGAAGCACAACTCAGTCCCCGCCATCTTGAGCATAGAGGGGACCAAGCCAACCAGAGAGAGGCTTATGCCCCTCTCCCACTGGAGGGTGGGATAATAGAGGATGTGACCACCCCAAGCAAGGGACCCAGTGGTCCCAACCTGTACCTACCTGAAACCAACTAAATGTAGTATTTAGGGGCAACCCCGAACCTTGCCTCCTCAGACAAGCAAGAAGGAGGACAGAAGAGTTGTGCTGAAGAAAGAAGAAGAGGATACCAACTGCCTTGGCCCTAGCCCTACCGGCCTGTCCCGACCTTAAACTGCTCCAGCAGAATCCTGGCATGTCCTTCAGCCCGCAGCCCCATGTAAGAAACTGGCTCTATATATACCACACCAAAATGAGGTATTGTGTGTATGAGTCCAAGTGGCCCAAGAGGTAGGCAGAGGTTAAAGTTAGATAGAACCTTACTCTCTAAAAGTGGTAGCTTGGTTGAGCAGTAAGGCAGTATCAAAGGACAGTGTTAAGCATTTGATGTACAAACTCAGTCAGCAAATGAATTCACACACTCAAGAACTGAACTCTAGGCCAATTGTGTCTGTATAAAAATATGATTGTATGTATGTATGTATAAAATCAATTAAAAAAAATATTTGAAATAAAAAAAAAAAAGAAATTGAACTTTGATTTACAGGGGAGCAGTAGTATGCAACAATTAGCCAATACAGTACATTGGAATGAAGAGGCTTTTTCAGTAAATTACAGGTAAGTTACTTTTTACGTTACTTTTCTAACTCGGTGCTGGATACCTAGATTCAGCACTGGGCCATTTCCTGTAAACAGGTAAGAAATTACATTTTGGTTGCTCTTGCGATTTTTAAAGAATATTTTCAGATTTCCAAAATCCACACAGAATTTTTTGGGAGAAGTACATTGAAATGAATAGGCTTTTACAGTACATTGCAGGTAAGGTACTTTTCACGTTACTTTTCCAACTCAGTGCTGGATACCTAGATCCAGCACTGGGACAGTTCCCACAACAGGTGATTAAACACGTTTTGGTTAATTGTGAGATTTTTAAGGAATATTTTTAGATTTCAAAACTCCACACTTTGAAATTTTTTGGCAAAAAAGTGTCAATGTTATCCTGCGGAGGGAAAATAGGTTAACTGTTATCAGGTAAGTAATCGACTGTGGGATGCACTGTTGTTGCACCCTCACCAGCACTAGGGCAGCCGGGTGCAGAGTATTGAGGCCCAATGTTATCCAATGAGGGATAGGGGGGCCTCCGGTTTGTGGCTGCTAGCAAGCAGGCCACGATCTTTTGGGTCCGACCACCACTTCGAGGGGTGCGTTGGGAAGTCGTGGGTTGGTTAGGCACCGTTGGTTTGGGCACACAAGGCCGTGGGGCGTCAGGTGCAGGTGTGCCTTGGGACATCAGATTTTCTTACCCGCTGTGTTCGCAGTAGGGGGAGTCCTCTGCATTGAGGCAGCAGGCATAGTCTGGAGGCAGGTCAGGGATCGACGGATCTCAGGTCAGGATCACCAGGGAGACCTCCTTGTGGTGTTTTTCCGCTCGGCCGGGTTCGGTGGTTGCAGAGTGGCCTGGATTCACAGTCTCTGGCTGGCACCAAAAGCTGCAGTTTGAACCAGTCTGGTATTCACTGGAGATACAGTCTTTGAAGTGAAGGCAGGCAGGTCCACCGGGGTTTTTGAAGCTGCTGGCTGCAGGAGACACCAGGATTTCGTAGGAGCAGGTTCGAGGGGAGACAGGCCTGTAGGGCTGGGGCCAAGTCAGTGGGTGTCGTCCTCTTGTTAGCTCTGCACGGCTCTTCGTCCTTATCTTCTTTTCTTGTCGTTTCTGGATCTGAGGAAGGAAGGTTCAGGGTGCCCCCTAAATACTAAATTTAGGGGTGTTACAGGTAGGTAAAGGGCAGGGACCAATGGATCCCTTCCCTGGGGTGGGTACACCCCCTATTCTACCATGTTCGAGTGGGAGGAGGGCAGAAGCCAGTCCCTGGTTGACTGCGTCCCCCCATCCTCAAGATGGTGGGTACTAGAGGTTGTACTTCACGTCGCCTCGCCTCCTCACCTTAGGGTTGGATTTGGTAGAGGTGGGCACACCTCTCTTCCTCACTTATTTTTCCCACTGGTTCTCCCGCATAAAGTGAGGGGTAGAACCTGCGGGGACCAGTTGCTGAAAGCAGCAAATGGTCTGGAGAGGCTCACAACGGCGGCATGCCTTTGAAGCTTCTCCTTCGTAAACCCTGCCCATCCTGGGGGAGGAGGCGTGGCACCTCGTCCCAGGATGTGCATTGCTCAGGCCCCAAAGAGCAGCAGCTCTCGACCCAGGGGTCCAGAAACATGTTTGGTGGTTGCAGCCTAAGCAGCCACTCAGTCAGTTCTCTTCATGAGGTCATAAGACCCAGCATCTGCCCTAGAAAGGATCAGGAGTCTGTCTCTGCAGTTACCAGAGAATAGTTCCCAAAGGAGTGCCCCTCACTGTGACTTCTTCACTTTTCTCATTTCACAGGCCCCCTCAAAGGCTGTGAACCATTTTGTGATATCATCACTCTTCATATTTAAGGACAATCCCTTTGGGTATATAAGGATCATAAGATTGCTCTTTATCCTCATTGAGTAAATTGCTGCAGCAATTGATGGGTGCGAGGTCCATCTCTGCTCTCTCTCTTTCTAGAGCCAGCAACCTGGTCTCTAGATCCAGTCTTTTGTCAGCCTTGCTAAAAGGCTGTCCTCCTCATTGAGGCTGTCCTTAATGTCATCAGTGGTACCTGATCCAACTGAGTGCGATCTAGGTACGGAGAGGTCTAATCTTGGAGTAATGGGTACTTGGACCCTTTTCTCCCTTGGAAGTGGAGGGGGTTAATCTACCAGGTCATCCCCTTCCCCTCCTTCCTCATCTGACTGGTCTTAACCATTTTCAGATGGGTGGTCCTTAGCATACCCAGCCAACACCCCCTGAGCTTTTGTTTGGTGGGATGGGAGCCCATGATTATGGTTTTAATTCTGCATTGGTACCTGACCTCCTTGAAAGACAAGTGAAGGTAAGGGGTGAGGTCAAGCTCCTCAACCATGTCCTCTATGTCATTATGGTTATTCTCACTAACAGCTGGGTTCTTGTTTTGAGTTAAACTTCTACCCCCTCTAACCCTAGCTACAGTGTCTTTATTTTTCTTAAATTCTAAAGGGACTTAACCAAGGCCCTAACAAGACTTTTAGTAATTTTGCAAAAACTGGCAATTTGTATGAATATATTATTTTAGTTATTTTATTTTCTAGAACCAAGCAAGCCTGGGACAGGTAATTACTTTGTAGTAAAGAAACAGTTGTGATACAGTTTGGATTTGTAATAGTATATGCACTTTGTTTTTGACTTGCAGCATGGTTTCAGAGAAATGCAATAATTTGTAAATACAGTATGTAAACGTGAATGGGCTTTTCAGTAAAATTACAGGTAAGTTACTTTTCAGATTATTTTTCTTACTCTTTCCTGCAAACAGGTAAGTAAAATCGTTTTTGTTAGTTAGTGCAATTTTAAAGATTTCTTTAGGTTTTCAAACTCCACACTTAAAACATTTCCATGAAAAACAGTCAATGTTATCCTATGGAGGAAAATAGTGTTCTTGGTTAAAAGATAAGTATTTGGTAGTCGGAGTTGAGGTTCTGGGGGCAGACTCAGTGGTCTCTCAGGGTCAAGGATGCACCTGTGTTACTCCCTTAGTGGCACTAGGGCAGGGTGCTGAGGCCCAATGTTATCCAATTGGGAACAGGGGGCCTCCAGTTGGTGGCTGCTAACTAGCAGGCCATTTGGTTGGACTTTAGTTCAGGGCAAACGGGGAAACAAAGTAGCACCAAAAGTTCACCCTCAGCCGCACTAGGGCGGCCGGGTGCAGGATGCTGTTTCGACATCGGGCGCCCTGTTGTTTTCAATGGGGAACTTCTGGTTTGGAAAGGCACTGTAGGCTTGGGGACGAAGGTCTTCTGGGTGCGACCACCACTTCGCGAGGTAAGTTGGGAAGTTAGGGGTTGGTTAGGCACCGGTTTGGGCACCCAAGGCCATGGAGCGTCGGGTGCAGGGGTGCCTTTTGTGGTCGGATCTTCTTACCAGCTCCTGGTTGCGGTTGGGGGGACCTTCTGGATTTAGGCTGCAGGCGTCGGCTGGAGGCAGGTCAGGGGGTTGTCGGATCTCAGGTCAGGATCGCTGGGGTTGGCGGATCTCAGGTCAGGATCGCCGGGGTAACCTCCTCGTGTTGTTTGTCCACTCGAGCTTGGGCCATGGACGGCGGGTCAGAGGGGTGTGGATTCACGGTTTCCGGCCATGGCCAGAGGTTGCAGATGAAAAAATCCAGTGTTCACGGGAGACAAAGTCTTTGTGTTTGAAGGCAGGCAGGTCCTCCAGGGTTTACCAGGTTGCTGACTGCAGGACACACCGGGATTTCACAGGAGCAGGTTTGAGGTGGAGACAGGCCGGTAAGGCTGGGGCCTAGTCAGTGGGCGTCTTCCTCTTTATAGCTACTGCACAGCTTTTCGGTCTTTCTTCTTGTAGTTTCTTCTGGCCTGAGGAAGCAAGGTTCAGGGGTGCCCATAAATACTAGATTTAGGGGTGTTCCAGGCAGGTAAAAGGTAGAGACCAATAGGTCCCTTCCCTGGGGTGGGTACACCCTCTATTATACCACCCTTCAGTGGGAGGGGGCATGAGCCTGTCCCGGGTTGGCTGAGTCCCCCCAACTGCAAGATGGCGGGGACTGAGTTGTGCTTCACCTCGCCTTCCCCACCTGAGGGGTGGAGTTGGCAGAGGTGGGCACACCTCTCTTCCTCACTTGTTTTTCTCGCCGGTTGTCCCGCTCAAAGTGGGGGTCAGACCAGTGGGGATCAGTTGCTAAGAGTAGCAAGTGGCCTGGGGAAGCTCACAAAGGCGGCAAGACTTTAAAGCTTCCCCTTTGTGAACCCTGCCCATCCTGGGGGAGGAAGCCTGGCACCTCGTCCCAGGATGTGCATTGTTTCAGGCCCCAGAGAGCAGCAGGCTCTCGACCTGGGGGTCCAGAAACAGGTCTTGTGGTGGCAGCTGAAACACTAGTGGTAGGTTAGTTGTCAGGGGGCATCTCTAAGATGCCCTCTGTGTGCATTGTTCATTAATCCACACTGGCATCAGTGTGGGTTTAATATGCTGAGAAGTTTGATACCAAAGTTCTCCGTTGTCAGTGTAGCCATTATGGTGATGTGGAGTTCGCACTTACAATGTCTAAGAATGGACATAGACACTGTAGGGGTACAAGGCTCGTGCACTTGTAACCTCCCCACTGGTATAGTGCCCCCAGCTAGAGGGGTGACTGACCTATGCCAGGGCAGTGGTTTGTAGGCATGGCACACAAAGATGTGTGCAATGTTGACTCTTCACTTTGTTCTGCACCAAAACACGCAGTCTGCGAAGGCTGTGTGTGAGTGTAATGGTACAGGACCTATAAGGGTGACACAATAAGTACTGCAGTCCTTAGAGGCCTTCTCAGGTCACAGTGTCCTGAGAACCCGGGGGGCCCATTGACCAGGGGCTGACAATGCCAATTGGGTTTAGGCTTCAATGCTGTTTTAGGAAAAGAACATAGGCCAATCCGTCACAGACATCAGCTTGTGACTGCAGTCGCAAGTCTTGAACCCAGTCCGGCGTTGAGAGATCCCTTGATGGACTCGAAAAGTCAACAAAAACATCGAAAAGGGTTAGTCAAAAAGTGAATTAGGGGTTTGCTAGGCTGTCGCAGAAAAAGAAAGAACTGACGTCAGCACGCAGGGGCGGCGGCTATGTAGGCATCGCAACGTCATGCAGGCGACACAGAAGCGGAGTCGAACAACGAGCAGGGGTACTGCTTAGAAAAAATTCTCTGGATCCAGTCTTATGCCTGGGGGTAATTCTAAGGTAAGAAATCTATAACTATCAATCTCTTTCAGAAGAAAAAACATAACACCTACTAGGCTCTTTGTAGGCATCTGAAACATGCAAATCAGCACAGACGGAAAGGTATTAATCACTCCAAATAAATCGCTGATAACTTTGGTTGTTTTCCAACCCTCCCCCCCCGCTGCCCCCCCCCCCACCACCACCACAACCCTCCCCAGATCAACACTTTTTTAACCCAGGCCGGGTAACAAGTAATACATTATTAAACTGGATTACTGAAAGCTGTTTTAACTTTAGATTTTTTTTCTGGCAGGGGAGACCTTTTACTTATAAAAAGAGGAAAGAATCTTTCTCCTACTAGCTGTGGTTGTAGCCCACTAAAACTCATAACTTTAAGAATGGAAATAGCCAATGATGAAGCATGCCACAATTATGTGGGTGAGGGCCTTGCAATCCCCAGGAGCACATCTGTCCCAAATAGGTGAATATAGATAAGGTAAGCCATATTGTTCAATTATTGTGTGTATAGAGAATGGGGTACCGAGTCTTCAGCAATAACAGCAGTGTCTCTCCAAAACAGCTCAAGCATTCTCTATTAAGTTATTCATTTTTATCTTGTTGTTCTTACTAGGTTTGCTCTTGGAGAAATTATTTCCCACATAGTCCCTCGAGTAGATGGTGAAGTAGATTTTAAACGAAAAATGTTGCTCTCTACCCTTCTGAAATGTGATTTCAGCAAATCATTGGTAGGAAGGTTTAGTTTCAGGATCTACTGACTCAAATAACCCATCTAAGGAAGCACAGGAGCCTGGGGAATCCAATTCCAGGCTCATTCAACACAGGCCTGGCGAGAGTTTACAAAAATAAATCCCATAATGGATTGAGAACTTAAACAAAGGTTTGTCTTAAGGAAATTGACCAGTTTTACAACGATAACACACCAACCCTAAAAGACAACAATCCTGTTCAATTGAACTCCAAAGTGCAGGCTTCAATGTGCTATCTTGCTAACAAAATCAAGTTTAAGCAGAAGGTCTTCCTATTTTGAAAGAACTAAAACATTCTGATCTGATCTCCTACATGAAAGCGGTATTGACTATGGAAGCTGGTCTGGTGCATTAATAACCAATCGACTATGAAGGTACTCGTAAATATATAGGCATACTCATGATCTCCGCCTGACTGACAGTCATGGGCCCATAGGAACGACAGACGCAATCCTCTTACTGGTACTGACGGGCCTTCCTGACGGTGCCAGGAAACAGCAACAATCGCTGCAGGCCCCCCCAGCCCCCATAGGAAAGTAAGGGGATGCACACGAGAAGCCCATCTTTGCATCCTGCCTGACAAGTGGAAACATGAGGCACTTGATGCAGCAGTTGGCGTCACTGGATAAGGAGTGTTCATGCATTGATGTCTCAAAAATTATTTTAAAAGGTCAACATTCATTCAGACAAATGAACAATCATTCTTACCTATTTGGAGGTTTCCTGCTTTTAACCTTGTGGCTTGGATGGTAATCCGATTCACTTCCCTCACAGCTGCTTTTCTGTCCATTTGTTACCGATTCAGAATCTGAACTGGAGCTTGTATCTGACTCAGAGTTGGAACCAGACCTGGACATATTCCATTCCTCACTAAGAATGGACAGAGGAAAAATACAAATGCATTTTCTATTTACAAACTGATAAAAATGTCCAACTGCAATATTCGTATAACTTTAAACTAAAATATTCTTTGTAAGAACTCTGGCTTTGATCTGAATCAGGTGTTGACTCCTTCAGGGACAACTCCTGTCACACAAATTACCAAACCTCTTCGCATGAAGAAATGAGGCACTTGAGACAGGTTAATTTTACTCTTTATTCACAGACAAAATGTAATGTTTGCAGTAAGAAGCCAGGGCAGTTCAACCAACTTGTAAGTTCCTCCATTATTTCATTTTCTTTGTAAACAATCACAACCTAATTCAGTCATGAACATTTTACACGCCTACCAATCCATTAGGGATATGTAGCTTATTGACAAGTGCTTTTCGATGATTTGTTGTCGATGTCTGCAGAGTTATAGGACAAATAATTATCCACTGCTGTTTGTCCACCTGCAATTAATTTGGTTTTAAATGCACCCTATCAACCGCACAAGGTCTCTGCATTTTTGTTTACAAATCATACACATCAAGCCCTTTATTGGGCTGTACAAATTAAAATTAGGAACTTATCCAAATTTTCCACAATGGAAGTCCCTGGTTCGATTATTTATTAATTTTTAAATGCAACATACATCTCGCAAGTGGGCTGCGTATTTCTGCTTCAAGCACTATATATACATACATATATACACACACACACAAGAAATAGTTCCTGAATTCTAGGTGGAGAACCGCATCTTTATATGGAACACTGTACACCACAGATGCCCTAAATCAGCTCACCTCAAATGTCTGTTTTTCTAGCAGAGTTTTTAAGCACTGGAGTAGCACCTAGTCATCTACGCCGAGCTCGAAAAGTGACAAACCTATTTTTGCAGCAAAGTCTTTTAAGCATTGGAGTACCTAGTGCTACCCACGTCGAGCTGAAAAATGACATCGGTCCAGTGGAAGGCCTTATGCCGAAACACCTCGGCCACATGTATGGATTTTTTGTTGTTGCCGTTATTGATGTTAGGATGAATAAAATAGCTTTTTATGTGGGTCATGTTCAAGTTTTTAAATTTGTTTGGATTGCAGCTTCATTCTTGATCCTTTGAGCTGGATGAATTTGTGCAGAAATTTGTTAAGTATAATGCTATATTTTCATTGAAAAGAACGGAGTTGAAATGTGTTAAACCACTGAAATTTGCACTAATGGTTTCCAAAGAGCAGAACCCATTATCCCCTATCTTGCACTACCCACCATGCCGCTTGGTGGATATTTGTTTTATTTATTCTTTTCACTGCCATTGCCAAAAAGGTATTTTGAGCATGTGGGTAGTGTGAGGTATTGCAAGTGCTGTGTGCTTTGAAAACCATAACTGACAAACTTCTGTGTTTTTACGTTTGAAACAAAACCATAACTCAGTCTAAAATTTTTCAGTAAATTTTAGGTTGTTTTTTTTGTATGCACTTGATTTCTAACCCTTGCTCTCCATGCTAGGATATGTCAGCAAAAAATGGCTGCCACACCATCCACAAGAGGCCAATTCCCTGGGGAGAGGAATAAGGTGAGGGAGAGGGCTTTGGCCACAGGGCCTGTTTCCCATTCAATTCCTGTGTCCAGTCAGTGATGGGCAGCCAACCTATGCTGCGTAAATTTCAGTTGTTACACCAGGAGTCATTACATCACACTCATTAAATAAATGGTTTTACATCCTGAAATGGTTGGCGCAAGAGAAATGTTCATTCTTGCAGTAGCCAAGTAGATTTCTTTTTACCATGGTTCCTGCTTGGGAACTGCAGTTGTGAAAGACAGAAATCCAACTCACAAATTTGATAATCCAAAATGCTTTCATTAGTTTTGTGGATCTGTTGACTAGTCTTAGAGATCTAAGACTTAAAAGAGATGCCTCCTGTCCAAGCTACCGGGAAACAAGCTTCAAGAGGCCATTTGTGCAACTGCCGAGCTAACCAGTGGTAACTGGACCTGGGCTGGACCCTACTGCTGACCTCTGACACACACCATGTGAGCCTTCAAGTGGCTCTCCTCAGGAACTGGGGGGCTTTAGAAATGTATCCCAGTAGAGGATTGGGACATAATGGACTGATGAATACACAAAAGTGGGCTGCCCCTTGAATCAATTCCTATGTTTATCTACAGAGTTCTGTAAAGATGCACTACTAGTGGGGGCATCTCATAAAAAGTTACGGACTGGCCTCACACACCGACCGGTGTCATGCTTCATCATCGGCTCTCCTCGCCCTCTAAAAACTTGGTTTGAGAGAGGGCGGGCATACACCTGAAGACAGGGATGCACTTCTAAATCTAAGTGATGGCCGTAGGGGAGTGATACGTGATTTAAAAACCATTACATTAGTCCATGTGAAATGCTTTAATCAAATGGTAAATGTATGGTGGTTAAAAACAAAGTGAACGGTGGTATGGGATATTATTCTCCCTTCACCGTATGAAATGTGGTCGACATGTTTCTGCTGAGGTGTCCCCGAAGGGTACGTAGCATTTTTCAGGAACTAAAAAAAAGGGGGAAAAGGAAAAGGGAGGTGTTGTATACCCTATGTATCCACTTCCTTTTAACTAGTGAAAAAATGGAAGGAAAATCCATGTTCTTGATAATGGTCATGATGCGGGGTGTTGGATCTTCCCGGTGTACCTCATAGCTCGAGGTGTCGCATAGCAGGCGTAAGCATTCCTCTTTGTACGTACTATAGTCCATCAGGACTATGGCACCCCCCCTTATCTGCCGGTTTGATGATTATGTCATGGTTGCTCTTCAATTGGTCCAGAGCTTTCTCTCTCCTTTGGTCATATTCTGGAATCCCTTCATATTGTTGAAGTCGATTCTTTTCACTTCTGTGCGGACCGCTTGTTCAAATGCCAGGACATTGCAGGATATGTTCTGCTTCAGGGGAGAGAAAGTGGACTTCTTCCGTAGTACAATGCTGGTCCGGTCACTGTCCAGTGTTTCGTTTTCGCCAAAATAATCTTTCAGCTAGTGTGATCTTGAATGAACAGGTGGTCCATTAGTTCTGGATTTCACCTTTTTATGTTTGCTTTAACTAGGAACCTTGGTCCTGGTTCTTTCTGAATACTGGTGACTAACCCTTAACTACCAGTAGTAATTTTGTGTGTTTTTTTCCCTACAGAATGTCTAAGTAGGTCCTTCCACCTCAGCCCTCCCATGGAGCTTTTAGGGTAGAAATACAGGGTAAGAGTTGGTTTACAACCACTTTTTAACGGCGTGAGTACACGTTGCACCTGCCACGTGTCTCATAAAGATCACTTAACTCCACCACGCGCGCTATAGGTATGACGCGGGATGGATGATGTTTATAAACTATTTGTTTGCATACTCACACGGTTGGTTTGTATGTTTTGTCTTTGTTTTGCCTTTCTCTACAGAGTTACTCTCAGAGGAACTATACCAAGAGGGTAGTTTAGTTCAAAACCACTTTATTTCGATTAGTGAAAATCATAAAAAGCACACAATAGGCACGAGTACATGTTCAGGGGAATACAATTACATTCAATTGATAACGCTATTAAAAATGAACAATTAAAATATTAAAATGTTTTTTAAAAGGTTAGAGAGTATTTCAAAGATTTCATAAGTTATCGCCAGTGCTATTAAGTTGTCTAGTCCAGGTACATTTTTTGAGGCGGAAAGCAGCCACCAAAAAATTTGCAACACCAAACATTATTAGTGGGGAGTCTAACTGTTTTAAGTAAAAGAGAGCTGGTTTGGCTTGGACAAACCCCTTGTTTTTAAGCAACGGGGTAATATATTTTTTCCTGGGCAGAGAATAAAATTTACAGAAAAACATAAAATGTAAAGTGTCCTGCAATGAGTAGCTATCACAATCACAAAGGGACAAATCCTCGGGCTTAGCCCACACCTTGGAATCGTTTAACAAAAAATGAATCTGGTTAAATCTTAATTTAGTTAGTAACCAGCGGTGAAACGGGATTGACACAACCGTTAAATACGGTTTGATAGCAATAGTTGACTTGGAGATATAGTGCTCCCTCAGTGTAGGTTTCACAAGTTCTCCGCTCTCCCGCTCTTATTCTCTGCATTTAGTAAAAGTCAATTTGAACCATTCCAAGTCAGCTTTAACAATACATTCTGGTTTGCAAAATAAATCAGGGCGGCCCAGGGAGCTTAGGGTATTTTTAATGTATGCTAGCCACGGAATGTTTTTCATATTGTCCAGACGTAAGCAATCCCTTAAGATTGCGTGATTCAGGGTTAGGTTAGGGTTCAACCAAGTTCTTAGCCAAGAGGGTAATATCCCATCTACATAATGTTTTTAGCCCCTCCCCTGATCTAGCGACATGATTTTCCTTCCATTTTTTTACTAGTTAAAAGGAAGAGGATACATAGGCTATACAAGACCCTCCTCTTTTCCCCCCTTTTTTAGGTCCTGAAGAATGCTATGTACCCTTCGGGGACACCTCAGCAGAAACATGTAGACCACATTTCATACGGTGAAGGGAGAATAATATCCCATACCACTGTTCACTTAGTTTTTAACCACCATACATTTACCATTTGAATAAAGCATAGCACATGGACTAATAAAATGTTTTTTAAATCACGTATCTGTTAATCACGGGCTTACCTGAACAAAGGAGGAGGACCTGACACACCGCAATCGCGCCGTGAGGTGAACGGCATCTACAGCACTTGGCGAACGCCGTGAGGGGAACGGCCAGCACGCTCACAAACCGGGGTGAGAGAACTACATTACCCAGAGGCCCCAGCCCAGGCACCTGGTAGCAGCGTCATCAGGCGGCGCCTGGGCCACAAAAGAGCAGCCGGTACCCCGCAGCGCGGGACGCGCGCAGGCGGGTGCTGGGCGAAGCCCGGGCAAAGGGCGGACCGGACAGGGCCAGAGCCCCTGGCCGAAGAGCGACCCACATCCAACAGAACTGTAAGCCCCCGTTTGTTATACTTATCCTCCTATGGTGGCTTCTGTTAGGGCCTGACTGGGGCTAAACACATACCTTATTGGGTTTTGAAAGTGGGACCTCTTTTCCCTTTATTTCCGTTTATAGTCTCACCACTTTCAGAACTTGTTATAGCCTATGGAAAGCCGGGAAACTAGAAGCATGGCTGCGGCAGGCGCTAGGAAAAAATTGACTGGAACTCTCGACGATTTTATTGTCCGCACCAACTCCTTAATTGACCAAGGAATTGTATTGATGGAAAGAGTTTCCCAAGAACTAGTAGCTGCCAAAAGGTCATCCCTGGGCCATATCGGTTCTGTGCGTACTCCTAACACCTCTACTAGCACTAATAACCCTGTATTGATCCACTCTGAGATCCATAATGATTCTAAGAGCCAGTCCGTAGCATTAGACCTTACACCTCCTGATGCGCAGTCCCTGTCTCAAACCCAACCTGACCCTAGCCCCCCAGCCATTCTGGCTGACCCCAAACACGATAATTCAACCATTCGCAAGAGGGGGAAGCGGGAGGGGGCTATCCCGAAATGTAGGCAACCCAAGACCATTACCCCCAACACCAAGAAAGCCAGCGGAACAAAACTCAGAAGTACTGGCTTCTCTAATAATGAGAGAGACAGCATAGAAGAGGGGAGGGAACCCTATAGAGTATCCAATGGGAACCATATGGGGATTGAAGATCCCCGAAACGAGGCCCTATGCTTACCACTGAGTATACGAGATGACACCATCCTGGACAACACCATGGCTGTCATCCTTGAAGACAGCTCTATAGCTGATGAGACAGGAGCTGATAGACTGGGAGGTTCAGCTGGAGGGGATGAGCCCTTAGCCCACGCCCTGACCAATGTCATTAAAACCTTACTAGCTCCCCTAGAGGCTAGGCTCCTAGGAATAGAAAAATTGCTCCAAGAATTACAAAAGGACCTAAGACCCCAGGTTTCACTCTGTGCTAATAGGGCAACTAACGCCACTGCCCCAGCTACTAACCCCCAACCAGCCATCAAACGCCCAGTGGTAGCAAAAAATAACATACCTAAGACTCCATTGCCGGCCAGTTCTAACCCGGAGTCCAAAAAAGGGGACGCCCGGTCCCACGTACTAGCTGAGCACACTAACCAAGCTAAAACAAATAATCACGCAGCCCCCACTCCAAAACCGGATTCTTCTCATCCCGCTAAGAGCCAGAAGCGTCGTAACATCAACTTACCATCTGAAGCCTGTCGCTTTGTAATCGTTGTGACAGGTGTACCGGAATTGGCCCCGACATCTTTAGAGCCTTTCTGGGCGCTTAAAAATAAGGTATGCCATTGGCTAGCAAACATCCACCCACTACCACCCAACACCCACAGTAACATCTTGATGGTTGAGAGAGCGCCTTGGGTGGGTCCTAACAGAAAAGTACTTCAGGGAGATTGTGTCGTAGTGACTTTTGAGGACCCTCGCACTGTAGAGCACATTTGCATGGGGAAACCCAGAATCAATGGTACTGCGATCGTGGCTAGACCGCTGTCCTATTTTTATATGCCCGGGGAGCAGTTGGATAATGGCTGGAGCTGGCTGAGGGATACCAACCATACCCGGGGAGGGAGGAGGTATGAGGTGTGTAGGGACTTGAACAGCATCATCCCACGTGGCGGGGTAGCAGAAGGATGGATTTGTCACAGCGCAGAGGAGGGTGGCTTACCCACGGAGGTAGTCTGCGCAAATGGTATGGCCCCCAGTTCACCAAACCTCCCATCCCCTGTTACAACCGGTACAGTGCACTGGAGGCTGTCGATTGACTTATGGAACCCCCGGGATCATCTTGCCCTCCTATAGCTTTAACGGAGACTGCAGAAAACCAAACTAGCAATTTACAGAGGCTAAACCCAGATTGTGGCAACCCAATGCCCTCCTTTTTGGTAACCGGGGATGACAACCACAAAGAACAGGGCAACGATGGTACCCTATGTGAGAGAAGAAATGAGGTAGATTGTATTACACCGCAGGATACTGGTATTGCTGGGATCGAGGAGCTCATAGTTTCCGCCAGCCCCAACATTCTAATCCCCACCGTTGGTCATGGGATTGAACCCGTCACACTTTTCATCAATGGTAAAAGTCGAGACTTGAGCGTTGTTTCTTGGAATTTCGCAGGTCTCGGGAACAAAACAGCTCTTCCTGATTGGAACGAACTGATAGGAAGGTATGACCTGTGTATCTTCCAAGAGACATGGTGCTTGGAACCAGTATACAAGCCCGTCTGGGTTAAAATCTCATTAAACTGTAAGATCTCTCACTCCACCAACATCTCTCATGAGATGATGAGGCTAACGATTCGGATTCCCCAAGCCCCAGAGACTCTGGAAGTCTTTAACATCTATGCTAGAGGCATACCGGGGGGTGGTAAATCGCCAACCATAGCTCTACTTGCAGACTCACTCTGTAACTGTTCCCCGGATACACTGCCGTTAATTACTGGCGACTTCAACTGCACATTTAAGCCGTTGGCTGTCGACGGCACGGCAGGTCTATTGGAGGAAAATGCGAGATGGGGAATCCCGCAATTGACGACTGCGCCGATCAACAAGTGGACACCTATTACTATCCAAATAAATGCCTTGGTGTTGGAACATGCTCTGGTAGCAGTGAACGGACGCACGCCGTCTGACTTCTCTGGTGCGTGTACCTATAATAGAGTCAGTTGTCCCAATAGAATTGACTACATTCTGGTAGATAAGAGACTGTGGAAATATGTGTTGGATATGGTGGTTATCCCTTCTATCCATAGTGATCACAACCCCCTATCCCTTAGCCTGCGCAATCTGATAAATGGCGACAAGAGAAATAGTACCCTCGAACTGCAAAAGGTTTATCAAATGGCACAAATTTGCCATTAATGAGCAAAAGATAAATGCCCTGGGGGAAATCGTTAAAGATCAGACGGAGAAGCTTCCACACTCTGTGCCGATGATCCTGGCTCTGCCCAGGTCAATATGGTCTATGATGAGACAATAGATAGGATGGCCGCTCTCTTCCTTGAAGGACATGGGACTAGCCGGCTGAAACGTAGGAAGCCGGCTGTCAGGTGGTATAACCACGAATGCAGAGTGGCAAAGTCTAATTTGATCTGTGCTATAAAAACCTGCGATCCAATTGAGGTCCGCCTAGCTCGTGCCGTGTATAGGCGCGCACTTTTAGTGGCAAAGAGGGCTTGGAGTGATTCCCACTGGGAAGAGTTAAAATTGGCTAGCCAGAATAGGAATGGGGAGCAATTCTGGGCTCTAGTGAGAAATAATAACGATGATGGAACAGACCCACTACCTAACCACATCACGGATGGGGAATGGTTTGACCACTTTAGGAAACTGTATGTAGGGGTAGGGGTCCCCGAGAACATCGAAGCGACAGCTGAACGCACACTACCCCACCACGATATACCCCCATATATTGATCCAATAGGGCAGAGGGAGGTAGAGTCTGCAATTAGTAAAATCGTGCAAGGCACCGGGCCAGGATGGCATCCCTGCCAACCTGTTCCGTGCCAGCCCTAAGCAATGGTCCAAATTCTTCTCTTTTTTGACCAATGCCCTCCTCCTTGGGTCTCCAGTCCCAAACTCATGGAAGGGAGCAGAAGTGATCCCTATATATAAGAAGAGGCCAAGGGGTGACCCTGCCAACTATCGTCCGATCAGCTTGATCGATGCTGGTCAGAAGGTGGTTGGCAGAGTCCTCCTTGAAAGGATCCTCTCCTGGGCAGAGGAGAACAACATTATCTCCCCCTTCCAGGGGGGGTTTAGGGCCTATACAAGCACTGTAGAGCAGGCTTTCAGGCTGTTACTACTGCATTGGAAGTCTCGATTAGCAAGGGTGGTTTGTACCTGGCCTTTATCGATCTGAAGACCGCGTTCGATCTGGTCCCCCGAGGGCGGCTGTGGGCGGTCCTTCATGAGATGGGGTTCCCTCTGCCCATTCTGCACCTGCTGGCCCGCATGCATGATGGAACTTACGCACACATTCGGTGGGGTACGAAGGAGCAGATAACAGAAAAAATCCAGATGAACAGAGGCGTCCGCCAAGGATGTGTTCTGGCGCCGACCCTCTTTTCCCTATTTGTTAATGGGGTGGTTTCTTTTATATCTGACATCGATGCCGACGCCCCTAGTTTGGCTGGCGTGAAGGTCCCCGCCATGCTCTTTGCCGTTGACACGTTACTAGTTTCCAAAACGCCCATGGGGCTTCAAAAACTGTTAGATCGGTTTTGTGTCTTCTGTAATTTAAGGGGCTTGGTTATCAATACTTCTAAAACAAAGCTCCTATATTTTAATCCCAGTAGAAAAGCTAATCGTATGCTCACTCTCAATGAAGAGCCGCTAGAGCGGGTCAAAACTTTCGATTATCTTGGGATCAGGATATCTGACCAACTTAAGTGGAAACTCCACATTGAAAAAATGGCTTTAAACCACAAACGGGTCGTGGGCGCCATAAGCAGGGAGCACAGATCCTCAGTCTCAAGACCTATAGCCCCTGCCTTAGAGATCTATTCAGCAAAAGCAGTAGGCAGTGCACTGTACGGGGCAGAGCTCTGGGGCCTTAATAATGTTGGCCCCCTTGTAATGGCCGAAAACCAATTCTTTAAGGAGCTGTTGTCCATCCCCAAGAGCTCCGCTAGCAAGCCCATTCAATACGACCTTGGACGCAGATCTATTAAAGATCTTATAATTTTGCGTCCGCTTCTTTATTGGGCTCGCCTGTGGCGTACACCAGAGCTAGAGAGCGACGCAGACGGCCTCAAAGAAATCATGAGCTTGCAGGGGTCACACAAAATAGTCTGGCTTTCTAAAATAAAGGAACTTCTGACAGCCATTGGCCTTTGGGTGGCGTGGGAGTCCGGTGCTTCACTGACCTAACTAGAAGTCAAGCGGGCTTACTGGCGGTGGGTCGACGCCCAAGAATCTAGAGCGGATAACTTGGGCAGACTCACCGACGAGTTTCGACTGCACAAAACTGTACCCCTACTTGAACCCTACATGGACTTTATTAGAAAACCCAAAGATAGGGCATTATATGTACAGTTTAGAATAGGAACCCTACCAGTCCGTGAACACACCTCCAAATGGAAACCCCCCTATCAGACGCTTGCCACCTGTCCGCACTGCAGCACTGAACTGGAAACTATCCCACATGTCTTCTTTGTCTGCAGTGCCTACAATAAGCCTAGATCTAAATGGCTAAAACCAGTCTGTCGCCTTCTTGAGACCAGAGGCTATGCCCCAGCACTAAGAATTCAACAATCTAATCCTAACACAGTACTGGCGTGCGGGGTAGCCAAATTCTTTAGTTGGGCGTGGGTGATCAGATGTAAAGCTATGCGACGAACCCTCTCTTAGGCAATCCGTCGTTCCTTGCCTCTTTTAAATCCAAAGCTGTAAATTGTTTAATACTGTTTTAAATTGTCTTTTTAACTATTTATTGTTTTTTAACAACATGAATTGTATTTCTATTGTCATGTGCTTTTAAGATATTGTTATATCGAAATAAAGCTTTCTATCACGTATCACTCCCCCACGGCCATCACTTTAGTAGTGCATCCCTGTCTCCAGGTGTATGCCCGCCCTCTATCAAACCAAGTTTTTAGAGGGCGAGGACAGCCGATGATGAAGCATGACACCGGGCGGTGTGTGAGGCCAGTCCGTAACCTTTTATGAGATGCCCCCGCTGGTAGCGAATATGCTACTTACCAGTATGCATCTGTTCTTGGCATGCAGGGCTGCTGACATTCGTATCTGTGCATAGATCGCCGGCTAGTGTTGGGTACGGATGATTGCACATTGTTGTCCTGGAAGAGTCTTCGAAGTATCACGAGATAGGTGGCTCCTCCCCTGGACTACAGTGCGCATGGGCATCCTCTCCATCCTGAGATTGTTTTAAGCCATTGTGGCAGAGATGGAGTGTAATACAGTGAGTGATGTCCATGCTATATAGTAATTCTGAATGCTACAGCTGCTACAGGCGCCGGGGAGGAGGGTGGCGATATGAATGTCAGCAGCCCTACATGCCAAGAACAGATGCATACTGGTAAGTAGCATATTCGGTTGGAGGCATGTGGGCTGCTAAATTCATATCTGTGCATAGATTACATAGCAGTCCCTCTTGTTAGCGGCGGCTGCCCGTGCCAGCTGCAGCAGTCTAAAAAAGGGTTTTGAGAACAGCCTGTCCTACAGCTGCCTTCTGTCTTGAATGTACATCTACGCAGTAGTGTTTCGTAAATGTATGTGTAGTGGACCATGTGACTGCTTTACATATCTCTTCTAAAGGAATATTCCCCAGGAAAGCCATGGATGCTCCTAACTTACGTGTGGAGTGTGCTCTTGGAGGAATTGTTTGTGTGCGTTTAGCCTTTGCATAGCAAATCTGTATACACTTAACTATCCATCTGGCTATTCCTGCTTTGGAAATGGGGTTGCCTTTGTGCTGTGGAGAAAAGGCAACAAACAGTTGTTTTGTCTTCCTGAAATCCTGTGTTCTGTCTATATAGTACATAAGAGCCCTCTTGACATCTAATGTGTGTAGAGATCTCTCTGCGACATTTTCCGGATAAGGATAGAAAACTGGCAGTTCTATGGTTTAGTTCATGTGGAACTGCGAAATCACCTCAGGCATGAATGTAGGGTGGTGCGTAGTACAACTATTTGCGTGGACCTGTATGAATGGCTCTTGAATGGTTAGTGCCTGGAGTTCACTAACTCTTCGTAGTGAGGTAATGGCTACTAGGAAAGCAACTTTCCAGGTCAGAAATTGAATCTCACAAGAGTGTAGAGGTTTAAAAGGTGGTCCCATCAGTATGGTGAGGACCACATTCAGGTTCCAGACTGGTGAAGGTGGGTGTCTGGGAGGGATCACTCTTTTGAGTCCCTCTACAAAAGCTTTAATGGCAGGCACTCTGAATAGTGAGAGGTGCTGCCTGTTCTGAAGATAAGCTGCTATTGCGGATAAATGTATACAAATGGAACTGTACGCCAGATTACATCTGTATAAGTGCAACAAATAACAGATAATGTTTTGAATAGATGCATCCAGTGGGTTAATGTAATTATTGGTACAATATATGACAAACCTTTTCCATTTAGCTGCATAACATGCTCTGGTTGTGGGTATTCGTGCCTCCTTGATGATGTTCATACATTCTGGTGGCAAGTTGAGGTAGCCAAATTCTAACACTTCAGGAGCCAGATCGCCGAGTTGAGCTGTTGCGGATCTGGGTGCTGAATTTCGCCATGGCTCTTTAAAAGTCTGGGTGTTAGCCGCAGTCTTTGATGCGGTACCACAGAAAAGTTCTACTAGCGTGGTGTACCATGGCTGGCGTGCCCACGTTGGAACAACCAGGATGAGTGTCATCGAGTGTTGCTTCAGCTTGCGTGCCACCAGCGGTATTAGAGGTGCTGGGGGAAAAGTGTACGCAAACCTGCCTGACCAGTTCATCCATATCGCATTGCCCTGTGACTGCGGATGTGGGAACCTGGCGGCGAAGCTTTGGCATTTTGCGTTTTCCCTTGTGGCGAATAGGTCTATCTCTGGATGACCCCACTGCTGGAAGTATGGTTGGAGTACTGATGGATGTATCTCCCACTCGTGCATCTGGTTGCTGTGTCTGCTGAGCAGATCCGCCATCTGGTTGTCCTTGCCCGGGAGGTGTTCCGCCATGAGGAAGATGTTCCTCTGAATGGCCCACTTCCACATGCTCTGAGCCAGATGAGACAACTGTGGAGAGTGTGTTCCTCCCTGCTTCTGTATGTAGTACATGGCAGTCATGTTGTCCGTCCGGATCAACACAACCTTGTTGCACAGGTGTACTTTGAAAGCTTTCATTGCCATGAAGATTGCCATCAATCCCAGAAGGTTGATGTGCATCTTTTTCTGCTGTGTCGTCCATAGTCCCTGCACTGTGTAATGGAGTACATGAGCTCCCCATGCCTGGAGAGATGCGTCCGTCGTCAGTATTATTTGTGGTACAGGCTCTTGGAACGGTCGGCCCTTGCAAAGGTTTTGTGGGTTCCACCAATGCAGAAAGTTGTATGCCCGACCGCTCACGAACACTAGGTCTTTCCATTGTCCTTGAGCCTGATTCCACTGACGTGCTAAGCACTCCTGAAGCGGGCGCATATGTAGTCTCGCGTGCGGGACTATGAAGATGCAGGAGGCCATCATGCCTATCAACTGCATGAACACTCTTGCTGGAAGCGAGTGTTGGGGTCTGAATTTCTGTATCGGCAATTGAATGCTGTTTATCCTCGCTGAATTTGGCTGAGCTTTGGCTGCCAGAGTGTCTATTGTGGCGCCCAGGTACTGTCTGTGCACGTGGGCGGGCTGAAGATGTGACTTTGGATAATTCAGCGAGAATCCCAAGATGAATGGTGTGGGACATGTGGCTGGCACACTGCTGGGCCGTCTTTGCTTGAACAAGCCAGTCGTCCAGATAAGGGTAGACATGTATGTGCTGTCTCCTTAGGTGTGCTGCCACTGTCGCTAGGCACTTTGTGAACACCCTGGGTGCCGTCGTTACTCCGAAAGGGAGGACTTTGAACTGATAATGTTGGTTTTGAATAGTGAACCTGAGATACTTTCTGTGTGATGGGTGTATGGAAATACGCATCTTTCAGATCTAGTGTTGCGAGGAAGTCTCCCTGACTTAGTAACGGTAGAACCTGCTGTAAGGTGAGCATATGAAAATGCTCTGACAGAATGTACCTGTTTAGAGGCCTTAGGTCCAGTATGGGTCTGAGAGACCCATCCTTTTTGGGTATTAAGAAATACAGAGTACACACCCCTGAGCCTTGGTCTTCTACAGGCACGAGCTCTATGGCTCCTTTTTGCAGCATGCTGACGACCTCCTGCTGCAATAAGTGTAAGTGCTCTGCGGACATAGGACGGTGTCTTGGTGGTATGTTGGGTGGACTGGACGTTAGCTCTAGACAATACCCGTACTGGACAATGTCTCTCACCCACCTGTCTGTGGTGATGTATTTCCAGACCGGCAGGAACTGTTGCAGTCGCCCCCCGACAGGTGTTATATGGTCGGGGGGGAGTGACAGGGCGTCACTGTTTGTTATTGGCAGAGGATCTGGAATTGTTGTTTCCTCTTCCTCTGCCCTTGATGTTGTTTCCACGATATCCACCCCTGTTGTGTTTATTGTAGGTGGTTTGTGTACTTCCTTTATTATACTGTGTCTGCTGTGTGTTTTGGCCTCTTGAAGGTCCTCTATTCCTGGAGCGACGAAAAGAGCCACCCCGAAACTGCTGTGACTGCAGAGCCCCCATAGACTTTGCAGTCTCGGTGTCTTTCCTAATCTTTTCAAGGGTGGTGTCAACCACAGGTCCAAATAAGTAGTCCGGGTTAACTGGCTGATTGAGGATAGTAGTTTGTATCTCTGGTTTGAATCCCGAGATTCTTAACCAGGAATGTCTTCTTAACATGACGCTAGTGTTAATGGCTCTGGCTGCAGTATCAGCTGCGTCTAACGCGCACTTGATGGAAGCATTGGTTATAAGCTTTCCTTCTTGGATTAGCAGCTCCGCTCCCTCCTTGTACTGATCTGGTAGATGTTGCAACAGCGTCTCAAGGGTATCATAATGGGCCCTGTCATATCTGGCTAAGAGTGCCTAAGTGTTGGCAATGCGCCAGATGTTAGCTGCCTGCGCTGCCACCCTTTTTCCCGATGTTTCCAGTACTTTCGACACCTTGTCAGGAGGAGGAGCATCACCTGTAGTTTGGGAGTTTGCTCTCTTACATGCATTTGAAACAACTAATGAGTCCAATGGCAACTGTCCTTTTATGTAAGTAGGGTCTACAGGTGCCGGTCTATATTTCTTTTCAATTATAAGGTTTAATACCCTTGCTTCGGTGGTCTCCTTAAAATGTCATTGGCATGCTTAAGGACCCCTTTCAGCATGGGCAGAGTCTTGACGGTTCTTTCCGAAGTGGAAAAGGTGTCGACCAGAAAATCCTCCTCAATAGGGTCAGCATGTAGTTGCACATCATGGTTACTCGCCGCCCTTTCAATAAGGGCGTTAAAGGCAGTAGTGTCCTCAGTAGGAGAAGTTTTCACATTGTATGTTTGTGTGTAAGGGGCATTTTGGGGATCTCTTGGTTCAGCTGGGTCTGACCATGGTTGGTTCTGATCTTCGGGATCAGTGTCCACATGATAAATGTCACTCTCATTATTGTCATCCCCTGCATCCACATCTGAGTGTGTGGGTGAAGGAGAGTGAGGTTCTTGTCCATAGGATTGCAGAGGTTCCACAAGAACTGGTGATGTGGTTGAATCCCCCTTCTTCTTTAATGGAATCTTATATGACTCCATGGGTGTTTCTGGTATTATTTTCCTTTTATACCGTACATGGATAGTCTACCAGTGTCCGAGTTGATGAACTGCCTCGACTCAAATTCTTCAGGCTCTTCTGTAGCCCCTAGTCCCGTCGACACTCCTTTAATGGCTCAGATACCCTTTTTTGGTTCGAACATTTTCGGTCGCACCATCGGTGGCAACCCGAATTTGATTGGTGTCGATGCGGTCTGAAGTTTGCCGACCAACTTCGGGGTTGGGGCCTTCTTTGGTCCGACCGTTGCAGCCTTTTCTTTGATGCGTTGGAGGGACTCCGACACCTGTTTTGATATGAATAGGGTCGGCTGCGTCGACTCGACAGGGTCCTTGGAGCCAGTCTTTGTCTTGGTCTGGGGTCTTGCCCGAGGATCGACCCCCTCTCTCGGTTGGAGCCTTTTCACTGCGTCGACTCTTTTTGACGCCGACTTCGTCAGTTCGACAGCCTTGACCTTGGTCTTCGGTGCCCCAACCTTCGGCTCGATGACCTTTTTGAACTTCTCGGTATCAACGGCCTTCTTCTGTTTCTTTGGCTCCGAGGGGTTTGAGGCGTTGGAGCCGACCAGAGCTAGTTGCACTTTCGGTTTCGTTTTTGGTAGTGTAGCTTTCGGTTTCGATTTCTTTGGATCGACCGATGGCAATTTCGATACCGATGGCTCTTTATATATATGTCCGTAGCAGGGCCTTTATGCGGGGCTGTAGAACGATTCGATAGATCTTGGGTAAGGCCTCGTCCCTCGACCAGAGCCTGATCTAGTGCTTTATCATCGGCCCCCGTATGAACGGGTGGGCCTTGCTCCTCGCCTGAGCTATCTTCTACGGCCCCAAGGGCCTCTGCGTCGTCTCCTACCTTATCGACAACGTATTCTTCTTCTTCCAACATTTCTTCATCTTCGGCGTCATACTCGGAGTCATGGTCTGAAACAGGATCCGAGTGTTCTTCCCGCTCCACCAGATCAATGACCTCTTTGTCTTCGGTCCCGAAGATGTTTTCTGGATTAGGCGCTGATCTTTGCGACTCTAATGGAGCCGCGTGTCGAATCCGAAGAGTTTTCTTCGACCTGAACCGGGCACATGCCATACAGTTGGCTTCGTTGTGATCCGGGGACAGGAACTTGTTGCACACCGGGTGGACATCGATGTGCATTGCAAAGTGGACACCTTTTGAATGGGCTTCTTTCCATTGTAGATCGAAGATCGGGTCGAGTGTGGAAAGAAAACCGTCTGATTCCTCGATGTCCCCTCGAAGCAAAGTTACCGGTACCGAACGAAACGATACAGACGCTGTTGAAAGCCTTTTGGCTTTGTAGAAAGTTTTCCTAACTTGAGCTAAGATAGTAACATCCAAACCCAATGGCGGGAAAAAACAATCTGAGGATGGAGAGGATGCCCATGCGCACTGTAGTCCAGGGGAGGAGCCACCTATCTCGTGATACTTCGAAGACTCTTCCAGGACAACGATGTGCAATCATCCGGACCCAACACTAGGCGGCGATCTATGAACAGATATGAATTCAGCAGCCCACATGCCTCGAACTGCATCTTTACAGAACTTATAGATAAACATAGGAATTGATTCAAGGGGCAGCCCACTTTTGTGTATTCATGAGACAGTTTAGGCTGGCTCGCCCTTTGGCCCCACGTCTCTGGTTCCGACCCTCAGCAACATTGCCCTGGGTTAGTGTGTGTTGACTTAATGGACTAAGTCAGAAAATAAAATCTTTGGCCAGGACAAACCTGGTTAGTGTATGTGACCAACACTCCATTGTGGTCAGCTTCAAATTGTGCTTACATTCCAGTCTACTGAGACCATGAACTATCCTTGGCACTTTGTGCTTCTTGGAGCTATTTCTACTTAAAAATGTAATTATTCATATTTCTGGTTTGGGCATTTATTACTTTGCATTTTGACTTTATCACTGTTTTGGTCCTGCAGAAAGACTTTACACATTGCCCTAAATCAAGCCTTTCTACTCTGTGCAATTGCTACAAGAGGGTTGGACTTTGGTTAATTTTGTGACTTTAGGGAGGTTCATCCTGGCAAGGATTGTGCTTATTCCTAGTGGTAAGTAGGCATCCTGGTGATGACCCTACAACACCAGTAGGGTCAAAAAGACATCAACAGTCCATGGAAAAAATACTTTTTGCAGGCATATTTGCCATAAAAAAGCTTTGAATTATTTTGAATGTATCTGTTAATGTTCCTTTGGCTTTATTTCATAATTAGACGTTTGGCCTTTTTTGACGTTTGCCATTTTTAATGAATCACACTTCATCATGCATTTTGTTTGTTGTCTGTCTCACCTGGACCTTGTAACACTCACGTTATAGGACACTATCGTTTTCGTCGACCTTTCATATACATTATGTTAAGATATTTATTGTCTCTCAAAGTATCCTTTACATATCTGTATCTTAAAACAGTACAATACAGATACAGTTGTTTGGAGAATTGTATACATTACTAATAATCGCTCTAACAGATATGAGTAATTAGTCTCAATTCTATAAAAAAAATACCCTTTGTGATAATTCATAACGGTTTGGAAATTGTTGCTTTTCTATAAAAATAACAAGCAGTCAAGTCGAACAGACGGATAGGGGCAGAATAAACTTGACATGGATTGGTACATTGTAATTTACTTGCTGGAAGTAAAGCTCTGAAATATAATTATTTAAAGTTTATGTAACCCAATTTGAAGAAGTTATAATCTTCACTAAGCCCGCACTACAAATTAAAACAAATCGTAACTACAGAATTTAGAAACATAACTTACTCTTTATGTTTTTTCTTTTTATTTCCATTCGACGACTCATCTTCAGAGTTGTCATTGGAGGATGAATCCTGTATACAAAAGTAAAAAAATCAAACATGAATCTAACAATATGATTCACCCTGGAACTATTTTGCTACAAGGTTTAGTAATCACCCATCAAAGCAGAAATAATTATTTACAGCAAGCTGTGGTTTGCTCTGCAGTGCAAACTGTAGAAATAATCAAACTTACACAGTACGCTTTGCGGAAAGGCCACTTTCTTCACAAACCGCAGGAATGCCCTTATCAATTTTGAGACAGGACTAAAGAATTGGCCACATTTTTTGTTTTTGAAAATGAACCTCTACTGATTATGTGGCTTCAGAAGGCCATTGGTTGAAATCCTCTGCTCTAACTTACAGAATGAAGACCTTCCCTTCAACAGGAATAGTCGGCTAGCAGAACTTTACTAAGGCATATTCTCTAATGGCCACCCGCCGCTGCACTTGGTCATAGCTCGTAAACAGCAGAGGTTAGCCTTGGGGATTTGCTTACCAACTAGCTCTGTACCCCATCCACCCATTGCTACAGGGCATGTCTTCTGTATTTTTGTTGGGTTTTTTAAATAAATTTTCTGGCTATGTGGAACCAAACATTACTTTTCAGATTCATGAACCCTGCAACAAATTATAGTTTTTTTTACACGTTGTGACCCCTCACTTCCCCAAATCAGCAGTGAAATGCTCCCCCTGTTTGATCCCTGCGCCCTGTAATGAAGGTCATAACAAACATTCCCCTATTGCGAACACCCAATGACCGTGTCCAGGGTTTGCAAACCCACTTTACGGTATGCAAAAGCGCTATGGACGACAGAAGAAAAGGCACCCTCATTCAATAGGAATACTTTTTTGCCTTGAAGAACAAGTTACTTACATTCGGTAATGCTTTTTATGGCGGATACAGTATCTGCCTGTGGATTCCTCACCTTTTGAATTATCCCAATGTGCTGCATTCCACAGAAACCTTTCTCCTCAGCTCTCCCATGTCGACAAGGGTATCACAATGGAACAGCTCTGCACACAACTCCGGATTACGTCCTTGGAGCTATAAGATCTTGGTGTGCTGACGTCAGTTCCACTCATTTTTCCCATGTCTTCGAAGCACCCTACAACATTTTCACAAGTATACACAGTATTCTAAACACAGCCAAAACAGGAAATTCTTCATCATAGACATTTCCAAGTATTACATGATTCCAACATTACATGATTCCAACATTACAGGATTCCAACAATAAATCAGGCAACGGGGAGGCGGGTGGGTCAGTGAGGAATCCACAGCAGATACTGTATCCACCAGAAAAAGCGTTACTGAAAGTAAGTAACTTGTTCCTCTGAAGGATACATCTGCCTGTGGATTCCTCACCTTTGAATTGAATACTCAAGCAGTCCCGGAGCTGGCGGAGGGTGCCTGCCTGCCTATACCAAGACATCCTGCAGCACAGAACGTGGAAAATGGCCGTCCCTCCTCACCTCCGACTCCAAGCAACAGTGCTTTACCAAAGTGTGGAGGGAAGCCCATGTTGCCACCTTGCAAATGTCTACCACAGGGACACATCTAGCTAAAGCCGAAGAAGATGACTTGGCTCTGGTTGAATGAGAGCAAATACCTTCAGAAGGCTCCTTCTTGGCCAAGGCATAGCAGATCTTGATACAGAGGATGATCCACCTGTACAAGGTTCTTTTATTGACAGCCATGCTCTTCATTTTGCCCACATAATCAATGAAGAGTTGATCATCCAAACTGAAGTCCTTGGTTCAGTCCAAGTAGAAGCTGGCGGCCCTCTTGGGGTCCAGGCAATAAAGTCCCTCCTCCTTCTTAGAAAGGTGAGGGGTGAATAGAAAGGGGTAAAGTAATGGACTGCCTTAAGAGAAAAGGGGTGACCACCTTAGGAAGGAAAGCAGATCTGGTTCTAAGAAACATATTATCCGCATAGAATCATGTAAAAGGAGGCTTGGAGCGAAGAGCCTGCAACTCGCCCATCTAGTGGAAGTGATTGCAACAAAAAAATATTGTTTTAAATGCTAGGAATCTTAAGGAACAACTAAGTAATGGTTCAAAGGGTGAATAGATCAAGAAAGTGAGAACCAAATTCAATTATCACGGATGCATGATAAAAGGAGTGGGGGGGGGGGCTATTTTTGAGACCCTTATAACGAATCTCATAACTTTGGCATAGTTAAACATCGAGGGTTGATCTAGTAAACAGAGTTAAGCTGACAAGGCAGACAAGTAGCTCTTAACAGTAGCTACTGCACAACCCTGTTGTGCTAGAGAAAGAGTGAAACACAGAACATCAGAAAATGGGCCTGCAAAGATCAATCGATCTCCCTCCACACCATTTAACAAACTTGTCCCACCTACCAAAATAGACAGATTTGGTGGAGTGTCTTCTGGTTGGTAATAGAACATCCATCACATCCGGCGGGAGAGAGAAAGAGCTTAGGTTGCCCCATTCAATCTCCAGGCATGAAGGTGTAGGGTCTAGAGGTGGGGGTGCAGAACCTGCCCATGCGATTGCGGGAGGAGGTCTGACCTGAGAGGGAGATGGAGCAGAGGGCGCAATGAGAGGTAAAGAAGGTCCGTGTGCCACACTCTTCGCGGCCAATTCGGGGCAATCAATATTTTATTTATTTATTTAGTGTTTTACAGAGCGCGAACGTGACCTGTTTGGGTATCAGAGTGCTTTACAGAGATAGCAAGCTAAATTCAAAGATTAGGAGCAAACGATCATGAATACACTTAAAGGAGAAGATATAGACAGGAGGAAAGCACAACATCAGCCTCTGCCCATTAAAGTAACAGTGAGGTTCAAATTATGCAGTATGCTAAACATTGTCCATGAAACCAGAAGTGAGGAAGTTACATCTACGAATTCTAGTGAGGCTTAAATGGGTGGTGTTCATATAAAGAGTAATAAAGTGTCGCTAAGGCGCTGATTCTGTGAGTGCTCTGAGAAAGGTTATGGCAGGAATTAGCCCATTAGAAAAGTCTTAGCCTCCTTCTTGACTCTTGGCAGAGATGGTATTCTTTTGATATTTGGTCCCAGGTTCTAGGTGCGGCCCAAGAGAAAGCTCTGTTGCAAGATTTCTTCCTCTGGTAGAAGGGTTGTTTCAGCACAAGATCCCTAGAACTCCGGGAGTGCGTGCCTCCTCCGTATAACTTGATTATTATGAGCAAGATACGTAGGTGACAAAGTGTTGTGCTTTGTGTGTGATACAGGCAAGTTTGAGTTGGATTCTGGCTCCATAAGGGAGCCAATTCAGGACCTTCAGGTGCGGTGAGATGTGGTCAAATGTTTTTGAATCTGTTAAGAGTCTTGTGGCTGCGTTGCATCAGACTTTTAAGGGAGCCGTTGAGATCTTGGGCATACCAGAGAGGGTTACGCATCCTTATTCGATCCTAGAGATAACTAATGCCTGTACTGCCATTTTGAGGTCAGACGCATCTAGGAATGGTTTTAGCTTTCGAATGTAGCTCAGGTGAAACCTGGCATTTTTGGCCAGTGTTCAGGTTCTTGTCCAGTGTGATTACTAGTGATTTGGCTGAGTCCACTATGATCGGGTTGCAGTTCAGCACAGAGATTGATTTGGTCCATTCCAATATGTCAGTTAGCGCCTTAAGTTTCAGCTAGTTGCTAGCTAGCCATTGCACAGTCAGTTTTAGAGCCTCGTTCGTTGTTTTGATCTCTTCTAGGGATGAAACTTTGATGTAGATCTGTGTGTCATCTGCATACATATAGAAAGAGATGGTGGTGTTCCGCAGAATTTCAGTAAAAGGTTCCAGATAGAGGTTAAAAATTAGTTGGGGAGAGAGTTGAGCCTTACAGGACTGCGATCGTAATCAGAGAAGGAGAGGATAGATTTCTATTAACTATGAATCTTTGAGAGCGGTTCCGTAAGAAGGATTTAAACGATTTGAGAACGGTTCCCCCTAAACCAAACCTGTTTTCAAGACGGCCTAGTAACTTCTCATGGTTAACTGTATCAAATGCAGATGATAGGTCCAGGAGGATTGTTTGACTTAGGCCTAGTCTTGGCGAATCTTCCTCAGAACTCGAGGAATCAAGGGTATGGGTGGAAACGCGTAAAGAAGCTGTGAGCCCCAATCTAACTGAAACGCGTCCCCCAACGATCCCCGCTTTGGATACTGAAGACTTCAGAATGCCAGGCAGTGTGCGTTCTTGTGAGTGGCAAACAGGTCCAACTGAGGAACCCCACATTCTGAAAATGTTAAGGACCACCTCCGGATGGAGACACCACTCGTGATCGGCTACTAACTGCCGACTGAGTCTGTCCGCATGCACACTCAGTTATCGGGCCAGATGATTTGCAATCGGATGGTCCTGAGTTCAGGACCGGAGTTGCAGAACCTCTCTGCAAAGATGATATAGCCCTACTCCTGCCTGTTTGATGATGTACCACATCGCGATAGTGTTGTATGTTTAGACCTGAAACGACTAACCGCGAACAAAGGGAGGGAAGGAAGGCCTTGAGAGCCAAATTGATCCCCCGCAATCCAGAAGATTTATGTGAAACAATCTTTCCTCTGGAGACCAAATACCTTTCACCTCCAGATCCACCAGATGGGCTCCCCACCCTAGAGTGAAGGCATCCGTTATCACTGTAGCCACTGGAGAAGGAGGTTGAAACAGCTTCCCTTGAGACAGGTTGCATGGAACACTCCACCATAACAGCTCCGCACAGTGTCTATGGAGATTCTGACCACATCTTCGAGATCTCCATTGTGATGAAACCACTGTCTGCAGAGGCACTACTGGAGGGCCCTCATATGCCAGCGTGCATGGTTGACTAACTGTATGCAGGAAGCAAACAGACTCAGCAGGCGCATGACCTTCAGGACTGGAACAGGCGCTCCATTTTGAAAAAGTGGAGTCATAGCCTGGATGTCTTGAATCCTCTGTAGAGGCAGGAAGGCACAACTTACAGTAGTGTCTAGTACTGCCCCTATAAACAGGTTCTGCTGAGAGGGCGCCAGGTGAGATTTGGGTAGATTTATCTAAAACCCCAAGTCGAACAACAGTTGTGTTGTTACTTGCAAACGATTCAACACCATCTCTGGTGACTTTCCTTTGAGCAGCCAGTCATCCAGATAGGGGAAAATTGAAATCCCCGACCTTCTGAGATCTGCTGCCACCACTGCCATCACCTTTGTGAAGACCTGAGGTGCGGACGTAAGGCTGAACTGAAGGCCCACAAACTGATTGTGTTGAGACCCCACCGTAACACGGAGATACTTCTGATGCGACTTCAGGATGGGAATGTGAAAATACACATCCTGTCAATTGATTGACACCATCCAGTCTACCTTCTGCAGCTCAAAAAGAATCTGAGCCAAGGTCAGCATTTTGAGTTTCTCCTGTTTGAGGTAAAAATTCAAAACCCGAGGTCGAGGATCGGCCTCAAATGGCCGTCCTTTATGGGAATCATAAAGTACCAGAAGTTGCATCCTTGTCACCTTTCCTGCTCCAGAACCACCTTGATCGCACCTTTCTACAGCAATGACAGAACCTCCTGCTTGAGAAGCAGAAGGTGCTCTTCAGAGCACAAGCCCTGACCGGGAGGAAAGGGACGGGGAACTACAGGAAGAGTAGGGCATACCCATTCTCTACTATGCTCAACACCTAGAGTTCTGTAATAACAAACCTCCAATATTGTAGAAATGGGACACCCATCCTCCGAGAGGATAAGTATGCTCTAGGATTGAGCAGCTAGAGCTGCTCCCTGCCCCTCCCAGTTGGAGGGGCAGAAGAGGAGACCTGTTGTCTGCAGCACTCTGCAGATGACCTCTGCCCTTTCCCCTATAGGATCCGTACAAGCGGTTTGCCCGCTGTCGCTGCTGCTGCGGTTGCTCGACACGAAAGGACAAGTTTCTCCCAAAGCCACGAAACCTGCGGAACTGTCCAAAATGTCTTGGCTGAGACTGAAGTCCTAAAGACCTGGCTGTGGCTTTCCTGTCTTTAACATGCTGCAATGCCAAATCCGCTTTAGCCCAAACTGGCAAGATCTATTGCATGGCAGATCCAGTAAAGCAGCTTGGACATCAGGAGAGAACCCTGAACCACGCAATCATGCGTGTCTTGTAGTAGCCACAGACGATTCCATTGCCCTGGCTACCGAATTGGCTGTCCCCAGACCAGACTATCACCTGGCCGGCAGCAGCTTGAGCATTTGACAACACCTCTGAGAATTGCCTTTGCTCCTCCTCAGCCAATTTTGGGACCACTTCCCTGGATGAGTCCATGAGGGCATGAATGCAGCGACCTAAAAGGCATGTGGCATTCGTTGACTTGAGGGCCATACTCCAACTTCTTTGCAAATTGCTTCATGCGTTTTGACTCCCTATCTGCAGGCGTAGATGGGAAGGAAGCGGCAGACTGTCTCGAGGAGTCCGAAGCCTGGACGACCAAGCTTTCTGGCAAAGGATGGGTGGACAGAAAACCAGGATCCTCCAGAACCACCTTGTACCTCCTTGCCGTGGTCCTGGAAATTGCTGGTGCATACATCGGCTTCTGCCAGACATCGAGAATGGGCTCTGTCAACGCCTCATTAAAGGGAAGAAAAGGCTCTGAAATAGAGGAAGGAGAATGAAGCACCTGCATCAGGATATTAGACTAACTCTGTTGTAGGAAGAGGAAATTCCAAAAGATCGGCAGCCTTCCTGACCACAGCATGGTAAGTGGTCACCTCCTCCGTCGGCAGACCCTTTGGAGATGAAAGCTCCATTCAGGAGAGATGTCCAGGGCACTAACCTCCTGTAAACCCTCAAAATCCGGGTCAAGATCCACAATCTCTCCATGCTCCTCCTGGTACTCTTCTTCCTCCAATAGTCTTTGTGCCTCTTTTCGAGACCTCCTCTTCGGAGCAGGTGTCGGGAGCCCCACACGCAGCACCAGTGACTTCGGGATTGGTGTCGAAGGGAGGTCCACAAGAACAGGAGTCCATATCAGTCGAGGTAGAGAAGACACCAGTTCGGAACCAGACAGCGCCAGGGATTAACCATCCAGCGGTACTCGCCCCTCCAAAGATTGCAACAGCGTCGAAAATCTCAGCGTCAGAAGAGGCCAATTCCTTGGAGTCTTAGGCATGAGAGGTGCCCGAGGTAACTGAGGTGGAAAACCTTTTGGGGAATATGCCTACAGACCCATGAGGCCAACAGGCACACCTGTAGGGTTTGCTGCTCTGGCAAATAAGCCAAACATCGGATTCAAAAATTGCAACGGATCCGAAACTCGGGAAAGCAGTATACATCGGATCTGGTACTACAGGCTCTGAAACCGCTTGGGGAGGCACCAAATTTGGCTTTGGCGCCAGAGACCCTAGAGCCAGAGGAGGAGTGGTCGACTTAGGCAACGGTGGAGGCGTTGCATCTCTTGGAGCTGGTGGAGTCCCTGCTCTCGGAGCCGGGGACGGGCGGAGTACCCTCAGGTGAAGGAGATGGAGAGGTCTCATCCCTACGAGGACTTCTAGGACACAGACACCGACTTCAGAGTCGCATCCTTCGATGAACAACATTGAGAACCATGGCACTGCTTTTCTTCTAACTCGAAGAGCCCGCGACTTCAAATGGGTCCTTGACCTCCTGTGACCACTTTTCTGCTTCTTGGCCTTGGCCATGAATAATTTGGCCTCCCTCTCCTTCAGCGCTTTAGGATTCAAGCGCTTGCATGAAGGGCACGTCACAACGTCGAGGTCCAACAAAAGACACCATAAACAGTTTCATGGGGGGTCAGTGATGGACATGTGGCTCCACATTTTCTGCATGGCTTAAAACTTGATTTTTTATATCGTTTTCATCCTTGATGGCTACAAAGTCACGACAATCCACAACAAAAACTCCCAGAAATGGAGAGATTAGGAAAATAACATTTAGTGTTGACGGCACAGAAAATGGAAACTGACTTCAGAACGCTGACGGAGTTGTCTTATGGCTCACACAGAGTCGCGTGCAGAGCTATTCCATTGTGATGTCCTCGAAGTGGGAGAGCTGAGGAGAAATGTTTCTGTGGAATGCTGTGCAGTGAGATAATTCAAAAGGTGGGGAATCCACAGGCAGGTGTATCCATCACAATTTCTGGATCCTCTAACAGTTTACAGACTTGAATGGCCCAGATATCAATACATTTAAAATGTCCACTGCACATTTTCCAAACGCTGATATCTCAAACTGCGGTACAATCTACAAAAAGCAAGGTTTCTGAATAAAGTACTTCCTCCAGGTCAAGTTTGGTGTACATCCTTTCAGTAGATCTTGAAATGCTATTTTTACCTTTGCATGGATATGCACAAAACATGACAAGCAAACCCATTGAACCAGTCCTGCTAAGGATGTGCAAAATGTTGTGCAGATTTGCAAATAAGGCATTATTAACATTGATTTTTTTTTATTTTCAATGGAAAATGCGGCTGAACCATAACTACACAGCCGAAATTACTAATTACTTATTGAAACTGTACAAACTGATATGCAGAATGTTAAGCATATCTGCAATCCTACGAGCAGCAAAGAGTCTTTTTTCATCTGGGTGGACTTAAAGCCAGTAGTGTTTTACTTCAGGAAAGAAACTTATCATTGTAAGTTAAGAAGTAAAAAAAAAACAATGGGTTAGCCAGGTGTTTCCTTCTGAAGCTTTTCGTAAGAAGAATGGTGCATACATTTTTAGATGTGGTAATATGTCAAACAGCTAAAAATGATGAGGTGTTGCCCTTATGAAAATGTATAGGGCACTCACTAATACATCTCTTCATCTGAAATTTGACAAATTCTTTTTTGATCAGATTTGAATTTTTACTCCCAAAAACTAGTCTGTAAAAGAACTAGGAAGAACTGTTTTTTGTAGGATTCCATGGGATTGCATGCGTTTCATTGCCATATCTAGTGAGTGCTGCTTCCACTCTCAAAACCCCCACTAAAGCACTGTATTCCTCTGTCACCACACCCCGCTTTTACGCTGCGTCTGCACCCTTTCCCATCAGATTTTATTTTTCAAATCTCCTCACTGTCTGCTCCGCTGCTGTTCTTATACATTCTCCCAGTCTTCCGACAGTTAAACAGTGGCAAATTGCTAGCCTCCTGTCCCTTCTCCCGCTCCTAAGCCAACTGTCATTGTGTTTTTTTATTTATTTTTTTTAAAGGAAAATGAATAAATATTAACTATGGTTTCTTTATGGAGGGCTCCCTAGATGCACTATACAACTGAGCCATTCCATAAACTTTTATGCACTTTCATACATATTTTTGTTAATTTACTGCTCCAAAACTGGCGTGCATCCATTTTAAACGGTGAATTATTGTTTTTGTATTTTTTTTTTAAACTGGCATACATGTGGTGTGTGTGTGTACGCATGCCAGCGTCATCTCAATATAGAGGCGTTTTAATTGTTCTGCAGATGCGGTTTCGAAAAACAGACTTTTTGCTGAAGCAGAACAGGATCAGCAAAAAGCACTGGCAGGACAAAAGGTTGAGTATGTTCTAAAAGATTGTCTCCTCGTCATATCTGTTTTGGTCTACCATTTTATCCCTACTTCACTGAATTTTTAACAAGCACTAGATCGTCTCAACTCCACTTGCTCTATGGCCAAAGTGTCATCACCCACCCTTGTATTGATCTAATTTAGTCTAGAATACTGCAAGAAAATCAGAATATTAGAGTATAGGTGTACTTTAAGTTGGAAATGTACCTCTTCTGACTCACTATCAGATGATGCCTTAGCATGTGGCTTCTGATGAAGTTGCTGCTGTTTCCTGAGCATGGCTGATCTCTGAACAGCCAAAATACTTGGATTGGATTTCCAAAACTAGAGTGAGGGGGGAAAAAAATCAATATTAAAAAAGTATGGATGGGTCGATGGTATGGTGAACGAAAACACAGTGGCAAAATGGGAAACACCTATTTTAACATAAAACAAACATACATCCCCCAAATCACCATCTCCTCCTCATACCAACTGCATTACAGCAGCTATTTTAAGAAAGATGTTTCTTCTGAGAAGTACATTCAAAATGTATTGTTCTAACGCATTGGTGGAAAACCGGTTTACTCACATATTCTGATTATATCTTGATTTTTGGGTAAACTCTCAATATAATGGAGGAAGGATACGTTGTGAGACTGATTATTTTACTAAATATTCTAAACAGATTAACAATTAGTAAATAACTCAAACCACACACAAAAATGATTTTATGGTTTGTATAGGATTCTACACAGTGAGCGATAGCTGACATCTCTATTTGTATACTATTAGCTCTTCATTCAGGGAACCCAACAATAAAGATATCAATGAAAGAACCCAGGTGGTTTGACTAAGCCTGCACATTAGCAAATAGGGAACTGCGCAGGGCATTAACCACCAAACCAAGGTGCTTATTGGAGGTACAGGCAGCCAGGAAATTTTATAAACTTAAAATAGCTGAGAGGAAGGCTGCATTATTAACAGAACAATGGGAGTCGCTGGTTAGGAGCGCCAATCTGAAAAGCAGCGGCCCTTTTTGGTCAGCTGTTAGAAAAATGCGAGAAATGGGCAAACAACTAACCCTGATTAGCTGCAACATAACCAGCAAGGCCCATTTCTCCAAAATCTACGCCGCCCTACCTGATGAATCAACTAGCCTTTCCCCTAGTCAGCTTCACGGCTTAGAGATAGATGTCTATGAGGTGGAGATAGCCATCAAAGAGAGCCTTGGAAACAAGGATCCAGGTCCTGTTGGACTGCCCATAGTTATAATTAAACACAGTCCGGACCTATGGGCACCAATCCTCCTCTATTTTTTAAGAGCCTCCCAACAGTACCCATGCCCACTACTTGGGCTACCAGCACCACAGTTCCAATTTTTAAAAAGGGTGAGAGGTCGGACCCAGTGAATTATCGTCCGATTTCTCTTTTGGATAACACCTTAAAAATTTTGGGGCAAATAATCTATAATAGGGTGGTAGAGTGGACTGAAGATACAGGTCTATTGGACCCGTGTCAGATGGGATTCAGGAGCAAGGTGGGGACAGTCGAGCAATGCTCGAACCTGAAACTGATCATTGACAAGTATACCATTGCCCGATCGTCCCCTATCTACCTTGCGTTCATGGATCTTTCATCTGCTTTTGATCCAGTGAATAGATCTAAATTATGGGCAATTCTTTTGAATTATGGACTGGACAAGGCTCTTGTTAATTTCTTGGCGTACCTCCATACTGACCTCAAAGCACAAGTTAGGATTGGGATGGGTGGAGAAGTTTCTGGACCTATTAATATTGGTAGAGGGGTAAGACAGGGGTGCGTTTTAGCACCCCTATTGTTTATTATTTATATTATTGGTCTGGCCAAAACTCTAAAGCAAGTGACTAGTGATGTACCAATTATCCAGGGGCAACCACTGCCAGTTTTATTATACGCAGACGATGCGGTCTTGATGGGACGAACACCAAATGCCCATCGCCTACTTGTTAAAGGCTTTGTCCAATACATGGAGGGCTTAGACCTGCGCGTCAATTTAAAAAAATCTTTTATTATGCCATGTGGAGCCGGGAAACGAAAGCTCAATACCATACACATAGGGACAGATAAACTTGAATCTGTAACTACATTCCCGTATTTAGGTTTGGTTTTCGCTGAACACGGCTCATGGCGTGGGCATATGGCCCACGCCGTGGGCAAGTTCTCGAAAGCCACCAATTCTATACTGAGTTTGTCCCGACCAAAGAAAATAGGTGCCACTAGAGCTATTTTAAAGATTTTCAGGGAGGGGCGTGGCCAAGCTGGAGACCTGATCGGACGCAGGTCTTGATGGCTCCCTGCCCAGATCACCTCTAAAGCCCCTTAATAGCACACTTTGTTCCGCTAAAGTCGCACCTTCAACCGGTCAAGTGGCAGTGAGCGTGCACGATCCCCTGAGAGAGGCTCCGGAGGGAAGGAGGCGCACGGAGCGACTTTTCTGAGGGTGGCAGTGGCTGGACGAGTCGCCTGAAATGGCGGCCATGACGGAGCAGTGAGGAGCTCCGTAGCGGCATCCAGCAGGTCCTGGCGAGGGACGGAGCCAAAGTCACCCCTCTCAGCAGCCCCACGAGAGGATGAACGCCGGCAAACTGAGGGTGGAACAGCTGGAAAGTACGGTCGGCGAATACTAACACCAGGCCAGCGGTGAGACAAAGAGCCAGTGCGGGGTCGCGAAAATCGAGGCCCTGGCTTCGGGCCTTTACGGAGTGCGGGACCAGCGCCGGCGCCGCAGACGAGCCCAACTGTGGAGGTGGCCCGGGCCCCAGAGTGTCCTGGACCGGAGCTCCGGGGTTTGGTGCACGGGTCCGCCACCTAGCGAAAGACCAGCGGCCACCATTGTGGCCCACCCGGGAAGCGGAGAGCAGAAGCATACGACCAGAGGGCCCGGCCACGGGCCTGGAGGTGAGAGACAGCCGGCCGCCCGCCGTATCTGGCCTGAACTGCGCTGGTGCTGGGGGTAGCAAAACCCAGTGCACACCTGCAGACAAGGGGAGCCTAGCGGGCCACTACGGATTGGCCCTGAGACAGATTGCCACTGGGGAGCCCATAGCGGCGGGGTGAGGCAAGGGACACTCCCGGTAGCGGCAAATAAAGAACTGAACCCGGTCTTGGGCTTGCCGAGGAGTGTGCCCGACCCAGAGTCGAGGTCGGGCCTGGAAGGGGCGGACGGCCCAGTGCGGAGGCCTGTTGTTGCGGGCCCAGCTCCCACGAGTCTAGGGGTAGACGGCCCAGCCTTGGTGTGGAACCGGGGAGACAAGAAGCGAGGCCCAGAAGGTCGGACCCGGCTCAGATCGCAGCAGCCAAAAGGGGATAAGGCCGGCAGGCGCATTGCTTCCCCCAGAACGCCGGTGGATCGAGGCATGCGGTGGGAGCAGTGAGGCCAGCGGAGCCTCAATCGCCTCTGGACGCAGGAAAGAGGTCTTGGAAGCGGCGGAGAAGCGAATCGAGTCCGGGCCTGTGTTGAACCCCGGAGCCCCGAGGTGGAGAGGTGCGCCACGCCAGCAGACAAAGTTGAGGTGTGGTACTGAGGGGGGCAGCGGCAGACACTCTGGGAGCATAATCGAGCTCCCGGAGGGAGGCCGGGTTGGCCGCAGAGACAAGGGAGATCGAGAGCGCAGGGGTGCCTTGCACACCTACCTAGCGGAGGGTTACCACAAGCCGGAGTACAGTGGGGAGTTGGAGAGGCCGACCAAGTACCCGGCTCTTGGACACTACCGCGGGGCGATTAAATCTTGACAGGCACGCAGAGGTATACCCCTGACCCGACCCCTGGCACCAGACGAGGGCTTAAGAATCAGGGACAAAATGGCGAACGCAAGTCGAAAAGGCAACCGGACTATCACAGACATGCTCAGCAAAAAACGCCACAAAGGGGGGGGGGGGAACCCCGACAGCCACGTCTCCCACGGTGCACTCCACGGCCCCACAGCAAGACGAGGGGGAAGCACCCATCACAAGGTCGTTCCTGGAATCACTCTTTAACACTCTCCGGGATGACTTCCAGACGTTGAAGCTGGATCTCGCAGGGGAACAGAAGGAATTCCGCCGCGATATTAACGGCCTGGGCGAGAGAGTGGCAGCAGAAGAAGACTCTAGCTAGGCTAGGGATGAGGAGTTGGGTCACCTACAGCAGGAGGTACTTCGCTTACAGGAGCAACAGGTAGACCTGTAAGCCCACGCGGAAGACCTAGAGAACCGTTCCCGCAGGAACAACATCCGCGTTCGGAATGTGCCGCTGAAAACAGAAGGGAACAGCGTGACCTGCTACCTGCAGGACCTGTTTAGAGAAATTTTAGGGGAGCCCTCGGACTTTGCAATCCGTATTGACCGTGCGCACAGAGTGGGCTTAGCGAGACGCGCGCCAGCCCCACCGCCAGATATCTTGGCATACCTTCTGGACTTCCCTCTGAAGGAGCGCATTCTGCAGATGGCCCGGCAGAAACAACCGCTGCAGTTTCGCGGTGACTCCATCGCCCTATTCCAAGATTTGTCGACAATCACGCTGCAGAAGCGGAGATCGTTCAAAGTGGTCACGAAGTTTCTACAGGACAAGAAAGTACCATATTCATGGGGCCACCCGTTCCGCATTATCTTTAAATGGCAGGGGAAACTGCATCAACTCCGCTCTCTCAGCGACACCTGTTCCCTGCTGCAGCTCGAGCTCCCGGAAGAAGCAGTATCCAGAGAGGCTTCACCACATGGCTTGGCTCTCAAGACGGCCCCACACAGCGCTCTCACGATGGATGGCACCGGTCCGAAGAAGATGGCGCTCAAGGGGGCGCATCAGGCCTGACCCGGAGACAATTGCACAGGAACGGGCAGCGGCTGTCCAGGAGGTAGTTAGGGACACCTCTGTGCCTTCCTAAGCAGCACGTATGGGGGGAGAAGTCCCTCTTTCTTTTACTTGATTGGGGGGGAGGGGCGGGGAGCCAGAAGGGTTTCCACGGCCACATCTCCCACTACGATGACTTTCTATGGACCTGCATTGGTTGTTGACAGGCACAAGACTATGGTACTCAAAGGGGAGTTTCACATTGAGGGGAGGTAGGGGGGAGGAGGGGAAGGGGGAGGAGGGCCGGGGATGGGGGGGACGGTTGTGGACACGGCAGTTGGGGTTAGGGAGGGGACCGGGTTGGGAGGGAGAGCCGTCCAGTGCAATGCTCCAGTTTCAGCTACCCTTAACGCAATCACGTACACCACTTCGGTCAGATGGAGGTTCAGCGCAATGAGCCACATCAGTTTAAATGCCATCCACGACCATTAAGATCTTGACCCTGAACGTGCGGGGCCTAAATAACCCGATTAAGCGGCGTGCAATATTATCCCACTTAGACAACACACGCGCTGACATCTGCCTGCTACACGAAACTCACCTGCTATCCCGCGACTGCCATCGGCTGCGCTCCCACAAATTCCCAACGCAATTTTTCTCATCCAGCACCACGAAGACAGCAGGGGTGGCGATCCTAGTGGCGAGACATTTTAGAGGTGCCGTATTATACAAGTGCGCAGAACAGAAGGGGAGGTTGTTGGCATACAGATTCAGGATAGGAGGGCTAGATTTTACGATTGGATCCTTATATAGCCCTAATGAGCAGCAGGAGCGCTTCCTAAGATCAGCCTTGATGGACATTGCAGCCACACCAGATAGACACATCATCCTGGGAGGGGATTTTAACATGGTCTTTGATACACTCCTGGACAGATCCTCACAACGTACTCCATAAGCAGGGGCATTCTCCACTGGGTGTAGGGAACAGATGGCGGAACTAGGACTTCACGACCTCTGGCGGCGCACGCACCCCACGGATAGGGAATATTGTTATTACTCCAACGCACATAAAACATACGCGCGACTAGGCCATCTTCTGGTCACAGAGCCGGTGTGCGCCTTGGCTACGGCGACGGAGATGGGAGTAATCTCCTTGTCAGACCATGCGCCGGTCTCCACCACGCTCAGTCTACCACCAATATCTTGTCCGCCTAGGGTTTGGCACCTCAGAGACACCATACTGCACCGAAAGACGGTAGTGAAACACATAAAAGACGCTATCCACAACTATCTATCGCACAATACCAACTCCAACACATCCTTGGCGACACAATGGGCGGCCATGAAGGCTGTAATTAGAGGGGAGTTTTTGGCCCTTTCCTCTGCGGAAAACAAAGAACGGCAAAACAAACGGGACAAGCTCACCCAGCGGGTACGAGAACTTGAACAAATGCACCAGCGTACAGGGGCTCCCAGGATCTGGAAGCAACTTAAAGTAACGAGGAAACTTCTAGCGGTCCTGGATATGGACCGTGCGGAGTATGCGGCGCTGCGTCTGAGACACACTTACTAACTTCTGTAAACTCAGAGTAGCACGCCAGCTACAGCTGGTGAAAGAGATCTCTGACTCAGACGGGACGATAGTCACAGAAGACGCCGATATTGCGGAAACATTCCGCAGGTTCTATGCGGATCTTTACACAGGGGATCCCCCGGACGATACCCCGACAACGGACTACTTAGACTCAGTCACACTCCCTTTGCTAGCACCCTCCCAAGCGGAGTACCTAGAAAGGGACATCCGCATCGAGGAAGCGATCCCGGCAATTGACTTAAACATGGCAAAGCTCCCGGGCCGGATGGCTATACGTCCCTTTTCTACAAGACATTTTGCACAACGCTTGCGCCGATTCTCACCCGCATGTTTAACTCATTCTCAACGCCTGGCGCTATCCCACCCGATCTTTTGCGAGCATCTCTCACTGTGATTCCCAAGCCGGAAAAGGACAGGACCAAGTGCGGCTCCTATAGGCCGATTTCGATCTTGAACTTGGATCTTAAACTATATACTGGGATACTGGCAGCCCGACTGGCACCCCATTTGCCTGGGCTCGTGGAACCGGACCAGGCTGGGTTTATACCTGGGCGGCAGACGGTAGATAATACAAAAAGGATCGTACATCTTATTGAAAAAGCCTCCCGAATACCCGGAGAGCGGATGATGCTGGCGGTCGACGCCGAAAAGGCATTCGACCGAGTGCACTGGCCGTACCTGAAGCGGGTCCTAGCGAAAATGGGCATTGGCGAAAAGTTCCGCTCTTTAGTGTTTAATTGCTATAAATTCCCTACGGCAGTAGTGCGGTTGAACGGATATAGCTCAAGGAACTTCGCCATTGAGAGGGGAACACGGCAGGGGTGCCCGTTGTCACCCCTGCTCTTTGCCCTATATATGGAGCCATTTGCCCAGCGGATAAGGCAGAATCCCCTGGTAACGGGGGTGAAGTTTGGCGGCTTCCGCCACGCCATCAGCCTCTATGCTGATGATGTGATATTGTCCCTAGACGACCTACGAACGGCCCTTCCAGCCTGCATCGCGGAACAAGATACCTTTGCCGCCATTGCAGGGTATAAGATGAACGTGGATAAATCTGTGGCCCTAGATCTGTCGCTTCGACCACCCACTAAAGCCTACTTGCAGGATCTCTTTCCACTACACTGGTCGTCAGACCGAGTGCCATATCTTGGAATCCAGCTGGCTAATACCCTGCCGGCCATGGTGCAGGCCAACTATACCGCTCTGGGGGGAAAGATCCGGGAGGAACTTGGACGCTGGAACCGTGGCACGCTCTCCTGGCAAGGCAGAATTGCTGCGGTTAAGATGACGGTTTTGCCGCAAGTCCTTTACCTATTCAGGGCACATCCACTTCAGCCACCTGTGGGGTGGATCCAACAGACACAGGCAGATCTCTCACGTTTCATCTGGCAAGGTCGGAAGCCCAGACTGAAGAGAGCTCTATCCATGCTAGCCCCGGAGGCCGGGGGACTAGGGATACCGGATCTGCGCAAATACTTCCAGGCGGCGCAATTAGTGAAGTGGAGCAGGTGGGAGTCAGACTGTAGGAGAGTAGGGTCTGCAATCCTATGATCACCCAAATTTTTTGCTTTTGTTTCACTGGTTTACGACTTTCTCTGGCTGTGGGCCTGCTAATCAGACCCACAGCCTGGCTGTTCTCTCTCTAAATTACAACATGTACCCTAGGTGCATTTACCAATTGGTACTGGGCCACCTTATCAGACCCTGTAACTCAGGGCATAGGTGTACCCAGGGCTGCCAGGGGCTGCAGCATGTATTATGCCACCCCTGGCTGGCCTCCTAAATTTGACACAACTGGCTGCATGACAGCTGGGGCAAAGTCGTGTAATCACCCTTTGCTGTAGGTGTAGTATACCTATACCTAACCCTAAAATGGACACACGGATTCCTATCAGTCACTCCTATGGCAGGCCTTGACAATCCTGAAGGCAGAGTGCTTGGAATCGTGTGAGATGGTGCTCTGGCATGAGCTGAGCCTGTCTGCAGCTTGCGGAACCAAGTCCTAATAGCTGTTCCATGATATCGCATACCATATACTCTTAAGTGCATTATAATCCTCGCGGTTAAATGCTAACTTTGGTATTGCTTTATCAAAACATGTCGAGTAAGGTGTCATACGAATTGGAATACTAACCCCTCGCCAATTCTGGCGACGGGGTTAGCATTCCACCCTTCTAGAGGGACACGACATGTATGTAACTGTGAACCCCGGTTAAAGTTAACTAAAGCCTCAGCTCCACAAAATGGATGCTGCCACCACAGACACGAGTCTGACCTCCTGCTGCTGGGAGTCCTTCCAGCGAGGGAGGCTTGGACAAAGGGTTTCCTGTCCGGGGCGGTGCTAGCACCATCCCAGACATGGTTTTGTGTATCCTGGGCAGGCAGGGCTTTACAGGAAGGTGACTGCTGAGTGGCACCCCGGTGCTCACTACGCATAGGCCAGTCTGAACCAGTTCCAGGGGCACACCAGCCCCTGGCCTGGGGAAGTCCGGCATGGCAGAGGGGTGTAACCACCCCCCTCCTAGTCCCACCCATAGGCAGGACCGGGTCAGCCCCCTTTTTTAGTATAAAGATGGGAGCGGGCCCCCTGTTCAAATTAGATCATCTTTGGAATCAAGACACAACTTTCTGCGAAAGGACTTCAAGATTTCTTCCTCAAGATTCTCCCTTGTGGCTAAGGAGTAGTCACCCTGCATCCGCAGGCACCATCCTAAGAACACTGCGGTCTGCTGCAAGTCCTTCATCACGAATCCGACGACCCAGCTCGACGAGACCCGGCTTCCCTGGCACCTCTGACCTCTACTCACCTCTACAGCAAAGCTGAGAACTGTGAGTGCGACGAGACCTCGAGGGACCGACGATCGCCAAGACTGCACGACTTCTTTGTAACAAGCCCACCGTGTGCTCCACTGGTGAGTGCTTTGGGGTCCGAGAAGCCCCAACCCTGAGCAGCTCCAGCACCGAAGATCAGCCCTCCAGCATCTCCACGATCTGCGTGGGGCCCTTCTGCTTTTGCGTGCTCACCGCGCTGTGTGGCTACTAGCCGGCTGGCTTGTGGCCTTCTTCACCACGCCCGACGACATCACTGCTGCTGGTCTGGTTGCTCCAGACTGGCCCTTGCTTCCTTCTTCAAGAGAGGCACCCCGGACCCTCCTGGTCCACTCCAGACGCCATTTTGAGTCCACCGCGTGGGCTTGAATTTGCCAAGGCTTTGTTGCCCAATCCTGGGTCCAGCGACGTCGTCAGCTTCAATCTTCGTGGGACAGCTCGCTCCTCCATCCTGGTCGCCGACAACGCCTCCTGGTCCGTGAGATCTGCGTGCACAGCGTCACCCACTCACCTAGTCGAGGTGGCTACCATCCGGTGCCCTCCTGGTGCCCACTGACTACTGGCCAGTAGTCTCGAACTTGGTCCCCTCTGCTTTCAGGTGTCATCTTCCATCGATCCAGGCTTGGATCCACCGAACTTTCTTCACTGGTCGCCTGCCAGCAACTTCTTTCTTCCAGGCTCCTGGTCCGTCTACGAGGATTCCCGACGTCCTTTGAGTCCTATGCAGCTGCAGCCCCTGGGCTAGGTAACTTCGGCATTTCGGTGCCCCAGCATACCCTCACTATCCAAGGGTCAGAATCCACTTTCGTTTTCCTCCTACCAGGTCGGGTTCGCCCGAGAACACTAACTTTGTCTTTACTAGCTACCATAGACTTTGTCCCGCATCACGCGTGAGAGTGCACACTCTGCACCCGAGTCCCCTGGGTCTCCTAGAAGTAATCTGAAGATTCTATAGTCAAGATCTAGCGATTCCAAAGCCTATTAGTACTGTACTTACCTGCTAGTAATTTCGCATTCCACTTTCAGAGTATATGGTTTTCCGTGCCCCTCGGGCATTTGTATATACTGTGCTAACTTAAGTATTTTCGTAAGAGTTTTGTTTTGTGCTTAGTACCCTGTCCTCATAAAGAGTACAGGGCTGTTGTGAATCTTAATAAATAACTTGTTTATTTTCATAACACTTGTGTGGTGTCCTTTCACTGGGTATTCAAGGGGTATATGTGTGGTAAACAGCTGGCTTAACACGCCCTCTCGAGTCTTTAGCCTTAGACTGCTCGTATCCACGCTACTAGGATAGCTGGTCTATAAGGTTGACTTACAACCAATCATCAATAAGGGTTGCTGGACTGATACATAGTGTTCACTAGAATAGTGAGCACTGCATATCAGGCCACCTTCTCACATTGGTGAGCAGCGGTTGGGATTTGAGCTTGCTGTTGTTTTACCACACGTATCCTAAGAATATCTTGTTGAAAGATCACATAAGTACTGTTAGGTACATATAACTTAGCTTAGAATACTCTGAGTTCTACTGAACCAGCTGTTGCAGCTCCTCAAGGCTTAGCACACCTTGGCTGCAACTCTTAGCAAGGGATCAGTAGGCAAACACATAGTGTAGGTAGGTGCATCACTTACACCACACTAGAAACAGTATGTCAGACAAAGGAGGAAACTCTGAGTCTCCCCTTGTGTCAGTGGACCCTCCACAGGTCATCCCTTCCAGATATACTGTTCTTAGCTTCAGGGAGTTGAGACAGGTGTGTACCTCCAGGAAGATAAGACAGGGGTCTAACCCCACAACTTCCTTTCTGATTGGTCTCTTAGAGACTTATGATGCAAGGAGGGCTGGTAACCCAGACCCTTCTAATCCAGATGGGAATATGCCCTCCTTACAGGGACCCTTTGATAGCCAGGAACATCCCCTCCAGGAAGCAGATGATGCTGAGGATGAGGATGAGGATGAGGACCAGTTGTCAGGGGATGAGGCAGATAAGGGACAGGTAGAAGTCAGTAGACTAACCAGGTCCAACTTAAGCAGACATGAGATTGGTACTGGGGGACCCCTGGGGCCACTCTCAGGTCAGCTTAACATTGGGAATGGACGAGCTAGGTCTCTATCCAGAGGCTCTGGCAGATCCCTTAAAACCAATGGCTCTCAACACTCCTCTCAGAAGGGGATGACATCCCCTCAGAGGAGAGTGTATGAAGCTAAAGAAAGGGCAGCCAATCTGAGGATTGAAAGGGAAGAACTTGCCCTGGCCAAAGAGAGGCTTGCCTTTGCTAGAGAGCAACAGTTAAGTGGGGTAGTCCCCACTGGTGGCAGCATTGTACCTAGCAATAGGGAAAGGAGTTTTGATGCAAAACACCTAGGTAGGATAGTGCCCCCCTTTAAACAAGGGGATGACATCCACAAATGGATTACTGCTCTGGAGAGGGCCTGCACTGTGCAGGGTGTTCCCCAGAGTCAGTGGGCAGCTATCTTGTGGCTCTCCTTTGAAGGAAAAGGTAGAGATAAGCTCCTCACTACAAGAGTGGAGGATGCTAACAATTACCAAGTCTTGAAAAATACACTGGTAGAAGGGTTTGGCCTAACCACTGAGCAGTACAGAGTGCTGTTCAGGGATACCCAGAAAACTCAGTCTCAAGATTGGTCTGACTTTGTAGATTGTGCCACTAAGGCTTTTGAGGGCTGGTTGCTGGGCAGTAAGGTTACTGATTATAAAGGATTGTACAATTTGATGATGAGAGAACACATTTTAAACAATTGTCAGAACCAGTTGTTGCATCAGCATCTTGTTGACTCAGATCTGACCTCTCCCCAAGAATTGGGAAAGAAGGCAGACAGATGGGTCAGAACAAGAGTTAAACAGAACCAGGGCCAGAATCAAGGTGGTCAGAAGAAAGCAGACCAGAAGGGTAAAGATTCTAAGGGGGAACAAAATGACCAGAAGTCTTCGACAGGTCCCCAACAACCCAAAGAGGGTGGGGGTCAGGCTCCCCAAAAGAAGAAAGAAGGCCAATCTAAAAGGTGGTGCCAATACTGCAAAAGTAAAACTCACTGGTTTAGTGAGTGCACCAAGAAAGGAGGAGGGCAGACTCCTGCCACTGCAGCCCCTAAGGCACCTGTGCCCCCTAGTACAGTCAGCAGTGGTAGTGCACCTCCCAATGGTTTAGTAGGGTTAACCCTGGGTTCTGAGGGGTGTGACAACTTAGTTGGTACACTCACTCAGGCTGTCCTTGTTTGTACAGGGGATGTGGATATGTCCCCTGACATAAGTCCCAATACTTTGGGCAAATACAGACAGACACCTTTCATTAATGGAAAAATGGCTCAGGCCTATAGGGACACTTGTGCCAGTGTCACAATGGTGACACCTAACTTTGTGGACCCTGGACAGATCATGCCAGGTACAGAATTCCTGGTGACCAATGCAAGCAATGTCACTACCAATCCCAGTATGGCAATTGTAGCTTTCTCCTGGGGAGGGGTAAGTGGCCAAAAGAAGGTTGTAGTTAGTTCAGACCTCCCAGTGGATTGTTTGTTGGGCAATGATTTGGAGTCATCACAATGGTCAGAAGTGGAACAGAGGACTCACATGGAAATGTTCGGCTTGCCAGCACATGTGTTTGCTGTGACCAGGTCACAGGTCAGGAAATGCCCCACTGAACAGGTGCTGGATCCTGGAACAATGGACCAGACACCTTCCAAGAAAAAGAGCAGTAGGGTTAAGGCTGTGCCATCCCCCTTGCCCCAGGTTGTGGATCAAGTCTCAGAGGAGGCTGACGTACAGGAATTGAGGGAAACTGAGCCTAGAGAGTTTGAACTTGATCAAGTTGAATTCTTGGGTTCAGGGGGACCCTCAAGGGAAGACCTGGGGAAGGACCAGTTAGACTGCCCTTCTCTTGAACCCCTCAGACAGCAGGCTGCTGCTGAGGCTGCTGGGAACTCCACAGGTACCCACAAGGTATACTGGGAAGATAGACTCCTGTACACTGAGTCAAGAGACCCCAAGCCTGGCATGACCAGGAGGCTGGTTGTACCCTTGTCTCAGAGAGGTTTCCTCCTTACCTTGGCCCATGAGATTCCCTTAGCAGGTCACTTAGGCCAGACAAAGACTTGGGACAGGCTTGTCTCACACTTTCACTGGCCTCACATGAATGAGGATACCAAGGAGTTTTGTCGCTCCTGTGTCACTTGCCAAGCCAGTGGTAAGTCAGGTGGCACAACAAAGGCCCCCCTTATACCAATGCCTGTGGTGGGGGTGCCCTTTGAAAGAGTGGGGATTGACATTGTTGGTCCAATGGAACCCCAGACAGCCTCAGGGCACAAGTTTATACTGGTGGTAGTGGATCATGCCACCAGGTATCCTGAAGCTATTCCACTTAGGACCACCACAGCACCTGTGGTGGCAAGGGCCCTAGTTGGAGTGTTCTCCAGAGTGGGCTTCCCTAAGGAGGTTGTCTCTGACAGAGGTGCAAACTTCATGTCAAGCTACTTAACTGCTATGTGGAAGGAATGTGGTGTCAACTACAAGTTCACCACACCCTATCATCCACAATGCAATGGGCTTGTTGAAAGGTTCAACAGGACCCTAAAAGGGATGATTCATGGACTACCTGAAAAGCTCAGGCGTAGATGGGATGTCCTGATTCCCTGCCTTCTGTTTGCTTACAGAGAGGTCCCACAAAAGGGGGTTGGCTACAGCCCTTTTGAACTTTTGTATGGGCATCCTGTGAGAGGCCCCCTGTGTTTGGTGAAGGAAGGAAGGGAGAGACCTCTCAAAAAGCCTGCAACCAACATAGTGGACTATGTACTTGGTCTCCGCTCCAGGATGGCTGAGTATATGGAGAAGGCATCTGAAAACCTTAAGGCCAGTCAAGAACTTCAAAAAGCTTGGCATGACCAAAAGGCTGTCCTGACTGTTTACCAGCCTGGACAGAAGGTGTGGGTGTTGGAGCCAGTGGCCCCAGCAGCACTCAAAGACAAATGGTCTGGGCCCCACACAATTCTTGAGCAAAAGGGAGAGGTCACCTACCTGGTGGACCTTGGAACTCCCAGGAGCCCCCACAGGGTACTCCATGTCAACAGGCTCAAAGCATATGTCGACAGGAAGGACATGAGCTTGCTCATGGCCATAGATGAGGGACAGGAGGAAGAGAGTGACCCTCTCCCAGACCTGCTCACTCAGAATCCTGATGATGGGTCAGTAGATGGTGTTGTCTTTTGTGGCAGCCTCTCTGAGCATCAACAGAAAGACTGCAAACAGGTTCTTCAGTCTTTCAGACATATGTTCTCTCTGACACCCAGTCAGACCAATTGGTGCACCCATGAGGTTGACACTGGTGACAGCCTGCCAGTCAAGAGTAAAATCTACAGGCAGCCTGATCATGTTAGAGACTGCATAAAAACGGAAGTGCAGAAAATGTTGGAGTTGGGAGTCATTGAACCCTCAGATAGCCCTTGGGCTAGTCCAGTAGTTCTAGTGCCAAAACCTCACACCCAAGATGGTAAGAGAGAGATGAGGTTCTGCGTAGACTACAGGGGTCTCAATGCAGTCACTAAGACTGATGCCCACCCAATACCTAGGGCAGATGAGCTTATAGATAGATTGGCTTCTGCCAACTACTTAAGTACATTTGACCTGACAGCTGGGTACTGGCAAATCAGGTTAGCTGAGGATGCCAAGCCCAAGACAGCATTTTCAACCCCTGGTGGGCATTATCAATTTGTGGTAATGCCCTTTGGTCTGAAAAATGCACCTGCCACCTTCCAAAGGTTGGTGAATCAAGTCCTCACTGGGCTGGATGACTTCTGTGCAGCATATCTAGATGATATTGCTGTCTTTAGCTCCACCTGGGAGGATCACCTGGTCCACCTGAGGAAAGTGTTAGAGGCTCTGCAAGCAGCAGGCCTCACTATCAAGGCCACCAAGTGCCAGATAGGGCAGACACAGGTTGTATACCTGGGCCACCTTGTAGGTGGAGGCCAGGTTCAGCCACTGGAGAGCAAAATACAGTCAATCAGGGACTGGGCTCCTCCAACCACCCAGACTCAGGTTCGAGCTTTCTTGGGCCTGACTGGTTACTACAGAATGTTTGTCAGGGACTATGGATCAATTGTGACTCCATTAAATGAACTGACAAGTAAGAAAATGCCAAAAAAGGTTCAGTGGACAGCAGGCTGTCAAAAAGCATTCGATGACCTAAAGCAGGCCATGTGCACAGCACCTATCCTTAAGAGTCCAGACTACTCCAAACCATTCATTGTCCAAACAGATGCTTCTGAGTTGGGTGTGGGAGCTGTTCTTTCTCAACTGAATTTTGATGGTCAAGACCAGCCCATTGCTTTTATAAGCAGAAGGCTGACCCCCAGAGAGAAGAATTGGTCAGCTATTGAGAGGGAGGCCTTTGCTGTGGTTTGGGCCCTGACGAAGCTGAGGCCATACTTGTTTGGCACTCACTTCAAGATTCAGACCGACCATAAGCCCCTCTTGTGGCTAAATCAGATGAAGGGTGAAAACCCCAAACTTCTTAGGTGGTCCATTTCCCTACAGGGGATGGACTTTACAGTGGAACATAGACCTGGTACTGATCATGGCAATGCCGATGGGCTCTCCAGATATTTCCACTTAGAACAAGAAGACTCACCTGGTCAAGGTTAGCTTATTGTCCCAAAGTTTGGGGGGGGGGGGGGGTCATGCATGTAGGAGAGTAGGGTCTGCAATCCTATGATCACCCAGATTTTTTGCTTTTGTTTCACTGGTTTACGACTTTCTCTGGCTGTGGGCCTGCTAATCAGACCCACAGCCTGGCTGTTCTCTCTCTAAATTACAACATGTACCCTAGGTGCATTTACCAATTGGTACTGGGCCACCTTATCAGACCCTGTAACTCAGGGCATAGGTGTACCCAGGGCTGCCAGGGGCTGCAGCATGTATTATGCCACCCCTGGCTGGCCTCCTAAATTTGACACAACTGGCTGCATGACAGCTGGGGCAAAGTCGTGTAATCACCCTTTGCTGTAGGTGTAGTATACCTATACCTAACCCTAAAATGGACACACAGATTCCTATCAGTCACTCCTATGGCAGGCCTTGACAATCCTGAAGGCAGAGTGCTTGGAATCGTGTGAGATGGTGCTCTGGCATGAGCTGAGCCTGTCTGCAGCTTGCGGAACCAAGTCCTAATAGCTGTTCCATGATATCGCATACCATATACTCTTAAGTGCATTATAATCCTCGCGGTTAAATGCTAACTTTGGTATTGCTTTATCAAAACATGTCGAGTAAGGTGTCATACGAATTGGAATACTAACCCCTCGCCAATTCTGGCGACGGGGTTAGCATTCCACCCTTCTAGAGGGACACGACATGTATGTAACTGTGAACCCCGGTTAAAGTTAACTAAAGCCTCAGCTCCACAAAATGGATGCTGCCACCACAGACACGAGTCTGACCTCCTGCTGCTGGGAGTCCTTCCAGCGAGGGAGGCTTGGACAAAGGGTTTCCTGTCCGGGGCGGTGCTAGCACCATCCCAGACATGGTTTTGTGTATCCTGGGCAGGCAGGGCTTTACAGGAAGGTGACTGCTGAGTGGCACCCCGGTGCTCACTACGCATAGGCCAGTCTGAACCAGTTCCAGGGGCACACCAGCCCCTGGCCTGGGGAAGTCCGGCATGGCAGAGGGGTGTAACCACCCCCCTCCTAGTCCCACCCATAGGCAGGACCGGGTCAGCCCCCTTTTTTAGTATAAAGATGGGAGCGGGCCCCCTGTTCAAATTAGATCATCTTTGGAATCAAGACACGACTTTCTGCGAAAGGACTTCAAGATTTCTTCCTCAAGATTCTCCCTTGTGGCTAAGGAGTAGTCACCCTGCATCCGCAGGCACCATCCTAAGAACACTGCGGTCTGCTGCAAGTCCTTCATCACGAATCCGACGACCCAGCTCGACGAGACCCGGCTTCCCTGGCACCTCTGACCTCTACTCACCTCTACAGCAAAGCTGAGAACTGTGAGTGCGACGAGACCTCGAGGGACCGACGATCGCCAAGACTGCACAACTTCTTTGTAACAAGCCCACCGTGTGCTCCACTGGTGAGTGCTTTGGGGTCCGAGAAGCCCCAACCCTGAGCAGCTCCAGCACCGAAGATCAGCCCTCCAGCATCTCCACGATCTGCGTGGGGCCCTTCTGCTTTTGCGTGCTCACCGCGTTGTGTGGCTACTAGCCGGCTGGCTTGTGGCCTTCTTCACGACGCCCGACGACATCACTGCTGCTGGTCTGGTTGCTCCAGACTGGCCCTTGCTTCCTTCTTCAAGAGAGGCACCCCGGACCCTCCTGGTCCACTCCAGACGCCATTTTGAGTCCACCGCGTGGGCTTGAATTTGCCAAGGCTTTGTTGCCCAATCCTGGGTCCAGCAACGTCGACAGCTTCAATCTTCGTGGGACAGCTCGCTCCTCCATCCTGGTCGCCGACAACGCCTCCTGGTCCGTGAGATCTGCGTGCACAGCGTCACCCACTCACCTAGTCGAGGTGGCTACCATCCGGTACCCTCCTGGTGCCCACTGACTACTGGCTAGTAGTCTCGAACTTGGTCCCCTCTGCTTTCAGGTGTCATCTTCCATCGATCCAGGCTTGGATCCACCGAACTTTCTTCACTGGTCGCCTGCCAGCAACTTCTTTCTTCCAGGCTCCTGGTCCGTCTACGAGGATTCCCGACGTCCTTTGAGTCCTATGCAGCTGCAGCCCCTGGGCTAGGTAACTTCGGCATTTCGGTGCCCCAGCATAGCTTCACTATCCAAGGGTCAGAATCCACTTTCGTTTTCCTCCTACCAGGTCGGGTTCGCCTGAGAACACTAACTTTGTCTTTACTAGCTACCATAGACTTTGTCCCGCATCACGCGTGAGAGTGCACACTCTGCACCCGAGTCCCCTGGGTCTCCTAGAAATAATCTGAAGATTCTATAGTCAAGATCTAGCGATTCCAAAGCCTATTAGTACTGTACTTACCTGCTAGTAATTTCGCATTCCACTTTCAGAGTATATGGTTTTCCGTGCCCCTCGGGCATTTGTATATACTGTGCTAACTTAAGTATTTTCGTAAGAGTTTTGTTTTGTGCTTAGTACCCTGTCCTCATAAAGAGTACAGGGCTGTTGTGAATCTTAATAAATAACTTGTTTATTTTCATAACACTTGTGTGGTGTCCTTTCACTGGGTATGCAAGGGGTATATGTGTGGTAAACAGTTGGCTTAACACGCCCTCTCGAGTCTTTAGCCTTAGACTGCTCGTATCCACGCTACTAGGATAGCTGGTCTATAAGGTTGACTTACAACCAATCATCAATAAGGGTTGCTGGACTGATACATAGTGTTCACTAGAATAGTGAGCACTGCATATCAGGCCACCTTCTCACACAGACAAGCACTGGCTCTTCCAGGACCAGGCTGTGGCGGGTCGACCCCTACAGGAATTACCCTTCCTGCATAAAGCCCACCGTCCGGCTAACTTGTATGCTTCCTTTGTCACGAGGGTCCCCCTGCGAGTTTGGGCCGCCACTAGCACTGCGCAGGGGCTCACCACATTTCCCTCGCCACTTACTCCGCTGGTCGATAACCCGGACTTCACTCCGGGGCTGGAGAAGGGGGCTTTTCCGTCACTGGCGGGAGGCGGGATGCAGGACTTTATTCCACATTTACGGACCGGAAGGCGTTATTCCCTTCCCACTCATCAGGCAGGAGTACTCACGTCCTGAGACGGACAGACTGCGCTACATGCAGGTCCGACACTGGGCTCTACACCCGCAGGTGCGGGAAGCTGCTGACAGGACGCTCTTACCTTACAAAAGGTGGTTATTGTCCTGTACCTCCGACGCGAAACTGATATCGGACCTTTACAAGTTTTTGCAACCTCCCTCCTCACACTTTTACAACCCGGGCAGGGAACGCTGGGAACAGGAACTGGGCCGAACACTCAGTCACAAAGAATGGGATCAAATCTCGCACAGAGCCCGCCACTCCGCATACCACACAGGACTAACAGAGACGCTGACCAAGGTATTTACTTACTGGTACTATACACCAGAACGACTGCATGAAATGGACCGCAAGCGGGACAACGTCTGTTGGAGAGAATGTTGGCAGGTAGGCACACTAACACATATACTATGGGACTGTCCGCTCCTGTATTCTTATTGGAGGGAGGTGATAGATGAGATGGACACTCACTTCAACACCGAATTGCCGCGTTTTCCTGCGTACATTCTTTTGGGACTCCCCAATCGCCAGTGTATCCTCTGAAATCGCGCAGGGGAAGCCAGATTGCTATTGCCTTAGGCGCTGCGGTGCAAAATATCCTTACACATTGGTGAACTGCTGAGCTCCCCTCCATCACAGGGTGGTTACATAGGCTGTGGTATGTGCTGGGGATGGAGAAGATGTCTATCACATTAGCGGGGGATATAGAGCAGTTTGACGATCTTTGGCAGCCGTTTCAGCCCCTCTTGGTTAATGAATTTAGAGAAATCTCTTGTCCCAAATACCTCTGCCTCTTACGCCTTACGACATCTGAGGGGACAGCCTCCTGAGTGGACCTTGGATGTGGTTGGAGTCGGAGAGAGTGGCACAGCAGTACAGAACGGGGTAGAATTAAGCACTGGACAGGAGGTGGGGGGGGAAGGGAGTTTGAGGGAGTTTGGGGTCCGGGAGGGAAGGGGTTCAGGGGGGGGCTCAATCTCCATTAGCAACACTGCTTCTATCTATTGATATGTCATTTGAAGAGACTTGGGCCGCTAAAGACTCCTCGGACCCTTGAGGTCTTGCACCTTCTATGCAATGTATATTTGGATTCTTTGTGTTGCCTCAATAAAAATGATTTAAACATAAAAAATTTCAGGTCACAGTGCCTACCAGTAGCCACATACGGGGCTGAGGTTTGGGGATTGGAAAAAAAAAAAACAGTATCCAGCGAGAAGAAGGTCGATTTTGCAGGAAAATACTGGGTGCCCCAATTTCATCCTCCGAATCGATTTGCCATGAGGAACTAAACCTCCCCTATGTATGTGATTTTATTAGATATAGACCAGTTCATTTCTGGATTAGGATCTGGAGGAACAACTCAGCCACTTTAACGCAAAACATCATAAAAGACTGTCTTAAATGTGACCATGGCATGTCGATCCCCTGGCTCGCGGGAGTCCTAAAAACACTGAGTACCGTGAACAGGGAAGATCTTTTCTCCGATCCAAGTAGGATTGAACCTAAAGATAAAATTGAGGTCAAACAAGCACTTTATGCACTTTATAACTCAGAACGAATGGAAAGGGAAACTCTCAAATCAACTGTTGTGACTTACATGAGTAATGATTTAAGTAGGAGAACACTTGTACCATACCTCACCCTACCCATGACTAATTGGGAGATCATTGCTGTTCCGGCTAAGGGCGGGCTCAGTAAAAATTTTGCTGGGCTTTCCTCTGGGCTATCAGCACACAACAGATCACAATCCATGCCCGTGTGATGGTATCAGTAAACAGAATGATTTGCACTTTCTATTTTTCTGTAAATTTTACTTAAAATATATTAACTGGTTTTTAACTCCTTATTTTAGAAAACAAAGACCCCTTTCGTTAGGGGAGTCCTATTCAATGTTACTTTCCCTGGACACAGATGAACTAAGCTTATCGCACTAGCACTTTTTTGAGACTTATAACACGTGCACCGAAAACAATGGAAAATCCCTGAAAATAGTCTTACGAGAACTGTATTAGATTTTTAACAATTATGAATTTTGTAAACTTGTATTTGTTATGTATCTGTATTGTTTTTAATGTGGTACTTTTATGAATTTTATGAAATTCGAATAAAGGTCTTTTGAACTTGAGACATCAATGCACATTTCGATGGCAGGTTCAACTGTTACACACCACCTCCCTCAGAACGCCTGTTATAACACAAATCAATGGCCAAAGACCGTCCAAAAATTCATAAGCAGCTGAAAGCAGCCACTAGTGGACACTAGCGTTTGGTCGTTTTTCAGGCGGCATCTCTAAAATGCCCTCTGGGTGCATTTTTCATTAATTAAATTCCCCACACTGGCATCAGTGTGGGTGTAATGTGCTGAGAAGTTTGATACCAAATTTCTCCGTTTTCAGTGTAGCCATTATGGTGCTGTGGAGTTTGTAATGACAAACTGCCATCGCCATATTCTCTTAATGGCAGCACTGCACTTACAATGTCTAAGAATGGACTTAGACACTGTAGGGGTACAGGGCTCATGCACCTGTAACCTCACCACTGGTATATGGCACCCAGCTAGAGGGGTGACTGATCTATTCCAGGACAGTGGGATGTAGGCATGGCACACAGGGATGTGTTTAATCAAATGAATCAGTGTCAATCTGCACACAAACGTGTAATTTTATTCCTAAATTACTCAAAGTAAAAGCTTCAACAATGCGTGCTGCTGTGAATTCTGGGATCTGCTTGTGGCTCCGTTCCTTTACTAAATCGTTTTTGGCCACTATAGGTGTGGCAGGGTATACTCAGACATGAGTCCCTTTCTCACTGCTCCATCAGGATTCAAGCAAGCCGGGCCGAAGAAGGCTGAAATGCCAGAAACCGGTCCCCGGTAGCTTGTCTCCTTTCTGGTGAAGAATTGGCTTGGTAGTTTAGTCTGCCCTGTTCCCATGATGCACTGGGCCAGGGACAGACTGATTTGCATATAGCCAGGTTCTGAGCTGGGATGGGGCAGTGAGATAAATAACGGTGATGGATCAAGCCCTGATCTTTGGACTGGGTAAGAGTGGTCTGCTTAACTCAGACACTCTGTTCATCACCACCCCCTTTTCTAAATCCGTTCCTTTTCACAGCAGTAGTCCCTAAGGTTTCTGCACTACTAGTAAATATTCAAAGCGTTTAAAACCAAAAATCAAACTTTACTCGTTATTGGTAAACGAGGAGGTATTTTCATATGTGTTTTGCACCAAAATATCAAACAAACTCTTCACCTTGTTCTGCACCAAGACACGCAGGCTGCAAAGGTAGTGTTTGAGTTAAACGTACAGGACTTCTAAGGGTGGCACAATAAGTGGGTACTCTATTGGCAGGAGCCCAGGGCATACTCAGTCAAAGCCCATCAGCAAAAAGGGGGGGCAACCATGCAGGAAGAGGGCACTTTCTAACATGCATGTCACAATGCTGAAGAAAACGACTGTTTACTATCTTTGTCAAAGATTTGAGCACCAGAAGAGAAGGTTTAAACCGAATACTGATGTAATAAATGGAAAGAGAAAATACAGGGAAAGATGCAGATGCAAAATATGCCAGTTCAGCAAATGCAAAACTTCAATTCAGAGCCAGGTCCCAATGATACAAGATCCACCAGCTCAGATGGTCCCACAAAATATGGGACACCCTAAAATGAATTTAAATCAGGCGCCTCAGAAACAAAATCAGAACTCGTTTCTATAGTTTGCAGTATCAGATCATGACAGTTTTAGCACCAACATTTCTGGCAGTACCAGATCTATTGTGAGAACAGTGGAAGTTGCAGTCCTAATCCACTTAGCAAAGAATATTCAAGTTGTAAGATTTTCAAAATTTCGAACTTCTGATGAAGAGGTACAGTTTAAAATGGCCCTATAACAGATCGCTGTAGGATTATTTCCAGTAATGACAGTTGGAAAATGACTCTTATTTGGAAGAAACAGTAAACCCAGAAGTATGAGACTTTACAGAGTAAGCTATCAGATTATTAATAAAAAGCGCAGAACAAGTTCAAGTCATATTAGGACCAAATGCAGTATTTTTCAGAACACCATCATGGAATTTGACACCACACAGTTGCAGGAATTACACCTGTAATTGAGTATAAACTAAGCAAAGGATTTTTGAGGGAATGGATTTGAAGTTTATGTAACTCTCTGATCATGGTTTTACCGAAAACCAATGAAAAGCATAAACTAGTACAGGACACTAGAATAATTGTTCCTAGTTGTCCTATGGTACCGAAACCAGCCATACTTTTTCAAATTCTGCGTGCTGAAGAATGCCTTACTGTTATTGATTTTTGTCATGTTCATTTGTCAGTGCTAATACAGGACAATAGTAAGGAGTACTTCCAAAAATAAGTTCAATATCTAGGATTTATGATTGAAAAAGGAGCAAGAAAGGTGTCACCAGAGTGTGGAAGCAATTCAGCAGATGAATCCACCTCCAACTCAAACAGAATTCAGGAAACTTTTGGGAATGGTTGGCTACTGTGGACAGTGGATACCAAATCTTTCCCCAGTAGCTAAGTCTTTACTGAGGCTGACACATAAGGATGTGTCTGTTCAGCTTCCATTGGACAATGATTGCACAAAAGCACTCCTAGAGTCTAAACAATGTGCCCCGGCACTAGGGATGTCAGATTATTTAAAAGAATTTACACAAATTTGCAGTGAGCGAGAGGGCTGCACACTCACAGTGCCTATTCGAAAACGTTAAGATGTTCAAAAGTCTGTGGCGCATGTCCCAACAACCCTTGACCCCGTTGCCACAGAAATGTCCGGCTGCTTTAAATTAGTAGCTGTTGTTGATGTCAGTCAAAAAAAGAGTGGGAACATAATGATGAAGTGTTTAATAACTGAAATGGTCCCTTACATTGAGGAGTTGCTACTGAAGAATGTTGTATCAAAAGATTTCTAATTTCAAATGTATTCAGTCTACTGCCAGCAAATCGAAATATTTGTGATGAAGTTGAACAGGAAGGTCTAGGTGTCATGAATCAATTTATGAAACAGAGGTTAGACACGAATGATGAACTCCGAATTGAGCCTGACCATGCCCATTTTGCAGATGGCCCATGTTTGAGGTAACGATATCACATTTAGAGCAGCATATGTTGTGTGCATTATAAATCATACTGACAAAGCTTCATGGCTTCAAGGGGTTACCTTAGCACAAGATGCAACATCGATTGCCCTTACTATAGAGCTTGCAGTCAAACTGTTCAAATGGAAGTCACTATTGTCATGGAAAATGGAGATGCTAATTCAGTTGCCCAGTATAATGTCCTGTTAGCCTATACATTTAATGGTATTTTCACATGGGAATTTGAGAAAGACACTGTCTATTCGATGATGATGTCAATAACATACACTTGGAAAGAGTTAAAAGGGGTACAAGAACATGTTTTAAAGACAGAACAACAAGGTTGGACCACAGTAGGTTTTGAGAAAAACACAAATTACATCCAAATGTCAGTTGATGGGAGACCAGTGTTGTTGGATAGTTTGTCGTTTCCAATGAGACAATACATGCATGGACACATACACTAAGAGAGGGATCCAATGAAACATCTCTTTGAATAGAATAGATGCCACCCAAACTTTAGGATGCTTGCAGAAAAAAAGGGTAATCAATATGTGGCACGTCAACAAATGGATGCAGGCCAAAGAACACACGTTACACTGAGCCACATAGGGAGGTCAGAAGGTCCCTTCAATATAATGCAAAATATCATCAAAATGCCTGATTGCAATCGGCTGAAATAAGTCCTAGTTATAGTGTGCATACTCACGAGATGAGTAAAAGTCTATAGAATCAGATTGAATGACAACCACACAGTAGAAAATGTGTTATTGCAAAAATCGATTCCTAGGTATAGATTGCCCATTTCTCTGAAATCAGATCAAAAGACCTTCTCTATCAATGAGGTGCTGTAGGTGATGTGTGCAGAATTATAGAATGAACAAATATTCCAATGTAGCGGTCAGGTATAGATTACCCATTTCTCAGAAATCAGATCAAAAGACCTTCTCTATCAATGAGGTTCTGAAGATGATGTGTGCAGAACTACAGAATGAACAAATATTCCAATGTAGCTGTTGACCTCAAGTTTCAAGTCTTGCTTAACAAAATTATGTGTTTCAGCATCACTCAAGTGGCCTGATGCTTTGGTGCAGATGAACATTCGAAGAATCCAGAGTGCAAAGTAGTTTGTCGCTGTATGAAGTTTTCACGGAAAGTGACATGAGATTGCCTGCTATACCAACAAATGCATTTGTGAAAATTACAGATGATAAGATACTGGATAACGAAGGATTGGCTGATGTGGTGCATACAGTTTCTCACCAGGTTGCAGCTGCTACACAAGATCCGCATAGTGAACTGTGCCACAACCTCGATCTGAAAGTTGGTATTGTGACCAAGAAGCACGTTCTGAAGACTTGTCTGAAACCAAGCTGGAAAGGCCCCTTCCAGATTATTGTGGTCACGTGTCCTGTGAAGTGTGCTGGAGGGGGGGGGGGGGGGGGGGGGGGCGGAGCTTGCCAGCGCCGATGAAGGAAGCGTCGGAGCCGAGCTCCGCTCTATAACCAGCAAAATCCTGCTAAATATCCTGAATTAACGGAGGCTATAGACCCCCGGAGTGTAGGCACACTCTCCGATGTCGGAAGGGAACGTTTGAACGGCATTCCACTGAAATTCGACGAAGTACGGAGCAGTCAGGACACCCGTGGGTATGCTGGCGGACTAGGCCCGGAGCCACGGACTTGCCTGAGTTGCGTGCCGGTGTACGTGACCCTGCGTGCGGCAGGCGAGGGAGTCGCGAACTCGCGCCCATCGGAGCGGTAACAGAGCACAAAGATCGGCCAGCGGCGCGGAGGGAGACAGCGATATGCGGAGGGCAGACCACACAAGCCGACACTCAAAGCGAGAGCAACACCCAACGGCGCTGGAGTGCGGAGATTGGGGAAAGGAGACTCGGAGCCACGCATGGTTCCCTCCTAGCGCACTGGCAGCGGAATAACGGCAGAAGATCGGGAATCGACCGTTGGTTCCGGGAACAGCTTGCACAGCACCAAAATTGGCTTATGCTCCCTAACAAGCAACAATTGGGGCGATTGATGCATACCGGAGCGCCGGTTGATTGGAACTATTGCCCCCTCCCCCCCTCACAGTTAGCACTAGGTGGCGGGAAGAGCCCAGAGGCACGGTCCAGTGGAGGGAGAAGGCCTTGAAGTGCGGTGGCTGACTGGAGGACAGGGCAGTTGCTGAAAATCCTGTAAGGCACTCGCCCCTGGCCGAACGCAAGTGGTGGAAAAGGGGACACCTCCCCCACTCGGACATTGAGGGTGCGTGTGAGTGGACGGCACGCACTGTAGGACTGCAAAAGGAGCAGGTGTACAAGCGCCAACTTGGCGCCCTATACCAGCTAGCCCAGCATACACACCTAGGTGCTCACAGAAGAGAGGGCGAGCAAGAAGAGTTTCCCATGCTTGGAGGAGCAGTTAGTTGGAACGGATTGAAGTACTCTCCTGAGGACTGTATTTACCAGGTCGCCCTCTAATACTGTTACGGACACTGCCGGGAGAGCTGTAGGGGCCCTGACTGGAGGATTTTCGCTGACCACAGGGGCCGTAGAGGGCCATAGGGAGGGCCTGCTTACTGGCTGAACAGGGTGGGATACTGTAAAGCCGAAGACACAGAGCTGAAGGTGCGGTAACGATTGGCAGCTGTCTACCCCCTGGCGGAGCACCAACGGAACGCGGTTAGACTGGCCCAGACATCACTCGTGCGAAAGTCGGATATGTTTTAAGTAGAACATAATCATTGGTAAAGCGAAGGTATGGCTCTTTAATAGTAAATGCTTCTATTTCGCTGACTGTCCATGCCGAAGTAAGAGCAAACAAAAGTGCAACTTTCCAGGAGACATATTTAAGTTCCACTCTATGAATTGGTTTGAAGGGATGCTTCATAAATTGTGCCAAAACTATATTAAGCCCCCATTCTGGAGGAGGAGCTCTTATAGGAGGGTATGCTCTGAAAAGTCCTTTCATGAACTGCTTGACCAGACGGCTATAACAAAGAGATGGACCTCCAGAGGAATGCCTGTAAACAGAGATGACGGCCAGATGTAGCTTAATGGACGTGAAGATAAGGCCAGATTTAACCAGAGAGAGCAGATAATGTAAAATTTTGTCCGGAGAACATTCATTATTAAGACAAAACAAACAAAAATGTTTCCATTTGAGAGAGTAAGTCTTAATCGTGGATGGTGACCTTGCTTTAGTAAGCATGTCTTTACAGTCCTGAGGCAAATCTAACTCCTTGAATTCAGAGAGTTCAGAGGCCAGGCATGCAGCTGCAGTGGGGCTGAAAGTGGAAGGAGACTCTGGCCCAGGGGCGGTGCGTCCATTAGGGTGCTGGGGCGTTGCCCCCCCCGCCCGCCTGCACCCCCAGCTCTCTCGGCGTCTCTGAACTTAAGTAAACTCTCAGTTTACTTAAGTTCAGAGACGCAAGGGAGAAATGACAATGCATGTCAGTCAGCATGACGTCGGACCGCCCACCCCTTCAGAGTCTGAAGGGGATGGGCGGTTCTGCGTCATGCCGACTGACATGCATTGTCACAGTCACCAGCGGCAGGCAGCAGCACAATGTACAAGACAAATGCACATGAGTGGGGACGGAGAGCGAATTTTTCCGCAGTGCCCACTCATGCGCACTAGTGTCTGCTCTGCTGCCGCATGCCCATTAGGAGAGCGAGGGTTGAGCAAAGGCTCAAACCTCGCTCTCCTAATGGGCAGGCGGGCGAAGCATAACACTGCCCTGCCTTGCTCTAAGAAGTCAATCCTGGCGCTGCTCGTACTAGGATTGGTTGAAACTCAGGGGTTGCGGGCAGTGACGCAGCTGTTCCAGGACCTGTAGGCACCAACGGGACCCGGAGCAAAGTTAGCGTAGACCCGGTCAATTAAAGTTTTTTTATTTTAATTTAAAACCAAACCCCCCACCCTGCGCGACCCCCGTCGCCGACCCCCTCCCAACCCGCCGAGTATTGAGAACCGCGACTCTCCTTTCCCCCGCTTGCGCCTCCCTTCCTCATCCCAGAGATATCACAGGGATTGATGACCGACGGCAACTCACTCAATTCTCTTACAATGTTCATACCAGCTGGTGAATATCTTACGGACAACATGTGTTTTTATGTGCAGAGTTCTAAAAGCAGAAAGGGCAGACTTTCTTCAGAAGTGTTTCACATAGCAGTCAAAAGTCACCGATAAGATCAGAAAGACGTCACCAGCTCTAGTTCACGAATAAATAAATATGGACAAAGTGCATCCGTTTCCTATCTTTCTGCTGAAATGTGGTGTACACCTTCTCCAACAAATTATTAATGAGTCACAATTCCTTGTCTGCCATTGCCGCGGCTGACATACTTCACTCATGGAGGTCTCATGCTCACTCCTCAAGTGGCGCATTCATGCAGCTCCGTTTATTTCCGAGAATGAGCTGCCTGAAGAGGGAATGTTCTCAGACAGAGGCGAAAAGAGTAAATGTGTCACTGACACTAGTATTTCGCACTAGAATACTGAAATGCAGTGTTTGCTTCCAGAAATGAGAACTCACCTTTATCATGTAAGCTGTAGTTTAAATATTTCAAGGTGATGGGTTACTATGTGTTCTTACCTATTACAACAATGATTGACAGCTCTGTGTGGAAAGCACATAATATTAAGACTAATTGCAAGATGTAAATGACTGACTCACTCCTGTAATCTAGAGCACACGTCGTAATTGTCCTTAAATCTCTCAATTATACGTTCTGAAAGCTGTCACTGGTTGGCCTTGAAACTTATTTTTATTCTGACAGGCTTGAGGTGGGAATTTCACCTCGTCAAGCCGCAGGTACATGGCTTCTCGTTTGTGGCAAAGCTGCTGATTTATGGCTTCTTCTGTTCAACTTTCCTCTGTGGGCGCGTTTATTTAACCCAGCCCCTATGCAGCTGGTCTCATTAAGAAAAGGAAAATGCGCATGTAAATAAAGATTGGCGCCTGTCTATCACACTGATTCTACATTGGGAGCCCAGATCTGAACCGAAGGCCCCGCGCGCCTGCATATAGTTTACACTCCTCCTGAACCCTCATCATATGGCATGCCACCTGTGCAGTGGGGCTGTCATCTGCTCTGAGAGCCTCTCTGGTTCCTTTCATTCTGCCTGCCTGCACTCACAACCTGGGCAGGCATGACAGCAATTTAATCTGATATGCGAGGCTCTGCAATGGAAATCCTGCTTTGTGTCTGGTAAACTCAGATCATGTTTATTCAGAGGACTCAGGACATTTTATTCATTACAGAAGAAGAAAGAGTGAAAGGGTTATAATGCATTCCTTTCTTTGCCACCGGTTTTTACAGAACATTGAGGCCCTCATAAATTTGGAGAAATTACCAGGCGGTAACTGTCTGGCGAAATACTGATCCTACCGGCTTTGGTTTAACTGTCCCATTCAAAGTTTTCCCGATTGGAAAAAAGGTAACGCAGTCATTAACACTGCACCAATTTCCTTGTTTCTGGTTGCAATGCATATGCTTGGTATATTCAAGTTATTACAAACACACTTGTTTTGCATGTAAAATCCTGGCAAAATACGTACGTACGGTTTTCTGCACAAGTACGCAGATGCACATGGACATTCACAGATAGTGCGCACAGGTAAAGTTGATGCAGAAAGTAAACTTATGAATTGCACCATGTATGAATACTGTAGATGCACTGTATTCCATGAAGCAGTCTGAGTCATATTGAAAACAGATGAGATGAAATTTATATTAATGCTTGGGAAGGCGCCTGGCACGGACATTTGTCCAAACTCCTTTGTTGTCACAGCTGAAATTCCTGTAAATTACTGGTTTTCTTGTTGTAAAGACATTCATTTTGAGCTAAAATGCTTTCTCCGTGGTCACTGCTGCCTGCTGGAGTGTGTAGAACGAAAGTAAACATAAATAATGCCACACAGAAGGGAAAGCTAGTCGGAACTGTAAAGGGGGACATTCACATTTAAAGCAATTGAATTTGCCTTCTGTGGGTTTTCAGATTGCTTGTGTGCGACATTTACATAGTTTCAGTGTACTGTACAATTTGAACACTAGAGTAACTGTTGAACATATTAAATGCAGGGAGACATAGGGCAGTTTAATGTGTTTAAATAGTTCAAGAGTACTGTGTAACGTGCTTACAGTGGCCAGTCCTCTGATGTATGGCATTAAAACTGGGCCTGTGTACATGCCCCTACGTTAATAATGATGCCAAAAAAATGGATTGATTTGCAAACAATGAATGTTAAAAAAGTCGAGGGAATGCATTTCAGCGATTTAGTTCCTCTCTTATTTTACATGTTTACTTAATCGTGCATTCCCCACGAGTTAGTTATTTTATAATATTGTTGTTTATCTGTATTTTTTTCTGTGCATACCTTGAGGCTTGAGCCATGCCAGCTGTTTCTAAGGGGCTTTGATTGAGCACGTAGGCGCTAAGGCTAAAGCCAAACAAAGGGCCTGTCAGTGGATTGGCTCTCTGCAGAGCACACAGAACAATGTTTGTGTATTCCATCTGCAACTGAAATTCTGTGGAAATGTGTATGAAGGGGGTACACTGATGTCAAAATATTTTCAAGTCCAAAGTAAGACAAATTAAGGTTCTTATATTTGAGGGAGTGCAGTGCATGTTGGGGGCGGTGAAGTGACAGATGTGAGGAAGTGTGATAAGAGGATGCTGAAGAGGAGAAAGAGGGGGGTTGAAGATGTGCAGATAGACAGGAGAGAAAAAGAGGATACATATCTAACATACAGCACACATATAATTGAAGGGCAAACGTCTTCCACAGGCCTCAATGCTATTTAATTCACACACTCACTATTTCAGAAGTTCATAATTTAAACATTTGTTGTTTCTCATTTATCTTAAACAGCTAACACCCAGTGACAAAGCCAATCATACTGACAGCCTTTAGGCGTATGTCAGTTTTTGTGCCATTTATCTAGATAAAATTACATCTCAAAGAGAAACCAAAATGCCGGTATGACGGCACACTATGGGAATAAGAGAAATGTATTTGGCATGTTCCTTTATAGAGAGCATCCACTTTTTTCATCTCACTTAAAGACCTGTCTGCACTCATTTCTATATGACTGGTTACAGCCAGCAGTTGTGGGTGCTTCCTGAAGTCTGGTTAGAGCATATTTTTCTAAACTTAATGCTGCATGCAGTGCAAGACTCTGGGCAAGCATACATTTTAAAGGGCTAAAGTTGTCACGCAGAACAATTTACATATTACAGTAACTGTTGAACAAATTAATGCAAGAAGATACGGGACAGTTTTTAATGTGTTTAATGTTTCAAGACTATACGTTCCCACTGCTTAATAAGCCTTGCTTTATCGTTGCATTTATTTGCTTGAAAATGCTTTATTTGCCAATCTTTTTTAAATTTCTTTCTCAGGAGAGGGACTCTCCCTAGACCCCAGGTTTGTCCATTGAACTTGTTCACATCACTAGCTGTCTTGCTTAGTACCCTAGCCCTCTTCAAAAGTCAGACTTGCTTGGCAACCTAGAAATTCTCTGTAATAATGTATGAGTTTTCTTTTATGAATGCCTAGAACTGAATTTTTAGTCCAGCTATCACAGAAATAGTGCTGAAAATCGTACCAAAAAGATGCCAATTTTTCAAAAATTTCTTCACGGGGGAGAATCCCCCCCGAACACCCCTGATTACCGCCGGTCTCTCGCGCTGCGCGCCCTCGCATACGTAGATTTGTTCTGCATACGCCACACCAGTTGCAAATTCCACCAGCCGCCACTGCTCTGGCCCCTGCTCAATGTCAACAGTGTTGGCGTTACTGGAAGGCGAAAAACGCTGCATTATGAGAGTAGCAGAGGTTCTGTTAACCAGTGCTGCCGCAGCCAACATGGGGCAATGAGAATTATTTGGGACAGCTCCATTTTCAAATTCATCAAAAGTCTCGGTGGTAACAGAAAAGGGGGAAAGGCGTAGGCGAAGATCCCGGTCCACCTCATCAGAAAAGCCTTTCCCCAAGAGCCTTTTTCTGGTTCCCAGCTGGCATAGAATTGGCCCTTCCGATTTGTCTCGGAAGCAAAGAGATCCAAGTTGGGCTTGCCCCAGATCTGGAAGATGTAATCTAGAAGCTTCTGATCCAGTACCTATTTGTAGCAATAATTGGAAGTCCTGCTCAAGGTATCTGCTAGACTGTTCTTTATCCCAGGCAGATGTTCCACCTTTATAGATATGTGGCAAGAAAGAAGCCATTTCCATATCTCTTGAGCTTTTTGAGATAGGATGAGAGAGCGCGTTCCCTCTTGCTTGTTTAGGTAATACATGCATGTGGTATTGTCCATCCTTATGAGGACTGAGGATCCTTGAAGCCTTGGGAGGAAAGCCAGTAGGGCTAGAAATATGCTCGAAGCTCCAGGAAGTTGATGTGCATTTTTGCAAGTGCTTTGGACTATTTCCCCCTTATGCGTAGATCTTGAAGGTGAGCCCCCACCATCCATCAAGAGAAGCATATGTAGTGAGGACGAACTCTGGTGTTCGGGAAAGGAAAGTTAGCCCCGTCGTGAGATTGCTGGAGCGCTGCCACCAAAGTAGAGCTGTTCGCATGGCTGGAGTTACCCTTACCAGGTTGTCGTACGAACTGGTCACCTGAGGCCATTGTTTGTCTAGTTCTTCTTGTACAGGTCTCCTTCTGAGACGAGAGTGAGGAACCAATAAGATTGGTGAGGACATCATTTCGAGAAGAGATTTTATTAGCCTCACAGAGCGAACTTTCTTCCTCTTAACTTTTTGCTAGAGAAATTAGGTGTGATTGCTTTCTGTGGACAAGAATGCGTTGTCTTGGATAGTGTACAAAACTGACCCTAGAAATTGAGTCCTCAGAGGGATGTAGAACTGACTTTTGAAAGTTGAGAGACAGCCCCATGGATTGAAACATTTGAAGGCAAATTAACGTTGCTTTTGAGGCTTGTCAAAAAAAGGTGCTTTTATCAACCAGTCGTCTAGGTAAGGGAACAGTTGCAGTCCCTGCAGCCTGAGATGAGCAGCAACTGGAGCTAGACATTTTGTAAAACTCTTGGAGCTGACCGCAGACCAAAAGGGAGAATTCTGAATTGAAAAGTAACACCTTCAACAGTGAAACGGAGAAACTTTAGAGGATTGGGATGATAAGGGAAGTGTAAATTTGCATCTTGTAGAGCAAGCGTTGTGATGAAATCTGCATGATCGAGGAGTTGCAGAATCGAGTAACCATATGCAAGGACTTTTTCTGCAGATATTTGTTCAATCTCCTTAGGTCTAGAATTGCACTCCACTCTCCCGACTTTTGCTTGATCAGACATTTAGGGTATGACCTAACTTGACTGTCCAGTACTCATTTGTTGGAAGTAATTTTCTTCCATTGGTCGAAATGGAGAGAAATATTTGAAGTCCTGGGGTGAGGTGTGGCCGAATTGTTGCAGGTGCTGGGGAGGTGTCATTGTTTTCTAGTATGGTCTCTGACCTGCTGGGGCGGTTTTCTCCTGTTTTATTGTCTGGAAAAAAAAGGGAGAGGGGGGGGGGGGGAGAGGGGCTCTGTAAGATTGTTGCGGTTGATACCCTTATCTATATTAACAAGTCTGGGGCTGATATTTTTGGTAGCTCCCATGAAAGGAGTAAGACCCTCTGTCACGGGCACCGCAAAAGGGGGTTTTCCTGTATTTAAGTGTACCAAAGGCTTTAGCTGTGTCTGTGTCCTTTTTTATTTCATGCAAGGCATCGTCAATGTGTTTGCCAAACAGTGCATCACCATCGAATGGCATATCTAGTATGTTGCTCTGCACCTCAGGACAAAAGGTAGTAGACTTAAGCCATCCTTGGGGATAGAGGACAGCTGCCCCAGCCAACTGTTGAAAACCTAGAGAGACCAAATCCATGGAATGTCAATTATCTCAGATGCTGCCCTTTCCCCTTTAAGGAGAATTTTTCTTGCCTCTTGTTTTTTGTCATCCGGCAAAAATTCGAGGTACTGAGCAACATCCGACCACATTTGGTGATCGTATCTTCCCAAAATTGCCAAGGAATTCGCAGCACACGCAGAAGCATCTGCAATGGTGGTGATTTTTTTCCGATATTGTATAGTCTTCTGCCATCTTTATCCGGTGGTGCAGTTACTGGCGCTGAGGGATTTCTAGATCTCCGTCACGCAGCTTCAGAAATCACTGAATCTGGCCTAGGCTGGCCAGTCAGGCATGCAGGGGCATCATCTAGGGCCTTCTGCTTCTTGTCAATCCTAGGAAGAATTGCAGGTACTGAGAAAGGATTCTCCATAATTTTAACGCCCTCTTCCCAAATATGATCAATGGTGGCAAAAGCATGGACAGATTTCCTGCTCTGGTCTTTGAAGTCATATCAAAAGCAACTGCTTAACAGGCATGGAAGGTGAAAACGGTTTGCTGCTCTTTCCATAATGGCACGAAAGCCCCCAATGTCCTCCGGAGGAGGAGGAATTGCATGAGGAGCCGGTGGAGATGGTATTGGAATTAAATAATCCTCCTAAGTTTACCTTCTTCCAAAACTGTTATCCTGCACTCCCTGATCTTGCAGCGCAGTTAAAAGGTCTTGAGCTTACGTCGTAGGTAATGAAGGTCCTGCCGAATCTAGAACAGGCGGAGGAGAGGGTTGTCTCTGAACAGAACCTGCAGTAGGAAAAAGGGCATGGTAGTCCTGCAGCATAGTGGTTAAGTCCTGCACTAATGCCACAGGGATTTGAACCATAGGCTCTTGACGAGGAAGTAATACTTGAGGCCTTTCCATAGGTTGATAATGAGTGCCATAATACTCATCCTCATCTTCCTACTCTTGGAATTTAACATGAAGTTGAGAGGGACTGCGAGCTAGACTGAACAGCCCCATCGTCCTCAGATTCCTCCAAAAAATGGCTAGGAGGCAAAGGAAATACATATTGAGGGCCTTGCAGTGGTCGTCGTCGACGATGGAGGCACCCTCGACGAAGAGTGTCGCCGCCAGGAGAGACATCGACCGAGGAGAGACTGTCATCATCGGTGGCACCGTCGACGGTGGAGTAGCAGACTGCGAAGACATTGTCGTTGACAATGGCAGAGTCCTCATTAATGGTTCCGGCGACGAAGCGCCAATGAGGTCGGAAATGGTTTTGTCGTAGACTATGCTTTTTTCGACGAAGAGGATGTCCTGGCAGACTGAGTCTTAGACTATTTGAAGGCAGCTTTTTGGGGTGTTTTAGAGGTAGTTTTTCCCCAGATTTCTTCTCAGAAGAGAATGGCAGCTTCCCTTTTTTAGAGGTAGAGTGCAAAGCCTCATGATGGGACTTTTTTGAAGGTTTTATTTTAAGTCTCTCAGGAGATTCTTCGACCTGTCCCTCTACCTAGTCAGCTGGGCTGGTGTCTGAGAACTACCACTGCCTTCATCATCCGACACCACAGATGTTTTTGCTTTTAGCTTCTCCAGCAAAATAAGCAGCCTACCTTAAGGGTTTTAGAGGGAAAGGTCCTGCAAAACCTTATGATCAGGTTAAATGCAATAAATACACCCCTTGTGGGATCTTCAAAATGTAGCCTCTTCTTCCCACATGACCCACAAGGCTTGAATAATCTTTTTCAGGAAGTATCAGACATTCTGTGCTCATAAATCCAATAGATGTAGAAAAAACTGAGCAAAGCTCAGGGAGAAAATCTGAGAGACTTGCCTCTCTGTGGAGTATTCTAGAGGATGCTGGAGACTGATGGTCTGTGCTACTACAGTGACTATGTAATCCATTATAGCCTATTATAATATGTTTATTACTGCCATATGTATGTATATGTGTGTGTATATATATATATATATATATAATATATATATATATATATATGTGTATATATATATATGATCAAGGCTGTGGTAACACAGCCGAAACGCATCATGCTGACTGAATTGGCAAAATAAAGCACTTTAATTAAATTTGCACTCTTGCGGTCCGTACCTGTGTTTATGTTACCAGTAGAAGAGGTAATCCAAGATCTCTTGGATATATATAATTTTACCGTAATTATAAAATAAAAACCCTTTGAAACTGCTCAACCTCTAATTATTGACAAAATATATATTTTTGTATTTGATTATTTGCTTGTGTTTATGAGGAAGCTTTTTTGGTCAAATTAAGATGTTAAAAATGTGTCACCTTGAGAATAGATGTTGGTATGGAGTAAGGGCAATTAAAAGGTAATTCTGCCATATTTATTAAACTTTACAAAGAGAGATTACCACGAGATTTCAGCACTAACACCATCAACAAGCATTTGCAATGCAATAGGTCTCGCATTAGGAAAGGTGGAGCTATTGCTATTGTAAATGACACATTTTTTATGTATGTATTGGTTTTGAAAATAGTGAATTTAATAGCTTTGTCATTTACAATGCCAATAGTTTTAACTTTTGCAAATGTCGCACCTGTAGCATTTGTAATGCAATATGTGTTGTATTTACGTGACTTAGATGTATTGATATTACAAATAGCAATAGCTTTAAAAAAAATGTAATATTTAATACTTAATACTTTACTTTAATACTTAGTTATTGTAATTTATGACAATAGCTTAAACTTTTGTAAATAACTTTTGTGAAGATTCTGTTCATTGTATTTTATTGTGACGAAAATCCAGGAACAGAAGTGAAATATTAACATCTTTTTGTGACATTTGTAATAAAGCTTGAAACATTGAGAGAACATGTTTGAACCAGTTGTTGTTGAATGGTTGCACAGATTGATGCTGTGGTGGCGCTGAGTGATGTTTTGGTGGCGACGAGTGATGTTGTGGCGTTCAGTGATGCTGTGGTAGCGCATAGTTAGGTTGTGGTGCACCTGTAGTGGTGCTGAGTGATATTGCGGTAATGGGATAGATAGTGTGAGTGCGATAGATAGAGGGAGGGTGATAGACAGAGTGAGGGCGATAGATAGACAGATGGAGTGAGGGTGATCGATAGATAGAGTGTATTTTTGTTTCATTGAATAGAGTGTAAGTATGAGGTGTGTAATTATATGACACTGAGTGGTATTATTTGGAGTGTATTTACGTTGCATTGAGAAGAGTGTAATTATGTGGCACGGAGTGGTATTTGGAGTGTATGTTGCATTGAGTGCAATGTAATTAAGTAGCATATAATTATGTGGCACGGAGTGGTATTTGGAGTGTATGTTGCATTGAGTGCAGTGCAATTATGTAGCATGTGGCACTGAGTGGTATTGTGTGGAGGCGTGTTGCATTCAGTAGAGTGTAATTGTGTTGCGTGTAATTATCTGGCACTGAGTGGTATTTGGAGTGTATGTTGCATTAAGTGTAGTGTAATTATGTTGCATTTAACTATGTGGCACTGAGTGGTATTTTAGAATGTGTGACCAAAGGTGCCCTTGAAAATGCAACTAAACTTTATGGGGAAGACTCAACTAAATTCCCTAAGAAACACTTCTTTAAAGACTAAGAACCTTAGTGGACAGGGTACTCTTTCAAAACATGGTGCATTTGAGTGTATATTGCATTGAGTGCAGTGTAATTATGTGGCACTGAGTGGTATTTGGTAGTATATGTTGCATTGAGTGCAGTGTAATAATTTGGTGTGCAATTAGGTCACACTGAGTGTTATTTGGAGTGTATGTTTCATTGAGTGCAGTGTAATTATGTGGCGTGTAATTATGTGGCACTAAGTGGTATTTGGAGTGTATGTTACATTGAGTGCACTGTAATTATGTGGTGTGTAAATATGTGGCACTAAGTGATATTTGGAGAGTATGTTGAGTGCAGTGTAATTATATGGCGTATAATGATGTCACAGTGAGTGGTTTTGGAGTGTATGTTGCATTGAGTGCAGTGTAATTATGTGGCTTGTAATTAGGTGGCACTGAGTGGAATTTGGAGTGTATATTGCGTTGAGCACAGTGTAATTATGTAGCATATAATTATGTGGTAGAGTGGTATTGTGTGGAGTGTATGTTGTATTCAGTAGACTGTAATTGTGTGTCATGTAATTATGTGGCAGTGAGTGGTATTCAGAGTGTATGTTGCATTGAGTGCAGTGTAATCATGTGGCGTGTAATTATGTGGCACTGAGTGGTATTTGGAGAGTGTGTTGCATTGAGTGCTATATAATTATGTGGTGTGTAAGTATGTGGCACTCAGTGGTATTTGCAGTGTATGTTGCATTGAGTACAGTGTAATTATGTAGCATATAATTATGTGGCACTGAGTGGTATTGGGTGGAGTGTATGTTGTATTCAGTAGAGTGTAATTGTGTGGCATGTAATTATGTGGCACTGAGTGGTATTAGGTGTGTATGTTGCATTGAGTGCAGCGTAAATATATGGCGTGCAATTATGTGGCACTGAGTGGTATTTGGAGTGTATGTTGCATTGATTATGTAGGGTTGTATGTGTGGGTGTGTGTGTGTGTGTGGGGTGTGTGAGTGGGGGGGTGAGGTGTGTGTGTGGGGGGGGTGGGGTGTGTGTGTGGGGGTGTGTGTGTGGGGGTGTGTGTGGGGGGGGGTTGTGTGTGTGTGGGGGTGTGTGTGGGGGGGGGTTGTGTGTGTGGGGGGTTGCGGGTCATTCTCTCAAGAAAAAACAGATGTAAGTGAATGTGTTAACATTAGTCGAAACAACAGTAAACTACACTGCGAAAAATAGAAGCATGAAAAATGTGGAATCCATGAAGTTGCATTAAAAAAACGAGATAGCTACATTCCCTAAATGTGTAGTACTCGTGGCTGCTATCAGATGAGGTCTGTTGACGGATGGATTGCCTCCTGTTACTTACCCTTATGAGTAGCAGGCGTGGAGAGCAAAGTGTAGCAGAGCAACAGGGCAGAGTTTGGGGAGAAGAATTTTTGAAAAATCTAAAGAAAGCCAAGGACGGAGAAGCACTGGACAGGAGGAAGGAGCAACAGAGAGCAGGTCTGGGCAAGTGGAATAAAATGCAGCACACGAAGAAGAGAGAGCAAATGGGGCGAGGGGAGCAACATGGAGCGCTCAAGGCGAGGGGTGCAGGACTTTAGTGGAAAGAAAGCTGCACACGAGCCCACGTGTTTAACGAACATGAAAAACTCCCTAAACATGAAACATTAAAGCACCTTTTTTTAAACTGTATTTAATTGTTTTTTTATTAATATATTTATTTAAAGGCAGCATCTTCTTTACAGAGCCGTCTAAACAGCAGCCCGGGCTACACTGGCCCATTGAACTTCAGGAAAGTTGAGCGTCACTATGAGGGTAGACAGCCCATGCTGTAAACTGTCGGCAATGGAAAACAAGCTACCTTTGAAGAAGGACAGGCATCGCTGGGAGGAGGGCTGATTCTGCGGAGCGCGTGAAGTGGCTGGTGTGAAATGTCTTGCTTTGTGGGAGGGCTAGGGGGAGTGGGGCGCGTATGAAGAAGCAGACATCAAAGGAAGGGTGGGAGGGAACGAGCATATGGTGTGGGAGTGATAACGAAAGTAAGAGGGGGCAGACCTGACAGCCAAATGTGGATTTGTATTATCCAATATCAAAGGGCAGTCCTTTCCCGGTGTCCAAGGAGGCAAAGAGCTTTTAGATACGGTTAATTTTTTTTAATTGATTACGATTTCTGGTAAGTTAACTTAGGGCGTTATGTTCTCGGGCATCTGAGATGCGTTTATTTTTGACAGTCCTTTTTTTTTTACAGTCCTTTTTTGTTGTCTTCTATATCTCTCTAACAGTATAGGAAAACAATATACAGCGTTCTTCTATGGCCAAAACTCAGAAAAAACATTGATTGTGATAGTGATTTTACAAATATAGTCCGTATTTATTTTTTAAATAAATGTCCAAGTTAGCATTTTTTCGGAGTTTCATTCACCAAGAGGACTTAGAAGGATCCCATATCTTCATACATAATGATGATCACGTAAAATCATTTATTATCCCTATCCCAATGCATTTCAGAGATACCAGATTCCCTCTTCTTTGGGTTTACATGATCTATAGACATGTGAGTTATCAATATATTTATACATTGATAGTGTGCAGTAACTATATTGTGTTTTTGTGAATTCTTAAAAATAAAAAGTAGCAAGTAATGAAAAGAACACGTGAGAGGAGAGAAAGAGTTGAGGAAGGAGAGTGGAGGGAGACAGCATGATGGGGGAGGGAAAGAAAAAGGTGAGAGTAACAGAAAGAGGAGAAGCGGAGAGGAACAGAAAGTAAGAAGAACGGAGAGAGAAAAGGAGAACAATAGCAAGCAATTAAAGTAACAGAGAGAGAAAGAGTAGGAGACAGGGAGGGGGTTAAAGAGCGCAGACGCCTCTCCTGACCCACGCAGCACAGGCAGCTTCTGGGGGCCTTGTTAAGAGGCTGCGAAGGCTGGCGAGAGGTGGGGGGGTGAGTCATATTTGATCGGAGGAGGGGGGGGGTGCGCAATTAGAAGGGGGATTGTGAAAGCAGGCAATAAGTCCCTGTTTGTGTTCACATTCCTGAGCAGTGTAGCCTGTACAACAAGGCAGCACTGGGAGGGGGGCTGAGCAGAAATCCGAGTCACGGCCTGGCGGCCGTGAAGTGTGAAGCAGTGGGCGGGGAGGCAGGAGCAAATGGTAAGGGGAGCCTTTGAAGAGCAAGGCAGGGGGATAGAAGCGCGTTCACGAGCACTTCTACAAATCCACATCGTGAACTCAGCTTTCTGGTTTGACTGCAATAGGTCTCTCTGCGAGACCTAAAAAACAAATGTGTTCATGGCATTAGTAGAGAGGGGATATTGAAATAGTTGTCCAGAAGGATCATTGAGCACGCCCACTTGCTTTGGACAGCTGACAACAAATGAACCAGCACCTTGATCATTCAGAGAGGAGAAAGTGATTTAGCATGCGGAGGTCCGAAATGGGACATAGCCTTACTCACATTTTCCTTATATGGATGGAGAGGGAATTATTATCCATGCAGCCTTTCTGAGGACACGATTGCTTCTAAAAGAAACTACCTCATTAATAAGTTCTTATGATGCTGACGGGGACAAAGGTGACACAGATGAAGGACAATTTAGGATCTGTAATGCAAAGCGGTTCTTCACTATCCACATTAAACCTCCACCCTCTTAAAGGGTAGAGAGGGTGGAGCACTTTAGAAATGTTCCCAAGATGTCTTTAGCAAACTAGACAGCTGCGCTGTCTGGTAGGCTGCGACCTAAACATTATAGGGGATGGTGATGGAGGCAGATTTAATACAGAAAGAAAATTAGATAGATTACCCAACGCCTACATCAGAATGCCCACGAAAACGACACTAAATGTGACACCCTATGTAAAAACTGCAATATCCATGTGTCCCTTCCCACTTACTCATATCCACCAACATTCAGTGTGTACACCAGATGTGGAAAGAGGCTCATTTAGTAGGTGGAAGCAAGGGATTTTTTCAACCAATTTAGCAATATTCTATGGACAGGAGGCGCTATCATTTGAATCCTGTGAGATGAAATTCAACTTAGAAGCTGACTAACTATATCACTACTCACAACTGAAACACTGGATCATTCATGCGGACATTAAGGGGGAGCAGCTACTTGGAAATCAAATTAACTAAAAAAAAATTAAAAACAGTTGGTGGCATGAACGGGTGAATTCCCACTTTAAATAATTTGATAGTAAACATGCCACCATCAACTCGCATCCCTTTATGGCTCACTTGTACAATTAAGTAGGAACAAAAGTGCAAAAGCATGCCAAGGTATTACTAAAAACTAATATACAATACATGGCACAGAAGTGCACTATATGGCGGTCTTCAAGCAGCACTTATATCCCTCTCAACAAATACCATCCCCATACCAATGCACTAATCCAGATGTGGTTTAGTAGGAGATTTTAAACAGTTGGTGAGACTACCCATACCTCATACATTACTGGAATAAGATTCTGGCTGCCATGAAAATAACACTGGGTTACCCCATACCATTTAAATTAGCCTATGTCCTTTTGGAACTTTGATCCCGGAGGCTAAAACAGACAAAATCCTATTGTCGAATGATATCGAACTGCTTAGTAGCAGCAACTGCTTCCTAGTGGTATACTGGAAAAAAAAGAAATTTACCACCCATGTTCATTCTGGTAGCTCAGAGTGTGGCACACATTAGCAATGGAGAGATTATCAGTGTTCTAAATGATGAGAGCTTGGAGGAGATTTGGGGTCCTCGGACTGAATGTCAGGGGGCATTCCTGGGGTCTCCTGCTCAGCATGTTAACAAGTTCTAAATCTTTTCAATTAGTGAAAGTAGACATAATAAGTGTTCGCGGAACAGACGAAAGCTCACTAGTGAGCCAAATCATGTTGTAGATCGCACCGAGATACACGTATAACAGTTATGCCTCTTGCTAAATGTAAACTAATATATGACAAACTTCAATATACTGCAGTTTTCTACTGGGCTGTTTCATTCCCCAGGGTTGGGAGAGGTGATTGGTGGGGGGTGGGGTGGGGGGGGAGGGGAGGAGGGTTAAAAGGGAAACCAATAAGTGACCAGAACAATTGCACTGAGTATCTTTGGATAGTGTCCAATTTTATAGCAAGTACTAACTGTATAAACCAGTACGGATGGAATGTGATAATTACTTTCGAGAAAACCCCCCAATAAAACAGCAATTTATTTAAAAAACAAAAAACACAAGTTTGGAAAATTAGTATGTCATCCAAAGTGTTCAGTCCATAAAAGTTTAGGGAGCATGTAAAAGCGATATAACTCATCCAAAGAGAGATCACAAAATTTGACATAAAAAACAGTTTAGTCAGCTACAGGTGTACTGTGCCAATGGAAAACAATTTTGGGGCGAGAGGGAAATAAATAACCAATATTTGAGACAGTCGCCAGATTACCAGGATTTATATGTGAGATCTTTTAGAGTTTGCCTATTTTATAAGGCTGAAAGGGGATTAAATTAGCTCATTTTCAGAGGGTCATAGAGGCTCTGCTCGATTGCATTTTGAGATTTTTTTAAGGTAACAGAACGTAGCACATTTTCTGTTTAAGCAGCATTTTATTATTTGCATTTAATTAAAGATGCCAAAGTTTTCCTTGGTTTAATATTTAGCTGTTGGATGTTTTTCTTTGTAATACATCAAATTAGCATTTCATCTGATGTTCACTTCGCTGAGGCACATGAGCTTTCTTATTACAATTTTGATTACGACTGAAGTCCTGTGTCGGAACAAACAAAAAAAAGAACCACACCACAGATAAACAAGTACTTCAGGGGGTCAGGAATACAGAATACAAAATGCTGACTGATGATATTAGGGCATCAAAATCAAAGTGATGGGTGGAATGCTTGAGTTAATCTAAGCCACTGGCGAACGCTAGGGGCTGCATCCCAATCCATTGTTTTTTTTGCCCATCATGCCACCTCAGCTTGGACCCAGTCATATGCAAATCCGCCTTGACCCTGTTCCTCATGGGTACAGTCCAGCGCGAATTGCCTGGTCCTCACCGTAGTGGAACACAAGCAACCTAGGAACAGTGTTGCCCTTAATACTTTGGTATGTCGCCTTAAGTGGTTCAGATGTGTGTCCCGTGCACACTGTGTCACTGGAATCAAGCAACACTATAAGCAGAATCTGGACCAGACAGAAAGCAGAATCCGATCAACACCTATTAATAAGGGGGAAAACAAAGAAAACGGCGAGGGTGCACATAATTCAAGGAAGGAGGAATGGCATGGTTTCTGCATACACAGATGTGAGGTACCGCTGTGCAAATTTCTGAAATCAACATCTACAGAGGCGGTTCCCAAACCTGCTACTAGATGGGAAGGTACACACAAGTTGAGAATAGGCTGAGCCAGGAGTTGAGTGTATGTAGATATATTGTGAAAAAGTAAACACACAAAACTCTTTAGCACTTACCTCTGTGCCATCTATGGGAGCTGGCTTAGCCTGTATCGGTTTCTTTTCTCTGGGTGAATCAGACTCAGACTGGCTTCCAGAGTCTGAGTCACTACCGGAGTCGCTGCTTCCAGACGGACTGCTGCTCTCACTGCTGCTCCCCGAGCTAGAACCAGATCCAGTGTCATCTGAATGGCTGCAACACAAACAGCAAAACGACAATGCATTTGTTATTAATCTGAAGGAAGCTATTTTAATCTACCAAGGTCAAATAATGCAAAGGCGTTTAACTAATTTATTTAACAACGACTTGATTCAATCATGTTAGGTCCCTTTACCACTTTTGCATATATATATACTTTGCTGGTCTAATGTGTATAAATATTTGCACGTTTAGCTAATTTTAAACGTGCTCAAGTTTCATTTGTTTGGGTTTGAAAATATCTAAAATAAATTTACGGATGCCAGCCATATTAACTTTCATACGATTTCACCCATGTTCAATAAGCGTTATCATATTTCAAACAAAATCATATGTGCCTACCAAAGGAGTGAACATTAAAAAGCCATGCAGTAAAAAGGACAAAAGTAACTTACCTGTTACTACTGCTTTCCAGCACTTGAATTCTTAGATTTATGTACTTGAATCATTTCCCTTCGTCAGGCTGCAAATAACCGTCAGAGCCTAAAAGTCTACTACTGGGCCATAAAATTCACTTAAGTCAACAAAGCAGAAAAGCTTTGAATTACACAGTACTTCAGAGTTTCGAGCACATTTTAATTTAGACAATATAAAGGATAAGAAAAACAGAAGAAGCTAAGGGCATCAAAAAAGACAACTTGATGGACTTTGATCTTTCCAGGCAGTAAGAAGAGCCTTGTTGATCTAACTGTTCAGACCCCCTTAGGATATCACAATTTTGCTTCTGGCAAATACATTGTACTTTTATACAAATGAAGTAATTTTTACATAAGTACCTGTAAACATTGTCATTTAAAGAAATTAAAAAGGCTGATGCTCCTGTCATTGAGTCTGCACTGCCACAGGCAATGAAAGAAGGGTGAGCTAAAGGTCAGCTGGCAATAGAGGTGTTAAGTTCCTACATCGCCTACCTGTTAACACATTGCAAATGTACAGGGCCCTCCACCTGTGCTATGAGGCTGAACGTATCTCTCTATGTGCCTCTCTGTTCCAGAGACCTCTCATCCTTCCCCACTTCTCTTTGACTTGTGGGACTCGCTATCGCTATCGCCTCTGACGTACAATCTCTGACTGACCACTACCTCGACTCTATGACCTCAATAATCAACAAAGCCGCCCCCCTGCAACGGAAGAGAGTCTCCACCAAGAACTCGAACCCATGGTATGATGCTAGACTCAATGAAGACAGGCGTGCCATGCGAATGGCAGAGCGCACCTGGAGGTCAGACCCCTCAGCACTGCACCTTAAAACTCTTAAGAATAAGAGAAATGCCTACTTTAGGAAACAAGCACTGGCGTTGCCAATAGGTCTCGCAGTAGGAAAGTTGGAGCTATTACAATTGCAAATAACAATGCCTTTTATTTTTGTTTTCATTTTAGAAACATAAAGGGCTTTGTCATTTACAAAACCAATAGCTCCAACTTTCCTACTGCGAGGCCTATTGTGCACTGCACAGTGTGGGGGTGAGTGGCGTTGCGTGGGTGAGTGGCGTTGCGTGGATGAGTGGCGTTGCGTGGATGAGTGGCGTTGTGTGGGTGAGTGGCGTTGCGTGGGTGAGTGGCGTTGCGTGGGTGAGTGGAATTGCGTGGGTGAGTGGAATTGCGTGGGTGAGTGGCGTTGCGTGGGTGAGTGGCGTTGCGTGGGTGTGAGTGGCGTTGCGTGGGTGTGAGTGGCGTTGCGTGGGTGTGAGTGGCGTTGCGTGGGTGTGAGTGGCGTTGTGTGGGTGTGAGTGGCGTTGCGTGGGTGTGAGTGGCGTTGCGTGGGTGTGAGTGGCGCTGCGTGTGTGAGTGGCGTTGCGTGTGTGAGTGGCGTTGCGTGTGTGAGTGGCGTTGCGTGTGTGAGTGGCGTTGCGTGTGTGAGTGGCGTTGCGTGTGTGAGTGGCGTTGCGTGTGTGAGTGGCGTTGCGTGTGTGAGTGGCGTTGCGTGGTTGAGTGGCGTTGCGTGGTTGAGTGATGTTGCGTGGTTGAGTGGCGTTGCATGTGTGAGTGGCGTTGCATGTGTGAGTGGCGTTGCATGTGTAAGTGGCGTTGCATGTGCAGTAGTTTCTAGCTTTGTGCGCTAAAGCTTTGTGCCTATATGGGGCCTTGATGTCCAATTGGACCGGAAATTGGCAGGCTGCATGTGCTTATCTGCCATTAAATCCTCATTTCTGTAAATCCCCTTGGGACGAGATACTATTGCCCAGTAAGTGCCCCGCTATCAGGATAAGTGGCTGCCCCATGGGGTTGGGCTGAGGGCCCTTCCTTCTCCTTTTGTCACAGCACAGCTAGAGAGTGCGCTGTGAAGAGCTGAGAATGGGGCATTGCTGCTGTGCTTTATTGCAGCCATATAACTGTCTCCAAAAGCAAGAGGTGACGGACCAACACGGGGTGGGGGGAAGGGAGAGGTAGAATGAGATGAGCGGACGTTGTTCTAAAAAGATTGAAGAGTCGTGGTTTCCTCTGAAGGCACCGGGGCACATGTTCAATGCTGAGTGGAAGGAGGGAGCACAAGGAGCGAGGAGAGAAGAGGGAGGGAGGGGGTCACGGGGAGCTATGGGGAATGCTATGCTGACATTTTTAACACCACAGACACGCATATAAAAAAGCCATTAACAAAAATAAGCTGTGTTTTAGGAAGGAAGAAGGCTGTTTGTGAGGGTGCACGTGTGATTTTGCAGTGGGCTTGCATGTGTGTTTGGTATGGAAATGCAATGTATGCATATGAGACTGCATGTATGAATGTGCATGTTTATAGAAATGTGAGTGCGTGTCTATTTGCATGTATGTAATTATTTAGGCACCTGTGCTCATGCATGAGCCTGTGCCTTGATGTGCGCATTCCCACGCATGTGAGTATTATTGAAGGTCTGTTTGGGTACAAATATGTGGTGTACCTTTGTACAAGATTATCCTTGTTAATTTTCATACCGTCAAATTGCATATTAAACTATCTGAAGGTTCTTCTCTATTGGCCCCGGGATAATGTTATTCTTTATAACACCATTCTGACAAGCAACCTGCTGATTGTGCGTGCAAGATATTGGGGAAATCCGAGCGGCATAACCAAAGAAGGGGCTCCCGCAAGAAACATAATGAAGTCAGACTGCCATTGGAATTTCTTATTTTGCAGAAACAATGCCCTAAATCTGCTGCTTATTTCTGCAATACAAAGATGCACATCCCAGTGGTGCGTGCGCGCGCACACACAAAATGTTTAAAATGCCATGCAATGCCACATTTCCATTAGTGAACTGCGGGCCTTCTTAAAAGGAAAGAAGAGACCCGGTGGGGGGGGGAGGGACGAGGGGGAAGATGACAGAATGAGAGATGGGGAGCTAATGAAACAAGCATTGGCGGTCCCTTTCAAGTGAAAGCGGGATGTAATTAGGGGGGAGGAGAAGTGAGGCCGAGACGCTGGGGAAGCAACAGATGCCTGTCAGAGTGCATTTTGGTGTGAAGGGCTGGTAAGGCTAGGACGGAGTCAGTTACTTATAAAATAGTTTGATGCTTATGGATTACGAATTATAGCCAAGCAGCCAGTGTTAGGCTGTATGTTATGTTTTTTTTTTAAAGATTGTTAAACATGGGTTAGATGTTAAAGGAAGACTGGTGGCGGATAGGTTTGCTTGTGGCAAGATAGTCATACCTGGTGCAGCAGCAGAAGTGGGCTATTTGTGTAAATGAACCAAGTCAAAAACGCTCTGCTGAGATTAACAGAGATTGTGTGAAATCACCTATGCACACTGGTGATAGAAGTTTGAAGTAAACTGGAGATCAAAGCGGCCCAATTAACCACTTAATTTGGAGCAAGTACACAGAGAGAGAAGGCAGGCGTTGGAGAGGGAGGGGGTGGGCTGCCCATATGGAGAAGGACTGGGCTGCCTCTGATGATCTAATGCGAGTCAAGGAAGGCAGGCGCTGGAGAGGGAGGGGGTGGGCAACTCGAACAACCATATGGCTGGGAGAAGCTGTGTGAGGGAGGCTGGGCTGGCTGGGCTCGTTCACGAGAGGCTTGTGGTCACATGCACTGTGAAGAAACTGCAGTTGAAAACTGCAGTGGTTTGACTACTCGATCGAGCACTTGAATTCTCGCCATTTTCCAATGGAAAAGGCGAGACCTAAAAAGCGCTCGAAATCTGACTTCTTCAGCCTCCAGCTCGATCAAGCAAAAAACAGACCAAGAAAACTGTTCGAACTAGTCAAAACTCAAACCAAGGAACAACCTCTACATTCAAACAGCACAACAAGCATTATACCATCCTGTGAAGACTTTTCTGCTTTCTTTAAGCTAAAGACTGACAATATAAGAAGTGATCTCCTCAATGATATAAGCCGATACTCCAGCCCCATCAGCATAACTAACACTCAACCTAAAAACAACACAGCATGGTCGTCCTTCGACACCTACTCTGAAGAAGAAATTAACAAACTGCTCGGCACCCTGAAACCCTCTAATCACCTCACAGACCCCTTACCTGCTAATGCTGTAAAAGACTTCACGCCCCTGCTCCTCCCACTCTGGACAAAAATCATTAACAGTTCCCTGCAACAAGGGCTCATCCCGGACTCCCTCAAGGTGGGGCAAGTCACGCCTATACTCCAGAAACCTACAGCTGACCCTGCTGACCCAAACAATTACCGCCCCATCACCAATATCCCCATCCTGGCCAAACTGCTGGAAAAATGCGTACAACTCCAACTGACAAAACACATTGATCGGTTTGACCTCCTCAACCCTCATCAATCAGGCTTCAGAGCAAGACACAGTACGGAAACTGCCATGACGCACATAATTGAGGACGCCCTCCAAATCCTTGTTCACAACGATTCCTGCCTCCTTATCCTACTTGATCTCTCTTCAGCATTTGACACTGTCAAACATGAGAATCTGCTGGAGATGTTAAACACCAGAATGGGTGTATCCGGAACTGTTCTCAAATGGTTCACATACATAACCTGTCTCAGAAGTTCAAGATCAACAACGTGTTGTCCTCATCTGTGCCTGTAACATTAGGCGTTACACAAGGATCTTCCCTATCCCCCACTTTGTTCAACCTGGTCATGGAACCACTCACCACATTGCTTCAAGCATCTAATGTTCACTTTCACATGTACGCCGATGACACTCAACTCTACCTCAAACTCCAATCCCGGAAGACATCAAACTTCTGAACTCCACGCTCAGAAACACCCAATCATGGTTGGCTGTCAATCACCTCAAACTAAATGCCCTGAAAACTGAGTTCCTTCGGATCGCACCTCCGGCGAAACTCGCCATCTCCCAAACCTGGCTCAAGCACCTTACTGCACTCAATGTCCAACCCACCATCGTGGACTCCGCGAAATCCTTAGACATCACACTTGACGCCAATCTCAACATGCAGCAGCACATTAGCAAAGCAACTAAAGGAGCTAATTTTCAAATCAACACTTTGAGGAAACTTAAACCCTTCTTCCCAGCTAAGGATTTCCAAACTGCTGTACAAGCCCTAGTCATCCCACGAATAGACTACGGAATAGTTGCTCTCAGCGGACTCCCCCTATCTACAACTGCACCCCTAAGAGCCTCCTTGAACGCTGCAGCGAGACTTATCACCGGATCAAGGAAACATATATCCCCTGACTTAAAATCACTGAACTGGCTGCCGTTTGAAGCCAGAATACAGCTGAAAAATCGCCTGCATGACACACCTGGCCGTACACCACAAGTCACCCGACTACCTCTCTCAAAAGCGGACTATATCAGGAGGCTCTAGATCCAACAGAAGCACAAAAAATCTCCTCCTGAAACCTCGAAGATTCCGGAAGGAAAAAACATACAAACGCTCCTTCTCGGGAATGGCACCCAGGATCTGGAATGCACTCCCTCCTGAAACCAGACTTATCTCCTCCACGGCATTTTTTAAGAAAGAGGTAAAAGCATCCTGATGGCTAAATTCACCTGAACGCTACATTTACTGGACCGAAAACCTTGCTCCGTTTTTTTGTACTACTGGTTATTCTGATTATCTTTTTGCTTTATGTTTTTATTTGACTGCTATCCTACTTTGTATTATGTTTTTATCTAATTGCTATCCTTTTTGCATTATGTTTTTATCTGATTGCTATCCTATTGGGCTTTTCACTTACTACAGACTACTATATTGTACCCAATAGTTTGTTTAATCACCCTCTTGTTTCCCCTAGCCCTTGTTTTCTGTAAAGCGCTCTGATATCTGCAAAGATCTTGTTTGCGCTATATAAAACTTTGAAAATAAAAAATAAAATATCTCCCTTCAGCCCCTTGAATCTTCTACACCCCCACCCTCGGACTCATGCGGTCGAAACACCCATTCCATGCTATTCCAGCCTCCATCCCCAGGACACAGTTTGGTCCCTCTTCTCCATACATTCGCCCTACCGAGTCATTTTTACTCCCCTAACCCCCCCCCCCCCCCCCCCCCCCGGTTCCCCCCATTCACCCCTGCTGCCCTGTTAACGTTTAGAAGGAATGGAGGATGGCAGATGCCAGTGACAGCAGAGTTCTCAGTTTTAAATGTGCACTCTCTGGGATCAGGCCACATGTTAAGTGCTTCTGGACACTGTCACAGACTGATTTGGAAGAGTTTCCAGCAGTGATAGACTAAGGCCTGAAAGGTATTTTTGCGACAGGCACATTTTCTGCTTGCCGCAAAAATACTGAGAATTTGGGGTTTATGCCCACTAATTTTATTTTCCTGCAAAATGTGCCACCCAGGGCACAAAATCCCGTGAGGGTTTCACTGTTTGACAAGATTAACTTTTTTATGTTTCAGAAAGGCCTAAAAGTCATTTATGAAGAGGCCAAAGACAAGCATGTCATTGATTATTTTATGAACAGTGAGCATGCAGTTGACAGTTTTCCACCGACGACAAGATCAACAATCACTGGCAAAGCCAATAGGTCTTGCCTATGTTAGATTACTGGCATAGGCGAGACTGATTGGCATTTCCAAAGCTTGGTATGGAATGTCATATGGTAAGTTAGAAGTACTTATTAGTGAATCCAATGGTCGAGAAAGCCCTTGCCATGGTGTCAGTTTGTCGAGGTTCAGAAGCATTTTAGGACCATACAAAAACTGTGAAAATGTGACATATAAATGCGCAAAATGTAACATAAGTTGTAGGTAGACAGAAACGTCCAATAGGTTGCAGATTTTATTACCGTGATGCTTTGGGGTATGTGTTACTGTGGGTGCAATGCTTACAAAACAACCACAAAAAGCACTCCTGACTGCTTGTTTAGTAGGTAAATATAGCAATAATTGTTTTTCAGTGGGTTTCCCAGAACTTTTTGCGACAATGCCACTGCACCTGCTGCAGCATTCATTGCCCTAGTGCCTGTAAGGTAATTTCACTTGTGTCTGCTTGTTTGGTAGAAAAATATAGCAATAATCTGTGTTCAGTGTGTTGCCTAGAGCTTTTGGCCCACTGTGCCACTGCACCTGCTGCTGGTGGACGGGGTGCTGGTGGACGCGGTGCTGGTGGACGCGGTGCTGGTGGACGCGGTGCTGGTGGACGCGGTGCTGGTGGACGTGGTACTGGTGGACGTGGTGCTGGTGGACGTGGTGGTGGTGGACGTGGTGGTGGTGGGCATGGTGGACGTGGTGGTGGAAGGAAGTGGTGGTGGACGTGGTGGTGCTGGACGTGGTGGAGGTGGGTGTGGTGGTGGATGTGGTGGTGGATGTGGTGGAGGTCGTGGTGGACGTGGTGGAGGTCGTGGTGGAGGTCGTGGTGGATGTGGTGGACCTGATGGTGGTGGTGGACGTGATTGACCTGGTAAAGGTTGAAGTAGTGGTGAAGGTTGAAGTGGTGGTGGTGGACGTGGTACTGGTGGACGTGGTGCTGGTGGACGTGGTGCTGGTGGACGTGGTGGTGGTGGGCATGGTGGACGTGGTGGTGGAAGGAAGTGGTGGTGGACGTGGTGGTGCTGGACGTGGTGGAGGTGGGTGTGGTGGTGGATGTGGTGGTGGATGTGGTGGAGGTCGTGGTGGACGTGGTGGAGGTCGTGGTGGAGGTCGTGGTGGATGTGGTGGACCTGGTGGTGGTGGTGGACGTGATTGACCTGGTAAAGGTTGAAGTAGTGGTGAAGGTTGAAGTGGTGGTGGTGGACGTGGTGATGGTGGACGTGGTGATGGTGGACGTGGTGATGGTGGACATGGGGGAGTGGATGTGGGGGAGTGGACGTGGTGGTGGTGGACGTGGTGCTAGTGGACGTGGTGCTGGTGGACGTGGTGGACGTGGTGGTGGTGGACGTGGTGGTGGTGGACGTGGTGGTGGTGGACGTGGTGGTGGTGGTGGTGGTGGTGGTGGTGGGCGTGGTGGTGGAAGGAAGTGGTGGTGGACGTGGTGGTGCTGGACGTGGTGGAGGTGGGTGTGGTGGTGATGTGGTGGTGGACGTGGTGGACATGGTGGTGGTGGTGGACGTGGTGATGGTGGACGTGGTGATGGTGGACGTGGTGATGGTGGACGTGGTGATGGTGGACGTGGTGGGGTGGACGTGGTGATGGTGGACGTGGGGGAGTGGACGTGGGGGAGTGGACGTGGGGGGGTTGACGTGGGGGGGTGGACGAAGTGGTGGTGGACGTGGTGGTGGTGGAGGACGTGGTAGTGGTGGAGGACGTGGTAGTGGTGGAGGACGTGGTAGTGGTGGAGGACGTGGTAGTGCGGTAGGACGTGGTAGTGGTGGTGGACGTGATGGTGGACATGGCGGGGGTGGACGTGGTGGTGAATGTGGTCGACATGGTGGTGGTGGACATGGTGGTGGTGGTGAACGCGGTGGTGGTGGACATGGTTGGGGACATGGTGGCCGACGTGGTGCTGGTGGACGTGGTGGGGATGGATGCCGTGGTGATGGATGCAGTGGTGGAGGACGCAGTGGTGGAGGACGCAGTGGTGGAGGACGCAGTGGTGGAGGACTTGGACGTGGTGGTGAAGGACGTGGTGGACGCAGTGGTGGTGCAGGGAGGGGTGTGGTGGTGGTGATGGGGGACGTGGTGGTGGTGCTGGGGGACATGGTGGTGGTGCTGGGGGACATGGTGGTGGTGCTGGGGGACATGGTGGTGGTGCTGGGGGACATGGTGGTGGTGCTGGGGGACATGGTGGTGGTGCTGGAGGACGTGGTGGTGGTGGACGTGGTGATGGTGGACGTGGTGATGGTGGACGTGGTGATGGTGGACGTGGTGATGGTGGACGTGGTGATGGTGGACGTGGTGATGGTGGACGTGGTGATGGTGGACGTGGTGATGGTGGACGTGGTGATGGTGGACGTGGTAGTGGTAGACGTGGTAAGGGTAGACGTGGTGGTCATGGTGATGGTGGACTTGGGGTTGTGGACATGGGGTGGTGTTGCTGGGGGACGTGGTGGTGATGCTGGGGGACATGGTGGTGGTGGACGTGGTGGTGGTGGACGTGGTGCTGGTGGACGCGGTGCTGGTGGACGCGGTGCTGGTGGACGCGGTGCTGGTGGACGCGGTGCTGGTGGATGCGGTGCTGGTGGACGTGGTGGTGGTGGACGTGGTGGTGGGCATGGTGGACTTGGTGGTGGAAGGTGGTGGTGCTGGACGTGGTGGAGGTGGGTGTGGTGGTGGATGTGGTGGTGGACGTGGTGGAGGTCGTGGTGGATGTGGTGGACCTGGTGGTGGACGTGATGGACCTGGTGAAGGTTGAAGTAGTGGTGAAGGTTGAAGTGGTGGTGGTGGACGTGGTGACGGTGGACGTGGTGATAGTGGACGTGGTGATGGTGGACGTGGTGATGGTGGACGTGGCGATGGTGGACGTGGTGATGGTGGACGTGGTGATGGTGGACGTGGTGCTGGTGGACGCGGTGCTGGTGGACGCGGTGCTGGTGGATGCGGTGCTGGTGGATGTGGTGCTGGTGGACGTGGTGGTGGTGGACGTGGTGGTGGGCATGGTGGGCATGGTGGACGTGGTGGTGGAAGGTGGTGGTGCTGGACGTGGTGGAGGTGGGTGTGGTGGTGGATGTGGTGGTGGATGTGGTGGACCTGGTGGTGGACGTGATGGACCTGGTGAAGGTTGAAGTAGTGGTGAAGGTTGAAGTGGTGGTGGTGGACGTGGTGACGGTGGACGTGGTGATAGTGGACGTGGTGATTGTGGACGTGGTGATGGTGGACGTGGTGATGGTGGACGTGGTGATGGTGGACGTGGTGATGGTGGACGTGGTGATGGTGGACGTGGTGATGGTGGACGTGGTGATGGTGGTCGTGGTGATGGTGGACGTGGTGATGGTGGACGTGGTGCTGGTGGACGTGGTGGTGGTGGGCATGGTGGACGTGGTGGTGGAAGGAAGTGGTGGTGGACGTGGTGGTGCTGGACGTGGTGGAGGTGGGTGTGGTGGTGGATGTGGTGGTGGATGTGGTGATGGTGGTCGTGGTGATGGTGGACGTGGTGATGGTGGACGTGGTGATGGTGGACGTGGTGATGGTGGACGTGGTAGTGGTAGACGTGGTAGTGGTAGACGTGGTGGTCATGGTGATGGTGGACATGGGGTTGTGGACATGGGGTGGTGTTGCTGGGGGACGTGGTGGTGGTGCTGGGGGACATGGTGGTGGTGGACGTGGTGGTGGTGGACGTGGTGCTGGTGGACGCGGTGCTGGTGGACGCGGTGCTGGTGGACGCGGTGCTGGTGGACGCGGTGCTGGTGGACGCGGTGCTGGTTGACGCGGTGCTGGTTGACGCGGTGCTGGTGGATGCGGTGCTGGTGGACGTGGTGGTGGTGGACGTGGTGGTGGTGGACGTGGTGGTGGGCATGGTGGACGTGGTGGTGGAAGGAAGTGGTGGTGGACGTGGTGGTGCTGGACGTGGTGGAGGTGGGTGTGGTGGTGGATGTGGTGGTGGACGTGGTGGAGGTCGTGGTGGATGTGGTGGACCTGGTGGTGGTGGTGGACGTGATGGACATGGTGAAGGTTGAAGTAGTGGTGAAGGTTGAAGTGGTGGTGGTGGACGTGGTGACGGTGGACGTGGTGATAGTGGACGTGGTGATGGTGGATGTGGTGATGGTGGACGTGGGGGAGTGGACGTGGGGGGTGGACGTGGTGCTGGTGGACGTGGTGCTGGTGGACGTGGTGCTGGTGGACGTGGTGCTGGTGGACGTGGTGCTGGTGGACGTGGTGCTGGTGGACGTGGTGCTGGTGGACGTGGTGGTGGTGGACGTGGTGGTGGTGGACGTGGTGGTGGTGGTGGACGTGGTGGTGGTGGTGGTCGTGGTGGTGGTGGTGGGCGTGGTGGTGGAAGGAAGTGGTGGTGCAAGGAAGTGGTGGTGGACGTGGTGGTGCTGGACGTGGTGGAGGTGGGTGTGGTGGTGGATGTGGTGGTGGACGTGGTGGACATGGTGGTGGTGGTGGACCTGGTGGTGGTGGACGTGATGGACCTGGTGAAGGTTGAAGTGGTGGTGGTGGACGTGGTGATGGTGGACGTGGTGATGGTGGACATGGGGTGGTGTTGCTGGGGGACGTGGTGGTGGTGCTGGGGGACATGGTGGTGGTGGACGTGGTGGTGGTGGACGTGGTGCTGGTGGACGCGGTGCTGGTGGACGCGGTGCTGGTGGACGCGGTGCTGGTGGACGTGGTGCTGGTGGATGTGGTGCTGGTGAACGTGGTGCTGGTGGACGCGGTGCTGGTGGATGCGGTGCTGGTGGACGTGGTGCTGGTGGACGTGGTGGTGGTGGACGTGGTGGTGGGCATGGTGGACGTGGTGGTGGAAGGATGTGGTGTTGGACGTGGTGGTGCTGGACGTGGTGGAGGTGGGTGTGGTGGTGGATGTGGTGGTGGACGTGGTGGAGGTCGTGGTGGATGTGGTGGACCTGGTGGTGGTGGTGGACGTGATGGACCTGGTGAAGGTTGAAGTAGTGGTGAAGGTTGAAGTGGTGGTGGTGGACGTGGTGACGGTGGACGTGGTGATAGTGGACGTGGTGATGGTGGATGTGGTGATGATGGACGTGGTGATGGTGGACGTGGGGGAGTGGACGTGGGGGGTGGACGTGGTGCTGGTGGACGTGGTGCTGGTGGACGTGGTGCTGGTGGACGTGGTGCTGGTGGACGTGGTGCTGGTGGACGTGGTGGTGGTGGACGTGGTGGTGGTGGACGTGGTGGTGGTGGACGTGGTGGTGGTGGACGTGGTGGTGGTGGACGTGGTGGTGGTGGACGTGGTGGTGGTGGACATGGTGGTGGTGGACGTGGTGGTGGTGGACGTGGTGGTGGTGGACGTGGTGGTGGTGGACGTGGTGGTGGTGGTGGGCGTGGTGGTGGAAGGAAGTGGTGGTGGACGTGGTGGTGCTGGACGTGGTGGAGGTGGGTGTGGTGGTGGATGTGGTGGTGGACGTGGTGGACGTGGTGGACATGGTGGTGGTGGTGGACCTGGTGGTGGTGGACGTGATGGACCTGGTGAAGGTTGAAGTGGTGGTGGTGGACGTGGTGATGGTGGACGTGGTGATGGTGGACGTGGTGATGGTGGACGTGGTGATGGTGGACGTGGTGGGGTGGACGTGGTGATGGTGGACGTGGGGGAGTAAACGTGGGGGGGTGGACGTGGGGGGGTGGATGTGGGGGGGTGGATGTGGGGGGGTGGACGTAGTGGTGGTGGACGTGGTGGTGGTGGAGGATGTGGTAGTGGTGGAGGACGTGGTATTGGTGGAGGACGTGGTAGTGCGGTAGGACGAGGTAGTGGTGGTGGACGTGGTGGTGGACGTGATGGTGGACATGGTGGGGGTGGACGTGGTGGTGAATGTGGTCGACATGGTGGTGGTGGACATGGTGGTGGTGGTGAACGCGGTCGTGGTGGACATGGTTGGGGACATGGTGGCTGACGTGGTGCTGGTGGACGTGGTGGGGATGGATGCTGTGGTGGAGGACGCAGTGGTGGAGGACGCAGTGGTGGAGGACGCAGTGGTGGAGGACGCAGTGGTGGAGGACGCAGTGGTGGAGGACGCAGTGGTGGAGGACGCAGTGGTGGAGGACTTGGACGTGGTGGTGGACGTGGTGGACGCAGTGGTGGTGCAGGGGGGGGTGTGGTGGTGGTGGTGGTGATGGGGGACGTGGTGGTGGTGATGGGGGACGTGGTGGTGGTGCTGGGGGACGTGGTGGTGGTGCTGGGGGAAGTGGCGGTGGTGCTGGGGGACGTGGCGGTGGTGCTGGGGGACGTGGTGGTGGTGCTGGGGGACATGGTGGTGGTGCTGGGGGACATGGTGGTGGTGCTGGGGGACGTGGTGATGGTGGACGTGGTGATGGTGGACGTGGTGATGGTGGACGTGGTGATGGTGGACGTGGTAGTGGTAGACGTGGTAGTGGTAGACGTGGTAGTGGTAGACGTGGTGGTCATGGTGATGGTGGACATGGGGTGGTTGACATGGGGTGGTGTTGCTGGGGGACGTGGTGGTGGTGCTGGGGGACATGGTGGTGGTGCTGGGGGACATGGTGGTGGTGCTGGGGGACATGGTGGTGGTGCTGGGGGACATGGTGGTGGTGCTGGGGGACATGGTGGTGGTGCTGGGGGACATGGTGGTGGTGCTGGGGGACGAGGTGGTGGTGCTGGGGGACGAGGTGGTGGTGCTGGGGGACGTGGTGGTGGAGGATGTGGTGGAGGATGTGGTGGTTGACTTGGTGGTGGTGGAGGATGTGGTGGTGGTGGAGGATGTGGTGTTGGTGGACGTGGTGGTGGTGAACATGGTGGTGGTGGACGAGGTGGTGGTGGACGAGGTGGTGGTGGACGTGGTGGCTGACGTGGTGCAGTCTCCGCATAGTAACAGGGGCCAGATACACACAGCATTTACTTTTGCTGAAACGCTTGCATGTTTTGCATTTGGTTATTTTGCCACTCGTGCCCGTTTGGCGTTTCCCTTGCGGGAGCGAGCAGCGGCACCATCTGTTTTGAAAGAGCTATCAAGATCATTAAAAACAGATGGCGCCACTGCGCGCTCCCGCAAGGGAAACGCCAAACATGCATGAGTTGCAATACAAACTAATGGAAAACATGCGCACTTTTAGGCAAAAGTCATGAGCGATGGCTTAAGGTCCCCCTAAGCAGTGCTTGCGTGCTGCATAGGGAAGACCTAAAAAAAAAACACAAATCATTGATTTTCAGTTTATAGTAGTATTAGCACTACAAACAGCTACAGGTGTTTTCAAATCAATTCTACCACTGAGAAAGAATCAACATGAGAAAGTAATTAACACAACACCACTTCCTTTGTTTCTGGTTCGACATATACTCAAGGACCAGCTATAGGTATCATAAATATTTTAGGTAAACCCTAGTTTAAAACCAGCTCTTATCTATGCATGGTAAGTAAAGTATTTCTCAATTAAGCCCTATTGATGTCTTACATTTCCTTCTTTGGTCTAAATAGTAACTTTGGAACAATTCCCTTTAATTGAGACATCCTAGCATGTTGTCATCTGATAACTGAGAAAAGGAGCTTCCAAAACTATAAAAGGGCATAGTAATGAATAATCTAAAGTGGGCCATTTAGTCACATTAGTGACCAAACACATCAAGAACCGGACATTTATTCAAGAGGCTTGCTGTATGTTTACACATTTTAATTTCATATCAAATAGCAACTGGTACATATTCCTCAAGCTAATCTCTGATAACACGCAGATCAATAAGAGATGTTGAACATTATACTTATGCCTTCCCACAAATACAATTGGCTTTCTAATACTTTGCAGCATCCTTACACAGAACTATATTGAATCTACCTCAACTCTAAATTTAAGGGTTCAAGCCTAAGGCGCAAATCAACGTTTCTCCAGATAGCTGAATGGATAAGAAACGTAAAAGTAAAAAAAAGCATATAAGCAACCCTGACACCCAGGTATTTGATGACATTAACTCTCACCTAATTCTGAAGGCCTTTAACATGGGCTTTATAATGACCCACCAAAAAACCAATGTGATCTCTATCTACAGCACTAAACTCCTAGTTAAAGAGAAACTCTGAGAAATGTTGCTTCTCCTGAAGTAATTCCTGCAAATGGTTGTCTTTTGGACTGACATTTGATTTTTTTAAACTTTGTATTGTCAAGAAACAATTTACTCATGGCTTAATGCACCAGGAAGCTTAGATCCAGCTCAACACACATGCTTGGATCATTGCGCTTTGGGAAGACCACTCATATGTTTAAAATATTATCCTTCAGCAAATTCTATCTGAATTTCCTGCTCAGTGTCCAGAGCTCACTCTAGTAAAAAGCTACAATTTCAATCCTCCCCCTGCGTGATTTTATAGAAGGGCTTTTGAAAATGCCTCCACACAGCGAATTAAAGCAAACTACGTCTTGGGAGACAAATGTTCCCCAGGACTGATTTTTTTTGCCAATGATCCTTCCAAGACAGCCACCATTTGCGTAATGATCGCTGGGTTATTTTCCAAAATAGTAACCTAAGTCTTGTTCATGTAACTCTGTAGTCCATTGGCAATACAGTATGCATGGATGGCATTCAGTTTCCTTTAGTAGCCAATTTGGGTAGAGGTTAAAGCAATATCATAAGCATACATCAAAGGCACAAACCGTCAACAACCCAATTGGATGCAAAGCAATAAGTAATCATGGTGATGTCAAGACAAAACACTTCTTTATACTATTATGAATGAACTCTTATCTATTACTTAATTTAATTATGTAACCAAGTTTCCAAATGGAATACTTTAAAATGTCTAACAAGAGAGAAGGAATAGGATTTGCTAGCTTGTACTCTATTACTGCTCTGTTAACTGCATTAAAAGTCTGCTGAAGTCGAGGAAGCAACATCACAGTTATCCACCCTCGGTGCCGACGTCAGCATTGAGTACATGCCCTGAAGCCTGCATGTTTAATGGGAATAATCCCGATGAACTTAAACAGCCGCTCGCGCCTCCATTTCCCTAGTTTGTATAATAGTTTTACTTGCCATCTGAAAATCAAATTGGTCTAAAGGGGTTAGATCCCTTCCATTCGTCTCTTCTTTAATTTAAATAAATGCTTTCAGTCATTGCCCTCTTCACAGACTGTATGGTAGCTGACTTTTCCATGTATTAAAAAAATCAGGCAGTGCACAAACTGCTATTCTAGGGTATCTGTAGTAGTCCAAGAAACCCACTGCGACTCTCAGTTAAAGCTTTCCATAACGCCGTCTAGTTCCCCAGTCACCATTAATATCATGAACTGCTGCAGGCTTAAACAAGCATGATGCGACAAAAAGCACACTTGTGTACACATCCACCATCTTTTACCTCATTCCTTGCTCTTACGGTTGGACCTCCAATGAGAGATGATACAAAGAAAACTTTAGGTACTTCCTGTCCTCTAGCATCTCTAAGAAATCAGCTCATTTCACTAGAGTAAAAGACCATCAGGGATGTATAGTAGAAAAAAACTTTACTGCGATCCCAAAATTTCAGTTTGTGTTTCCTCACTTTACTAAAACCTCATCGTATACAGGGACAGAATCCACCTGAGAGCGTTCTACTTTTCTCTAAGAACCCACTCTTGGCATCCATCCTCCAATCTTCACTTAATTCTTAGCCCTAAACACCCAGCTATTTGAAGTGTGACAATACCGAGCACCCCACCTGTGTCCGAACAAGCACATATTCTGCATCATCGTGTGTTACTTGAATGCTGCAGTTGGGCTTGGAGCTTGTACAGCATTTAGAAACCTGCCTTCCAAAACTAGGCTGTAAGAGGCTGAGGCACTCACAGACACACTTTTACCTCCTTGTGACGCTTTTGGTAGGATGGATTCCAAAGAAGTATCCATTCAAATTTCTATTTAGAAGGCTGTAGGCACCACGGACCTGTATCCACACAGCTCATGTTACAGCGCCGGTGTTGCAGGTAGAAGTAACACTGTGTAATGTGAACTGCTCCTATCACTCAGTGAACTTCAGGCTTGTTGTCCAGATACCGCTGAGCACCGTGAGCTGAATAGGTTGGCTTAACCCATTCATGGCTAGCTAAAACAGGCAGAGATACATAAACCCCAAGCCTCAGTGGAAAATGAAAACAAGCATTTGCAATGCAATAGGTCTCGCATTAGGAAAGTTTGAGAGATTGGTCTTGTAAATGACATTTTTTTAAATTTATGTGTTGGTTTTGAAAATAGCTAAATTAATAGCTTTGTCATTTACAATGCCAATAGTTATAACTTTCGCAAATGTGACACCTATAACCTGGGGTTGCGCTGAGTGATGATGTGGTGGTGCTGTGGTGCTGCTGAGTGGTGCTGTAGTGGTGCTGAGTGGTGCTGTGGTGGTGTGGTGGTGCTGAGTGATGTGGTGGTGCTGAGTGATGTGGTGGTGCTGAGTGATGTGGTGGTGCTGATTGATGGGGTGGTGCTGAGTGATGTGGTGGTGCTGAGTGATGCTGAGTGATGCTGTGGTGGTGCTGAGTGATGCTGTGGTGGTGCTGAGTGATGCTGTGGTGGTGCTGAGTGATAATGTGGTGGTGCTGAGTGATAATGTGGTGGTGCTGAGTGATAATGTGGTGGAGCTGAATGGTGCTGAGGTGGTGCGGAGTGGTGCTGTGGTGGTGCTGAATGGTGTTGTGGTGGTGATGAGTGGTGATGTGGTGATGCTGAGTAGTGCTGTGGTGGCGCTGAGTGGTTCTGAGTGGTGCTGTGGTGGTGCTGAGTGATGCTGGAGTGGCGCTGAGTGATGCTGGCGTGGCGCTGAGTGATGCTGGGGTGGTGTTGAGAGGTACTGTGGGGGTGCTGAGTGGTGTTGTGGTGGTGCTGTGGTGGTGCTGAGAGATAATGTGGTGGTGCTGAGAGATAATGTGGTGGTGCTGAGTGATGCTGGGGCGGCGCCCAGTAATGCTGGGGTGGCGCTGAGTGATGCTGGGGTGGCACTGAGTGATGCTGGGGTGGCACAGTGATGCTGGGGTGGCACTGAGTGATGCTGGGGTGGCACTGAGTGATGCTGGGGTGGCACTGAGTGATGCTGGGGTCGCACTGAGTGATGCTGGGGTCGCACTGAGTGATGCTGGGGTGGCGCTGAGTGATGCTGGGGTGGCGCTGAGTGATGCTGTGGTGGCGCTGAGTGATGCTGTGGAACTGCTGAGTGATGCTGTGGTGCTGCTGAGTGGTGCTGAGTGGTGCTGTGCTGGTGCTGAGTGAGGTTGTGGTGATGCTGAGTGATAATGTGGTGATGCTGAGTGATAATGTGGGGATGCTGAGGGATAATGTGGGGATGCTGAGGGATAATGTGGTGGCGCCGAGTGATGCTGGGGTGGCGCTGAGTGATGCTGGGGTGGCGCTGAGTGATGCTGGGGTGGCGCTGAGTGATGCTGGGGTGGCGCTGAGTGATGCTGGGGTGGCGCTGAGTGATGCTGGGGTGGCGCTGAGTGATGCTGGGGTGGCGCTGAGTGATGCAGTGGTGGCGCTGAGTGATGCTGGGGTGGCGCTGAGTGATGCTGGGGTGGTGCTGAGTGATGCTGGGGTGATGCTGAGTAGTGCTGTGGTGGCGCTGAGTGGTTCTGAGTGGTGCTGTGGTGGTGCTGAGTGATGCTGGGGTGGCGCTGAGTGATGCTGGGGTGGCGCTGAGTGATGCTGGGGTGGTGTTGAGAGGTACTGTGGGGGTGCTGAGTGGTGTTGTGGTGGTGCTGTGGTGGTGCTGAGAGATAATGTGGTGGTGCTGAGAGATAATGGGGTGGCGCCCAGTGATGCTGGGGTGGCGCCGAGTGATGCTGGGGTGGCGCTGAGTGATGCTGGGGTGGCACTGAGTGATGCTGGGGTGGCACTGAGTGATGCTGGGGTGGCGCTGAGTGATGCTGGGGTGGCGCTGAGTGATGCTGGGGTGGCGCTGAGTGATGCTGGGGTGGCGCTGAGTGATGCTGGGGTGGCGCTGAGTGATGCTGTGGTGGCGCTGAGTGATGCTGTGGAGCTGCTGAGTGATGCTGTGGTGCTGCTGAGTGGTGCTGAGTGGTGCTGTGGTGGTGCTGAGTGAGGTTGTGGTGATGCTGAGTGATAATGTGGTGATGCTGAGTGATAATGTGGGGATGCTGAGTGATAATGTGGTGGCGCCGAGTGATGCTGTGGTGGCGCCGAGTGATGCTGGGGTGGCGCCGAGTGATGCTGGGGTGGCGCCGAGTGATGCTGGGGTGGCGCTGAGTGATGCTGTGGTGGCTCCGAGTGATGGTGTGGTGGTGCTGAGTGGTGTTGTGGTGGTGCTGTGGTGGTGCTGGGGTGGCGCTGAGTGATGCTGGGGTGGCGCTGAGTGATGCTGGGGTGGCGCTGAGTGATGCTGGGGTGGCGCTGAGTGGTGCTGAGTGATGCTGAGTGGTGCTGAGTGATGCTGGGGTGGCGCTGAGTGATGCTGGGGTGGCGCTGAGTGGTGCTGAGTGATGCTGAGTGGTGCTGAGTGATGCTGAGTGGTGCTGTGATGGTGCTAGGTGGTGCTGTAGTGGTGCTGCTAAGTGGTGCTGTAGTGGTGCTGTTGTGGTGCTGAGTGATGCTGAGGTGCTGCTGAGTGGTGCTGAGAGGACCTGTGGTGGTGCTGAGTGGTGCTGTGGTGGTGCTGAGTAATGCTGGGGAGGCGCGGAGATATTGTGGTGGTGCGGTGGTGCTGTGGTGGTGCTGAGTGATGCTTTGGTGGTGCTGAGTGATGCTGGGGTGGTGCTGAATGGTGCTGGGGTGGTGCTGGGGTGGTGTTGAGTGGTGCTGGGGTGGTGCTGAGTGATGCTGGGGTGGCGCTGAGTGATGCTGAGGTGGCGCTGAGTGATGCTGGGGTGGCGCTGAGTGGTGCCGGGGTGGCGCTGAGTGGTGCCGGGGTGGCGCTGAGTGGTGCTGGGGTGGCGCTGAGTGGTGCTGAGTGATGCTGAGTGGTGCTGTGATGGTGCTAAGTGGTGCTGTAGTGGTGCTGCTAAGTGGTGCTGTAGTGGTGCTGCTAAGTGGTGCTGTAGTGGTGCTGTTGTGGTGCTGAGTGAAGCTGAGGTGCTGCTGAGTGGTGCTGAGAGGACCTGTGGTGGTGCTGAGTGGTGCTGTGGTGGTGCTGAGTAATGCTGAGGAGGCGCTGAGATATTGTGGTGGTGCTGTGGTGGGGCTGAGTGATGCTTTGGTGGTGCTGAGTGGTGCTGTGGTGGTGCTGAGTGATGCTGGGGTGGCGCTGAGTGATGCTGGGGTGGCGCTGAGTGATGCTGGGGTGGCGCTGAGTGATGCTGGGGTGGCGCTGAGTGATGCTGGGGTGGCGCTGAGTGATGCTGGGGTGGCGCTGAGTGATGCTGGGGTGGCGCTGAGTGATGCTGGGGTGGCGCTGAGTGATGCTGGGGTGGCGCTGAGTGATGCTGGGGTGGCGCTGAGTGATGCTGGGGTGGCGCTGAGTGATGCTGGGGTGGCGCTGAGTGATGCTGGGGTGGCGCTGAGTGATGCTGGGGTGGTGCTGTGGTGGTGCTGAGTGATGCTGTGGTGGTTGGACTGAGTGGTGCTGTGGTGGCGCTGAGTGGTGCTGTGGTGGTGCTGAGTGATGCTGGAGTGGCGCTATGTGATGCTGGGGTGGCGCTAAGTGGTGATGAGTGGTGGCGCTGAGTGGTGATGAGTGGTGGTGCTGAGTGGTGCTGCTGAGTGGTGCTGTGGTGGTGCTGAGTGGTGCTGCCGAGCGATGCTGTGGTGGTGCCGAGCGATGCTGTGGTGGTGCCGAGTGATAATGTGGTGGTGCTGAGTGATGCTTTGGTGGTGCTGAGTGGTGCTGTGGTGGTGCTGAGTGATGCTGTGGTGGTGCTTAGTGATGCTGGGGTGGCGCTGAGTGATGCTGGGGTGGCGCTGAGTGATGCTGGGGTGGCGCTGAGTGATGCTGGGGTGGCGCTGAGTGATGCTGGGGTGGCGCTGAGTGATGCTGGGGTGGCGCTGTGGTGGTGCTAAGTGATGCTGTGGTGGTTGGACTGAGTGGTGCTGTGGTGGCGCTGAGGGATGCTGGGGTGGCGCTGAGCGATGCTGGGGTGGCGCTGAGCGATGCTGGGGTGGTGCTGAGTGATGCTGTGGTGGTGCCGAGTGGTGCTGTGGTGGTGCTGAGTGGCACCTGTGGTGGTGCTGAGTGATGCTGGAGTGGCGCTATGTGATGCTGGGGTGGCGCTGAGTGGTGCTGAGTGGTGGTGCTGAGTGGTGGTGCTGAGTGGTGCTGCTGAGTGGTGCTGTGGTGGTGCCGAGTGGTGCTGTGGTGGTGCCGAGCGATGCTGTGGTGGTGCCGAGTGATAATGTGGTGGTGCTGAGTGATAATGTGGTGGTGCTGAGTGATGCTGGGGTGGCGCTGAGTGGTGCTGTGGTGGTGCTGAGTGGTGCTGGGGTGGCGTTGAGTGGTGCAGAGTGGTGCTGTGGACGTGCTGAGTGATGCGGTGGTGGTGCTGAGTGTTGCTGTGGTGGTGCTGAGTGATGCTGGGGTGGTGCTGAGTGATGCTGGGGTGGCGCTGAGTGATGCTGGGGTGGCGCTGAGTGATGCTGGGGTGGCGCTGAGTGATGCTGTGGTGGTGCTGAGTGGTGCTTTTGAGAAAGCCATATACCAGGAGTTACGATTAACAGTGTTTACATAATATCCCACAACTAAACTATGAGCCGTTGCTAAAACAATGTATAGCCAACATGTGTCTCTGGAATCGACTGCCTACAAGTATTATAGTTCAATGTAATATCGCTTAAATGAATACCCTACTTGAATTGCTATGTTTATTTCAAGCACTTCCAATTCGCCTACCTAATTCTTTTGTCTAAAGCTTAGATGCTGCAGTAGGTAGCGTGGTCATTACCCATCTTCAAGACACACTTCTGGACAGTTTTCGGACAGAACATTTGCTGACTAGCCATGTGTGTAAATAAGAGGTATCCCCCCGAATATTTTAAACGGGTTCACTTCAAGATCATAAACTATGTTCAGTCAAAATGGAGGGGAACGGTATAAAGTGTGTCAGATTCCCATTATCAACATCTCTCTGGGGTAAACCTTTTCTGCCGCCCATCTTTCATGACTCAGTAGACAGGACACGGCATTGCCAGGGAATACATTCTATCAGACAAATAAAGGATGGATTTGGCGTCTTCATATGTGCACTTAAAATTTCGTTTAAAGTGCAGCAAAGGGGGCGTGGCCAAGATGGCGGCGTGAGCAGACGTTCTGCTCCGTAGCTCCAGCCGACGGCTCCATAAAGCAAGGCTAACCGGCCTTATTTGAGGTGGTCGGCTTCATCCACCGGTGGGCTATCTCCCTGAGTGCCTGGGGGGAGATTTTGGCGTGAGCTGAGGCGTCTGGAGAGGCAAGGACGCCCGGGCTGGGCGCCTGAGAGCTGGGAGCGCTGGTCTGCGTACCGAAAGGTGAAGGTGAACGAGAGCGGCGGAAGCGGTGGTGAGCCGAACTGGCACATTAGCGGAGGTGGGAGCGGCAGCCCAGCTCTGTTGGTGGAGGAGTGAGATTCTGGATTCGTTGGAGGCGCCACACCGACCGCCATTTTGAGCGGCCCTGGCGGATGCGGCTGGGATCCCGGAGTGAGGCAGCCCTCTGGCCCGAGCTCAGGCTGCTGGGGGCTGTGCTGCGATACAGCGGGGTCTGGGGACCTGACTGACGAGGAGTCCAATGGATGGGTGACGCTTGGGGCTATGCTGTGGAGCTGCATAGGAGCAACGCCACCTGGCAGGAGGTGAGCCGCCATCTTGAGTTGGGGCCTCCGCACCAGGATTGAGAAGGCATTGCCGCGGCAGGAGTAGGTCGGCGAGAGCGGCTTGTGGGGATTGAAGAGAGGTGTGCAGCACTGTGAGCAGGTGGAACGGACCCCCCACTCTCCATGGGGCTGTAGGGGTTATATGCAGCCAAGCAGAGTGAGGAAGAGGCGCTGCACTACGGGAGTCGCATGGTGCGGGCCCCGGCTCCTGGTTGACGTCTGGTGCCGGTACGAGACTCTGAGTGCACCTCCCGGGCTGTGCCTGAGATGCGGTGTCTGTGGATCCTCCGTGGGGCCATTTTCGGGGCCTCCCTCTGCACTGATTGAGCTGGAATTGGAGGCGAGACAGTGGATGTGTGAGGTTTGACTCGGACACCCGGGGGTGCGAAGGACAGCAAGAAGGGGAGGTTGAGACCGGTGGTAGCGATCTGGACTGGTTTGGCGAGGGGGAGAGACGCCCTTGAGTTCGAGGAGGAGCGGTTGGAGACTGGAGGGCCAACATTGGAGAGCTCGGTGGCGTGGACACTTAGAGGAGTGCTGGCTGCTGAGGGGTAGTCTGCTGCCTGGAGCCCAAGGTGAGGCTGCTTTCGGTAGCTCTAAGGACCGCAGAGAGGGGCTCATGGGCGGACGGCCGACTAGAGTTCGTGTGTGGCTTGCCTGGTCTGGAGGGGGGGCCTGGTCGTGGTGGGCCAAGTGAGCGTCTTTTTTTTTTTTTTAACAACTCTTTTTATTGACAGATCGCACAAAATACACAGCACTCCGTACCCCGGAGGAACTGCAACAAACATATTGTAATATTGTAGCATAATCAGCGATCCACATAATATCTTAAGACTTAACCCCTGGCCCCCCGCCCACCGACTCCCCCCCCCTCCACTCCCCCGGCACAATGTCTCTTTATTCCTGTAGAAAGAATTGCATACATATAACAGTGTGTATGATATCGCCCCCATGTCACCATCACATCAGCCCCTCTGCGTCTCTTAACTGTGCTGGGGGTTCCAGCCATAGACCCCTGTAGTCCTCCCACCGTTTCCATATTTTGTAATGTTTCCTAGGGCATCCCCTGGCTTCAGAAACTGGCTGCTCCAACCCCATACAAAAATCAAGGCCCTTTTTCCATACCACCACCTTGGGAGCCCGGGGGTCTCTCCAAGCCTGAGCCACATCTCTCTTTGCAACTATAAGACCCAGCAAAAGTAAATGTCTCTTGTATATATTACCACCTACTCCTTCAAGAACGTGAAGAAGCCCTAATTTGGGGGTACGAGGGAGGTCCCAGCCCAGCACTTCAGATAAGCAGTCCCACACCCCAGTCCAAAATCCAGCCAAACTACCACAGCCCCACACCGTATGTAGGAAAGTACCTACCTCATGACCACATCTCAAGCATGCTGGGGACTCAGACCAGCCCGCCACAATCTCTCCCTGGTGTAGTAAGCCCTATGTAGGTACTTGAACTGTATAAAGCACAGGCGCATGGCAATAGCCGCTCCTCTAGGGGCCTCGAGGGCTTATCGCCAATCTTCCTCCTCTAGCTCCCCCACATCCCTTACCCAGGAGTCCCGTAGAGTCTGTAGAGAGGAGGAGCAATGTGTGACCAGTGTTTGGTAGATACTGGATATTTTCTTTTCCTCTAGGTCCCCCATGAACACCTTCGCCTCTATCGGACTGAACTCCGGCAAGGAGTCCAGTCCCTCCAATGTGGGTGCAAGGGCATGGCGGAATTGTAAGTACTTAAAGAACTGCGTTCGGGGCATACAATATTCTTCACTGAGCTCCTGAAAGGGGTTAAGTGTCGTGCCCTTCAGGACGGGCCCTAGTGTGGAGATTCCTATAGAATCCCAGCCTCGGAAGCCCCGCAGTGACGCCAGCGCCGGCAGCCGCCATTGTGCCAGAGCGGGGTCTCCTCCGTAAGCCTCCCCTACCATCCCATGCGACGCAGCGACTGTCGCCAGATCTGAAAGACCACCTGGGTAGCCCTGGGCAGCCCCCACCTCAACCTTGCAGAGTATAACATAGTATGTAGCATATCTGGGTCCATCAACATCAAGTATCTCTCAAGGGCATATGCCGGGTCCCCCCTGTCTCCATACTACCATTTATTCAGGACTAGAAGGTGCGACGCTTGATAGTAGGACAAAATATCCAATGTCACCAGTCCTCCGCAGTACGTAGACAAAAAGCAGGTGGGCAAGGCCACTCGCACCGCCCCCCCCCCTGCCCACAGGAACTGGCCCAGAGCCGAATTAACCTGCCGGAACCATTGCGGCGCGATCGAGTATGGGTAATTTTGTAACTGGTACAGAAGGCGCGAAAGGGCAACCATCTTGAAGATAGCCGTCCTGCCGTAAAGGTTGAGGGGCATACGAGACCAATACTTCATCTGAACCCTGTCTCAGACCGGCATTATGTTGCGTTCCCAAGCAATTGCGGGCGAAACAGTCAAAAACACCCCCAGATACTTGTGGCCCCCAGCTGCGACCTGCAGTGTCAATGCCCATGATCCAGTCCCCACGCGATCACCTAGCACCCAAAGAGTGGATTTCCGCGGTTTCAGGTACAATCCTGATACCTCACCGAATATTCTCATGATTTCCAGGACTCTAGGCCCCGACCTATTCACATCCGTAAGAAAAAACATGAAGTCGTCCGCATACAATGCGATTCTGTCAGACGGTCCCACCTCCCATTCAAAGCTCTGTAGCTTCGCAACCATCCGGACCCACGCGGCCAGCGGCTCCATAGCAAGAGCAAACGGGTACGGCGAGAGGGGGCACACCTGTCGGGTGCCTCGCCCTATTGGGAAGGCCACAGACGTGGCTCCTGCCACCCTCACTGAGGCCGTCAAATCAGTATACAACAGCTTTAGATATGACATAAAATACAGCCCAAAATTAAGACATGGGAGGAGTGCAAAGAGGTAGACCCAACTCAGGGAGTCAAAGGCCCTGTCAATGTCAGCTAGCAACAGCGCTGCCTGGGCCCCAGTTCTCCCAATCGCTTCCACCGATACATGTGCGCGTCTGATGTTATGTCGCGTCGCCCTACGGGGCAGAAACCCAGCCTGATCCGGGTGGATCAGTTCCGTGATATAGGGGAGCAGCCGGTTCGCAAGTGCTTTGGCCAGTATCTTGGCCTCAATGTTTAAAAAAGAAATCGGTCGATATGACATGCCTATCTGGGGGTTGTCCGGGTTTGCAGAACACAACAATTTCAGAGTGTCTCCAGTCCGCCGGCAGGAGTCCGTGCTCTCTCGCCGCCTCCAAGGCTTCTTTATAGTGTGACCCTAACTGGAGATGGTATTTCTTAAAGAACTCGCTCGGAAACCCATTGGGCCCAGGGGCCTTACCAGTATTAAGCTCCCCCAGGGCCGTGGCCAGTTCCTCGGCCGACAGCGGAATTCAAGGCGTTCTCGCACATCCTCTGGGAGTGCGCGGGGTGGGAGGTCTGCTATAAATTTGTCAATGCCCGGCGCAGAGAGATACTCCTGCGGAGCATATTGGGCCGCGAAATACTGGGCGAAGCTGTCCGCCAGCTTCTTCGGGGCCGAGATCGAGGCCCCAGCCTCATCCCTGAAGCCCAGCAGTACCTGCGCCTGAAACGTGTTTTGGCAGAGTCTATGTAGCATTGTACTTGGTTTGTCAACCCATTGATAAATTCTGCTCCTTGTCGCCAGCCATACTTGCCGAGCCTCGTCGAGCAGCAGGGACGCATAAGACTGCTGCGCCAGGAGTAACTGTCCCACCTCCCTACCGTCCCGAGCAACTCCCCACTGAGTCTCCAGCAGTTCCACCGCCGCTGCAGCCTTCACCAGCTCCTCCTTTCGTTTCCGACGAGCCGCCGCGCACCAGGCAATATCCACTCCGCGGAGCGTGGGCTTTAGGGCCTCCCATAGCGTCCCCACATCTGTCACTGTGCCTATATTATCCTCCCAGTAGTGACCTATGGCCTCCCCCATATAATGTTGGTAATCTTCCTGTTGCAGATTCCAAGCTGAGAGGCGCCACCGAAATGGCTGTCTCCCCCTATCTAAAGTAACATCCACTGTGACGGGAGAGTGGTCTGACAGCTCACACAGTAAGATAGACGCCGAGGCAACCCTCCCTATCGCGGCGTTTGGGACAAAGATGTAGTCAAGTCTAGAAAATGATTTATGTACCGCTGAAACATATGTACACTCTTGATCATGTGCATGGAGATAACGCCACGTGTCCACCCATCCCATTCCTTGCACCAGGTTTCCCAGTTTGGTGGGTGTGTCTGAAACTTGCCCACCCCCGGGTCTACAGCGGTCCAGTCGGCATCGCATAACATCATTCCAATCACCCCCTATCACTGCCAGTCCCACAGGAATCTCCGCCCATACTGTATACAATTTCTCAATCAATGACCACTGTAAGGGGGGGCGGGACGTATACACTCCCAACTACTAGCGGCTCCGCATCAATCATCCCCTTTATAAACACATATCGGCCATGCGGATCAATCCACTGTGTCGAGTGGACGTAGGACAATCTACGATGGACCAAAATAGCCACTCCTCGATACCCCCTCACAAACCCAGCATGGTAGACCTGGTCAAAGCCGTATCTCTTCAGGCTGAGTGTTCTATTGCCCAACAGATGCGTCTCCTGTAACAAGAGAATGTCCGCTCTCTCCCTTTTCCCCAACCTCAGAACTGCGCCTCTCTTAATCTTATCTAGCATCCCCGCACATTCCAACTCAACACTCTCATAGAGGCCCTAGGTGTCCGAGGTCCTCAACCGCCGTCTAATCGCAAGCACATCATCGGGCACAGCAATGGGCATAGTGGGCATGTACACACCAAGAACAACAATCGAGATAACATTGTGCAGTGTAACCCTCCCTCCCACCCTCCCCAAATTCCCGTCCCACCCCCCACCCCCTCTCCCTCCCCAAAAATCCAAGCTCCGTACCCTCCCCCCAACCTCCCCCTCCCCATACCTCAGCAACATTGAAGTACCTGTCGCGGCATAGGATATCGCCAGCCCCCAACGGGAGGCCGGAGACCATCTATCCCAATGGATCCCCATGAAATACCCACCCAATCCCCAACCTACCCACCCCCCCAAGAAATTAACTCCTCTAAACTCGGGGAATGCCTCCGCCCCCCAGTCCGCTCCCCCCCACCCATACCCACATCCCATGTCAGCAAAACCACAGTCTTTTACACATCTCTGACGGTGATTCCCGAAGCCTTCTGCCATCTTCAGCTGGGCCTCACATGGCCGCTCAAACCTCTTGCGCATATCTGTGTGCCAAAGTTTTAATTAGTACTCGGTCTCCCCAGTCCCCACTTCCTTGGAGGGAGAGCGTCTCGAAGGTCGGGATCTCCAGTTGCTCTTACTCCGCGAGCGTCTGGGGGTCCGTGGCTGCGCCGCTGTTGAGGATGAGTCAGTCTCGAGCTGGCGGAGTGTGCGCCCTGATTCGAACAGTCTCATCGGTCCAGGTGAATACCTCCTACGGAGTGTTAAAAAACTGAGTACGGGACTGGAATACTACCCGCAGGCGGGCCAGGTAAAGCAAGGCATATGTGATTTTGAGGTCCCTCAGGCGTGGCTTGGCCGCTGTAAAGGATTGACGTTGTTGCTGCACCAGCTTGGTATAGTCCGGGAATATCAGAATTCTCTGATTGTCGCACATAAGGGGCTCCTTCGTTCGCACTTGTCGCAGTATAGTGTCCCGATCATGGTAATTGAGTGGCTTGGCTATCACCGGCCGGGGGCGAGCGCCAACAGGCGGCTTCTGGGTAAGCGCTCTATGTGCTCGTTCAATTATGAAGCAACGCGAGAGGGATTCCGGCGGGAGCCAGCCCTCCAGCCACCTGGTCAGGAAGGCCTCCATTGTGCCCTTTTCGCAGCCTTCCGAAAATCCAACGAACCTCAAGTTTTTACGCCGAGCCCGCCCTTCCGCGTCCTCCGCCCAGAGAGCCAGGCCCTTCTGAATCCCTTCCATGCTGGCCACCTTCTTCTTCAAGACCACCACATCATCCTCCACTCCCTTTATTATGGTCTCAGCTACCGTGATACGGGCCACGGCATTCCGCAGGTCTTGACGTAATAGAGTGACGTCTGCCCCCACGGCCCCAATCTTTGCATCCAGCATGTCTCTAGATTGTGTAATCGCCGCCATGAGAGCTGCGTTGTCCGGCCCCGGCGCCTGGTGACTTCCCGAGGCCCCCGCACCCCCACTCGGGCCCGTGAACTTGTCGATTGTCCCTTGCTTCGAGGCACCACCACCACTCCTGCCTCTGGTCATGTTCGATGGCGGCTGGGGTCACCACTCCGGGCCCCGCTGTGCGTATCTCCTGGCTCCCGGTACCACACCACTGGAGGAGGGCCGCTGGCCAATACTTCGCTCGTTCTCCAAGGCCCAGCGGGGCCCGCCAGCCGCACTTCTCGTAGATTGCAGGACCCAGAGGGCCAGTCAGCCGTTGACTCAGGCTGCACCCATCGACCCACCGACGCAAATGTCCGCTCCTGCAGTCCGTTCTGCCCACCCACGATGCCACACAACACATCCTCTTCTTTCCTCGAAGGAGCGGCTCCAATCCCTTGAACACGGGACCACTACACGAGGCCCACGGGGCTTACATCTGCCGCGGCATGCCTGGTCCTCTCTATTTCCACTACTTCAATGCTCGGCGTAGGCCTCTTCTCTGTGAGCAGATCTTCCCCACGGGCTCGCGCCGCGGTCAGACTCAACCGCCGAATGGGAGGTGTCCCCGACCCAATGTGGAAGCCTCAGTGGTTTAGCATGGGATCTCCAGCCGCGGCACACAGCTCATCCAATGTAGACCCACTCACCTCTGTGTAACTTGGGGGGGGGGTTTCAAGGCAATCAGCGCCAGCAGCCACGGGCCACGCAGCAGTCACCAATGGGGGGGGGGGGGGGGCTATGCAGCCGCATCTCCCCCTCCAGCCGCGGTCCGATATGACCGCCGGGGTCCTGCCGATCATCCCTCCACTCCCGCCACTCCACCAGGCCACCACTCAGCACTCCCCGGGTCGGCTCACCTTCTGAAGGACTCCTCTATGTCCCAGCCGCACCGCAGGGAAGCTGCCACCGCCTCCGGCAAGCAGATCGCCAAAATCTAGGTCCGGCTGCTCGGCGCCGCCTAGGCCGTATCACCGCTGTGTCCCCGGGTTGTTCACCCGGTCTCAGCTTTCAGGCACTCTCTGGTGCCTCACTATGTTGAAGGGCAGTCTGCGCCGTCAGTATATTAGCCACTGTCACAGACTCCTCTGCAGCACCGCCCGCCCACCGCTGCTCACCGCTGACCTGCTGCTATCGCCGGGAGCCGCGAAACTCGAGGTCCCCGGCACCTCGTCTCGGCATAGGCCGCTCCGCCTCAGGACGTGTTTCACAGCCTTCCGCACCTCAGATTCGGCCCAATTTCACTCGGGCCCGCCGGCCACCTTCCGCATCAGGGCACCTCGTCGAGACACGTTTGGGCGAGGGAGAAGCAGGATAATTTTGCGGATATTGGAACGGCGGGACGGAGCTCTTCTAAGCTGCATCCGCCATGTTGGCTGCCTTGGCCACGCCCCCCCAGTGAGCGTCTTTTGAGGAGCACGAAGGCAGCTATGTCCATAACAATGGTGCGTAAAGATAAGACTGTCAAGGATTTATTTGCAAGGCCCAAGCGAGTCAACGATCTAAAGACATGGCGGCGAGTGCGACCCGCTCTTCTGGAGAGCAGATGGATGGCTCGGAGCCTATCACCAAAGCCTTTCTTAAATCACTATTCACCACCCTGAGAGAAGACATACATACCTTACAGAAGGAATTTGCTGAGGAGATGAAGGTACGCAGAGATGTGGACGAAATAGGAGAACGGGTGATAGAATTGGAGACCAAGAGTGGTGGGCATGATACCGAAGTGGAGGCACTGCGCCAGGAAATAGTGCGGATTCACGATCAGCAGGTTGATTTGCAAACACATTTGGAAGATTTGGAGAACCATTCCCAACGCCACAACATCCGGATTCGTGGTGTTACGCTGACTGACGATACCAAAGACTTGTTCAAATTTACGAGAGGGCTATTTAACTACATCCTGGGGGGCCCCTTGGAGTCGGAGCTCCAGCTGGACAGGGTTCATAGAGTGGGTCCTCCACGCTCGTCAGCGGCTCCCCTCTCGGACATTCTGGCTTGTGTGCAAGGTTTCTGCACAATAGAAGAAATCCTACAGAAGGCCCGACAGCAGCACCCCCTCTCATTTAAAGGCCAGTTTCCAGTCTTATAGCAGGATCTCTCTGTGCTTACACTACAGAAACGCAGGACCTTTAAGCCAGTCACTGCTTACCTACAGGAACATAACATTCCCTATAGCTGGGACCACCCCTTCCGACTGATGTTTAAAAGAGATTATAAGCTCCACCAACTCCGGTCTCTGACGGAAGCGTGCCGATTGTTGGGCTGGACCCCCGGCGGAGGACGACATGCGGGGGGAGTCCGCTGTGGAGTCGGAGGACAACAGACCTAGGTGGCGTCAGCAGGGCAGGCAGCTCCCTGTAGGGAAACCTCCTGTGACCGAGATCAAAGATGGCCAGCGTGCCGCGGTTGAGGCTGTTTCGTGTGGCCTAGACTTACCTCACCCCAGCTGATCCTGACGCTGTTCTATATCATGGCTGTCTCACTGATTTTTGTCTGGCCTCTGCCGTCGGCGGGAGGGAGTGTTCTAATATATTGCCTAGTTTACCCCACTGCTGTATTTTTCCAATCACCTGCGGATGATGGACAATGTATTGTTGGTACTGTTTGGGTTTTTTCCCGTTTTTTTTTTGGGGGGGGGGGGTTCTTTGGGGAGGTGGGTATGGGTGGGGGTGGGGGGGGGGGGAGGTGGGTATGGGTGGGGGGGGGGGGGGTGGTTTCAGGTCCACAGGTATCCTTGGGTGATCCCTAGAGTCAGGTTCCTAATGGCTTGCAGAAGGCCCGGGGGGTTCCATCTCAAGCAGTATTGGCAACTTTCCCTCTTCGGTCATGATGCAGGTGCACTCGAAGGCCGATATTTGTCTCCTCCAAGAGACGCACTTACTGCAGAAGGATTGTCAAAGGCTAAAGTCCCGTAGTTTCCCATTCCCATTTTTCTCTTCCGCTGCCACTAAAACAGAGATGATTCAGAAAAGGGGGTGGTGATGGACAGAGTGTCTGAATTAAGCAGACCACTCTTACCCAGTCCAAAGATCAGGGCTTGATCCATCACCGTTTTTTAGCTCACTGCACCATCCCAGCTCAGAACTTGGCTATATGCAAATTAGTCTGACCCTGGCCCAGTGCATCATGGGAACAGGGCAGACCAAACTACCAAGCCAATTCTTATACTGGGAAGGAAACAAGCTTCCGGGGACCGGTTTCTGGCATTTCAGTCGTCTTCGGCCTGGCTTGCCTGAATCCTGATGGTGCAATGAGCAGGGGACTCACATCTGAGTATACCCTTCCACGCTTATGGTGGACAAAAGTGATTCAGAAAAGGGGGTGGTGATGAACAGAGTGTCTGAATTAAGCAGACCACTCTTACCCAGTCCAAAGATCAGGGCTTGATCCATCACCGTTTTTAGCTCACTGCACCATCCCAGCTCAGAACTTGGCTATATGCAAATTAGTCTGACCCTGGCCCAGTGTATCATGGGAACAGGGCAGACCAAACTACCAAGCCAATTCTTATACTGGGAAGGAAACAAGCTTCTGGGGACCGGTTTCTGGCATTTCAGCCGTCTTCGGCCCGGCTTGCCTGAATCCTGATGCTGCACTAAAACAGCTGTATTGGTGGCCCAACTATTCCGGGGCAAGGTTCTGCAGAAAGGGGCAGAGATCAGAGGTAGGTTGTCCAACAGATTTCCCCCCAATGAGAGTAAGGAGAAGTTTTTTCACATGGTGCTTAGTGAGGGTGCTGCCCCCCCCCCCCTGGCCGACATGTTCTGGTGGTTGGGGACCTCAAGCTGGTGTTCGATAACCTCCTAGACAGGTCACGACAGCGGTCCTCTCAGACAGGGGCTCTTTCTAGCAGATGACTGGTCAGGCTGGGCGAGATGGGCATGGTAGACCTTTGGCGTAGCTTTCATTTAGGAGATAGGGAATATACATACTATTCTAACGCACATAAAACCTATACACGTTTGGATTAGTTCCTGGCATCCACATCCCTTCAGACACTTGCGGTAGAGGTGGGAATAGGCGCCGCAGCGCTCTCGGATCATGCTCCGCTGACCGCTGTGTTTTCTTTTATGCCGGTGACGCGAGTAACGAGGTGCTGGAGACTGCGTGATACGCTGTTACCTCATAAGGACGTAGTGGAGAAAATTAAAGGGGCCATAGCTGATTATTTATTTCATAATAGCATCAAAGATACTGCATTAGGGACACGATGGGCAGCGCTCAAGGTGGTGCTGCGTGGCGAGTTCATCGAGGGATTGGAACACATGCACCAACGGACGGGTGCCCCTAGAGTTTGGAAACAGCTGCGGCTTATGCGGCAACAGCTAGCTGCGCTGGATCAAGATTGAGCGGAATACGCTGCCTTGCGAGTGAGGCACATGTATTATGCCGGTGGGGACCGCTGCGGGCGCCTACTAGGACATGCTCTCCGAGAAGCTCGGCAATGGCAGACGGTGCAGGAGATTGGCTCGCGGGGCGGTAGATTGGCCACTGGGGACGCTGAGATAACGGCAGCATTTAGCGATTTTTCATACATCCCTATATACTGGGTCCATGCTTGACCCTGTTGCAGGGGAGTCTTTTTTGGCGTCGGTCCCTCTCCCTGTCTTGACGTAAGATCAAGCAGATCTCTTAGCCTGCAACATTAGGCCGGAAGAGGTCATTGCGGCTATTGCGCGACTCAAGATAGCGAAAGCGCTGGGGCCGGATGGCTTCTCAGCTATTTTTTACAAAACGTTTTGCAGACAAGTGGTTCCTCTACTAACCCCTTTTTATTAATTCTTTCTCTGAGCCAGGCGCGATCCCGAGAGACGTCCTGGATGCTACCATATTGGTCATTCCCAAGCCGGGGAAGGACCACTCGCAGTGCGAAGCGTACCACCCTATATCGCTTCTTAACATTGACCTTAAAATATACACGAGCATTTTGGCGGCTCGACTGGCACCACTCATGCCAGGGCTGATTGATCCGGACCAGGCTGGGTATGTCCCGGAGCAAAAACTGCGGATAACACCAAACGGGCACTGCATCTGATAGAGAAGGCTATGCGGATGCCTGGCGAGTACATGATGCTTGCGATCGATGCTGAAAAAGCGTTCGATCGGGTCCATTGGCCATATCTAGAGCAGGTCCTGATAAAGGCGGGAATGGGAGAGAAGTTCCGTACCTTGGTCATGAATTGCTATAAGTTTCCCACCGAGACGGTGCAAGTTAACGGTTGTTCCTCGCCCCGCTTTCCCATCGAGCGGGGAACAAGGCAGGGGTGCCCTTTGTCGCCCCTGTTCTTTGCTCTCTACATGGAGCCGCTGGCGCAGGCAATGAGACTTGATCCCAGAGTGCGAGGGATTAAGTTTGGCGCCTATGTGCATACAACAAGCCTATATGCGGATGACGTCCTTCTTTCCTTATCCTCTCCCAGCGAGTCGTTGCCGGCCTGTGTCGAAAGTATGGAGGGGTTTGCGCAGGAGGAAGGCTTTAGGGTCAACATGAGTAAGTCGGTGGCTCTGGACCTCTCGCTACAGGGGCCCACTAGGGCTTATTTACAGGAGAACTTTCCCTTTCATTGGGCGTCCAAAGCTATCCCATATTTGGGGATCCAGCTTGCGGCCACATTGCAGGACACGGTCCGTATTAACTATGCTCGGGTGCGCCAGAAAGTAAGGTTAAAGCTGGGCAGATGGAGACACCTTCCGCTGTCCTGGTTGAGTAAGGTGGCTGCCATTAAAATGACAATTCTTCTGCAGATTCTTTATTTATTCCTCACAATCCCGTTACGCCCGCCCGACGGTTGGATTCATCAGACACAATCGGAACTGGCTCCGTTTGTTAGGAACAGCAAGCGACCAAGACTGAATAGTAGGTTGGCGACACTGCCTCCGGAGAGAGGCGGGCTTGGCCTCCCTGACTTGCTGCTTTCCTATCAGGCGGCCCAACTGCGGACCCTCGTGGAGTGGAGTAGATGGGAGTCCGAAAAACACGGGCTCTTTCAAGACCAGGCGCTTGCGGGCCGCCCGCTCCAGGAGGTTCCCTGCCTCAGTCGGCAACATCGACCCACCAATCTTCACGCCTCGCATATTACTAGGGTTCCGTTGGAGGTGTGGGATCATACCAACATTAAGCATGAGCTCACGACTTTTCCATCGCCCCTCACGCCCTTGCTGGACAACCCTGATTTTGGGCCCGGACAAGATGCTTCTGCCTTTGCGAGGTGGCGTCCGTTGGGATGCAGATTTTTGTTTCATCTGTACACAGACGAGAGGGTGGTACCGTTTGAGACCCTTCGACAGGAATATGGCCTGCCAGAATCGGAATGGCTCAGATATCTTCAGGCGCGACACTAGGCGCTTGATGGTTGGGCACATGTCTATAACTCTGGGAGAGCGCGTTGGGAGAGAGTTGGGGTGCACGCTTAGCGGCAAGGAGTGGGAGGGCATCTACTACCGCATGCGGCATTCCGCTTATCATATGGGACTGACTGACACCCTCACTAAAATAGTGACATATTGGTACTACACACCAGAAAAGCTACACGAGATGGACCACACGAGGGAGCCGTCCTGTTGGCGAGGGTGTGGGGAGAGGAGCACCCTGGTCCATTTATTATGGGAGTGTGCTCAGCTTCGGGGGTATTGGAAGCTAGTCCTTGATGAGGTGGACCTGCATTTTGATACAGAAATCTCACGGTTCCCATCCTATGTTCTGTTAGGGTTGCCTAACCCCATCACATATTCCTTGCGATCACGTAGGGGACGTTTAATTGCAACCGCCCTGGGTTCTGCTGTGCAGAATGTTCTGTCTCACTGGCACACCCCACACATCCCCTCGTTTCAGGGGCGGTTGCACCGTCTGGGCATGTGTTGGGGATGGAGAAACTGTCTTTGACGATGGCGGGAGAGGGTGCTCGATATTCGGAACTTTGGCAACCCTTCTTGGCCTTGCTTGCCACGGAATTTAGGGAGGTAACGTGCCCCCGCTATTTACGTTTACTGCGCCCGTCAGGGAGAGGGTTGTAGGACTCTACTGCGGATTGCCATGTTAGTGCAGCTGGGGTTTGGACCTGGAACGTAGGTGGTGGGCGGGAGACGGAGAGGGTGCAGGAGAGGGGAGAGCTGGGTGTCTTTATTGTTTTTTGTTCCCTTTGAACATTTGTCGGCTCATGCAAAATATCCAGCTATGGTGTTGGCTTCATCTTCATGTATGGCTCAGCGTATATTACTGTCAGTGGTTTCTTCTGGCTTCTGATGTCCTGGAAGTCTGGTGCCTTATGATTACATGCTATGTCTGTATGTGCACTCATTTGTTAATAAACAGATTTAATACTAAAGTGCAGCAAAGTAGCTTTTTAATTAAAAAATGTGCATAAATGTGACTATGCGCTCAAAACTAGGCCATGAATGAGCACTTATCTACACTACTTCACTAGAGATCTAAATCAATTATTGAACTCTATAAATTAATGAGCACGAACAAGATAAAAGATATTAATGAGCTGGCCCATAAAAAATGGAGTGTTAAAACTGGGCAGATAATACAGTCAGAAGATGTAGAAGAAGCCCTTAATCTAATTAGTTATCTGGTAACCTCTGTTAAACAGAAGCTTCAGCAATCTAAACGCTTCACTTTTCACCAGAAAAATGTGCCAAGTGATGCATTACCAACTCAAATATATATATATATTTTTTTAAAACGTGTCTAAGATGTGTGTTCTCTGCAGATGACAGAGTTTGCTATTTGTCCACATTTCAGTGGATACTGGCCCATTACTTGGTTCTTGTAGGAGTATTTTCAGCAAACTGGGGCTAACAATAACGGATATAATATTGGGGGTGAAATCAGATTTTTAAACAAAAGATATGTTTGAATTAATATCAATTACTATTATTGTTGTTTTGCAGGAGTATGAATTAAAAAAAAAAGATACCTCCACCCTTAACGGATTGGTGGTCACTAAAACTGAATCAGCAATCTTGAAATTAAAGGGGAACAAGGGGTAAATCAGGTAAGTCAGACATGGCTTCAGCTGTTTTAGAACAAGGGTACATATAGTGACTATTTTGTGTGCAGAAATTATTTTCGGCTATCTGTCTTTAAACCTCCAGCCACTAGGATCTCTCTTAATCTCCTCTTCTCGGTCCTAAGATCCAATTCGAAATTTTTTTGAAAGTATGTAATACTGTATTCAACACTGCCTAAATTGATTGAAGAATTTGAACAACTTAAGACCACTCTAATTCGCAATAAGAAATATTTTTAAAAAATGATAAAAACAACAGAAAATGGAAAAACATTTGGAAAGTCTGTTTGGAGTCCTCTGTGTTGCTCTGGAGGCCTCCTCCGACATGATGCGTTTTTCTTGTTGCCGAACACTTGGAGTGTTCCTACTAATTTTAAAAGCCATATATCTCATACTGTGAGACGTTCTTAAGACTACATCTTAAGTGAGTCCAGTTTTGGAGGCTATCAACAACGGGTAGCCCTATATGAAGTAAAATGCCAAGATCTCAGTGTCTCAGCTGGAGCACTTTAAATACTTGAAGTCACCACTGGCCCACTATACAACAAAACAAGGCAACCTCAGGCTTACTGTGTCTGTGCTTAAGTGAACATCTGGGATGTATAGCAAAAAGAAAATAGTACGGAGGGACCAATCAATCATTTATTCTCGTTCAAGGCACCATCAATTACCCTGACGTTTAAATTATTTAGAAAATCTACATATACATGGTTCTAACAAATACACGTGTCATGTGACTAGCTGAGTACAAACAAATCAAATCATTAGTTCCTCATACATTAAACATGATATATACGGACATAAACAAAAGACTGAAAATCACATATAAATCACATTCACATATATGATACAATACATATTCACAATATATACAGCTACAGTAACCCTAATAAAGACAAAAAAGAATGTACACTCCTTACTCCGAGTAGTACACGTGTATTTGTAGCTTCATCATCTGGGCTGCTCCTCATTGGGTCAATGGTGCGATAACCAACGGGCTCCCTGTAGATGGGGCACTTTATCGGAGATCTTTTTCCAATAGCCGTATGGTGAAGTGGGGATGAGGGGCCAGAACTGTGTAGATGTAGAATTTTCAGGAGGTGATTTAAAATAGGGTTCAGAGTACTAAGAAAGCCAAACTTTATTCTGGGGGTCTCCAACCCTAAGTAAAAACAAGCAACAAGGCTCTGTTCCTTTGTTTCAAACGAGCCCTTCCTGAAAGGGTTGCCTGGCCTTGGATTGCGGCAGCACTGCAACCCATGCCCAGGAAACCCCATTAGACACCAGGGATGTCATAGGGGTGTGGGGCGGGTCAGCCCTTGTGGGAATGGGTGCTCTCTTGGCAGCCTTCCAAGTTAGTTCAGCCCCAAATTCTGCCTTTCACTGGATGTAAAGTTGATATTTTTGAGCTTCACGCTTAAAATGGGGGTAGTGCATAAACCAACCTTGCTGTCCTACTGGTCTACTCACATGGATTGGTTAACCCCCGTCTTCGCACCATATATGAGCAGAGATCATTTTTTGCTATTGCAGCGTAAGCTGCATTTCAATGACAATTCTGCTGCATTGCCCAGGAACCCTACAGACCATGACAAGTTGTTCAAAATTTAGCCTGTCGTTTTACATTGGTCTTTCCGGCCTCCAGAGGTTTATACTCCTGGGAAGAATATAGTCATCGATGAGTCCTTGATCCTGTATTAAGGGCAACTGCTGTTCAGGCAGTACATTCAGAATAAACGAGCTCGCTATGGCATCAAGCTGTACATACTGTGTGAAAGCTCAACTGGCTGTGTGTACAGCCTGAGAGTGTTAACAGGGAAGAACACAACTCTAAACACTGTAGATTGCCCTCCCATGCTAGGGGTCACAGGAAAGGTTGTATGGGAGCTTGTCCAGCCACTCCATCACAAAGGTTATAACCTTTATTTGAGCAATTTTTATACCGGAATAGAGCTGTTCAGTGAGCTCTACAAAGCTGGCACTTTGGCCTGCGGTACAATTTGTTGTCGCCACAAAGGATTCCCGCAGAAGCCTGTTTGCAAGAAGCTCCAGAAAGCCCACAGCACTGCCTTACGTTCCAACAAACTGCTCGCAGTCAAGTTCTCAGATGTAGTGAGCATGTACACATCACACCTAATTCATGATGAGAGCATTTCCCCCGTCACAGTTTGGGGTCAGAGGGCCGAAGTCCACAAACCCACCAGTATACGCGAGTACAACAAGTACATGGGCAGTGCTGACAAGAACGACCAGGTTCTTCCGCCATGCAATGTGAGTCATAAGAAGGGGCGTGGCCAAGCCGGCTACCATGGCGGACATGCTGGGTTAGAGCTCAGCTGCCAGTGCATGCATCCTGCTTGATGCAGCTCGTCTAAAAGTCAAACAATCGACCCCACAGATATTGAAACACCGCTTGAGCCCAGCACCGGGTCCCGCACCTGCTGACAAGCGGAGCTAAGGAAACAGGCTCAAGGCACCAATGGCCCTAAACACAAACTGGCAACGGCCAGACTCTCGGACGAACACCCGCCCTGCAAGCCAGCTTTCCCATCGCGGATCCGGCGGAGTCCACCCTCAGAGGCAAAAACTACCCCCCTGCAGAGGTGAGGAGGGGGTAGAATGAGGCATACTAATCAGCCCAACAGCCGACCACCGGAACCCGCAATAGCTCTAAAACCCCTCCCCCGCATCGGACGCTGGTGAATGCGGGTGCTGAATGGCCTGCGGCGAAGGCGGCTCACAGCAGCACCCCAAGGCACACAGGGACCACTGAGAGAGCAAGGGCCACAACGCCGAAAACTCAGCACCCAGGTGTGCCAGAGTCAAAATGGCGACTGACGTGCTGGGTCAAGGATCCTAAGATCGACGAATACTCCCAGGTGACGTCCAATCCACAACAGACCCTAACAGCAGTCTAGCCAGGGGGGACACAGCAAGCCGGAATAGACCTCCCTCACTGGCGCAGGTTATTCTAATTACAGCAGTGAGGCTGAGGAGAAATGGGCTATATTAACCATCCCCTCAGCGTTCGCCCACTGCAGCCCGACACAGCTCTGACCCCTTCCCCCCACATTAGATACTGGTGGAATTGGGAGTGGGATCAGACATGCAAATCTTGAAGAGGTCTGTGCCAGCTCGCCTGAACTTAATATGGCAGCCAGAGCAGGCACCCTGAGATCGCCGAATATCCCAGCGGACAACAAGGAATGCCCCAGTGACAGTGCCCGATTCATTTCAGAACTCAATAGCGGCTCAGCTGGCAGTGAGTCCGCGGGCGGCACACAGCAGTCTGAAAGCACGCCCTGGTCCCACCGCCCCCCCTCCCGTATACCAAACCCACAAGTGCAAGAGTGCTGGCATCTGCACGCTGCGGGGAGTGAGCGGGGCAACAGGCCATGCCAGAGATCGGACAATGCAGCGAGGAAGAAACTCGGTCTCCGGAAGTTTTTCCATGATATAGAGGATACTGTGTATGATCTAATGAAACAGAGGCAGAATGAAATATCACTACCCTCTTCTTTTACCCCAGGTTTAGACCAATTAGGCCCAGAGGTAGCAGCCTTCAAGCTGGTAGTCATTAAGAAATTAGAAAGGACTTTAAAATTTATTCCAAAACCAGTGTATAATTTGAGTAAAAGTGAATCATTAGCCTTAAAAGAGCTATCTGAAAATAAAAAATTGATTGTTAAAGGAGCTGACAAGGGTGGAGGCATCGTAATCCTAAATTCCACCGATTATGAACATAATATGATCACGATGCTAAATGACAGTTCCACCTATTTGAAAATTAATTCCAACCCTGTCAACACCATCACCAGAAAGATCAGTACTCTTACTAATGAAGCCCTATTGAATGGCGATATTGACATAAAAGATTATGATTTTTTGAACAATAACAAAAGTAAAACTGCTTGTATTTATGGTCTCCCCAAAATACATAAAAATTTAGAAAATCCACCGTACAGACCCATTGTGTCCACCATTGGTACTCCCACAGAACCTTTATCGAAATTTGTAGACCACTTTTTAAGACCACATATACCAAGGATTAAATCGTACGCGAAAGATACTTGCCACATGATTAACATAGTGGAGAACCTTGAATTTATATCCGACAGATATATTAGTCACCATGGACATTGAATCTCTTTACAGCAACATCCCTTTGGATGAAGCTATTAGAGCGACTGATTGGTTTATAGATAAATACGAAATAGTGTGCCCCAAGAAATTTCTCATTGACTGTTTATTCATTGTTTTAACTGAGAACGTCTTTGAATTCGGAGAGGATTTATATCGTCAACTCAGGGGAGTCAGCATGGGGGCATCGGTTGCCCCTTCGGTAGCCAATATTTATATGGCCCGTTTTGAGGAGAAATTCATAGATAATGAAGCGGCGCCCTTCTTTGAATCAATTTCCCATTGGTCCAGATATATAGACGATATCTTTTTTATCTGGACCAATGGGAAAGACTCCCTTCTGGAGTTCCTCGAATGGATTAACTTGACTGACGATATCTCAAATTTACAGCACAGTATAGTGAGAACCAAGTAGAGTTTTTAGATTTACTAGTTCAAGTACACAACAACAAGTTAGAGGTAGATTTATTTGTTAAATCAACAGCACGTAATACATTATTACACTTTAACAGTTTCCACCCTAAATGCCAACGTGAGAGTATCCCTTTCTCCCAATTTTTAAGAGTCCGCAGGAATTGCACTAATTTATCGGACTACGATAAACACGCAGCAATTATGCGTAAGAAATTCTTGGATCCCGGGTACCCACACAGACTCATCAGAAACTCTTATAAACGAGCACGATTTTTTGATCGTGATGCCCTATTAGCCCCCAAGGAACAACCAGTGAAAGATCAACTTGTGTGGGTGACCACCCATTCTACAATGAATGAACGCATAAGACAGATCATCAATGCTAACTGGCACATCCTTAATTGCAATCCTACCTCTAATTCTGGATTACCTAAACCCCTCTTTGCCCATAGGAGGAACAGAAATCTAAAAGACAAGATTGTCCACTCCAGGTTCAATGCTAAATATCCGAATGCCAACCAGACACAACGATCCCTAGTTACCAACCTCCCTGTGCGGGGAACAGTTCCTTGTTCCTCTTGCAAATCATGTAAAAATATCTTAAATGGTGAAGATTTCACCCACAATGGCTTTGCGGCTAAAGCAAAAGAATTATGGAACTGCAAAACCACCAATGTGGTTTATTTTATTAGCTGCCCATGTGGCTTAGGCTACGTTGGGGAAACCTGCAGATCCATTCAAACACGCCTTACTGAACACAGATCAGCCGATAAAGACGAAGAAACTAACTGCTCCCTTAGTTAAACATTTTCTAGAGAAAGAACATAAAGTAGATGAATTTCATTGGCGCATACTGGAGAAAATAAAGACATCAGATAACAAAGGCGGATGCGCCATCAGGAAGAAAAGAGAGGTCTACTGGATTTTCGTTTTGGACACATTTAAAAGGGGACTTAACAGCGAAATTCCCTGGGAGAATGCTATATTTTAGCTACTCCCAGAGCTTCCCCATAGAATTGGTCCTTACTTAGGATAGAATTAATTAGTTAGATTCACAGAGACCTATAGGGACTAGTTTTTGTCTTAATCACTCGCAACCACATAGTGGCCTGTAATTACAACAAAATCATTTAGCCAGACTCACAGGGAATACTTAAATAAGGTTATCGCGCCGAACTATTGACTTCAATGGTGTATGTAGTTGCCATATGCTAATTATCATTAACGTACCTCTGGATGTTTATGCATTCTTTTTTTTTATTTTTTTTATTTTTGAAAACCTTTATTGTGCATGAAAAATGAGACAAATACGGGCCTACAACCGTCAGGCCGGCCACGATACTTTTAAGCACATGAGCAAGCATTACGGATCCCCAGCGTCATCAGGCAATACAGCTACAATTAACACCAGTTACACTGAACGGACTCATGGCGCCAGGGAGAAGGAGCATTGAAGGTTAAAATTTTAAAAATTTTTAGTCTGAAAATAAACAGTGAAGAATGGAATCAAGGAGAACTGAGTCCGTACATTAACTTTCACAGCATGGGCAGGCAGCATCAAGAAAACCAACAGTAGTGAAGACCACCTCATCAACTTGGTAGTATTGCGCAAGGCAACAGAGGAGACAGTTCGCGTTTACGTACCACCCACAGCGCCACCCACTTCCTACTAAACCCCTGTCTCAGACCCAGAACAGAAAAAAAGAGAAAATTATAAAAGAGATCATACATAGGCACCATAGAAACCAACAAAAATGAAATATAACCCCCCACCCTACACACATGCAGAGGCTACGGCCTGCCCCCCCCCCCCCCCCAGCAGAGTGTCTGTCGCCCCAAAAACCCGAAATTTAGGAAGAAAAGAAAGTAGAGAGAAGAGAGGAAAGAAAAGGCAAGGAAAACATTCACTAGTGATATAGGGAGCAAGGAAGAACTGTCCCAGATCTCCCACTAAGGAAGGTGGGGAGGAGCCAATACAATAACAGAACTCCCGGACACCCAGCCATTAGCAGGTACTACGCCATTGGAATCAAAAAGACAAAGGCCATAAAATCAAGGGGGGTACAAATACAGGCACACCCAGAACGCGGAATGAACCCATAAATCACCACCCCGCGTGTAAAGTAGACAACAGGATATGAGCAGCTCCAATTCACAGTCGAAGGTACCAGGATAGACAGGAAGAGCAAACTAAATGGGAGGAGCTATAGCGTTGATACGCGCCAAAAAGGCGCCGCAAGTCTAAACCACATCAAATAGGCCAGTACAAGTTGACACCCGGAGCCCCTTAGCTCTATGCAGGTCGCAAGTGACCACCACACCACGGTACCCGCCCGAATCCCGCCTCAGCCAGAACAAAGACTAAGATGGCCGCCCCAGGCAGCGTAGAGACAAAGTAAAGTAAAATGGGCGCCACCCTTCGGAAGCAACCCCCCTGTCCCAATGAACGTTGCTGGCAAGTCAGGTACCCAAAAGAATGCAACTGAGCCGACGGCTCACTAGGTACCAGGATAGCCAGTTATAGCGCTGACTATGCCGTAATCAGTGCAATGTCACAAAGGATGCTCTGAGAGCGAGAGCTTAGCAGTATCTAATAACATCCAACCAGCTGGAAAAATCAAGTTACATTCTGCGTGTGATCCATACATTCCCCCCACATAGCATCCTGAACCCAACCCCCAACAGATAGGAGAGCAATACAGCAGAGAAACTGCCTAACCCTGGCCCGATCTCGGACGCCCCTCAGTACACAGCCCTCTACGAGTGTCGACCCCCTCCACAACAAAGGAACAAGATGGAAGCAAAGAGGAAGGGGGAGACTCACAAATACAAAATGGACGGCGCCCCATACCCAATAATGCATCGGTCACAGTAAAAAGAGTCACAAAATTACCCTGAGAAACCAGATACAATAGGGGAAAAAGCGGAGGCTCTGATGAAAGAGTTTTCAAGGGGGCCAGGAGTAGCATAGCCGGCAGTCCCACCTCCGATAGTAGCAGCGGATATAATGGAACAGTAGCCGAATGTGGGAACAATGTATCGCAGGCAGAGTCAGTGAGCGATCGTCTGCAAGCGCCAGTCCTGGCAGCACGAAACTCAGCCCCACTGGGAACACTCAGAAACACAGTATCAGTAGCAGGAACCATCAGGGGAGCGATCAGTTGCTGCTGGGAGCAGTCCTTCCGAATCTGCGCCAGGTCCAAGGCAATGTTGTCGAGTTTATCACTTAGCCCCTGGGAGTCTTGCAGTAGCGTCGCCCGCAGTTCACATAGGGCAAACAGGACATCTCCATAGGACAGGGTAGGTAGTGCGCCCCCCCCGCCTACGGCATCGGTAGGTGCAGGCAAGTCAATCCCCGGCACAGCCACGGCATCACAGGCAAGGGGCAAGGGCGGACGTCCATCTCCGTCCCGCGGGTCCGCGAGAACATCCATAGCGCCCACAAGCCAGTCACGGGAGCATGGGGGGGTGCGACATGGGCCAGCAGTCGCCCCGTACACCCACCGCTACGATTTGCAATGTGGCGTCGCCAGTGAGGAGCCCCCGTCAGCAAAAACAGGCAGTCAGGGCGAACGGGCGGTCAGCCAGGTCCGGGCGAGCCCCGTAATGGAGTCGAGTCGCCCCCTCACAGCACAGAACAAAGGAGCCGGAGTGCAGTGTGATCTTCCCTGCGGTCGCGTGTCAATCGCGATGTGCAGCACTCCACAGCATCCGAGGCGCTGAAATCCGCGATCCAGGGAGAGCCGCCTCTCTCAGGGTGTGAGCGCCCAGCGGGCAAGTTGCTCGTCTCTACTTCGCCGAGGTCCGGCACCGAACAGCGAAAAGCGTCGGGGCAATGGAGTCGGGACGGGCACCAGGTTATCTCAGCATTCCGGGCAAGCTGAGAGTCCGGAAAACCATGGGCGATATCAGCACGTCGCCCCCGTTGGATCAGCCGGTAAGTCGAACAGGATGGCAGGCAGGATAGTAAGACGGGGCTCAAGGGCTGGCGGAGCCGGGAGCTTACGCGTCCGCTCCGGTCGCCATCTTGGCTCCTCCCCCCCGTTTATGCATTCTTATGGTAAGTCGCCCTTCTCATTTTTTCTTTAGATCGACCATCTTCTAATAACATCCATGAGAATTAAGAATATGAGATACTTATTGCATGAATTAAAAAACTTTCTTTGACTACCGATGTGATAGTCATTGCGATAGATCTTAATAAAGACCTTAAACAATAATCTTTCTCTACCATTTTATACACAACTAAATTCGTATTAGCCTTCGAATTTCCTTCTCTTTTTAATTCCATATTAACATAGATTGCGTGGCATCTCTATTTCTGACATCCTGATTACCATATACCGGTATTTTTGAACATCCGTCCTACACTATCTATTTGATTTTTCAAATGAGAACCATTCCCCTTTAACATGAGGCGGGACTACAGTGATCACACGTCATCACTAAGGCGAACTGATCGGTTCATATATAAAGAGACGTTTCCGCGCACGCTGGGTTATATATCTTTCCCAACGGCTGCGGGACGCCAGCAGCCATCTTTTCCGGCTCCCGCGGGTTGCTATACACAGGACAGAATTCAATTTTTTCGGTAAGATCGCTGTCGGCTATTGGGCCACCATCTTCATACTCTCATGTACTTGTTACCATCATTTATCTAGAACTAGGTTGGATTTATTACTAAGACGGGTTTATCGTTTTTTATCTACTCTCTAATTAGAGTTGTCAACTCGGCGTGGCGATACACTCTCCCACGGCCACAAACACACCGGCAGGTATTAGCTGCTTTACATTGACGGAACCGAAAAAGTTAACAACATAATCTCTCTTTTTGGTAAGGTGATACGGCGGATTTGATATAATCTAATTTCAGACCAATTTCAATAACCTTTCTGGAATCTATGTCACTGATTTTTACGCTTTTTATTTATTTTTTTACATCCAGCTTCCCTCTACAAGGCTAGAAATCCGGTTTATAAGGAGATATAAACAATTGCAGCTCTAGGACGCCAACAAGTATGGTCGCTCCATGATATTAGCAATATACCAAGTATCTGACCTATCGGTAAGAACGCTTAGTTGTACAAACAACCACTAAGTTCATTTTGTAATAGATACACAGTTACGTTAGTGAAGTAACTGAACATTTTGTTGTCCCATTGAGTAATGTAGCCATTTTTATGAGGAATCACCGATACCGCTCTATACTAGTAACAGAATTAGAGCTTAGTATCGCGTATGTTTCCTTCCTCCATTCTTTTCTATTCTAAAATATCGCTACATCTTGCCTTTCAGATTTAGATTCAAGTTTTGTTGACAAATCTTATGAAAGTCGACCTTTCGGATAAAAGATACAGTAACAACCTATCTAGATGGTGTTATTCCATTAAGAGCAACTAGCGGTAGGGTGCTAAGGTAATCACTAGCTAACCAATCATTGCAAACCACTATGAACTAACCACTGTGAACATACGCCTCCTCTCGAGATCTCTCACACAGAACAGTTATAATACGTTTCATACTGTAATGCGTTACCCTATTGTGAATAATTAGCGATATTGTGCCATTCTAAGCACTAGTCTACAGAATGTTGTATATTAAAATGAAACATATGCCACCCCCAAGTACCCCCTAAAGAACAACAATTAGCCGATTGATATTGCAATGAGTACCTGTCTTTAAATAGGAACCCCCTTATAGAATAGTACGAACTTAGTGATAGAATCATGGGACCCTTATCTTGAATAGCATCTTTATATAGTGAGTTGCTTTAAGAACTTTTAATTTAGCATGGTATTTTTTATTGATGGTTCTATTTCTTTTTCCTTATTGTTACACCTTATTTCAGACCTAATCAACTGGACATAAACATAAAAAGAGAAAGAAAATACTATCTTTGATACACCGTCCTAATGATTTGTACTTAGGTAAGTGCTGCCTAGTTAATATTGCTTAGGTCAAACAACCATCCAGACCTTGTTTTTTATATGGAAAAAATTTTTTTTATCGTATTCGTGACACATGCCGGCATATCTGAAAATATATAAGTCACAACAATAGATAATAGAAGAGATGAATTGGATAACAGTTGACAGCATGATAGGTTGGCTACTTGCTACTTCATATATAGATATCTACCTATCCAATCAGATGATGCAGACTCTCTAAATTGTGAGTAGAAACTGACATAAGAGGTACACCCTGTGTTTTATATTCCAATCAGGATAGCAAGCCTTTATCCACTGTGAGAATTCTTTATCAAGTTTTTTAGAAAGAAGTGAGTAATCCTATAGCCTTTATCAATTTTTTGCTCTATAGGATGTACCCTTTCTTACAATTACAACTGCTCAAATATAGGAATGTTAGTTTGTACCTTGTTTAGCTATATTCTACTGGTTTTACAAGTAGGGAGTAAATGGCATTAAGGTACCCTTTTTTGTGATCTATCTTCCTGTTTTTAAATATTATTGTATTATTGGAATGTTATTTTGGAATAAAATAGATATCTACATGTTTTGATTAATTGTAAATTAACTATGTTTTCAGATTTTATTTGTGGCTCCTGAGGAAGGCGTTCCCCATAACGCCGAAACGCGCGTCGAACAATCTTGATTGCCACTGTCATAATACCTTTTTATATAATCTTTATGTATTGTATGAAAATTGTATGTTTGTTTCTTATATAACTCATTTGAATTTATGTTTTTTACCAATTGTTTTAATATGAATATGTGTATACTTATTAAATGATATTTAGTTTTTTATAATTTTTTGGTTTTTGTGGTTCCTTCGTGCATTCTCTCCCTAGTATTTTGTCAATATTATGCCATGTTTTTTACACTGTCTATTGCCCTGTATTAAGAATTAGTATTCCGAACAGGGGGTCCCTGTTATTTACACTGCGAGGAAGAAACTCAACAGGCGGTGTGTGAGGGCCCACGAAGGCGCATCCATCAGGCAGTCGCAGCACCCATCCCCACACCACAAAGAGGGAGCTGAGTACAGGTCTATCGGATGATGAGTGGGCGGCTTCCAAATGTCACTGCAGATTCCCTACCAGAGGATTGCCCCTGGAAGCAACGTGTAAGGTCTCAGAATCTGAGTCAAGAAAGAGGACCCACGGCAAAGCGAGCAGAGCAGGGCAAGAGCCACCTATAGTACGCCATCCAGTGCACAGTCTCGCCGCACAGTGCCCCTACCCCAGCGGAGAAGCGACTCAACTCCCCAGTCGGGTCCAACGATCCTCAGACCGTCAACATGGGCAGACAGCATGCTGCCACGGGTCCGACGCCACCGGGGACTACACAGTATATCTCTACGGGCGCTAGACCCTTCCTACATGACAACATGACCCCCAAGAACTGACACTCTCTGAAAAGATGGACAAAGTACTGGCGAACATCGAACATTTGAGGGGGTCAATTGAAGAGAGACTTGGAACCATCACAACAGATATCACCTTGCTCAGGGACAACAATTGCAAGCTCGTAGGAAAAATGTCAGAGGGTGAGAAAGTAATTGCCTCCATGCAACCCTCAGTTAAAACCCAGCAAGAGTCTATACAGACCCTATTAGGGCGCATGACAACCATGGAGGAACACATAGATGACCTCGAAGGTCGCTCGAGGCGGTGCAACATCTGAGTCCTAGGTCTTCCATAGGGAGTTTAAGGCACGGAGCCTGTCGAATATATGGAGGCATGGACCAAGTCCTTTACGCCGGCCGCATATCAGACCGCATTCTTCTCCATCGAAAGGGCGCACAGATTACTCCCACCGGGAGCCCTGCCTCGCCCGATGCTGGTGAAATTCCTACATTTAAAAGACCTAATCACAGCCTTAGAGCAGCCAGAGAGCACGGCCCCATCCAAGTGGAGAACAAACAAAGAATGCTCTTCCCAGACTATGCCCGAGCGGTGCAGCGCCAAAGAGCCACATTCCTCGATGTCAAGTGCTGTCTGCGAATGGAGGGGATACAATATATACAGAAGAAGCCCACAACTGGGCAGACCAACACTGTCAGAAGCATCTCAGCTGGAAGGAAAAGGTCGACAGGCGTCCAAGGCACAGCGCGGCATCAGGCGTCACCCGAAACAACAGAGTAGAAGGACCACCCAAGCACGAAAGCCCAGTCCATGGGGTCTCCTGATCTGGACCAAATCATGACCAAGTGACAGAAAGCTCTACAGGCTGCTGTGGCGCTTCGACCGTCCTCCCATCCCATCCACCCTCCCATACCGCGACATGGCACATAAGGGAAATGTCATCATCCTCACCTTGAATAAACGAGGAATGAACACGGCGAGCAAACGCTATGCAGTGTATGCATATATTAAGCGGCAGAATGGGCGATCGCACTGCAGCAATAAACACACTTAGTAGGGAAAGAATTAGACAAGCTAAGCAAGCGCTGGCGCAGGATCTTTTGTGCCACAACATATTCAGCCTATGCCCGGGCGACCATTATGTGGCTGGGCAAGGGATTACATTACACGGAAGGTAGATATACGCTCCTACATGGGCTTCAGGATGACCAGCCCGTGGTACTGGGAAGTATGTACGCACCAAACAGATCAGGGGAAATGTTTGGACCTGCTCTCACACCCATTAGGTACGTACACCCAGGCCCCATGGATACAGGGAGGGGACTATAAGTGCGTGCAAGGCATCTCCCTAGACAGATCCTATCCACAACAACCAGCCTCCCCCATACTCGCACAGGCCACGCGCTTCGCAACCTGGGCAACACATTGGGCCCTGACTGATGCATGGTGCTCCAAACATCCAGATATCCAACTCTATTCATTCCACTCAATCCCACATGATCTTAAGGTGCACTTGGACTGTTTCCTCAGCTCCCCTCCTATTCTACTTAAAAAACAGGAGGCCGAATACCTAGGTAGGGTCCTGTCCGATCATGATGCCCACACGATCACCCTGGTGTGGCGCACACATAGGTCCCCAGTCTACACCTGGCACCTGCCCAAAGAATGTTTAGCGGACCGAGTATTTAGACAAACCGCAAACACATATACGGGACTATTTCGATGAGAATGAGCATACAGCGTCCACTCAAGCATTGGAGTGGAACACATTCAAGGTAGTAATCAGAGGTACATGCATACAAAATATTTCTGGGGAAACACAAACCCTAGAACGAAGCATAGCTGAAAAGGAGCGCATACGGGCCACATTAACGAAAGCAGCAGATAGGGGGGAAGCCACATTGACCCGAGTAACAGACGCCAAAACAGCATATGCAGAGGCATTGGCAGACCTCCGTAGATATAATTTTAGGGCGCACACAATGAAGATGCATAAGGAAGGCAATAGGGCAGGTGCTCTGCTGGCCTGGCTGGTGAAGCCGAACACCACCCTACCCCCGATCACCGCGATTCTTAATGCAGCCGGCACCTTACTACACTCGCAAGCATCCAACCTAGACGTTTTTCTGCAACACTGCACACAATTATATGCAGCCCCTGCCAAAGTGGACCCAGAGTCACTACAACACTTCTTAAATATACTCCCGCTGCCCAGTAGAACTCAGACTGATCGGACTGAGCTCAACAAGAGGCACCTCCCAGCTCCTTTTTCCGTGAGCTAGATTCCATCCTTGATACATTAATTTGGGGAACGGGGCGCAGAAGTATAGCCCTCGTCAAACTACAGATGGCTATGGAGCAGGGAGGTTTGGGTGCACCATTCTTCGAGGCATACTTTCTGGCATCCAGCTGCAATGGGTATTGCGGTGGACCACAGGTCGCGCAATGACGGAAACACACACAATAGCAGGACAGATTAGAATCCCAACCATACACCACATGCTGCTGCCAGGCGATGAGCCCATTCAAGACTGCCGTCTCCAGCGGCACCACTCCTATGTACTTTCCCAATAAAACCACTAATGGGCTTTCCAAGAGGCCGAACACAGTACACAGAATGTGCATTGCGCATATGGACTGAACACGCAATCAAAGAAACAGGCACCCCGTTTGCAAATGGGCAACTGCAGATATTCTCTAAACTCACCGCCGATACAGATATTCCAAAAGGGAAATTTCTCACACATAGGCAGCTATTGATAGATTGCCGCCGCATGTGGCATGCAATAGACACGGAGCCGCCCACACATCCAGTTTTGCAGATGGGTCCAGGACGACATTTAGTGACATGGCTGTACAGAGCGGGGAGGACTTTGGGCAGGACCATTCTCACCCCTCTCCGAGAAAAATGGGAGGAAGAACTCCAAAGGCCCCTCCACGATAAAGAATGGGTACGTGCACTGGAGTTCCCAAAAAAGGTGTCCCGAAAATACTGTTTAAAAAACATACAATACCATATTTTACACTGCGCATATCTAACTCCTGAACGTCTCCAACGCTATTATTCCAACATGAGCTTTACCTGCCCTAGGTGCCCAGAACCTAGCGCCTCCATCTATATATTTTGGGACTGCCCGGCGCTCAACTCCTATTGGACCGCAATTCATGCCACCCTACTAGAGATCACAGGACTTACAGGTGCTAACACCTGGGAGGCCTGTGCGCTTGGCCTAACCAGGCGTCGAAAGCAACAGAAAGTGGGGAAGCGCTTTGCCTCCCTAGCGATCCTACTTAGGAAAAGATGCATAGCCATGCATTGGAGAGCCCCGAAAGGACCACCAATGGAGGCCTGGAGGGGAGCGGTAAGCAAGTGGGGGGCCGCAGTAGAGGTGTTGCTTAGATCTAAGGAAATTCTGGGTACTTGCAAGCACCACATTGCCATGAATGGGCGGCATTACTCCACGTCTCCAAACAGCATGCAGTTGCTGACCAATATGTGCAAGCCACCCCACCCACGACAGACCAGGCACTCCGAATGAGCGGACAGCAAACCCCCCCACCCTGAAAATCGATATCTAGACAGCCGTGGCCCACAACGAGGGTACGAAAAAAAAGCACATCTCATATAGACACTCGCGCCCCACACCCTAAGCTGCATGAATTAAAAACTGACGCTGATTTAATTGACATACTAGCCCTCACTAAAACAAGTCACTTCCCTTGCAGTGAATCTCAGTTTTAGTTACCCATGTTGAGAATCATTTTTCCTATTGTATTTATAGACAACACGCGGTGGTCTATATCACCGGAGCAGCAGGGCAGCACATGAGACAGTACATCATGCAGGAAGCGGTTTAAGGTTGAGCGGATAACAGTGACACACCATTCCCAGAAGCAAAGACGTTTGAAGAGTCCTAAATTATGTACATTCCTACTACTACAATACCTGAGAAATGCATGACATGTAGAAAATGTACATCTTCCTATAATCTATCAAGCTGTATACACCTTGCATAGTGATGAAATGCCAATAAAAAAAATTTACCACAAAAAAAATGCAATGCGAGTTGTAAAACTCGCACTTGGTATAAGAACTGTTTACTCGCCTGATGCAGATGGCAACATGTTGTTTATCGTCAGACCACCACAGGAAGAGTCATGTCTTTGCTCGACTATCAGTTGTCTGGGATTGAAAGTCTCACTGCTACAGAAGCACCAGCCTCCACTTCATGTGTTCTGGAGGACGTGGCAAGGCTGCAAGAGTGACACTTTGCTGATAAAATTCCTGCAACACCCAAAAAGGAGCGACCATGTCTTTGTTGTAAATTGTGCTCAATGCAGAAAAGAGGCAAAAGACTTGTGCTTACTGTCCCCAGTGCCCAAGTAGGCCCTCCTTATGTTTTCCTACTTGCTTTATGTTGTATCATACTAAAACAAAGTACTGTGAAATTGACTGACACAGAACTGCCATCAGGTAAACCTTTCCATTGCTGTGAATGGATACTTACTGTTTGTGGGCTACTACTTCGCTAGGCAAGCAGCAGCATGAATATGTGTTCCTCTACTTCAGGAAATCATTGACTTCTCAACACCTTTATCTGCTTTCAGAACATGGTAGTTATTCTGTTCGCCAATTGACAAGTGCATTATAGTGCCCATACTACCAATACTGGTGGACAGACCATGCACCATGTTGTCATGGAGTACCCTGTTTGGCAAAATGGTAAAGGCTTGACTGGATTTTGAAGTGCTTATTAGGGAAATTATGTATACTACACAAGGACCACCCTGATTGCCAACGAGAACCGCAGTAAGCGTATTAAGGCAAACAAATATCCAATGGGACTTATTCACCAGCATTTCTTCTTGTTTTCAAAATGTGCAAACTCAATTATTAACTTGGATCATAACCATGTTATTGAAAAGAGATACAGGGCACAATATCTTGTATGAAGATTGTTTTCACATCTTAAACGAAAGGTGTGAAAACAATCATCATACAAGATCTTATATCCTGTACTCTTTTTCAATTACATTGGGTATGATGCAAGTTAGTAATTGAGTTTTCACGTTGACAAAGTGTCGGTGGATGAGACCCACAGAACACTTGTTTGGCTTATTTGTTTGGCTTATTACTTTAGAGAACTTAGGCATTCTTCCCCAGCATGGTAGCCTTATTTTCAAAGGTAGATATGCTAGCTCAGAGCAAGGAATGGCTTTGCTGCATACTGTGACACCCCCCAACTTGCATCCTCAAACTGAAAGGAGTTGGATTTAGCACAGCGAGTGTGTTGATGGCGCATGACAGAAACGTTTTCTTGAGTTTTAAGTAGATCGAGATTGAAGGCATTAGTATAGGTTCATTTGACAATTAGACAGAAATAGTCAAGACTCTGATGAATAGACACACACAAACGGGTAAGAAAAGCTAACAGCAGGTGTGCTTTCCCAGGAATATTACAGGTAGTAAAATGTAGTCAAACTCATTACGTCTTGTGGCGTCTGAATGTGATGGGCTCTTGCATGGCGGCGGTATGTAGATGTGAGTGCAGGTGATCTGTTTGATTGGGCCCGTGGCTAGCAGTATGGAAGTCATGTGTGTGGTGCGTGAATGGTGTGTGAATGGACCATAAAGCGGTTTTATGGCTCACCTTCAGAAGGCTTGGTTTCAATATTTATATACTTGGATATGTATTTGTGCTTTGAAACCAGTGTTTCTGGAGTGCTAAAATCAACCAGTGTAAGTTGTAGATTAACTTTAATCAAATTAGTGCCCGATTTTTTTTGTGACGGTAAGATGGCCTTTTGTGATACCTTGTTTTTGTTGATATGGGTAGCTGGGGATTTTGTGCCCTAGCTAATGTGGTCACCTAGGCAAACCTGCACATTTCTGATTAGTAGACAATGAGGGAAGTTCAGGGGTGCATGACTTGCGTGGCTAACATGATTTTTTTTTATCCAGAATCCCCTGTAAATCTCAAATTTAGGTAAAAATCTAAATTTCTTCACATTTAAGTGATGGGGAGACCTACAAACTTCCATCCACCCAGTGTTTCCAGAAGTCTCCCAATAACAAGCATTTGCAATGCAATAGGTCTCGCATTAGGAAAGTTTGAGCTATTGGTATTGTAAATGACAAATATTTTATTTATGTGTTGGTTTTGAAAATAGCGAAATTAATAGCTTTGTCATTTACAATGCCAATAGTTTTAACTTTCGCAAATGTTGAAATTTCTAGAACTGCTTTACAGTAAAATGTACACACACAAATGTTGAGCCTCTATAGTTCACCTTCACAATAGCAAACACATGTTTAGTTATACTACATCACTGCTTCTTCTGGGACAAAAGGTGTCATAGCAATCAGCAGAAAAGGATTCCCATCACTACTGAATATCGCAAAAAAGATAAACAATCCACAAGGAATGAATACTAAAAAACAATTTCAGAAACCAATTAATAGCTCACAATCTTAACAGCAAAATCACCAAATTGCACCACAGTTCAACAACAAATTCAAAAGGAGCAAATGTATTATATTTCACATATCTTCAAGTAGCCCATAATAAGGATCAAAAGGCAGACCCTCCAGGATATCGCGATTTCGCGATTTGCCGCAAAATTGGCACTTTTTAGGTTTTGACTGGCCATGCGCTTTGCGCATGTGCCAAAAAACCTCTTGAGTTGTGTGTGTGGGTTTCGGTCGGCCCTCGTCATTGATTGGCTGGCTCCGTAAACGGAGCCTTGCCATTGGACGAGGGGCCTGTCCGTCAATGCCGGACCAGACACGGGGGCGTTCCCGACATTCTTTGGCTTTTGCCGACGTCACGCGACGCCGGGAACGCCCCCGTGTCTGGTCCGGCATTGCCGGCACTGTAGGGCAGGCCCGCTCCCCGCAGACTCCCCACCCCCTGGTCTCTCCCTCTCGGCGCTTCTCGCTCTGCGCGCCTTATTTGTGGGACGATCGCGTTGTTTCTCCAGACGTTTTAGTAGGCTCTGTGTACCTGTGGTCAGCTGATTTCTCCTCTTTTCGAGGACCCGTGGCACAGCGAGGAGTCACGCTTGACTGTCTCTATAAATCTAGTGTCGTTTTTTTCTCTGATTGCTCTGCGAGGCCGGCTTTGATATGATTTGTTTTCTCTTTGCTCGTTTGTTCCCCTCCATAGACCCCAGAGCTGCTGGGGCGGAGCAGAGCGGGTTCGGCTGCGTCTATTCTGGTATCATGCACTCACCCTAATAGTTGTCCGTGTGACTCGCTAGGCTACGCCATGAAGCGCACTGACCCCGCGTCAGAGAAAGCTGTCGTTCGAACGTAGATGCAGAATTGCGGGAGGGGGCAAACCCCTGCAGCTGCTGCAGGGCACCGGTCCGGCAACAAATGCTCTTCTTATGACGACCACAACCGTCCGGAGGACATCAAGGGCTCCACTCATTAACACCTGGGGTGGTCTTTTAAATTACTAAGGAAAACATGCCGGACTCTGAAGTGGACGAAACTACCCTAATCACGCCCCCCTTTCTGAAGGGGATGTGAAAAATCAACATGGGCCAGTGTATTTTTTCACGCCTAGAAAAAAACAGCCTCCTGAAAGCAGGATGGCCATGTTTTCCCAATTAAAACGTGTTTTAATGATGAGCACGATCGAGATCCCGTTGTTTCTTTCCTCCACACGACTGTCAATTTTGCTCGTTGTGTTCCCGTACAGTGTGTGTAGTTGGCAGCGCCTGCTCGTTTGACATGCAAATGCCACCTTCCTTGTTTTTTCAGTGTGAATGCGAATTGGGCGTAAGGTGCCAACGGCGCGCATTTGTTTATCTGCATATGGCGTGTGCAAAGTGTACTTTTGACTGTGGGTGCTGCTATTAGTCATCCGTACAAGGCATTTATTATTTGTTTTTTTCCACGTACTCCTCCTACGGAGGGCGTACGGTGTGCTGTCTGCTGGGTGAATGTATTACCACCCACTGGCTTAAAGGAGAAGGGAGCAGTCTTACTTTCCTGACATGCCTCCGACCATTGCACCCCACGTTTACACGGAGGAGAGGTAAAGATGGCACGCATACAGTCGCCACCCTGATTTACAATTCTTGGGAATGTCCTTTTTTCAAGGACAGTGATTGCCTGTCAACCTTCCAGCCCATTCTGTGCACCCAAACATGTCCTGCAGCCCTCTCCTAGTGCACGCCCCCAATTGTTTGCATTCAATGGCCTTTTTACAGAAGCCCTGTTGCCCCTTTTCTGCCCATTCACCACTTTTTCCCTCACACTATCTGACAGGGCATGAAGACCCTTTTCAGAACTGCCCGGGTTTCCTTTCTGTCCCGCACTAGACAGGCACAAAACAAAAGCACCGCGACGCAGATATAATTGGACTGAATATTAATTAATTAACTGCAGTCCGCCTATAGAATGGCGGTTTCATTTGCAGACGAGGAGCCGGCCTTTCCCATCAGGCAGCTCTTCGTGGCCCTGGTGGCCTTGATGCATCTTTAAACGCCGCGTGCTCTGCGAGCTGCAGCCTGCTCACTCGGATGGAGAAATGGATCTCCGGGTCTCCAAAGCTGCTCTCTGCAGCAGCAGCGAGACTGAGATAGCAACTCTTATTGCAGTGCAGTCACCGGGGCATGGCAGGGCACCGAGGGCACGCCAGGAGCGCCGCGGCACCCAGCACGCCGAATCCTCCAGTACTAAGCAAGCGCTGTGCACATCGTGCATAACCAGGGCTGCCGTAGTACAGCTGAGGGGTGCCACCACTACACTTTTCAGGGTTGGCAGAGAACCTGAGTGCACATTATAGGGGTGCCAGCGCATGTCTCAGGACTGCCATGCACATGCAAAGAATGTCAGCGCCAATAACAGGGCATTGGTGATGGGCACACCACAGGCTGCCCATCACAGGACTGGCACTTCATATCCCAGGACTGTCCGCGCCGATAAAGTCTTTCAGTGCACGTTCCTGGGCAGATCGGGCACACCCCAGACCTTCTAGTGAAGTGATTCAAATGCACAGCACTGGGCCAAGCGTGCACACCACTCACTGCACATCCCAGACCAGCCAGCGCCCAGCACAGGCCCGCCAGTGCTCATACCTGCGCTACTAGTGCCTATAAGAACTTCCAGTGCACTCCCATGGCCTGACAGTGCACATCTGACGGCACGTTCCAGGGCTTGCAGCGCCTATAGGAGAGCTTCCAGTGCACACCCCGGACTGACAGCAGGGCACATCCTAGAGCAACGCCTGGCAATCACATGGCCTCCGCACCTCCCAGTGCAGCGACCACAGCCCTGCCCTTCCCTGTGCGCGCCCCCTGTGCCCCATGGCTTTGTGAGGTGCAGCCCTTGGTGTAAACTTCCAACAGCCAGCCCGAGCGACTTGTTAAACCGAAACCCGCGAATTAAGAGGCCCGACGATCAGAAGCAGCCCTCTAATTCAACATGACAAATTGCACGTAGACAAAACAAGAACCAGAAACTGATTTATGTTTTTTTTTTTTTTTGCGATGCTCTGAGCAAAGTAATGCAACATGAATTAAACAACCGAATGCGAGCTGTATCATTCGTAACATCCAACTATCGGCTGTGATATAATACCAGCAGGCAGGCATCTTGATTCGCGATCTGTGTCCATCTATGTGTTTAGGGTGAGCGCGGTGGGCGCTGGGGCGCTGCCACCTGGTGAAGCACGCGGAAGTTAGCCGTGTTCCACATCTGCCCACACTCTCCACCGCCACACACCCACACTAAAACACCGGAGCAGCACAAACACGCACACGGAGAAGCACTACTTCAAAATGACGTCCGCTCCACTGGTACACACAACACCCAGATAGAGCAATGCAACAATTCAAACTGCAAACTGAAGCCCACATGCACACAAAAAGATACACACAGGCAATCGCACACTTTAAGAAACGCAGATACACGCATGTAGAGCTAAATTATAGCTACGCACAATTGTGTGCATGGATACATACATTTGTACATACATACAGATACAAAGTTGCAGAGACATATATGTACACACACAGCTACATACAGATTTGCACACATATGCAAATATTCTTACAGAGATGCATACACAAGTGCATTCACGCAGCTATATATTTATATACACATATATGTATATAAGTATACCAAGTTGTATACACGGATGTATGCAGGCAAAGACACTGCACTAACACAATGTTGTTTACAGAACACTTTCTTCCTGCAGTCGCCTATGTAAATGAACATACAGACCAATCAGCAATTTCTGCTCCTACTATCACCAAAACACACTCACACAGACCCCCCAAACGCGGCCAAAGCTTATACTTTCCTTGTCTTTAAAGTGGAAATGTGTTACCCTTGCCACACAGCAAGCTTTAAACGAGCTTTATTTAGCGCTCATCTCGACGAAGGAAAATGCTCTAGTTGCTTGTATGGCAGTCACAGTCAAAACATGACGCGCGTATTTAAAAAAATATATAAAAGTAGCCCCGCGCCTCGCCGGGGGCAGTGAACGCCATATACACGTTAATACCAGTTCGGGTGTCCCCGCACTGTCAAACGTCCTGAAGTACTCCCAATATTGCACGCTCTCATTTTAGATTGTAAACTCTTTTAATTAAGCAGGCATCGTAATTCCTCCATATGTGCCTCTGTTGCCTGCTTGGGACCCTGTTTTCGTGCCTCTGTTGCCTGCTTGTGACCCTGTGTTCGTGCCTCTGTTGCCTGCTTGTGCCTCTGTTGCCTGCTTGGGACCCTGTTTTCGTGCCACTGTTGCCTGCTTGGGACCCTGTTTTCGTGCCTTTGTTGCCTGCTTGTGGCCCTCTTTACGTACCTCTGTTGCCTGCTTGTGACCCTGTTGCTTGCTTGTGACCCTGTTGCTTGCTTGTGACCCTGTTGCTTGCTTGTGACCCTGTTTTCGTGCCTCTGTTGCCTGCTTGTGACCCTGTTTTCGTGCCTCTGTTGCCTGCTTGTGACCCTGTTTTTGTGCCTCTGTTGCCTGCTTGTGACCCTGTTTTCGTGCCTCTGTTGCCTGCTTGTGACCCTGTTTACGTGCCTCTGTTGCCTGCTTGTGGCCCTCTTTACGTGCCTCTGTTGCCTGCTTGGGACCCTGTTTTCGTGCCTCTGTTGCCTGCTTGGGACCCTGTTTTCGTGCCGCTGTTGCCTGCTTGGGACCCTGTTTTCGTGCCGCTGTTGCCTGCTTGGGACCCTGTTTTCGTGCCTCTGTTGCCTGCTTGTGGCCCTCTTTACGTGCCACTGTTGCTTGCTTGGGACCCTGTTGCTTGCTTGTGACCCTGTTGCTTGCTTGTGACCCTGTTTTTGTGCCTCTGTTGCCTGCTTGGGACCCTCTTTTCGTGCCACTGTTGCCTGCTTGGGACCCTGTTTTCGTGCCTCTGTTGCCTGCTTGGGACCCTGTTTTCGTGCCTCTGTTGCCTGCTTGTGACCCTGTTGCTTGCTTGGGACCCTGTTGCTTGCTTGTGACCCTGTTGCTTGCTTGTGACCCTGTTTTCGTGCCTCTGTTGCCTGCGGGGGGGCTCGCAGCGAGCCCACAGTGTGTGGGGTGGGGCTCGCAGTGTGTGGGGGGCTCTGTGTGGGTGTGTGTGTGGGGGGGCTCTGTGTGGGTGTGTGTGGGGGGCTTTGTGTGGCTGTGTGTGGGGGGGCTCTGTGTGGGTGTGTGTGTGGGGGGGGGTTTGTGTGTGTTGGGGGGGCTCTCTGTGGGTGTTGGTGTGTGTCATTTGCAAGAGATAAAGCTAGTGGCATTGTAAATGACAATGCCATTTATTTATGTAACAAAAAAAACATAAATAAAAATAATGTCAAGAGCAATGCCAATAGCTCTAACTTTAACAAAGGCAAAACCATTGCATTGTAAATGCTTGTTTAAAAATGCCGCAATTTTTACAAAAATGCCCGCGAAATCGGCATTTTTGTAGAAATCGCGGCATTTTTCGCTATATCCTGGGGGGTCTGCTTTATCCAAAGACATGCACCGGTTGCCCCACACCTGTAGATGATCTACAGACACTGGGGTCAGAGGGTTAAAGCAGCGCGGCTGCAGCTGGCAGTGTGAAGGTCTAGGCTCTGTCATTCAGAGCTGCCCGGGACTGCGCTCGTTCGCACCTCTTCCTGGCCCACAAAAATGACAATGGGAGCCCTCACCTTGCACATCAACAGGAGGGGAGGGGGGGATGGGTTGTTGTCACAGAGGATGGAGCAGGAATCGGACAGAGCAGTTCTCCTTCGAGTGTAATGTGAATGGGTTTGCAGTGACAGGAATAGGAACTTCGAGTCTTAGGCCTGTGAGAAGGCTCATTTACTGACCTGGCAAATTTAAACACAGTCAGCAAGTCAATTTGGGAAAGAAACGGAGAACAATTTAAATTGAAAACAAAAGACACGCTACCTTAAATCTGTTAATATATTTTTTTTTTAACTCGAATCTTGCATTGCTGAGAGATTATCTGCAGCATGCACACCCGGAACTGTCTATGTGCTTGCACTTCTACTCTAATGTGAATTGTATTAGCAAAATTTCTGACCTTGCTTTAAAGATGTTGCACTAAGTGCTCCATTCATGTACGATTTTTAGCATTGGATCGTAGCAAGCTTCTCCTTAAAGCTGAAGTTTAGTGCAAAAACGCTGGGCTCTCTATGAGCATACTATGAAATCATGGTTTTATTCTATAGATTAAAGAATTAGCAGAGTATCAATTTTCCGATTTAAAAAAAGGACTACAGGCCATAGAAGGCAAACAAGCAATGGCACCTTTCTGTACTCCAGGATATGGGTTGAATGGATGAATGAAAGATTGAATAAATGGATAATGAGAGAGGATGGATGGATTGATGAGAGGGGAAGGATGGAGAGAAAATTTAAATAGCTGGACGTATGGGTGGAAGGGTAGCTGGATGATGGATGAGGGGAAAGATGGATGAGGGGAAAGATGGATGAGGGGAAGGATGGATGATGGATGAAAGGAAGGATGGATGAGGGGAAGGATGGACGGATGAAGGGAAGGATGGATGAGAGGAAGGATGGATGGATGAGGGGATGGATAGAGGGGAAGGATTGGTGGGTGGTTGAAAGGATGGATGGATGATGAGGGGAAGGATGGATGATGAGGGGAAGGATGGATGGATGGATGTTTGATGAGGGGGTGGGTGAAAGGATGGATGATGAGGGGAAGGGTGGATGGATGGATGATGAGGGAATGGATGGATGATGAGGGGGTGGGTGAAAGGATGGATGGATGATGAGGGGAAGGATGGATGGATGATGAGGGGAAGGATGGATAGATGATGAGGGGAAGGATGGATAGATGATGAGGGGAAGGATGGATGGATGAAGAGTGGGTGGGTAGATGGATGGAACGGGCATCCAGTGGGATATCAGGTTGTGTTCAAAATACACTGTACTATTTAACGTGCTTACTAATAAAAGGGGCGATAGGTATAGCCATCATTAGTGCAGCAGGTACAGTGGCACCAAGCGCAAACAAGCATTTACAATGCAATGGTTTTGCCTTTGTTAAAGTTAGAGCTATTGGCATTGCTCTTGACATTATATTTATTTATGTTTTTTTAACATAAATAAATGGCATTGCCATTTACAATGCCACTAGCTTTATCTCTCGCAAATGACACACACAAACACACACAGAGCCCCCCCACACACACACCCATACAGAGCCCCCCCACACACACCCACACAGCCCCCCCCACACACAGCCACACAAAGCTTCCCACACACACAGCCACACAAAGCTTCCCACACACACAGCTACACAGAGCCCTCCACACACACCCACACAGCACAAGCAGGCAACAGGGGCACACGGAGGCACAAGCAGTGGGTGCATCGGTGGAGCTGAGTGGTGGGTGCATCGGAGGAGCTGTGTCGGTGGAGCTGTGTGGTGGGTGCATCGGTGGAGCTGTGTGGTGGGTGCATCGGTGGAGCTGTGTGGTGGGTGCATCGGTGGAGCTGTGTGGTGGGTGCATCGGTGGAACTGTGTCGGTGGAGCTGTGTGGTGGGTGCATCGGTGGAGCTGGGTGGTGGGTGCATCGGTGGAGCTGTGTCGGTGGAGCTGTGTGGTGGCTGCATCGGTGGAGCTGTGTGGTGGGTGCATCGGTGGAGCTGGGTGGTGGGAGCATCGGTGGAGCTGTGTCGGTGGAGCTGTGTGGTGGCTGCATCGGTGGAGCTGTGTGGTGGTTGCATCGGTGAAGCTGTGTGGTGGGTGCATCGGTGGAGCTGTGTCGGTGGAGCTGTGTGGTGGCTGCATCGGTGGAGCTGGGTGGTGGGTGCATCGGTGGAGCTGTGTGGTGGGTGCATCGGTGGAGCTCTGTGGTGGGTGCATCTGTAGGGCTGTGTGGTGGGTGCCTCGGTGGAGCTGTGTGGTGGGTGCCTCAGTGGAGCTGTGTGGTGGGTGCATCGGTGGTGCTGTGTCGGTGGAGCTGTGTGGTGGGTGCATCAGTGGAGCTGTGTGGTGGGTGCATCTGTGGAGCTGTGTGGTGGGGGCAATGTAGAGCTGTGTGGTGGGGGCATGGTAGAGCTGTGTGGTGGGTGCCTCGGTGGAGCTGTGTGGTGGGTGCCTCGGTGGAGCTGTGTGGTGGGTGCCTCGGTGGAGCTGTGTCGGTGGAGCTGTGTGGTGGGTGCATCGGTGGAGCTGGGTGGTGGGTGCATCGGTGGAGCTGTGTCGGTGGAGCTGTGTGGTGGCTGCATCGGTGGAGCTGTGTGGTGGCTGCATCGGTGGAGCTGTGTGGTGGCTGCATCGGTGGAGCTGTGCGGTGGGTGCATCGGTGGAGCTGTGTGGTGGGTGCATCGGTGGAGCTGTGTGGTGGGTGCATCGGTGGAGCTGTGTCGGTGGAGCTGAGTGGTGGGTGCATCGGTGGAGCTGGGTGGTGGGTGCATTGGTGGAGCTGGGTGGTGGGTGCATCGGTGGAGCTGGGTGGTGGTTGCATCGGTGGAGCTGTGTGGTGGGTGCATTGGTGGAGCTGGGTGGTGGGTGCATCGGTGGAGCTGTGTCGGTGGAGCTGTGTGGTGGGTGCATCGGTGGAGCTGGGTGGTGGGTGCATCAGTGGAGCTGTGTGGTGGGTGCCTCAGTGGAGCTGTGTGGTTGGTGCATCGGTGGAGCTCTGTGGTTGGTGCATCGGTGGAGCTGTGTCGGTGGAGCTGTGTGGTGGGTGCATCAGTGGAGCTTTGTGGTGGGTGCATTTGTGGAGCTGTGTGGTGGGTGCATCAGTGGAGCTGTGTGGTGGGGGCATGGTAGAGCTGTGTGGTGGGTGCCTCGGTGGAGCTGTGTGGTGGGTGCCTCGGTGGAGCTCTGTGGTGGGTGCATCAGTGAAGCTGTGTGGTGGGTGCATCGGTGGAGCTTAGTGGGTGCATTGGGGGAGCTGTGTGGAGGGTGCATTGGTGGAGCTTAGTTGGAGCATCGGTGGAGCTGTGTGGTGGGTGCCTCGGTGGAGCTGTGTGGTGGGTGCATCAGTGGAGCTGTGCGGTGGGTGCATCGGTGGAGCTGTGCGGTGGGTGCATCGGTGGAGCTGTGTGATGGCTGTGGAGTGAAAACTGGAATGTTGCTTCTCTTGTGAACTGGCTTTAATTTCCATCTTTGTTCTACGTGTTACAACTTGAGGCATATTTAAATCAGTTGTGCTAATGTCCGATCCCGGAAACTGCATTGTGCACACTTCTAATTTCAGGGCCTCAAGTAGCAGTCACTGTGTTTTATTTGGGAACAACTCGTCTCTGGTGGTTGTTCTCTAGGAAGATAATGCAGAGGTGCGAATGGAGATGTCTGGAGTGAATGGGACGAAGGGCTGTTTTTTTTTTCTTCTTCAATTTGCATCACGGGACCTGTGTATTAATGTCAACCTTTTTGTTGCCTCGCGAATGAGGTTGATTTCATCACATACATTCAATGAGGACTAAACCTCTTTAGGAAGGTGTTGCAGGTTTGCAAAAATGGTTACCCATATTGAAGTCTTTAGAAGCATGGTGCTTTGTAGGATGGCGAAAATCACTGAAAAGCGGACATCATCCAAATAAGGGTAAGTTAACAAGCATGCGTCTGCATGTATGGCAAAGTTACGTTTGAGACTGCGAAGAAAAACCTCACTGAATGAGAGATCAAATGAGCATAGGCGTTGTTGCTCTGTATGGGAATTGTGCTCTGGCAGGGGCAGCCAAGGCTTTCGTAATCTACAAAACAAGAGTTAATTGATTTGGGTAATAACTGTCAATCGTTTAACAGCAAAAGAGGCCTGATCTGGTATTTGCCTGGAGCCTTGCAAATGGTGGCCATAAAGTCTCCATGGTTAGATTGATATATTTTTGCTATGTTGTTTCTTCGTGTCCATGGTTGCCTGTTTGTATGTAGGCCCAGGCTGCAGAGTCTAGAGACTGCATTACTGCCTGTGTAAATCGACTCTCCCTGTTGCCGAGGGCCTCTGTTGCAAAGCTGTGCCAGGGGCTCGGCCTCGGCGCTGAGCGAGAGGGAGGGAGGGAGGGAGAGAGGAAGGAGGGGTAGATAGAAATGCAAGGCCGCAAATTAAAAAAACAAGCATTGGTAAATGCATTGTAAAAAAAGCGGAATGAAGTCCCAGGCATCAGAGCTAGGGAAAGTTTAGTGTGCAGGCCAGGGAACGTTAAGTAAACGAGTCTGGGAGAAGGCAGACAAGCCCTCGGCATTGCCGTGGTGGGGCGGGGGGGGCGGGGAGAGGCAAGAAGGGAAGAATAGGGGAGAGTAAGGGTGACGAGACGCACGCGGAGCAGCAGCCTTTGATGTGCCGGCCGGCCGTGGGCAGTGAATAATTAGGGGAGGAGAAATGCCAGAGCACACACTGGGGTAAGCTTGTGGAGGGAGGCTGGTGGCTTTGATGCTGTGCACGCGCTTTTTCACGGGCACAGCATCAAATCGCACGCGCTTTTTCATGGGCACAGCATCTAATCGCCCGTTTAGTTAAGCTCTGGATAAGCCATAATATGTCTCGACATCTGCAATGCTTGCGCATTGTCAGAGGTCGAGCCCTAAAAAAGACCACTGAGTCTTTTTTTACGTGCGTGCATGCATCTACGTAATGAGACAGATGCTTTTTTCCCTTTCATTTTATCAGCCAATCAAATATTGTTTGGAAAGTGGTGGGGGTAAGCAACGAGAAAGCAAAGAAGCAACGGGCAAAAGTGGGAAGGGAGGACACCGGGGCATGGGGGTGCGCACGCAGTGAGGGACTCAAACCACACAGATGGTGCTGCTGAGGGTTAAGCAACGTGGATGGTACAGGCCGAGGAGAAACTAAATGGAAAGGAGAGCAACATGAAGCACGGATGGCATCGGTAAGAAAAGTAAGCAGGCAAGAAAGCAATGAGGGAGCGGGAACACACAAGGGTGAGCACATGATGGAGGGGCAGGGTAGAACCACAGAGGTGAGAGAGCAGCGCACAGAGGGGGAGAGATGAGGTTTAGTGAGACAGATAACATGCACTCTCCTGGAGTGCTAAAACAAAAAGAAAAAAAAAGTAGCGCTGAAATAGCGAGCAGTGTAAGGACCTGCTCCATGGGATAAACAAACTTAAAAAGAGCAGGAAAGCGCGCACATGCTAGTAGGAAGTAAGCAAATAAGAGAGAGAATAAGTCGGCCCATGGTAAGCGAATGGCAGGGTACAAGCTCACTGTAAGTTAGCAATACATCTTGCAACAGAGAGTGAAAGCGCTGCCTTGTAGGCGAAACCTATTGTGGCGGCTACCAGTCAGTCCATTCACACTGGATGGATCCAAAGTAAAGGAGTAACAAACAGTTTGAAAGGTAAAACACCATCCAAGTCTATTTGAAAGAGGGAATCTCGTGACACCTGCTTTCTTCAGTAAAGCCTGGCTGATCCTGATAAGAGCCAGGCACCCAGCACAAGTAAATCAACTCCTCAGGTATAAATTGATGAATAAAGTATGCAAAACGAAGACGGGAACACTCGTATTTCCTCAATTAAGGTGGATGGAACTCTTAATCGACATGCAAAACTTCAAATTAATTGGCAAAGAGTCTGTTTTCTGGAGTCCTAAACTTAAGGATTAGTAAAATTGTCTGCAAGGAAATATATAGGGCATACAAGACTATTTCCTTTAGACAGTTGTACCGGTTCTTACAACGTCTATCTTCAAGCACTATCTAAAAGCCTACAGAGCCTCAAGCAATCTCAGAATGGCAAGTAACTCTGAATTATAAGAATGCAATATGAAGTCAAATATCACCGGGTCCGGCGGCTGCTGGACGAGAGCTCCCGCTCCTCGGGACTCTCCGGGGCCGAGGAGGGACGTTCTCTTTCCCCGGGGCTCCTCCTGTGCAAGCAGATCAACTCACCTGCACCTTGGGACGGCGGCACTTCTCCGGTCTCCCTTTTCGGCATGGGAGACCGGCAACATCGACGGCGGCAATCTCGCTGGCACTTCTCCGGTCTCCCTCTTTGGCATGGGAGACCGGCAACGTCCTCCGCATCTCCCGGGGCTCCTTCCAGGCCACGGGAGCCCCGCGGGCGCCGCCATACTTCCTTCTTCCCCCGGGCTGCGGGGGGCGGGCACTTCCGGCCGGCCGCGCTAGGATTGGCCGGCCGGCCGGTCACTTCCGGGTCGCCGCGGGCAGCGCGGCGGCCCGTCTCTAGCTCAGGCAGGCGGGCTGGGGACGGGAGGGTAGAGGGAGGAGGGAGACTGGATGGAGGCGAGCTGGGAGTGAGAGTGCAGGGAGGTGGGAGGTTACAGGGCAGAGGAGCGCGCAGAGCGAGAAGCGCCGAGAGGGAGAGACCAGGGGGAGGGGAGTCTGCGGGGAGCGGGCCTGGCTGAGACAACAGGAAAGCACGGTCACCAGCGGGAGGGGGGCGGGAACGGGGACGGGAGACGCTGCGAGCAGGAGAGGGGGTGGGAACAGCGGGAAATTAAAGCAAGCACTCACCTGGACTTGTTCCGGGTGCCTTCAATGCCGGACCGGATTCGGGGGCGTTCCCGGCTTTCGGCTGACGTCGCGTGACGTCGGCAAAAGCCAAAGAATCTCGGGAACGCCCCCGTGCCTGGTCCGGCATTGACGGACAGGCCCCTCATCCAATGGCTAGGCTCCATTTATGGAGCCAGCCAATGAATGACGAGGGCCGACCCAAAGCCACACTACAGTTCTCATTAGGTTTTTGCTGCGCAAAAAAGATGCGCAGAGCGCATCTTTTTGGCGAGGCAAAACCTAAAAAGCAGCGCTAGGGGCTTGTAAATCTGCCCCAAAGTGTCTACTTTGTAAAGAAACCAAATATACATAGCTTCATGTTGTTAAATAACTAAAAAAACTAAGATATCTGTGTTTGTTGTAGGAAAAATGGCCACATAAAATGCCGCAAAATTGCCGCTAAATTTCCATATTTGTGCCGCTAAATTTCCATTTTTGTGCCGCTAAATTTGCTATTCCATGCCGCTATATCCTGGGGGGTCTGAAAAGGCATAAAAAGGAACTACTGCCAAGTCATCCGCATTCACCACAGTAGCTGTTCCATAGCACAGCGATGGCAGTCTTAGGAGCAACTGTAAATGATTATATCAGACGAGAATTGCTCAGATAGTCATGCAAATGACTATCAGGCAGCATCTTTGGCGAGACCACAAAGATTGAGTAAGAAATGGTTAGATTAGATTTTTCTCGAAACACGTTGGCTGTCACTTGCTGAATTTTGAGTACATGAAGCATTGAAATCTGTTTACGGTTTCCATATAAAGAATTGTTATGGGATTATTGCCATGGTATTTGGAATGTTGGAGTGGAATCCCTGGAGGCGTTACGTGTGGAGGGTTCAGGGTTTCGACAGTTGAAGCTGGGACCTCGGGAGAGGAGGGCTGCATTGTGGAGTGCTTGTTGTGCTGTTTCTAATTAAAGACATAACTTCATTTACTTCAACTTCTCCGTTCGTTCTTCTTCCGTTCCGGAGAAGCCGCTACAAGAATATTGTGAACACCAAAGAAAATATGGTGGGGCTGGTGATTTAATTGGATTTCTTCTGCCAGACTTTTACGCCCAATTCTCGGAAAAAAAAAATCCCAATTACAGCACTGGCTGTAGTTTTTGGGGGAGGACTGAGCTATCGGTTACAATTTACGTAAGAACAGACGCATCATAATAAAGCACGCGTTCACACAAATACAATATGTGTCTGTCGTTGATCGTACTGCTTTGCCACATCAAGGCAGACAGCGACAATGAAACGAAGACAACAAAAAGAGACGGGGCACAACACGAGTAAAGGAAAGACTGACAAAGATTACTGGATGATAAATGCGCCCTATAGTAAAAACAAGCTCTTGGCATTGCTGTGGTTCAAAAATTGAGAGTGTGGAGGAGAAACGCGAGAGACGGCCTGGCGGCCATCAAAGTGGAAGTACTGCCGGCCGGCCGTATTTCATAGCCCAAACAGAAAATTGCTAACTCTGTGAGATCAAATCCCAGGGGTGTTCGATATTCTCCTGTAGAACTGTTTGCACCATTCATTACAAAAGGCAACCTTCAACCTTAACAAATTCTCGTCCGACGTTATGCAGATTTGAGTAATTATGCTGCTTCACTCTACTGGCAAACTACAGAACTGAACACAGGTGATGTGGAATTATTTATTTAAGTTTCTTAATAACTAATTATACGATAGCTTTTTCAGGCGCTGCCTTGTGACATAGACCTTTGTGTAGCGCTGCTGTAGCCAATGAGGGAGCGCAGGATCGTGGCTGTGGTGGATTGGTGGTCTCCTGGATTCGGATCAGTATACCTCCGGGGTCATTCTGCAGTCACACTTGTCCTGCCCTAATATAGAGGAGAGAGGGAGCAGTTCAAGGCATTTCGATGAAAGCTGGAATGCTTTCTAGTAGATGCAGGTTTTCCGTTTCTTCTTGAAAGATGACAGACTTGGAAGCGATATTGCTAGATTGCTAAATGTCCCTGTATGTCCACAGAGTCAATGAATATAGGCAAGAAAAGAGACTTCACTCGTGTAAAACATGTATCCGAACAGAAATCAGGAGGGAGATACACTGAGAAAGTCAGTATAAGTAAACAGTATAGGAACAGAAAAGACAAGGGATGTCAAAAACAGAACAAGCTCTTGGCATTGCTGTGGTTAAAAAACTGGGAGGGGGGGGGGGGGAGGAGAAACGCGAGAGACGGCCTGGCGGCCGTCAAAGTGAAACTACGGCCAGCCGTGAATAATTAGGGGAGGAGAAATGCCTGAGGGCAGAGAGCATGCTGGGGGAAGCTGTGGGAGGGAAGCAGATGGCTTTGATGCGTGCACGCGCTTTTCACGGGCACGGGAGGCACCTGCGTTTCTGGTCCTGGGCTCGGCAGCCATCTAGGGAAACCTACAAAACCCACACATTTCTGAAAACTAGACACCTGGGGGAGTCCAAGTATGTGAGGCTTGCTTGGATCCCCCAATGGTTTCCAACCCAGAATCAGCCGACTTTCAGGAACATATACACGATGGATTCAATTTTAATCAAAGGAGAGGAGGCACTCAAACTACCTAGTCGGAAGGGAAGTTGGCCTCCAGACCCAACAAACTAAGAACATCGTTGAACTCTGGGAAACACAGATAATGGACCTATGGCACTACCTAGGAAACTCCAACGGACCAAATAAGAACCGTAACCCTATTCAATTGGGGACAGAATATAGAGCACCGAAATGCTTGAAACTACGTAAACGTGAATTCAGAAAGGCTATTAAGGCAAAAAGGAATGGTGCCTCTCTGTCAGTCGACTTCAATCTTTGCCTTGCTAACCGCATATAAAAAGAAAGTGAGGGAGCTGAAGAGATCCCACACGGAAAGGAACTGGCTCAAAGTGTTTGAACTAATCAAATGGAATGACAACGGCAAGCTATGGAGCTCCATCAACAGCCTGAGCTCTTGCAGCCCGCCCAAAGAAAACAACATTGCGGGCTTCATGTGGGAACAGTACGTGAAAGTGCTGCATACAGGCATACAGACCAACGAAGAGCCCTTCCAGCTTAGAGTAGGCACACGTCGCAGCAACAGTTAACAAACCACAAAAGGCACAGGGAGACTAATGGCGCACAGTCAGTTCGGTGTATACAAAGGGTGAGATTGCCAGAACCATCAAGGCTACCAAAACCAACAGGCCCCAGGACCAAATGGTATTCCGGCCCAAGTCTTTAAACCAGCTTCAGCCTTTTTTGTTTCCACCCTCTCCCCACTATTCAATCACTCATATCTCACTGCTACTGATCCACAATCTTGGAAAGGCTCCATTCTGTAGAAGACTGGGTGGACAGGAACGGCATCCTCCAGCCTTATCAAACTGGCTTTAGGGCAAACAGCTCCACTATGGACAACATCTTAGCGATATCCTACCTCTCGATGCAAGCGGTAATGAGAAACAAGCCGTCTCTGTTTTGCTGCTTTATAGACTACTCAACGGCCTTCGACAGAGTTAATCGCGGTCGATTATGGGCAAAGCTAGAAGCCTGGGGGATCCAGTCCTCCCTTTAAAAGCCATAAAATTCTTTCTTGAGGGGACATGGGTTCGGGTTAAACTAAGCCCAACATCGGTAACTTCAAGAATCGACACTAACACTGGGCTAAAGCAGGGTTGTGTTCTGGCGCCTCTACTATTCAATCTACACTTACTTAGTACCTCCAAGATTGAGCCAGATGACCTTGGGCACCATCTAAAATGCAGATGACACTACAATCATGGATCACACACGGGTGGGGCTCCAAAGAGAATTAAGAAATCTGGCAGTCGACAACCAGGCAAATAGTCTGCAAATTAACGCAAACAAAACATAGATAATTATCTTTGGTAAATACCCCCATAAAAAGCAAGCAACATGGTCCCTTGGCAAGCATCGAATTAGAAAATCTACGGCCTATAACTATTTGGTGGTATGGTTAACAGCACGGGCCACAGCATCCACACATATAAGGGAGCTAAGGCCGAGAATTAACAAAATAATTCTGGTCCTACGACAACTAAGCTATCATCTAGCTAGTCCATCGATTGACCCTATACTGACTGTACTAAGGGCCAAACTAATGCCTGCAATTACTTCCGGTCATTTAGCCTTTCCGAGCGCCCTAACGAATGTTATCAATGCAGCTCAGGTAAAATGATACAAAACAGTGCTGCAGGCACCCAGACATGCTAGAAACATCAGGCTAAGGCAGGAGATAGGCCTAAACAGATTGGACTTGGTTCGTCAGGGGAAACTAATAAAATATTACATCGGAACATTGAAAGAGCCAGAAAAGTTTCTCAAACACCCTTTAAAGCTGATCTTTAGGTCTGAGGATTTCCTGGGGCACGTTAAGTTGCCCAAGCCATAAATCGCCTGAAAATAGAGGCAGGGAGCATGCCCCTCCATGAAATCCCATATTCCACTTGGGCTAAAGCCGAGAAGTGTCAAGTTCAGACTCTCTCCTTTGAACTGGATCAATCCTCACTGCGGTACAATTCTTTCACATTGCCGCTAAACAATTCATACAATCTCGGGAATGCTCCACTGTACATGCACGATTCGCTCTCAGCTCAAGCCATAAGGAAAATGTTTTTTCATCTCACAGCCCTCAGGATTCTGGACTTCAACCCAAAATGGGTGCGAAAAGACAATGTATCTTGTCAGTTATGTAATTACCACAGGGAATCTTGGCTACACCTTCTATGCTGTTGCCCAAAACTAGCTGCGGACCGAGAACGCGCAAGGATGCTTCAGACTGGTGCTTTTCGGAAACAACTACGTGCCTACTGGCTTGAGTCGGCAAGTTCACTTTCCAAATAAGAATAGCACCCGACTCCCAGCAACAGGCTGCAGACTCGAGGCTTTATTACTCCACTAATCAAATCAGTTGGCGCCCCAACCATGGTGGAAGTTACTTAACTTAGGGGCTGCAGCATAGCCAAACTGACTATAAGAGAGAGCTGATCCTTGAAGCGGGTTAAATTTGACCTGGTAATAACGACTGATGCATTCTATGTAAACAGGGATTTTTTTTACAGGTCCAAGTAAATGTTGGGGTGAACTGGAACATATACATAATTTTAAACTCATTGTAACGCAGTCTCTTTCAGGAGCATACTGCTAAAAACTGTGCCCAGGCAGGCATGGTGCACCCTATTTTACCTGTTTAATGTGTTTAACTGTAAAGATTTAGCAATCGTACGGGTAATAAAGAATTTATCCCCCCCCCCCCAAAAAAAAAACTATCCAAAATCTTGGTAACAAGACTATTGCAGATCATCTGTACTCTAATTGATCTGCAGCAGTATGAATTTCTACCTACACAATAAACTAGACCTAACCTTCATCAACTATATAATAACCTTTTGTGGTTGGTGCAATTGCATTGCGTTATTGGACCCGATAAAGCTTTTGACAAAATGGCCATACATGTTTTTTCAATGAATGAATGGGAAAATATAGGGCTTTTAAGGAAAGGATGGGACATGGACCTTACTTGCTATCATGGATAACATTATTACAGGCTGATCCTATGTCAAAAGTAAAGGTTAATGGCCAGAGTCTGGGAAGGAACCAGACCGGGGTGTATTACGGGTATACCCAATGCACTCAAGCAAAAGTAACACATATAATACATGAGCAAGCATACATAAAGTACAATTAAGCAAAACAACAGAAGTAAATCGGAAGCTCCAGAGGGAGAGTGGTCTGTAGGAGTCCTTTATTATGTCAAACAGCCAGCCGACACGTGTTTCATCGCTATTGCGAATCCTCAGGGCTATAATGGCTGTATCTAAACCAGAAGGTCGCGCTGCTGGTGATACTTCCGACCCAGCTGGGCCCGTGACCGTAGGTTACGAGAAGAGGAGAATCAAAGGACTGGTTCCAAAACCGTATCATGCAATTGTGTGCGAGGTGTCCCGAAATAATTATAAAAGCGTCCAGTATAGATGTACGGTCTCGGACTGGAGAAATGTAATCCAAGAGATCTAGGCGAATGAGTTAGCGGTAAAGTGTTCTGGTGTGAAGTCGGGTACGACTCCCATATAGTTCGAAGGGCGACAGAAACTCCGATTCACGGAGACCAGGTCGCAGAGTGTCTTCTTACCGGGACGTGTTCCTGTTACGACCGGGGTGTATGCTTTTCCCAATGCTATTTGTATTACTTGCTGTCCCTGTTGTAGAATAGGTGCATAGGAATGCAATAATTATGCGACAAATGGGTTGTGGACTTGCGTGAACAAATATTTATTAGGCAACAGCATACTGTACAACGCATTGGCTAGGTTAAAGACAATCTTTGACTGTGCTCCTATATAGGAAACCAAGTCAGAGTCCTATTTGGACGTTACAGAAATCTTGTCAAGATGCTTGAGAAAGTCCATCCTTATGGAAGAGAAAGCATCACACGCATATTTGTGTCACGCTTCATCTTCAGCAACCTCTTCCCACCTTGGTAGGACAGTGCCACCAGGGAGGACTCCATCTCTTGTTGGACACAGAATTGACCTACACCTCAACTCAGGTAGCACTCTCTTGGATTTCTATTTTGGTTTTTTAGTACAAAACTAATTTGACAACATGACTGAAGTAAGGAATGTAGGGACCCTGGCACTGAAGAATGCCTCAGACCCATTAGGGCTACATAGTAGGGCAGAACCATGTTGGCCTAACAGAGAGACGGTTTGAGCCATTGTCTTCAACATACCGTCTCGGTTTTTACTTATGCCTGTAGTCCCCAATTAATAAAGATGTTACACCAGGGAAACACAAGGTAATTTTAATTCACTGATCTGGGTCCCGCCTATGCCCAGTAGTTTTTTTCATCCAAGAACTCCCTCTTGTTCCGAGTCCAACAGTAGGTCAAGTCCACCCTTGTGACGCTGTCCTGGCTGGCCCTTCCAATGCCCTTAAGATCTAATTATAAGCACTTTAAATATTTGGTCATTTGGATGTCAACAGACTATTACAACATTTATTACCATAATGTGAGCCTGCAAAGCAGAACTACGGCATTGACAACCAACCTTTAAATAAATTGCTCCTTTCGTTAGTATGTCAAGCACCCTTCTAAAAATGATTATGCTCCCGAACTTGCTCCCGAACTTTCTCTACATATTATAAAATAGACATATTTATGGTTCCATTATTACATAAATAGGAACTGGTAAGGTTGTTATTGCAGAAAAGTGTCAATCCCTGCATAGCACTGACAACTTTACAAAAAAGCACATTTGAAGAAGGCATACCACTCTCCCATGGTAGACGATGGTTGAGCACTTAACTCACATAAACAGAAGGGCTAGTGTGCCGTAGGATGAACCAGCCTACATAAGCGACAGATATGCATTTGAGAAGAAAGGGTAGACGTATTGCATGAAAGACCACCAGCATATGAGAAGCTGCCAGTCTCAAACCCTGAGAGTGAATTACCATTTTCACAATTGCAATCTGAATACGCATTACACGACTCAAACATTCAAATACTTGCAAGAAGATGGTGAGCTAGAGCAGTAACCATTAAAATACAGACAAATAGCCAATAGGCAATATCATGCATGTATGTCACTCCAGTTTAGAAAGGTCTGGAGAAACTAAAGACAAGATAGGAACGAGATGCAGGTAATATTGATAATGACTAATGGGAGTAAGCGTTGATGTACTCAAATGATGTGGAAGTGAGATCAACATTGAGATTGATACAGTTATAAATTATCCATTGAGTATATTCCACAAAGGTCCAGATAAAAACATTTGTAAAGTCCACCAATGATGTCTTGGGAGATGCAGCTAGAAAGGCACTTTTATACATGCGCTAAAATTGCCCAGTAATAGAATATTGGAAATTGAGAGTCTGCACTGTCAGACCTGCGCCCACACCCCTACTACCACTGAAAGCATTTACCATAAAAAGCATGATTTACTCAAGTTACAAGAGTCACGGCCCATAAATTGGGTGCTCACACCACTCCAACAACTAAGTACTACGTTTGCTGCAAATATTGGTGCATTAAGCTGTAAAAACAATGTATGCTAACAAGGTTTGCTCTACTAAGCAATTTTCAGAAGATCTGTGGGGACCATGGTGGAACAGAGCGGGTAGGGGTGAAAGGAATTGTTACATTCTGGTGTTGGAGGTGTATTCCTGGACAACTGCCTTGAGGACAGCACATGTGAAGGTCAGACTGTGCCATGCATATTATCATCAATATAGCGTAGCCCTGGCATTTCACTTGGACACAGATGGCAGATTAGTTTTGCTCTCGTTATATTTAGTTATATCTAGGAATATAGAAAGACTTACATATCTTGACTTCGTGGGATCAGTTGACTCATGATTTAAGCTCTGCACTTCTTATGCATAATTCAGTATAAAATCCAATAAAATATTTTATAAAACATAAAACTATACTCAGAGCCCCTGTTAGAAAATGCCAGGAATGCCAATAGCCAACTGGCTATCTTTATATTCAACCGGAAAATCCAAAAAGTGACCCTACCATTAGGTCATCCATAAAAACCTTTAGGGGCAACCAAAGGAAAAGTAGACAACCAAAGCAAATGAAGGGGGGAGGCAGCTCCCCATGTTCATGGAGACAACAAGTCTTGAGGAGAGCCACAAAGAATAAGCATCACCTAGCTTGTCCTCTGTCCCACCAATGTTCCATAAATCAAGGGTGCACAAAGAAGTCTTTATTGTAACAAGCTCATGCATATGCCATTTTACCAATCTATCTAAGCATATTCAGATCTCACCCAGCTCTACCCGAGGACAGCATATGACCATGACATCACTTAACTAAAGAACTGCCTTGCAACCATTTAAGCTTGGATGTTCAAGACCTATGCAAACTGATCACAATTAAGACTTTGTGACCTTATTGCCAATTTCAGTTAAGAAATTTTGGGGAGTTCTACTGCAGCTATACGATATGCAGGAGCTCTAACACGATGACAACCAGACATACTTGCAGGGCGCACACGCCATTCAACTACCCCCCCAGCAAGCGGACTCCCTAAAGCAGCCTATCCGCACAGAGGACGTTATAGCGGTCATCTCCGCATGAAACCCCTAAATTCCCCTTGCCCTGGTGGCTTTTTCTACACTGTTTTACAAGACTTTCTTTTAGATCCTCACACAGATTATCACCAGGCTGTATAACTCCTTTGCAGATATGGGGTCGCTTTCCCAGTCTATATTTGAGGCTTTTATAATTGCAATCACAAAACCAGGGATGGACATCTTCTTGTGGCTCCTAAAGCATTATTTCCCTGATAAATGTTGATACTGAGCTCTTCACCTGTATGTTAGCGGTGAGTCTCAAACCTTGAATGCCAACAATGATTAACCAACACCAGGCGGGATGTATCCCTCAGACAGTGTGGAGACTAAACCAAATGGATCCTCACCTGGTAAAGCTCGGAGCTCTCAGAGGGAAAACATGCTCCTGGCAATCAAAGTTGAGAAAGTGTTTGATAGTGTTAATTGGCCCGACCTTACAATAACCTTAAAGCTTTTAGATTGGGAAGCAGATTCAGGGGCTAGATATTGAGTGGATATTGTTAATGTTAATGTTATATGTGCTTGTATAGCGCGCGGCTGCCCCAGCGAAGGGGCGTCCCGGCGCTTACTGTATGAAAAGTGGACAGAGGATAGGGTCAGGGAGGAAAGAAGGGAGGATTTTGTTTAACAGAAGAGGTGTGTTTTGATTGCTTTCCTGAAGGTCAACAGATCTTGTATCCCTCGGATCTGGTCTGGGAGGCCATTCCAGAGTTTGGCGGCTAAATATTTGAAGGAACGGCCACCCATCCTGGCTAGTTTGATGCGAGGTACAGTTGCTAGGTTTTGTCCTTCTGAGCACAGGGCGCGCCGAGGGACATAGGTTGACAGTAGCGGGCATAGCATAGGGGGGAAGCCGTTTTTAGGATTTTGAATGCTAGGCATAGCGTTTTGAAGTGAATCCTTTTCTCCATTGGGAGCCAGTGGAGTTTGATAAGGACGCTAGCCACAGACGTGTGGCGGGGGAGACCTACCAGAGCCCTGGCGGCGGCGTTCTGGACTCGCTGGAGTCTAGTTTTTTCTGCCACGTTCGCTCCCAGCAGGAGGGAGCTGGCATAGTCCAGCCTTGAGAGGATGGCTGCTTGGACTATCATCTGACGGGTTTGGTGGTCAAAGAATCCTAGGATAGGTCTACGGTTCCGTAAAATGCGGAAGCAGGTGGCTGCCACTTTTTTTTTTTATGGTGAGTAAATGTTAGGGCAGAGTCTACCCAGACTCCTAGGTTTTTGACACAGTCCTTAGGTTCAGGCAGTTGGCCGAGGTTTTCTGGCCACCAGTTGTTTCCCCAAGTGTCTGTCTTTTTTCCCACCAACAACACCTGTTTTTCCGGCGTTGAGCTGGAGGTAGTTCGCTGTCATCCATTCTGTGATGTCAACGAGTTAGTTGGAATTTTTGGGCGCTATGACCGCTTTCGTCATTTAATGCCACCACCAGCTGTGTGTCGTCAGCGTAGGATACGAGAGACATTCCGTGCCTCCTGGCTACCTCTGCCAGTGGTAGGACATACACATTGAACAGGGTGGGGCTAAGGGCTGACCCCTGAGGCACGCCCTGTTCAATGGGGCATTCCTTGGAGAGATGGGGGGGGGGTGGAGACTCGAAATGATCTGCCTGTTAGAAAGTCTCTGAACCAGTCAAGGGCGAGTCCTGATATCCCGACCTCCTTTAGCCTAAACAGCAGAACCTCCTGTGACACAGTGTCGAAGGCAGCACTGAGATCAAGTAAAATCAGTGCTGCCGTTCCTCCAGAGTCTAGAATGGTACGGAGGTGTTCTGTCACACTTAGTAGGGCTGTCTCTGTGCTGTCCAGCCCGGAATCCATGTTGTGACCTGTCCAAGATGTAATTGGATGACAGGTATTTGGTCAGGATGGCGTTTACATGGGCTTCTGCTACCTTGGCTGGCCATGGGAGGAGGGATATCGGTCTGAAGTTTTCGGGTAAGTTAGGGTCCAGCGTGTGTTTTTTAATGATAGTTGATATCCAGGCTTGTTTCCATTTGGAGGGGATTATGGCTGTAGAGAAGGACATGTTAATAATGTCTCTCAAGGGGCCTAGAACTGTTATGTCAGCTTCTCTGAAGGTTTCGAGTTTGAGAGGGTCTGCCGGTGAGCCAGACTTGATTTTATTACAGATTTTTGTAAAATCTTCTTGGCTAAGAGCCGGGATGCTAGAAAGGTTGGGTCTATTCGGGTCATTCGATGGAATGAGGTCGGGAGTGGAGGGGAAGGAACTGTAGATTTTCCGGATTTTTTCTAAAAATAATGAGGCCATATTATCGCATAGTGCGGGTGAGGTGTTTGGGTTAGCCACTGTTTTTTTGGCACACAGACTGCAGTGAAGGTCACCAGAGTCCACTCGGACATGTTCCCTGTACGCAGGGTGATTCGACCCGGCTGTCCCTTTAGATATTTGCACTTTACATGGAGCCCCTGGCCCAGCGAGTGAGGGACGACCTGGGCATCATGGGGGAACTGGTTTGGGGAGACACTGACACCATCAGCACCTATGCTGATGACATTCTGGTAGTGCTCGATGTCCCTCAGCGTTCCCTTCCAGCCTTCTTAGACAAGCTCTGGCTCTTGGTAGAGGTCTCCTGCTTCAATGTCAACCTGTAGGAGTCTCAAGCTCTCAACCTCACTGTAACACCACGGCCTCCCTAGGCACAGCCACCCGGAAAATGACAACTTCTTAAAGCCCTCTACCTATTTTGCTAAAGTAGCTGCAGGTGGAACTTCTTCACCACATGTGGAATGGTAAATGTCCATATATGCTCTGAACCCTGGGATGCAGCCCAGCATCGGAGGAGGGCCTGGGGGATTTCTAACCTACAGCGAGACTATCAAGCCCTGCAACTCCTCTAATAGAATTGCACCGGAGCAAATCTGAGAAGCGCTGGAGATTTATGGACTGAGCAGTTGTTGGTAAACATAGGTGGATACTGCCCTGGTGCCAAGCAAGCATAGGGCCCGAGGTCTTTACTCATCTCATCAATCCTGTTATTAGAACCACCATCTCATCCAGGAATTCAAGAGCGACATGCAGAGCTGGACTACATTCCCCTCAACAATGACACTGGCCTTGGGCAAGTCAGGCTTCTACCTGGGACTACATCCCACAGCCTTCGCTGCCAATATGACACTTCTGTGGCACAATCAGATCTAGCATACTCACCAGAGTATCACAGTGAGTGGGAAAAAAACGGAGTTACATAGCTAACGGTCCTGAGGAATGCCAAGAACCATTTCGGTCTATTGAGGCAGAAACATGTTGACCATATCTTAATAGGGAACATCCATACCCTATTTTTACTGAGCTTATTTTAATCTATCCACTGGGGACACTAATAAAGGATTAACCCTGTCAACCAGGAGGTAGTTTTAATTCACATTCTTTTTTTGCACTCTGCCCCACATTGGATGATATAAAACACCTCACGCTCCTCTCCTACGGGTGAGTTGTAGCCCACACTGGGTACCTTGCGGTCCCAGTGTGTAAGAGGGAGCCCAATGATGAAGCATGTCACCTTAGGGTGGGTGAGGGTTCTCATCTTAAAACACGTGTGCGTCTGTCCTGTTCCCACTCACTAGGATACTCTGGTGAGTATGCTAGACACACCATCCGGTTACCTTTTGTGAGTTCAGCCTATGAGGAGTGGTACTGTGGATAGTAAGAATTCCTCCAGTAAAAACCCTATAGTGAGATTACAATGGGATCACCCCCTTTGACCAACTGAAGGCACACTATGGCTTGCGGGAGACGGAACAAAACTGTTATCTTCAGATTTGACACTGGGTTATGCAGCCTACTTTGAAGCCTGGTACCCAGAGGTGTGCAAGACCCTTCGAGAAATGTTTCTTACTAAAAACAGCAACAAGCGACTCCTCTCCAAAATCTACGCCTTCCTCACCCAGGCCACTTCAGGAGAGAAATCAGCAGTGCAACCAAGCTGGAAGCAGAAAGTGAGATGCCCTCTTACACATAAGGAATGGGAGAAATATATTACTGTGAGCACCACACCAAAAGCAACACAGCTACCACAGAAATAACCATAAAAATAGCCACATATTGTTAGCTCACACCGGCCAGCTGCATCAGAGCAACCTAAGACACAGGACAACTTGCTCACAGAGCTGCACAGCCACCTTACTGCAACTCCAATGGTCCTGCCCCGAATCGGAACAGTACTGGGAGGAGGTTTTGACAGATATCGACACACACACACACACACGAACACACAGCTGCCTCATCTCCCAACACACATTGCGCTTGGCCTGTCCAATGCATTAGCCTACTACCCACTGAGTGGGGGCGTCAGATAGGCTTAGCCCTGGCGGTGGCCCTCTAGGCCATCCTTTCTCTCTGGGGCTCCGACAAAGTTCCTAAGCACACCTCCTGGCTGCACAGACGGTGGATACTTTTAGGTATGGAAAAAATAACATTTGCGACAGAGCCTTATCAGGAACTATGGGGCTTATTACTCTCTCACCAGAGTTCAATGAGCTGGCCTGCCCCAAATACACGAAGGTCTTCCCCTTAATGGCCAAGTGGCATGTGGACATGGCAGGAGGTACCCCACGCCCCCACACATAATAAATCACTGCAAAACATAGCCTACCTGAGTCACTTTTGCCGCCAAGTGACTGGTAAAAGCTGGGTTTTGCAAACACCCAGTAACAATTAACATTTGAGTAAGAATTCAAGCATCTGGACCAAAAATTAATTTATTAACCCACCTATGGAGTATTCAACCAATTGGTGTTTTGATCTTATTGTTTTTAATAAGATGAGTTTTCAAAAATTGTACACTGAATACTTTCAAAACAAGACAAGTACACATGAAATGCAGCAAGTCTACCCCTTTGTCACCAAAGTCAGCAGCACAAATAAATAAGCAATGCACTGAACTTTGAATTCAGCCGTATCCAAATTTAATAATTAAAAAGCAGCAAGCTATTTGTCATTTTCTCAGAAAGGGGAGTCACTACACAATTTTACATCATTAACGAAGTAAAACTGCTGACATATTTAAAAACAAGTTCTGAAGAAAGCATAGGTTCTTTAAGGTATACAATCTGTGGCATAGTTTGGTTTCTTCAACTGTAATGCAGTTGTAGAGAGGTCATCCCACATTGTCTCTGTAGTGTATTTTGTTGTCAATACTCCAAGATATGTAATATAAGGATTTACACAGCCCTCAAACTTATTTTTCGTTTCCTTCTAAATCAATGTTGCAGCTAATCTTAATTTTCCCATGTGACTTACTCAATGCTGAATTACTACTATTCATTAGATTTCAAAACTCTGCGTTAACATTGTTTTACGATTTCAAACTTCTTTATCCAAATCCATTTGTGAGACTATCTGGCAGCCTATTTAGCATACACAAGGTTTACAAAGGTAAAGGACCAGAATACCTATGGACCTTTACACACTTTTCTCACCCAAAAGCTTAGACTGAACAAGGCTGGGACAATCAACACTACCAAACTCATGTACCGCAAACACAATGGCAAAGTGCAGGAGTTTGAATGTGAAACACTCCCATCAGAGGCGCCATGCTAAGCCTGAACTTGAAAATCCTGCGAACAACCCAATTCACGCATATCGCCACCAGCACTATATGCAGCAAAAGAACATACCAGGGTGTCTCAAAAGAGATGCCCCTTGTTTGAACCCCTGAGAATGGCCTCTGTGGCACTGGCGCTCAATGAAAAACAAATAATAAATAAATTAGGTAATAATTCTGACTGTGGGAGAAAAAAAGGACGTTCAAATTCCACACTGTTGTCCCATTCAACTCTGTTTCCATACTTTCGGGTTTTTCCCAGTGCTGATAGGCTGCAACAAATCTAATAAAGCAGGCACAACATGTAATCATGTTAGAAACTTAGCTTCAGGACTCGTCGCCATCTAGGTAGAAACAAAATCTCTATAAAGCCTTCACAACCCAACAAAGCAGCAGGGCATCCCAAGTGAATGACAAAGTATGGAGGTGAAGAATGGCAACAGAAAAGATGTAAGCAAATAAAGGTATATCCACGAGCTCCGTTCTCTCAATTTCTTAATAGAATGAGGAGACCCAAGAAGGAATATCAGGGTGCAGGCATATCATAGCGACAACTGAAACACCAATTCATATCAACAGATAAGTGACATCATACATGGTTAATAGCAGAAAGAAAAACAATGATGAATAAAGAAAGGAACAGCAAATACAACTCCGCAGCTTGGTCAGATTTTAATTAAATTTTTAGAAAAGGCAAAACACAACAAGGGGGTTTCTTTCCTTGAGACCCTAGAAATAAAATAAGAATAGCGACACCGCTACACTTTTTCTTCCACAAAGGATCAAAGATAAGGCAAAATCATCAGCACAAAGGATCTAAATAAGGGTCAGCCCGGTTTGAATAAAGAGGGCACTGAATTTCTCTAAGAACATATTTACATAGCAGAGTGGTATTTATTAAAAATTGAAAGAGGACTGATCAAACCCATGTTACACACAAAGCATATCAATTCTTGATATTCTTGAAAAACATGAACCTCACACAGAAGAATAAAGAACTATGATTCGCAAGCAAGGCATTCCAAAGTGAGTTCTTAACTTTTTCCTATAAACTGCCATAATTAACGCTTTCTCAAACACTTTGACATTCCTATCGACAACCAAATAGAAAATCAGTGAAATGGACATGAATTCAGATCACGGATGAGAATTCCCATTACTGTGCTTTAAAAAATTCATGTATAGTCACATTTTCAAAAGGTAAATCATACAAGCCCAATAAACCAACAAGAAATTAGTAAAACAGTAGCCCACCGTATTGTGTGGGTTGGTCTAATTAAGTTCCATCATGAAATTTGAGCTACATTGAAATACAAGATAAAAGTAGCCCCAATAGGTACTCCATGTGTCAGATAATTAACTGAGTACTTTACATAAAGCTCTCGCAAAAGAAGCTACCCAGTCAGACATACAGATGTGCACTAATATTCAAAGTTGAATGTGGTCAGCTGCCAAACTGAGGTGCATCACTAATGACAATGCATAGTATAACAACATTTGCATGTGGCAATGAATATTAAAATACTCACTGGGAACAAATTATAGTACTCCAATCCAAAATTGACAATGTACCGATAATTAAATTATGGTGCCCTTCGAGTTTAGGAGAATAATAATAAGATGCCAGTTGTTGGATATATTTTGTGGGACATGCCATTAGGATGTGATATTTGTGTTGGAAGCATAGGAGGTACATCCAAGTCACTGCCAGAGGAGCTTGCCCCAATACGCAACCCCAGGAAAGCTGCCCGGTTCACCAGCGCCCTCCAGAACACCAGGCAAACCTGCAGACGCCTGGAGAAGAACTGGAGAAACAACAAGACAGACGAAAACTACGCCACTTACAAGAACGCCAAGACAGATTACCACAACCAAATCAGAACCACCAAAATGAACTTCATCCACAACAAAATCCTTGCCAACTCAACTAATACTCTTCAGTGTCATCCAGGAATTCATCAACCCACGCAGCGAAGCCACAGACATCACCGCTTCCCAAGACCTCTCCAACAAAGCTCAGAACTTCCTTCCAACACAAGATCAAAAATCTCTACTACAATTTCACTGACCGTCCTCCAGACACCACAGCCTCCCCCCTCTACCCCCCCAGTCCCCAAGGACAACAGCCAACCAACAATCACCAGCTGGACACCCCTCACGACCGAAGACACTGCTTCAGCCATGAAAGGCATCCACTCAGGGGCTCCCACTGACCCCTGCCCTCCTCACATCTACCACAGAGCTGCGGCCGTCATCGCACCCGAACTGAAACGCACCATCAACACCACCTTCGAAACAGGCACCTTCCCGGACGTCTGGAAACGTGCATAAGTCAGGCCCCTACTCAAGGGGTCAACAGCGGACCCACCGACCTCAAAAACTACTGGCCCATCTTGCTCCTCCCCTACGCAGCCAAAGACGCAGAGAAACTGGTCAACAGCGAACTGACACGGTTCACTGAACAGAACTCCATCCTCGATCTGTCCCAATCCAGATTCCAAAGTACCACAGCACGGAGACCGCCCAACACGCCGTCACAGGCGACATTCGCACCCTCCTGGAACAAGGACACTCAGCAGCCCTCATCCTACTCGACCTATCAGCGGTGTTCGATACTCTCTCTCACCGCACACTACGGCTCCGGCATATAAGGAACAGCCATGGACTGGATCCGATCATTCCTCACCGGAAGAAGCCATAGAATCAGGCTACCTCCCCTCCTCTCCTCTCTGACCTTACGGAAACCACCTGCAAAGTCCCACAAGGATCATCACTGAGCCCGACCCTCTTCAATATCTACATGGCTCCCCTCCCAAACATCGTACGAAAACAAGGTCTCAGTATCGTATCCTACGCCGACAACCAGCTCATCCTCTACCGAGACCCCACCACTGCCAAACTCAATTTCCAGAAAGGAATACAAGAAGTCGCTGACTGGATGACCAACAGCTGCCTGAAACTCAACACCAAGAAGACAAAAGTCCTCATCCTTGGAACCACCCCTTCAGCATGGGACAACATCTGGTGGCCAACCGCCCTCGGGAGCCCACCTACCCCCGCAGACCACGCCAAGAACCTGGGTATCATCCTCGACTCCTCACTCACCATGAACCGACAGGTCAACACAGTCACATCCAGATGCTTCAACACCCTCTGCAAGACCTTCGAATGGATACCCCTCTCTCGAGTCAACAGTCTCCTAGGTACTCACCACAAGCAGACTGCAGTATGGAAACGCACTCTACACCGGCATCGACAACACTCTACTTCACAAACTCCATACCATACAGAGCACCGCAGCCAGACTTGTCCTTGGCATCCCCCGACAAGAACACATCAGCCAACATCTATGAAGACTCCACTGGCTCCCCGTAGAGAAAAGAATCACCTTCAAAATCCTCACCCAGGCCTACAAATGCCTACACAACAAAGGACCTGAATACCTCAATGACAGAGTCATCTTCCACGTACCCAAAAGAAGCCTCCATTCCTCCAAACTCGCACTAGCCGAAAACCTGCGCATCCACAGAGCAGGTGGAAGCTCCTTTTCCCACATCACAGCCAAGACATGGAACGAGCTACTGGCAGACCTCTGACGTGCCCCACCCTGAACACCTTCAGAAAGACCCTCAAGACCTGGCTCCTTAGCTAAGGAAACCAGTGGACCCCACACCCAGCTCCTTGAGACCCCCACAGGTGAGTAGCGTGCTTACAATTCACCTGATTAACTGACTTGTCACAACTCTAAGTGAAACCTAAGCTATTTATATGGGTCGGCCTATGAAACAAGTGTTCTTTGTGATATTCTGCCATAATTAGTTATTTTATGAATGACATTTTAAAATTAGTAAGCGCATTTGTGGACATTATCTAACTGGAAGAGTCACATAAACAGGCTATCAATCACAACAATAAGTGGCTTATAAGATCAGCGAAAAACAAAGCATTCTTACCTGGACCTTCCACTGCTGTTACTCGCACCATCTTCATCACTATTGCCATTCATTGCAAATTATTGGGGGACTACAAATATCAGATTTAAATCATCGAAGTCCAATGAGATCTTAAAGCCCAATTCAGAGTCATATGGGGAATAGAAGAAGTAAGTCCGCTTCTACGACAAATGAGAGGCTGCTCCGGCTGACTGAAATATGAAATTGAAAAAATAAGAAAATGTAAGAGCTTTAATGGTCTTTACAATCGCCAAACATGTATTAAAATCATTATCTGCTGGTGGAACACTATGCTCATATGCAGGGCATTTAATGCCAACGAGCTGGTGAGAAAATCATGTTATACAGCCTCAGTCGGTCTGTCACTGTACTGACTGACCTGCAGGCGAGAGCTTTTCGCATGATTTCAATATATCAATTATGCTATTTTCGGTGTGAGCAAACTTTACAACTCTAGTGATAGTTCGAAGGGAGAGTGGGCTGTGTACACTGTTCAACACTCATCTTTTGGAAGTGGCAGCTACACGCGATAATTAGAAATGACTTTAAATTAGTTCAGTACCCTCAGCTGAGCAAATTTTTTGTACTACATATCGAACGCAACTCTGGTCCTCCAGCCAACGGGGTGTGCAAGCTAAACGAAAGCTGTAACAGTTTCCAATACCCAGAATGATACATTCACAGTTACGGAGAACTTTTAATAAGGCCGCCAGATGAACAGCTCCAAGATCAAGTGTTCGTGTGCTATTGGTATCCCGCGCAATAAGACTAGGAATATATTTCATTCTTGAATACATTTGTGTAAGGAGTGATTCGCTGTTTATGATTTAACACTTCTCTAATCCATAGCAGGAAAAGGCGCCCATTATGCCACAGTACGATTCAAAACACGTGTATGTGTAAACAAAGGGTTCTAATGTGTTGCTCGTGATGATTACATTTAATTATTTTGTTAAGCCGATGGGTAACATTGTGTTTTTTCACTCTGTGCTTCAACTTTCTCTTCCCGTGATATGTTTCTTTACAGCACTAAGTGTGTAACGAAAGCAAAATACAGGAGTAGAAGGGTCAGATCAGTTTTGCATGTCCTTGTTCAGTCCCATCTAAACGTGCAGATTCCCCTGCATTCACATTTTAAGTTTCCGTTCGTCCAGGCCTTCTAAGAATTGTTTACTACCCATCCCCACTTCACCTCGCTGGCAGACGCTGCCCACGTTCCCAGGCATAATTGAGTAGCATGGGGTCCGACTGTGGCTAGGGGTGGCAGGCACGCTACATGGATCTGATCGGTCTGTAGCACTAGCCGCCGCTGGTCCGACGGCCAGTGCGGCTCACTCTGGTCGGGTTCTTCTGAAGATGGCCAGCAGTGGTCAAGACTGAGCTGCCCTTCGACCTGTGCTACAAGGCTGTCTCCCAGGCTGGACTGGGCTCCGCACCAGAAACAAAGACAGCGGCAGTCTGTGCCTGGGAGAGCATGCGGCCACCCCGCCAGAGAGAGGTGGACACGGGTGGCAAAGGCCCCAGTGTTCCTTCCGATCACAGACCACGGATCAGCTGAATGCCCTACTACTAGTGTAATCAGGCGCGAGCTATGCCGTTGTGAGTCTATGACCCACATCAACCGCCCCCGGTTTAATCACTACCACTGACTGCCCTGCAGAGTCCCCCTCCCGTTTCCCTTCGCTCCTCACCCCGGCACTCTAGCTCTCAGCGCCCGGCAACAGCCGCCATGAAACCAACGATCCCTGCCGCGAAGCAGGCGACGGAATCCCGGCCGTGACGTCACAGCGGAGCTCTAAGACCTGCGAGGGACTGAAGGGGCAGCGCGCGAGCTTAGGCCTCGTGTCCCGCGAGAGCGAGCAGGTCGTCGCGAGACAGGATGTTCCATTGGAAGGCGACAGGGGGCATTGTAGTGGGAGGAAACAAGGGCACTGAGGCAAAGGTGAAAAAAAACAAGGCAAGGAGGAAAGCTGGGCAGGTCTACGAGGAAGCTAGGGCGATGTAGTCTATCTTCTGTGCCCAGTGTTGGGCAGCCGAAAGAGCTATCATGTGTTCCACCGTAGACGATCATTGCTGTATTTAGAGTTTGTCCCGACGACGGCCATGTTCGTGTCAGGCGAAACTTCAACGGACTGCCTTACGCTGAAGTGTTGTGCCTGATATTAACATGGACGTTGCTGGAAACGATCTCGAGTCTCGTTGCTACGTGGGGTTTACTACGTGGGGTGGGTTTAAAGTCTGGTAGCGTCTTCTGAACTCTATTATTCTTCCGACGCACTTTTCTTAAAACTTTTGTTTCTTAAATATCTAAAGCAAGTAATCTTTAGATAATGTAAGCATGTTACATTGTTTGGAGGGGAATATCTTCAGTCGTTAATAATCTGCAGATTTTTATGTTTTGCTGTTTCTCAGCGTAAACATTACTGTTAACCAGCTACGGTGCACTGGTGTCTTGGAGACTGGCTCCACTGCATCTATCCAACGGTACAGGTAAGACGCTTTAGTATCGGAGGCAGGCTCTCTGTATATGATATTGCCACAAGCAGAGCTGCCAAGGTTTCAGATTGCTATGTGGGACATTTTTATTATGCTAGTGTAATTGCTAGTGTAATTATGAGTGACGTTTCATTGACTATGAGTGCGACTGTCTCCCGATCAAAATCAAGTAATGAAGACTGGGGAAACACATACATATCAGAAGTTACACCCATTTGAGCAACAAGGAACTCTAAGATCTTAAAACTTCTGCACAGCTCTAGAAATGGAAGGGCACTAACATAGCATCCAGTAACTCAGATTGATCCTCACAAGCAGTTTTGCGATTTGAATAGTAGAGTGGCGTTCTCTGCAGCAGGGATATTAATCCTCTGCGCTAGAACGTGCAGAGTCAGTGAACTGCCAGTTTACAAATGTCCGACCTTTGAACAGATACATTTAATTACAGGAGCCTTAGTTTTTTACTTGTTTACAGAAGTCTCTCAGTCACAACAATTCTACCTACTGCTGCAGCTAGATAGGGTAAAAAGTCTTCTGCCGATGTGTTGTTACTGAACTGTCTCTGTGAGTCACTGTCACTCACTGGCTGCAGCCTGGGCTGTTGTAGTGTATCTGACATTGAAGCCTGAATCACACAACGGACGGTGAGAAGAGCTTTGAGAGCAGCTCCGTGTAGTGTGCCTTTAAAAGACACTCTGACAGCACCTGCTCTCGGACTCACTGACAGGAAAGAATCCTAACCCACAGCAGCACTTGTCGAGGTCAGATAAGTGCTGTCCTAATTTAACAGTGCTGCAGGGCGTCACCAAAACTTCCTGGGAGCCTGGGCCCGCAGGGAATTGAAATCATCCTGCCACAGTCTACGCCTGTAGGGGGCCTAGTCTGTCCTCCCTGGTACCTGTTATGCTGGGTCATTATTGTCACAATAGTATTATTAATTGTTGACACTCAGAGGGTGTCCAGCCGGTCGACTTGAGAGGCACTAGCGGACCCATTCTGGCACTGGATAATATAGAAAAACTGCACACAGGTCATGCCAGTGCGCATTCACAATGATTCTCCGGCATTCACAATGCCCAAAGCCCTGCTGTTGAAAGGTCACTGCAGTGACACTGGGAGAAGCACGTGAATTGCTGGAAAAGCACTCAGCAACAGTGAAGGTACCACCCTGGACTGATTTATTTTACTGATGCAAGGAACTACAGGCCACATTACAGACGGCACCTGTGGTGCTGCGGGGTCAACTCAGCTGCTAATCATTACAGTAAGTCAACTTAGCCCAGCCTGTCTCAATACAGAGTCCGAGGTGTGCAGGTGACGTCTACTTGCAGGCTGCTAAATTAAATTAACGCTATTAATACATAAATCAAAAACAACACGTCAGCCATGAATAATATTGTAAACAACGAAAGAGTGTGCCTTCTCAAGAGAAGAGCGAGCATGAAGAATCAAACTTGAATCTTTAGAAAGCCCTCACTCGCCAACCTGGTTGGTGACATGCTTTATCATCGGGCCCCACCAGGAAGGCCGAGTGCCTCCCCGGTGTGCTTCAACGCCGAAATTACTGTGGAGTGGGTTAGTGTTGTTTGAGTGACAAGTGAAAGTGATTGTATGGTGGTTTAAAAATGTCTAGATTGAGTCCAAATAAAATGTTATTAGTTGGCCAACCAGACACGAAAAAAACCAAAGTGAGAGATATATGAGCTGGATAGATTGATCAGCTAAGTCTCACTGTGCGTGGTCAACATGTTTCTGCCTCTATGATGCTAATGGCCAGGCATTCTTCAGGACCAAAGTGTAAACCTCGGCAGTATGAGCGCGCTAAGGCCCACCCTAACCATGAGGTTCAAAATTTGAAAAAATTGTAGTAACCTACTGTTACTAAGGAGTCCTTCCTATTTGGAGGAACCAAAGTATATCTGTAAAAGAAGGGGACAGACAAAGACAAACACACAAAGAAAGAAACAAATAATAATTACTCATACTGCAATAATCGTGTGTTTGTCAATCAAGTTTTTTTATGCACTGTGCTCTTCTCAAAGTGCACTGTAACCATACCTCTGAGAGCTAGGGTGAACTATGGTGAATAAAAATGTGCACATGTTTTCACATTATCGATAACAGTAGCTGCTAAGCCAGCTCATAATGTGAAGGTACCTGCTGCAACCCTCGTTAACCGGACCCCGTCGATGGGTGCTCCGACATCCATTGTGTAGTTTTAAAAGACTGGGGAATCTAGCAGACGCCTCCCGGACAGGGTCATGAGCGTCACCGTGCGAGTCATCGCATATACGTCATTGCGTTTGGATCGAAGACAGTGAATCAATTCTACCACATGTTTTGAGCCACTGCACCTCTAACTTAGGTGGGTAGTGGTTCAAAACAAACTTTATTGGCATCGACCAACTTGAGATGCCGATGATGTTGTAAACAATGGCCAAGCATAGTATTACATGGCTTTTATGGAGAAACGGGAAAAGAAACTTTGAAAACGGTAAAGCTATCAGAGCAGATGCCAAGCATAAGTCAAACATGGCTTTTGTGGAAGAACAGGGAAAGAACTTTTGCAGGAATGAAGTCATCCAAACACATGAAGTACATTCAGTCTCGGAGTCGTGAGTTGTAGGACATACATATGACGTGATTCAGCTTGTGTCCTCATAACGTGGTACATATTGTATTGTAAGATCCTCACGGGGCGGGAGGAGATATATTCCTTTGGCATCAAGGGAAATTCATACGGGAGGTCTCCCATATAAATGAAGGTGTTACATCTATCAGTCCTAGGGGTATCGTGAAATCAACCTCGTAGTACTCTGCCCCAAGGAATATTGTAATTGAGCCCTTGTTTGTGTGTGCCCAAACGGTAGACCCACCTTTGTTCCTTTTCAAACAGGATGTTTTGTATATTTCTCCCTGTTTTCACCTGTTCGATAATAGTCTAACTTAAGTCATTTGTTGTGTGGTTCAGCTGTACGTAGTGTTCGCTTAATATGGTCGTGACTCTCCGACACCTTATGTTGCTTCTATGCTCACACAAACGTTGCTTAACTTTACGTGTCGTCATGCCCATATAACTTAACCCACATGGGCATGTGATCAAATAGACCACATTCGTGGAGTTGCAGTTAGTGTGGGCACGCTGTGTCCATGTTATACCTGGTTTGAGGCTGAAGATCTTTGTATGTGTTGTTAGGCGGCAGAAATGGCCCACTACTTTTGGCAAACCCCATGCTTCAGTTATACTGGGAGTGTTCATAGTATCTCGGTCTCTAGGGCGTGTGTAAACCAGGGTGTTTCTAAGGCTCCGTCCCTTTCTAAATGAAGAGAGGCTTTTCCCGTTTCCTATTACTGCTAGTGATTATCCTCCAGTGTTTGTTTACTGCTTTTTTTAATACTGGTGGATGCAGTACTATGGGTCGTGACGCTGTTCAGAGGGATTTTCCTTAGTTTCCTTGGGGTTGTCTTCTAACAGTACCTCCCTCAGCTGATTCCGTGCTCTTTTATAGCTGTTGTTGAGGATTCTTTCTGGGTAGCCACGATTTTTTTAATCTAGATGTCAAGTCAGCTGATTGGTTGCAAAAATCACCCAATTCACTACAATTTCTTCTTACCCGAAGCTATTGCCCATATGGCAGATTTTCTCGTAAGGGCCTTGGATGGAAGCTCGAAAATTTCAGCAAGTTGTTTTTTGCCGTTGGCTTATAATGCTTCTTGTTAATGAGACTCCCATCTAATTTAGAGATAACCACATCCAGGAAAACCACCTCCTTTCGGTTGCAAGTGTGGGTAAATTTCAGGTTCAAGTCAAGGGTATTGATCCAGAGAAGGAAGTCATTTAGGAGATCTTCTGGTCCTTTCCATATCATAAGGACGTCATCAATATATACCTCTTCACTACGGATGAGGTATATGGGTTGTCAGCAGCTAGAATAAATCTGCTCTCAAAATCATGAACGTACAGACCTTCCACACTGGGGACAAAAGTGCTATCCATTGAAGTCCCCGTAGATTGAAGGTACAGGTTGCCTTTGTATTCAAAGAAGTTATGTTTGAGGGCCAATGTGGCGCACTCCAAAATAAACTCCTTTGGTGTCTGGTGTTTCCAAATGATTCCGTCCAAATCCCACCCAGGACTCTGATGGTATCGTCCTGGGGAATACTCGTATATAGAGGCACTCGGCCTTCCTGGTGGAGCCTGATGATTAAGCATGTCACCAACCAGGTTGGTGAGTGAGGGCTTTCTAAAGAATCAAGTTTGATTCTTCATGCTCGCTCTTCTTTTGAGAAGGGCACACTCTTTCGTTGTTTAGAAATGGGGGACCAAGAGTACTCCTTAAACTCCCTCTCTCTCTTGTTGATAGTTAGCCAAGAATAATACTCACAGACCAGAGAGCAGCCGACGAGTCTTGCAGCATGGCACTGTGAGGTATGAAACTGGCGGCACAGGCAGTGGCGTGCAAAGAAACTTAACTGCCGCTCGCCCCTCACTGAGACAGTGACTACTTCCTGTAAGCAAATCATATGGACGCCACTGTGCGATTATTGTTACGCCCGTCAAGTGATGCCGACGCGGCTGACCTGTGCTAAATCTTGCAGCAGCATCTATGATCATATAAACCAGCCACAGTCCCTACCCAGGGGCAGACATGTGAAAGCCTCAGGGCACCAAAGGTAAAAGAGTTCACTGACTAGGGGTGGCACCAGTTCAAGTTGCCAAAAAACAGCGACACTTGCGTGCCAACCCCAGATAACTGTGCCTGCCACAGCCACTCATGCAACCACAGCTCAGGGCAGGCCCTGCCTGGGTGTCTCGGTATTGGGCAAAGGACTACCTCCAGCTGGGTGACGTCAGGCCTGGCTGTAGCGGGTGCCAGTGACTCCCCGCCTGCAGGAGTTTCAATGCAGTAGACCAGGCTATTAGATACATTTTAGCAGCACAGACAGTGCACAAGATTACTGTACTGTGTAGTGTTGCTGAGCCTGACGGTGGCAGTACCTGGCCGGCAAATCTGCGGGGAGCAGCTGCCAGCACTGAGCGGTGTCAGCCGGGTGCAAGTGTCACAGGCATGCGCGCTAGCAGCCTGGCCTGGCGGCCACACCAGTTACTGTTACAGTAGAGAGGCAGTGGCATTAAAATGCGTGACAATGCATTTCAGTGCTGTGATGCAGAACACTACACTGAAATGCGTTGGTGGCAGGCCTGCACCAGGTGGTAATATTGTGCACAGAGTCAAGGGGGGTTCCCCAAAAGTGTACAGGGCTTACTGCAAAACACAAAGTGCTCTATTAGTGGTAGTGTGGGCAAGCAGCTTTAAGCCTAACACAGAGGAGTGTAAGACATTTATTGCACATACACTATCAATAATGGACACACGACTCAAGAAGGAGATCTTGACCAATTTGATAAATTTATACTTTTTTGTATTTTTATTTTTTTATTTTAAGACCAAGACCTAGTTGCTAAGGTAAGTTTCAAGTAAAGATACTTTTTAAGAGTAAAAGTCGATAGTGCAATTTTCTAACAGTTCAAGATTATCCTGTGGAGGAAATCGGTGAGGGATGTATCAAGCGAGTATACAACTCACAGTTCTGGTTGTTGTGAATGTATCTAGGACCCTAATTAAATATTCCTGGTTCATGCCTTCATGCGGTTATGATGAACCATGTCCTAATGAAGACATACAAATCTTGCCCATATTTAGTAATAGCCCACGCAGCCCAAATACGGCAAGGCTACTTCCTTAGATTCCTAGAGAGCACAACGAGTTCTTTCGACACACCAAACCTTCAGCAACCTGGGAATTCCCCATAACTTTGTTTTGATTTGTCATTGAACTCCTGCGAGCACTAAAGGAACAGTCAGTTCTTAGTGACATCTTTTATTGACGTCTTATGTCCAACCTTACGTCAAACACGGCACCTTCCAGGTATAAATATACTAACACTTGCCTTAAGCAGACACACGGTGGTGTGGAGCAGAGCGGCTATCTACTTATCCGAAGCCCAGCTGATGCGAGAGCCAAAGGAAGCGCCCCTCCCCTTTGACACACTGGAGAAGCTGCCTTTTTTGCACGCCGAGAAATCCAGCTCCGGTGTTTCCAGTCACCTTTGCGGGTTACTGGGAGATCGAGTCCTGAGAAACGAGATACAAGACCTCCTTCATTCTATAACCAAGGTAGGGAGCTGATTCAAACCTTAGAGAGAATTCTTGATTCAGATTCTTGGCAAAAAAAAACAACTTAACTTAAAGCTGCAATTTACTCCTTCCTACGTATTAGGCTTAGGTCAGGTACACCGGGGTAGGTGTATCTTAGAAGCACCAGTTGAGTTTGTTAGTCAATTTTATATATGCAAATATTTTATCCGTTTTAAAGTATGGCTAAGAAACCATATCAATGCTTTTACAGTATAATTTCATAATACTGCTTTTACTGTATGCACTTTACTTCATGATAAGTATTGCAATTGTGGCAATTCATTTCTCTTGCATGAGAAGGAAGACTGCTCAATAAAATAACACCTTTTATTGAAAACGCCCGTCTCTCTATTTCTCTGCACCCTGGTGAAATTAAGCATGCACGATTGAATGAGTGAAATAGCTGTCTATTGTTTTCACATGACTCTGGAGATACACTCCTTATTCTGGGGGAGCAAAGTTGTCACGTTATATGGTTGTCAGAAGCTAATGCCTTCTTGTATAAATCAGGGAAGTTAACTCCTCCCTATTCATTCGAGAAAGTTTCTAGTGACCTCTGAGCTAGCTGGCAAAAACTAATTAAGTCTAACATAGTCAGTAGAGACCTAGATGACCTCAGTCCTACGTCTACACTGCTGTTTATGTTATTCCAATGCGCAGAGCCTATTGTGAATATAGGAACTACACTACATGGCGCCCAACGTTTGGTAAGACGATAATCTAACGCAAGATACTAGAGTAACTCAGTCATGCTTTTCACACAGACCCCTTTCTCTCGTAAAAACTCCAATAGACGTCTGGAGTGGGTGAAAGGTTAATATCCGCCGAAACTTAGTAGGATGAGAATCCTATGTATTCGTTTACGGTATAGTCAACGTTGAAGGATACAGTGTTCCAAAATATTGTGCACCTAATCTTTGTTTCCTCAAAACTTGCTCTGCAAGAAACTTTCATTAAACAATGTCAAATCACGGCGACAATAACGACACCGATGAAGCCTCATTAAATGCTAATCAACCGGGTGTAGACCTTAAAGGGTTTAATGAAGATAACGACCCAGATTCAATACTCATCCCGGCCAATATAAGAAAAACCATAACTATAAAACTTATAGAAAATGGGATATCACCAAGAGGTGGTACAGTTGTATTTGTGGTAGGGGCACATGAGTATCGGCAGACAGAGGTATTTTATTCCTGGATAACTTTTCCAGCAGCACATACTGTGACACGTGAGTTCAACTACTATAAAGTAGCAGAATCTCCAGAGGAATACTCTCCTTTCGAGGAAATTGAAATTCCACTAACATACCAAGAGCACCTGCTCTTATTTAATGGTGCCCTAAAACATCAAAATCACATCACCAGGCTCGGTCCACTAGGTAGACCAGGAGCCACGTGGCCAGTTCTAGCCAACTACATACCACACCCAGACATTAATACAATGTCAAGTGAAGAACTCTTAGTTAAAATAAAAGAATTAACAAAAGCATATAGAGATTTGGTTCAAATTACACTTGACAGTGCAAACTACTGATTAGAACAACTAATTGAAACCAATTGAAAATCCTGAAAAAACATTTATTGAAAACAATCTCAATTCTCAAAAGAAGAAATGGGAGGGAAATAAACAAACTACTCCCAGAGAAAAACAATTTCAGTCCAGAGGAAAGTCTCCCCAACAGAGAAATAAATCTCCAGGAGGAGGAGACAAGTCTCCCCAAAGGGAGCCCCCTGAAAAAAGATATAACCTTAGAGATAGGGATAAATTAAGAAAACCTGACACATATCAAGATATTGATACACGTCCCTCTCGATCTTTTCAGACTTCCTCACAGAAATCGGAAAGAAGAGGACGGTCTGACCACAAGGAAGAGCACGTCCAGTCCAAAGACAAAGAACCTGCTCATCAAAGTAAAAAATCACAATTTCCCAGAAAGAAGGTAGTAAGTATTAAAATTAAACATGCCAAGAATCCTGAGGACACAACTGAAAAACGGAGAGTGGGCCCAGACGATGCTAGACAGCGCAGCAGAAGTGACCATAGCTCGCAGGAGCTTGATGAATCTTCTGGAGACAGTGGACACGAATGAATACATTCAGGTGGAGACTGCAGACACGCGAGTTAGCGTGCCCCATAAACTATATGAAATAACATTACGTATAGAGGGAGATAAAACTAGGAAAATAAAAGGTCTCTTTTGGGAGAATCTATCTAAAGGCTATGACATCCTGTTAGCTGAAAAAGACTGGCCACCAGAGTTTGTCAGGGAGTGCCCTCATGGCGAAGAAATGATTATGCCTGCCTTCTCAAATCATGTCCCGATTCATAAAAAATACACATTTGCAAGAAAATGGACAGTGGCCCAAGCTCCTGCTTTATATAAAAATCATGTAGGATGGGATGATTACTCTCCTCACCACAAAATCCAGTTAAAAAATCAACCTACTGCACAAAGGCAGTACCCAGTTAAACAAGAAGCTAAAAAGCAAGTCTGGGAGATCTTATATCAACTTGAATATCAGGGGGGGATTGAAACCTGCACCTCACAAATGAACAATCCTTTGTTTCCTGTCTCCAAGCCAGACGATTCATATTGTCTAGTTTTGGACTACAGACATTTAAACTCCTGCTGCAAAACTTTTGCAGTCCAAAACTCTCACAGTGCAGCACTAATGAATAACATTGTGCTCAAAAAATATAAAACGACATTAGATATCTCTAATGGATTCTTCTGTCAAAACATTGCACCTGAAAGCAGTATTTGACCGCTTTCTCAATAATGGGGTCGCAAAAACAATTTTGCCGACGCCCACAGGGGTTCAAGAATAGCCCAGGATTATTCTCAGCAAGGGTAACAGAATTACTACAAATGTATGTTGACGAGGCATTATCCTATGTCGATGACATCTATCTTACAGACGATGACCTGGAGACTCACTTGAAAAGAGTGAACACCATAATACTTGGGTTCGCATCCGAAGGTCACAAATTCAACTTTAAAAAGTCAAGAATAGCCCATCTAACTGTCCTATTTTTAGGATATGAATTATCAAGTGAAGGCAACAGCCTAGCAGACAATTTCCTAGAGAAATGTGCAGTACTCCAAGCACCTAAAACGCTGAAGAATGTACAATCAATACTAGGTTTCCTGAATTTCGGAAGAACATACATTCTAAATTATGCAGAGAGGGTTAAACCTCTCTACAAATTAATAAAACCTGATTTCAAACCAAATAATTGGACTCAGAAACACACAGAAATTTTGAGCTCATTACAGATAGACATGTTAACTAAAACAAAACTGCAAACACGCGCTAACAAACGCAATCTGGTAATCAGAGTCATCCCAGGAAGATGCGGATTCACATACCTGACCTCTAATGAGGGAGAAACTGTAGCAATAGCTTACAAATCACATTTGTACACTCAAGCTGAAATGAAATTCAGTTCGACAGAAAAAATTCTGACAGCGGTTCAAGAGAAAGAGCCCTCGCACAAGGTAAACGTATAATAATAGTTACACCTGTATGTGCTCTAGAAGCAGTAACAAGAGCAAGCATTCCAAATGCTAAAGCATTACATCCGAGATGGATACAATGGATTAATTCTCTTGCTGCACCAAACGTAGAATACGAATTTGACCCTAATTTAAAAACACAAGAATTTCTCCAATACGAATATAAATTTCCTCTGCCGACCGAAATTCTGCCTCTTGAACATTACGGCTTTATAATATAAACTGACGGATCAGCACAACCCGCAGTTGGGGGTAAACAAGCATACAGTGCTGCGTGCGCGATTGTTAAAGGTCGTTGGCACGAAGGAAAATTTAGACCACTGGTCACTAAAACTCAATCTCTAGGAGATTGTATAGCTCAGCGAGCTGAACTACTGGCTTTTAAGATGGCGCTTGAAAATACCGATCGCGAATTCCGCACACTTATAGTGTGCGATTCATATTACTGCGTTCAGTCTTACAATGAATACTTGCAGAACTGGGTTCAAAATGGTTTCAAAGATGCAAAAGGTGGCACAATCAAGCATAAAACGCTTTGGGAACAAGTAGTTCTTTTACAGCAAGAACTACAAAAGACTCACGTGATACATACACTGAGTCATCAACGTGATGGCGTTCACGTTGCGGGGAATTCATTGGCTGATGAAGCAGCGAAGGCGTTTGTGCAAATGGCTTTCGTAGCGGCAATCACTCGGTCAAAAACAAAAATAGACAGCGATATAATGCAAGCTGTCAGTGCTTCAGTAAAAGATGATAGAAAAATACTCCCGAAAGGCTTTCCAGTAAAGTACTCATACATAACTGATGCAAATAATGTTCCATTTGCTCGAATCCCTGGAGTGGGGGATAGGGCAATTCCAAACATGGAACACAGGTTAGGACTAATTTTAGGGGCACATGAAGGGCTTGCTCCTGCACATGCTGGTGTTTCCGCCACAGTATCATTATTAAAACAGAGATATTGGTGGGCACGCATGAGAAAACAGACTAGGAATTACGTCCTAGAATGTGAAATATGCCAAAGAATGAAAGTATCAACAGTAAAACGACCAGCTCAGACGCCCCTTCTAATCTCAGATAAACCACTAGCATGTCATACAAACAGGAAAGTAACAGTGGTAGATTCCCAAAAGGACAGCACCTAGTCAGTTTATTCTCCAAGAAATCTCGCCCTCTCGTACATGGGGCAGTATGTGTGCACACTTCAAAGAACACCCACTGTCACAATGCAGGTTCAAACATGAACTATAGTAAGATTTGAAAAAAGGCCAAGGTGCACCACATCAACACTTAGGGGAATAACTATTTTCAGTGGAATAAACAGTAATAATTATATCAGAGAGATTTTTCTTCATGTAGTTTTGAGAGTTCTTTATTTAGTTCAGATGGTTAAAATATACAGGATCTACAGCCGACGCGTTTCGTCCACAAGGGACTTCTTCAGGGCTGTTACAGAAACAAGACACAATATACAAAACATACAATTAAAACCTTTTAGAGTTAAAAATATAGTCTTTTCTTCATAAAAACAACAACAAAAGTACAATGAATGCCAGGCTTCCTCATTGATATTTAACAACATTTAATAATGGAACATGTTCTGATTTCATAATGCCAACAGGTAAGATTGTACCTAGAACTAACTTGATGGTTTTGTACAAATTGAAATTTGATATCTTATTTTAAAACAAGGACTACTTCACATTTATCAAAACAAATTTCTTGTCTGTTTTCTATTTTAACGAGCTCTTTTTTGGTTGTCTAGGCTTGAGAACAATAACTGGTTACCTTATACTTTTCTCATTATACATTTTCTCATGACTGGATGATGCTCCAGTCAGCATAACTCCTACTATGTGAGAGAGTGCCACTTTTATCTCAAAGTCATTTTTCACTCCATTTCATATTGGCCTGATGCTTGACAACCGCATCCCCTTCATCAAGTTTGTAATTATCATTTTTCACTTAAAAGCTTTATATCCCTTCAAAAAACTGTTTAAACAAATGCCCAATCTTAAGAATAAGAAGGGAGCAAACCAGAAACTACCCATGGTGTATTAAACCCAAGAATGGAAATAAAGATGAAGAGGAGCAAACATACCAGGATAGTCAGATGGTAATGATGTCCCTGGTTTCTGGACCGTAGGTGAAGGATAAATGAATCAATCCGGATAACTATATTAATCATCCGATGGTATCTAGAAGTGATCAAGGAAAGTAGAGTTGGTGAAAGGAGTGTGGCTTAGATTTAAAGAAAATGAAATGGGGGGGGGGAAGGGGAGAATGGGGGTCGTAGTCAAGCATATTGATAAGAGTCCCATGTTGAAACTCTAGGGTTGGTCAGGACTAACTACCTACCATGTGTAATTCGAGTTTACATCCAATTGTGTAACTGGCGTAAGAGGGTTCAACTGTCATCAAGATCGCACCAATAATATCAGGTGTTGCAATGTCTTATGTTCAAGCCACCTATAAAATGGACACAAGAATTCAGTATATCCCACTGAGATACTAGCGGAAAGAAACCGACCTATTCCGGTATTAGAGACTAACCAACAACAGTATAACATTATGATAGACATGACAAGAACCTCTCACTTACATCAAAAGTGAGGATAATACTCCAATAGTAGTGGAACCAGGGTAGAAAGGAAATGGAGACCTCCGTATTGAATCTATAGGAAGACAAAAGAATGGAAAGGATATATTTACTTATAATCTAGAAAAGGGGGGTGGGGTGCACAGTCTGTGACCTGGTTGCTAGCCCTGCGTCTGTCTTATTAAGTTAGTCATTATATTTCAAGTCTAACATAGTCCATGTAAATATCATGAAGATGTACATACCAACTTGATTGAGGTCTAAATGTGAGAGACTGGGACTTAATGGGTGTCCAAAGATCTGTTATGTTTGACCAACTGTTACATTGCAAAGCAACTGTAGTTATATAGGACAGTTTATAGGGTCCACATATACGGAGCCCGATTTACATCCCTCTGCCTCACAAGTGTGGCAAGGTATTATATGTTAAATCAACTATGTTCTGACACTGCATGATATTTTCAAATTCTTCAAAACAGGTACTTGTCTTACCTACTTAAATCTTTTCTTTTATATGCGGGGAAGTATAGGGAAAATTCTATTGCCAGAAAAGCTCTACACATGTGGGAGAAAGAAAACATGATATATTTAACATTGGGTAAACACTGAAATCCTACTAGGTTTGTTGTTGTGTGGTTAAACACATTGTGAATGAAGTATCCCCTTAATTTTTAAGTTTGCTATATTAAGGTGGTCTCCTACATGTAAGCACTCCCCAATTTGACTTTAGGAAAAAAGTACTATATTCCCCAAGTCCGATTAGAAAAAGGGGGATCCCCTTTACCTCAATAAAGCTTGCTGCTACCTCCCCTGGTTCCTGCGTGGCTAGCGACGATAGCGTCTGTCGAGACGTCCCCCTCCGTCAAGTACCGGTGAAATACTGGCATTTTGACTTCTGTTTTTATAGCCGGGAGGACAGTTACTAAGTATGTACACCTGTTCCCAATCCTCTCGTAAAGTGCGATAATGAATGCGGCGGCCATCTTGAAACGGTATAAGGACTCAGTTAAATCCCCGGTTGAGGTTTATTCAGGCGCCATATTGTGTAAGAGCGCGAAGATCGAGATAGCTGTGTGAGAGATATTGTTAGTCAATCCCGAATCGGAGCCATGCTATAAATCAAAATTCCCGCCCCTTCATAATAGATGATGTATTGTCGTTTCATGACAAAGGGAGAGGGGAGTGCGTTACGACGATCTCCTATAGGATGAACTGTCGCGGCGGCCATGTTAGTTTGGGCAAAGATGCATCATTAGAGAGTGGCGTGATTGAGAATAGATCCAAGTTGATGAGCTACCAAACTAGAATATTTTGCAAGATCTATTTTATTTAGACAATTTATTTGATAAAATCTACTTTATTGCGATTGTTTAGACTCTTTAACGAGTATGGGTTAAAAACATCTCCTCACGGTGATCTAAATAACGAGGCCGAATTGTAGCGGCCATTTTTGTGTGGGGCGATGGGTATAATTACATCCCCCTCGCCAGAATCGGCCCTACAAGAGACATTATTAACATTGTATTGTATGTCAATCCATCAACCAAACGGATGCCATTCATCCATTTGATTGTTTACCGTGTCTATTATTTTTCTCATTACCCCCGGAAGACACGAATAAATATCATACAACCAAATGCCGACTTTCAGTTAATTTATATAAGGTGTCGTGTGTTTTAATATTTCACTTTCAAGTATAGGGGGGGCAGATTTGTGAGCTTAAAATGAAATAGATCTCAGTTTAAGGGGAAAAATAGTGCAAAAGAATAGAGCAGAGAACCAAAGTGCTAACAGAAGAAACAGTAAGAGTTCACTTGTTCAGAATCAACGTGATCTTCTTATTTCAAGAATAATTCTTACTTGATATTTCTAAATGGTAGAACAACCCACTGCATATATCTTTTGAAGAGCCTGTCCCAAAACACGTGAACATATACCTACAAATGTTTCAGATACAAATACAAATATATAAAGGCGAAATACTTCAAATACACCTTAAATAATTATCAAACGCCTATTTCATACAAGAAAAGAAAAAGCAGTAAACAAAAAAACATTGATTCTAATATACAAATTGTCCGTAATGCCATATCTTCACAAATCTATGTCTCATCCCAATTTTAGTTACAATTATCAAATGTGGAAGGTTTGTCCAACACATCCTACCCAAAGTTTACTTCTGCGGAATAGCCCTCATATTTCCACAGTGTTTTTTTATCCTAACCAAAAAGTTTAGATTGCTGAGTTGATCACCACGTGGGACCTATGTAGTGAGATAGTGCATCTCATCGTCATAGTTGTGTCCAAGTTCTACACTTCTTAGTCTACAAATCCACTCTGCTTCACATTTTCTTAAAGACAGGGTCCGGTCACCACCTCTGGGGTTCAGGGGGACATGATCTATCCCCATAAACCATAGTTTGTCCTCAGGCTTATGTTTATCCTGCATGTGGAATGTCATCGCATATTTATGGTCATTATTGCGATGAGCCCTAACATGTTCCTGTATTCTTTGTTTCAGAGGTCTTTTTGTGCTACCCACATAAATCTTGTCACACGGACATCCTATAATATAAACTACAAAACTTGTATTGCAGTTTATAAGGTGATTTATTTTGTGTGTTTTCTTTGTGTTGAAACAGAAAGTCTTAGTTTTGTCCTTCCCTAGGCTGCAAACATTACAGCCTCTGCAAGTGAAGAAACCTACAGTTTTAGGTGGAAGCCAACATGATTTTGGTTCTGTATTGGTCACTAAACTGGGACATAGAATGTTTTTCAAATTGAGACCTCGTCTATAGATGATTTTAGGTTTAGCTGGAAGGTCATTTTTAATACTCGGGATCTCTGTCAGCAGATGCCAATGTTTTCTAAGGGTGTTATAGACCCTACTATTTTCATCTGTGAATTTCGTGGAAAAGGCAAAGGGGAATTTGTTATTATCTTTTTTTGGGGCCCTGTGTTCCAATGTACTTTCCCTAGTCACCTTCGTAACTCTCTCTCTTGCCTTATTAAGAATTTTCTGAGGATAACCTCTTTGACAGAAGCGTGCCTCGGTCTCTCTAATATTTGTCTGAAAACTGTCATCAGTGCTGCAGTTCCTTCGCATACGTAACATCTCGCCATAAGGTATGTTGTTAATCACGTGGCGAGGGTGAGAGCTTTTAAAATGCAGGGTGCTGTTGCAAGCAGTACTTTTTCTGTGTGTTTTACTATTGATCATATTATTCTCAATAAAGAAAGTGATATCCAGGAAGTCGATTTGTTGTCTACTGTACTCCATAGTAAATTTCACATTGTATGGATTATCATTGAGGAAATCACAGTATGTTAACAACTCTGGGGCAGGTCCATTCCACAACATGATAACGTCATCAATGTACCTGCCCCAGAATACGACATAGTCCGACCACTTGGCAGAGTGACGGCCCCAGGCATGCTCCCGCTCAAACCAGCCCATGAATAAGCCAGCGTAAGCGGGAGCAAACCTGGATCCCATCGCCGTCCCCTGTATTTGTTGAAACCATGTGGAATCATGGAGGAAAAAGTTTTTGGACAATATGATGTCCGTCATTTCCATGAGTACTTCATTATGCAACCTGTGGTCTGCAGTCCTCTGTCCTAGAAAAAAGGAAAGAGCTCTCATCCCAAATTCCTTTTTGATACAAGTATATAGACTTGTTACATCCATTGTTACAAAGAACATATCTTCAGACCATGTTAAATTTTGGAATTTCGATAGGATATCCTTGGAATCCCTGATGTAAGCTGGTAAATTTTGAACGTAAGGTTGTATATACGTATCAACATATTCAGACAACCTCTCTGTTGGAGAGTTGATTCCTGCTATGATGGGTCGGCCCGGTGGAAAGGGGCCGCCCTTGTGGATTTTTGGAAGGATATATATGCACGGCGAGCTTGGTGCAGTTACAGCCAAGTACCTATATTCCTCCTCGCTTATCAAACCAGTTTCGCGCCAATCTGACAGTCTCAAGTTTATATGGGCAGTCAAGTTACCTACTGGATTGTCCACTAATTTTTTATAGCAGTTTGTGTCCGATAGCTGGCGTTCTATTTCACTCATATAGTCAGATTTTTTCATAAGGACAATGTTGCCCCCCTTATCCGCTTCACGGATGACTATAGAGTTGTCAGACCTCAAGTTTTTTAGGGCAGTTAATTCTTGTGGTGTGAGGTTTTGATTGGTGCCACCTTGTTTAATAGGATTATCCATCAATTTGTGGAAACCTGCAGTGACTCTTTTTTTGAAAATGTCTATGTTAGGGTGGGTGCCTGCGGGTACAAAATTGGATCTTGGCTTCAAACCACTAGCTTTACTCACACTTTCCAACACACCCAATTCGTTACAAATATCATCCATGTCAATAGAAGTTTCGAGTTCAATCGTTGTCAGTGATTGTAACAAATTTATTTCGTTCACAGTGTAAGGGGTCACAGTGTTTACATCATTACATGTGTCATTTTTCTTTTTAACAGGATTTCTAGCAAAATGATCTTTAAGTTTCAAAGAACGGACAAATTTACATAAATCCACCATTATGCCAATGTCATCCCCCGTTTGGTTAGGACAAAAGCCCAATCCCAATTCAAGAACAGATTTTTCATCATTTGAGAGGTGCTTATCTGAGAGGTTCACAATGATGGACTCCTTTGTATTTCCTCTCCCCCTCTCAACCTCCTCATTATTAGCCCCTAGTTCCTGTTGGACCTCGTCCTCTTTGCAACCGTTTCCGCATTTGAACTTTTGCCTCTGTTTGTGTCTCTTCCAACTGCGCCCCCCCTCCTTGTTTTGGGTCCTTTGGCCTCGTACCTAGCCTCAACCTCTCCATTTCCACTAAAAAAGGATTCTGGCCTGGTCTTGTCTCAGCTGTTGTCGCGGGTGCTGGAGTTTCAATTGAGAGAGAGCTAGCAATGGATGATAGAGATGTAAGACTACTTGCTGATGTTAGATCAGGAGTCTCCTCTCTCTGTCTTTTACCATCCCCAGGAACTTTAATGTTATCAAACTTGTGGGAGAAGGTGTATATTCGTCCCTCCATGTAATCCTTATCATCCCTTTTGATTTTCCTCATTTTTTTGTCGCGAAGATAAAGTTGATGGTTCTCAAGGATACCATCCAGTATGTCATAATTCTTCTTGATAACATCTTTTAATGGGGATGTTTCAATTTCCTTTTCAAGTTCTTCTATTTCTTTCTTGAGTGTTTCCCCTTTTATCTCAGAGTTTTTTATCAATATTTTCATCATGTTGAAGGAAGCATTCTTAAGGTTACTTTCCCAGTCCTCCAACTGTTCGGGGCTAAGGTCCTCAAATGTGGGAAATATTAGTATCCTAAGACCCCTGGGAATTTTTTCATTCTCTATATATTTACCCAGAGTTGTCCCATCCCACCATCGGGACATTTCATTCTTTCTAAGTTTTTCTAGTCTCTGGAATTTTGTTTTCAAGCCTTCAATAGGGGGGTTAGTTCTGATGTTAGTATTAGGATTGTTGGCAAACAGATCTTGAGCAAGTTCCTGTCGCCTATCTCTGAAGCCTGGCATGGTGATTCGCTATAGTATAAATAGTCAGAATCCTTTAGTTTATCTCTGGCAAAAAGTCAAATGCGGAGTTGGCTAGTGCTACTGGGAATTGTAACAATTCATACAAACAGGAAAGTAACAGTGGTAGATTCCCAAAAGGACAGCACCTAGTCAGTTTATTCTCCAAGAAATCTCGCCCTCTCGTACATGGGGCAGTATGTGTGCACACTTCAAAGAACACCCACTGTCACAATGCAGGTTCAAACATGAACTATAGTAAGATTTGAAAAAAGGCCAAGGTGCACCACATCAACACTTAGGGGAATAACTATTTTCAGTGGAATAAACAGTAATAATTATATCAGAGAGATTTTTCTTCATGTAGTTTTGAGAGTTCTTTATTTAGTTCAGATGGTTAAAATATACAGGATCTACAGCCGACGCGTTTCGTCCACAAGGGACTTCTTCAGGGCTGTTACAGAAACAAGACACAATATACAAAACATACAATTAAAACCTTTTAGAGTTAAAAATATAGTCTTTTCTTCATAAAAACAACAACAAAAGTACAATGAATGCCAGGCTTCCTCATTGATATTTAACAACATTTAATAATGGAACATGTTCTGATTTCATAATGCCAACAGGTAAGATTGTACCTAGAACTAACTTGATGGTTTTGTACAAATTGAAATTTGATATCTTATTTTAAAACAAGGACTACTTCACATTTATCAAAACAAATTTCTTGTCTGTTTTCTATTTTAACGAGCTCTTTTTTGGTTGTCTAGGCTTGAGAACAATAACTGGTTACCTTATACTTTTCTCATTATACATTTTCTCATGACTGGATGATGCTCCAGTCAGCATAACTCCTACTATGTGAGAGAGTGCCACTTTTATCTCAAAGTCATTTTTCACTCCATTTCATATTGGCCTGATGCTTGACAACCGCATCCCCTTCATCAAGTTTGTAATTATCATTTTTCACTTAAAAGCTTTATATCCCTTCAAAAAACTGTTTAAACAAATGCCCAATCTTAAGAATAAGAAGGGAGCAAACCAGAAACTACCCATGGTGTATTAAACCCAAGAATGGAAATAAAGATGAAGAGGAGCAAACATACCAGGATAGTCAGATGGTAATGATGTCCCTGGTTTCTGGACCGTAGGTGAAGGATAAATGAATCAATCCGGATAACTATATTAATCATCCGATGGTATCTAGAAGTGATCAAGGAAAGTAGAGTTGGTGAAAGGAGTGTGGCTTAGATTTAAAGAAAATGAAATGGGGGGGAAGGGGAGAATGGGGGTCGTAGTCAAGCATATTGATAAGAGTCCTATGTTGAAACTCTAGGGTTGGTCAGGACTAACTACCTACCATGTGTAATTCGAGTTTACATCCAATTGTGTAACTGGCGTAAGAGGGTTCAATAAGACAGACGCAGGGCTAGCAACCAGGTCACAGACTGTGCACCCCACCCCCCTTTTCTAGATTATAAGTAAATATATCCTTTCCATTCTTTTGTCTTCCTATAGATTCAATACGTAGGTCTCCATTTCCTTTCTACCCTGGTTCTACTACTATTGGAGTATTATCCTCACTTTTGATGTAAGTGAGAGGTTCTTGTCATGTCTATCATAATGTTATACTGTTGTTGGTTAGTCTCTAATACCGGAATAGGTTGGTTTCTTTCCGCTAGTATCTCAGTGGGATATACTGAATTCTTGTGTCCATTTTATAGGTGGCTTGAACATAAGACATTGCAACACCTGATATTATTGGTGCGATCTTGATGACAGTTGAACCCTCTTACACCAGTTACACAATTGGATGTAAACTCGAATTACACATGGTAGGTAGTTAGTCCTGACCAACCCTAGAGTTTCAACATGGGACTCTTATCAATATGCTTGACTACGACCCCCATTCTCCCCTTCCCCCCCCCATTTCATTTTCTTTAAATCTAAGCCACACTCCTTTCACCAACTCTACTTTCCTTGATCACTTCTAGATACCATCGGATGATTAATATAGTTATCCGGATTGATTCATTTATCCTTCACCTATGGTCCAGAAACCAGGGACATCATTACCATCTGACTATCCTGGTATGTTTGCTCCTCTTCATCTTTATTTCCATTCTTGGGTTTAATACACCATGGGTAGTTTCTGGTTTGCTCCCTTCTTATTCTTAAGATTGGGCATTTGTTTAAAGAGTTTTTTGAAGGGATATAAAGCTTTTAAGTGAAAAATGATAATTACATACTTGATGAAGGGGATGCGGTTGTCAAGCATCAGGCCAATATGAAATGGAGTGAAAAATGACTTTGAGATAAAAGTGGCACTCTCTCACATAGTAGGAGTTATGCTGACTGGAGCATCATCCAGTCATGAGAAAATGTATAATGAGAAAAGTATAAGGTAACCAGTTATTGTTCTCAAGCCTAGACAACCAAAAAAGAGCTCGTTAAAATAGAAAACAGACAAGAAATTCGTTTTGATAAATGTGAAGTAGTCCTTGTTTTAAAATAAGATATCAAATTTCAATTTGTACAAAACCATCAAGTTAGTTCTAGGTACAATCTTACCTGTTGGCATTATGAAATCAGAACATGTTCCATTATTAAATGTTGTTAAATATCAATGAGGAAGCCTGGCATTCATTGTACTTTTGTTGTTGTTTTTATGAAGAAAAGACTATATTTTTAACTCTAAAAGGTTTTAATTGTATGTTTTGTATATTGTGTCTTGTTTCTGTAACAGCCCTGAAGAAGTCCCTTGTGGACGAAACGCGTCGGCTGTAGATCCTGTATATTTTAACCATCTGAACTAAATAAAGAACTCTCAAAACTACATGAAGAAAAATCTCTCTGATATAATTATTACTGTTTATTCCACTGAAAATAGTTATTCCCCTAAGTGTTGATGTGGTGCACCTTGGCCTTTTTTCAAACCACTAGCATGTGTTTACCTGGACCACTGTGGTCCCTTACAAAGGGATGGCAACTATAAATATATCATGGTCGCAGTGGATTCCTGCACGAGATTCACTAAAGATGTGGCCCCAGCGCTCGGCTGACGCCAGAACTGTTATTAAAGATTTGCGAGTCTTTATCGGCACATACGCAATTGGCATGCTACATTCTGATCAGGGTCCTGCGTTTAGCTCTCGAGCTTACAAAGAGGCCATGAACAGCATGGGCATTGCATTGCGGTACTCTTCTCCCTTCCATCCTGAGGGAAATGCGGCTGTGGAAAGAAAAAACAGTGACATAAAGCAATCTATAATGGCGAGGGTATTAGGTTCGGGTGATGGGTGGGTCAAACATCTAACAAGTGTCCAACGTAGTCTTAACAATCTGCCAAGAAATTCTCTAAAGGGTTTCACTCCATACGAACTATTGTTCGGCACTAGAATGAGAATCCAGGACTTAGATAGTCATACTTCAGTGGTAGAAGAAAAAACCTTTGATATCAAAGATCGTTTGGCTGTTTTACAAGACCTGAATGAAACAAGAAAAAGTCTAAGTAACATAAAGTCTATGCCAACATCCACCGTTGAACCACCTGTCCCAGCAAGACCTGTCTGGATTCCAAAGATTGGGGATCTGGTCAGAGAAAAGATTGCGGTGAAGAAGGAATTTGGGCCTTCTTACAGAAAAGAAGTACTTGTCTTAGCTGTCAGCGGAACAACATCAGTTGTACTACCGCCACTTACTGGTAAAAAGGAAAAAAGAGTTGTTTCCATCGACCTGGTGAAACCACAACCATATGGCTGGTGAACTCCCAAGAAATAGTAGAAGACCAAATCTTGCTACAATCCAAGAGGTTCAAACTGAAAGACTAATCACTTTCGATAAACCATCAGTGAATAAAAAAGAACTATGCAACAAAGCAATGGAACTTGTGCCTCTTGAAACCCAAATTGCAACAGTACAAGAAACACCAGTCTACAACGATGTAGCCTCGGACTATACAAATGTAACAAAAGAGAATGCAAAGATCAATAGAAATCCGTAAGCAATCCCACCAATTGACAGAACTGCATCTGGCTACTTTATCAACTTTGATGACTTTTCCGATGATCCGAGTGAACATGGAGACAAGCCAGCAACAAAAACTTTCAAAATGAAAATTACAGAACTTTTTCATCAACTCAAAGAAACATATCCGATTTCCCCTTGGATTGAACTATGGATTGTGTTAGGTGTACTTATCCTTCTACTTTGGTTAATCTTAGTTCTAATTTTAGGAAAATTTATTGATGGAAAATACAGTACAATGGACACAGCAAGTCAGAACATCAACTTGGTCCTGAAACCACACAGATTCTCTCACATAGAGAAAAGAGAACTATCATCAGTGAACATCACAGCAAAGCCTATACCTGGTGGTATAGCATGGGACAGAACTGACTATGAAATCTATGGCCTGATAGAGCTCTTGAAGTATCCACATCAATTCAAGATTTCATTAAGTGACTTTGTGACACCAATTTCTTTCTCTGATAATTGGGACTTTGAAAATATTAATAATATGATGTCAGATTTAGAAATGTCCAAAAATTGATAGTGTACCTGGCGCACTCCGATTCAGTTTACACTGATATTTCGATACGTGTGCAATGCTGTGTAAATAGCTACTGAGCATATGTAACAATGATCTTAGAGGCCCAGCCCCACAAGAGCGACTGGGACAACAACATGCATCAACACATGAGTATTTCTGGCAATAAAATGTTCAATTCATTTTCTCACTTGTTCATTCAAAATAAACTTTTATATTTCAACAAAATTATTTGAAGAATTTTTGCATCCAAAATATTTTCCAATAACATTTAAACACTTTCAAATGTTACAACCAATATCACAATGTACATTATTAACTTCACACCCAATGCATTTCGAGACATTGGTCTCTTCTTCAGGGTTATAGCTGCAAAAGAAAATATGTCATGAGACCAAATTCATTTGAAAAACGTAAAAAATTCTACTCTCTACATATTTGTTAATCGTGCCCAGTCACCAGCACCTGTGTAACATGCCATCTCAAAAATCAAAAAAACTCACTTGAAGTCCTTAATGTATTCCTACAAGAAACTGCAAAACAAACAACACACTTAGCCAAAATTCACCAACGAATCCTAACTGAAAGAATTCATGAAAAAACCAGATCCTATATACCTTAGTTTCTTGGAATCAATTTTAACCCAGATGGAGCAATTGCTGAATTCCTTTCTAGTCCTGGCGCTGAAAGATTATTAAACGAACCCAGGTCAAAATAGTGTCAACAAGTAATCAAGGAAGCAAGAATGAAGTGGGTAACCATACTCTTACCTAAAACAATGGTACGATCGTTTTGAAGCCAGAATAGTCTACAAGATAAAAATTAAACAATGAGCTGTGTTACTCCCTATGTTTCGAAGATCGGAATAACAAATGCAACCTTCTAACGAACTATTCTTACCTATCAGTGGGAGTTCTACTCGCGCTACCATCCGTGCTCGACAATGACAACAAACGCTTTAGAGCTCACCGGGTTTCCAAGAAAGAAGTAATCCGCGTCACGTGATCGCGGTTATGAGATCATAGAGATCAAAAGTGGACTTATGAAAAAACTGAGCTCCGTGTTAAATTAAATCAAACTACGGTGATATTGATTTGATCTGATACTTCCGATCATTGAAAATCGGCAAAACGATATACTAGAAACAGAAGATAAAAAGTTATTCTTCATGTCAAGATGAAATCACTCGCGAGTCAATGGTTCCTCCAAGACATATAAATTCACATAAAAAGTGCTGGGGGTCGCGTAACTAAACTTACATAAACAATCATTGCAAGGAGGCTCTTACCTAATTGAAACATTTACCAGAACAATCTCTATATTTTGGATGCAAAAATTCTTCAAATAATTTTGTTGAAATATGTCAGTCAGTCAGTCAATTATCTTTATTCGATTATTAAAAATCATAAAAGAACGAGCGTAATTACATAGCAATAATTCATCAGAGCACAAGTTAATACATAATTATAACAGATAATCAATTTTTAAAAGACACTAAAATCACAATATACAAAACGAATCATATAAAGATGTTAAAAATATTAAAAAAAGACCCTCTAATAAACAAACGCTTAAAAATAAATATGGTAAAAAGGGAAGTCAGTGTTCAGGAGTAAAGTGCCTAACTCTTGTACGATGCTTATTTGTGCGTGCTCCTGCGACTAAAAAACTAGCAACATGGGAGGCTACTCTTACGTTAGGAAGGAGTTGCAAGAACATCAGGGCTGGTTTAACCTGAATAAAGCCCTGATTACGCAAAATTGGAAGCAAATATATTTTTCTAATCTCAGTATAATGTCCGCAAAACATGATAAAGTGAGTCGTATCCTGGGTGGAAAAGTGATCGCAGTCACATGGTTCAGCATCATCGGGTCTGTTCCAAGTTTTAAAATTGCCCAGAATGAGGTGGATCAAATCAAAACGAAATCTCGTTAAAAGGAAACAATGGTATGGTTTAGTTACCAGGAAAAGGTATGGTTCCATTCCTGGGACAGATGTCAGCATACAATGTTTCCTTACTGTGGGTTTCTTTAACTCTATGGCTTCCCTCTCCAAGACATATAAGCTAGTCAGGGTGTTTTTTACTGTTTTAAGGTCTTCCTGTCTTATCAAGTCTGGAGATGAGAAAAGCTCCGGTCGACCCGCTAAGGTCAACTGCATTTGTACATATTTTACCCACGGAATGTGTAGGGCTCTATCCAGGGCTAAACAATCTTTTAAAATAGTGTGGTTTAATGTGAGCTCCTGGTTAAGCCAAGTTTTCATCCATCCAATGACTGGGGCTAATTTTAAGGTGTCAGTTATATAGCCCAATCCTAGCTCTGTATGTAATGCATAAGTAGGAGTCGATTGGGGGACTGAAAGCAGGGATCTCAAAAATTTATTTTCTACTTTCTGGATTTTATCGTGACTAGTGTACCCCCAAATAGCAGAGCCGTACTGGGCAACGGATACACATTTTGCTTTATAGACCTTAATGATGCTTTCCATGGGACGGGCGCCTAATTTCTTAGCAAAACCAAGCAACCCTGCTGCTGCTCTTGCAACAGCGTTGCTTTTAACGGAATGCTGGGGGCCCCAAGTGACCTTTTCGTCAAAGGTCACCCCTAAGTATGGAAAGGATGGAACTCTCCTAACCTCTTTCCCTGCACAGAAAAATGTTTTAGTCTTTCTTTTCCTGCCTGCAGCTCCTGCGATCATTACATGAGATTTCTCTGTATTTGTTTTCATGTCCAACAAGGTCATGAAATCTCCAAAAGATGAAAGAAGTTTATTCAATGCCACTCCGGAGCGTGCCAGTAGGACTGCATCGTCCGCGTACAGGAGGAAAGGTAACTTTGTCTCACCAGCACGCGGAATGTCAGTGTGGGATGCTGCCATAACTACCTCCAGGTCATTTATATAGAGAGTAAAGAGGAGGGGGCAAGGATACACCCTTGCCTAACCCCCCTCTCCGAGTTAAAGTGGCAAGTGCATCTTCCTTCCCTAGTCACTCTGACCGAGGTCGTAAGGTCCCTATGTAACTCGGCTAGGTATCCAACCAAAGGGGGGTCGATGCCCATGGTCAGAAGGATCCTCCACAGCTTTGTCCTGTTGACCAGGTCAAAAGCCGATGAGAGGTCCATAAAGGCCATGTACAGGGAACCCCCCTTGGCGACTACATATTTATTTAAAATTAGTTCTAGATTTAGGCACTGATCTAAGGTTCCTCTTTTGGCTCTGAAGCCGTATTGTGCGTTTGATAGGACACCCTTCCCTTCTAAGAGCTGAGTCAGTCTTCCTAAAAGGACTCTTCCCAAGATTTTAACACTTGAATCTATGAGAGAAATTGGCCTATAACAGGCCGGGTCTGTCCTCTGTCCTTTTTTGAAGATCGGTACTATTGTGGACTTGGCCCAGCTGGTAGGAAAAATAAGGTCTCTAGTAGCATTAAAAATATTTGTGAGAATCTTGGTACTTAATTCAGGAGCACTCTTAAAGAAATCTGCAGGGACCCCATCGGGTCCCGGTGCCTTTTTATGGAGTGTATCATTAATTGCTTTCTTCACCTCCTCTAAGCTAAAGGGAGAGATGGTAGTTGTTGGTTGTATGAGTGACATCTAACAGTCTGTGGTGGTATCAGAACAGCTGTAGATGTTACTGAAATGTGTCACCCACTGATCATCTGGTATAATGCAGTCTGCTCTCTGATTGTCTTGTCCTGCAAAATATGGGTGGTTTATGATTGCCCAGAATTTGGCACTATCTTGTTGTGTTTCGGGCAATAATAAATCACTCCAGGCCTCATTTTTTACCTCGGATTTCCTCACCCTGATAGCGTAATTATATTGTTTCCTCAGTGACGCTATCTGCTCTTTATCTCTAGGTTTATTTTTTAGAGCCTTTAGGAGGATTGAGTGAGCCTTAGAGCAGTTTGAGTCAAACCATCTGGGGCCCCTGATCCTATTTGGCTTTGTTTTTACGGTCAGGTCTAAATTGACCTGACGACAGATAGCGTTGAAAGCCTCAATCATGGTGGCACCAGAGTTCTTATTATCCAGACAGATAGCAACCTCCCCCTCAACTTTAGCCAGAGTTTCCTGCAAAAAGGTGATTGGGATTACTTGGTCCCATTTCAGTCTCCGATTCTGGTCTTTCGGGACTAATTCTGTCGCGCATGAAGCAACAATCTTCCTTTTTCCCAAGACTCCCTGGGATATAGTCTCTAAAATCACAGGGTTGTGGTCACTAAAAACTGTAGTTTCTACCTTATAATTAGTAACTTCGGGCAGAATACTAGGAGATAAAAAGATATAATCTATAATTGTGCCTGAGTCATTGCCTACATATGTCGGTAACCTCGGGCCTAAAGAACAACTACATGATTCATAAAGGTTAAAAGTAGCTAAGAGCAATTCCAAGGCTTGTCCACGTGATGTATGTTCAAAATGCGGTGGGGAGGAATAGGGGGAAAATTCCTCATGTTCCACGTGGCAATCCGCATGGCAAGGATGGATGTTAAAGTCTCCCATAAGGATCACCTCATACCCATAAGCGCTATTCTCACTGTGGGTGAACAGGAATTCCTCTAAAGTTACCAAGTGCTCGTTTGGGGTTTGACTGACAGGGGAATTATAAAAATTAACAAATAATATGGGGTAAGAATCTGATGTAGTTAGTTCAACCGCTAAGCAATTTGCTGAGTTAGAATTAAAGATAAAGTGGGAAAAGCCATCCAGAACCAGACTGTCTGACATTTCCCATGTTTCTTGAAAGGCAAGAACATCGTAGGATCTAATTATATCCAGCCAGTTCTTATCATTAAATTTGGCTCTAAGACCAGCGATGTTCCAGCTCATGATTTTACAGGCCCTAATACCTGCAGAGTTCTGAACTAAAGGATTGAGAGCAGACTGAGAGTCCTCGCCTTTACTATCTTGTCTTGGGGAGCGTCAATCGTTTTGATCCATGAAGGATAACGGGGCAAAGCGGTTGAACAGTTGAAGGGGTTGTGCAACAGGGTTATACTGTACTGGATGGTAATGGTGAGCTGCTACATTGTGCCTTGGGCCCTGATCCCATCTGAAGTTCGAATCCCAATTGCTATCCCACCCTGGGGCAGGGGTCCTTGGATAAGTAACGTTCTGCTGTTCACCATAGAAAAACTTTAGAGTTAAGGGAACAACAGTACCCCGTCTGCGTTGGGGAGGGAATAAGTTAGCAAGAATATTGGGAAGGACATCATTAGTTGAAAAACTCACTGCTACACAGTCTCCTTTAAATTTTTTCGGCCGGTTTCCCAACCAGGGGACCCTAGTTACTAACTTAATCACACTTGCCAGATGGTGCTTTCCCCCTGGTGCTAGCCGCGTGTTACTGGTCAGCCAGTGTAAGGCCTTGCTACTGAGAGAAGTGGGACTTTCCACTGTTCCCCCTTCCAGTGGAGGGACATTTGCTAAAACTAAAACCACTGGTGTGGCTTCTACTATAAATTGTAGAGGGTCTGTTGAGTGTGCTTGTACTGAGGGGATATTGACCAAAGGGGTTGTATCTGTTGGGATATTGGCTGATAAAGGACCCTCGTTGTTAACAGTCAATGTTGGTGAATGAGATGGTAAATTCTCCTCAGACAATTGATTTCCTACACCTTCACTTACAACATCTCCAACAACATGACCCCCTGTGTTATTACTCAAGTGTGTGACTATTGTAGTTATGTTTTCTACCCCACCAGCAACCAAAGTATGAAGTCCACCCAACTTCTTAACCTCCGCTTGAAGTTTGTCGATTTTTGATATTAAAGGTTTGATAATAGTGTTGATTTTTAACTCAAGGAAATCAGTGATTTTTTCGAAAAAGGCATCCTCAAAATTATGATTTGATGTATCCTCAACACTATTCACTTGCTTTAGTTTAGGGGTAATAGCCCTCTTCCGTCTTGCCCCTGAACGTAACCCAACTCGCTTTGGTGGGTTTTTAGTGCAAAGTCGTCTGGACCTGGCGGTATGCCCTGTGGGGGACTGCTCATCCGCTGAGGCACGAGTCTGTTTCTCTTGTTCAGGTTCAATGTCAGTGTCTGTGTCGCTCTCAGCCTCTGCATTAGATCCCTCAGAGGCCGGGGTAGCGTTGACAAGTGTACCAGTTAATCCTTGGGAGATAGGGCCGCTAGCAGTGGCCACACAGTGAGCTTCTTGCAATATAGTGTCATCAATCAAAATAGATGCGGAAGGGGACGGGCATCGTAAATCAGGGGATTGGCTCAACCCCAGAGACTCTCTCCTCTGCATATTTATCTTTTTAACAGTCTGCACCAAATAATTGTTAATAGTGTTTGACTGAACTTCCTCAAGTTTCTTGTGCATGATTAGCAGAATGCGCACAAAATCAGTGTTCAGCAAGCACAACAGCAGGTAGCAAAGTCTTAAAACAACAAGTCTTACTTGGGGAGTGGGTCACACGAGAATTTCCTGCAGCGTTTCTGGCCCATCCCAGCCTCTTCTGGCCGATGAGGGCCGTAGAGGGCCCGCCCTTTGCCCGGGCTTCGCTCCGGGCGTCCCGCGAAGCGGGTTTCTGTGGCGCTTTTGTGCGCCTCCTGCCGCCCTCGCGTTGTTGGAAAGCGCGCCGCCGCGTAGGCTGCCGGGAATTGGAGTCCCGGAGCGGCGGCGCGTGTAGTCAGGTGTAAAATGACTCTTGGCGGTGGCGGCGTGCTTCTAGGTGCCTGGGTGCCTTTGAAATGACTCCTGGCGGTGGCGGCGTCTGGCAGGTAAGTGTAGTTTTCATCTCCCCCGCTCCGCCGGTTTCTGTGGCGCTTTTGTGCGCCTCCTGGCGCCCTCGCGTTGTTGGAAAGCGCGCCGCCGTGTAGGCTGCCGGGAATTGGAGTCCCGGAGCGGCGGCGCGTGTAGTCAGGTGTAAAATGACTCTTGGCGGTGGCGGCGTGCTTCTAGGTGCCTGGGTGCCTTTGAAATGACTCCTGGCGGTGGCGGCGTCTGGCAGGTAAGTGTAGTTTTCGTCTCCCCCGCTCTGACGGTTTCTGTGGCGCTTTTGTGCGCCTCCTGGCGCCCTCGCGTTGTTGGAAAGCGCGCCACCGCGTAGGCTGCCGGGAATTGGAGTCCCGGAGCGGCGGCGCGTGTAGTCAGGTGTAAAATGACTCTTGGCGGTGGCGGCGTGCTTCTAGGTGCCTGAGTGCCTTTGAAATGACTCCTGGCGGTGGCGGCGTCTGGCAAGTAAGTGTAGTTTTCGTCTCCCCCACTCCGCCGGTTTCTGTGGCGCTTTTGTGCGCCTCCTGGCACCCTCGCGTTGTTGGAAAGCGCGCCGCCGCGTAGGCTGCCGGGAATTGGAGTCCCGGAGCGGCGGCGCGTGTAGTCAGGTGTAAAATGACTCTTGGCGGCGGCGTGCTTCTAGGTGCCTGGGTGCCTTTGAAATGACTCCTGGCGGTGCCGGCGTCTGGCAGGTAAGTGTGTTTAAATGTTATTGGAAAATATTTTGGATGCAAAAATTCTTCAAATAATTTTGTTGAAATATAAAAGTTTATTTTGAATGAACAAGTGAGAAAATGAATGGAACATTTTATTGCCAGAAATACTCATGTGTTGATGCATGTTGTTGTCCCAGTCGCTCTTGTGGGGCTGGGCCTCTAACTTCAGATTTAGAAATGTCAGCAAAATTTACAGAACATGAATATTTACAGGGCTCATCGAATTATGAAGAGATGTACTGTTATAACCACTTAATTGTCATCGATATCTGCATAAATCTGCGAATCCTAGAAATGTATTTACTTATAATCAGTGGGAACATTGTCCAACTCTGCCAATAGGGAGTTCAAAAACGTTTTATGAAAAAATTCCCATACTTTTCAGGGTTTAATCACACTGATCCAGAAATGTTTTATTTCAAGATGTTAAATAAGACAGGAATGAAAAACATGCTGACAAATACTAAATTGATTTATTCTGAAAAAGTTTATGACAAAATGTCAACATTTGGTTTTGAGTTTTGGAAAAACAACATTGAAACAAAAACCATCTGGGGAACGAAAGAATGGCAGGTACAAGGTCTAGAAGCATTATTCAGAGCCTGCATGATCCCAGAACAAATTATGTTCCTGAATGATACAATTCAGCAAACAACCTGTCTTGGCTTAGCTAAGATAAAAGATTTAAACAACCCGTCTATATCAAAACCTATGCCTGATAGAAACACCACTACAGATGAGGGGTTAGACGTGTCCTATATTGTTAAACACAACAGAACAAATCCTGATTGGAAAAAATGGTTGATCTGGCCCATAGACACAAATAACTGTCAAAATAGATTCCTGAACAAAATACAGGGGTTCAAACAGAACTGGCCAGACCCTAGATATTCCCAGAGACAACATCCAGGGATAGTTACAACATATAGTGTAGGAAAACTATGCCTTGACTGACTACAGAAATCCACACTTCCCGAAATAAAGCAACACTTAACTTTACTTAAAGAAGGTGCTGACTTGCGAGATTTCATAATGGGACCTCGCAAACAGCGTCAAAAACGTTTCATATACGCTTGTATATACGCAGCTTACAATCCAGGAGAAAGCACTGGAGTGGATCATCTCCTTCCTCGACGGAAGAACACAGAGAGTCCGCCTACCACCGTACAAGTCAGAGGCCACCGAAGTAATCTGCGGCGTCCCTCAAGGATCCTCGCTGAGCCCCACCCTCTTCAACGTCTACATGAGCCCCCTCGCGGCCATCGCACGCCAACACAACCTCAACATAATCTCCTACGCCGACGACACCCAGCTGATCCTCTCCCTGACCAACGACCCCGCCGCCGCCAGAGCCAATCTGCACGAAGGGATGAAAGATGTAGCTGAGTGGATGACGACCAGCCGCCTGAAACTGAACTCTGACAAGACGGAGGACCTCATCCTGGGCTCCTCGCCCTCCGCCTGGGACGACTCCTGGTGGCCCCCCGCCCTGGGCACCGCACCCAAACCGACGGACCACGCACGCAACCTGGGCTTCATCCTGGACTCCTCCCTCTCCATGACCAGGCAAGTCAACGCCGTCTCCTCATCGTGCTTCAACATCCTACGCATGCTACGGAAGATCTTTTGGTGGATCCCCACCGAGACCAGGAAGACCGTCACCCAGGCCCTCGTCACCAGCCGACTGGACTACGGCAACGCCCTCTACGCCGGTACCACCGCCAAGCTCCAGAAGAGACTCCAGCGGATCCAGAACGCCTCAGCCAGACTCATCCTCGACATCCCACGAAACAGCCACATCTCCGGACATCTGAGAGACCTGCATTGGCTCCCCGTCAACAAAAGAATCACCTTCCGTCTCCTCACCCACGCACACAAAGCCCTTCACGATCAAGGCCCGAGCTACCTCAACAACCGAATCAACTTCTACGCTCCCAAACGCCACCTCCGATCAGCCAGCCACGCCCTCGCCGCCGTCCCCCGCATCCGAAGAGCGACAACAGGAGGAAGGTCCTTCTCCTACCTGGCCGCCAAGACCTGGAACTCCCTCCCGACCGACCTGCGCCTGACCCAAGACCACCTCTCCTTCAGGAAGAAGCTCAAGACCTCAAGACCTGGCTGTTCGAGCAGTAACGGCACCCCCCCCCCCCCAAGCGCCTTGAGACCCTACGGGTAAGTAGTGCGCTCTACAAATGTCTTTGATTGATTGATTGATTGACAATGAAGCTTGGAAATTGAAACCAATTGAAACTGCAGAAAAAATACTGGAAATTGACCGTATCAATTTGGAGAAATCATTTTCTGTAGTAGACAATGGGTTAACGACTCTGTCCTTCAGAATCTATTCACTGGACAGCTTCGTATCATCTGCTATTGATATAATAGAGCAGGACATGCTAATGTTACAACATGGCTAGTCCCAATTACGTTCTATTGTACAGCTAGGTTGGACGTTACAAAACCTGCGTTCAGGCTATGTGCCATGGCGTCTAATCAACACAACGTCATTGTTTTCTATCTTTAACCTTACTGATAAACAAATCAGTTTGGCACAGAAAGGAGCAGACTATACGATACTGAGCATTGAAAAACCTGAGAGATTACCATTGACAATGTCAGAAAGACCTGTCATTGAATGGATAATACATGGTACCATTACAATACCGATTACGACTTTTCAGTTTCAATACTGCCAAAAATATATACTAGCAGGCCTGTATGAAAGGTTGGGTAAAGGATACATCAAATCAACCTGGAATTTACCTTACACACACAAATGTTACAGTAAAGGGAAAAAAGAGATATTTCTTAGTGGTAATGATTGTAAAAAATCACTAAGCAGTACATTCCTGTGCCTAGGTATTAACTTGCATGGGGCCTGTGAAGGTTCTTCGAATAACCTTTCATGTCATCTTCAGGGCACCCCTACTACACAGATAGAGCCGTTTTTCAGACAACTTTCCAAGGGTAGCTACATTTTAATAAGCGATCACAGCTGCTGTGGCATGGTGCCAGGGAAAGCCTATCTTGTAACTGTGACGTCCAGGGTCATTTGCTGTATGCAAGTATTGTATCCAAACAGCAATCCAGACATGGAGGCGGCAATATGGCCTTATGTGAATATATTTTCTATTGGAATTGATACTTTAAACAGAATGAAGTCTATTCTTTTACAGACAACTGTGCCTTTAACCTCGTCCAAAGAGACATATGACCTGCAAGTTGCAAGGACAGCGGCAGAGATACATACCCTATTATCGACAAATTACCCGGTGCATTTCGTAGAAATGTTAAGTCAAATCTTAAACATGTCAGATACCAGTGGCATCGCACATGTATTTAAGACTATTTTTTCGGGACTGCTAACACCCTTCGAAGCAGTTCTTGGCATCTTCCCGAATTTTGTGCAATCTCTCTTCGGTGGCCTGCCTCTTAGTTTGGAACTCGTAGCAGGAATTTTATTTTTGTTCCTCCTGCTCCGATATGGCAAGCCAAAACACAGACAAACCTCTGGCAACGATGGAAGAAACGATCCTAGCAATACGATATCGAGACCGTATCACTAAGGTCCTCGGATTGGCCCGGCTAAGAGATCTGAATACTACCTGGTTTCTTTCATTCAGACCAATTTGGCAAAATTGCATCTTACCTGTGCTTCGATGTCTGCTATGCGGAGAAGAATATGTGTTGGACATTTGTCTTACACTACCATCAGCAGTACCAATGGATATCGACGCTTTGCTTTGTCCTGTAACGACTCATGCAACGTGTTGTCCCCAGCGGCTACCTATTCTGAAGACGGCATTCATTGAGACTTCACCATTACGATTAAGTGGCGGTGAGGTACGAGATGAAAGCGGCACCACACAGGTACAACCTTCTGTGAACATTGCTGATCCTGACATCGATGATGGCAATGCATCGCACATTTGCACTATTTCCACCTTTTCGGAGTTGGCCCAACTTTCACCTACTGTTGTAGACACATTTTTTGCTGGCCTATCAGAAGTAATGTTCTCCCCTAACAACAAGAATAATATTTGAAAAAGCGAGCTCACAGCATTCCCTGAACTCTGAATTCGGCCTTCAGTTTTTGATAAACAGAACTCCAAAAAGACAGTGACACATTTTTTTTTCTCCCTTCTCAAGAACGAAATTTTTTTGCCCTAATTTCCAAAATATTTACCGTTTTTTGGAACATGGTACTCTGCTTAAAGTAGAACTATTCTTAGAGAACAGAAGTTCTATTTTTAGAGACTCTAGAGACAATATTTTGAATCAGCCTCTAGCATATGTACAATCTTATATAACTTTGTGATAAAATGGTCTCGACTATTTTTCTGTATTCAGAGCCATTTCATAAATGTAATTTTTGCAATTCATTCAGCTTCTATTCATATTTGCATTTCCTGAATGATAACTCTGCTTGAAAGCGTACAGTATAATACTCATTTCGTGTATCTATACCATTTCAAATGCATTTCATTGTATTTTGGGGTGGGTTGGAAAACACATGCGTACCTATATGTTTATATATTTCTTAGTATTTAGTAATGATGGACATTATACGTGGAGTGGGTGTTGTGAATGTATCTAGGACCCTAATTAAATATTCCTGATTCACGCCTTCATGCGGTTATGATAAACCATGTCCTAATGAAGACATACGAATCTTGCCCATATTCAATAATAGCCCACGCAGCCCAAATACGGCAAGGCTACTTCCTTAGATTCCTAGAGAGCACAACGAGTTCTTTCGACACACCAAACCTTCAGCAACCTGGGAATTCCCCATAACTTTGTTTTGATTTGTCATTGAACTCCTGCGAGCACTAAAGGAACAGTCAGTTCTTAGTGATATCTTTTATTGACGTCTTATGCCCAACCTTACGTCAAACACGGCACCTTCCAGGTATAAATATACCAACACTTGCCTTAAGCAGACACACGGTGGTGTGGAGCAGAGTGGCTATCTACTTATCCGAAGCCCAGCTGATGCGAGAGCCGAAGGAAGCCGCCCCTCCCCTTTGGCACACTGGAGAAGCTGCCCTTTCTCACGCCGAGATATCCAGCTCCGGTGCTTCCAGTCACCTTTGCGGGTTACTGGGAAATCAAGTCCCGAGAAACGAGATACAATACCGCCTTCATTCTATAACCAAGGTACGGAGCTGATTCAAACCTTAGAGAGAATTCTTGATTCAGATTCTTGGCAAAAAAAAACAACTTAACTTAAAGCTGCAACTTACTTACTCCTTCCCACATTTTAGGCTTAGGTCAGGTACACCGGGGTAGGCGTATCTTAGAAGTACCAGTTGAGTTCGTTAGTCAATGTTTTTATGTATGTAAATATTTTATCCGTTTTAAGTATCATATGGCTAAGAAACCATATCAATGCTTTTACTGTATTATTTCATAATTATCCTTTTACTGTACGCACTTTACTTCATGATAAGTATTGCAATTGTGGCAATTCATTTCTCTTGCATGAGAAGGAGGACTGCTCAATAAAATAACACCTTTTATTGAAAACGCCCGTCTCTCTATTTCTCTGCACCCTGGTGAAATTAAGCATGCACAATTGACTGAGTGAAATAGCTGTCTATTGTTTTCACACGACTCTGGAGATGCACTCCTTATTCTGGGGAAGCAAAGTTGTCATGTTATATGGTTGTCAGAAGCGAATCCCTTCTTGTCTAAATCAGGGAAGTTAACCCCTCCCTATTCATTCGAGAAAGTTTCTAGTGACCTCTGAGCTAGCTGGCAAAAAGTAATTCAGTCTAACATAGTCAGTAGAGACCTAGATGACCTCAGTCCTACGTCTACACTACTGTTTATGTTATTCCAATGCGCAGAGCCTATTGGGAATATAGAAACTACACTACATGGTCTTCAGGTGGGCAGACCCACACTGAGCGTAGGTTCGGTCGTGGGGGACTGGGACAACCTTACGTTGCTGTTTTCGGTATCTTCACCGAGGCAGTTGATACGGGCTATGATCTTTATCCTCGCAGTCAAGGGGGCTTGGGGTCAAGCTGTGAACGGGATAGGTTTTAGCAGGCGGCCAGAGCAGTTGCTATCGCTAGCGGTCTGCGGCTGTGGATCAGATGGGGTTCTGCCATAGTCAATCTTGAAGAGATCACGGTCGGAAAGGCAGTGCAGGAGGGGGCCGGCAGGCCCACTAGCAGGAAGGTACATGTTCTCGGGCCTGGGGCTGTGGGCAACTCGGGTCGTGGCGCCAGAAGGATCCCTTGAGGTATGTAGGTCGTCTATTTACAGGGCTTTCTTTGGGCAGGGTAAAGTCACGTCGACACAAGTGCCGGTCCTCCACCACTGCGGTCTTTGGGATGTCTTTGGCAGAAATGAGGCGCGTCATCACCAGTGTTGGTTCTCTACTGCAGTGGTTCTTGGAGTTCTTTTGTAGCAGGGAGTCGCGTCGACAAGGGTCAGTCCTCCCTGTGATGGTTCTTGGAGTTTATTTGTTTTTGAACAGGTCTGCTGCCCGCTGGAGATTGGAATCTTTGTCGAAGGCAGCAGTCCTCCAGGATTTTAGCTGTTGCTGGCTGCAAGATGGGACGCAGGTTCGCAGAAGCTGAAGACAGGTCGGTAGGGCTGGGGCCTAGGCAGTTGTCGCCTTAAGTCTTCTCTGCAGAGTCGTATTCTTGCTTCTTAGGTGGTCACAGATCTGAGGGTCAGGTCTGGGGGAGCCCCACTAAATACTACATTTTGAAGGGGTGTTAGGTGAGTATCTGGTAGGGCCAATGGGAATCCTATCTGGGGTGGCGAAACCCTCTATTATGCCACACTACTAGGTTGAGGGGGCATAGACATAGCCCTGATTGGACGGGTCCCCTTATCTTCAAGATGGCAGGGACTGAATGATGTGCTTCACCTCACTTCCCCCACATTAGGGGTGGGTTTGGCAAGGGTGGGCACACCTTCTACCTTTTAGAATTTTCCTGCCGGTTTTCCATCCCAAAGTGGGGGTGTAAACCACAGGCTGCCATCTGCTGCTAGCAGCAGAATCTTGGGCCTCATTATAAAAGCAAAAAGAACAATTGATGGATAGAATGCAGAACAATGTCATACATTCACCCCAGTACAGAAATCTGGGCCTAAGTCCATCGTTTTTTTTGCTCACCATGCCATTCCAATTTGGACCCAGCCATATGCAAATCAGTCTTGACCCTGCGCCCAATGGGAACAGTCCAGCCGGAACTGCCAGCTAGGTCCTCCCTGGACTGGAAACAAGCATCCTAGGACCGGTTTCGGGCTTTCAGTCCTCATCAGCCAGGACAGCTTGACTCCAGTGGCATGGAGAGCACGGGATTCACGTCTGAGCATACCCGTCCCACTCGGGGTGACAAATGCAAAAAGAACAGTTGATGGACAGAATGCAGAACAATGTCATACATTCACCCCAGTACAGAGATCTGGGCCTAAGTTCATCGTTTTTTTGCTCACCATGCCATTCCAGTTTGGACCCAGCCATATGCAAATCAGTCTTGACCCTGCGCCCAATGGGAACAGTCCAGCCCGAACTGCCAGGCTAGGTCCTCCCTGGACTGGAAACAAGCATCCTAGGACCGGTTTCGGGCTTTCAGCCCTCATCAGCCAGGATAGCTTGACTCCAGTGGCATGGAGAGTACGGGACTCACGTCTGAGTATACCCGTCCCACTCTGGGTGACAAATGCAAAACAAGCATTTGCAATGCAATAGGTCTCGCATTAGGAAAGTTTGAGCTATTGGTATTGTAAATGACACATTTTTTATTTCTGTGTTGGTTTTGAAATTTGCGAAATTATTAGCTTTGTCATTTACAATGCCAATAGTTATAAATTTCGCAAATGTGACACCTATATCATTTGTAATGCAATATGTGTTGTATTTACGTGACTTAGATGTATTGCTATTACAAATAACAATGGCTTTTATTTTTTTAAATAATTAATTCCTAAATAAAATTTATTGTAATTTAGTTTAAACTTTATTAAAATAAATTTTGGGAGGATTATGTTCAGTGTATTTTATTGTGACGAAAATCCAAGAACAGAAGTGAACTATTAACATCTTTTTGTGACATTTGTAATAAAGCTTGAAACATTGTGAGAACATATTTGAACCAGTTGTCGTTGAATGGTGGCGTTCAGTGATGCTGTGGCAGCGCATAGTGATGTTCTGGTGTCCCTGAGTGATGCTGTGGTGGTGCTGACTGATGCTGTGGTGATGCGATAGAGTGAGTGCGATAGATAGAGTGAGTGAGTGCAATAGATTGAGTGAGTACGATAGATAGATAAGAGTGAGTGAGTGCGATAGATAGAATGAGTGAATGCGATAGATAGAGAGTGCGAGAGAGAAAGAGAGCGATAGATAGAGAGAGAGAGAGCGATAGAGAGAGCGAGAGTGCGATAGAGAGAGAGAGTGAGATAGCTAGAGAGAGAGAGTGCGATAGAGAGAGAATGCAATAGACAGAGAGAGAGTGCGATAGAGAGAGATAGAGTGCGATAGAGAGAGTGTGATAGAGAGAGTGCGATAGAGAGAGAGAGAGTGCGACAGAGAGAGAGAGAGTAGGACAGAGAGAGAGAGAATGCGATAGAGAGAGAGAGAGTGCGATAGAGATAGAGAGAGAGTGCGATAGAGAGAGAGAGAGAGTGCGATAGAGAGAGTGTGATAGAGAGAGAGGGCAATAGAGGGTGATAGAGAGAGAGGGCGATAGAGGGCGATAGAGAGAGAGGGCGATAGAGAGAGAGAGCGATAGAGAGAGAGGGTGATAGAGAGAGAGAGAGGGTGATAGAGAGAGAGAGGGCGATAGAGAGAGAGAGGGCAATAGAGAGAGAGGGCGATGAAGAGAGAGAGAGGGCGTTAGAGAGAGAGAGGGGCGATAGAGAGAGAGAGGGCGATAGAGAGAGAGAGAGCGATAGAGAGAGAGAGTGCAATAGAGAGAGAGAGCGATAGAGAGAGAGTGAGAGCGATAGAGAGAGCAAGAGTGCGATAGAGAGAGAGAGAGAGAGTGCGATAGCTAGAGAGAGTACGATAGACAGAGAGTGCAATAGACAGAGAGAGAGTGCGATAGAGAGAGCGTGATAGAGAGAGAGAGTGCGAGAGAGAGAGAGTGCGACAGAGAGAGAGAGTGCGACAGAGAGAGAGAGAGTGCGACAGAGAGAGAGAGTGCGACAGAGAGAGAGAGAGAGTGCGATAGAGAGAGAGTGCAATAGAGAGAGAGAGAGAGAGGGCAATAGAGGGTGATAGAGAGAGAGAGGGCGATAGAGAGAGATAGAGGGCGATAGAGAGAGCAATAGAGAGAGAGGGTGATAGAGAGAGAGAGAGAGAGGGTGATAGAGAGAGAGAGAGAGGGCGATAGAGAGAGAGAGAGAGAGGGCAATAGAGAGAGAGAGAGGGCGATGAAGAGAGAGAGAGGGTGATAGAGAGAGATAGGGGGCGATAGAGAGAGAGAGAGAGGGCGATAGAGAGAGGGCGAGGGCGATAGAGAGAGAGAGGGTGAGAGAGAGAGGGCGAGAGAGAGAGAGAGAAGACGATAGAGAGAGAGAGGGCGATAGAGAGAGAGAGAGGGCGGTAGAGAGAGAGAGGGCGATAGAGAGAGCGGGTGAAAGAGAGAGAGAGAGGGCGATAGAGAGCGAGGGCAATAGATAGAGAGAGAGGGCGATAGATAGAGAGCGAGGGCGATAGGGAGAGAGGGTGATAGATAGAGAGGGCGATAGATAGAGAGGGAGATAGATGGAGAGGGCGATGGAGAGGGCGATAGATGGAGAGGACGATAGATGGAGAGGGCGATAGATAAATAGATAGATAGATAGATAGATAGATAGATAGATAGATAGATAGATAGATAGACTGCATTTATGAGACGAGGATTATATGTTGATGCATTTATTCTTTTGTGTTGTAAAACAGTCCATGTGATAGAGTGAGTGCGATAGATAGAGTGAGTGAGTGCGATAGATAGATAGAGTGAGTGAGTGCGATAGAGTTAGTGCGATAGATAGTGAGTGAGAGAGGGAGTGCGATAGAGAGAGAGCGGGTACGATAGAGAGAGAGAGTGCGATAGAGAGAGAAAGTGCGATAGAGAGAGATAGTGCGATAGAGAGAGATAGTGCGATAGATAGAGAGAGAGAGAGTGCGATAGATAGAGAGAGACAGAGAGTGTGATAGAGAGAGAGAGCGATAGAGAGAGAATGAGATAGAGAGAGTGCGATAGAGAGACAGAGTGCGATAGAGAGAGAGAGCGATAGAGAGAGAGTGAGTGTGATTCCTTAGTATCTTTAGGAATTTGCAGAGGTCGTCACTTCCTGTTAAACTTGAAGGCGAACTTTTCACCTTATTCTGCATTAGCACGAACCGTCCGCCTGGTCTCCCGGTCTCCAGAGTCGATAAGAGAAAATGGAATAGAAAGGACGACATAAAACCGACATAATCCGTTTTATACAAAGCACCTTGAAGTGTGTCTCCTACAATTACAAAGACTCCACGAACTATCATAAAATCCTTTGACGACAAAGCTGAGGCGTATAACACTATAAAAGGCTACCCCACTCCAGGATCAAGACTGGTACTGCAAATTGAAAAATGCTATAAATATTGAAGAAGTTTTTAATCATAGTCCTGAGGAAGGTGTTCCATCCATCTAAGCACCGAAACGCGTCGACAATACTGGCTTTTTAAATTGTTTTCTACATGTTGATACATTGAATTTTCGTGTATGATCTATAATGAAATGTGTATGTAATTTTATGTGCAAGAAATTGTTTATGTCAAATTATTTGATACAAGAAACTTTTTCTTTTTTAATAAATATGTTTTTTTTATACAATTTATAGTATGTTTTACTTGGTATATGTGTAATTGAGGATATAAGAGTTCTCTAGATAGGTGTCTAGCTTTACAAGTTACATTAAAAAAAACTTTATTTAAAAACCACAGAAAGGAACCTTCTTTTTATTATATTGTAGTGTGCAAAAGAACAATGGATTTAACCCAGAACCTTTGACTGGGGAGAATGTTTCCATTGTCAGCATTCCATCCATCATTTGTTTGCTGTAACACTCATTATCAAAGCGGCAGGCCTTTAAAGCATCCCCCTTTCAGCCCTGGCCTTATCTGGGGGAGGAGGCATGATACCTCTGCCCAGAATGTGCATTTGCCCCAGTGAGCATGGGCCCTCCATCCAGGGGTCCAGAAACATGTCTGGCCGTGGCTGGCTGACTGCAGCCAGTCAGATACCACACCTGGGTTGGTACGTATTCAGGGAGCACCTCTGAGTTGCCCTCTGGGTACATGGTACAATAAATCCCACACTGGCAGCAGTGTGGATTTATTAAAAAGAGTAGTTTGGTACCAAACACAGCTATATTCAGTAACGTCATCATGGTGCTGTGGAACTCGAGGTGTCCAGTTCCCAGCCCATATACTCTCTATGGCTTCCCTGGCACTTTCAATATTGGTAAATGGTGACCAATTTTGTAGGGGCATATCTGCCTACCATAGGACTGTGAGGCCTGATAAGAGGTGTGACTTACTCATACTGCCAAGCAGTACTAGCTGGCATGGCACCCCATGTCGACTTTCTTGTTTTCTCCCTCACAGGGGCCTGCAGGCTGCAAGGGCGGTGCATGGTCCCAGTGAGGGAGGTCCCAAGGGATCCTCTTCAGCTCTCAGGACATATGTATCCAGGGTACCAGTTACTAGGGCCTTACAGGGGGCAGAAGTACCAATTGGGAGTTTGTTTTAGGGAATTAGCACTGTCACAGAGTACATGGTTGGCAGGGACCATATGCACTACATTTGAAACCACATCAAAAGCAGGGAAAAAGTGAGGGCCTAACCACGCATAAGAGGCACTTTCTCACATGATCCCTCGCCCCCCCCCCAAACGAAAGAGGATGAAACTTCCCTGGAGAAACTTTATCTTCTAAGTAGAAGAACCTGGAAAGGCCATATTCATTGGCCTGGGCAGTCCCAGGTCTGTGTTCTACTGTGAAGTCCATTCCCTTTAGGGATATGGACCACCTTAGTTTGGGATTCTCACCTTTCATCTGTTGTAACCACCTGAGAGGCCTATGGTCTGTCTGAACTAGAAAGTGAGTGCCAAATGGGTATGGCCTCAACTTCTTCTGTTTCGTACCTCAATTTATGCCTAGGTAGCTACACAACCTTTTACCTAGATTTGTCCTACCTTGCTCTGCATAACGGTTCTAGCATTGAACTTTTACCCAGTTATGTGCTGAGTGTATGTCGATCGGTTTCCTTGAAACAAGCCTTATTTATTATGCATGAGGAGTCTTAGAAAAGTCCCTGCACATGACGTACCTAACAGAGTGAGCATATTCTGTGTAAAAGTCATGGTCCTCCTCATCCTGGGGCTACTTTGCATAATCGCAGGTATTGTTTTAGACTTATTTGCATAATCATACTCCAAACATATCAATTGTGTAAGGAACTCCAAGGCTTTCTTTGTGATATAAAATACCCATACCAACACTAAATAGGCAGAGGGAAAGCTTCCACAATGACACTAGATGCTGAGGTCCAGAAGCTACAACATGCAGTGGTCTGACATCCATTGAGGGGTGCATACACAAAAAAAGAGACAGGAGATAGATCCTCCTCTTGCTCTCCTACCAAACTACTAAACTAAACTCACAAAAAGAAAAAGCTACGTACCAGTTCTGTCAGAGACACAGACAACTGGTTATCTTAAAAACACCCCCTTATTCCAATGGAATTACCACGTGAGGGAGAGAGCAGAACATAGGAGAGAGATATATCTATAGCAAGGGAAACAAGTAGAAATCACTATACTCGCTCTCTCTCAATCAGAGTCTGGAAGCAGACCAAAAGGTTTGTTGAAGACTGCCCTCATAGTGGCTTGCTTCATCACTGGGCCGCTACAAACACCCTGATGCAGACCAACACTCAGGGTGGAGTGCTGATTATCTAGAGAGAGAGAAAAATATATAGAATGGAGACAATCCTCCTGAATGAGGGATCCCAGGAATGCAGAACACGCATTTGCAATGCAATAGGTCTCGCATTAGGAAAGTGTGAGCTACTGGTATTGTAAATGACAATTTTTTTTAATATGTTCTGGCTTTGAAAATATATAAATTAATAGCATTGTTATTTACAAAGCCAATAGCTTACACTTTTCTAATGCGAGTCCTATTGGCTATGGCAATGCTTGTTGGTAGCAAGCAAGGACAGTGCTGTTGTGGTGCTGAGTGATGCTGTTGTGGTGCTGAGTGATGATGTGGTTGGGCTGAGTGATGTGGTGGTGTATTATAGTGATGTGGTGGTGTCCCAGAGTGATGTGGTGGTGTCCCAGAGTGATGTGGTGGTGTCCCAGAGTGATGTGGTGGTGTCCTATAGTGATGTGGTGGTGTCCTAGAGTGATATGGTGGTGTCCCTAAATGATGTGTTGGTGTTGTGTGGCGTGCAGTAGTGTAAGACAGGCAGCAGTGTGAGGTGAGCAGCAGTGTGTGGCGTGCAGCAGTGTGAGGCGTGCAGCCGTGTGAGGCGTGCAGCAGTGAGAGGCGTGCAGCAGTGAGAGGCGTGCAGCAGTGAGAGGCATGCAGCAGTGTGAGGCGTGCAGCAGTGAGGCATGCAGCAGTGTGTGGCATGCAGCAGTGTGTCGTGTGCAGCGTGCAGCAGTGTGCGGCGTGCAGCAGTGTGAGGCGTGCAGCAGTGTGAGGCGTGCAGCAGTGTGAGTCATGCGGTAGTGTGCAGCATGCAGCAGTGTGAGTAATGCAGCAGTGTGAGGCGTGCAGCAGTGTGAGGCAGGCAGCAGTTTGAGGCGTGCGGCAGTGTGAGGCGTGCAGTAGTATGAGTAATGCAGCAGTGTGAGGTGTGCAGCAGTGTGTGGCGTGTGTAGGAAGTGTATACCTGGCTATGGTTACCCCAGATTTTTTGCCTAGTGTTTAGCTGGTTTTCGACTTAGTTGGCCTGGGATCCTGCTAATCAGGGCCCCAGGCTATCTGCTCTCTCTTTAAAATGGACTCCATGTACCCTAGGTACATCTCCAATTGGATACTGGGTCACCTTATGAGCCCCTGTACAGTGTACTATAGGTACCCAGGGCATAGGTGCATCCAAGGCCTACCAGGGGCTGCAGCATATCTTTTGCCACCCCTGGCTGGCCATTCAAATGGACACAACTGGCTGATCACTCAGCTGGGGCAAGGTGGTGTAATCACCCCTTGCTTAGATATAGTATACCTATATCTAACCTTATATCTGGACACATATACACCTATAAGTCACTCCTATGACAGGCCTTACAGGGAGACCTGCTTTACCTGCCGTGAGGGGAACGGCTGAGTGCTTCACCGGGTCCCGCACTCCAACGCTGGTGTCCACGCCGTGAGGGAAACGGCATTCAGCAGCAGCGGGTCCCGCAGTCCAGCGCCAGTGCCACCGTCGCCGTGAGGGCTGGGACTACAATCCCCAGGTGCCCCGGCGGCTGTGGCGCAAAAGTGACGAGATCAGAGCGCCCGGAGGCGTGTAAAGGGAGAGGAACGCCTCTCGACCCGCGAGTCGCGCGCGGGAGAAGCCCGGGACAAGGGCGGGCCCTCTGTGGCCCTCGGAGGCACTAGGAGGACGGGACGGGCCACCACTCTTGGCTCCAGCATCTGAGAAGGTATAGTCAAGCTCCATTCCTTCTATCCCTATCGCTTTGAACTATTCATACATATCACCAGGATTCCTGGGTTCAGTTACCCAACTACAATGTCCATCTGGGATGAGTTGAATGCCCTCTGTGGCACTAACTATATCCTGGATGTTCTATCCCCCCCATAGTGGCTCGAGACACTGTCCAAGCAATCTGCTCCCCCCAGGCATCCCCCGTTACAACCCTCCCTCCATCTAATAACTGCAGCCCCTCTGTACCCGGCCCTAATACAGCCTCATTACCACTGGATAAGGCTGAGTCTCGATCCCCCCTACAATCGACCCTTCTGGCCCAAATCGAGCGTCTGCTATATACTGCTCTCTCTCCACTGGTTGCTAAAATTAATGATTTGGGAGATAGACTGTGCAGGATTGAAAAAACAGTAGCACGGTCATACCCACCGACCAGAAACACTGTAACTCCCACACGCTCTACCCCCACTAACACCCAGAAAAGGCCTACGGACAATGCACCTAGATTATTGCAAACCCGTGACTCCCCTGTTATACCACCTATTCAAAGTGGTCGCAATAATACCCGTAATCTTGATCATGCCCCACAAAGCGCTCCTGTGATCGCACTTGATAGAAGACATCGCATCGATTTACCCCCCGTAGCAGCCCCATATGTCACGATTCTCTCTGGGGTCCCCGCACTCAGACCAGGAAAACGTGAACTGCACCGGGACCTACTGAACAAAGCCATCTTTTGGCTCAAAAACAATAGACCATTACCTTCTTCGCTAGACGGTGGGATACAGAGCGTCAGAAGGGTGGGGTGGCTTGGTCATCTGCCCAAAAATGTTCCGGGGGACTTGATTCTGGTTAGGTTTAAAGACAGGAACATTGCCCCCTACTTGCGATCTATCCAGCCAAAACTTGGAGATGGCTCCATCTGTATTTGGGACCTGCATGACTTTTACCCTGGTCCTCGAGCACCGAATCACAATATCAGCGGGTGAAAAAGGGGGATTCTGTGTATTTTGGGTTTTTTATTTAGAACTGCTGATATGCTAAACTATTTTTAGTTGTGTCTTAACTAATTTTTCTTTTAACTAGGTAATGTTATGTTGAGCTATTTTTTACATGTATGTACTTTATGGTGTTGCTTTTATGGCCAAACGCCGAATAAAGCTTATTTGATGATGACAGGCCTTAACAATCCTGGAGGCAGAGTGCTTGGTGTTATGTGAGATGGTGCTCTAGCATGAGCTGAGCCTGTCTGCAGCTTTCGGACCATGTCCTTTAGCTGTTCTGGGATATTGCCATACCATATACTCTTAAGTGCATCATGAACCTCCTGGTTAAATGCTAACTATGGTTTGGCTTTATCGAAACATGTCGAGTAAGGTGTCATACGATTTGGAATACTACCCCTCGCCAGTCCTGGCGACGGGGGTAGCATTCCACCCTTCTAGAGGGAGAAGACCTGTTGTTCTAACTATTCCCAGTTAAAGTTAACCAGAGCCTCCACATCACAAAATGGATGCTGCTGCCACAGACACAAGTCTGACCTCCAGCTGCTGGCAGTCCTTCCAGCGAGGGAGGCTTGGACAATAGGTTTCCTGCCTTGGGAGGTGCTAGCACCACCCCAGACAGGATTTTGTGTATTGGGACAGGGAGGGCTCAAAGGATTGAGACATGCCTGGGGCACACAAGGTGTCCCATGCATAGTCCAGTTCAAACAGGTGCTGGGACTTTCCTGCCCCAGCTCTGTCGTGAAACTGGACAAAGGGAAAGGGGTGTAACCGCCCCCTTCCCTGGTCTCACCCATAGGAGGGACCTAGCAGGTAATCCAGCCCCTAGGATCAGTATATAGGTAGGAGCTGAGTCACTAGGACTTTAGATTATCCTGACTGAAACTTTAAAACAAAACTCTGGACCTTCATAACTCTACTTTGGAAGAAGACGAATGAAGAATCTCCCTTGTGGTCAAGGAGTGACCACCCTGCACAAGCAGGCACCATCCAGCGATCGACAACTTGCTTTGCCGCCGCCTCCCGCCGGAGCCCGAACCCAGAGCCTGACAAGAACCGGATTCCCAGACATCCAACAGCCCGATCCACAGTCCCTGCAAAGCTGAGACCCGTGGAGGCGATGTGAGACGTATGACCGGCCATCTTGAAAAGTCTGCGACCTGCTAACTGTGCAGCCCCCGAGGTCCCCTCGAAGCTGTGCATTGAGGTTTGAGAAGCCCCAGCCCCGAGCAGCATCTGCACCAAAGATCAGCCCTGCACACTCCACGAGTTCTGCGTGGGGCCCTTTTGCATTTTCCTGCTCGACGCGTATGCCCGGTCACTTGCCCGTTGGCTAGTGACCATCTTGGCAACGATCCCGTGAAACTACACCGCTGGTCTGGTTGCTCCAGACTGGCCCTTGCTTCCCTGAAAAGAAGCAGCCCCTCAGACCTTGCTCGTCTGAGTAAGAAGCCTACATCGATTCCTGCGTGGGTTGCCTTTGCCAAGGCTTGTTGCCTCCAATCTTGAAGCCGACACCGCCGACAGCGAGAGCCTTCGTGGGACAGCTCGTGACTCCATCCTGGTCCTTTCGATGACTCCCGGACCACGTGGCTGCAGAGACAAGCTTCCCATCAGCACCTGATAGCATCCCGACATCGCCTGGTTCCATCCTGGTTCCACGCTGGTCACTGGCTAATGACTCAGACTCTGTCCCCTCTACTTTCAGGTACTCTACATCTTCGATCCACCCTTGGATCCACCCGGACTCTTCTCTTCTGGCCGCCTGCAGCATCTTTACTCCAAGGCTCCATAGATCTCCACGACGAAACACGACACACTTTTGAACCTGTGCACCCGCTTCCTGTGGGTTAGGTAACGCGAGTACTATGGTGCTCCTGTAGAGGCTTACATCCCTAGTGTCCTAGTTTCCAGTGGTTAAGTTCTATTCCAGTCGGAAGGCTCCTAACCCTTTAACTTTATAACTTTTATGCACCCATTGACTTCAATGTGAACACTTGTGTGCTTTTAGACTCTGCACTCGCATCCCGTGGGTCTCCTGCTCCCTAACTATTGTTAGCTCAGTGTAGCCCCAGCGATTCCCAAGGCCCTAGGCCGTTGTTCGTGTCGTGGTACTTATACCACTTTTTTGATATATGGTTTGACGGGCCACCCCGCCCTATCCATAATTGTGCAACTTTTGTCTATTCTATTAAGTTACTTGTTTTGCGCTTGTTCTTCTGTGCTCATAAAGAGTTCAGGGGTTTGTTTAGAAATAAATACATATATATTTTCAATATATATCTTGTGTGGTGTCCTTTCATTTGGTATTAAAGGGATTTCATATGGTAAAACAGCTGTCTTCACATGCCCTCTTGAGTTTAGCCTAGACTGCTTTTTCCATGCTACCCCTAGGATAGCTGGTCTATAAGGTTGACTTTACAACCATCACCATAAGGGTTGTTTGGAATGGTGCAAGGTGCTCACTAGAATAGTGAACATCATATACCAGTCCAACTTCTCACAGCGTGCAGCAGTGTGTGGCGTGCAGCAGTGTGAGGCGTGCAGCAGTGTGAGTGTGCAGCAGTTTGCAGCGTGCAGCAGTGTGAGGCGTGCAGCAGTGTGAGGCGTGTAACAGTGTGTGGCACGCAGAAGTGTGAGTCGTGCGGTAGTGTGCTGCATGCAGCAGTGTGAGTAATGCAGCAGTGTGCAGCGTGCAGCAGTGTGAGGCGTGCAGCAGTGTGTGGCGTGCAGCAGTGTGTGGCGTGCAGCAGTGTATGGCGTGCAGCAGTGTGAGGCGTGAGGTGAGAGGGTGAGAGGGTGAGTGAAGGTGTATGAGGTTGAGGGGGTGTGAGGGTGAGAGGGTGTATGAGGGTGAGAAGGTGAGTGAGGGTCTTTGAGGGTGAGGGTGTGTGATGGTGAGGGTGGGTGAGGGGGTGTGGGTTCTGAGGGGGTGAGGGGTTATGAGGGTGAGGGTGTGTGAGGCTGAGGGGGTGTGAGGGTGAGTGTGGGTGGGTGAGAGGGTGTGTGAGGGTGAAAGGGTGGGTGAGGGGGTGGGGGAGGGTGGGGGAGTATGTGAGGGTGAGGGGTGTGTGAGGGTGAGGGGGTATGACGGTGAGGGGGTAAGGGTGAGAGGGTTGTGAGGGTGATGTGGTGTGTGAGGGTGAGGGGATGAGGTTGAGGGGGTGTGAGGGTGAGGGGATGAGGTTGAGGGGGTGTGAGGGTGAGGGGGTGTGAGGATGAGGGGTGTGAGGGGGTGAGTGAGAGTGAGAGGGTTGTGAGGGTGAGGGGGGAGGGTGAGGGTGTGAGGGTGAGTGGCAAAGGTCTAGAGGCAAAGCATAGCGGATGTAGCATTGCAGCTAGCAAGTCAAGTGTTTTCAAGCTGAGTGCCCTGTGCAGGGAGCATCGCTGGAGTACAATGTCCTGCAACTTAGTTAACATGGTACGTCCTGGGATCGGCTTGACTGGTCATACTGATTCATTATAATAAAAAACACACTCGGAGAAAAACTTAAAAGTGATGTTTGCTTCCGTACATGGTGTAGTACGCTCGGCTGGGTGAGAGCTTGCTTAGCTCGGTTGTAAAATAAATAAACCATGGTTGCGCTCGATGGAATGCTGTAAAATTAGGAGGCATAGGGAAAATGTTATCGGCTTGACTGTGCATAAGTGAAAACAAAATGCTCGAGGGCATGCTACATAACTGGGAGGCTTAATGAAAGTATCATCGTGATCGTATTGTTATAACTAGGAGTGAGGAAAACAAAATCAACTTGAAATTTAGAAGGACAAGCTCTCGGCATTGCGTGGCGGGGTGGCGGGGGAGCAGGGGAGCAGCGTTCCTTTGAAGTCGGAAGGGTGGGAGGGAATGAGCATATGGGGTGTGAGCGATAACGCAAGTAAGAGATGTACCGTCTCTGTGTCACAGAAAAGAAGTGGCAATGTATGTCCTCGGTAAACTAAGTTTTGGCAAGAAGGAGACTCACTGTGGTGGACGTTAAAGATGTGGGGCAGTGCATTTCCCACGACGTGTTGCTTATGGAGTCAACCTGGCAGAGTCTAAAATCACTGCGGAAACGGGGTCACTACTCTCCCGATGTGTGTTGCTAGAAAGGCAACAAAAAGAGTCTGTGAATAAAACAACAAGTGGGTTCGTTCAGGAAAAGGGGTTTTCTTGCACTAGCTGGCAGGTCGCGGTGTGCGTCCAAAAACGTAGTATTTAAAAAATGTTGTTATTGAAAATTGCGTGGCGACGGCTACTCTTGGTGGACCTCTGCACTATAGTCCTTTGTAGACAAAGGAGACTGTTTCCGCATGGGTATGCTGGCATGGGCTCAGCTGGTAGTCAGTATCTCGTGAGCATGCAGTAACAAGGCGGGTGATTATATCCTAAATCCGTGCAGGGAGCATCGATGGCGTACAATGTCCTGCAACTTAGTTAACATGGTACGTCCTGGGATCGGCTTGACTGGTCATACCGATTAATTATAATAAAAAACACACTCTGAGAAAAACTTAAAAGTGATGTTGGCTTCCGTACATGGTGTAGTACGCTCGGCTGGGTGAGAGCTTGCTTAGCTCAGTTGTAAAAGAAATAAACCCTGGTTGCGCTCGATGGAATGCTGTAAAACTAGGAGGCATAGGGAAAATGTTATCGGCTTGACTGTGCTTAAGTGAAAAAATGCTCGAGGGCATGCTACGTAACTTGAAGGTTTAAGGAAAGTATCATCGTGATCGTATCGTTATAACTAGGAGTGAGGGAAACAAAATCAACTTGAAACTTAGAAGGACAAGCTCTCGGCATTGCTGTGGCGGGGGAGGGTGGGAAGCGTGGATTAAAAACAAGGGAAAAACGAGTCTAACAGAGGGCAGAAAGGCACAAAAAACGAGACTAACAGAGGGCAGAAAGGTTCAAAAAACGAGTCTAACAGAGGGCAGAAAGGCACCAAAAAAAAACAAGTCTAACACTGGGAGGGGGGAGGATGTTGAAAGAGACACGGCCTGGCGTCAGTGAAGATGAAAGTACGGCCGTGGGCAGCATCAGCAGGGTTGAATAATTAGGGGGGAGGAGAAATGCCTGAGGCCGAGCGCACGCCGGGGGAAGCTTCAGATGCATGTGGGAGGGAGGCTGATGGCTTTGATGTGGACGCACTTTCCACACGAGTGCATCACACGAACTATAGGAAATCCGCGATGGTTTCAGACCTTGGTTTGCCCTCTATACTCTCGTCTATTATCCCTTGCGGGATTAATAGGCGAGACCCAAAAAAGGAAGTATATTAAAACTGTCTAGGTAATGACCATTTTAATAACTTTATTCTAGGTCCCACCTGGCAGGATTAAAATAGGTTAAGGGTGTGTGGGAGAGGTTACCACTCCAACACCTCTCTGCTCATACCAACATGGTTCGGCCAAATGTTTAGCCCCTCTGGAACTGTGGCCTTCTCAGAGTTCTGATCCCTCTAGCGGTGCTGCATGCGTCCACTACTTACGCTCTAGTCTGCACACATTCCTAAATAAAAAATGGTTGCATCTTACTTGGTTCCAAATTGTAGTAACCACACTTGTCTTTCATTTCCTAGTAAAATGAGAGACACACCGTCAGACAACATAATTGTCAATCTACGGTGTTGGGCTGCTAATCCATCTCTCCTATTAACATCACCAAATGTAGTGAATCCCCTTGGTGATGCACGTTTATTCTACTCATTTCACCAGTATGTATTTGCCCAGATCCACTTGACACTTATTCCATAAATAAGAGCACACAGTGACCTTAGTTCAAACACTGTTTATATGTATAAAAATACACATGCTCAGATACGCGTTCTAACCCGAGTTGTATTAGTATTCCTCCCAACCCGACTGCAGTGGGACACCACCCTGTAGTCAAACTCTGTAAACAAATTACGTAATAAAAAAGCCATATTTGTATTATTATATTGTTTAGTATTTCTCACAACTATCTTCACGCGTCTCTACGGACCTTATTCCAAGGTCCGTTGTGTGTATCGTGCGCATACGTTCCCTGTGACATAAGGAACTCCTGTACTGTTGCCCAATCGTGGGCGTTAAGGCATGTGTCCTAATGTTGTCGGGGAGTGAGTTGTCCTACTTAATACAGGGCCACCTTCTCTTGTAAGTGAGTAAAACAGTATCTGCTTCACCATAGGGTTGGGGAGATTGCGTCGCTTATCTCCTGACGTGCTCACCCAAGTTTGCCTTAAGTCCACAACGGGGCTTGGGGTATCCCAATTCTCTGAATCTTACAAGGCCAAGTGCCCTGGGCTAATTCAAAATAGAGGCTTGTGCTTCTGGCCCTTCCTCACTGTTACAATGCTAGTGCGTCTGGCCCATTCTCCCTGATACAATGTGGCCCTGCACTGATGAAAAGGAAGTTCCCCCAACCCCAATGAGTCTAAGATATAGAATCAGAAATGTGCGCCCCAATTGGCTTAGCATGCCTGCGCCGGTCTCACTTCCTCAACGGTCCGATATAGCCTCATGGGCCACTCGCAGCCCGCCTACGATCTAGAGGTCTGTAGGAGAGTGGTAAATGACCTGTGGCCTCAGATTACTGTGTAGTCCTCAGTCATGTCACACCTGTAGGAGTCACATGATCCCTATATTGGGGGCTGGCCAAGTGCTACTCCTATCCAACTATGCTCGAACACAGCGGCCATTTTAAAACGGGTGCGAGTCTAAGGGAATACCCATTATACCCATCTTTACTTGCCAAAAAGTCGGTCCCCTTTTGATTGACGCCACAGAGGGTATAAATATTTGGCCCAATTTTCTAACACTATAGTGTTGGGTAAGAAAAAACCTATGCTTCGTGCCTATGGTTGGCCACTGCTTTAAAGAGCTCCAACCAGTGGCCATATTGGAGAGGTTGGTCGAGTCAGGCAGTTCTAATGTGTAACCCCAGTATTAATGTGCTTCAAAAGGAATGTGTGTTTATAGCGAACTGGTAATTAACCCACTCCACATTGTGGCATGAACTCAGGGAAACTCAATTAGTATAGCCACGAGAGATCCTAAGTAGAGTTGTGTATCATTTGTCCCCTACCTTCTAGGCCATTTAACCCCATATCTCTGTGGTCTCTACATATAGGGGCGGTTTGTAACACTGAGTAACCTGTCTATGTAATGTAATGTAAATAGTTACTTATAAAGCACGCAGCTACTCCACAGGGTGTCCCTGCGCTGAAAAGCCCATGAGACAGACCGTTGGCACTATAGCTGGAGGGGGAAGGCAGAGAGCAGTTGCTGGAATACCCAGGTTTTTAGCCCGTCGATGTACATAGTGCTGAATCCTTTTCCTAATTTAGAAGGCACCCATATTATGTAGAGCTTTAAATGCCAAGACCAGAGCTTTAAATTGGATCCTCTTCCGAAACGGTAGCCAGTGCAGGGACTTCAAATGGGGAGACATTCGCGCTCTAGGTCCCGCCATGAGAATAGCTCTGGCCACCGCATTCTGAACCAACTGCAGGCGGTCTAGTAAATAGTCAGAGAGGCCCAGGCACAAAACGTTGACGCAGTCTAGCCTCGATACAAACAGGGCCTGGACTACAGTCTTCCTGTGTGAGACCGGAAGCAGGGGAGAAAATTCTTTTTTTTTTAATTAAACTTTATTTTTTGTTATGCAACCAAATATGAACATTCCGACCCACATAAAACTGTTGCATACAGACCGATAACCTCATTAAGGCACTGTCGGGTTACAGGTATCACAGGGCGAGAATCGGCCATGAGGAATACAATTAAAAAACATACATTGCAGTCAGGAGATAACGAAAATGAACATGAGGAAGCAGCCGATTGCCACAGACAATTCAGATCTAACAGTCCCCGTCACCCTCTCCATCGGCTCCCGATCCCTCGGGCGTCAACAGTTCCTCACTAGTCCCCTCAGAATCACTCACGTTCAGACCAGTGGTACACATGACTCTCCAGGCCATTAAGTCTTCCTGAAGTCTCTCATCCCTTCGCGCATGTTGCATATGAGTCTCCTCCGCCAGCGACCACTCCCGAACATCCCTCAGCCATGCGGCAATCTCCGGAGCCCTCCGCCCCATCCAAGTAATGGCCACCCTACGTCACGCCAGGACCAACATAAGCTGCAATAGTTTGTAGGAGAGGTTACTTTTCTTAGGCCTAGGCACCAGAGCCTTTTGGAATGAGCAATTGTTAGCTCATTTATCTGGTTATGTATTGAATCGTTGCACAGTACTGGCAACCAGTTTTGTTCACTGTAGGCACCAGAGCCAGCAGACAGTGGAGCGGTGTCAAGTCTATCCTAAGGCCGGTAGCGGCGGCTATGCGTCCCACCACATCCGCCCAGAAACTCCTCACAGAGGTGCAATCCCAGGCCAAGTGCAAGAACCCCGCCCCTTCCGCCCCACATCTGGGACAGGTGTCCCCCCTATCAGGTGAAATACGCTGCAACGAAACCGGGGTCAGGTAGGTGCGATGCATAAAATTAAAGTGTGTGAGCTTGAACCTTGCATTGCATGATACTTTACGTGTGAGGCTCCCTATATTCCTGCGCTGACCTGCTTCCAGGGCTGCCCCCAGATCTGTCTCCCAAGCGCTCCAAGCGGGCTGGACCGGTGGAACTGAGTCTTGGCGCATGGCAGAATAAAGCAAGTAAATCAGCCTACGTCCCCTACCACAGGAGAGAATGTTGTTCAATGTACGAGAAGTCTGAGGCGTCTCAGGGAATTGGGGCCAAGTCTCCCTCACCACCTCCTGAATGCCACGGTAGTGTAGGTATTGTCCCCCTCCCAGGCCAAAGTCAGGGGGAGAAAATTCTTTAACATTTTAAGCAGCCCAAAGCTGATGTCGGCAACTGTTTGGATCTGAGCCGTCATGAACAGGTCATCATCTAGCTTGACCCCTAGATTCTTCGCCGTGCTTACTGATGCTGCAGGGGGTACAAGTCCTGTGGCCACCACTGGCACCATGCTTCGCAAGGATCAGGACAGAAGAAAATAATCTCAGATTTCTCTGGGTTGCACTTTAATTGGTTCTGTCTTAACCAGGAAAACACCTCCGTCAAGCAGACGTTTATTTCTCCGCCTCTAAAATCGGCGTTCTTGTCACAGGTGAACAGCAATTGCGTGTCATCAGCGTACAATACTATTTTAGCGCTGTTTTCCTCAGCTAGGAGCACAAGGGGGGCCATATAAACATTAAAAAGTGTCGGACTCAGGATCGAGCCCTGCGGCACCCCTGCCTCCATAGGGGGGATGAGAGCCGCAAAGGGAGGGGACCAGATTGTTTGCTGTTGATCTCTTAAAAAGGAGGCGAACCACTTGAGTACCACGCCGCAGTCCTGGAGTCTGCAAAAGTCGGTCATAGGGCAGGGTATCAAAGGCCGCGGAGAGGTCCAGCAATACCAGGACTGAGTATCCCCCTTTATTTAGTGTCTCTTTAATAGCTTCAGAAACTTGTAATAGGGCTGTTTCTGTGCTGAAGTTAGATCTGAAACCCGACAGACTGTGATGGAGTACATGGTTGGTTTCCACATAGTCCGTGGTGACTGATTTTACATATTATTCCAAAACTTTGGAAAAGAAGGGCATCAATGATTTCGGCCTATAATTACAGGCTACCAAGGGATCTGCCAAGGGTTTCTTTAATAGCGGGAGAATCTATGCGTTTTTCCAGCTATCTGGCATCTGCCCTTCTTGCAAAGAGATATTCAAAATCAGGTTGACGGCTGGGTTAAAGACCTAAGGAATAGATGCCAGTACTGTTGCTGGACATGGGTCAGAGGGTGAACCGGACTTAAGAGCTTTCCTCATCTCAAGAGACTTATTCAAAGGGATAGAAGGGAACTGCGTGAGGGAAAAATCTGTTTTAGGGTTAGCGGGGGAGTTTACTTCCATCACCTGGAGTGGCGTATCAAAGGAATCTTGAATCATTTTGATTTTATCATAGAAATAACGTGCCAGATGGTTGGTCCATTCACTGGTAGGGGTAAATGAGCTGTCCACTGCATTGGGGATGAGAAGTCTTTTACGATTTTGAAGAGTTCTTTACAGTTATTCCCGGCTAGTTCGATTTTAGAAGAGTAAAGTTTTCTTTTCCTTGCGGATTTTACTGTAGTGGACTTTCAGGGCCTGTTTGTAGGTGGTTTTTTCCTCGGGATTGAAATTGTTCCGCCACGCTCTCTCAAGGTATTATAAGCGCTTTTGCTCTTTCTGAGGGCTTCCGTAAATCAGGGGGCCAAGACTCTGTCGGCTTTTGCTGCACGAGTGTGGTGGGGGGGGGGGGGGGGCAAGCTCCAAGGAGTGGAGCTGTAGCCAGTTCTCCAAAGAGAGCACATCACACTCGAGATTTCCACTGTAAGGGATTGGGTGTAGCCTGAGCGCACCATACAACGCTTCTGGGGTGATCTGATGAAAGGATCTAAGACTGCTGGGGTGGGGCTTGGTGTATGATTGAGGGCCACATGAAACCTTACAGACTCGGAAACCGATGAGAAAATGGTCGGACCACACTATAGGAAGGGGCGCATCCATTTCTATCTTGGCATTAGAAAAGATCTGATCAAAAATGTGACCCTTTTCGTGGGTGGGAATATGGACATAGGGGACCAAATTGAGAATGTCTAGGGATTCACACAGCCTGGTAGTCTCATGTTCTGCTGATTTCTCCATGTGAATATTAAAATCCCCAAGTACCAGGCAATGTTTGTATGTAGGACAATAGGAGAGATAGCGTGACTAATGGACTCAGTGAACTTACCGGCAGGGCCGGGAGGCCAGTAAATTAATTCGCCCACAACAGATTGGTGGACAGATACGACAAGAAGAAAGCAGAGGCCCTCGGCCCCCTCCATCTCCCCAGTGGGTAATATGGAGCAAGCACGTGTTTTTTTATTTTTTTTTATTATAGCAACACCCCCACCCCTGCCCCCGACCGATCCGTTCTTAGGATCTGGTTGCCAGGGGGAATGGCAATAGCAATGGTGGGATTAGAGCCTTCGTTTAACAACGTTTCAGTTAGAAACATTATATCAGGAGTTAAGTCGATTAGTAGGTCATAGAGCTGTAGCTCGTGTTTTTTTACAGACCAGGTATTGAGTAGGAAAGCCTTCAGCTGGCTTCCTTCACCGTGAGTCTGATCTAAATGGATGCCAGGGATACACTTCACTTCACTCCCGCACTCGTATCACTGTAGGGGGAAATAGCCACCCAGTTGCAGTGCTTGCAGGCAAGGCAGTCAACATCGGGATGAAGAGCAAAGTAGGAGCGGCAGCTCACACACGTGCCGATGTCTATTAACCTTGCTCTACAATAGCTTATGCGATTCATGTGGTGGAGTGGCCAACCAGCAGCATTTCCGACGCCGGCCGCCTCCGGGACGCTGACAGGCGCAGACGGGCTTGCCTTAGGCACGCCTTTGGCGCACCAGCTGCGCGCCCCCTGCAAGTGTCCGCTGCGCGTTAACGCAGCGTCCCGTTTTATATTGACCAGGTTTAACAACTAGACCGTTCAGTCACTAAAAATGGCGGTTCATGTTTTTACATCGGATGCCTCCCACTCAGGGTTTGATTCTCGCCCTCCCTCCACACAACAAATTCAAAAAGTGCAAATGATTAAAATAGCAGGTAAAAGTAAGAAGTATTTCTTAAAAATAACTGGCACTGATTAGATTTTGTGCAAAATAAGCAAATTATCAACTCGAAGGCGAGCAGAAGTGCAACTGACTGCACTGTCTTGAGGCCCTATGGAGATACCCTTGTCCTGGTCCTGTCTACTATTTCCCCTTTCTTTATCTGTTGGTATTCTGGTGGACCTGAAGATATGGGGTTAAATGGCCTAGAAGGTAGGGGACCAATGAAACACAACTCTACTTAGGCTTTCTCGTGGCTATACTAATTGAGTTTCCCTGAGTTCATGCCACACTGGATTGGGTTACTTACCTGTTATCTATATACACACATTCCTTTTGAAGCACATTGATACTGGGGTTACACAATAGAACTGCCTGGCAGGAGCTACCTCTCCAATATGGCTGCCGGTTGGAGCTTTTTGAGGCAGTGGCCAAGCATCGGCAAGAAGCTTAGGGTTTGTCTTACCCAACACTATAGTTTTAGAAGATTGGCCAAATATTTATACCCTCTGTGGCCTCAATCAAAGAGGCACCGACTCTTTGGCAAGTTAAGATGGATATAATGAATATTCCTTGAGACTCGTACCTGTTTTGAGATGGCTGCCATGTTCAAACATAGTTGGATATGAGAGGCTCTGGGCCAGCCCCCGATAATGGAGTCACATGACTCCTACAACAAGTGTCACATGGCTGAGGACTATGCGGTATTCAGAGGCCACGGGGTATTTAACGGACTCTCCTGCAGACCTGTAGATCGTCGGCGGGCTGCGAGAGGCCCTTGAGGATACGCTGGATCCTTGATGAAGTAAGTGAGACCAGGCGCAGGCACACTATTCCAATTGGGGCCCACCATTCTGAGGCTATATCTTAGACTCATTGTGGTTGGGGGAACTTCTAACCAAGTCAGAACAACCCTGCCAGTGATTTCAGATAAGATCCTGCGGGAGGATCCTAACAAATAAACGGAGCAACAAACTTATCACTCAGAGCCAAACAACAGGTCATTCCAGGATATTTATATTTTTTATTTGTTCATTTTAAAAAAAAATATATATATATATATATATATATATGTAAGGGATTTTCAAAATTCCATATGCTTGTATTACAAAGATTAAAATGCATATTCATTTATTGTGTAACAATTTACATTTGAAACATACATGATTGCATTAATTGTCCCAGACACACCGTACATCTCTCACACTCACATAACCACCTATTCATGGGGGTATCATTCAAACAGTTTTTCATACATCAACACACAGAGGTTCCCGCTAGTACATGAACACCATCAAATGAATAACAGAATGGACAACAAATCATTAATCAAAGGGGTATTTGGGCAGAAATGGATATAAAAATAGGATTGATGATGGAATAGCCAATCCTTCTGCCAACACGAATCAGGCCGACGTGCGTTTCGGTGTGTGGGCCCACATGGGCCACACCTTTGTCAGGGCGACGATGTACCGCGGAGGTGGGGACAGAGTAACTGGAAAAACAAAATACATGTATAAATATATAAAATATGATCATTCACTTTCTTCTTTGAGTATACATAGCGTCAAGTCGATGGATACACATTTGGCTCTGAGTTCAAAAGGGAGCTCCAATGGATTTAATCTCATACATTTTTATTTTTATTTTTAAACTAGGTTCAGGAGAAAACAACTCACGGGTTTGGAACCAATAATTCTACAACATTGACTAGTCATACATAGCCCTTATAATCACTCATCTTTCAACCTGTATACTAAACATCTCACATCACTCAATCTTGTGGGTTCAGATATGTTAATTTTTCACAGGGTCCAAGGGTATTCACAGGGAACCCTTTAACAAAGTTTATACTTACAGGACCACCAGGAGTCATTTCTACCATCCAACCTCACCAGACAAGAAGAAATCATACTTAAAAATCTGCGAGAGGACAAACAACTCACCATAAAGCCCTGCGACAAGGGAGGAGGGATTGTGGTATTTGACACCCCTAAGTATATCGAGAAGATGAATGACCTTTTATCATCCACTTAACATTACCAACAAGTTACCAAGAGCCCCGAAACAGCCCTGAAACTACGGATTTTGTCCATTGTTGAGAAAGCGGTCGAAATGGGCCATATCTGTGAACAGGAAGCAGAATTTCTAACCCTGAGTTTTAATAGGATACCCATAATTTATGGGGACCCTAAGACTCACAAGAACACTTCAAATCCCCCCCTGAGACCTATTAGGCACCCTAGATGTGGAATCTTTATATTCCAACATCCCTCAAAATGGAGCGTATAAAGCAATTGAAGGAATCTTATCATCTAGGCCCGACATTACCAATAGCAACTTCATTCTGCAATGTCTGGAGATTGTGCTATACGAAAATTACTTTGAGTTCAATAACTCACTCTTCAAACAGACTTGAGAAGTCAGTATGGGGGCCAGTTGCGCCCCTAGTGTAGCTTGCCTATACGTGGGTGAGTTTGAGAAAGTCCACATTTATAATGAAATGGCCCCCTTCCATGAGAACGTCAGAATATGGTCGCGATTCATTGATGACATTTTCTTTATATGGAAGGGGGACCATCAAACACTGAATGAATTCATAATGTGGCTAAACTCTGCTGATGTGAACCTTAAATTTACGGTCCATGCCAACAATGTCAGAATTGAATTTCTAGACATCTGGATAGAGCATTTGAACTGAGGGTATCTTTATACACGAAACCCACGACTAGAAACACACTGCTACAATATGGCAGCTTCCACCCTCGCTGCCAAATGGACAGTATACCCTTTAGTCAGTTTCTCCGAATTCGGAGAAACTGCACAGATATCAGAGACTTTCTAACTCATTCTAATATTTTAAAAGAAAAACTGGCATACCGGGCATACCCTCCCAAATTGATTAGAGATTCTTTTAAAGGAGCTCGATATTTCAATTGAGAATCAATGTTTCAACCTAAAGACAGGGAACCCCAGGATCAACTGGTATGCATCACACAACACTCCAACCTGGACCACAAATTGAGGCAAACTATCAATTCGAACTGGCACCTCTTGAACCTGGGAGAAAGAAGAATGCCTCTCCGCAAACCCATCTTTGCCTTTAAACGAAATAAGAATTTGAAAAACTTCCTAGTAAAAGGCAAAATGCAAGACCCTTCCATCCAACCCCAAACGGCTATAGGTGGCTCTTATCCAATCTTTGGTAACCACCGATGTGGCAGCTGTCACGCCTGCCCACACGCGATAATTGGGGAATCCATTACCACTACGGAACGTACCATATCTGTTGCTCGGAACAAGAAATTGACTAATTGCCGGACCAGCAATGTGGTATATGTCATTCTATGCCCTTGTGATTTACCTTATGTTGGAGAATGCCGCCTGAGAATGGGCGAACATAAGTCCAACATTCAAAATGGGAAAACATCTGCCCGATAGTGACACATTGGTTGGAAACGAAGCATTCTGAAAAAGAATTAACATGGTTTATATTGGAGAAAATCCAGGCCCAACCCGGGGTTGATCCCACGGCCCTCCGCAAAAAAAGAGAAGTCTTTTGGATCTTTTACTTGAATTCAGTAAAAAGAGGACTCAATGAGGAATGTCCCTGGTCCAATGCCATTTTATAGATCATACCCAGAAATGAACAAACCCCCTTGGAGGCTGCTATTCCTCTCTATTTGGACCACAGACCCATGCTTGTTATGCACCTCCTGCATCCCCTATAGGTAGGGAATTGTCCATCCCTTTGATCTTCGTACTGATTTATCCATATTATGGAACCGGGCCCTTCTATCATAGGCCCCTCATCAGGCTGGTTATTTAATGCAGAATATATTCCAAACTATCTGGGTTATTGTTTATCAGTGGAAATAGGCATTCCCCTTAGGGGACCCATATTTGATGAAGTGCTATGAATATGATCTTGATCCTGCGTACCATGAAAAATTCCTCCTACCCGAAAGGAGAAATTTTCCTTCTCGTTTCTAGTAATTCCATCAGAATTCCCCCTTGAATTTGACAACCATCTATATTTATCCACAAGAATATTAGGGATGTATGGAAATGTACGTTCCCATGCTATCAGTGGACCAAGGAAATCCGTATGCTGCGAGGGTTAGTTACCCCGCTCTAAGATGGCCGACAAGACGCCTGGAATTATGTGGATCGTAGTCCTATGTTTATCTCGGGTAAAAAAGTGACCTTTGAGCTCCTAATTAGTAGGCGGAACCTTGGCCCAAACAAAAAAGTACGCTGGAAGATTTGTCTCCCCCCTGGCTCCCTGTCGAACTAAACCGGCTTGCACCATCCTGTGCAACGGTCCCTGGAACACTCGACTCGCCACCTATATCGGTAAGCGGCCACGAGCCCTATAGTCCTCTGTATACATGTCAGCGGCGATATACTACGTGTCGCCCTTGGAAAGCCCCTTGGCCCCCCAGACGCAGCCCCAAGGTGAGGGCATTCGTCCATATTGGACAGCGATTTTCCTAAAACATCGAGGGTGGGCCGTAATTCCTCTAAACGTAACTGCTGACACGTGATTCTATATATCCTTTTGCCTACAGATTTGTACCAGTGAACCTACGGGCCAACCCTCCTCGACGTCTCCTCCTTGACATCGGGCGGACCGTGGCACTTTGACTATTTAATACAGGTACACTTGCGATTATACAAATCGTCGTCGGGACCTCCCGGGGCCCACACATCCGGAACAAAATTAAAAGGCATGACCTAGGTGATTGTCTGAAAATATAAAGTAGGATCTCCGATACCCATTGGCTTAGCGTGTGTAATCACAGAACTGAAATTAGTCATAATTGATGGCCCTCTCTTCTGACTTGCTTTTCTTTCCCCTAAGCAAATTTAGCGGCCTTTTATTCTTGTGTGTCAGGCTGGGGGCTCTCCCTACTAGGAGAATAAACTGTATGGACAAACCTATAATTCTATTCTTATGGGTTGTTCTGCAGATTATTTATTCCGAATTCAATTCACATAGGAGATATGTCCTATATTTTTTTTTTTTGGTGTAAAACTTTTATTGACATTCATCATCCACTTAACAGCAGTACATTTACACAGTAATCATGGCAGGAGATAAGCATAAACATCACGTACTTCTACACAGCTATTCAGCCGACAACCCTCCGGTCCGGCAGCACAGGATGAGGATGAGATGGCAAACCGTCAGGATGTAATTATCGGAGCCATGAAGTTTTACTTTTAAAGTTCATTTTTGTTTTGTTCCATTTATGAAAAATAAAAACCAAACCAAACGTAGTGGCTCAATAGTAGTGTATGGACACAAAGCAATATAAAAAAGAGATGCTAGTAGAACACGCCGACCCCCAACCCCAGGCCAACCCCCTTCACCCCCCAGCACAGCATGAGCTGAATTCCCAATGACAAGAGTACATTTCTAATCCTACCCCGCAGGGACCCACAGGTTAATCAATCATTTCCTCCTCATCATCTGAGTCCTCGTCTTCATCCTCCTGCAGCGGGTCACACAGGTCCCCTCTGTACCTATTCCAAGCCTCCCATACCCTATTCCACTTCTTTGGGTTCGCTCTGAGTTTATAGACAGTTCTTTCAGTCAACATCAATTTGTCCATGTTTTTACACCACAGCGCCAAAGTAGGTAGCTCCGCCACCCCCCATCTCTGCGCCACATCACACTTTGCCACCATTGTGCCAATTGTAACCCATTGCTGTTGTCTGAGTGTAAGATCAGTGCCCTCCCATATATTTAGGAGACAAAGGCGCGGCTCAGGTGTGAGGGAGGTATCAAGGGCCTGTGAGATCATGCGCATGACCTGCTGCCAATATCTGGCGATGAGAGGGCAGCCCCATAGTGTGTGTAATAGTGTGCCGTCCTCCCCACATTCCCTAAGACAACGGGGGGAGTCAGCCCTATGCATTTTGTGTAGTGTGGTCCTTGTATAATACGTTCTGTGTAGTATTTTTAACTGCACGAGCCTGAACCTGGCCGATACCCCAGCCTCTCTCGGAGACGCCATAGCAGCATTCCAATCCGTCTCATCCATAGCACCCAACTCATCCTCCCATTTTTCTCGTAGTTTCTGTAGGGGGTCTGGGAGATTATTTAGCAGTTTACGATATGTGAGCGAGGTGGCCCTTGAATGCATGAAATCCGTAAGGAGCCGGTCTTCCAGGGGTGAAGACTCTGGGACTGTAGTTCCTGGTTCCAACACCGCCAGGAGAGCGTGCCTGATTTGGATATATCTGTAAGTTTCTGTGGGGCCCAGGGCATATTGTTGTTGAAGTTGCTCGAACGGAATCACCCCTGTGGATGACCAGAGATCTCCCACCGTAGAGATGCCTATATTATCCCATTGGGTGAACCCTTTACTGGTCCTGAGGCAGCCCAGTTTCTTGGCATCCCAAAGCGGGGTAAGCTTCGTGATAATTCCCTTCCACTGTAGCTTGGTGAGCGCCCTGTACCATAAGGTGACTGTGTGTCTAGTAGGGCCGATCAGGTCCTTGAGGAGACATGGGTTATAGAGGGGGGCCAAAAGACTTTGTGTTCCCAGTTGGGCCCTGTCCGCCAGGTATGCCGGGTCATTGTGTGATGCATGGATCCACTGGTTGAGTACTTTGAGTTGGGATGCCCAGTAGTACAGCTGCACATTCGGTAGGGCAATCCCACCATCGTACCAACCGCGGTTAAGTTTGAGGTGAGCTATTCTCGGGGGACGCTCACCCCATAGCAGGGTGGTGACAACTGCGGTGATTCTCTGAAAGTAGGAGGGCGGGATCAAAACTGGAGTATTTTCGAAGATGTAAAGGAGGCGCGGGAGCGCCATCATTTTAAACAGGGCAGCGCGGTCTAGGAGTGTGAGCGGCAGGGATGACCAGTGTCTCACGTCTGCCTTCAGACGGAGGAGGGGGGGCGCCAAGTTCCGGTCGTTGAAGACAGCCGTATCGCTAGTGACATGGATGCCCAAATACTTGAAGGAGATATCGGTCAACACTAAGGGACAGTGTTCGGGGAGGACTGGCCAGGGGCCCTTCAGGACATAAAGGACCGATTTCGTCCAGTTGATCGTGTAGCCAGAGGCCGCACCGTGTTTGTCGCATAGTGCCAATAGAATCGGAACACTCGATTCGGGGGCTGACACGTAGACCAACATATCATCAGCATACAATGATACTCTATCTTCCCAGGTCTCCGTCCATCTGATGCCCTTCAGCAGTGGTGACTTTCTGAGAACTATCGCGAGGGGTTCAAGGACCAGTGCGAACAATAACGGGGATAAGGGGCAGCCTTGGCGAGTCCCACGCGCTAAAGAGATCGCTCGTGAGATATGGCCATTGGCCGCCACGTGGGCCATTGGGCCTGTGTAAAGTAGTCGGACCCATGATAAAAACTTCGGTCCGAAGCCCATCCGATGCAGAACTGCGAACAGGTACTGCCACTCTACCATGTCAAAGGCCATCCTGGCGTCCAGCGACAAGATGGCCGCCGGCTCCGTCAGGGAATGTGCCCGTGCCAACGCGCCATGCACTCTACGGAGATTTAACGCTGTACTGTGCGGCATAAAGCCGGACTGATCTGGGTGGATCAGCTGGGAGAGGTGCGGAGTCAGTCTATTCGCAATCACCTTCGCTAGGATCTTTGCCTCTGCATTGATGAGCGAGATCGGGCGATAGGATGTACAGCATTCTGGAGGTTTATCAGGTTTTGTGATAGCAACTATCGTCGCCAAGCGCTGGTCTAAGGGCAGCGTTCCGGTCTCACGGCAGTTCTCAAACATGGCCAACAATGGTGGGCCTAGTGTGTCTGACATCGTTTGGAACCATTCGATTGGTATCCCATTGGGGCCCAGTGCTCTGCCCGTGTGCAGTGCACCCATCGCCATACGGAGTTCCTCCACCGTAAGGTCCGCTTCCAACTCAGTCTGTGCTTCCGGCGTTAACACCTCCACTTCCACATCTTGAAGCGCCAGTTCTGCCGTTTCTGCCGTGACCACCACCTCTGGGGTGTACACCCCTTGGAAGTGGTCCGCCAGGAGGTCGACGATCTTGGGAGGGTGTGTGTGATACGTCCCTACTTGGTCCCGCAATTGCAGAATGTGCCTGCCTCCGTCCCGTTTCTTGTCCAACCAAGCCAGCAATTTGTTGGCTTTGTCGCCCACATCATACACTCTGCACGCTGTCGATTCTATACGCTCCAACACCCTTCGGCGGAGAAGGTCGTCATGTTTTTGCTGGCAGAGAGTCAGCGCGTGTCGAGTGGTCTCTGACGGTGTAGTCATATGAGTCACATTAGCCTGTTCCAACTGCAGTTCCAGTTCTACCAATTCTTGTTTTTGTTTACGTTTATGATCGGTTATGGTCGCAATGGCCTGGCCCCTCAGTACTGTCTTGTATGCTTCCCAGAGAATCGTCGGTGAGGACACCGACCCGGAGTTCTCCTGGAAGTAATGTTTAGTGGCAGTTTTGAGGGATTTTCGGATTGGAGGAATTTTAAGATAACCAGGGTAAATGGGATAGAGTCGTTTGCGAGCCGTAGCCGAACAGGACAGTGTAGCAATCAAGGGAGAATGGTCTGATATACCCCGCGGCGCAATCTGCACCTTGTCAAAAGTGAGTTTGCCACCCCCCAGTGTGAGAAAATAGTCAATTTGTGACAGGCAATCATGGGTGGAAGAGTAGTATGAATAGTGGCGATCAGTAGGGTGAAGTTGTCTCCAAATGTCTACCAGACCCTGTGCCTCCAAGAAGTCCCTGAATTTCGTTGGGCCAGTGGGGAGGGAGCGAGCCGGGCACCTGTCCATGTCAGTATCAGCCAATGCATTGAAGTCTCCGCCCACCAACAGATCCCCTTCCGGGAGTTCCAAGAGAAATTTACCCAGGTCCGGAAGTGCCGATGAATGTAGCGCTGGTGGGATGTACGCAGACACCACGTTAATGGGCACGCCCTCCCATTGCCCACACACCGCCGCGAAGCGGCCATGTTTGTCCGCTTTCGTGGAGTGATGTATGAAGCGTGACGTCCTCTTCACCCAGATACCCGTCCCCCGGGACCCCGAAGTAAAGTCTGAGTGCATTACCATGCGGTATCCTCTCCTATCCAGGGCTTTGGTGGCTACCCCCACCAAATGTGTTTCCTGAAGGAGGGCGATATCACAATTCAGCCGTTTAATACATTGTAAGACCAGCCCTCTCTTTACTTTATCTCCTAACCCCCGAACATTCCAGGACAACACCTGTAGTGGTGGTACAGCCCCTACCCCAGTGTCATGCGTTACTACAGTAGGTTGTGAGAGATCCGCCATTTTGTGATCGAGTGTGCAGTTGGGTGTCCCAGAGGGTGGGACGGAGCCATTTCAAGTAGAGCATTCCCCATCCCTGTGCAACTAAGCATGTGTTTGCGCCATTTCAGTGTTCGAGGATCAGAGGCAATATACCCGGTGTCAGGAATACGGTCATACGTGACTACTAGCATGTTCAAAATGAGGAATAGAGCCGAACAGTTCAAACTAACCAACCAACACAACCCCCCCGTACCCAACATCCCCACCCACCCTGCTTCCCTGCTACACGGACTCCGAACTGCCCGCCACCCCAATTTAGCAGAGTGCTTAAACCCACCCCAAAGAAAACACACAGTTACTTGCTCGTTGGGGGTGAGGAGCACTCTGGAATTAGCGACCCCTCGTACCCTCCACAGAGGCCCTCGGCCCAGTGTCCTTGGCGGTTCCAACCACAGTCCCAAACATCAATGTCACGTACATGTGTTCAAGGGTCCACCTCCAGACTTAGATTAGCCTCATCTCGCACCGGTGAGCTTCTGCCACTGTTCGAACCTTCGGCCCCGGCAGCGTTGCGGTCAGAGTGAGGCGAGCCGTTCTTAGTCCGTCCAGGGCGGCGGGAGTGAGAGGCAGGACGCCAGCCGTCCAGCCATTCTTGTGCAGTGCCAGGGTCATCAAAAAACCATGTCCTGTTCTCCGCCACCACCCGAAGCCTGGCCGGGAAGATCATGGAATTAGGGATTTCACGTTTCCTAAGTTCCTTTTTAACGTCCAAGAATGTTTTTCGCCTCCTGGCCACCTCCGCCGTGTAGTCCGGGAAAAATGCCACCGTTGAGTTGAGGATTTTCACCGGTGGCGAGACACGTGCCGCCTGTAGGATAACGTCCCGGTCGCGGTAGTTAAACAGTCTTGCTAGGATTGGCCGCGGCACGGTCCCTGGTTTCGGTTGACCTCCCGGGACCCTGTGGGCTCGCTCCACGGAAAAGAAGGTCGACAGGCCTTTAGGTTGAAGATGAGTTTTGATGAGCTCCTCCACGTATAAATCCGTAGCCCTTACACCTTCAGTCTCCGGAACGCCAAGAATGCGCACATTGTTCCGCCTGGAACGGCCCTCCTGGTCGTCGAGCTTGTCTTTAAGGAGCTTGTTTTCCGCCATGACCGCTTCCATGGCCGTCTGCAGTTCCGAAACATCCTCCACCAGCGATTTCGTGACAAGCTCTAGAGAGCCTACCTTTTCGGCCATCTTATGAAAGTCCGCATGGATAAGGGTGATTTCGGTCGAGATAGAGCCCACCGTCGTCTGGACCTGCGTAAGAGCCTTCATAACATCATCCAGCGTCGCCTTCTTCGTTTCCCCAGGCTCTCCTGGTTTTACGGGGGGATTCCTCCCATCCGCCGGAGGGGAAGCGGTTCTATCGTTTGTGAAGCGGTCGATACGAGTCTGGGTTGTGCCGCCTTTCACACCTTTCCCGGCCATCGTTCGGTCGCGGAGGGAATACAGTTCGTCGGTCCGGTGGGGTATCGGGAGAATGCGCAGTAACGATGCGGACCTCAGTTCAAGATGGAGGGGGCTTCCGTTACAAAGAGAGAGACGCATTGATGGTCCCCGCAGGGCAGACTGCTGGGCAAAGTTCGGATGGTAGTCTTGATAAAGTACGGCCACCCTTCCAATGAACCTCTGCTGGATACAGCGAGCCGAGTGACACTGAGCAGGGCCGTCTCTGGGTGTGGTCCTCCTGCACCGACCACTTCCTGTCTGTAGTAGCCGAGCAGGCTGCACTTCCGGTCGGTCTCAGTTCTCACTCGAGGGCCCGGAGGTGGGCCTGTGCTCCGGCTGGTTCAGCATTCGACGATAACTCCGCCGTCCAATGCACGATTTTCGTCCGGGAACCTGCTGCCAGTCCCGCCCGGTCTCGGGCGTTCGGTGCTACCGTTGGAGGTAACAAATAGTCACGGATTATCGTGCGGATAGATGGAGAGGTCGCTTCCCCGCCGGAGCTAGTCCTCTATGCTGCCGCCATGTTCGGCCGCCAGCCACGCCCCGATATGTCCTATATTTGAAACAAAACGCCGTGTCCTGATCCTCCGAGAGCTGGCGTCCCTTTGGAAATAAACCCAGGTAGGCGATAGTTTTTTCTCTTTCATGGAACCCATCTCGGAGCCCCGAGATCTGGTCCGGGGTACCCGTGCTTTCATTGATTTGTGCTACGGAGAAATCTTAAAATCTTCACGGTCTATGTGTACGTATAACATGTACACATACTGACTTAAGGGATGTGCCCTGCCAGCCTGCAATCTTCCGTGAAGTAGGGGAATGAGCCCAGTACCCCTGTGGGTGGATTAGTCTGGGAAATGTAAATATTGTTTTGTCCCCAGTTTGAGGTCCCCCCTATGTATAGAAAGCCACATGACTAGATCCAAATTGTTTTCCATATCTTTTTCAGACTGTAGCGGTATCGTTGAAGGGCCTAAAACGTATGGGCATCTACACCACGGTTCTGCGCCGCATCATTTGAAGAATTCTCTGCGTAAGGAGAGTCGTACGATTTGACCCCCATTCAATCGATGGTTCTTATTCGGACCCTAGATTAAATTGATTTTGGTAAGTAGAAATATTCCACTGTGTACCTATCATTTATAGCACCATGGTTCTCTACTCTATCGAAGCTAATTGCCCCACCATCTTGAGTACACCTCTTTTCCCTATCAAATTGGGTGTCCATGACCAGCATTCAGGTATCTGTCAACCTTTTAGAGCATCAACAGGGTGCCCTATCTTTAGCTGTAGAAATGACTCCTGGTGGTCCTGTAAGTATAAACTTTGTTAAAGGGTTCCCTGTGAATACCCTGGGACCCTGTGAAAAAATAACATAGCTGAACCCACAAGATTGAGTGATGTGAGATGTTTTGTATGCAGGTTGAAAGATGAGTGATTATAAGGGCTATGTATGACTAGTGAATGTTGTAGGATTATTGGTTCCAAACCCGTGAGTTGTTTTCTCCTGAACCTTTTTTTTTTTAAATAAAAATTTATTAGATTAAATCCATTGGAGCTCCCTTTTAAACCCAGAGTCAAATGTGTATCCATCGACTTGACGCTATGTATACTCAAAGAAGAAAGTGAATGATCATATGGTATATATGTATACATGTATTTTGTTTTTCCAGTTACTCTGTCCCCGCCTCCTCGGTACATCTTCGCCCTGACGAAGGTGTGGCCCACGTGGGCCCATACACCGAAACGCGAGTCGGCGTGATTCGTGTTGGCAGAAGGATTGGTTATTCCATCATCAATCCTATTTTTATATCCATTTCTGCCCAAATACCCCTTTGATTAATTAATTGTTGTCCATTCTGTTATTCATTTGATGGTGTTCATGTACTAGCGGGAACCTCTGTGTGTTGATGTATGAAAGACTGTTTGAATGATGCCCCCATGAATAGATGGTTATGTGAGTGTGAGAGATGTACGGTGTGTGTGGGACAATGAATGCAATCATGTATGTTTTAACTGTAAATTGTTACACAATAAATGTATATGCATTTTAATCTTTGTAATACAAGCATATGGAATTTTGAAAATCCTATATATATATTTAAAAAAATTAACATATAAATATCCTGGAATGACCTGTTGTTTGGCTCTGATTGATAGGTTTGTTGCTCTGTTTATTTGTTAGGATTCTCCCGCAGGACCTTATCTGAAATCACTGGCAGGGTTGTTTTCACTTGGTTTGCTTCTTACCCCTTCTAACCTGCCTTTAATAAAAATCCCCGGGGGAGCCTCCATCTATTTTGTTGTTGGGGGAACTTCTATTCCATCAGTGCCGGACCGCATTGTATCAGTGAGCATGGGCCAGACACACTAGCATTGTAAAAGTGAGGAACAGCCAGAAGCATAAACCTCTATTTTGAAATGGCCCAGGCCACTTAGCTTTGTAAGATTCAGAGAATTGGGACACCACAAGCCCCGTTATGGACTTATGGCAAATTCGGATGAGAACCTTGGGGGATAAGTGACACAATCTCTACAACCCTATGGCAAAGCAGACACAGATTTACTCACTTACAAGAGAAGGTGGACATGTATTAAGTAGGATAACTCACTCCCCGACAACGTTAGGACACAGGCCTTAATGCCCACGATTGAGCAACAGTACAGGAGTTCCTCATGGAGTTCCTTATGTCACAGGGAACATATGCGCACTATACACTACAGACCTTGGAATAAGGTCCTTAGAGACATGTAAAGATATTAGTGAGGAATACCAAACTATATAATAACCCGAATATGTTTTTTTTACCACAAGATTTGTTTACAGAGTTTGACTACAGAGTGGTGTCCTACTCCAGCACCGGGTTGGGAGGAAAACTAATGCAACTCGGGTAAGAACACGTGTCTGAGCGTGTGTACTTTTATACATCTAAAATGAGTTTGAACTAACATCACTGTGTTCGTATTTATTTAATGAATGTCACGTGGTACTGGGCACATACATATTGGTGAAATTAGTAGAATAAATGTGCAACCCCAAGGGGTTTCACTCCATTTGGTGATGTTAATAGAAGAGATGGATTAGCAGGACTACACAGTAGATTTACAATTATGTTGTTTGAAGTGTGTGTCTCTCGTTTTACTAGGGTATGAAAGATGAGTGTGGTTACTACAATTTGGAACCAAGTAAGATACAACCATTTTTTATTCATGAATGTTTGCTGATTAGAGCGTAAGTAATGGATCCATGCGGCCCCACTAGAAGGACCAGAACCCTGAAGAAGGCCACATACCCAGAGGGGCTAAACAGTTGGGCAAAGCAGTCGGTATGAGCAGTTACCTGGTTACCTCTCCCACACACTCTTAACCAATTTTAATCCAGCCAGGTGGGACCTAAAATAAAGTTAATACAATGGTCATTACCTAGACAGTTTTAATATACTTCTTTTTTCTCCATTCTTGGTATCCCTCATTTAGGAGGACTGTCTCTTTTCTATATATTTTTTCTCTCTCTCCTCTTTTTCTAAGCAATCAGCGCTCTACCTTGAGTGTTGGTCTGCACAAGGGTGTTTGTAGCTGCCCAGTGATGAAGCAAGCCACTATCTAGTGGGTGAGGGCAGTCTTCAACAAACCTTTTGGCTTACTTCCAGTCTCTGATTGAGGGATTACTATAGATATATATCTATCTCCTATTTTCCGCTCTCTCCCTCACATGGTAATTCCATTGGAACAAGGTGTGTGTTATTAAGATTAGATTACCAGTTGTCTGTGTCTCTGACAGAACTGGTACGTAGCTTCTTCTTTTTGTGAGTTTAGTTATCCCTTGAGGGGTACCCAACTCGAGACCAAGACCGGGTCATTTGTTCTCTCCCATCAGGCAATGGGGTTGGCTCTTTCCTCTGGGATTCTTGGTTTTACACCCACAAACATGCTAGGTACACTCAAGTAGGGTTTGCATCGTAGGAGTACGCTTGATTACTGTCATGTATCTATATGCCTGCATATATTCACTTGTTAGTAATAGCATCGGACTCAGGTGGAGCGGCGGCCCGCCCTGTTAGCAGACTGACTCAGCGGTATTCTAATCATCACGTCAGCACTGATTTTTCTGAGTCTCCTCAATTCCTGACGTCTTCATCGGATTAGCAGCCTCACGGACTATATGCACTAAGGCTACCTGACTAAGACAGAGCGGTTGCTCGTCTGGTCACATCTCCGGCCCTCTGCCTCCATTTTTACGCGGCTCCTTTCTCTCAACTTTCGCCTCAACTGATTACATTTCCCCAACCTACTTTGATTCATTCAGCCATCAGGCTCACATTTTTTGTCCTGATGAAGATCTCAATCTCTTGAGATCGAAACGCCATCAACCTCCTTAAAAAAAAACTTCTTTTATTCCTAATGATTTGTACCAAGGAGTTTTTATCTATGTTGTCAATGTGATGTATGTTTTTATAATTCTTCCAGCACCACATCACGCTCTTTTTCACTTCTATGTGAGCACTGGATCTTTAAATCCAAACAACCTGGGTTGTTAAATAAATGAAATTGTTTTCTATAAAAAGGATTTTTCTTTAAAAAAAAAATGGTGTCCCTTCCAATATTTATCCAGTAGAGGGTTTTTCTGCCAGACATTATACGATTAACAATCTCTTATGATAATACGTTTTTTAAGGACCTATTGGTCTTGTATGAACTTTTGTCTTTTTCAAAACTATTGTACACCCCAGGTTCAAAGATTGGGGCACCCTTGTTATGCTACACATAATTTATTAACTCTCTTGGGGCTTTTAATCTTATACATTTGTTTCTGTCTAATGATTTTCGCAGCATGTTTTATAATAGAATGAAGCAAGTTCAATAAATGCTTATTAAAAACATCCCCATTGTTTATTCTTTGTATCTCTCTGAGACCTAGTGAGCACGGTTGACTGAGCGAAAAGTACCGCACTGTTTCCTCGATCTCTGAAGGATCAAGAGTTGTCATGGTCGATAGTTGCCAGAAACGATTCGCTCCTTGGCAAGGTTAGAGGGCTTATGGTGGTACTGTGAGATAGCTGGTCTAAAGGCTAACATATCTTTTGGGGGTGTCTGGAATCAGTCTGGACACTGATCCCTTAGTTTATGTTGTCTAAACGTGCAGATTCTATTTATTTTTATGAACTACACGACATGACGCCTCTAATGTTGGTTTGGTTCTTCTTTAACGGTCAAATCTGAGTAGTTCAGTTGTGCTTTCTCAGAGACCCCATCTCATATTTAACCAGAGTTGTCTGGAGTGGGAAGGGAAAATCCGCCACACCTGAGTAGGTAAATCCTTTATATTGGCTGTAGGTTTGTTCAAGCTTGAAGGATTATAGTTCCCCACATTGTGCAAACTATTTTCTCTTTTTCTTAATACTTCCTCTCATAATGTCTAACAATGGAGACACTTGTATAAGTGGTCCTAGTACTGAGTAAGCTTAGCAGGAAGGTGCTCTTAACATTTCAGAAAATTGTAGACATGCACTTACTATGAAATTAGTAGATTATGGCCTATTATCAATAGGTGGGACGGTTACCTTCGTGATTGAGGCACACAAGGGAATCAGGACAGAGGTATTCTATTCTTGGATTAAATTACCACCTGCAGATGCACGCACACATTTATTTCATACTTACATTCCAGGTGAGACACCCGAAGTATACTCTCCATATGAGGACATAGAAATCCCATTAACTTACCAAGAACATATTCATTTGTTTAAAGGCGCCCTCCCCCACACCACAGAAAATGTGAGACTCGGTCCGCTCAGCAGAGAAAAAGTGACCTGGCCGGTCCTAGCTGCTTAAATACCACATCCAGAGATAGATACATTGCAAGCAGCAGACTTACGTACACGTTACAAAGAGATAGTAAAACTATACAGAAACCTTGCACAGTTCATACTGCGAACACTTAAAATTCAAGGGTCACTCAAGCTGGTCAACCGCAATGGACTTCGACAAAAATCAGTTCACAATCTCTGAACGCGGTTGTGGGACAGATGCCCACTAAGCGTGAGCAAATGCTGTTCTGGATAGCACAGAAAATAGCACAGCTCGAGGCAGTGTTTCCCCACATGGACCTGCAGGAAAAACACAGAATAGTAACAAGTTTCTTGCCAATGGGGATAGCTCCCCCGATAGAGAATTGTACCACTTGGGGTACAGTTTTTGCTGCTGTTTATACCAGAACTCAGAGTACCCCCTCAACAGCTGCGATACCAGAGGTATTGAAACAAATAAAGATTGAGTATAGGGCAGAACCTGCCCTGACCTTAAGGATGAAATTGATAAGCAATTTTGCCCAGGTATCAACAATTATGGTAGGTAACATAAAAGGGTAGGCAGCAGCGGTGGCTATACGCCAACGCCTAAGGGAAGTCACTCCTTCACAAAAGGAGTGAGAACTACCTAAGACTATCTGAGAAACGTATGCTTCGCTGGGTAGAGATAATTTAGGAGCTAGACCTGGAAAACCACAATTAACGAGCAATCCTGAAAAGGATTACTCAAAGCAAGCGCCTGATTCTTCAAAAAAGAATTGCGATAACAAACAATCAACAAATAATAGGCAGATGGCATCCCTATTAGGGGGTGGGTCTCTTCAACAGGAGCCCTCTGACAGAAAATATCATCTTAAAAACTGTGATGATATTAAAAAATCTGACAGGTATCAGGATACTGATACGCTTTCCTCTCATTCCTTTCAGGGTTCAGCAAAAAAACTCAGAGAGGGAACGATGGTCAGAACACAGATCAGAAGAGCAAGATAAGTCAAGAGACACACATCGCACTTCAGACTACTTTATCAAACAAGAAGATAAACACAACAGTAAACCTTAATTTAAAAAAAGAAGAAGGTAGCTGACCTTAAAATAAGAAATGCCCAGGCTACTGAGGACTGAACGTGTATCAGGCTCTGACAATGCTAGACAGCACAGCAGAAGTAACAATAGCGTGCCAGAACCTGTTGGAATTTCTGGTCACCGCATCGTTGAATGAATATATCACGGTGGAAACACATGATACAAGGTAAGTGTCCCACAACAATTACACAAAATCACCCTCCAGATGGAGGAGGACATACCAAGAAAAGTGAAAGGTCTCTTTTGGGAGAACTTGGCATATGGATACAATATACTTTTGGCTGAAAAAGACTGAGTTTGTCATGGAGTGCCCAAAAGGAGAAGATGTCATTTTACCAACTTTCTCCGACCTCGTTCTAAAGTCACTAAAACATTCATACTTGCAGGAGTGGGATTTAGCGCTAGCTCCGGCACTTTACCGCAATCATGTAGCTTGGGATGATGAGTCACCTCACCATGAAATCCCATTAATAACAGCTCCAACACCACAGAGGCAGTACCCAATTAAACATGACACAAAGAAACAGGTCAGGGAGATCTTAGATCAACTTGAATACCAAGGTATGATTGAGTATTGCACCTCTTCCATGAATAATCCTTTGTTTCCCGTAATGAATCCCGACAATCTATTTTTAAACCACAGGCATTTGTACCCATGGACGAAAACATTTGCAGTACAAAACGCACACAGTGGCACATTAATAAATAACGTTGTGCGGAAGACATGCAAAACAACACTAGATATCTCAAATTGATTCTTCTGATAAAATATAGCTTCTGGAAACAGACATTTGACAGCATTCTCAGCCCTTGGCTCTCAACGCCAAATCTGTAGACTGCCCCAAGGAAATAAGAATAGCCCCGGGTTGTTCTCAGCAAGAGTAACCGAGTTATTTTAAAATTGTGATGAGGTGGCATTGTCCTATGTAGATGATATTTATCTGACAGACAATGAGTTATTGGAACCCTTGCACAGGGTGAACATAATACTTTAGGGTTTGCCACTGTGGGCTACAAATGTAACTTTAAAAAATCAAAAATTCCCCACCTCAATCTCCTATGCTCGGGATATGAGTTATCAAGCGAAGGGAAAAGCCTAGCAGCTAATTATTTAGAAAAATGTTCTCTGCTCCAACCTCCAAAGACTCTGAAAGGCTTACAATCCATTTTAGGATTCCTATATTTTGGCAGAGCACACATTTTGGATTACGCAGAAAGGGTAAAACCTTTCTACGACCTAATCAGACTTGATTTTTCAGTTCAACATTGGACACAAGAACACACAGAAATTCTCTGTTCTGTTCAAGCTGAGATGATAACTTCTAAACATTTACACAGGTGTGTAAATACCACAAATCTGGTGAAGCGTGTAGTCACTGGCCAATCAGGGTACACTTACCTCACCTTCCATGAAGGCAAAACTGTACCCATTGCATACAAATCACCTTTGTACACAAAGGCTGAGATGTGTTTTACATCCACAGAAAAAATGCTAACAGCAATACAAACTGCTTTAGTGAGAGAAAGAGCACTAGCTCAGAGGAAACGCATAATTGTCGTGACTCTGGTACCAACCTTAGAGGCTGTTACCAAAGCAAGCGTTCCAAATGCAAAAGCCCTGCATCTGCGCTGCATACAATGGGCTAATTCTCTCACTGCAACAGATGTAGACTACACATTTGATTCTATATTAAAAACACAAGCATTCCTGCAGTACGAACAAGAATATCCTCTACTGAATTAAATAATGGCTCTAGATCAGTATGAAAATATAATTTACACTGCCTAGCCTGGTGTAGGAAGTACACAGCAATACAGCGCACCATATGCAATCGTGAAGGGACATATGGGGATGGCAAGTTCCATCCTAGCAATACACAGACACATAGGAGATTGCATGGCACAGCTGGCAGAACTGAAAGCCTTGATACTGGCAATAAAATATACGGATTGGGAATTCCCCACACTCATTGTGAGTGATTCATTTTACTGTGTCCAGTCATATAAATAATATCTTAACTATTGTGGACAGAATGGATTTCAAGATTCCAAAGATTGCACAATAAAGCACAAGTTGCTGTGAGAACAAGTGGCAGAGCTGAAAAAGGCTTGCCACGGGCTCATGTAATTCACCCATTGAGCCATCAGCACGTTAGAGTGCACAGTGAAGGAAATTCACTGGCTGATGAAGCCGCCAAGGAGACAGTGAGAACTGCTGCCGTTGGTGCAATCACTTATTCTAGTACGAGAATAGACGGACAGATATTGATTTCTGTGAACGCTACATGCAACAACAGCTCAGCCTTGCCAAAAGCTTTTCCACTTAAGTACTCCTACAAGTTAGATGCACAAAACATTCCGTATGTTCAAATTCCAGGAGTGGGGTATAGAGTAATACCAAACATGGATTGCTGATTAGGATTAATTCTAACTGCACACGAGGGACTGGGTTCAGCACACACAGGTATCGCTGCAACTGTTTTATTACTAAAGCAGCATTATTGGTGGCCAGGTCTTACTAAACAGACAAAGGGTGTTGTCCTTAAGTGCGGCATTAGTCTGCAGATGAAAGGTTCCGCCATAGCACATTCACCACAAACACTACTACTGATATCAGACAGACCTCTCGCATGTGTCGATTTGGTCCACTCCGGCCCCTTACAATTTGACAGGGCTTACCAGTAAATCCTGGTGGCATTGGATTCATGCTCTAAATCCTGCATGTTTGGCATCAACGCTCGGCTGACGCCCAAACTGTTATAAAGGATTTGCGGATCTTCATAGGGACATACGCAATTGGCACATTACATTCTGACCGTGGCCCTTCATTTAGCTCATAGGTGTACAGAGAAGTCATGGGAAGTTTGGGGTGTGGTCTTGCAGTACTCCTCCCGGTATCATCCAGAGGGAAATTCGATTGTGGAGAGGAAAAAACAGGATTTAAAGCAATCCTTAACAAAAAGGGTATTGGGTTCAGGTGGCAGTTGGGCCACTCTCCTATATGGAGTCCAGAGGGCACTTATCAACATGCCAAGTAGTTCCCTGGGGGGGCTGTACTACATACAAAATCCTGTTTGGGATTAGAATGTGGCCTGACCATGACTGTGGCAGCACAGTGGCGGATGAAAAAAACATTTGACATCAGTGATCATTTGGCTGTTTTACAGGAACTCCGTGAATTCTGGGCATTACAAAGCAATTTCAAGTAAAACGCATCGCCACTGGGGAACTGAAAAATGTTCCGGCTAGACCTGCCTGGGTTCTGAAGATTGGGGACCGGGTTAGAGAAAAGATAGTGGACCAAAAAAATGTGGGTAATCTTACAGAGCTCCTGTACCTATCCTGGCTGTCGAAGGAACAAGTACAGTACTTCTTCCGCCTCTTGCTGGCAAGAAATAAAAGAGATTTGTTTCAATTGATCAGATCATATCGCACTATGTGGCCGAAACTCAATAGTAGGTTGCGTGGGCTCCCGAGTAGCACCCGATCTCCTCTCACTGCCATACAGGAAGTTCAAACAAAAAGATTAATAACGTTTGAAGATTCTATTCCACGAAGTGAAGGAGTTATCAACGACGGAATGCAACTTGTACCTGTTGAAATTGAACAACTTCAATCTACAAATGACACACAGATCTCAATTTGGCCCAACACCGACATCTATGTGAATATGTCTCAAATGGGGACATATGCAAGCTCCACAAAACCTGATGAGCTACCACAGATAGATCAAACTGCGTCTGGCTACTTCATTGATTTTGATACTTTCTCATTGGTTCCAAGTGAACCCGAGCTACCAACAACGCCTGTTTCCCAAAAACAACGAATTTGTGAGTTCAACCTTTGGCTGAAAAAGACTTACTTTGTTTCTCCCTGGATACAACTTTGGATTGCAATTAGTCTACTGTTCCTAGTCCTTTGGATTGGTTTAGGGACTGTCCTGTTCCTGTTCTTGAATAAACATTTTCTCCCAAAATGCTTGGCAGCACAAAATATGAACTTGGTGCTGAAACCGCATGCATCATCACACCGTGAACAAAGAGGCCTGTCCTTAGTGAACCTTATAGCAGTTCCAGTTCCCGAAGGAGTAGTTAGGGACAGAGTTTCCTATGATGTATATGGTCCTACTGAACATTTAAATATACCACACTTATTGAAAATTTCTCTAAATTATATCATCACCTCCAGTACTTTCTCTGATGATTGGGACATTGAAACTGTAAATACTCTGCTCTCTGATTTAGAAGAATCTGCTGCATTTTCAAATAATGAATTGTATAATTCCACCGGACTACACTGGACAGATCACAGCTGCGTCCACTTCAACTTCAGGAGAACCATGACCCACCACCACCCGCAACAGGTTCCCCGCAGAAGCTGGAGTAAGATCACCGCCGACCACCTCACCACCGCCCTCAGCCAGAACCCACCCACCAACACGACTGACCCCAAAGAAGCAGCCCGCAACCTCACACAGTGGCTCACCTACTGCGCCAACGACCTCACACCACTGAAAAATCCTCCCAGCAGACCCGGCTGCAGGAAAGCCCCGTGTTTCACCAACAACCTCAAAAACTCCAAGAAAACTTGCCGCACCCTCGAGAAAGCCTGGTGCCACGACCAGACAACAGAAAACATGATAGCCCTCAAGAACGCCACCCGCAAACACCACCAGCTGATCCGCACCACCAAAAGGACAATATTCAAAGAACGACTGGACAACAACACCCACAACTGCAAGGAACTCTCAGCATCGTGAAAGAGCCCTCCAACCCCAGCGCCTGCAACAACGAGATCACACCCTCGCAAGACCTCTGCGACTCACTCGCCTCGTTCTTCCACTGCACGATCGCAGACATACACAACAGCTTCGGAGCACAGACCACGCACCCAGCCACCGAACCAACGCACCCCACCACCACCCTCTGCACCTGGACCCCGGTCAGCACCGAAGACACCACTCACCTGATGAACACCGTCCACTCTGGCTCCCCAACCGACTCTTGCCCACACCACATCTTCAACAAAGCTGACTCCATCATCGCACCCCAACTCCGGAACATCATCAACAGCTCCTTCGCATCCGCCACCTTCCCGGAGAGTTGGAAACATGCCGAGCTGAGCGCCCTCCTGAAGAAACCCAAAGCGGACCCCACGGACCTCAAGAACTTTCGCCCCATCTCGCTCCTCCCCTTCCCAGCCAAAGTCATCGAGAAGACCGTCTACAGACAACTCTCCACCTTCCTCGAGTCCCGCGGATCCCTCGACCCCTCGCAGTCCGGGTTCCGAGCAAACCACAGCACTGAGACGCCCTCATCGCAACTACCGACGACATCAGGTCCCTGCTCGAAAACTGGGAAACTGCCGCCCTCATCCTCCTAGACCTCTCAGCAGCCTTCAACACCGTATGCCACCGCACCCTGATACAGCACCTGAGCAACACCGGAATCCGAGGAGCGGCCCTGGAGTGGATCATCTCGTTCCTCACCGGAAGAACCCAGAGAGTCCGCCTCCCCCGTTCCAATCCGCGGCCATCGAAATCATCTGCGGCGTTCCACAGGGATCCTCACACAGCCCCACCCTCTTCAACGTGTACATGAGCCCTCTCGCAGCCATCGCACGCCAACACAACCTCAACATCATCTCCTACGCCGACGACACCCAGCTGATCCTCTCCCTCACCAACGACCCAGCCACCTCCAGAGCCAGCCTCCAGGAAGAAATGAAAGACATTGCGGAATGGATGAAGCTCAGACGTCTGAAACTGAACTCAGACAAGACGGAAGTCCTCATCCTGGGACCATCCCCTTCTGCCTGGGACGATTCCTGGTGGCCCCTTAACCTGGACACCGCACCCAAGCCAACGGACCATGCACGCAACCTAGGCTTCATCCTGGACTCCTCCCTCACGATGACCAAGCAAGTCAACGCCGTCTCGTCTTCCTGCTTCAACACCCTGTGCATGCTCCGAAAGATCTTCCGATGGATCCCCACCGAAACCAGGAAGACGGTCACCCAGGCCCTCGTCACCAGCCAGCTGGACTACGAGAACACCCTCTACGCTGGAACCACAGCCAAACTCCAGAAAAGACTCCAGCACATACAGAACGCTTCTGCACGACTCATCCTGGACATCCCTCGCCACAGCCACATCTCTGCCCATCTGAAAGACTTGCACTGGCTCCCCGTCAGCAAGAGGATCACGTTCAGACTCCTCACCCATGCACACAAGGTTCTCCACGACATGGGCCCGAAATACCTCAACAGCCGCCTCACATTCTACACACCCACCCGCCAGCTCCGATCCGCCAGCCTAGCCCTCGCCTCCGTCCCACGAATTCGCATATCCACCGCCGGAGGAAGATCCTTCTCCTACCTGGCGGCCAAGACATGACACTCCTTCCCCACCCACCTACGGCTGACCCTGGACCATCTCTGCTTCAGGAAACAACTCAAGACCTGGCTGTTCGAGCAGTAGCGACTCCCCCCCCCCCCCAGCGCCTTGAGACCCTAGCGGGTGAGTAGCGCGCTTTACAAATTTGACTGATTAATTGATTGATTGATATTGATACATCTAATTTTGACACCATGTTTTGTTACCAACACTATGGCTATAATTTCTTGCACAAAGCAAGTATCCCACAACATGTTTTCTCTTGCCCAACACCACCTTAAGGTACTTGAAACACATTTGCACAAAAGTTTGCTTATTTTTGTGTGTTTATCACTTCAGACCGACCTCTTATTATTATAAGTTGGCACCAACATCTGTAAAGAAAAATATGCTGGCTAATACGAAACAGATATACTCTGCTTCCTTTATTGCCCCGCAGACAGCTGGTTTCGACTTGTGGAAAGACACTATAGACACAAAATCTGTATGGGAGACAAAAGATTAGCAAGTTCAGTGAACTGAGGCCTTATTTAGAGCATGCCTCATACCATATCAGATGCTCTTCCTGAACAACACAGTGGAACAGACTTCCTGTCCTAGACTAGCCAAGATCAAGGACTTGAACACACCTTAGATTCCCTCGCTCATTCACTTTGAGGGCTGGCAAAATTACACACAACACAATAAGGATACATTAGATGCCATTCTACACACTGGTTTGTACAATTCATCTGACCCCAATTGGAAGAGATGGTTGGTTTGGCCTATCATCACAAATAAGTGTTAGTCACGATTCGGAGGTACCACCGAAGGGTTTAGTATCCATAAGACTGACCAGCGCTATGTACAATCGGAACACACAGGGTGGTGACATCGTACAGTGCTGAGAAGTTATGCGTAGAGTGGCTAAAAACCTCAAAACTGTCCCAGGTGGAACAACATTTGTCCTTACTCTCAGAGGACAAGGATCATAGGGATTTTTTGTTAGGTCCCCAGAAGCCACGTCAAAAGCTCCTCTTGCAGGCTTGTTAAAATGAGGTTTGGAAAATCTCCCAGCCGGAGGCTGCTGAGAGATTGCGTGAGATCAATAGGGTTAACCTAGAAAAGTAGTATGACCACATTATCATCCAGAATGTATTCACTGGGCAACAGTATGTCTTCTGCTATAGATATAATGGAACAGGATTTGTCTATTCTTCAACATGGACAATTGCTGTTGTTGTTGTAATACTTTATTCGATAACAGAGTATCATAAAAGTAAATACAAATTCATCACAGAAGGTAAAATTAGATAAAACAAGTTACATGATATAAAAGCGGAAAAGCAGGTTTAAAAACCAATTAAAATACACGTCAATGATAAAAACAGGTCAAATCTAGTTGGTTTAAAGAGATACTAAAAATGCTAATTAATATGTCGACACAGTTATAACACTTGATGTCCTACCCCGTACTTAGTTCAGCAAGATTTGTACGTATTTGCCATGCTTTCCCCAGAAATCTTGCAACTCCGCAGATTACCATCATGGATGTGGTATCTGTTGTTAAAATGCGGAGGGCCTCTGAATAATGCCTTGTTCCCAGTTCTCTACAAACAGGTCTTAACCATCTATTTCTGGGGCCCCTGTACGCCCTGCAAGCAAACATAAAATGAGCAAGGGTCTCAGTGGGATTTGCACACCCCGGACAGGTAACTTGATGGTGAGAGGATCCTCTCCAGCTTCTAGTAAAGGCATTCAAGGGTAGCGTTCCATATCTCAATTTCAAAAACAGTGTTCTGTCTCTCGGATTACTAATGAAATCAAGAAAGGGTTCAAGCTTCCTCTCAGGCTTATGGTCCAAGAACTGGTCAGTTAAGAGACCCCCCTTTGGATTTTTCATGTCTCTAGCTTGAATCCACTCCCAATAGAGTTTCTTGATGGTTTCCTTTGGGGGTGGTAACTGAGAGGTCCACTCTTCCCTTAGTCCCAAATTGATCGCCAAGTCCCTCAGTTTTTTCATCCAGACAATCTTCACTGGGGAATTGGCAGTAATAAGGTCATCAAGATCCGCAGCATATTTAGCAAGCTCCGGTGTCCTTCTAAGACCTACCCAATAGAGTAAAGGCCGAAGGCCAACAATGTCTTTAAAGGAACGGCGACCCTTGTCGTGGAGTAGCGGTTTTAAGGGTGTGGAAATGCGGAGACACACTAGCTTTCTCAGAAACTTATTCTCTACTTTAACCAGGTGTGGCACTCTGTCGAAGCCCCAGAGTTCCGACCCGTATGTTGCGGCAGCCAAGGCCTTACCATCATAGACTGCTAAGGCAGGGCTAATAGGTCTGCTAGAGGTCGCACGATGATCTCTGGAAATAGCTCCCTCCACTCTCTTGAAACTTAAAAGCATTTTAGCTATGTGGGAGTCCCACTTCATTTTACAATTTATCCTGACTCCCAGGTAGTCAAAGGCTTCCACTTCCTCTAAAAAAAATGCCATTAAGGGAAACATTAATCCTCCTAGCTTTTTTGATGCCTGAGAGCACCATCAATTTAGTTTTGGAGGTGTTAATTGTGAGCCCACGTTCTTCACAGAAGGTACTAAACCTATTTAATAGTTTCTGGAGACCAGAGGGGGTTTTGGACATAAGGAGGGTGTTGTCTGCAAAGAGGAGGGTCAGTATCTTTTCACCCGCCAGGGTGGGGGCATCCACTGGATCCTCCCTCAAATGGTCTGCCACCCCATTTATAAAGAGGGAGAACAAGGTGGGAGACATCACACAACCCTGGCGGACCCCCCTCTTTACTGGTATTCTCTCTGTCAGTTCTCCTGCATTCCCCCATCTGATTCTCGCATAGGTACCATCGTGCAGCCTTTTGATAAGTTCTAGGAGGTAACATGGTAGGCCCATGTCATGTAGCACCTGCCACAATTTGGCACGCGGTACAAGATCGAAAGCAGTTTTAAGGTCGATAAAGGCCAGATACAACGACCCTTTGCCAATGGACACAGTTTTCCAGTATGGTGCTGTAAATCTGAAGACCTGGTCCATTGTGCCTATTTTCTGCCTGAATCCTGCTTGTAGGTGCGTTAATATGTCTCCCTCCTCTAACCAGACCACCATTCTAGAGATCAGGACCCTGCCAACCACCTTTTGAATTACATCAATTAAACTTATTGGTCTGTAGTTGGCAGGATCCTCTCTCGCCCACTTCTTGTGTATTGCAACCACTTCTGCTCCTTTCCAGAAATCTGGGACTGTATGGCCCTGTAACAAGAGATTCATCAGGTGTAGGATGAGGTTAGCCCAAACAGAGGGATCATGTAGAATTAAATCGCCAGGTACACCATCCGGCCCAGCAGCCTTTCCAGGGGCTATACTATTAATGGCTGCCTGAACCTCCAAGAGTGTAACGGGGTCATCAATTTCAAGAGCCGTGCTGTCTGGCTAGGGGTCTGGTTGGACAGCCGGAATTTGCTCCGCACCATACTCATAGCTATAGAGATTTAAAAAGTGGGAAAACCATTGTTTTTCAGTTATATTATTTGGAATGGTGTCAGTTCCCCTTCTGGTTAGTTGGTTTATTAAATCCCAGAAGAGAGTGGAATCTTTTAAAAAGGCCGCCTTCCTGAGTTTCTGCCAGTGATCCTCCTCCCATACCCGTTTTGCAAATGCCGTGATGTTTCTATATTCCTGTATCGCTAACCTTACGGCCAAGGGATCTTTTTTCTGTAAGGCTATAGAGATGGCTTTTCTCCTTACTCTGCATTCTTTGTTGAACCAGGGATTACCACTTTTATATGCAAGATTTTTCCTACCTCTGGTCCCCTCAATTCTAAAATGGGAGCCTATGACATCTATAAAGGCCTTATAAGATTCACTGAGGTCAAACGCCGGCATAGAATTAAGCATGGGGTTGAGAAGGGAAAGTTCCACTGTCTTAGATGACACCTGAAGAGATATGCTCGACAGTGTTTCCTCCTGACATGCTACCTTGTGCCATTTTAACCTGCAGTTGCAGTTAGATGGCAATACTGTTTTTGAGGAAAGGAGAGGATTTATGAGCTTCCCTTTAACTTCCCATCTAATATCAGCGCAGAGTGGGTTATGGTCCTGTCGGGCATCTGTTTAACCTCCATATGTATCACGTTCCCCCATAATCTTGAATCTAAGATTATATAGTCAATGCGAGAGGGGCCATTCAGCCTGTTAAATGTCATGGCCCCATTGCGGTCCGAAGTTGTTCTTCCATTAAGTGCCCGAAGGTTATATTCTAATGTCAGGGCATTTATCTGTAGGGCCCTGACCGTCCATCTTTTAATAGTACTCAGGTTTAATAGAGGGATAGAGTGTTTCATATCTTCCTCACTAGTCCCCAACAGATCTTCCTTATTTAGGGGTTCATACGTGCAGTTTAAATCACCCCCCAAGATAATATTGGAACGTGGAGGGATACCTGCTAAAGCCGTTTCCATAGTTAGAACTGTGCTCGAGTTTTGATTGCTTGGGCTTCCTCTGGCATATACATTGAAAAGATCAACTCTATTGCCATTCAGGGGTCCTTTAAAGGATAGGTGTAGAATGTCCTCTGAATTTACAAAGTGCACAGAGATATCCAAATTAATTGATATCTTGACCCATATATGTAGACCCCCTGATGGACGACCCAAGCCTTGCATTATGGCAGGGATAAAGAACGTGGTATAACCAGACTTATACAAGGGTACCAAGCTCCACATCTCCTGGAACATGCAGATCTCATGTTTATCAATAAATTCTTGCCAATCTGGAATATCCAGTTTCTTATTGAGGCCTGCAATGTTCCAGGAGAGGATGCGAATAGTACCTGGTTTGCCCTCCCCAGCCCCGTTTGGTTCGATATCAGATATGGGGAGTTGAACAATAATTTCATCTTCAGGAGTACCCTTCCAGCTAGTGACGCTACTAATACTTGTTGAATCTGAACTAGATGGTAGTGAACTCATAGGGGCGTTCAGTGTTTTTACCACTTCTATACCACTTAGAGCCGTAGGTGATGCATTGGTGAGTCAATCAACCTCATCCAAGCCTACAAAGGGGGAAAATCTGCTTGATGTTTGGATGTTAAAAAATGTCCCTCCCAATGTATTGTAATAATGTGGCTTGCTTATCCTAGGTTGCCGTGGTAATAGTGACCTAGGATAAAAATAGCTCAAATTGTGTATCCTTATCCCCTCTCCACCGGTCCCCGACACCTGGTGCCAATCATTTATGTACGAGATGACCCTTCGGTCCCTGAAATTAATGATTACTGTGTCTCCCTGCGTGTCTTTCGGCCTCTGGCCTACCCACCCAAGCCTTCTCACATTTAAAATGTCCCCATTAATATTGGTAGGTAGAGGTCTATTATTCACTAACCAGTGAATCACTTTGTTTTTTAGGTCAGTGTACCCTTCCTTAATCCCTGGTTTTAATTCTGGGACCCTTGTTAATATTGCCACGTATGGGGTGGCTTCTGGGGGCAAGTCAATCTGAACATTCGAGCCTTTAGGATTCCTGGGGTCTGACATCCTCCCACTACGATCTTCACACACATCTGCTGTTTTGTTTGGGGATACTTTGAATTCCTTTGCTCTGGGTGTTTTGGATGCTTGTGGCTCGATGTTAGTTTTAGTTTTAGTGGAGGCCTGTATTTTCCCTGATACCTGGGGTGTTGGTTTTACAATTTCATTCCCTTTACTTAAAGGTGTCGATTTAGGGATAGTGCCCACTTTACTTTGATTGTCTATTCCAGATTTATTACTATTACCTGCTAGTAGCCCTTTTAATAATGTTGTATTTGAGGTAATAGCTACTTCTAAAGACTGCAGCTGAGTTGCTAGCCTTTTAGATCTTTCTACAAGGGGTAGTACTAAAGATTTTACCAGTAGCTCTATGCTCCCCAATAAGTCTTGATATGGGGAAGGATGAGCCTGTTTCTGGGCTGGAATTATGTTCTCAGTTCCTATCTTCCTCATCATAGGGGGATTCCGGCCGATATTAGGTAATTTTGCCCGCCTACCCTTATGGGTGTTCCCCCCCCCTCTTTCTCTTTAATGTGGGCTTATTAGTCGGTGGTAAGGATATAGGTTGCAGATTAGTCTTTGGAACAGACATTAGGGGATGAAGTATCAAAGATTCCTCAGGGATAATTTCTAATGATGGATCTATGCTAGAATTCCTATTGCTATAAGGGGTAATAGTCTCCGATAGTGTGGTAGCGTCACAAAAGATAGAGGGAATACTGATATCATTATTGCCAGGAGTTGTCTTCCTACTTTTCAAAGTAAGGGTCGAGGCTAGTTCGATTAGACCTAGCGAAGAGCGTCTATTTAGGAGCTCTATGGATAGACGGCGCTCCGCCATTTCAATCTCTTGGCCAAGCGCTGAAGCAGCTTTTGTAAGGTATTGTTCAATCGTGCCCCTTAAAGACCCTCCCTCTAGGGATATCCTACCCTTATCTGCCTTTGCGCCCTTTGGAGACATTGTTCGTGGTTGCTAATGAGAAGCAAACAAGGAATTATATGAAGATGTTAAAAAACATACGGATAGTTGCAGGACAGTCCAGAGTTATGGATTGCAGTGGCATTGATTTTCCCAGGAGGCAGATGACAATAGTATGGCCCAGCCCAGCCTCCTCTGGCCTCCGAGGGCCACAGAGGGCCCGCCCTTTGCCCGGGCTTAGCCCGGCGCGTCCTCGCGGGACGAGGGACCGAGCGTGTCTTTATGCGCCTCCTGGCGCGTGGAGATTTGTCGTCCTGCCCCTAAGGATTCTGGGGCTTGTAGGCAACCAACAAGCCGACCAGCGGAGCCAAGCCCGGCCGGTCGACAGCGAGGACAAACAGCCAGCAGTAACAGGGGGGCGGAGCCAAGCCCGGCCGCGGAAGAGAGAGCAGCGAGTCCAGAAGGTCAGCCCCAGTGAGATTAACGGCGTCTTGCACCACCGGGGAACTCGGCCCTAGCGTGTCTTTATGCGCCTCCTGGAGCGTGGAGATTCGTCGTCCTGCCCCTAAGGATTCTGGGGCTTGTATGCAACCAACAAGCCGACGGGCGGAGCCAAGCCCGGCCGGTCGACAGCGAGAACAAACAGCCAGCAGCAACGGGGGGCGGAGCCAAGCCCGGCCGCGGAAGAGAGAGCAGCGAGTCCAGAAGGTCAGCCCCATTGAGATTAACGGCGTCTTGCACCACCAGGGAACTCGGCCCGAGCGTGTCTTTATGCGCCTCCTGGCGCGTGGAGATTCTTCGTCCTGCCGCTAAGGATTCTGGGGCTTGTAGGCAACCAACAAGCCGACCGGCGGAGTCAAGCCCAGTCGGTCGACAGCGAGTACAAACAGCCAGCAGGAACAGGGGGCAGAGCCAAGCCCGGCCACGGAAGAGAGAGCAGCGAGTCCAGAAGGTCAGCCCCAGTGAGATTAACGGCGTCTTGCACCACCCATCCATTGCGTTCTGGCAACGTGCCCTGGCGCTACATCAACAGCACAACTCTGTTTTCGGCATACAATCTAACGGGAAGACAAATGTCAATGGCACAAAGTGATGCAAAATATACAACGCTGCACATAAAAAAAATGGACCAAATCACCTTTCAACGTGGTCGAGTCACCTTCCACAGAATAGTTAATCCATGGCTATATTACACTGTAAGTCACGACATTCCAATTTTAATTGTCTACAGTATCTCCAGGTAGGCAGGTATGAAGCATTGGGAGAGGGATATATACATGAGTGCACTCCGCTAATTCCGCTCTGATTAGATCTGGGTCTTATGGCAATCGCAGATGTAACCAATCCTAAACCCTTATTGTACAGGAGTTGCCTGTGGGTTACCCCAGAACTTTTATTGTACAGGGAAGAAACATAAGAAGTAATGAACCTGCGTGGGCTGCCAAACTGCTGTGGCTTGCGTACATAAAGCACATGCTAGCCAGTATGGGGTTGGGGGAACTTTGGGCTGATCCTGAGTCTGCCTGCTCCTCACTCCCTAGGAAATCATTTGTGAGCCTTCGAGTGGGGAATCGAACAGACTCACGGACAACGGTGTTTTGGGTAAAGATGGCTTTATTGTTTTATATAACCGCTACTTCTGGGCAGGCGCTCGGTAGTACGGGAGGGGGTTTTCTGTGTCCTCAGTATGGTGCTTTGCAACTCCTAGCCGCCGGGAGTCGCGATGCCTTCTGGGATTTGTAGGCCGCTCCTCCGCCGTTTTGACACGTTTTCCGGTCCATAGCACCAGGAAAGAAAGAAACCAGTATTAGTCTGGTACTTTTGCAGGCGTAAGGGGAAGGGAGTGAGGATACACGCGTGCAGTTACTCGACCCAGGGACAAGTGTCGATTTAGTGAGGGGGGGAGTGCACGGTATGCCGAGTGGTTCTCAGGGTGGTTTGGCCCACCTACGTCCCGCCCAACCCGTAAAGCATGACCGTACCTGCTCTAGCCACACTTCCCGGGAAGTGTGGCTGGGCGATGCTCCTACCCGTTGGCCTCCTGGCTTGTCGCTGAAGTCTCGGCTCCTTCTCCGTTCTCCTTCGATGGTATGGGCTCCTCTGTCTCCTCCTTCAGCCTCCTCCGACCTCCGCTGTTCCTCTCTCGCCTCCTCCGACCTCCGCTGTTCCTCTCTCGCCTCCTCCGACCTCCGCTGTTGCTCTCTCGCCTCCTCCGACCTCTGCTGTTCCTCTCTCGCCTCCTCCGACCTCCGCTGTTCATCTCTCGCCTCCTCCGACCTCTGCTGTTCCTCTCTCGCCTCCTCCGATCTCTGCTCTGCTCCGTCCTCTCGCCACTCTCCTTCCTGTCGCCACTCTCCTTCTCTACCTCCGGGTGTAAAACACACCTGTGTGATTTCTGGGCTGGGTTTTACCAGTGGTAGGTGGGGGGGTTCAGGGTCCAGCTCCACCCAGTTAAAGAAACACTGGTCCTCGGTATCCCGCGCGGGGTTGTATGCCATGTCCGTCGTCTTCCAGGAGTTGGTGTGCTGTTCAGAAAGAGGGGACATAGGAACAGGTAAGCCTGGAGGGCCCAAGTCCGTGTCCCACTCGTTACACCCCTCCCCCCTATGATTCTCCCGATCGGGGACAGGATAACGGGATAGATAGTCAGCGCTAGCATTGTCCTTCCCCTTTCTATGTCAGACTTGAAACCTGAACGGCTGTAGGGCCAGGAACCATCTCATAACCCTTGGGTTGTTCGAGATGTTGCGGCTCATCCATAAGAGCGGGGCGTGGTCTGTATACAGGATAAAGAAATGCCCCTCCAGGTAATAGCGCAGCTTATCTATAGCCCATCTTATGGCGAGACATTCCTTTTCGATTGTTGGGTATCTCACCTCTCTAGGGAACAACTTGCGACTGATGTAGAGAATGGGTTCTTCTCTACCGACCCCTGTTTCTTGGGACAGAACGGCTCCTATGCCGAAGTCAGAGGCGTCTGTGTGTAGGATAAAGGGTTTGGAGAAGTCGGGTGAGGTGAGGACTGGGCTGGTCGTGATAGCTCTCTTTAGGGTCTGGCAGGCGTTCCACATTGCAAGGGTCGGTCTCTGGAAGTCAGGATTCTTGGGCTGTTTTTTTAAGGTGTCAGTCAACGGGGCTGCTACGTCTGAAAAAGAGGGGATGAATCTCCGGTAGTAGCCTACTAGCCCCAAGAAGGCCCTCATTTCTTTAGGATTTTTGGGGAAAGGGGTGTCGGCTATAGCTCTAACCTTTTCGAGCTGGGGTTCTATGACTCCGTGTCCTAGGACATATCCTAAGTACTTGACTTTCTGGAACCCGATCCGTGACTTTTTAGAGTTGATGTATAGTCCGGCTGTGTGGAGTTGTTGTAGGATAATCCGCAGGTGTTTTAGGTGTTCGTCCCACAATGGGCTAAATATGATGATATTGTCCAGGTACGCCGAGCTATACCCTTGGTGTTCTCTTAGGACTTCGTTCATTAGCCTCTGGAAGGTGGCGGGGGCACCGTGTAAGCCGAAGGGGAGTACGTTGAACTCTTAGAGTCCATCTGGAGTGGCGAAGGCTGTTTTCTTTCGATCTTCCTCTCTCAATGGGACTTGCCAGTAGCCTTTTGTCAGGTCGAGGGTACTGATGTACTGCGAGTCCCCTAGTTTCTCTATTAGTTTGTCTATCCTCGGTATGGGGTATGCGTCAAAAGACGATACTGCATTTAGTGCTCTGAAATCCATGCAGAATCTGCTGCTTCCGTCCGGTTTGGGCACCATCACGATGGGCGAAGACCATTCACTTCTAGAGGGTCAGATCACTCCTAGCTTTAGCATTTCCTTAACTTCTTTGCTTATCGCTTCCCTCTTTGCAGCAGGGATCCTGTATGGTCGTTGCTTCACTGTGACACCCGCAGGGGTCTCTATCCAGTGTTCCGTCAATCCGGTCGTTCCCGGCAGGTTGGAGAATATGCGCTCAAAGGGTCGGAGGACCTTCTGGAGCCCCTCTTGTTCGCTCTGGTATAATTCGTCGTTGATTACCAGTTCTCTCAAAGTTGTTTCGGGAAGAGTTCTGTGGGGGATGCGAGGTTGGATGACACGGGTGGAGAGCCCAACCACTTCTTCAGGAGGTTTATGTGGAATATCTGTGTTTTCCTCCCGCTCAGTTGTAACCGATAGGTTGTCCTACCTATCGTCTCTAGGACTCTGATGGTCCTTGCCACTCATTGTGAAACTTTTTTGCGGGTGAGGGCAGTAACACTAGTGCCCAGTCGTCAACGACGAGATGTCGCCATTTCTTACCCTTGTCATAGTGAGTCTGTTGCTTCTTTTGATTACTTTCCAGTTGGGAATATGCCAATTTGTGTATCTTTCCCAGTTTGTTCTTTAGGCTTTGGGTGTATTCCAATAGGGTTCTTGTTTCTCCCGATGTCTTGGCTTCCCATACTTCTTTGGTCATCTCCAGAAGACTCTGAGGCTGCCGTCCATAAAGCATCTCAAATGATGAGCAGCCCAAATTGCTCTGTTTCCGGGCTCGGATTACTCACAAAGCCAAAGGTAACAGCATGTCCCAGTCGCTTCCGTTCACTGTGAGTATCTTCTTCAGGACGGACTTCAGGGTCCCGTTATAACGCTCCACCAGTCCGTCCGTTTGGGGATGATAGACAGACGTCCGGATCTGGTGGAGGTGTAAAAGCTGACATACCTCCTTCATGACTCTTCACATAAACAGAGTACCCTGATCCGTAAGGACTTCTTTGGGAAATCCCACCCTCGAGAACAACTCCAGGAACTTCTCAGCAATGTTCCTCGAGGTGGGGGCTTTCAGAGGGAATGCTTCCGGGAAGCGAGTGGCATAGTCCACGATCACCAGGGCATATTGATGCCCCCTCCGCCTTTTTGGCAGCGGGCCTATGAGATCCATGCCGACTCTCTCAAAGGGTGTTCCAATTATAGGGAGTGGTTGTAGGGGTACAGCAGGCGGTCTGTGAGTGTTTTTGCTTTGACAAACATCGTACGTCTGGCAATGGGTCTTGATGTCTTGGTATACTCCCGGCCAATAGAAACTTCTCAGCACATTCTGGGTGGTCTTCTCGCTCCCTGTGTGGCCCGCCAACAAGTGCGTGTGGGCATAAAACATGATCTGTTCCCTGAAACAGGTCGGGACCAATAGTTGCAACGGGTCTTCTGTTTCGCCTGTCGATAGAGAAGGTCATCCTTTATCAGAAACCGGGGATATCGAGGCTGGGGATCGTTCTGGTCAGCATGGGCCTGTTCCCAGGCGTTGAACAGGTTAGAGTTGTTGGCCTGGGCGAAACGAAAACTCCTGTCTCCCTCCCAGGGGTCAGGGGATGTCAGGGCAGGAAGAGAAGGGGCATTGGGAGATCTACCCTTTAGTATCTTTCCCTCAAACAAGTCCACGAAGTGGGAGTTGTCGGTCCCTAATATGAGCTTCTCGGGAAGGGCATCCAGCACACCTACCTTAACTACCAGTGTCCTCCTACCCTCCAGGTCTATGGGGATATATGCCACCGGGTAGCCCTTAACATCACCGTGCACACATTTTATATATACTAGGGCATCTGGCATTACCTGGGGGGGTCTCACAAAACATCCCTGTATCATAGACTGTTTACATCCCAAATCCAACAGGGCCCTGACCACTGTTCCATTGACTCTGACACTCATGTGATATGCACCTCCAAGTTATGCGGTATACATAACAGCTTTCGGTAAATACCCGACCTCCATGGGTTCCTCCTGGTTTCGTTTTTGTGGGCACAGGCGAGCAATGTGTCCCCAGGCCCCACAATCGAAGCACTGTGGACCCCGGAACAGGGGCACCTCTGGGGTCGCAAGACGGAGAACTGGGAGTCCAGGGGGGGCTCATGGCCGGCGGTCCGGCCTGAGAGGTGGTCTGTTCGGTTTCTCTGGCTCACTTGTATGCAACCGAGGCAGGGCCCGTACAAACATGGCGGCTGTCTCCATGGCTTGTTTTGTCGAAAGGTTGGAGTGCTGCCTCAGCCACCTCTGAGTCCCGTAGGGCAGAGCCTCGAGAAACTGCTCAAGGTAAATCTTGGCCATGATTTCCTCTTTTGTGCTAGTGTTGGGGGTGAGCCATTTATCGGCAGCAGACTTCAGCCGAAAAAACAAGGTTTTCGGATTGTCCCCTGTAAGCCCTCTTTCTTTGCGAAATCGTACCCGGTAGGCCTCCGCATCCAATCCTAGGTGGTCTAGGATCATCACCTTAATCTGTCCATATGGGGTCTGCCCGTTGCTGTTGGCCACCTGGTAGGCCGCCTGTGCTTCCCCGGTCAACAGGGGGGCGAGGAAAAACGGCCATTTCTCCAATGGCCCCCCACATGCCAATGCCACCCTCTCAAAATTTACCAGGAACGCGTCGGGATCTTCGCCGGCAATATACTTTTGCAGGGATATACCTGAAGGTGTGGGATGTGGTTGTGTGTCTCTGACAGGGTTACTGGCAGGGTAGACTGTCTGTTGTAACCCCTCGAGTTGTGCCACCACTGTATTCCTGAAGGTTTCTCTGTCTTGTTGTGCGGACACGAGCTGCTGCTCCACAGCCCATCCCAATTGTTCCTGGCCTTTAACCAGAGCCTGTAGCATTTCTTCCATCTTCGTTTCCCAGATGGCTAGTTCAGTGCCCGCATTCTCCACCACTTGTGAGCCTTCGAGTGGGGAATCGAACAGAGTCACGGACAACGGTGTTTTGGGTAAAGATGGCTTTATTGTTTTATATAACCGCTTCTTCTGGACAGGCGCTCGGTAGTATGGGAGGGGGTTTTCTGTGTCCTCAGTATAGTGCTTTGCAACTCCTAGCCGCCGGGAGTCCTGATGCTTCTGGCATTTGTAGGCTGCTCCTCCGCCGTTTCGACACGTTGTCCGGTCCACAGCACCAGGAAAGAAAGAAACCAGTATTAGTCTGGTACTTTTGCAGGCGTAAGGGGAAGGGAGTGAGGATACACGCGTGCAGTTACTCGACCCAGGGACAAGTGTCGATTTAGTGAGGGGGGGAGTGCACAGTATGCCGAGTGGTTTGGCCCACCTACCCGACCCGTAAAGCGTGAGCGTACCTGCTCTAGCCACACTTCCCGGGAAGTGTGGCTGGGTGATGCTCCTTCCCGTTGGCCTCCTGGTTTGTCGCTGAAGTCTCGGCTCCTTCTCCGTTCTCCTCCGATGGTATGGGCTCCTCTGTCTGCTCCTTCAGCCTCCTCCGACCTCCGCTGTTCCTCTCTCGCCTCCTACGACGTTCCTCTCTCGCCTCCTCCGACCTCCGCTGTTCCTTTCTCGCCTCCTCCGATCTCTGCTCTGCTCCGTCCTCTCGCGACTGTCCTTCATGTCGCCACTCTCCTTCTCTACCTCCGGGTGCAAAACACATCCGTGTGATTTCTGGGCTGGGTTTTACCAGTGGTAGGTGGGCAGGTTCAGGGTCCAGCTCCGCCCAGTTAAAGAAACACTGGTCCTGTGTATCCCGCGCGGGGTTGTATGCCATGTCCGTTGTCTTCCAGGAGTTGATGTGCTGTTCAGAAAGAGGGGACATAGGAACAGGTAAGCCTGGAGGGCCCGAGTTCGTGTCCCACTCGTTACATCATTAAAGGCCTATTATGAGGAGCATAAAATGGCACAGCTTCATAGTTGCCCCTGAATAGGCAAGTTAGCCTTAGCCTTTTTTAGAAATCAAAGATAGGTTCAGCTTTGAGCCGGCCGTAAATGATATCAAGCACCTATCCCATGCTCAGAGGCATCTGTCTGCACAATGAACTGCTTGTTATAGTCTGGAGCTTTCAGGACTGTGGCAGAGCACATTGCATCCTTCAAGGTGTCTTAAGCCTTTTGACAGCCCACTGTCCAGTTTACTTTTTGGGGCATTCATTTGGAGATAACTTCTATGAGGGGAGTCACTATGGACCCATAGTCTTCCACAAACCTCCTATGGTGCCAAGTCAAGCCAAGGAATGCCCTGACTTGTGTCTAGGTTGTTGGAGCTACCCAATCCAGAATTGTCCGGAGCTTGGGTTGCAGTGGCTGAACTTGGCCTTCACCTACCAGATGACCCAAGTATACAACCTTTCCCTGCCCTATATGGCATTTGCTTGCCTTGAAAGTGAGAAATGCACTCCTCAGAGCCTCCAGGACTTTGCCAAGGTGGATCAGGTGATCCTGCCAGGTGGATCTGAAGACAGCAATATCATCAAGATAAGCAGCACTAAAGGATTCCAAACCAGCAAGGACTTTGTTCATCAACCGTTTGGAAGGGGCATTCTTTAATTCAACAGGCATTAAAGTAAATTGGAAGTGCCTATTTGGAGTAGAGAATGCTGATTTTTCTTTTGCTCTTAGGGTCAGACCTATCTGCCAGTACCCAGATGTGAGATCAAAGGTACTAAGATATTTGGCTACCCCTAACCTGCCAATTAGTTCATTAGCTCTTGGTATTGGGTGCACATCAGTTGTTGTCACAGCATTGAGGCCCCTATAGTCCACACAAAACCATTTCATTTCCATTTCAATCAACTTTATTTCGGTCAATATGACCTAAAAAGTGCAACCACAATGCATATAAATACGTTTGAAAATTACATCAAGAGTCAATTGCATATGATTAAAAAGAAATGGAGAAACCAATAATTGAAATTATTGGCGCACATGTAAAGTAAATGGATTCCACGCTACGTTTAAAATGCCTACAATTCTAATTAGTTCGCCGAGGGAGGACAAAAGGAGCGAAAGTCACAAAGGGGTATTCAAGGCAAGGGACAAGGATTCTCCTTTGGAAAGTGCATAATGCAAATAAATAAATAATTTACATAAAAAGAATTTATAAAAAGATGACCAGTATTCTTATCATACTAAAGATAATAGGTCCTAGCACTGGGAACCCCCTATAATACAGGCTACTTCTACACATGATTGTTTACAGTAATTGTGGTAGTAGACAAGTAAATTACGATTTCCCTGTAACATAATTGAGGGGCCAACGAACATGCTCACTTTGCTCTAATCCTGCTAAAACAAGGCCTAATTTTAAAAACTAACAAAGGCGACTACGAATAGGTGTTTTTCCCGGCTATTTGATAATAAGATTGCTTCATATCCACCAGAAACACATCCTGGCTCTTTTTAGGGTGCTTTCGTGAATATCCTGCGTGTACACCATATAGAAAATAGGAAACCTGCAACTGAGTAAACAATTGGGGTACTGCAATCATGTTTCAGTATCCTGAAAGCCTCAGAGCAACATCTAGTTCCAAGGTTCCTACAAATCTGCACCAGCCATCGTTTTCTTGCCTTATAGTAGCCAGGACAGCTTAAAAACACGTGGAGTACTGACTCTTCGGGGCAGTCACATGCCGTGCACTTCAAAACTTGCAAACCCCCCCACTTGTGTGTGAAACAACGGAGGGGCAGAACCCCATGCCTAAACTGAAGGTAAAGCTTTTAAGCAGCTGTTGGTTTGATATAATTTAGGGCTGGCTCAAAGCTGAACCTATCTTTGATTTCTAAAAAGGCTGAAGTTAACTTGCCTATTCGGGGGCAACTATGAAGCTGTGCCATTTTATGCTCCTCATAATAGGCCTTTAATGATTTCCTAGGGAGTAAGGAGCAGGCAGACTCAGGATCAGCCCAAAGTTCCCCCAACCCCATCCTGGCTAGCATGTGCTTTATGTATGCAAGCCACGGCAGTTTGGCACCCCCGCAGGTTCATTACTTCTTTTGTTTCTTCCCTGTACGATAAAAGTTCTGGGGTAACCCACAGGCGACTCCAGTACAATAAGGGTTTAAGATTGGTTACATCAGCAATTACCATAAGACCCAGATCTAATCGGAGCGGAATTAGCCGAGTGCTCCATGGGAGTTTTAACAACTGTCTCAGGAAGTTCTCCCCGGGCTTTAGCCTTATATGTTTCAATGGCTGGACTCACTGGTTTCTGGCTAGACTTACAGAAGACCCTCATAATCCCACCTGATGATTGTGATCATTTTAATGATGATTTCTTAATTTGTGCCCCCCAATCCATAGTTTCTGTGATTGTAATGCCGATATAGTCAAAAGAGGAAACTCTTAAGATTGGCTGGAGGGTTGGAGAGCGGCGGGCCCTCGTCGCTCAAATAGACAGAACAAGCACCGAACAGCTGACCCCCGACAGGGCTCACAAACCAACGACGGAGATCTGGAGGTGCACTCCCCGTTACCCAACCATCAGGAGGACGAGGCAAACGGAGATCTGTGAGACACAGCAATGGCCCGACTGAAAGGAACGTGATTTGAACAGGAAACGCTGCATTGGACACTGGGCGGAGCGGCCTCCGCAGCTGAAGATGGGGGCCGCCGATCACGGAGAAACCTTCACTCCAGCGAGCAAGTACTATGTTAAGGGATGGGATCAGGCACTCTGCTGAGTTGGGGGGGCGGGCAGTTCTGAGTCCGTTGAGCAGGGGGGCAGGGAGGGGGGGAGTTGGGGGTAGAAGGGGGTTTTGGTTTGTAGTTTCAACACAGGGTCAGGTTAGCTACGAAGGGGTACACGAATACAAGATGGTATGGTCACAATGCACCACACAGGGGCGCTGCACAGACCTCCTGGCCATCCCCGAGCGTACAATCACAGGCCGTAATCCAACACAGGATGGGGGAGGACACTAACGTAGGGCAAACACCCCCGCTACTCCTCATGTCCTGGAACGTGAGAGGCCTGGGCGACAAGATTAAACGTGGGCTGGTACTGCAGAGTATAAAGAGGCTGCACCCCGCCCTGGTCCTATTACAAGAAACGCATCTCACCGGCACAGCTACGAAGGCCCTAGACAGGAGAGGATACACCATGATAGCGCACTCTGGGTTCACAAAGGGATCCCGGGGCTCCGGGATATTGATTCATCGCTCATCCAGGTTCATAGCCCAATCAACGGCGACAGACACACAGGGGCGCTTTGCAGCGGTACACGGCCAGTGGGAGGGGAAGCCACTGAACGTGGTCTCGGTCTACATCCCACCAGCACTACACAACATAGCATTCCCGGAACTGGGGAAATTCCTGTTAGACCTTCCTGAAGGGGAGCTTGTCGTGGGGGGAGATTTCAATGCAGTGGCACAAGACTCCCTAGACCGCCACCCAGCGCGCATGCGTACACCAGGGCCCTCCAAACTGCATGATTTCATGGAAGCACAGGGTCTAGTAGATGTGTGGAGGCGACTCCACCCAGAGGATAGGCAGTACACTTACTACTCGACAGTCCATGACAGCCTGTCGCGGATAGATTATTTCCTGACATTGGGGGGGGGGCTCCTCGCTTTCGCTGACTCCCAAATTAGGCCGAGAGGGATCTCTGACCACTCCCCACTTACACTGACTCTGCTCAGTCAGAGACAATCCCGCAGGCGACTTTACCCGATTTACCCGGGTTACCTTAAAGAATCGGGCATCACCAGGGCCTTGAAGAGGGGCACTCGGTCCTACCTTGCAGAGAACGTGGGGTCCGTGGAATCGCCCACGATTCTGTGGGAGGCTTATAAGACTGTCCTCCGAGGACAGGCGATCTCGGTAATCGCACAGCACAGACGCACACAACGTCAGGAGCTAACAGACCTAGAGGAACAACTTGAAAAGGCCGCACGAGACCACGAGGGGAACCCGACTGGAGACACCCAGCACACACTCCGACTAGCCCAGCAGAGCCACACCGAATTTCTGCGCCGCCGAGTGCGGGACAATATGTCCGCCACAGCGAGCAGGATATACGACATAGGCGACAAGGCGGGGAAGCTCCTGGCATGGTTAGAGAGGGCGCGGGGTGGCCAGCGAGCGATACTGCAACTGAGAGACCCTCAGGGTGAGATACACACCAGTCCGGCGCAAATAGTGGAGCTCCTGGCTGACCATTTCCATTCCGTGTACTCCCCTGAATATGAGGTCACACGGGAAATGGTGGAAAACTCCCTGGCGGGAGTGCCGACCCGCACTCTCTCCCCGGACCAACGGGACGAGCTCGACTCCGATCTGACGGAGGAGGAACTACAGGCAGCCATAGCGGCACTACACCCCGGGAAAGCACTGGGCCCCAATGGTGTGCCAATAGAATGGTACAAACTCGTGTCCGAGACACTGTCCGCACCATTGCTCGATATGTTTCAGGAGTGCCGGGAACGGGGAAGGCTCCCCCCTGATCAGCGCACTGCCACGATAGTCGCAATACCTAAGCCCGGAAAACCCCCGGAGGAGTGCGACTCATATCGCCCGATCTCCCTCCTTAATGCCGAGAGTAAAATCCTGGCGAAACTGTTGGCCACCAGACTACTACCTCATCTGGCGCACCTTATACACCCGGACCAATCGGGCTTTATGCCACACCGCAGCACGGCGCTGAACCTGCGACGGCTGCACGGGGTATTGGCCCGAGCCCCGCAGCTGGAGGAAGCGGCAGCGGTACTGTCGCTTGATGCCAAAATGGCATTTGATATGGTGGAGTGGCGATATCTCTTTGCTGTCCTGGAACACATGGGTATCGGCCCAACGTTCATATCATGGGTCAGACTGCTATATATCGAACCTATGGCTAGGGTAACTGCGAACGGATACATATCGAGAGAGTTCCCGTTGGCAAGGGGTACGAGACAGGGGTGCCCACTCTCGCCACTACTGTTTGCCTTGGTGTTAGAACCCTTGGCCACGATCCTCAGGACTACCCAGTTGCTGAAAGGTATACCCTGGGAAGGTGGAGGCGAGGATAGGGTTTCCCTATACGCTGACGACATGCTCGTCTACCTCACGGACCCCACGACCGGTATCCCGGTCTTGCTGGCACTATGTGAAAGCCACGGCACGGCCTCGGGTTATAAACTCAATTGGTCCAAATCAGTGTTATATATGATAAAAGGCGACCTCCCAATACTACCCACAGATTGCCAACTACTCGTGGAACACGACACCTTTAAATACCTAGGGATACGGATTACAAGGGAGCACTCGGCCTTCCTCGACCGGAATCTTAAGCCCCAACTGGACAAATTGAAGACTGATGTGCGCCTTTGGAAAAATCTCCCCCTAACACTGTTAGGTAGAGCGGCACTCTTTAAGATGCTGGCTCTCCCCCGCTTCCTATATGTTCTGGAAAACACGCCGGCGGTGGTCCCCGTGTCATTCTTCCGTCAAGTCTCGGCCCAACTGTCCACTCTCCTGTGGGGAGACAAACCGGCCCGGGTCGCACAGTTGAAATTGACCAGGGACTGGTACAGCGGTGGGATAGCCCTCCCCAATCTTGAACTGTACTACTGGGCGGCCCATCTCAAGGTGATTAACCAGTGGATCCACGCACCGCAAGACGACCCAGCGTACAGGGCGGATAGACACCAACTGGGCCTGTCCACTCTGCTAGCCCCGCTCTATAATAAAGGGATGGTGAGGAAGCTAGAAGGGCCTACCAAACACACTGTTGCCCTATGGCACAAGGCTCAGAGACGGCTGGGGTGGGAGGGAGTGATCACCAAGCTCACGCCACTATGGGACGCCAAGGCCCTCGGTAACCTGCGCAGCTCCAAGGGGTTCGACCAGTGGGACACCATTGGGATCTCCACGGTGGGTGATCTATGGACCGGGGAGGGTGTACTCTCCTTCACGACACTAAAAGAACAATATAGCCTTGCAGAGACCGAAATATATAGGTACATACAAATCAGGCACGCTCTCCTGTCGGTGTTGGACACTGGCGCGGCGCCTCCGGAATCGGCTCCGTTGGAGGACCGACTGCTTACAGATTACATGGAGGCCGGGGCGACATCCCTCACTTATCGGAAACTCATGAATAACCTGCCGGACCCCCTGGGGAAACTAAAGGGGTATTGGGAGGACGAGGTAGGGGACCTAGATGAGGCAGACTGGAACGCAGCGCTGGCTTCGCCCAGGGAGGCGGGTATTTCCACTCGATTCAGACTGATCCAGTTCAAAGTGCTACACAGGGTCTACTACACCCGCACAACGCTGTACAAAATACATAGAGCAGAACACCCACACTGCCTGAGAAGATGCGGGGAGGAGGGCACACTATACCACACTATTTGGACGTGTCCACATATTCAGGATTACTGGCGGCGCGTCACGCGCACGATAGGTCAGACTCTACAGAACCCATTTACACCAGATCCCAGGATCTGTCTCCTGAATGTCTGGGGCCCAACAGACCTTTCGTTGCAGGCAAAGAGGTGGGTGGTCATAGGGGTTATGCTAGCGAAACGTGACATCGCAAAGAACTGGGGGGCACAGGAAGCACCGACACTGGCGCAATGGTGCAGAAATATGGATGTGCTTATGCTAACTGAGCGGGCTGTGTATCAGCAGAGACATAATCCTCGGAAATGGAACGGGATATGGTCGCCCTGGAACAAATTTAGGGGAGACCTCTGTGAGCCCCTGCCTGAGGAAGAAGAGGGGGACAGCTCAGAGGATGACGAAGGCCCGGATTGAGGAGAGGGAGGGGGGAAGGGACTGTGGGATACTAGGAGGCACAGGACCACGAGCACTTGCCCGCAGATGATCATACTGGATTGTATACATGAACCGCGACCTGATGGATGCATTTAGACATTCTAATGTTGATGTAAAACGTTACTGGTTATTGACTAAACCCTGAAAGTAGCACTTTAAGTTGGGGGGGTAAAATATTAAAAAGTTGCTCTATTGATTAAGGCAGCGGAATGTTGACGCTGCAATACTGACCTAATGTACGTTACTGTATACCATGAGACAGCAACAACAAAAATAAAATTTAAAAAAAAAAAAAAAAGAGGAAACTCTTTCAAGGGGTTTACCATTTAATGAATGGTTTGCTTGTGTACTTTTGGGGCTATTAAACGCCATAAATTTGGTTTTCTGTAGAGTAATTTCTAATCCTCTTTCACTACAGAATACTTCAAATTTATTGAGTACCCTCTGGATCCCCATAGGTGATTTAGATACTAATAAAGTATCATCGGCAAACATCATTGCTGGGATTATACGGGAGGCTGACTTAGGTGCACTAGTAAATGATCTATCAAGCCATTGATGTAAAGACTGAAAAGAGTGGGGGCAAGCACACATCCCTGACGAACACCATGTTTAATCGGGATGGGTGCAGTTAACTTTCCATCCTTGCCAAACCTAATTTGGGCAAAGTTATCCTTGTGCTGCCGCTTAATGAGATGGGTTAAATATACTGGAACCCCCATCTCATGGAGGACTGTCCAGCGTTTTTCCCTTGGGATCAAATCAAAGGCTACATCAGGGCTATAAATATTAAATAGAGGCTGCCACCCTCTAGACACATGGTCTTCCAGTATAACAGTTGAAGCCTGAGTATTTGGTCCAAAGTGGACAGTTTGTCCCTAAACCCCACCTTTAAGGGGGATAATATCTTCCATTCCTCCATCCAAGTTTGTAACCTGAGCAGCAATAAACGCGCAAAGATTTTTTGCGTGATATCTATCAGGCTAATCGGCCTATAATTGGTAGGATCGGGGAGCCCTTTTTAAAGATGGGAATAATTTCCGCTCCAGCCCAACTAGGGGGAATCTTCATGTCCTGAAGTATGGCAATAAATAGCACCCAGAGGTATGGAGCCCAGACAGATGGTTCGCTACGAAAAAGGTATCCAGGGATTTTATCTAGGCCAGGTGCTTTGCCTGGGGCTATTTTTGCTAAAGCTCCCTTGATTTCGTTTAGGCTTATACTCATACTAAAGCTATTGTTATAGGGTTCTTTAGTTTCCCTTAAATTGGGGGAATGATCAATCCCCTTAGGACATCCCTCGGATATCTCATCAGTCAGCGTTTCTCCCTTGGAATAGAGAGATTCAAAATGTTCCCGCCAGACCTCTTCATCCAGGTTCGGGTCTACCAGTGATTTAGCACCAGAGCTGCTGGTGTTTACAACTTTCCAGAAGGTCCTCATGTCCCTGGCCCCCAAAGTGCTTCTCAGAGCATCCCACTTATCCATTTCCCACCCTTTTTTAGCTTCAAAGATGGCCGCTTTATATACCATCCTTGCAGTTTTAATTAGCGGGCGATCATTAGACTTAATGGACGATACTAGTGATCTTTTGGCTTTGCGGCATTGATCATTATACCAAAGGTTGGGGGGCGTCCTACTTGATCGGTTTGTTTTTTTGGGATAGAAGAAGTCCAATGTGACTTCTCCTAGTCTAGCGTGGTTCATTGTGACCAACTCAAGATCTATACCGACTCCATTATGAGTTGTTGAGTTGGATGCCGTCAGGAGCACCGGGACCAGGGCTTCATATAAATTGCTCAATTTATCTTGCGATTGACTGATATCAGTCCATCGCGCTCTTTGCCTGCAATTGGAAAGTGTCAACCTGGCATAAATAGGGTTGTCCAAATTAGGGACACTCCCAGGATTAAACTCCTTTAGTTCAAGTACTAGCGCATGATGGTCACTATCTACCGTGGAACGACCCTAAAATCTATTAACCTATCCCAGGATTTGGAGTCAATTAGAATGTAATCTAATAAAGAACCACAGTCATTTCTATGGAAGGTATAACTACTTGATGTTTCAGACAAAGTTCTACCGTTGCAAGCTCTTAGGGAGTGTTTCAGAGTAAGGCAGTTCATCTGAATCACCAGTGGGGACCATTTTTTAACTGGTGGACATCTAGTCTCCGGGATTGCCCAAAAATTATCCTCATCATATAGGCTGTCCAGGAGCATTCCCTCTAGTGGCTCTAACTGACAATTGAAATCCCCTCCCAAGATCACTATATGATTTTCAGCAGTGGTACCTAAGAACGTAGTTAGTTCTTCCAACGTGATAGACTCCTTTCCCAGGACCGTATACATTTAAAAGAACAACGGAAATCTTTAGTGGAAACTGCAGTATAACACATTATATCATTGGATCCTGTGTCAATCTGCTTGGCCATGCATCCTAGATGAACTCCCACCCATGTGCAAAGGCCTCCTGATGGTCTCCCTGTACCCCCAGATTTTGCGGGGATGCTAAAAGTGACAAAACTCAGCTTGGGAACCTCCCCTCCGGCCCATGTTTCCTGGAACATGCAGATCTCAAATTGACTAATGAAAGAGCCCCAGTTAGGATCATGTATCTTATTATACAGGCCCACAATGTTCCATGATAGCACCCTTGTTTTAGGACAATTAGGGGGATTCGGTATATGAGGCACTAGGGGGGATGGTTGCCATCTATCTCTCCACTTACATCCTTGAAATTGGACCCCACGGCTAATCGAAGTTTAGGATTATCCCTCCCAACCGAGTCACCGCCTTCATGGGTGCAACCAGGGGAGCCGCTCATGCACCCACAGGTTGGACCCTCCCCACATGGCGTACAAGGTCCTGTATCGCTAACCTGGGTCTGGGTTTCTATTTGGAGTGGGCATGTTTGTACCTTAATATTAGAGGGATTTTCCTTTAGTCAGTCTACTCCATCCAAGCAGCTAAATCTGTTTACAGTAGGAATGTTAAAAATAAGTTGCTTTTGCCAGTGCTGGTCTGGGTGAGACAACTCACGATTATTGGGGTCATTTCTCCAACCCCGCTCCGAAAGCCAGATGTCATGATAGGGCCTATTGGAAGGTTAGAAATAACCTAAAGGGAGTACTTGAGTACCAACCATTTTTTCCCATCCTCTCTAGCTAAAATGTTTTGGGTCATCAACGTATTTCTAAAATTAATTATTATGCAATCTCCATGTATATCCATGTGTTGTCTGCCTATCCATCCCACACTGCGTGTGGTTAAGATCTCTTCCACATGCTCATAACTAAAATATCTATGGTTTACAAGCCAGTGAACACATTTATTCTTTAGTTCTTGGTGGGATTCAGATTGATCCCTTCTGAGTTCAGGGATACCTGCAAGAATGAGGACATAAGGAGTTGATGCAGGAGGTAGATTTATGATTGGAGGGGGGAAGAAGTGTTTGGTGGCTTCTATATTTGTAGAAACGCCACCCCCAGCCTGCCTTGTGGTTGTTTGTAATTGCCCTGTAGATTTATACAATGGGGTGGGCAATTAGCTTGGTTAGAGATGACCGGTGGGGGCCTTACAAGGCTATCTCTAATGGCCTCCGATGTGTGAATCTCCCCATTTGATTTTGGAGGCTGGGCATGCTCACTGGGTTTAAGGCTAGGATTGGCCAATGTATTGCTTATAGTGGTCTGGACTTGTGACCCGCTTTCAGAACCAGCAATGCCATGGGTTGCCCCCCATGAACTTATCCAGTCATTAAAGAGTACAAACAACCTGTCAACCCTCTCTTGTAAAGATCTAAGTTCGTCCTTAACTATATCCCTCATTTTGATCTGTAGATGCACCACCAACTTTGTAGCCCACACTGGCTGATCACTTGCGGTTTCTATGCTCTCTTCTGGGTTCCCCATCCCAAAATTCCCATTATCGGAAGTCACACCCTGGGGCTTCTTCCTTCTTGCAGTTGCTTTCACCTTAGATTTGGGTTTGCCTTTCCTGCCCAATTGGTTTGGTGTGGTAACCTTAGGTAGCTCAGGGATAACTTCTTCTGTTATTGGTGTTTGGTCACTGGAGAGATCAATTAATGAAACTCCTGAGATTTGTGAGGTACTAGGGTCAGTCAGTGCAATGTCTAGATTTCGGCTCAGAGACAGTCGTCTCTCGGTCCGCTCTATTTCAGTTGCCACGGCTCCTAGAGCCTTTTCTAGCATCCTGTCAATAGAGGTAGGTTTAGTGTTTGATTTGGACAAAACCGGGGCCTTTTTCTTCTCAGCGCATGCTCTTCTCCCCATTCTGCAATATCTTTGGGTTAGACTCTCACGTTAGTTATTAGGTTTGAGTTTTAAGGTGCCACAAGAGGTTGCTGTTAAAAGCACCACTTCAGGGCTCTGTAGGTATACACACCTACACGAATATTTAATAAGTAAACCAATACCAGGGAGCACTATATAAGGCCATAAGGGTAAGCAAAGGAATCTACACACACACAATGTTCTTCAGTATTCTCAGTCCAGAGTTAATTGTGGTACACACTGCGCCAACTAGGGACCAATAAAAGAAAGGACAATTTCAAAAGTTTAGCAGTCTGGAGGACACAGCCACAGTACATTAATTACGGGTCCCAGGGTTTAAGGGTTAGAGAGCAGGCCCAGTCCAGCCTCCTCCAGCCTCTGACGGCCTCAGACCAGCCCGGGCTTCGCCTGGCGTGCGTCCCACGATGCGTGAGCCCAGCTCCGCTTTTCAAGCGCCTCCTGGTGCTTGCTGATGGCATGTGCTGCAGGCGCCTCCGAGGTCATGCTGGGACTTGTGGTCCTTCGTCCCGCGTCCCACGCTGGTGTTGGGCGAGACAGCGGAGCAGCAGGACCGGAGATGGATGTAACAATCTCCCAGGACCAATGAAAGAGGTATGCTTGACAGCCTCCTTGGAATTAAAGTGCCCAAGTGCTTCTTGCCCTGCTCCGCTTTTCAAGCGCCTCCTAGGGCTTGCTGATGGCGTGTGCAGCAGGCACCTCCGAGGGGATGCCGGGACTTGTGGTCCTTCGTCCCGCGTCCCGCGCTGGTGTTGGGATATACAGCTGGAGCAGCAGGGGACCGGAGATGGATGTAACAGTCTCCCAGGACCGATGAAAGAGGTATGCTTGACAGCCTCCTTGGAGTTAAAGTGCCCCAAGAGCTTCTTGCCCCGTTCCACTTTTCAAGCGCCTCCTGGCGCTTGCTGATGGCGTATGCAGCAGGCGCCTCCGAGGTGATGCCGGGACTTGTGGTCCTTTGTCCCGCGTCCCGCGCTGGTGTTGGGCGAGATAGCGGGAGCAGCAGGGGACCGGAGATGGAAGTAACGGTCTCCCAAGACCAATGAAAGAGGTATGCTTGACAGCCTCCTTGGAATTAAAGTGCCCCAAGAGCTTCTTGCCCCACTCCGCTTTTCAAGCGCCTCCTGACACTTGCTGTTGGCGTGTGCAGCAGGCGCCTCCGAGGGGATACAAAAACACAGAAAGATAGGGGGGTCTAAGTGGGTTAGTTTATTGACCATGACACCTCACAACCCAGTCCATAACAACAATAATTAATAAGAAGTATATAGTCAAGATGAATGTGTGCTGTTCTGAAATCAAGTAACAGTCAAGATCGTGAATAAGAGAACAAGAAATTACACTCGGCTGAAGAACTCCCATCAGCCAACCATTGTGGCGGAATTTATTCACGTGGGATACGGATGGTTGATCCAAATCTCGCCCAACCCATCTGTTGATGGTGCAGAGATGGATGACTGAGGTAACCTTCTAGCCACAGTGTATTTCAAGTGGTGCTGATAGATGTGCAGTGCTCAGTGAAAATATGTGAAATTAAAAATAACTACTAGGACAGAAAATATGTTTAATAGGCACTGTTCTAGTGTTAAGATTAAAAAAGCGCCTAATAGTTTTAAAATATAACTATATACTGGCGCAGTGCAGTGTGGTCAACATGTTTCAGCTGTTAGGAGTGAAGTATCCAGCTTTCTTCAGGACCGTGATTGAAAAGCGACTGCAGAGTAAATGATTTATACAGTGTAAATTCAAACAATATACATACTCCTACCAGGAACTTGGAGCCCCAATGTTAGCTGGTGGATAGTTAGATAAATCGTCCTTTTCCTAAAAGAAAGGAAGATAGTGCAGACAAATGTGTACTGTCAGAACAAGTATCCACTATGATCCCTAAGTCACAACGAGGACAGAACAGACAACACATAAATAGTAAGGGGCAAAAAGTCTCCTCACTTATCAAGAGGCTATTATCCTCCTGAATCAAGACAATAATGTCAAGAAATATAATTAAGAAATTATAATGTACTCACCCAGCGTTATGTGGGAAATAACCTCACCTCACCCTGCACCCGCTCGGGATAAAAATGAGGCCCCGCTCTGTTAGGATGGAAGAAATAGCTATAATAATATGTGGACTACCGCTAGTCAAGACTTCATTGCAGTATCTAGCTATTTTGTTTGTATCCAAATATTAAACATAACTCAGTTGTCTCTAAAAAAAGGCAAATCCCCACCAGAACACTGGCTAAAAATGCTAGTCAGGATAGGATGATTTTTTAAGGAGCACTACTCTGTTAGCTCAGAAGTGGTGACTCCCAATGCATCAAAAGTTCGAGTGCATGCAGAAATCAGATTGCGTGCATACAATGGTTAGAATGCAGATGTTAGAGGTGTGCAAGGGCCTACCTGTCCGTCGGTACCTCTGGCCGGCTTCCGAGTGGGAGTGGAGGTGACGGACAGGTAGTGTGCGTGCCCTTATATACACACACTAATTGGCTAATTGAGAACTATCGTGTGTAATAACGAGCAATTACGTCTAGATTAGTCTCCACGTTAATACATACAGCGCATGCTCGGAACAAGATACGACCCGACGCATGCGTGGTTAGAACAGAAGACTGATTGCTCGCACGTGCGTGAAGTGAATCTGGACAGCATGCCGCCTTTGCGCATGCGCAGTAAATATTGACTAGCAATACCTACGCATGTCTATGGATCTTATTAGTGTGATCCTGTTGGTGGCGGTATATAATAAAGAATAGTAATGATAGTCTGTACACACCCGCATCTCAGTCCTAGGTTGTAAGCCCTGTGTAAGAAACCTCCAAACAGAAGTTACTGTTACATACACGAATAACTCATGCAGTGGTGGAGTCTTAAGTGTCAGGACTATACAGGTTGCGCCTGCATTGCTGGACACTCGTGGTGCCAGCGTTTGAATCACGATCTTCTTAGCCGGAAACGGGAGTCCGAACTACAACTCCCAGGATCCCCGGTGAAAGGGGAGTACTAGTACGATCCCAACACGCTTCCTGTTGCGTGTAATTCTTGTTTAGTTCCGGTTTTCCTGGCGCCGGTCTGAGACGCCGTGCTGCAGACCGTTGGCTGACTATGTCTTCGCCTGCTGGATTTCAAGAGACAAGCGATCCAGGTAGGATCAGAACACTGTATGTGCCAAAGTAGACACGGGCGGGCCGTCCGCCTTTGCCATGTTTGCTCATTTTCCGGAAGAGCGGAGCGCGGTGGTTAACAGCCACGCGTTGCCGTTTCACTCTTCGGTCGTAGTGCTGTTTAACTACAGGGAGAACTTCAAAGAGATTTCGCTCTACAGAGATTCTGTTTCTTTGTTTTAGGGGGCTACGGTTCGCGGAGCGCAGTGGTGATCCTAAACCACACGCTACCTTGCGCTGAAAGGAACCTGCCTTTTTCTTTGTTTTCAAACTTCATAAGCAAGGGGGATTACTCGCTTTTTTCCACAGCAGTGATGCTGAGTGGTGCTAACTAATGCTGGGGACTTTGATATTTGTTAATACCCTTATGACGAGTAGAGCGGAGTGATGTGGTTCTTGCTTCCCACGCACTACGGTTTCTACAAATAAGGAACTGGGTGGATTACCAGATTACCAGTGGAGCGTTAGTTCTAGTTCTACTCAGTCTATGTGTTGCTTTAATTACCAGATTCCAGTTTACATCCCTCTGGCATTTTGTCATGGTATGTTAGGTGCAAGTGGGATGAATTAGGTGGTCTATGTGTTCTGTAGGTGTACCTGTTCTTTGACCTATGTTTGTGTTCCTGTAGGTTCATTGAGTGTCAAGAGGTGATTGCGGTGTTTTGCCAAGGCTGGTTTCTTCCATACCATAAGGTACTTATGGTTCAGGTTAATGAGACCTAATGAGAGTAGACTGTTGCTGCTTGAGTAATAATAGATATATGTTCTTGTCGTTTCAGGTATATCCCTTTCCCAGCTCACCCTTCCCTTTCCCTTCCCTGTTCTATTTATCCCTCGCCTAATGGCTCAAGGCCTCTGTGTGTTTATACGAGAGGTCTTGTGACATTTGGAGGTGGACCCTTGTAAGCAACAACCGGATTCCGTGGAACAGATCTGGACAGAATTACACGTCCACGAAATTAGCTCCACCCGACTCGGTTGTGCTTATAATAGCTACCTTGGAAGATGTGCTACATGCCTTGGTGCTGGTTCAACAAGAGCTAGCCGCTTCCAAAACAGAGGCAGCAGCTTTGAGGGATAAGGTGGATAGATTGAGTAGAAACCCTTTTGATTCGTCCGCTGCACAAGTACATGTCACTGTTCCCCCTCCCATTCCGTTGGCTAGTCCAGATCGGTATTCTGGCGATCCGACTAAGACGCAGGTGTTTTTAACGCAGATAATGCTTCATTTCTCCTGCAAGCCGGCCTCTTTTCCAAACCATCACTCAAGGGTGGCTTTTGCCATTTCCTATCTGGTCGGGGATGCTGCCAATTGGGCGGTACCCTTGGTAAGAAAGAATTACGCCATTCTATCAGATTGGGCAGCTTTTCGTGCTGAATTCGAGAGGGTATTTGATAGGCGTGCCACTACTTTTAGCACAGACAGAGAGCTGCTCACCCTTAGGCAGGGTAGGAGGGATTTAGTATCTTACTTGACTGACTTCAACAGGTTGGTGGCAGAGACATCATGGCCAGAGGAAAAGAGGATGTCACTTTTCTACCAAGGGTTGAGAGACGGACTAAATGACATCATAGCACAGATAGACCCTCAGCTGATTAACTGCACAGATATGATAAACCTAACCTTACGACTAGATGGCAGACAAAGTGAAAGAGGAGGAGAAAGAAGACGGTGGGACAGGGTTCCTGGTGGGTCTGAGTCCGTCCCCAAGAGGTCCTTGCCTTCCTCTAACTCTGGCTCAGAACCCATGGAGATTGGAGCTGTAAGAGCGCCATTGTCCAGGGAAGAAAAAGAAAACCGTAGAGCCCTGGGGTTATGTCTTTACTGTGGGAAAAAAGGGCATTTCGTTAAAGAGTGTCCCAATAAACCAAAGATTTCTGGGGTATGGAACAAGAGTAAGAGAATAGAGGTCTCTTTGGTTGGTGAGTCAGAGGCAGTGACAGGGAACTTTCAGGAAGGCTATAGGGAATCCCAGCCTTTGAAAATTCCTTTGTTAACAATTCTGGCTTTAAAGGATACAGAGACACATATAGTTCTTCCCATGAGTCTGGAGAGTCAGCTGAGAATTAATCAGGTCAAGGTCATGATTGACTCAGGGGCCACGGGGAATTTCATAGATAGCAGTCTGGTAGCTTCTTTGTCACTGGCCAGAGTTATTAGAGAGACCCCCGAGGAGGTGTTAGCCGTGGATGGGAAGCCTTTGTGTTGGACAGGCCACATGAAGGGCCGCTCTCCCCCGGCCCAACCAGGCCTGAGCCCAGTCCCGCAAGTACCACACACCACCATTGCACGTCCTCCGTCCCCTCAGGGACCCCTGCCCTCGAGCCTGCCGACCTCGAGGGTCCGATCCACTGCCGGCCCACGCGCCCAGCCTGGGGCGCCATCTTGGACACTCCACCACGAGGCCGCCTGGCCCCCGATCGACCTCAACCCTGGGCCTGGCCCGGCCTCAGACATTCCGGCACCACCCTCCACCCAGGAGGTGAGCGGGCTACTTGGCAGGTCAATGGGAGAAAGAGGTGCCGATGGCTCTCCCCCGCCAAGTGCCGCTCGCCCATCGCCTCCCCGGGCGCTGGCTCCACCCCCCTGCTGGGTGTCTGGACTCCCCCATCCCGGACCTCCCGACCTCCAAGTGCGAGGGTCCGGACATCAAAGCACGCCAGCCCTATAACTGGGGCAGCTCCAGAGCAGGAAGGCAGTTGTATCTTGGAGTCGAGAGACGTAAAGAGGAACTCATCCTGGACGGACTACTGGCGCTGCCATAGCTCTGTCCTGTGCACCATCGTCCTGCCTGTTGGCGCTGCCACAGCCGTCGTAACCTTCATCCTTCATCGTCGTCGGGATCTGCTGGCGTGGCCGCGGACCGTTGTAACCGTCATCTTCCACCGGGACCTGCAGGCTCCGCCGCGGACCGTCGTCCTTCCTTCATCCATCTCGGGACCTGCTTGGCTCCTCCACGGCCCGATCATCTAGACCGCCGAGCTCGAGGATTGAGAGCTATTTTGTACTCATTGGTAACTAAGACTGTCCCGCTACCCCTTTCCTAAGCCAGAGACTAGAACCGAGGGGACCCCTGAGTCCAGACCTCCTTGTATCCATCCTCGTAACCTAAGAATTGCATATAAAGTCTCGTTAACCTTCAACCTTGTGTGGTGTCCGTCTGTGGGGGGGAAGTTACTTATCTGTACAGTCGTTGGAGACGGCTCTCCCTGGAGACCTCTCCCCGTAACCTCGGCCGACCCTCCCGGTCCGTCTAACATTGGTGGCCAGCGGCGCGATCCGAATCACCGCATAAACGTACAGAGAGTAGCTCACCCCACGACGAAGTCACAATGACCACGAAAGAGAGCGGATCAACCGAGAAATTCCAAATGGAGAAATTGGAGGAGTACAACCATCGTGAACTTAAACAATTCTGCATCGAACTGGGTATCGCTACCACCGGACTGAGTACCAAGGACGATTTTAAACATGCCCTAGAATCTTGGGCAGAAACCGGGGCTGCAGGAACCCCTGATCAAAGCACCGTAGAAAAAACGACCCCGGAAGGGCAAAGAACGGGTCTTTCGCAAGGTGAGATCCAGGAAAGAGAAAGGACCCGACTACACGAACTAGAAATGGCCCGACTTAAAATGGACGTTGAACTTAAGTTGGCCGAACAAAAAATCAACTTAGAGCACCTGCGTCTCCGAGAAGAAAGAGAGGAGAAACAGAGACAAAGGGAGCTCGAGGAAAAAAAACTAGCGTACGAACACGAACGAAACCTAGCCGAGATCAACCTACGCAAGCAGAATAAAGAAGCAGGGGTACCGGAGCGACCCCCCACCTCAGGGGCCACAGACAAAAAGGTACACATCCCCAAGGATGTTGTCCAAGAATACTTCAGAGAGGACGACATCCAGCAATGGTTTAAAGCCTATGAAATCGCTATGACTGCACACCGGATCGATAGAAGCGACTGGGGAGCCGGTCTCTGGGGAAGATTCCTCAATGAGGGCCGCAACACCCTACTACAGCTCCCGGACCACCAGATGACCTCCTACGACCATATGAAAGCGGCCCTCCTCACCCGCTATGGTCTCACCCCCGAGATGTACCGTCAGAGGTTCCGAGACTGCACCCGCATCCCGGGTACAACTTGGGTGGACTATGTAACATACTTTAGCCGAGCCTTCGAGGGCTGGATCCGAGGAAGCAACGTCACGACCTACGAGCAACTATTTAACCTGATGGTATGGGAGCATCTGTCGAACAATTGCTTCATTGAACTCCGCCAACACCTCCTCGACAGCAAGTTAACGGATCCCCGGCAGCTCGCAGCCGAAGCTGACCGGTGGGAGATCACCAGAGTGGGCCGGAATGGGTCCTACGAACAGAACCGGAACAACAATGGTCAGCACCGACCCAGAGGAGGAGGAGGGGGCCAAGGGCGAGGAAGAGACAACGCCCCGGTCGCCCCCGCTACCAACACCACCCCCCCGGCCAACCGGGGCAGCACCCCAGCGCGACCGGGGTACAGAGCCAATGTCACGTGTCACCGATGTCAACGAGTCGGCCACTATGCGAACGACCCAAACTGCCCGCAGTACCAGAGCCCAAGACCCCGCCAAGTGGCCGCTGCAGCCCTAGGGGAAGAACAGATCTCCGAGGAACAGGAAGAGTACGAACAAGAGCATCAAGAGTGGGAGCCAGCCGCCATGACTCTAGCCTGCTTAGGGGGGAAAGACATGGTCCCGCGGGTCCCCCTACCCGCTAACACCCAGAAGTACAGCCAATGGGTGAGCATCAATGGACACCAGGCCGAAGCCCTTCGTGACACCGGGGCCAGTGTAACAGCCGTCCGCTGTCACCTGGTGGCCCCAGAACAGTATCTACCGAACATTCTCTGCCCTGTACGATCAGCCGATAACTCGGAGAGCCTGTGTCGGATGGCCTGCGTCCCCTTCGAATGGGGGGGGATCTCCGGCATGTTGAAAGTGACGGTCCGAGACGATGCCCCCGTAGACTGCCTCCTGGGCAATGACCTGGAAAGCTCTCCGTGGGCCGCCGTGGAGAGAAAGGAACACCTGGGGATGTTGGGCGTCCCCGACTGGGCATGTGTCACCACCCGTTCCATGGCCGCCCGTGCCAACCACCAGCCAGAAGAACCCGAATGGCCGGCGCCACCGCCTCCGGTTGCCCCGGCCGAAAACACCGACCGTAACATTCCCGCCGAACCAGCTCAACCCACCGACCTCGCTAACCTCGACCAGTGGCCTCAAGAAGGGGGGCCCACGCAAGAACAATTTCGCAAAGAACAGAAGACCTGTCCCTCCCTCGAGGGACTCCGCCAGCAAGCGCTCGCCCAAAGCGCAGGGGATACCCCCGGAACTCATTGGGTCTACTGGGACAATGATCTGCTGTACAGCGAGCAAAGAATCGCCGAGCTGGGGAGCAACCGAGTACTAGTGGTACCCCTCCGTTTCAGAGACTTCCTGTTAAACCTGGCCCACGATGTCCCCCTGGCAGGACATCTGGGACAAGATAAAACCTACAGTCGCCTAGTGACCCACTTCTTCTGGCCCAAAATGAGAAACGATGTGCACCAGCATTGCCGATCTTGCCCCACGTGCCAAGCCAGTGGGAAGAGCGGCCGCAAACTAAAGGCTCCCCTGCAACCTTTTCCCGTGGTCACTACCCCGTTTGAGAGAGTCGGAATAGACATTGTGGGGCCCTTGGACCCACGCACAAAACAAGGCCATCGATTCATCCTGGTGCTAGTGGACCACGCCACCCGCTACCCTGAGGCTGTTCCTCTGCGAACTGTGACAGCCCCGGTGGTCGGCCGGGCCCTGATGGGGATCTTCTCCCGTGTGGGCTTCCCCCGAGAAGTCGTCAGCGACAGAGGCACGAACTTTATTTCCAAATACATGAAGTCCCTCTGGCAACAGTGCGGGGTCACCTACAGATTCACAACCCCCTATCACCCTCAAGGGAACGGACTCGTTGAGCGGTTCAACCGCACGCTAAAGGGAATGATCGGGGGGTTGGAAGAGCCCCTCCGTCGCCAGTGGGATGTGCTGCTGCCGTGCCTCCTCTTCGCATATCGAGAAGTCCCCCAGAAATCCCTGGGCTTCAGCCCATTTGAACTGCTATATGGACACCCAGTGCGAGGGCCGCTCAGTCTCGTCAAAGAAGGCTGGGAGATGCCTCCGCTAAAGAACCCTCCAGACGTCTTCCGGTACCTCCTCACCCTCCGCAACCAGACCCGGCGGTTCAGAGAACTAGCGAAGGCCAACCTAGAGGCCAGTCAAGAGGACATGAAAAAATGGTATGACCAGAATGCCTCATCCATTGAATTCGAACCTGTCCCCCACTGAGCCATGCGCCCTGCAAGACAAATGGACGGGGCCCTTCAAAGTAATAGAGCGCAAGGGGCCTGCCACTTATCTCATCGACATGGAATCCTCCCGGAACCCTCTCCGGGTCCTCCACGCTAACAGACTAAAGCCCCACTTTGTGCGAACAGAGCTCAGCCTCCTGATGGCCACAGACACTGGGGTTGAAGAAGACTCCGAGCCTCTCCCTGACCTCCTACGGACTCAAGAGCAAGACGGCTCCGTGGATGGGGTCCGGCTCTCAGAGGCCCTCACCAGAGAACAACGCCAGGAGTGTCAAGCCCTCCTATCACAGTTCGCCAGCCTGTTCTCCCTCACCCCGGGTGTCACTTCCTGGTGTGTGCACGATGTGGATACCGGGGACAGCCCCCCTATCCGCCACCGGGCCTACCGCGTGCCAGACCGGGTACGGGCCTGCATCCAGGAAGAAATAGCCAAGATGCTCACGATCGGGGTCATCGAGCCCTCAGACAGTCCCTGGGCCAGCCCTGTCGTACTGGTCCCCAAAGCAGCTGCCCCCGGCACCACACCCGAACTCCGGTTCTGCGTCGACTACCGGGGCTTGAATGCGGTCACCAGAACAGACGCGCACCCCATCCCCCGGGCAGATGAGCTAGTCGACCGAATGGGAGCTGCCCGCTACCTCAGCATCTTCGACTTGACAGCAGGCTATTGGCAGATCGGCCTCACACCCCGGGCGCAAGAACGTTCTGCCTTCTCCACCCCCGATGGCCATTACCATTTCACGGTCATGCCCTTCGGCATGAAGAATGCCCCAGCAACATTCCAACGGCTCGTCAATCAGGTCCTGGCGGGGCTCGAAGGATTCAGCGCCGCCTACCTAGACGACATCGCTGTATACAGCCACCATTGGACCGAGCACCTCCACCACCTCCGAGCAGTGCTGCAAGCCCTTCAGCGAGCTGGCCTCACGATCAAGGCCAGCAAGTGTCAAATTGGGCAAGGGTCTGTAACCTACCTCGGACACCAGGTGGGAAGCGGCCTAGTGGCCCCGCTACAGCTGAAAATTGCCGCCATCCAGGCCTGGCAGCCCCCCATCACCCAAACCGAGGTACGAGCCTTCCTGGGCCTCACGGGCTACTACCGAAGGTTCGTAAAAGACTATGGTACCATAGTGGGGCCCCTCACAGAACTCACGTCAAAGAACCAGCCCAAGAAAGTCACCTGGACCCCAGAGTGTCAAACTGCATTTGAACAATTAAAGGCCGCCATGTGTTCCGCCCCTGTGCTCCAGGCCCCAGACTACAGCCGGGAGTTCGTCGTCCAGACGGACGCCTCCGACCAGGGCATTGGGGCAGTCCTGTCTCAAGTGAACACCGAAGGCCTTGATCAACCGGTGGCCTTCATCAGCCGGAGACTCCTACCACGGGAGCAACGCTGGAGCACCATAGAGAGGGAAGCCTTTGCTGTGGTATGGGCCCTCAAGAAGCTCCGGCCCTACCTTTTCGGCACCCACTTTCGGGTGCAGACCGACCACCGACCCCTGCAATGGCTGATGCAGATGCGGGGGGAGAACCCAAAGTTGCTACGCTGGTCCATCTCCTTGCAAGGTATGGACTTCACAGTCGAACACCGGCCTGGGCCAGATCACGCCAACGCGGATGGCCTGTCCCGATTTTTCCGCCTCGACGAGGAGAGTCCCCAAGAGGATGGGTAACTCTCCCCGCCTTCAGCTGGGGGGGACGCATGTTGGACAGGCCACATGAAGGGCCGCTCTCCCCCGGCCCAACCAGGCCTGAGCCCAGTCCCGCAAGTACCACACACCACCATTGCACGTCCTCCGTCCCCTCAGGGACCCCTGCCCTCGAGCCTGCCGACCTCGAGGGTCCGATCCACTGCCGGCCCACGCGCCCAGCCTGGGGCGCCATCTTGGACACTCCACCACGAGGCCGCCTGGCCCCCGATCGACCTCAACCCTGGGCCTGGCCCGGCCTCAGACATTCCGGCACCACCCTCCACCCAGGAGGTGAGCGGGCTACTTGGCAGGTCAATGGGAGAAAGAGGTGCCGATGGCTCTCCCCCGCCAAGTGCCGCTCGCCCATCGCCTCCCCGGGCGCTGGCTCCACCCCCCTGCTGGGTGTCTGGACTCCCCCATCCCGGACCTCCCGACCTCCAAGTGCGAGGGTCCGGACATCAAAGCACGCCAGCCCTATAACTGGGGCAGCTCCAGAGCAGGAAGGCAGTTGTATCTTGGAGTCGAGAGACGTAAAGAGGAACTCATCCTGGACGGACTACTGGCGCTGCCATAGCTCTGTCCTGTGCACCATCGTCCTGCCTGTTGGCGCTGCCACAGCCGTCGTAACCTTCATCCTTCATCGTCGTCGGGATCTGCTGGCGTGGCCGCGGACCGTTGTAACCGTCATCTTCCACCGGGACCTGCAGGCTCCGCCGCGGACCGTCGTCCTTCCTTCATCCATCTCGGGACCTGCTTGGCTCCTCCACGGCCCGATCATCTAGACCGCCGAGCTCGAGGATTGAGAGCTATTTTGTACTCATTGGTAACTAAGACTGTCCCGCTACCCCTTTCCTAAGCCAGAGACTAGAACCGAGGGGACCCCTGAGTCCAGACCTCCTTGTATCCATCCTCGTAACCTAAGAATTGCATATAAAGTCTCGTTAACCTTCAACCTTGTGTGGTGTCCGTCTGTGGGGGGGAAGTTACTTATCTGTACAGTCGTTGGAGACGGCTCTCCCTGGAGACCTCTCCCCGTAACCTCGGCCGACCCTCCCGGTCCGTCTAACATTGGTGGCCAGCGGCGCGATCCGAATCACCGCATAAACGTACAGAGAGTAGCTCACCCCACGACGAAGTCACAATGACCACGAAAGAGAGCGGATCAACCGAGAAATTCCAAATGGAGAAATTGGAGGAGTACAACCATCGTGAACTTAAACAATTCTGCATCGAACTGGGTATCGCTACCACCGGACTGAGTACCAAGGACGATTTTAAACATGCCCTAGAATCTTGGGCAGAAACCGGGGCTGCAGGAACCCCTGATCAAAGCACCGTAGAAAAAACGACCCCGGAAGGGCAAAGAACGGGTCTTTCGCAAGGTGAGATCCAGGAAAGAGAAAGGACCCGACTACACGAACTAGAAATGGCCCGACTTAAAATGGACGTTGAACTTAAGTTGGCCGAACAAAAAATCAACTTAGAGCACCTGCGTCTCCGAGAAGAAAGAGAGGAGAAACAGAGACAAAGGGAGCTCGAGGAAAAAAAACTAGCGTACGAACACGAACGAAACCTAGCCGAGATCAACCTACGCAAGCAGAATAAAGAAGCAGGGGTACCGGAGCGACCCCCCACCTCAGGGGCCACAGACAAAAAGGTACACATCCCCAAGGATGTTGTCCAAGAATACTTCAGAGAGGACGACATCCAGCAATGGTTTAAAGCCTATGAAATCGCTATGACTGCACACCGGATCGATAGAAGCGACTGGGGAGCCGGTCTCTGGGGAAGATTCCTCAATGAGGGCCGCGACACCCTACTACAGCTCCCGGACCACCAGATGACCTCCTACGACCATATGAAAGCGGCCCTCCTCACCCGCTATGGTCTCACCCCCGAGATGTACCGTCAGAGGTTCCGAGACTGCACCCGCATCCCGGGTACAACTTGGGTGGACTATGTAACATACTTTAGCCGAGCCTTCGAGGGCTGGATCCGAGGAAGCAACGTCACGACCTACGAGCAACTATTTAACCTGATGGTATGGGAGCATCTGTCGAACAATTGCTTCATTGAACTCCGCCAACACCTCCTCGACAGCAAGTTAACGGATCCCCGGCAGCTCGCAGCCGAAGCTGACCGGTGGGAGATCACCAGAGTGGGCCGGAATGGGTCCTACGAACAGAACCGGAACAACAATGGTCAGCACCGACCCAGAGGAGGAGGAGGGGGCCAAGGGCGAGGAAGAGACAACGCCCCGGTCGCCCCCGCTACCAACACCACCCCCCCGGCCAACCGGGGCAGCACCCCAGCGCGACCGGGGTACAGAGCCAATGTCACGTGTCACCGATGTCAACGAGTCGGCCACTATGCGAACGACCCAAACTGCCCGCAGTACCAGAGCCCAAGACCCCGCCAAGTGGCCGCTGCAGCCCTAGGGGAAGAACAGATCTCCGAGGAACAGGAAGAGTACGAACAAGAGCATCAAGAGTGGGAGCCAGCCGCCATGACTCTAGCCTGCTTAGGGGGGAAAGACATGGTCCCGCGGGTCCCCCTACCCGCTAACACCCAGAAGTACAGCCAATGGGTGAGCATCAATGGACACCAGGCCGAAGCCCTTCGTGACACCGGGGCCAGTGTAACAGCCGTCCGCTGTCACCTGGTGGCCCCAGAACAGTATCTACCGAACATTCTCTGCCCTGTACGATCAGCCGATAACTCGGAGAGCCTGTGTCGGATGGCCTGCGTCCCCTTCGAATGGGGGGGGATCTCCGGCATGTTGAAAGTGACGGTCCGAGACGATGCCCCCGTAGACTGCCTCCTGGGCAATGACCTGGAAAGCTCTCCGTGGGCCGCCGTGGAGAGAAAGGAACACCTGGGGATGTTGGGCGTCCCCGACTGGGCATGTGTCACCACCCGTTCCATGGCCGCCCGTGCCAACCACCAGCCAGAAGAACCCGAATGGCCGGCGCCACCGCCTCCGGTTGCCCCGGCCGAAAACACCGACCGTAACATTCCCGCCGAACCAGCTCAACCCACCGACCTCGCTAACCTCGACCAGTGGCCTCAAGAAGGGGGGCCCACGCAAGAACAATTTCGCAAAGAACAGAAGACCTGTCCCTCCCTCGAGGGACTCCGCCAGCAAGCGCTCGCCCAAAGCGCAGGGGATACCCCCGGAACTCATTGGGTCTACTGGGACAATGATCTGCTGTACAGCGAGCAAAGAATCGCCGAGCTGGGGAGCAACCGAGTACTAGTGGTACCCCTCCGTTTCAGAGACTTCCTGTTAAACCTGGCCCACGATGTCCCCCTGGCAGGACATCTGGGACAAGATAAAACCTACAGTCGCCTAGTGACCCACTTCTTCTGGCCCAAAATGAGAAACGATGTGCACCAGCATTGCCGATCTTGCCCCACGTGCCAAGCCAGTGGGAAGAGCGGCCGCAAACTAAAGGCTCCCCTGCAACCTTTTCCCGTGGTCACTACCCCGTTTGAGAGAGTCGGAATAGACATTGTGGGGCCCTTGGACCCACGCACAAAACAAGGCCATCGATTCATCCTGGTGCTAGTGGACCACGCCACCCGCTACCCTGAGGCTGTTCCTCTGCGAACTGTGACAGCCCCGGTGGTCGGCCGGGCCCTGATGGGGATCTTCTCCCGTGTGGGCTTCCCCCGAGAAGTCGTCAGCGACAGAGGCACGAACTTTATTTCCAAATACATGAAGTCCCTCTGGCAACAGTGCGGGGTCACCTACAGATTCACAACCCCCTATCACCCTCAAGGGAACGGACTCGTTGAGCGGTTCAACCGCACGCTAAAGGGAATGATCGGGGGGTTGGAAGAGCCCCTCCGTCGCCAGTGGGATGTGCTGCTGCCGTGCCTCCTCTTCGCATATCGAGAAGTCCCCCAGAAATCCCTGGGCTTCAGCCCATTTGAACTGCTATATGGACACCCAGTGCGAGGGCCGCTCAGTCTCGTCAAAGAAGGCTGGGAGATGCCTCCGCTAAAGAACCCTCCAGACGTCTTCCGGTACCTCCTCACCCTCCGCAACCAGACCCGGCGGTTCAGAGAACTAGCGAAGGCCAACCTAGAGGCCAGTCAAGAGGACATGAAAAAATGGTATGACCAGAATGCCTCATCCATTGAATTCGAACCTGGCCAACAGGTATGGGTGATGTCCCCCACTGAGCCATGCGCCCTGCAAGACAAATGGACGGGGCCCTTCAAAGTAATAGAGCGCAAGGGGCCTGCCACTTATCTCATCGACATGGAATCCTCCCGGAACCCTCTCCGGGTCCTCCACGCTAACAGACTAAAGCCCCACTTTGTGCGAACAGAGCTCAGCCTCCTGATGGCCACAGACACTGGGGTTGAAGAAGACTCCGAGCCTCTCCCTGACCTCCTACGGACTCAAGAGCAAGACGGCTCCGTGGATGGGGTCCGGCTCTCAGAGGCCCTCACCAGAGAACAACGCCAGGAGTGTCAAGCCCTCCTATCACAGTTCGCCAGCCTGTTCTCCCTCACCCCGGGTGTCACTTCCTGGTGTGTGCACGATGTGGATACCGGGGACAGCCCCCCTATCCGCCACCGGGCCTACCGCGTGCCAGACCGGGTACGGGCCTGCATCCAGGAAGAAATAGCCAAGATGCTCACGATCGGGGTCATCGAGCCCTCAGACAGTCCCTGGGCCAGCCCTGTCGTACTGGTCCCCAAAGCAGCTGCCCCCGGCACCACACCCGAACTCCGGTTCTGCGTCGACTACCGGGGCTTGAATGCGGTCACCAGAACAGACGCGCACCCCATCCCCCGGGCAGATGAGCTAGTCGACCGAATGGGAGCTGCCCGCTACCTCAGCATCTTCGACTTGACAGCAGGCTATTGGCAGATCGGCCTCACACCCCGGGCGCAAGAACGTTCTGCCTTCTCCACCCCCGATGGCCATTACCATTTCACGGTCATGCCCTTCGGCATGAAGAATGCCCCAGCAACATTCCAACGGCTCGTCAATCAGGTCCTGGCGGGGCTCGAAGGATTCAGCGCCGCCTACCTAGACGACATCGCTGTATACAGCCACCATTGGACCGAGCACCTCCACCACCTCCGAGCAGTGCTGCAAGCCCTTCAGCGAGCTGGCCTCACGATCAAGGCCAGCAAGTGTCAAATTGGGCAAGGGTCTGTAACCTACCTCGGACACCAGGTGGGAAGCGGCCTAGTGGCCCCGCTACAGCTGAAAATTGCCGCCATCCAGGCCTGGCAGCCCCCCATCACCCAAACCGAGGTACGAGCCTTCCTGGGCCTCACGGGCTACTACCGAAGGTTCGTAAAAGACTATGGTACCATAGTGGGGCCCCTCACAGAACTCACGTCAAAGAACCAGCCCAAGAAAGTCACCTGGACCCCAGAGTGTCAAACTGCATTTGAACAATTAAAGGCCGCCATGTGTTCCGCCCCTGTGCTCCAGGCCCCAGACTACAGCCGGGAGTTCGTCGTCCAGACGGACGCCTCCGACCAGGGCATTGGGGCAGTCCTGTCTCAAGTGAACACCGAAGGCCTTGATCAACCGGTGGCCTTCATCAGCCGGAGACTCCTACCACGGGAGCAACGCTGGAGCACCATAGAGAGGGAAGCCTTTGCTGTGGTATGGGCCCTCAAGAAGCTCCGGCCCTACCTTTTCGGCACCCACTTTCGGGTGCAGACCGACCACCGACCCCTGCAATGGCTGATGCAGATGCGGGGGGAGAACCCAAAGTTGCTACGCTGGTCCATCTCCTTGCAAGGTATGGACTTCACAGTCGAACACCGGCCTGGGCCAGATCACGCCAACGCGGATGGCCTGTCCCGATTTTTCCGCCTCGACGAGGAGAGTCCCCAAGAGGATGGGTAACTCTCCCCGCCTTCAGCTGGGGGGGACGCATGTTGGACAGGCCACATGAAGGGCCGCTCTCCCCCGGCCCAACCAGGCCTGAGCCCAGTCCCGCAAGTACCACACACCACCATTGCACGTCCTCCGTCCCCTCAGGGACCCCTGCCCTCGAGCCTGCCGACCTCGAGGGTCCGATCCACTGCCGGCCCACGCGCCCAGCCTGGGGCGCCATCTTGGACACTCCACCACGAGGCCGCCTGGCCCCCGATCGACCTCAACCCTGGGCCTGGCCCGGCCTCAGACATTCCGGCACCACCCTCCACCCAGGAGGTGAGCGGGCTACTTGGCAGGTCAATGGGAGAAAGAGGTGCCGATGGCTCTCCCCCGCCAAGTGCCGCTCGCCCATCGCCTCCCCGGGCGCTGGCTCCACCCCCCTGCTGGGTGTCTGGACTCCCCCATCCCGGACCTCCCGACCTCCAAGTGCGAGGGTCCGGACATCAAAGCACGCCAGCCCTATAACTGGGGCAGCTCCAGAGCAGGAAGGCAGTTGTATCTTGGAGTCGAGAGACGTAAAGAGGAACTCATCCTGGACGGACTACTGGCGCTGCCATAGCTCTGTCCTGTGCACCATCGTCCTGCCTGTTGGCGCTGCCACAGCCGTCGTAACCTTCATCCTTCATCGTCGTCGGGATCTGCTGGCGTGGCCGCGGACCGTTGTAACCGTCATCTTCCACCGGGACCTGCAGGCTCCGCCGCGGACCGTCGTCCTTCCTTCATCCATCTCGGGACCTGCTTGGCTCCTCCACGGCCCGATCATCTAGACCGCCGAGCTCGAGGATTGAGAGCTATTTTGTACTCATTGGTAACTAAGACTGTCCCGCTACCCCTTTCCTAAGCCAGAGACTAGAACCGAGGGGACCCCTGAGTCCAGACCTCCTTGTATCCATCCTCGTAACCTAAGAATTGCATATAAAGTCTCGTTAACCTTCAACCTTGTGTGGTGTCCGTCTGTGGGGGGGAAGTTACTTATCTGTACAGTCGTTGGAGACGGCTCTCCCTGGAGACCTCTCCCCGTAACCTCGGCCGACCCTCCCGGTCCGTCTAACACTTTGATATCGGGTCTCATTACAGAACAGACGGATGTAGTGGAATTGTCTTTCAAAGGACCGGAGGGATGGCACAGAGAGAAACTGTCATTAAACATCATAGTAGCCCCTCAGTATGAGGTCATTCTGGGAATGCCCTGGCTAAGCTATCATAACCCTTTGATCGATTGGAATACGAAAGAGGTTCGGTTTTTGTCAGAGATATGCAAGGAACATCTGGACTCCTCCCAGACACAGCCTACGGCAGCCTTCTTTCTTCCGGCGGTGGTGGCTACTGCCGCGGAGAAAAAGGTCATCCTACCCTCCGAATACCAGCGCTTCGAGGATGTATTTAGTGAAGGCCAGGCAGAACAACTACCCTCACACCGGATGTATGATTGTCGGCTAGATCTAGTGAAGGGTGCCACGTTGCCGTCATGTCGTGTCTATGCACTGTCGGTTCCGGAAACGGCACACCTAAAAGAATACCTTGATCACTATGTTGAGATAGGGTTCATCAGACCCTCTAGAACCCCAGCAGCCTCTCCTTTGGTTTTCATCAAAAAGGCAAATGGAGACTTGAGAGCCTGTGTGGACTATCGAGTATTAAACAAAAACACCGTAAGAAACCGATACCCTTTGCCACTTATTACGGTCTTGTTAGATCAAGTGAGGGATGCCCAGATATACACCCGCTTGGACTTAAGGGGTGCGTACCATCTGGTGCGTGTTAGGGAAGGTGACGAATGGAAAACTGCCTTCAAGACTCGTTACGGATTATATGAATATACTGTTATGCCGTTTGGGTTATGTAACGCCCCGGCGGCATTTCAGTATTTTCTTAACAATGTCTTGAAGGAGTTTGTGGACGTATGTGTGGTCGTCTACATCGACAACGTTCTTATTTACTCAGATAAGACCGAGAACCACGGGCACCATGTCTCTCAAGTTCTACAGAGATTGGGGGAAAACAAACTCTATTGCAAGCTGAGTAAGTGCGAATTCGGTGTGATAGAGGTGGAATTCCTGGGGGTGATCCTAAGTCCTACCGGGTTGCAAATGTCAGAGAGAAAAGTGAAGGCTGTCCAAGAGTGGCCAGTTCCATCTAGCGTAAAAGACGTTCAGAGTTTCTTGGGCTTTGCAAACTATTACGGCAGGTTTATTTCACAGTTTTCCTTGGTAGCATCGCCTCTGTCAAAGTTACTCAGAAAAGGAGTCGCATTTCTTTGGTCCATAGAAGCGAATAACGCATTTATGACTCTGAAAGAAGCCTTTACCACCGCCCGATTCTGGCCCATCCCAAACCAGAACTTCCGTTCGTAGTGGAAGCGGATGCTTCTGACACAGCAATAGGGGCCATCCTGTCACAACGGAACCAGACTACGGGGCAATTGCATCCCGTAGCCTACATGTCCAAGAAGCTGTGTCCAGCAGAGACAAACTATACTATAGCTGAGAAAGAGCTGTTAGCTATAAAGAAAGCGTTTCAGGAGTGGCGGCAACATCTGTGGGGTTCAGCATTCCCGGTCACTGTGTTCTCAGATCACAGAAATCTTCAGTACATGAAGACAGCAAGGAACCTCACTCAGAGACAGATGAGGTGGATGTTGTTTTTTTCTGAATATGATTTCGTGATCACTTATCGGCCTGGGGCGGAGAACAAGAAAGCTGATACCCTGTCCAGACAGTCACATCCTGGCGACGTTCCTGGTACCAAACCCTTAGAGGCGATAGTAGATCCAGGAAAGGTGGTTTGCGTAGTTCAGGCAAACACCTTTTTTGATATGATACGTAACTCAAGATCTCACGATGCATGGGTGTCTTGGGCTACGTTGGGGAATGGTCGCGCTCTGAAGCAAGGACTGCCTTTTCAGGAGGGCAAGCTGTTCCTACCTAGTGTAGCTTTAAGGAGGAAGGCTTTTGAATGGTGTCATGATTCCTTGCTGGCAGGTCACTCCGGAGTGACCAAAACGGTTCAGTTATTGCAACGCCATTTCTGGTGGGAAACCATCAAGGGAGATGTAATCAAGTGGGTAGGAACATGTGAGGAGTGTGCCCGAGCCAAGAACGAGACAGGAAAAAGGAAGGGGCTGCTGATGCCTCTACCCACGCCAAATAGACCTTGGCAGACCATCAGTGTTGACTTTGTTACGGGTCTACCCCCAGATCAAGGCAAGACGGCAATCCTGGTGATAGTTGATAGTCTCACTAAAATGGGACACTTCATTCCTTGTGTGAATCTCCCTTACGCCAGTCAAACGGCACAGTTGTTGTTAAGCAATGTGGTTCGTTTGTATGGGATACCTGAGGCGATAGTCTCGGATAGAGGTCCGCAATTCATCGCCAGGTTCTGGAAGGCCTGGTGCAAGGCCATGCAGATCCAGTCTTCTCTCTCAACTAGCTTCCACCCGCAGACTTATGGACAGACAGAGAGATTGAACCAAAAGCTGAAAAAATACCTCAGATGTTATGCTGCTGAAGCTCAGGATTCATGGGTCTCCCTGTTGTGGATGGCCGAAGTGGCATACAACAACGCCTGGCACAGTTCACTGGGGGTTTCCCCTTTCTGCACCACCTATGGTTTTGACGCACGGATTCTCCCCATCAACATCCCGGAAGGGGTGGCTGATCAACCTACTGTTTTGGGGCAAATGCGCAACATACATGCAGTGCACAGAAAGATCAGAGCTCATCTACAGAAAGCAAAGGCTGAGTACAAAAGAGGAGAGGACAAACATCGAAGGGCAGGCCCGAACTATGCTGTGGGGGATAAGGAATGGCTTTCCACCAAGAACATCCGTTTCAAACTGCGCAGTATCTTCCACCCTAGATACATTGGTCCTTATGCCATCACAAAACAGGTTAATCCGGTGGCGTACAAGTTAAAACTTCCAGGTACGCTCAGAATCCATCCAGTGTTCTATTGCAACTTGTTGAAACCTGCTTTTGGTGCCAGGAAACGTGCTCCTCCTCCTGTGTTATGTGATGATGGTTTTGAGTATGTGGTGAGGACTATCAAGAACTCCAAATATCGGAGGGGTGTGTTGTGGTATCTGGTTTCCTGAAAAGTATACTCGGCTGAGGAGGATTCTTGGGAGCCTGTGCAGATCATCCATGCTCCTGAGGCTGTACGTTCGTATCACCGTAGATTCCCTCGGCGGCCTGGCCCTAGAAGGCGCTAGGAGGGAGGGCATACTGTCAGGACTATACAGGTTGCGCCTGCATTGCTGGACACTCGTGGTGCCAGCGTTTGAATCACGATCTTCTTAGCCAGAAACGGGAGTCCGAACTACAACTCCCAGGATCCCCGGTGAAAGGGGAGTACTAGTACGATCCCAACACGCTTCCTGTTGCGTGTAATTCTTGTTTGGTTCCGGTTTCCTGGCGGCGGTCTGAGACGCCGTGCTGCAGATCGTTGGCTGACTATGTCTTCGCCGTGCTGGATTTCAAGAGACAAGTGATCCAGGTAGGATCGGAACACTGTATGTGCCAAAGTAGACACGGGCGGGCTGTCCGCCTTTGCCGTGTTTGCTCATTTTCCGGAAGAGCGGAGCGTGGTGGTTAACAGCCACGCGTTGCCGTTTCACTCCACGGTCGTAGTGCTGTTTAACTACGGGGAGAACTTCAAAGAGATTTCGCTTTACAGAGATTATTTTTCTTTGTTTTAGAAGGCTACGGTTCGCGGAGCGCCGTGGTGATCCTAAACCACACGCTACCGTGCGCTGAAAGGAACCTGCCTTTTTCTTTGTTTTCAAACTTCATAAGCAAGGAGGATTACTCGCTTCTTTCCACAGCAGTGACGCTGAGTGGTGCTAACTAATGCTGGGGACTTTGATATTTGTTAATACCCTTATGACGAGTAGAGCGGAGTGATGTGGTTCTTGCTTCCCACGCACTACCGTTTCTACAAATAAGGAACTGGGTGGATTACCAGATTACTAGTGGAGCGTTGGTTCTAGTTCTACTCAGTCTATGTGTTGCTTTAATTACCAGATTCCAGTTTACATCCCTCTGGCATTTTGTCATGGTATGTTAGGTGCAAGTGGGATGAATTAGGTGGTCTATGTGTTCTGTAGGTGTACCAGTTCTTTAACCTATTTTTGTGTTCCTGTAGGTTCATTGAGTGTCAAGAGGTGATTGCGGTGTTTTGCCAAGGCTGGTTTCTTCCATACCATAAGGTACTTATGGTTCATGTTAGTGAGACCTAATGAGAGTAGACTGTTGCTGCTTGAGTAATAATAGATATATGTTCTTGTCGTTTCAGGTATATCCCTTTCCCAGCTGACCCTTCCCTTTCCCTTCCCTGTTCTATTTATCCCTCGCCTAATGGCTCAAGGCCTCTGTGTGTTTATACGAGAGGTCTTGTGACTTTTGGAGGTGGACCCTTGTAAGCAACAACCGGATTCCGTGGAGCAGATCTGGACATTAAGGTGGAGTTATATTCTGTCTTAAATAACCGATGACCAGCAGGTTGCAGCAATATTATGATTGGTGAAATGAACTAGTCTCACAGAAAGTGAGATGTGTATACATTGTACTAAATCAACACCAATTAGACCCACATAATGGAATATCGTGATCCCGTTTGTTGTATATATTGGTGTTGAAGCATAATGAACATGAACAGATCTTACGGGACATATTTATTAAGTGGACAAATATTCCGGAATGATATTATAAAGATGTCCACGCAATGTCATCATTAAGTCCCCTACTGTCACCTTTGAGCGAAAAAAATCAATTTTTGTTCCTTAATAAAAAGGAACCTGGATATATCGCTGATGTGAGGCGGGATGAAAGGCTGTTCTAAGATAACCCACCTAAGATCTTCTGCAGAATGTTTTTGGGTTAGAAAGTGATCAGTCAGTCTTGTTGATTGAGTTTCTTCAGCCGAGTGTAATTTCTTGTTCTCTTATCCACGATCTTGACTGTTACTTGATTTCAGAACAGCACGCATTCTTCTTGACTATATACCTCTTATTAATTATTGTTGCCTCCGAGGGGATGCCAGGACTTGTGGTCCTTCGTCCTGCGTCCCGCGCTGGTGTTGGGCGAGACAGGGGGAGCAGCAGGGTACCAGAGATGATGTAACGGTCTCCCAGGACCGTTGAAAGAGGTATGCTTGACAGCCTGCTTGAAATTAAAGTGCCCAAAATCTTAATTTCTTTTTTTTCACTTTGGAGTGAGGTTTGGGGACTAAGACAACTGGGCTGTCCCAGAGCTCTCTGAGGGTTCAATGACACCGAATTCCAGCATCTTGTTGACTTCACCTTGGATGCTCCTTCTGACATTAACAGACTGCCAGTAAATTTTGTTTTTGACAGGTAGGCTGTCTCCAGTGTCCACATCATGGGTACACCAGCTAGTCTGACCAGAGGTCAGAGAGAAGAGCTCAGCATACTGACTTAGGACTAGCCAGCAGTAAGCTACTAGAGGGGTGGCTTACCTATATTATCAGGCAGTGCTAGCTGGCATCGCACTCAAACAGGGTGCAGTATCAATGTTGTTGTTTCTCCCTCACAGGGACCTGCAGGCTGCAAGGGCAGTGGCATGGTCCCAGTGAGGGGGTCCCAAGGGCCATCTTCAGCTCCCAGGCCCTAGGAACCCAGGGTACCAGTTACTAGTGGGAGACGTACCAATTGGGAATTTGTTTTAGGGAAGGAGCACTTGCACAGGGCGCCTGGTTGGCAGGGACCCTGTGCATTACATTTGAACTGGATCACTTGTTACATTACACAGGGTAATTACTTTGTTTGCCCAGAATCACAGGATAGTGTGCCAATGGCGAGGCTTGAACCTTTTCCCCGGTTCTAAATTAGGCAGCTCTGACTGTTAGGCCACACCCTCACAAAGTCTATCAAAATATCCACATCAAAAGAGAGTGACATCACTGTAGCCTCTGTTCTTGCCTTTTACTCCCTTCCACAGGAAGATCCTCTTGTTTTTAAAAGGTCTCCAGTGGCTTGTTTCATCATCAAGTCCTCACCCAGATGCGGTCTTGAATCTGGGTGGACTCAACCTTGATAGTTAAGGGAGATCTTTGTATATTATTGTAAAGGGATCTAAATTTAAGGTTGCCTAAAGACTTCTAAAGACTTTATTGTTTATTCTGGCGATCCTTTGGCAAGTTTAAAAGAAGAGGGTGAAGTAATAGAGTATGCTCTGTACTCAAACGTCACTCGGTCTACACATTTCAGCTATTTAATTTTGCCTTACTGGTCAAGCAGTTTTCGTGAGGACTGCACTACTCAAATGATCCCTAAGCTTTATCCTATTTTAAGGACACTATAATTTGTGTTGCTGCATACTCTACTTGCTTCACCTCACTCCTTCACACTTATTGCAGTATGCCATTCATACAAACCATACTGAGAACGATTCTCAGTCGTGTCTCTGTAGATCAAAAAAGAGACCTAGTTAAGGCTCTAACCACTTGTGTCCCAAATAGTGACAGCATTCAGTGTGCACTGCACTCAAAATCATTGCATGGGAGCACTCAAGTGGGCATGCACTTTCCTTCCCTTCGTTTTTAGAATGTCTCATTAAAATCCAAAGGCTATTGTGGGGCCTTGTGGCGTAGCATTTCTTCTTATCTGTGTTAGGATCATCATGCATACACCCTTCAAAACTATCTGGTTTGTGCTTGTTTCAACAAATAGAAACAAAGAGGAGACCCTTAAAACAAAAAGGATTAGGTGACTATACAGTAGAGAAGGGAAAATATCCTTTGGATTTGGTCAAACCTATTAATTCATTATTCATCTATACCATACAATCTACTTAATGTATATTCACTATCCATACGTGATCACAATTGCATTTGAGACAAGTATATCATACACCTCCCTCAGAGAATCATTAATAGTCCAAATTACAAAAATATAAATCGATTTATTGATTTAAATGACAAACACATAATAAAATAATATAAAAAAAAACAGGGAAAAGCCCTATGTCTAACACATACTGGAAATCATAACATCAGAACAAATTTGTAAGTATCAACTCCAATATATGATCACAGTTGATAAACACGATACAGATAAAAAATTACATAGAAGTATTAAGAGAGTACATAACACAGGCAAATGAGGTATGCCCCTTGTTTGTTACATATCTGTATTCCAACAATATTTATGGCAAGAGTCCTGGCACCCCGTACTCGAAGACCTCCGCCGTTGTTACAGATTATGTATAAGAGTAGGCGTTGACGCGTTTCGATGGGTAAGGATTGTTTCACCATCTTTATCAAGACAAAACAGTTTGTACTCTCAAAAATTCTATACTTGGCTCGATGGAAAGAGTTCTCAGTCCCTACAGAAACAAATATCAATTAACTCAGTTCTAACGAGACAAGACTATAGACAGCAGCATACTACAAATAATTAGGCATGGGCGAATTTCGCGAATCTGGCGTTCGCGAATTTAGCGAATTTGCGAACTCGCAATCCGCAAAATCCGCGAATTCCCGCGTATTTGCGGATTTTTTTTTGTGTTCGCAAGTGTTTCTGCCAGTTCGCGAGGATTTGGTAGTAGTTCGCAATTGCGAACTTACTTATCGGCTCGCAATGGTCGCGACTATGTTGTTTCTACGTCTGGTTCATCATCACAGCCTCCCAGCACCCTCTGTTTCACCACTGCCACCCTCTCTTTGACCCATGCCACCCTCTGTTACATCAATGCCACCCTCTGGCTCATCATCACTGTAGAAGATGGGGGGGGAAAGCAAGCACACCTGCCCTGCTTCAACTGCCATGAATTAATTTGGGGTTAGTTTATTAACAACACCTGCCCTGCCCCAACTGACAATAATGAATTAGGGGCTAATTAATGTGTCACTGAATTTGAAGTTCCAGCCTGGCACCTGCTTGTCTGCTCCCTTAGCTGTAAATCAGGACCTTTGTGGCATACAGTTAAGGTCATAGCAGGGTCACACAATTGTTGCAAGCAGGCAACCGAATTCTGGAGGGCCCCCTCAGGAAGCACAACAGGGAATCGTTACAAATCATGAGATTGACCTTTTGCACCTGCTCATTTGTTTTGCTTTTGCAAAAATCGTTTTACGGTAATTTTGCGCTATTTGCGAGGCTCGGCGTCGTGCAAAACCGACCGCGGAAGCCGCCAATTCGTGCGAATGAGCTTTATATTTTTTTGCAGCGTGTTATTTCACGAGTCTTTTTGCAGTATTCGCGAGCCGCTTGCAGCGCAACACGCGAATTTACCCCAAGGTCGAGTACGGGCGTGGCCATTTTGTTTGCGTGACGCATTTCCGTTTCCGCCCGCTATGTATAATCTCGCGAGGTAAGCGCATTGCGAGTACAAGTTCGAACGAGATCGCGAGGAAAATTGCGTGCAAACTTACTTTCGCGCTCGTGAACGGGCGGCCATCTTGTTTTTCATTCATTTCCTGTGTCTGGGCATGGTGTTTATCCTCTTGCTATCTTTGCCATCCTTTGCTTGTTTTCAGTTTTTTTTCGAACGATTTTGGTTCTTATCTATCCCTCTCTTTTCCTAGCTGTATATTTTTGTCTTTTCTGCTATTTTTGTTTACTTTTAAACTACTTTTTAAACTCTTTTCTTTTCTTCTTCCCTATCCTATTCCTTCTTAATTTTCTACTTCCTACCTTACCTGCCCAGACCATGGTGAAGCCAGGCGCCGTGAAGCTGCCCAGGCACTTGAGGAACGCAGCGGCGGCGGGGAGGAGGAGTCCTGGACCCCGTGCCAGGACAGCATGCGGGCGATTGAGGGGGAGCACGTGACACGACGGGAGATCTTCAGCCCGGAGGAAGTGGGCGCGCTGGTCTACTTCGTCTAGCGCCGCTTGCCCAGGACCATCGCGGGAGGCGGCAGAATCGCGGCCGGCTACAACATCCGGGAGCGCCGGAAGCGGTGGCAGAAGGTGTGCTGGGCCATGTCCCAACTCTCCGGGGTCCAGCGCACCTACAGCCAGGTCACCCACCGCTGGACGGACGTCCTGGACAGGGAGCGCGACCTGCTGGACCAGCTCGGCTTGGAGATCCCCGGGCTTGGTGAGTAGTAGTAGCTATTTCATCACTCACTACTATGTTTTCTCCTGCTCTGTGTTGTTGTATTGCAAATATTTGTTTTTTACATGGAGCAAGCCAATAATGCTGCTGACGATTACATTGTAGTTAAATTATATTTCAAAATCTTCTGTGCATTTCAGGTGCACTGCTATCCTTCTCAGTGGCGTTGCTACTATGCTTATTTGTTTTCTATTTTGTGGTCTCATTGGCCTGAGTAACAATTATGTATGAGTGTACTTTACAGAACTGCGTAATGCTAGACACTAGGGGGCAGATTACATTTACAAGCCCCTTGCGCCACGTTTACGTTGCCTTGCGTGACGCAACAGCGGCGTAAACGTGGCGCATCCCTGCGAGTCATTTACAGCGTGACGCATCTAGGGAGATGCGTCACGTTATAAAGCCATGGGCCTGCGCCACAATGGGTGCGTTCCTAGTATGCAGGGTGGGCGGTCCTGCGGCTGTGCGCCTCGCAAAAGTGCCTGTGTGAAATCTACAAGATTTAATGCAGGCACTTCTGCGACGCTGCTACGTCAATTCAATTCCTTATGCCTGCTTGAAGCAGGCGTAAGGACTGATACAGCATGTTAAGTATTGGGTGGCCCTGAGCATTACTGGAGTTGCATTGCGTTGGCGACGTGACTCCAGCGATGCGCCGCTCTTACGTGACGAGATGCGGTGAAGGGTAGGCAAGTGCCTACCCTTGCGCCAGGGCGCGCCCCATTGTAAATGAGGCGCATCTGCCGTGTCGCAAGGGCAGTTTTGCGTGACGCATTTGATCTGGCGCATCTCTGGAGATGCGCCAGAACGCGTAAGTAAGTATGCCCCTAAGGGGCAGAATTGCAATTACCGTCGCATCCCTGCAAAGTAGCAGGGATGCGCCAGTAATTGTGCGGCCCGCTACCACCACCAAACATGGTGCGCCGTATTTGCAATGCGGCGCACCTTGGGCCCAAAACGTCACTGAAGCTTTACTGCTGGAGTTGCGTCGCAACGATGGCGCAGCTCCAGCAATGCTCTGGGGTACCTTATCTCCCCAATGCTGGGTCAAGCCGTACGTCTGCTTCAAGCAGGTGCAGGGTTTGTGTGACGCATCATTGTCCTAAAGGTGACTGATTGAAATTTTGTAGATTTCCCTCAGCCACTTTTAGGATGTGTTCCAGCACAGGAATGCCCTCCCTTGCGCCGGAACGCCCCCTGATGGCGCAGGGCTTTATAACGGGATGCATCTCCCAAATGCGTCACGTTGTTATAATATTATACGCCGCACCATGGCGCCTCTTTTGTTTAGCTGCTGCGTCACAAAAGTCACGCAAGAACAGAGCAAAAGAGCCGCAAGTGGCTTAAATCTGCCCCTTCCTTTGTACCCCTGACAATAAGAAAAATAGTGGCGGTGGATTGATAGTTTGACTATTTAAATGACTGGTTATGTAGCAGGCAACTGTTAGTGTTGTCACTGATCTGACTGAAATCACAATGGAGTTTGTCTGTCACTTTGCGTCTTGCCTGCGGACTGCTGCCTGCCAGTTCTAGGTGAACCTTTCAGTACTTTGTTTAGTGAGTTACGTGACTTTCGAAGTCGCAGGTCCGCAAATCAATGAAAACTAACCCTAATCAATATAATTTCGCGGAAATATTTTGTTATTGTTGTTTTGAAATGTTTGATTTGGTTGACATTGACAAGCAACAATAATCCATGTTTTCTGTTCTTTCTTTCATGTTGTACGTCAGCTCCCCCCAGGGGCGAGGGGACACTGGAGCATCAGGCGGCGGATGCTGTTGAACAGGGCCAGGATCGGGCAGGCGAGGGTTCCTTTGCTGGCCCCAGTAAGTTTTCATTTTAGACTAGTACCTATTTTTCCTAGCGTCCCTCATTTGATTTTTTCAAAATCGTCTTTGATCTTCTTGTAGACTGTATCTAAATTCTTATCCTGCCTCTACTATGACTCCCTGTGGTATTACTAGATTATTCTTATTAGTCTGTCTGTGTAGCTAACGAAGATTGCACGGTTAGCGAAACTCCCATTCTAGTCAGCAATAGCTCTATCAACTTAGTGCAGTGCAGTCCTCTGGGATTGTCCATAATGTCTTTTGAAGTGTTCTATCTGCTTTGAAAATTCCCAACTATAAAATGTGAATGACCACCAAGAAAGAATAAGATACTACCTTTTGGTTTGGATAGGAGGACAATCCATACCACTACTGTTGAGAGGACAATTCTTCTGCAGAAACAACTATGGACAATAAATAGTGCATTGCTTATCAATTATAATAGGCGCTGTTAGAGTTTCCACATACCTCTGTGATAACAGACTTTGAACCCCCAATGTCCTTACTGACCGACTACATAGTGTGGCACAGTCATTTACCTCCCAAATTCATCGATGATTGATCCCCAATGATGATTATCCAACATAGCTCAAGAGTACGGAGTCAGAGTCAAGAAGTGTCAGAGGCACGGACTCATGCTTGCAAAAATTGCAAAACCTTTCGCTCAGTCACTCTAGTCTGGACCAAAAAACACAGAGTCTATTTAAGTTTAAATGCTTTATTAAAAGTAAACACATTTATTAAAATGAATTCATAATAAAAAAAACTAAACGTTTAACTGAGAATGGAAAAGTGGTTAGTGCTGATGATTAATTGAAGACATTTCTTGTGGTCGAGCCGAGCTCTCACCTTGTTTCAACTTGATCTTGTTGTTAGAAGTCCATCTTCTGACTGTGTGGAGAAAAATGGTGCGTGTTAAAAAGCCAGCCTTCATCAGTTGTGCCAAAAAGTGCAGCAAGACAACACCCTTCCCTGGAAAAAGGGACATTCTTTTTTAATTTAGAGTAAACAGTCACAACTTACATTGTTTTCACATGTCTTCATTCCTAGACCAAATACTAGTGAGTGGTTTATTCTAACATTCTTAAATGTACTTTGTAGGTGGAACATCTGGTGGCGGGGCCAACGCGGAGGTGGTCGTGCTCGACACGGAGGCGGAGGGCAATTCCTCAGGGGAGGAGGCGGCGGTTCCAGTGCCGGCTGTGAGAGTTCAGACGGTGGTGGTGGCGGGCAGAGGTAAGCTCTTATATATTCCTTACTTATTGAGATTGAAGACGTGGATGGGAAGGAAAGAATATGAGATGCATGGCTGGGTGAATGAAGAAGCAAAGATTGATGGAAGGACAACAGCCTGGGTGGGTGACACAGAAACTGTATGTGTCTATAATATACCTGGATCATGCTACTATCTGACTCTTAGATAGCATATGTGTATCTAGAGCAGGGGTACTCATAGTACGGCCCGCGGCCCGGTGGCGGCCCGGCAAGCCTTCCTTGGCGGTGCGCAGACCTTGCAGACAATCACTGCTCCCCCGGCCCCCACAGAGCAGAGACTTTGTTGTATTTCACCTGTTAGCGCCCCTGCATCTCCACTCTGACAATCACTGCTCCCCCGGCCCCCACAGAGCAGAGTGGAGATGCAGGGCCACAAAGAGGTGAAATAGAACAAAGCCTCTGCTCTGTGGGGCCGGGCAAGCAGTGATTGTCAGGGTGGAGATGCAGGGGCGCTACAACAAACAAAGCCTTAATAATATGTTAATGGTCTTTTAAAGACCTGTTAAGTAGTTTGGTGTGGCTGTCTGTGTGTGCACGTTGAGGAAGCTGTCTCAGCCCGGGATGAAGGCTGACACAGACAGACACACACACAGTGAGATGACAGAGGGGGAGGGAGAGGGAGGGCTGGAGGGAGAAAGAGATGGAGAGGGAGGGCAGGAGGGAGAGCATGAGGGAGAGAGATGTATGTATATGCTGGGTCTGGTGGCTCAGTGGATGAAGGCATCTGCTGCAGGGACCTGTGTGCAACCTCATGGTCACAAGTTTTCGTTTTGCTTTAGCCCCGCCCCCTCTGACTCCGCCCCCACCAGTGCGGCCCTCGGCCACAAACTACACTGTAAATTTAGCCCCTGAGAGAAAGTTTGTGAGTACCCATGATCTAGAGAGAGTAGACGGTCAGTGGATGAACTAAGTGTAACTTTGAAGAGCATGTAACACAGCACCCGCACGTCCGTTCCAGTGTAGGAAAGGCAAGGAAAAGAAGTTGTAATTTTGTCCAAATACTACCATCAATAGTAGCAGTAGTTTGTATTGCAAGCATAGCATAGATCCGGTTATTACGGTGGCCACTCCCTACCTCTCTTAATAAGTTTAGTAGTACTCAGTCATTCATGTGTGGATGTATCACTGGTCACTCAATAAAAAGCAAAGCACCTAAAGTCATCCCATATGTAAGCAAAAACATCCCATGTGAAGTGATAGATAATCAGATTATTTATCTTCTTCATTTTTCCATTTCTAGTACTCATTTGCACTGTAGGGTGAAAGTTAAATTAATTAAGCAGTAGCCCTTGTAACAGAGTATTCTCAGTGCCACCCGTAATAGAAAAGTAAGAGCTTCACCACCTGCATGTACTGGACCGGTACAGTAACGCAAGTCTAGGTCACTCATCATGGCGTGCGTCTCTTTTTCTTGGGTGCAAGTTCACTGCGCTGGCATTATGCTGGCTTGCAGAAGATAACGTACCAATTTTCCTAAACAAGAGACAAGAAGAAGAATAAGACTGGTGTACTTTCATAGTCGACTCCAATGGAAGTCCATAGTGCTCGTAGAATTTGTTCCTTAAACTCCCACTAATGTTAGAGCAAGGATGAAGAAGTGGGAGGTTAGATAGATACTGGCCTCAATAGTTATGTAATGCGCTTGCATGTTGCTAGTTGTACTGCAACACAAATTTCTGCTGAATGATTGAGTTAATCTTAAAGAGCATTGGTTACAGACTATGTCTTTCTTTCTTCATATAGATGCTCCTTCCAAACAAACAAGGAGGAAGGAGCTGGCTAGAGCGGCCCGGCAACGGAGGATCGCTGCCACTGTTGCAGAATATCGGCGGCTGGTGGCCCTGGAGGACGACGAAAGTGTGCAGTCGACCACAACAACAACGTCGCCTGCATCGACCTCTGTGCCCCCACGGGCTGCCACCCTTTAGAGTGCTCCAGCCAGACTGAGCCGAGACTTTGGCGTTTGCCAAAGCCAAACGCCACCGCCGAGCAGCAAGGACAACAGCTGCCTCTCACAGCCATTGTAACTGCAAGGCACGCCTGTGCCGCAGTACCCTGAGGGTGTCCCGCCTTTAGCAGGAGCTCCACCACTTTACAAACGTGTTGGAGGGGCTCCGCGTAGAGCACGCCTTGCTCCGCCAGGAGTATGATGCCCTGGCCCAAAAAGTAAACAGCATCCACCCATAGTGTCCCTTGCCCCTTTTTTAGAGACTTTTGGGGAGTGGGAATCGGGAGTTGGGTTTGGGACTTTTAAAGGACAACCGTTGGGGTTAGGGAGGATCTTGCGGGAGATTATTTTGTTAGGGATATAAATATACTTTTTCAAACTTTATCTGAGCATACCTGTTTTTTACTGCTTGCCTGGTGGGTGGGGGTTTAACAGTAACTTTGTTTTCCTGAAAGTTTAGTTCCATTTTCTTCCTTTAAGTGTAAATGCCCAAATGTTTTCAACACTAAGGGCCTCTCACAGAGTAAGTGAAGTGAATTCAAGAGTCCTAGGACTTTAGTAGTACTACCGTCAGTCTCTCGTCTCTCCTAATACTCCATTATACTCCCTCTGACCAAACGCTTATCTTACCTGTAATTTGTGTTTGAAAGTAGGGCTAGCCCCAGGGCTGGCTCCACGGGAAACAGCGAATAAGGTTGGCGATCCTGGGCGGATAAAATTTCCTCATAGCGGTGGTACTAGTGGTGTGACACAGTGGCAGTTGCATGCCTATGAAAAAAAAGAAAATGAAATCTGGTTTGTCCTCCTGAGCAATACAACGGTACAATAGAGAATATAGCAGGTGACAGTACACTAGAACAGTGCCACATTGTAGCCTAACAAATGGTAAAGTATAAGTACTAATTCGGTTGAAGTTCTTTGACATTAGCCATGGGTCTTTGTCAAGCAGAGTAAGAATATATCCTCGGATTTCTTCACCAGCCTGTTGCTATCACCTTATCCTCCCCAGCAAGTGTGTGGATTTATTGCTGTAATTTAGTCACACATCAATCAAAACCACACAGCCCGGGGGAAGAGGGTTAGGGTTTAAAAAATGGATGGGTACGGGGGTTTTTGGGAAAGGTTTTGGGAGACAAGAAAAAAATAGCACAGCATGGACAAACAATTGTGAACATAAACAAATCTTTGGGTACAAACCTATCCATCAATCTTTGAAAGTGCATGCACTACTGCATGCATGTCAGTGAAAAGTAAGTAGTACTTTCGACAACTGTGGAAAAAAGAATGCGACAGTACAGGGCGTGTGTGGAAATATTGATAACTATATTCAACATAAGGTCTCTGTTGCCAGATACCTGAGAGCCTTGCTGGTCACTATAAATCCATTCACAACACTCAATGGGGTTGGTCTGGAAAGTATAGTAGATAGAAAAGGAGAAATTGCTCTTTTTCTAGGTGTCCCCTCACTCACCAGGGTTGCCCCTTGGTGACATGCTTCATCATTGGGGCCATCCCAGTCCTCTACGGGCTGGGGCGTGCTGCGACTTGCGAATTACGTAGGAGCACTTACAAATGAATATGTGTGGTGCAGATGTGATAGTGGAGTGGACTAAGTGATGTGTTAAGAGATCAATTTAGAAGCAGAGAGAGATCCAAGAAATGCAGTCACAGTCATAGAAAGAAACAATGGATACTGTATCTGTATGTTGTTGTAGTTGTCCTGTTGAAATTGGTAAGTAAGTTGCATGCAGAAAAAAATTCCTGTTATTAGAGGCACTCCTCCATTCCATCTGACGCTTCGTCCATCAATGTTGGTCACCAGAAGGCAGCCTGTAAAAAAAACACAGCATGGACAAACAATTGTGAACATAAACAAATCTTTGGGTACAAACCTATCCATCAATCTTTGAAAGTGCATGCACTACTGCATGCATGTCAGTGAAAGGTAAGTAGTACTTTCGACAACTGTAGAAGAAAGAATGCGACAGTACAGGGCGTGTGTGGAAATATTGATAACTATATTCAAAATAAGGTCTCTGTTGCCAGATACCTGAGAGCCTTGCTGGTCACTATAAATCCATTCACAACACTCAATAGGGTTGGTCTGGAAGGTATAGTAGATAGAAAAGGAAAAATTGCTCTTTTTCTAGGTGTCCCCTCACTCACCAGGGTTGCCCCTTGGTGACATGCTTCATCATTGGGGCCATCCCAGTCCTCTACGGGCTGGGGCGTGCTGCGACTTGCGAATTACGTAGGAGCACTTACAAATGAATATGTGTGGTGCAGATGTGATAGTGGAGTGGACTAAGTGATGTGTTAAGAGATCAATTTAGAAGCAGAGAGAGATCCAAGAAATGCAGTCACCGTCATAGAAAGAAACAATGGATACTGTATCTGTATGTTGTTGTAGTTGTCCTGTTGAAATTGGTAAGTAAGTTGCATGCAGAAAAAAATTCCTGTTATTAGAGGCACTCCTCCATTCCATCTGACGCTTCGTCCATCAATGTTGGTCACCAGAAGACAGCCTGTAAAAAAAACACAGCATGGACAAACAATTGTGAACATAAACAAATCTTTGGGTACAAACCTATCCATCAATCTTTGAAAGTGCATGCACTACTGCATGCATGTCAGTGAAAGGTAAGTAGTACTTTCGACAACTGTAGAAGAAAGAATGCGACAGTACAGGGCGTGTGTGGAAATATTGATAACTATATTCAAAATAAGGTCTCTGTTGCCAGATACCTGAGAGCCTTGCTGGTCACTATAAATCCATTCACAACACTCAATAGGGTTGGTCTGGAAGGTATAGTAGATAGAAAAGGAAAAATTGCTCTTTTTCTAGGTGTCCCCTCACTCACCAGGGTTGCCCCTTGGTGACATGCTTCATCATTGGGGCCATCCCAGTCCTCTACGGGCTGGGGCGTGCTGCGACTTGCGAATTACGTAGGAGCACTTACAAATGAATATGTGTGGTGCAGATGTGATAGTGGAGTGGACTAAGTGATGTGTTAAGAGATCAATTTAGAAGCAGAGAGAGATCCAAGAAATGCAGTCACAGTCATAGAAAGAAACAATGGATACTGTATCTGTATGTTGTTGTAGTTGTCCTGTTGAAATTGGTAAGTAAGTTGCATGCAGAAAAAAATTCCTGTTATTAGAGGCACTCCTCCATTCCATCTGACGCTTCGTCCATCAATGTTGGTCACCAGAAGACAGCCTGTAAAAAAAACACAGCATGGACAAACAATTGTGAACATAAACAAATCTTTGGGTACAAACCTATCCATCAATCTTTGAAAGTGCATGCACTACTGCATGCATGTCAGTGAAAGGTAAGTAGTACTTTCGACAACTGTAGAAGAAAGAATGCGACAGTACAGGGCGTGTGTGGAAATATTGATAACTATATTCAAAATAAGGTCTCTGTTGCCAGATACCTGAGAGCCTTGCTGGTCACTATAAATCCATTCACAACACTCAATAGGGTTGGTCTGGAAGGTATAGTAGATAGAAAAGGAAAAATTGCTCTTTTTCTAGGTGTCCCCTCACTCACCAGGGTTGCCCCTTGGTGACATGCTTCATCATTGGGGCCATCCCAGTCCTCTACGGGCTGGGGCGTGCTGCGACTTGCGAATTACGTAGGAGCACTTACAAATGAATATGTGTGGTGCAGATGTGATAGTGGAGTGGACTAAGTGATGTGTTAAGAGATCAATTTAGAAGCAGAGAGAGATCCAAGAAATGCAGTCACAGTCATAGAAAGAAACAATGGATACTGTATCTGTATGTTGTTGTAGTTGTCCTGTTGAAATTGGTAAGTAAGTTGCATGCAGAAAAAAATTCCTGTTATTAGAGGCACTCCTCCATTCCATCTGACGCTTCGTCCATCAATGTTGGTCACCAGAAGACAGCCTGTAAAAAAAACACAGCATGGACAAACAATTGTGAACATAAACAAATCTTTGGGTACAAACCTATCCATCAATCTTTGAAAGTGCATGCACTACTGCATGCATGTCAGTGAAAGGTAAGTAGTACTTTCGACAACTGTAGAAGAAAGAATGCGACAGTACAGGGCGTGTGTGGAAATATTGATAACTATATTCAAAATAAGGTCTCTGTTGCCAGATACCTGAGAGCCTTGCTGGTCACTATAAATCCATTCACAACACTCAATAGGGTTGGTCTGGAAGGTATAGTAGATAGAAAAGGAAAAATTGCTCTTTTTCTAGGTGTCCCCTCACTCACCAGGGTTGCCCCTTGGTGACATACTTCATCATTGGGGCCATCCCAGTCCTCTACGGGCTGGGGCGTGCTGCGACTTGCGAATTACGTAGGAGCACTTACAAATGACTATGTGTGGTGCAGATGTGATAGTGGAGTGGACTAAGTGATGTGTTAAGGGATCAATTTGGAAGCAGAGAGAGATCCAAGAAATGCAGTCACAGTCATAGAAAGAAACAATGGATACGGTATCTGTATGTTGTTGTAGTTTCCTGTTGAAATTGGTAAGTAAGTTGCATGCAGAAAAAAATTCCTGTTATTAGCGGCACTCCTCCATTCCATCTGACTCTTCGTCCATCAATGTTGGTCACCAGAAGACACCCTGTCCACTGCCTGCCTGGCGGATGCTGAATTGCGGCTCGCTAAGGTGAAGCCTGACTCCATCCTTTTTTCCCCATTGCACAGACTGAAACCCGGCCTGTAATTATTCAACGAAAAACAGGAAGTGATATAATATTACAACACCACTGATAAATAAATATAAGGTATGTAGGCTGTGGAGTGCAAAAAGTCACACTTTGATTTTCCTAGTAGACAGTACAATATTTTTGAAAGTGTGTACTCTGTCTGAGTCACCTTTTGAAGGATAACTAAGTATGGGCAAGTTAATGTAGCGGATCTTTCCCCTCAAGCTAGGTGTACTGTAAACTGTGTTTTAGAACAAAATTAGATCTTCCCAGCAGTGCTCCCACCCAGACCCTTACTAAAGCCAGTCGCAAAAATGTAGAAGACCCCCAATCAAATCTCAAAAAACGAGGCCTAGCAGAAAAGTGGTGACAAAACGTACTTTGAAAGTAAAAGTAGGCCCAAATACCCCCTTATCCACCGTGGATTGTATTCAAACCACTTGCAAGCAACCAAGCAAAAGTATCCATAGCCAGCATCGCTCCAAGACTCGAAAACCCCCCCACCCAAACACATGCAATATGAAATACTGCTAACCCTAACGAACCCTAAGTTAAGAATAGTGGCAAAGGCTTTCTTTAACTATGCCAAATCCCCCCTTTCCCACCATGGATTTTCTTCAAATGACTTGCAACCAAAATTACACATTCTCACGAGTGCTCTAAGACCCCAGAACTCAGTTGCAAAAATCTAGAACACCCCGAAACACATGCAATCCTGCTGCTAGGGCTAACCCTAACGAACCCTAAGTTACAAAAAGTGCCAAAAGGCTTTTCCGCGTGGATTTTGTCCCAACCACTTCTATCCGGTATTAGACCTTCCCAGGAATGCCCCAAGACCCGCCAAACCAACCGCCAAAAAGCATAACACCCCCAAACAGGCCAAAAGCAAAATCTCATACTTACAATATTTCTCGGCCTTCGGTCCAAACGCGCTGTGTAGCTAGGCCATAAGTCTGGTTTACCACCACGGATTTCCTGAAAAGCAAATGCAATCAAGATTAGAGTGTCCCTGCAGTGCTCACAGACCCCGAAACTCACCCACAAACAGCCGGAACCCCCCCCCCCAAAGAGCACCTCAAAGGCAAGCAAGTCAGCAAAAACAACAAAAAATTTCCGCCTCGGATTTGGGCCAAACCACTTTTATCCGGTTTTAGAGCTTCCCAGCAATGGCCCCAGAGCCGTCAACTCACCTGCAAAGAGGTAGAACAACACCCCCACAAGTGCTGAGTCTTTCTTCATTGGGCGTAAACCAGCCCTCTGCTTTGATGGAAATAGGAGTCTGGAGGAGGAGGATAGAGGAGCATGTTCTTCTGAACTTGTGAACCTGAGGAATGCAGACTGCGGCACCTTCAAATCAATTAGCAAACAAGTGAAGACAGTTCTGCTGATGGGCCTGTTTTTGTGATTATGTGATTAAAGTTTGAATTATATTAACTGTGCACAACAAAGAAAGACAGACACACAGGAATAAAAGTGAATAAGGACGAAAAAGAAAGTTATTGATTCGTTGTCTCATTTTCAGGGCTCGGTATCACGGTCCATGAATAAGAATAAGGCTTCGTCATCATACTCTGCGAATTCAGGCAGGGTGAGCTCAGTGTCACCTGACAGAGAAGAAATTCCCTCATCTATGTTGCTGTCCACCTCGTCTTCATCCGGCGCGCTTTCTCGTACTCTGAAATCTGGTGGTATGAGGTGCTGATTCATCTTGATCATTGTTAACCTCTCCACATTTTTGGGCGAGAGGCGGCTCCGTTTGGAAGTTACAATGCCACCAGCAGCACTGAAAACACGTTCAGAAGACACGCTTGCGAGTGGGCAAGACAAGTAGTTTAAAGCCAGGTTGGAGAGCTGTGGCCACAATTCTTTTTTCCCATGCCAATACGCCAATGGGTCAGCATTAACATAGACCTCTGTTGAGTCATTCAGATAGTCCTTCACCATCGACTCAAGGTTCTCCTCCAAGGTTCCTCCACTTTGCTTAGCTGTTGCTGTGACCTTTTGAGAACCAAACCCAAGCCGAGCTAGCCAATCCTCTTCAGCCTCCAATGTTACTGTTGTGTCTGGTGGTGCAGATGATCCGGTTGCCGGTCTCTTTAACGGCTGAGAGGTCACTTGTGCCTTAGCCACAGGTGCAGGAGTGGATTGTTGTGACTGGGGATGGCCTGCTGATGCTGATGTACTCCCTTTTCCTTCAATTTGCTGCCGTTCTCTTTCAAACCTCTTGGCTGAGGAGGCTAGCCACTGTTTGTACTTTGCAACATCTTCATCAGCAAAAGGAAAGAATGCTTGGCCTGCCAGCGCCTTTTTGTAGCGTGGATCCAGAATAGTAGCACAAATGTAATGCTGGTTTGAGTGGATCATTTTAAGACGTTCTTCACCTTGTAGGTGCTCTAATAATTTCTCAGCCAGAACAAAAGGCTCTTGGTTTTCTTCATCTTTTTCAAACACAGAACACACCTCCTTCAGTTGGTGCTCCAGCATGTAAAACAATGGGATAGCTTTTCCTAAATTACAGTCCTCCTTGCTGACTGCACGCGTGAAGAACTCAAAAGGACGAAGCATGCGTGTCAGGCTTTTAACTATGTTCCATTGCGCCGCACCCATCCTCAGGTCCTCCTTCTGAGCTGTACCCTGTGTTAAGAAATAGTGATCGAGTACCATATACTGCTCATACAGACGCTCAAGCATGTAGAAGGTTGAGTTCCAACGTGTTACCACCTCCTGGATGAGTGCTTTCACTGGCATTTGACGTTCATATAGCAGGCTCCTCAGATGCTTCCGGGCCTTAAAAGAATGGCTGAAATGGTTGCACATTTTTCGGCAGATGTCCACTACTCTGTACGCTGCACTGTCTTTATCACTCAAGAATTTTTTGACAACCAGGTTTATACAGTGCGCCAAACACGGCACTCTGAATTAGTCACCCAGCTGCATGGCCTTAACTATATTGGCACCATTGTCCGAGGAAACATAACCCACCTGGCATTTTTTTGGGGACAGCCAGTCAAGGACCTTTGTGTTAAACACATCCAAAATGTTTTGTGCTGTGTGACGTTTCTCCAAACCAAACATGGCTAGTGTTGCATGTTTCCGAGCAGCTTTAAAAATAATGTCCGGGTCAACACCTGCGTTTAGCTTTGCTTTAACCCCTGAAAAAGAGACCCAGTGTGCAGTGATGCACATGTAATCAGCGCCTGCGCCACTGGTCCACATGTCTGTTGTCAGATGTATAGTGTGAACAGCACTCTTCTGCAAAGCTGCCCCAATCACCTCCAGAACATCTTCATGTAGTGCTGGAACCGCAACTCGGGCAAAATAGAACCGGCTAGGAACCTTCCATTTAGGGCACAGCGCTGCCACTAATTCTAGAAAACCAACCCCTTCTACAAAAGAAAAAGGGAGAAGGTCCAGAGCTAGCATTTTAGCCAGCTTAGTGTTATACAGACGCGTCAGTTGGTGGTTGCGTTCATATTGCGCTTCTGTAAACAACATCTTTTTAATGTTGCCCTGGACCAAGGATTTACGGGATGATGATGATTTCTTCGACCCAGTTACGCTCGCTGATGAACTTTTTCGCATTGGTGTCTCACTCTCTCCCACACTCTTAGTGTGGCTCACATGGGGTGTGCTGCTGACAGGGGTACTGGGTGTAAGTGAAGTGTTTGAATCGTCTTCTTCCTCCTCGTCATTATCAGATGAAAAATCAACGTTTTCATTACGTGCAATTCGGGCTTCCTTGAACGCCTCTAGGTGCGCAAACCATTGGACAGCGTGCGTTCTCCTAAGATGACCTCTCTGGCCTCCGGTACCATAGTTGGTACCAAACTTACCACGACTAACTCGAAGCTTACAAATGCTACAACTGGCTACGTTTTCCTTTTTTGGGCAAACACTAAAGAAGTCCCAAACTGGAGACTTAAAATGTCTTTGGGGGCCGGAGGAGGCGGCGATACTGGTGGTGGTGGTCCTGCTGCTAATGCCAGATGAAGTGGAGGATGTGAATTGCCGAACTTTAGTACGTTTTGCACTTTCACCACCACTAATTGAGGTCGAGGTGGATGGAGGTCCCTTCTTGCGAGGAAGAAATATGGAAGCGGTAGGTGTTGGTGTACTAGTTAACTCCAAATCCAATGATTGTTGTGTTTTCATTGCCTCCTCGTCGACATCATCATCACGCTCAGCAGCTTCTCGGGATAGGGTCAAAATGTCTCTTTGCTGCATGCCCGCTGGGGCTGCAGTGACCTTTATGATGACTGGCTCGTCGTCATCGTGAGAGGCTTCATCAGCAGCAGTATCCGTCACTTCTTGTTGAGCCTCATCACACTCCATAGCTATGAGTTTTTCGACGACCTTCCTTTTACGCTTAGGTATCTTTGTCAGATCATGGTGTGCCTCACTCTCAGACTGCCGTGATGATGGTTCCCAATCTTCATCCAGATTAAGATCATCAGAAGGAGGTGGGCTTGAAGAAGATGTAGACACCCCCCTTGATCTTTTCCTTGCTAGGGATGTGGAAGACAATGAATGATCATCAGGAGGAGTGGCTTCCTCAGATGATACCTCGGTTTGATTGTCAATTTCCTGATGTGCCCCTACTTCGGGAGGAACAACTATTGTGGGCACTTGTGACCCTCCATGCACCTCTGCTTGCGTATCTCCTTGCGCTGCCTCTCCTTCCACATGTACTTGGGCTTGTACTTGCACATGGTGTTGTTGTTGCGGCTGTGGTTGTTCAACACTTGTCAGATGAGTTACAACAACCTGTGTTGATTCAGGGACATTGCTGCTACTTTCTTGCGATGAGCCAACATCACTGGTCGATGGTGATTGGAGAAGTACACTGACTGCCTCTGAAGCACTCAAGGGCTTTGACTTAAGTTGGCGTGGTGGTGGAGGCACTGAACCCAATGGAGCGGGGTGCTGCTCCCAGCTTGGTCCCCAGCAGATCCTGCTGCTGCAGGCGTACTTTTTTTTTTGCTCCCAAAAAACACGGCGGCCGGCACACCAGCCTCCTTGGTAACTTGCTTCTTCTGCTCCTTACTAGCAACTTTCTTGCTAGAGGAGCTACGGAGACCTTTTTTTGGGGCCATCTTCTTCAGAGCAGGTCAGACAGCAGGGCGCAGTTGCACGAATTGTAGAGTTGTCTGAGGCCAGACGTGACGTCGCGTGACGTTATGCTGCACACACACACCGCTGCAGGACTTCTTCCTAGCACTGGTGGTTCTCTTGAGTCTTGTGTACCTAAAAGCAATGGAAGACAGAGGAACATCAGTTCAGTTGTACACCCCAAAAAAATAAAAAAAAACAGAAAAATCAGCACAATCCCATGCCCTCCATGATGCTTAAATTCAAGACACCCCACAGAAAGACTAGGCACATGCAACACTCACTAGTCACTACCCCTGGTGAAAAAGCCATAACAACAGGCCAAAAAAACGAAAATCACAGAAAAATCAGCACAATCCCAAGACATCCAGCCCCTCCATGATGTTTAAATTCAAGACAACCCACAGAAAGACTAGGCACATGCACCACTCACTACCCCCTGGTGAAAAGGCCACAACAGGCCAAAAAAACGAAAATCGCAGAAAAATCAGCACAATCCCAAGCTATCCAGCCCCTCCATGATGTTTAAAATTCAAGACACTCCACAGAAAGACTAGGCCCATGCACCACTCACTACCCCTGGGCATAATGGATGAAAGCTAGGCAAAATGGGTGAAGGCCTGAGAACACTGCCTGCATTCAAAATGGCCCCCTCCATCACAGCACATGGCCAGGGCCTGTAGCAGCACTCAAAATGGCCCCCAACCACATGGCCTGTCCACAACAGGCCCAAAAAACGAAAATCACAGAAAAATCAGCACAATCCCATGCCATCCAGCCCCTCCATGATGTTTAAATTCAAGACAACCCACAGAAAGACTAGGCCCATGCACCACTCACTACCCCTGGGCATAATGGATGAAAGCTAGGCAAAATGGGTGCCGGCCTGAGAACACTGCCTGCATTCAAAATGGCCCCCTCCATCACAGCACATGGCCAGGGCCTGTAGCAGCACTCAAAATGGCCACCAACCACATGGCCTGTCCACAACAGGCCAAAAAAACGAAAATCACAGAAAAATCAGCACAATCCCATGCCTTCCAGCCCCTCCATGATGTTTAAATTCAAGACAACCCACAGAAAGACTAGGCACATGCACCACTCACTACCCCTGGGCATAATGGATAAAAGCTAGGCAAAATGGGTGCAGGCCTGAGAACACTGCCTGCATTCAAAATGGCCCCCTCCATCACAGCACATGGCCAGGGCCTGTAGCAGCACTCAAAATGGCCCCCAACCACATGGCCTGTCCACAACAGGCCAAAAAAACGAAAATCACAGAAACATCAGCACAATCCCATGCCTTCCAGCCCCTCCATGATGTTTAAATTCAAGACAACCCACAGAGAGACTAGGCACATGCGCCACTCACTACCCCTGGGCATAATGGATGAAAGCTAAGCAAAATGGGTGCAGGCCTGAGAACACTGCCTGCATTCAAAACGGCCCCCTCCATCACAGCACATGGCCAGGGCCTGTAGCAGCACTCAAAATGGCCCCCAACCACATGGCCTGTCCACAACAGGCCAAAAAAACGAAAATCACAGAAAAATCAGCACAATCCCATGCCATCCAGCCCCTCCATGATGTTTAAATTCAAGACAACCCACAGAAAGACTAGGCACATGCACCGCTCACTACCCCTGGGCATAATGGATGAAAGCTAGGCAAAATGGGTGCAGGCCTGAGAACACTGCCTGCATTCAAAATGGCCCCCTCCATCACAGCACATGGCCAGGGCCTGTAGCAGCACTCAAAATGCCCCCCAACCACATGGCCTGTCCACAACAGGCCAAAAAAACAAAAATCACAGAAATATCAGCACAATCCCATGCCATCCAGCCCCTCCATGATGTTTAAATTCAAGACAACCCACAGAAAGACTAGGCCCATGCACCACTCACTACCCCTGGGCATAATGGATGAAAGCTAGGCAAAATGGGTGCAGGCCTGAGAACACTGCCTGCATTCAAAATGGCCCCCACCATCACAGCACATGGCCAGGGCCTGTAGCAGCACTCAAAATGGCCCCAACCACATGGCCTGTCCACAACAGGCCAAAAAAACGAAAATCACAAAAAAATCAGCACAATCCCATGCCATCCAGCCCCTCCATGATGTTTAAATTCAAGACAACCCACAGAAAGACTAGGCACATGCACCACTCACTGCCCCTGGGCATAATGGATGAAAGCTAGGCAAAATGGGTGCAGGCCTGAGAACACTGCCTGCATTCAAAATGGCCCCCTCCATCACAGCACATGGTCAGGGCCTGTAGCAGCACTCAAAATGGCCCCCAACCACATGGCCTGTCCACAACAGGTCAAAAAAACGAAAATCACAGAAAAATCAGCACAATCCCATGCCATCCAGCCCCTCCATGATGTTTAAATTCAAGACAACCCACAGAAAGACTAGGCACATGCACCACTCACTACCCCGGGTGAAAAGGCCACAACAGGCCAAAAAACGAAAATCACAGAAAAATCAGCACAATCAATCCAGCCCCTCCATGATGTTTAAATTCAAAACACCCCACAGAAAGACTCAGTGCACCCACCACTGAGTACCCCTGGGCAAAAGGCCCCAAAACAGCCCAAAAATCGAAAATTCCAAAATTGTAGTTGCAGCAACTGTAATTCACCAAACAAACTTACTTGTGAAATTTCTAATCCAAAAGTGATCCAAAGAAAGTCAAAAAGGCCTCAAATCCAAATATCCAGCAGCATCCACAAAAAGTAATCCTTCCAGCTCCAGATCCAAATGAAAAGTGACCAGGAGATGGACAAAGCACTGGGAGGAGCCTGCTGGACAGGAACAGGAAATTGAAGACTGTGGGGCACTTCCTTCCTCCCACCCCTCCCCCCCCCCCCCAAAATGGACTCCTCGCAAAAAAAGTGCAGGCAAATGTCAACCTGAGGAGTTATTCAGATAAAAATCATCATTTCCAGAAGGTTTATGCTGCTTGCTGGTGGATTTCTTGTGCAGAATTGCTAATTTTATATTTTCGCGAGTGCGAGATTGTTGCTGCTCGCCGCATCTCAAAGCTCGCAAATTGCGAAGTATCGCGATACGTGATCACGGCGTACTCGCGTTGACAAACTCTCCCTGTAAAAGTTGGCAAGCCGCGATTACGTAATCGCGCTTGCCAAATTCCCGCTGGATCCCGCAGCAAGATCCAAAATGGCGCAGCACTCGCAAAATATCAAGAAAAATAACTCGGCAAACGATGAATGACGGGAAGTAAACGCCGCGCGCCGCAAAATTGTATCACCAAGAAAAAAAAAAATACGCTGCGTGCAAATTTGCGGATTTTGCGGGAAATCCGCAAATCTCGCGGATTGCGAATTTACCGAAAATCCGCAAAATCCGCGAGCGGAACGGATTTTACGCCCATACTTACAAATAATATACATACCCTGAGGGGATTACTAATGCATTTACTAAAGTTTAGCTCTAAATGTTGACATAATCTAACTTCATCTGTTATTGGCCCTATTGGTCCCATTATTTTATAAGGTCGCATGTGGAGACTGCATTTAAGAAACTTTCAATCAAAAACATATACATTGATAAAAGGTTTATAATTTGATCCACATAGATCAGATTTATGCACAAAGAAGAAAAAAAGAGAGACCCTCCATCTGTCACTCTAATATTAAAGAGTTGTATGATACACTTCTCTCATTCACACCCGCCACAATCAATGATCTTGCATCACAATCCAATTAAAAACTCGTACACTACTAATCCTCGCTCACACTCGTATTCTCATGTACTGATAAAGTGCTAATATAAAACCCGCTTGCTCAAAGGGCCGTGGGGAGAGAGAGAGCACATAGCTTATCTCACCTTTTACAGAAATGCTGCTTCTGATCGCAGTGCCCTTCAAGTTAGTATGGAATAGGGTATATCCACTAGCCATCCATGTGATTGTTACACCAGATATTTCTGCGGGAACACAGTGATACCAAGTTATATAACTGTTCCCATCAAACAAATAAATGAATTCGGACATGAATAAGGGGATGAAAAGGAAGTACGTCTCACCTGAAAGTAACCATAGAGACAATACACGTTCCCGGTGTCCTGTTCTTGACCACTATGCTAATAGTTTGTCCTCGTTACCAGGATATCTAGGACATATATAAGGGTAGATCCAATGATCTATCTATTTGCAAAAATAATTTTTATAGTAAGTACACAAGCAGATATAAAGTGATTTTGATGTCCTTCTTGCGTGTTCTCCACGGTTCATCAGTTTTACAATAAAATGAATTAATTTCAAAACAAGGAACGCCAGAGCTTCATTTTGCTGGGTAATTTTGGTCCCTTTGATCGTCTATGGCCAGGCTGGTTCTATTAGGCACCTGTCCTCTTCGCCCCCTCTTTATATTTAAGGTCTGAAATAATAAGGCAGAACCTTTACAGATTGCCCATATATATCTTGAGATATGCACGTAAATATGTTCAATCATTCAGAAGTCCAAATGATGTAGGGCATGGATTTAATTTGCAAAAATTACTATGTTTGTGGATATATATAAACAATGGTCCTCGTTTCTGTCAAACATAATTGGTGCGGAAACGAAAGTCGCATTCGTACATGCCCCGAATGATTAATTTTAAAAGAGCATTATTGGTCCCAAACCACCGAGTGTAAGTAACGGATTAGATTTGGAACAGTAAAATAGAAGGCATTGTAATATATAAAACAAAGAGGGAGCTTCATGCGTGACCGGCTATGACCAAACCCCCGTATTCGCCCTTCAGAACTTAGTTAGTCGAGGCAGTCAGCGCGGCGAAATCTCGTCTTCTTGGTCGAGTAAGGAATAAAAACAAAGCTCGGAACCAGGGGGTATTTATATTGCTGCTTCTAATTTTAAACGTCTTCACTTGTGTGTGCAAATCCTATTTAGCCATAGAGTATAGAGTCTCTACTATGTGAGGCAGCTCTACCACTTCTGGGTAGAATCGTCATACACCTCTATGTTCCGCCTGTCAATAGCGGGCGCCATGTTGAATTGGGGTCGGGATTATCCTGTTTCAATATGTAGAATACCTCGTAAATTCCCTCGTATTATGATGGCATTAACCAATTTAAATGTGATGGAAAGAATCATATATTGTGTGTTCTAAAGGGACCTCCTATGTGTACAGAAGTCGTACAATGCATTCTCATTATTGAGACAGCTAAGGAAGTGATAATTATAGAAAAGAAGGCTATTGAAGATCTGGAAAATAAAATCAAGGATACCCCACTAATAGATGAAATTAAAAAGAAGCTGGATGAAATGACATTAGAAACTGAAGGATATAGAGAATATCTTGTAAACAAAAAAATTAATAAATTGAGAAAAGATGTAGAGAAGTTTAGTGCTGAGGGGACATACCCCTATTTAGGAAATGATTACTATGAAAAGAAAAAAGACCACAGATGGGAGAAACCTAACCTCCTGAGACCGATTTACTCTAGGTGGGGCCAAAAGCGGATTACCTTTTCCGACACATCTTGCTTTAGCAGTGATGAGGAAGCCCACACTTTAGAACCAAGAGTTAGGGGTGGTTTCAACCAAGAACCAGAATCTTTTTTAGGACAGCGCCAGAAGCGAGAACAGGGAAATTTCAGGAATCCCAACAGGAGAGAACAAGTAAGGAATTATCCCCCCCAAGTATACCTAAAGACCAGGAATCGCAGATACTGGCGGTAGACAACATTTTTAGCATTAACCTCTCTTTGAAAACACTTAGCAAAGTAGAAAAAGAGGTTTTAGAGTGGGGTTTCAGTTTTGCACCCACTTCTGCCCCTAATCAGTTTGAGTTTGAAAAGGATCTAAAAATGTTATTTAGAAAAATTAGGTTAAAAGATTTGTTTACTGATTGGGAAGGCCGTCCAAATATAAATATCACAGGATTTCGGGCAAACTCAACATTTAATATAGAAACTTTTGAAAAAATAGTAGAAATAGAGGTAAAAAACCTTTTCAGTCAACAACATTAGCTTACCAACAACTTTTCATTAGAACATTGATCTGCACTCAAAACGTTGAAGGACGATGTGAATATTGTAATCAAACCCGCCGATAAAGGCGGCGGGGTAGTGATTTTTGATCATGAAATCTATGATAGCAAAATGTTTAATCTCCTTGATGTGAGAGAACATTACCAACTTGTGCCACATTCTAGGAATGTCCAACTTCAAAAAGAGGTATGTGAACTGTTGGAAGTTGCCATTCAGAAAGAAGGGATCTGTGAGGAAGAACATACATTTTTGAGTAACCCAGAGCCAATTACACCGGCAATATATGGATTACCCAAAATCCATAAAAGTACCATCGAACCCCCATGAGGCCTATAGTCATCAGCATTGGTTCTATTTTAGAACCCCCAGCAAATATGCTGAATTAAAAAAAAAAACGTTTGTGGCAAAACAAAGATCTTACTTGAGGGACTCAGCGCATGCCATTGTGACTTTTGAGGGGTTGGGCTTCAATGGGGTGACCCAATTATTGGTCACCCTTGACATTGAAGCCCTTTACACTAATATACCCCAAGATGACACCATTAGAACCATAGGGACCATTTTAGAGACAGAAGATCTAGGTGGAGGTAACATTGACTTCATCATGAGTTGTGTTACGATAGTTTTAAAAAACTATTTTTTTCTATATAAGAGGGATCTTTACCGTCAAATTAAGGGGACCAGCATGGGCGCAACTTGCGCCCCAAGTCTAGCCTGTCTTTATGTAAGCCAGTTTGAACAGGTACACATTTTTAACGAAATGGCCCCTTTTTATGAGAACATCAGTCACTGGCACCGCTTCATAGATGATATCATCTTCATATGGAGCAGTACCAGTGACCAGCTTCAGGAATTTATATCTTGGCTCAACATGGGAGATCCAAACCTTATATTCACATCACAGTGGAGTAACTCACATATCAACTTTTTGGACATTTGTATACAAGATGACAATAAAACACTGGCAGTAGATTTGTACAGGAAATCCACTGATAAAAACACTTTGCTCCATTATAAAAGTCACCACCCTAAAGCACAGAGAGACAATATCCCATTCGGAGAATTTCTGCGACTACGCAGAAATTGTACCACCATAGAAGACTTCTACATACATACTGATGAGTTGAAGAAAAAGTTAGGTGACAGGGGATACCCTTAAAAGCTCATAAGGAATTCATTCAAGAGAGCAAGATTTTATAACAGGGAAGCTATGCTGGATATAAATAAACAGAAGAATAGGAACAAAAACACAGAAAAGATAGTGTTTGTGAGTAAATTATCAGCAGTTAGTAACCAAATCAAAAACATCATCAACAGGAACTGAAAAATCATCAATAGCAACAGAGAAAGGCCAATAGAGAAACTGCTGTTTGCCTTTAAACGCAACACCAATTTCTGTAATTCACTGGTTCACACATATAGAGATATAGAGACCAGTGAGTTATCACAAACTCACTGGTCACTAGCACGTCGATAGGAGAACGACATAAAGGCACTTTCGACACGTATGTGTTCTGGTTGCACTTAGATGTAACAAGGTGAAATGATGTTTATCCACACTAGTGGGAGCGATACTAAATGTGTATAGACCGTATTCAACGGCCTGACTGTAACTACACTTATAAACGATATACGCTCCATTGTCACCTATCTGTCTGTTTCAGCCCTGAGGATTCGCAGTGCGATGAAACACGTGTCGGCTGGCTGTTTGAATTATTAAAGGACTCCAACGAATTACTCTTCCACTGGAGTTTCCAAAAAAAACTTTTGTCACTTTGATTTCTGTGCTAAACGTTTTATTGTTACATAACAATTGCTCCACTGTTTGTTTGAGTGCATTGACAACCTCGTCAGTTATATAATTGGTAGTCTTTCTACTCAATTTGGAGTGGTTCTAAGGACTTCCCACTCGCCTTTTTGCACCATGTGATAATTTTGCATTTCAACTTTCAGTGCGTACATACAGGCTGTGCACCCAGTAGCTCCACTGACTAAAAGCCTTGAAAGATCCCCATTCTTTACCTTTGCCACTGGGTCCCTTTAATTACATTTTTCTTTCTAGCATTAGGTGCTGTGACTGGTAATTTTTATAGAGGCTATTGGCCAATAGATATGTGGCTTTTATAATTATTCCATCAACTATTCTGAAATCTCTATTTGATATTCAATATTCCCAACACTTAAAACAATCATAGGGCCCACTTTAATACTCTTTATATGTTATCTTACATATGTTCATGATAGACAATAAATATTTGGCCTTTTCTGTTATAGTATGGGGCTGTCTATAACACAGGTTTTTTACATTGTACGACTTCTGTACACATAGGAGGTCCCTTCAGGACACACAAGATTCTTTCCATCACATTTAAATTGGTTAATGCCATCATAATACGAGGGAATTTACGAGGTATTCGACATATTGAAACAGGATAATCCCGACCCCATTTCAAATTGGCGCCCGCTATTGACAGGCGGCACATAAAGGTGTACGACAAATCTACACGGAAGTGGTAGAGCAGCCTCACATAGTAGAGACTCTATACTCTATGGCTAAATAGGATTTGCACACACAGGCGAGGACGTTTAAAATTAGAAGCAGCAATATAAATACCCCCTGGTTCCGAGCTTTGTTTTTATTCCTTACTCGGACCAAGAAGACGAGATTTCGCCGCAATGACCGCATCGACCAAGTAAGTTCTGAAGGGCGAATACAGGGGTTTGGTCATAGCCGGTCACGCATGAAGCTCCCTCTTTGTTTTATATATTACAATACCTTCTATTTTACTGTTCCAAATCTAATCCGTTACTTACACTCGGTGGTTTGGGACCAATAATGCTCTTTTAAAATTAATCATTCGGGGGCATGTACGAATGAGACTTTCGCTTCCGCACCAATTATGTTTGACAGAAACGAGGACCATCGTTTATATATATCCACAAACATAGTCATTTTTGCTAATTAAATCCATGCCCTATAACATTTGGGCTTTCTGAATGAGAGAACTTATTTACGTGCATATATCAAGATATATATGGACAATCTCTAATGGTTCTGCCTTATTATTTCAGACCCTGAATACAAAGAGGGGGGTGAAGAGGACAGGTGCCTAATAGAACCAGCCTGGCCATAGACGATCAAAGGGACCAAAATTACCCAGCGAAATGAAGCTCTGGCGTGCCTTGTTTTGAAATTAATTCATTTTATTTTAAAACTGATGAACCGGGGAGAACACGTAAGAAGGTAATCAAAATCACTTTATATCTGTTTGTGTACCTACTATAAAAATTATTTTTGCAAATAGATAGATCATTGGATCTACCCTTATATATGTCCTAGATATCCTGGTAACGAGGACAAACTATTAGCAAAGCGGTCAAGAACAGGACATCGGGAACGTGTATTGTCTCTATGGTTACTTTCAGGTGAGACGTACTTCCTTTTCATCCCCTTTTTCGTGTCCGAATTCATTTATTTGTTTGATGGGAACGGGTATATATATTGGTATCACTATGTTCCTGCAGAAATACCTGGTGTAACAATCACATTGATGTCGAGTGGATATACCCTATTCTATACTAACTTGAAGGGCACTGCGATTAGAAGCAGCATTTCTGTAAAAGGTGAGATAAGCTATGTGCTCTCTCTCTCCCCCGGCCCAATGAGCAAGCGGGTTTTATATTAGCACTTTATCAATACATGAGAATACCAGTGTGAGTGAGGATTAGTAGTATAAGAGTTTTTAATTGGATTATGCTGCAAGGTCATTGATTGTGGCGGGTATGAATGAGAGAAGTGTATCATACAACTCTTTAATATTAGAGAGACAGATGGAGGGTCTCTCTTTTTTTCTTCTTTGTGCATACATCTGATCTATGTGGATCAAATTAAAAACCTTTTATCAATGAATATGTTTTTGATTGAAAGTTTGTCAAATGCAGTCTCCACATGTGATCTTATAAAATAATGGGACCAATAGGGCCAAGAACAGATGAAGTTAGATTATGTCAAAATTTAGAGCTAAACTTTAGTAAATGTATTCGTAATCCCCTCAGGGTATGTATATTATTTGTAGTATGCTGATGTCTATAGTCTTGTCTGGGTATAACTGAGTTAATTGATATTTGTTTCTTTAGGCACTGAGAACTCTTGCCATCGAGCCAATCATAGAAGTTTGGAGAGTACAAACTGTTTTGTCTTGAAAAAGATGGTGAAACAATCCTAACCCATTGAAACGCATCAACGCCTACTCCTATACATAATCTGTAACAACGGCAGAGGTCTCCGAGTACGGGATGCCAGGACTCTTGCATTAAATATTGTTGGAATACAGATATGTAACAAACAAGGGGCATACATCATTTGCCTGTGTTATGTACTCTCTTAGTACTTCTATGTAATTTTTTATCTGTATCGTGTTTATTAACTGTGATCATATATTGGAGTTGATACTTACAAATTTGTTCTGATGTTATGATTTCCAGTATGTGTTCCACATAGGGCTTTTCCCTGTTTTTATTAATATTCTTTTATTATGTGTTTGTCATTTAATCAATAAATCGATTTATATTTTTGTATTTTGGACTATTAATGATTCTCTGAGGGAGGTGTATTATATACTTGTCTCAAATGCAATTGTGATCACGTATGGATGGTGAACATACATTAAGTAGATTGTATGGTATAGATGAATAGTGAATGAATAGGTTTGACCAAATCAAAAGGATATTTTCCCTTGTCTAAGTGTTTCAACAAAGCCATCAAATTACAGTCTTGTTGACCTTTTCAATATAGTAGTGAAGGCCTACGCCCGAGTACTCTTGAAGGAGCTGGAGTCATGGGTAGAAGAAAAAGGAATGGATTTAGGACGCACTCCTCTACCATGGATAACATTAACTTGCTGCCCTACTTATCCACCCAGTGGTCAATAAGAAGCACCCACCACTGTTCTGCTGCTTAATTGATTATAGTACTGCTTGTGATAGGTTGGAGCGTGGCAGACTTTGGGGGAAACTGACCACATGGGGGAATCAGCCAAAACTCCTAAAGGTAATAACACTACTCTATCAGGGGACATGGGTTCAGGTCAAAACAAGCCCTACCACAGTAACCTCAAGAGTCCTCACAAACAACGGGCTCAAAAAGAGCTGTGATTTGGCCCCTCTCCTTTTCAGCCTCTCCACTGCAGACTTGGGGGTCACCGTGCAAGGTGCCAGTTTAGTAGCTCCGGGGAGGGATAGGGTGAGACTCCCTATCTTGCAATATGCGGATGACACTGCAATAATGGATTACACCAGGGTGGGCCTCCAGAGAGCACTCACCGCGCTTGATCGTTACAACCAGGAGAGCCATCTACTGGTCAATCAGAGCAAATCGAAGGTAGTAGTGTTTGGAAAAGATCCACATAAAAAGCAAGCTCACTGACACTGGGAGATCTGTAAATTGGGATGGTAACTAACTACAACTTCCATGGGTCTGGTTTTCTGAAAGGGCCTATTCGACCACCCACCAAAAGCACCTTAGCACAAAGGCTAACCAAGTAGCCCACACACTGAAACAACTGAGCCACCACCTGATAAGTCCTACTGCAGAGCCAATTCTGACAGTTTTAAGAGCAAAACTGATACCAGCCAAGAGCTACGGTCATCTAGCATTTCCTGGAGCCCTGGAAAGGTCTTTAATTACTGCACAGCCCAAGGCATATAAGTCAGTGCTGCTAGCACAGTGGCAGGCCAGAAAAGCAAGGGTGAGGCTGGAGCTCAGCCTTGGCAGCCCAGACTCAAGTGGCCCAGTGAACCTGGGACCCATGTCTGGGCATACCCGGCGCACTTAGGGCGAGAAAGCAAAAGACACACAATTGATGGACGGAATGCAGAATAAATCAAAAATTCACCCTCAGTCAAGAAATCTGGTTTAAATCCATCATTCTTTTGCTCACCATGCCAACCCAGTTTAGACCTGGCCATAGGCAAATCAGTCTTGGCCCTGTGCCTCATGGAAACAGTGCAGCCTGAACTGCCAAGCCAGGTCCTCCCGGAACCGGAAGCAAGCACAAACTAACTAACTAACTACAACTTCCATGGGTCTGGTTTTCTGAAAGGTCCTATTCGACCACCCACCAAAAGCACCTTAGCACAAAGGCTAACCAAGTTATCCACACACTGAAACAACTGAGCCACCACCTGATAAGTCCTACCTCAGAGCCAATTTTGACAGTTTTAAGAGCAAAACTGATACCGGCCTTGAGCTACACCTGAAAACTTGGCTCTTTAATCAATGATTCCTCTTCAGAGCTTTTCCTGCCCGAATTTAATCCTATGCCCCAAGACACCTCAGGGTAGTGCGCGCAATACAAATCACCTAAACATAAACATATACATAAACGGTCAACTAGCATTTCCTGGAGCCCTGGAATGGTCTTTAATTACTGCACAGGCCAAGGCATATAAGTCAGTGCTGCTGGCACACCGGCACGCCAGAAAAGCAAGGCTGAGGCTGGAGCTCAGCCTTGGCAGCCCAGATTCAAGTGGCCCAGTGAGCCCGGGACCCATATCTGGGCATACCCGGTGCACTTAGGGCGAGAAAGCAAAAGACAAACAATTGATGGACGGAATGCAGAATAAATCAAAAATGGACCCTCAGTCATGAAATCTGGGTTAAATCCATCATTCTTTTGCTCACCATGCCACCCCAGTTTAGGCCTGGCCATAGGCAAATAAGTCTTGGCCCTTTGCCTCATGGGAACAGTCCAGCCTGAACTGCCAAGCCAGGTCCTTCCTAGACCGGAAACAAGCACAAACTAACTAACTAACTACAACTTCCATGGGTCTGGTTTTCTGAAAGGGCCTATTCGACCACCCACCAAAAGCACCTTAGCACAAAGGCTAACCAAGTAATCCACACACTGAAACAACTGAGCCACCACCTGATAAGTCCCACCGCAGAGACAATGCTGACAGTTTTAAGAGCAAAACTGATACCGGCCATGAGCTACGGTCATCTAGCATTTCCTGGAGCCCTGGAAAGGTCTTTAATTACTGCACAGGCCAAGGCATATAAGTCAGTGCTGCTAGCTCAGCGGCACGCCAGAAAAGCAAGGCTGAGGCTGGAGCTTAGCATTGGCAGCCCAGACTCAAGTTGCCCAGTGAACCCAGGACCCATGTCTGGGCATACCCGGCGCACTTAGGGCGAGAAAGCAAAAGACACTCAATTGATGGACGGAATGCAGAACAAATCAAAACATTCACCCACAGTCAAGAAATCTGGGTTTAATCCATCATTCTTTTGCTCACCATGCCACCCCAGTTTAGACCTGGCCATATGCAAAAAAGTCTGGGCCCTGTGCCTCATGGGAACAGTCCAGCCCGAACTGCCAAGCCAGGTCCTCCCTGGACCGGAAACAAGCATCCTAGGACCGGTTTCGGGTTTTCACCCCTAATCAGCCAGAATAACTTTAATCCAGTGGCACAGTGAGCCCGGGACCCACGTCTCGGCATACCCGGCTCACTTAAGGCGAGAAAGCAAAAGACACACAATTGATGGATGGAATGCAGAACAAATCAAAACATTCACCCCCAGTCAAGAGATCTGGGTTAAATCCATCATTCTCTTGCTCACCATGCCACCCCAGTTTAGACCTGGCCATATGCAAATCAGTCTTGGCCCTGTGCCTCATGGGAACAGTCCAGCCCGAACTGCCATGCCAGGTCCTCCCCGGACCGTAAACAAGCCTCCTAGGATCGGTTTCGGGTTTTCAGCCCTCATTATCCAGGATAGCTTGAATCCAGTGGCATGGAAAGCAGTGGACCCACGTCTGGGCATACCCGTCTCACTCCGGGTGACAAATGCAAAAAGAACAATGGTTGGACAGAATGCAGGTCAATGTCATACATTCACACCAGTACAGAGATCTAGGTCAAAAACCATTGTTTTTTCGCTCACCATGCCATTCCAGTTTGGACCCAAGTCTGATTTGCATATGACTTCCTCCAAACTGGATTGCCATGATGAGCAAAAAAACGATGGATTCTGGCCCAGATCTCTGTACTGTGGTGAATGTATGACATTGTTCTGCATTCTGTCAAAGGTTTTTGCATTTGTCACCCCGAGTGGGACGGGTATGCCCAGACGTGGGTCCGGTGCTCTCCATGCCACTGGAGTCAAGCTATCCTGGCCGATGAGGACTGAAAGCCTGAAACTGGTCCTAGGATGCTTGTTTCCAGCCCAGGGTGGACTTGGCCTGGCAGTTCGGGCTGGACTGTTCCCATTGGGTGCAGGGTCAAGACTGATTTGCAAATGGGGGCGTGGCTTGGACGCCGATCGGGATGGCGGCGTGAGCTCGCAGCTCCGCGCGGAATCCCGCTAATTCTCCTGTTTTTCGGGACCCTAGGCGACCCGGAGACGACGCTCCTGCCCTCTGAAGTGTAAGGGGACAGCTGGGCGTAATCGGAGAGTCGCTGGGGGACTGCTGGCCCCGAGGAGATCGAGAGAGGAGGCGGCCGAGGTGTAGCCCAGGGTGTGAAGAAAATGGCGGCGAGGAGGTCGGACGGTCCCGAACTTCAGCCCTGAGCCCGGTTGTCGCCAAGTAGCAAGGGACCCTGCACCCGGCTGCCCGACACACTAGGATTGGCGGGGCGATGCCCTGAGACCAGGGGACGCTGACCCGATTCACCCAGAAGATCGGGGGCCCTCGTCGGCCACCGCCCTAAGACTCATACTTCCCCCCGCAGGCCAAAGGGGGTGACGGAACGGAGCTCGTCCGCCTGGCCATTGTCCCTGTGAACGTCGTCGGGGACATAGCACTGCCCGGTGCCCGGTGGCCGGCACGGACCCACGGGCGTACTCGCAGAACGGGTGACCGGACTTGTGACGCAGCGCCCTGACATGGCGGCGATCGGAGGGCCGATGCCCGGGAGCCGCGAGGGGGACTCGGCGACATCGACTCGGCTGAGTGAGAGTCCCTCCACGGAGCTTGACCAGGAACAGCGGCTGAACCGGCATTTGGATGCCATCCTTGAGGCGATCACCTCCACTAAGGAGGCATTGCACAATGACATTGCCCAAGTGGCCACGGGCCTGGGGCTGCTACGCGCGGATCACGCGAAGCTGGCGGATCGGGTCAAGGATCATGACCAACTGTTGCTGGACCTGGGCACACTGGAGCGGAGGGCGGAGGATGCCGAAGGCCGCAATAGGCGGAACAACGTGCGGGTCGTAGGCCTGCCGGAACGGATTGAGGGGGAGGATGCGGTGGCCTACATGGAGAACTGGTTCCGCACTGTGGTGGCGCCGGAGGGGCTTACTCCATTTTTCACTCTGGAGCGAGCCCACCGGGTGCCCGCTCGCCCGCCGGGGCTTGGCCGCCCCCCCCGACCGATGGTGGTGTGGCTCCTCCACTACAAGGACCGAGATCTCCTCATCCAGCGGGCCAGGATGTCGGGCCCTTATGAGGTGGAGAACAGCAAGGTAACGATCTTCCCGGACTATACGCAGGCGGTCCAGAAGGACAGGGCATCGTTCCTTGCTGTGAAGAAGGAGCTCAGGGAGGAAGGCATCCAGTACTCCTTGCTCTACCCGGCCAAGCTGCGGATTATCATGGATGGCACCACGCACTTTTTCCAGACTCCGGACGAAGTTTGGCAATGGCTTGAGTCGTACAGAGCGGGGACGGACAGATCACACCAAAGTCGGCGAGACCAACCCAAGCAGCCCCGGGTGCGGCAGTCACAACGCATCAGATCCCGCAACAGGCGCCAGCGGGAGAAACGGGAGGCTCAAATGGCGGCGGAGAAGAGGGATGCACTCGCAGCGACGGCGGCCATTACAGGGTCGCAACAGAACAGTGAACGGGCCGAAACGGACTCGGGAGGGGAAGGCAGCCGAACAGGAGAGGAACTTTCGGAGGCGGAGAGCCAGAAGGGGCCGATAGTAACCCCACAGACTTCGGAGGTTATTTTCTGCGGCTGAGATAGAACTGGGACTAGATCGGGACTTCATGGTAGGGTGTTATCCTGTTGCTGGGGGGCGGGTTGCCGGGAGGGGGAGCTGTGTGTTTTGGAGGGGATGAAGTGCGGGACGCGGGCTCCGCTAGCTGGGGTCGGCGGCGACTCACCCCCCTTAGGCCCTTAAGGTCGACTGTGGTGGAGACCACAGGGTAAGTGTGTGAGGAGTTGGATCAAGGTTTGGATGGGGGCGGCCATTGGGTTCGTGTGCTCTGTCCTGGGGAGTGGGGTTTGGGGAATGTTTCAGTTTTGGGACTGTTTGGGGGGGGGGGCAACTGCATTGGGGGGGCCATGGACCGTTGTTATTTGATTCGGACTGTACGGAGTTGGAATGGGGACATTACCTAACTTGAAATGCCTAACGTGGAATGTCCGGGGGCTGCGGACTATGGTGAAACGTCACAAAGTACATGCATACCTGGTACGCAGGGGGGTTCAGATTGCTATGCTCCAGGAGACTCATCTCACCAAAAAAGAGTGCGCTGCCTTGCAGAAAAGATGGCGGGCCAGGTCTTTGGCACCACTTACTCAGCATATGCCAGGGGGGTCTTGATCTGGGTGAGGGCGGGGGTACCCTTCCAGGTGCTGAATCAGGCAGTAGATCCGGATGGCAGGTTTGTAGCGGTGGAGGGGAGGTTATATGGACGGGATGTGGTTTTCTGTTGTGTTTATGCACCGAACACTGACCAAGGCCGATACTTTGATGGCCTCTCGGGGTCCTTGGCCTCTTTCCTGGCGGGTCCGATAGTGCTAGGGGGGGACTTCAACTCGATTACTGATGTTGCTCTGGATAGGTCCCATCCCCCCCTAGAAGACTCTCCTGTGCGCAGGCTGGCCGCGCACAGGAAGGACTGGCAAGAACGATGGGGGTTGCTGGATGTCTGGCGGGAGAGGCACAGGGGAACCAGGGATTATTCCTTTTATTCCGCTCTCCATGATCTACATGTCAGGATCGATTCGGTGCTTTGCGGGGGATCCCTAGCCCCGTTGATTACCCATGCGGAGTACCTGGCTAGGACTATATCCGATCATAACCCCCTATTGGTGCATATTCAGTGGCAGAGGGAGCGCTCAGTGATACCAACATGGCGGCTTCGGCCGGAGACGCTGGAGGATTCTGTGTTTGACGATGCGGTCCGGCAAGGCATTGATAGTTATTTCGGTGTGAATGAAGGCACGGCTGCGAGTAGATCTACTGAATGGGATGCAATGAAAGTGGTGGTGAGAGGGGTGTGTTTGGGCAGGTTCTCGAATGCTCGTACGACTGTGCTGAATGACCTAATGAAAGCGGAGGAAGCTTTGAGGGACTTGGAGCGCCGCAGGCCAACTAGGCCAGGTCTACAGGCCCAGTTGTTGGAGGCGAAGGAAGTGGTAGCCGCGGAGACGGAACGTTTGAGATGTTACGACTATAGGCAGTACATTATCAGGGCACACGCGGAAAGGGACAAGGTGGGTACCCTCTTGGCCAGACTAGCTAACCCGGAACTTAGGGGCTGCCCGATCCTCAGCATTAATAATGCGCAGGGAGAGATGGTGTACTCCCAGGCAGCTATATTGGACCGCTTCAGGGGATATTATGAGGAACTGTACCGGAGTCAGCTGGGGGTGGGGGTTCAGGACATCGCGGAGTACCTGGGGGAGAGGCCGCTTCCGGTCCTGGACGAGGAGGACGCGAAGGAACTGGGTAGCCCGATCACGCTTACGGAAATTCGGGTGGCCATTAAACATATGGCCCGTAACAAGACGCCCGGGGTGGACGGACTGCCAATCGAGTTCTATCAACACTATGCGGACAATCTGGCGCCCAGGCTGCTGGTGGTGTATATGGAAGCCTTCGAGAAGGGGGCATTGCCTGGCTCCATGCGGGAGGCCTTGATAGTACCGCTCCTCAAGCCTGGCCGGGATGCCGCGGACGTGAGGTCTTATCGCCCGCTATCCATGCTGACGGTGGACTATAAGATCCTGAGTCGCATCCTAGCCACCAGACTGGCCCCGCATATGACGGGCCTGGTGCACAGGGACCAGGCCGGGTTTATACCCACGAGGAGCACGGCGATGAATATCCGCCGCCTGGTGGGAATAATGGACGCCATCTTGGATGGGGAGGGAGTGCCGGCGGTTCTGTCTGTGGACATCGAGAAGGCCTTCGATAGCTTGGAATGGCCTTTCCTGGATGGAGTGCTGGAGAGGTTTGGCATGGGCGACGGGTTTCGAAGGTGGACGAGGGTCTTATATACCTCGGCGACGGCGAGGGTACGATTGGGCGGCATGGTGTCTGCAGCGTACCCGGTGGGCAGGGGAACACGACAGGGATGCTCTCTCTCCCCTCTGTTGTTTGCCCTGGCGATGGAACCCTTGGCGGTCCATGCGAGGTCAGGCGACCGATACGCGGGGATAGTGAGTGATGGGCAATGGCATTATATATCGCTCTATGCGGATGACTTGCTCCTGTACCTAGCTGACACCTCGGGGGCATTGGTTGGAGCGATGGATCTGTTGTCTGAGTTCGGCCGGCTGTCGGGCCTTAAGGTCAATTGGGCGAAGACTTGCGTGTTCCCGCTGAGAGCGGGATCGCCAGCCCCTAGCAGCGATTTGGGTGTGGTATGGGAACCCTCTTGCATCACCTACTTGGGTGTCCGCATTTACCACTCGGCTGCTGACCTTTTGGAGGGTAACATTGGCCGCTGTGTCCGGGCGCTGCGGGGCAGCTTGTCTTTCTGGTCAACCCTCCCGCTGACAGTCCTAGGCAGGATAGCACTGTTGAAAATGGTGGCGCTCCCCCGCTTCCTCTATTATTTCCGAACGCTGCCTGTCTGGATTCCCCAGGGGGTGTTTAGGGAACTGCGGTCAATGATAACTGGCTTTCTATGGGGACATGGCCGCCGCAGAATAGCCCTGAGCACGCTACTTCGCCCCAAGCTGGAAGGGGGCATGGCCGTGCCCGACCTAGAGCTGTATTATCTGGCGGCGCAGTTGCAGGTCCTTACGCAGAACGTAGCCAGGGTGTTCCGGGGACCGGAGGAGGACCGGGATCGGGGGATACAGCGCCACGTGCTGTCATACATCATCATGCAGCAGCGGCTCGAGCTACGGGCCCTCACCATGGAAGAGCGGACGCTCCGGCTGTGCTGGCAGAGGAGCCTTCGGAGAGCGAGGGCATCGCGGCCTTATGCCCCGGAGATCCCGATCGGGATGTTGACGGCATTGCCGCACGGTGGAGATTGGTCCCCGCTGTTGGATTGGGAGGAGGCGGGGTTGCAGGTGGTGGGCGACTTGTACATAGATGGGGCTCTGGCGCCATTCGAAGTGCTCCGGGACCAGTTCGGACTGCCTGAGGGGGGCTTTCTCCTACATGCGGCAGTTGTGGCTGCCGTACAAAAGCACTGGAGAGAGGGGCTCTCGGAACCCGCGACGACTATGGCGTGCCAATATGTGGTAATGGCGGCTGGTACATTCAAAGCTGTGACGTGCCTCCATAATAGGATGCTGAACGAAGGGCTGGAACCACTCCACGGGCTCAAAGCTAAATGGGAGGTGAGCGTTGGCCAGCCCATACCGGATACGGCATGGGGCCATATCCTGCGACGCACGTGGAAGGGCACTAGGAACGCGCGCTTTCAGCAGGTCCATTTCTATGTGCTCCATAGGGCCTATTTAACTCCTGAGAAACTACAGCGGTACTTTCGGGTGCCGGATGCCTGTTGCCCCCGGTGTTCGTCCCTAGGGGCGGACATGGACCATTTGTTTTGGGGGTGCCCGCAACTGGGGACCTATTGGGTGGAGGTAGGGGAACTCCTGAATGAAGTGACTGACAGGGAGGTAGAATTTGACATGGCAGCGTGCCTATTGCTCTGGTTCCAGCATACTAAGCACACCAAGGTGACAAGTAAATTCATAGACCTGGGTCTGATATTGGCACAGAGGGAAATATCGTGGCACTGGAAGTCCAGGGGAGGTCCCTCACTGCGTAGATGGAAGAATGAGTTGCTGCGGTGGTCTGACTGCGAGAGTGTGCTCCGGATGAAGCAAGCAGTAAAGTTGGGGAATGAGAAGGTACTGGATGCGGCGCGAGCATGGGAGTTAGTGGTACAGGCTTTGCGTGATTCTTTGGTTGAGGATGAGGAAGGCGAGAACTAAGCCGCTGGACGCCGCGGGGCGAACACAGAAGTATGGTACTACGCACTGTAGTGGACCCATCCAATTCGATAGGGCGAAGCACACACCTTAGCAGTTGCCAGGGGAGGGGGGGTGTTGGGGGGGTTGGTTATAGGGGGTTTGGGGAGGGCCGGAAGCCATTGGAGGGTTGCTTGTTAGGGCCTTGGACCTACTGGGACGGTGGGCACTGAGTGGAGGGCAGACTGACTGGGTGGAACGGCCAGGTGCGCAGGCCCATATAGTTTAGGGCAGGCCCTGTAAGGGCGATATCGTTGATTATCACGGAGATGGCTGATGGGACTGTTGTTGTGGGTGGAGGGGTAAAAGCAGATACACAAAACGACCTTCCGCCAGGGTCCCAATGGGACGTGCACTGTGATGTGTTCCTTTTGAGCGATGTGATATGCCGCCCGGCCTCCGGGATGCGGGCTGAATGGCTGTGTACAACTGTGAATTATCATTGGACGGGGGGAGCCCACAAGTGCACTGGCTGTTTAATTGTATCCTGTGGTTTGTAACTCTGCAATAAAAATATATTTAAAAAAAAAAAAAAAGACTGATTTGCAAATGGGTGGGTCCAAACTGAAATGGCATGGTGAGCAAAAAAACGATGGATTTAGGCCCAGGTCTCTTTACTGGGATGAATGTATGACATTGTTCTGAATTCTGTCCATCAATTGTTCTTTTTGCATTTGTCACCCAACATGCCCAGACGTGGGTCCCGTGCACTCCATGCCACTGGAGTCAAGCTATTCTGGCTGATGAGTGCTGAAAGCCAGAAACGGTACTAGGATGCTTGTTTTCAGTCCAGGGAGGACCTGGCCTGGCATTTCGGGCTGGTCTGTTCCCATTGGGTGCAGGATCAAGACTGATGTGCATATGGCTGGGTCCAAATTGGAATGGCATGGTGAGCAAAACAAGATGCATTCAGGCCCAGATCTCTGTACTGGGGTGAATGTATGACATTGTTCTGCATTCTGTCCATCAATTGTTCTTTTTACTGAAATCACAGCACACAGTTTAGCCAGACTGGGGAAGTTCACGACTTTAATCAGAATTGCTCTTAACGAGTCCCCACAGACTAACACCACTTCCTTGACAGGTTAACGTCTGCACACTTTTTAGCGCGGTGCACTTTATTTCCTTAAGCGGTAGGAAAGGCAGGTTCCTGACAGGTTATAAGGAGGAGCACAACAAGGGCCGCCACACATAACTAATTAGTCTAGTTTACTCATTTTTGACTAATAAGTGTCTAATATCTACCGGTCTGTATTTACTGAGCTGCAATAGAATAATCAATAGGCCAAGAGGGGATAGCACACAACACTTTAAATCGGGTCTCTCTGCACTTTATCCTTTTTAATGTATTTGCACAGTAGATCCCTACCAGGTGCAGATGACTTGGATGCAAGGGCCTCTTTGTCCTCCTGCTTACTCAATCTTGGTCAGAATGTCCCATCCCACTCATACGTCCTTGAAGAGACTCGCCTTATTTCATGCTATACAACCAACTGTATAGGAGGAGTTGTCATCACCAACAAACGGGCCACTCAGCTTAAACGTTATCCACCTGCAAGTGCAAATAACTTTGACTCAAGAGCATACTTGGGCCTGGGGAACATTACTGCTTCAAGGACTCAATAGAGTGGATGGTGTGAGAGGGGAGAGGAGAGTACAGCATTTCAAATTATACTGTAAAAATTTTAATTAACCAAACGGTCAAAAAACAAACTACAAAGTGTCCCAGCTGCTTCCTGATACTATTTCTAATGGATAGTTAAAGGAAAGCTAATTGGTATAACCTTTTTTGTGTACTTCTATTTAAGTGTACACTTGTTAGATTTGGAGGTCTCTAGTTGGCAGAGGTAGGTACCTTTGACAAATAGGGACCCTTGCATCTAGTCCCGGTAAGGGGGTACACTCCTAAAATAACCCCTGCTCACCCCCTTTGTAGCTTGGTACGAGCAGGCAGGCTTATCTCAGAGGCAGTGTGTAAAGCATTTGTGAACAGATACAGTAACCCAGTGACAACACTACATATGGATACCACACAAGTTGTAGTATAAAAATGAGTGTTTTTATATAGACTTAACACAAGACCACAAATGACAAAAATCTACAATATTGTACTTCAAAAATGGTAGAATTAGCTCAGTTCTCTCAGGATGTAAAATGCAACACTTTGAGTTCAATGTACCTTAGGAGGCGAAACGCGAGACAACGAAAGTGTTGCAGGGAAGGTTATAAAGCATTTTTATTGCGCGCTCTGCTACTACAAAGTATCCTGGCGCGATATGTGAGCACTAAACTGACCCAGTCCAAGAACAGAAGGAAACAGGGAGCTAAATACTGAGATTAAAAAGATGGGTTTTCAAGCCTTTCTTAAATTCTGCCAATGTAGTTAAAGATCTCAGAAAGAACGGCAAGGCATTCCAGGCCCGTGCTGTTTGGACAGAAATTGACTGACCGCCCAGTCTCGCATATCTGACTTTAGGCATAGACATCAGACGGAGATTGGCTGATCGAAGAGCTCGATGAGGGGTATACAAGGAAAACCTTTTGTGCAAGTATTGTGGACCTTGCTGATGCACGGCCCGAAAGGCCAGAACCAGTGATTTGAACATAATGCGATGTGCCACTGGGAGTCAGTGGAGCTCTCGAAGATGGGCACGTGCACTAGTTCTTCGTGGGAGATGGAACAGAAGTCGCACGGCCGCGTTCTGAATAATCTGCAGCCGCTTTATAAGGTATTTAGGGAGACCACTGTAGAGAGCATTGGCATAATCGAGCCTTGATAGGATCAAAGCACGCAGAACAGTCTCCTTAGCCTCCCTGTGGAGAAGGGGAAGGAATCTCTTGAGTGACTTGAGGGTCGCGAAACAGGTCGCAGTAAGTTTTTTTAGATGAGCTTCAAACTTAAGATCCTGTCCAAACCAGACCCCCAAATTTTTGGCCGGGCCTCCGTGATAGCTAGGACATGCAGAATCGGTCGGCCAAATAAGCTCTCTAAAATTGGCTGGAAAATTGCCATAAAATAAAAGCTCTGACTTGTCCTCATTGCATTTAAGCTGGGCTGAGACAAGCCATCGGAAAACATGGGTCAAACAGGAACAGACAGCCTGAGCGTCTAAGCAGTCCTTAGGCCAGGTGAACAACAGCTGCGTGTCATCAGCGTATGACATTATTTTGGCTCCCCACTGCTCAGCCAGATAGATCAACGGGGTCATATAAACGTTGGTGATGCATCGGTTCCTTACACGTATGAACGGTGATGCGTCGGGTCCCTACTGATGCGTAGGTTCTTCTCTGCGAGGGGAGGTGATGCGGCGGTTTCTTACTGCGCTTCCATGGCGATGCGACCAGCAGCTCCGTGATGCGATGAAGATCCGGTGCAATGAAACAAAGATGACGTCTTCTTCTTGATGCGACACAATGTGTGCACGCCCGATGGCCATGCGGCGACTCAGCGATTCTTCTGAGCCGCGACACGCTTCCCGGTGATGCGGCGGCATCTGCTGCAACGTTGATCCTCATCTCTGGTGATGCGAGGCGCTTCGGCGATGCGATGCGACAGCTGAAGCGGCGGCGACACACTTCTCCGTTGATGCGGCTGCGTCTGATGCAACGTCGATCCTCTTCTCCGGGGATGCAATGAAAGCGGCTGCGGCTGCGACGCACTTCTTCTTTGCGAGTCGCACTTCCAGCTCCTTGCGACTCGCAGTCTCTCAGAAAGCCCAACACAACACCAGGCACTTCTAAAAGAACTTTTGGGGAGCTGGTTGGTGAAGTCTGTTGTCCCTGAGACTTCAGCAGGAGGCAAGCTCTATCTTAAGCCGTTGGAGATCCTTCACAAGTTGAATGAAAGTAGCACAAAAGTCCTTTCTCCTCTCTTTGGCAGTCAGGCAACCACTGCTGGCCAATCCCTCACGCTTAGGGATAGTCTCACCTCAGTCTCTCTGGTTCCTCTCCTCAGCAAAAGTTTCTTCTTGTTTCCCAAAAGTGATCTTAAGTTCTGGGGTCTGGGTCCTCCTTTTTATACACAGTTTCTTTTTGTTTTCTGAAGGCAGAGAGGCCTAGGCCTAGTCCAAACCAGTTCTGGTCCGTCCTGGAGCACTCTGTTTACATGACTCTTTCTTTCCTTTCACAGTGCAGGGCAGGGACATCTGGCGCACCACAGGAGGTGGAGCCAGCATTGTGGAGGGAAGGTACAGCCCTTTTCAGGTCCCAGGTACAACTCCTCCTACCCATCTGCATGTAGATCTCTCTATTCGGAATCCCCCAGCTGCTGTCACTCGAACTCCAGGCAAGGAATACACAACCTAGCAGAGGCTGGCTTGAATGGTTAGATAAGAAAATGCCTACTTTCTAAAAGTGGTATTTTCAAACACAGAATGTTAAAACCAACTTCACTAAAATATGCATTTTATCATTCTGAGTTCAGGCATACTAAACTTGAATTTCTACCTAGTTCCCGGAGTCAGTTAGGATTATAAAATGTAATAATCAAACTGCCCATTCTGGCCTATGTGGAACAGGTAGCCTTGCAATGGTGAAAAACGAAAATGGCTGTAATTCACAATTTAGGACATGCCACACACATCAAGGCTTGTCCTACCATTTACCTACAATGCACCCTGCCCTTGGGCCTTCCATAGGGGTGACTAATATGCAGAAAAGGGAAGGTTTAGGTACTGACAAGTGGGTGCACTTGCCCAGTCAGCATAGCAGTACCAGACTGCACACAGGCTCTGTAATGGCAGACCTGAGACACACAGGCTGCCTCTGTGGGTGGCACAACCAGTGCTGCAAGCCCACCAGCAGCATTTGGTTTACAAGCCCTGGGCACACTCAGTGCACTGTACTAGGGTCTGACAAGTTAACCAAACCAGCCAATCATGGAGTCACTAATCCATACATCAATTTATAATATGGAGAGCATATACACTTTAGCACTGATCAGCAGTGGCAAAGTGCCCAGAGACATAAAACCAACAAAAACTGGTCAAACAAAATACATGAGGAAGGCAAAAAGTTCAGGGATGACCCTGCAAAAAGGGCCAAGTCCAACAACACTTATGTCAACAATTTTCATGCGTGTTTTACTGAGGTTCTGTAAATTACGAATTCGTTCGTGCTCAGCCTCCATTTTGTAGTCGCCGCCATTTTATGTTGCCCTCACTCAGGCAGCGCGGCGAACGCGATGTTTTTGTCGTTTCTGCATTTACGTGTCAGGTGGCTTCTTCGCCTATGTTTACTAATGAGTGTCAGGGTCTGGCCGAGTACACTAATTCCTGTCTGAGCTGATTAATCCCCGTCCAGACTATTTGTTGGTTCACACCATTCTTTCCTCTAAGTTATCTTATCTGCTGTCCTTCGCTACACGTCTCATGCATTCTCTTGTTTCACGACTGTACTTCTACAACATGCAGCTGTGTTTTCTCTACTTGTAAATCGAATTGTGTGGATTCACTTGTAATTTACTCAAGGGGTCGAGTGACAAACATAACCGGGAAACTTGAGTTGCTTTGGATTTAAAGTATTGTTTATAACGTTTGCCTATGGCTCATGCTCTCGTGTGATTGCATTTTGCATTGTATTGTATTGTATCGTATATAAACCTGTGCGCCACAGAGTTAAGTGGCAGTCTCTTTTGAACCTCGTTATACCAACGACTTCTAGGACCACTGTACTAGCTGCAGCTAATAAATACTATCTTCTATGCCAGACGAAGAGTCCGTGTCTCTGTTTCTGACAAGGCAGGTGAATCCCGGGGGTTTCAGGCGTACCCTGCGCCACCGGGCCTTAAGGCCGCGGTTTTCCAACTGGCGCCCAATGTGGGGAGACTTCAGCGGTAGCGGTTTAGCCCGAGGGTCGTGAGGAGCTTCGCAAGAAAATTCCAGAGGAAGCGCACCACGTAATCGACCCCTGTATGTCCAAAGTGGACCGAAGGTCTTTGACAGCGCGGCTACTCCTCTCCAACAACTGCTGACGACTGCTGCCCCGACTGTCGCCCTGCCTTGGACCCTTCTGATGATGTTTGGTAAAGCGAGACGATAGACGGACCTTCGCTGGTGTAAGACGATCCTTAGTTAAGTATTTGGTGGGTCTCTCCCACAAAACTTTGTTTTGTTTTTGGGTTTTTATTCAGGTATTGCAATATCTGAAGCCAAGGGGTAAGTACGTTTGTACTGTTTCATTGATTTATACCCCTTGTTGTTTGTGAGCAGTCTAGAGAAGTAACAATGCCTGGACTGAGTAAGTTAAAAAGAATTTGTTGTTTAGGTTGTACAAGGGATTCCCAGTTGGAGGAATCATGTCCGATCCCTCCAGTTGGAACTCCCACTTATGAGCTCTATTCGAAACATGGTATTGGCCCCATTACCTTTAATGAGACATGGGTCCGATACACGAAAAATAGTGGAGTTTTGAGATGGCCCCAAAATGGTAGTTTTGATCCCGCCATACTAGATAATTTGGAAACGATTCTGTTTAGAAGAAAAGCTCGGCCGGCAATGTTTGACTCTTTTCGCCTTTGGCGTAAGGAAACCAAACAGAAAGAAATTAAAAAAGCAAAGAAGGATAAGAAAGCACAAAACATGTCAATTGTAGAGGCTGCTCAGCAGTTTAAAAATAATGAAGTGGGGGCGTGGCCAAGATGGCGGACTGAGGAGACGCTTTCTCCCGGAGCTCCCGACCCAGCCCGGGCCCTGAGCCTTCTGTATAGCTTGTTCTCCCCCCCATTGGCGTAAAACCGAGTGGGGATGGGCCGGGAACAGTTTGGGCTGTGTTAGAGCCGAAATCCAGCCTTGGAGTGATCGTAATCCGGCCCGGAGCATTGAGCGACGCAGAGACCGGACGCGAAGAGTTTAAGTTTAAGTTTAAGTTTAAGTTTATTTGTTTGATTAATTAAAATCTTACAAAAATGTGACCTTAGAGAAGAGAAATGGCTGACCGGAGCTCTTTCCCCGAAGCACGCTGAAGTCGGCGGCTGTGCAGCGGAAGGCGGTGGGTGCCACGCCTGGGTGTCGAGACGGTACCTGCGGCCCGGAGAGGGGCCTGCTGCCCGCGGAGACGACACGCCCCTGGCTGCCGATCCCAACGGCACTTGAGGCTGCGGCCTAGCTGATCGAAGGCCTACGAGGCAGAAGGGCGGGGTCACTGGACGCATAGGCGGCAAAGGAGTCGCAGCGACAAGGATAGGAACCGAGACCCTCAGGTTGCTGCGGAGGAGTCAGCTTCTGGCCGGTTGGTGACTGACCCTGTGCCGGACGGAGAGACGCCCATAGCCGAAACCTTCACCGGAAGGGGTGCGATAGCTTGCAGGGGCACACAGAGACGCCATGTTGGCCCTCGGTGGTGGTGAAGGAACGGACGGCGGAGCATGGTGCCCTTGAGAGTTCCGCCGTGGATGGTCGGCTTACCGTAACCAACTGTGGCAGTCGCCGAAGGACGAGCCATGCCAGAGGAAACGGTTTGCGCAGGCCGTGGTCAACTCCCTACCCCTGGCTATAGCGTGACCGGGAGCGGATAGCGGCGCCCGGCCATTGAAGTCGCCCCCTGGACGCAGGGGGTCCCAGAGGTGCATCCAGCGGCATAGGACAGAGTCATCCTAGCGAGACGAGGCGCTGCCCAGGTGTCCGGCCGACGTGGTGCCCGTACTTGGCAGGGCGGCCTTGAGGACAAGATGGCGAGTCAGAAAGGCAATAAACGGAATGACCGCGCGCTCCCCAAGATGCTTGGCAGGTCTCAGACCAGGGCTGAAAGGAGTCAACCGTCCCCGAACGCAGCGAGTGGCTCCAATGCAACAGGCGTCGGCGAACCCCCGGTCACTCGGTCCTTTTTGGAGTCGCTTTTTGGCACGCTGAGAGACGACTTTCAGACGCTGAAGCAGGAGGTGGCCGGGGAGGTCCGCAAGATCCGAAGAGAAGTCGACGGTCTTGGCGAGAGAGTGGTTACGGTGGAAAGTTCCACACAGAGACAAGATGAGGAGATCACACAGCTACAACAGGAGGTGCTGCGTTTGAGGGACCAACAGATGGACCTCCAGGCCCACAACGAAGACCTGGAGAACCGTTCTCGGCGGAATAACATCAGGGTCCGGGGTGTGCCATCCATGGAGGAGGGGACGGATGTGGCGGAATACCTGAGGGAGCTCTTCAGGGATATATTGGGTGAAGTGGCAGACTTTCCGATACGGATTGATAGGGCTCATCGAGTGGGGCCTCATAGACGCGCGTCAGCCCCGCCACCGGACATCCTGGCATTTCTCCCTGACTTTCCGCTGAAAGAACGGATCATGGCGGAGGCCCGGAAAAAACCCTCGTTTACGTTTAGAGGACACCCAGTGGCCTTGTATCAAGATTTGTCTGTAATCACCCTCCAAAAACGGAAAGCGTTTAAAATTGCAACAGACTTCTTGAAACAGCATGAAACGCCTTACTCCTGGGGTCATCCTTTTCGACTTATTTTCCGTTGGAACGGTGTGCTACATCAACTGAGGTCCCTACAGGACACGTGCGAGGTGCTGGGGATCACTGCGGAGGAAGAGGCCTCCACTACACCTCGCAGGAGACGCACCACTGGGGATGGCTGGCACAGGGTCTCGAGGCGCAGAACATCAGCGGCATCCCAACATCTGAGTTCGCCCACCATCAGGTCTGAAATGGCGAGCGCCATCCAGGAAGCCTCCAGAGACATAGTGGTGCACAACGGCATCGCACTAACAGCGTAAGACTGCTCCGGGGGGAGAACGACTTTGCATTTCTGTTTTTGCCGGCTTAGAGCCATGAGGGGCTGGGGGGGGGCAGAGGGGGGAAGGGTGTGGCTGGACGTCCACTACGATAAGTTACCACGGACTTGTCCGGACAGGACATGGCTGGGACAATTTCTCGGAAGAAGTTGGGGGTTTGGGGGGGGGGAAGGGAGGGAGGGGAGTTGGGGTGCCGAATGGGGGGTGGGAGGAGGGGGAGTTGGGGGACGAGGGGGTCGGGAGTTGGGTAGGGGAGGGGAGGGGAGGGTACGGTCTGTTCAGTGTTCTTGAGCTTTCCACAATGGCCCGATGGGGAGTCACGGGCAGTTGAGGCCCACAGGCCCCCCCGATCCATAGGATTCACTGCATGTTTCATTCTGTCTTGACTCTGGATGGCAACCCCTAAGGTAGTGACCCTTAATGTTAAGGGACTTAATAACCCTGTCAAAAGAAGAGCAGTTCTGTCCTTGCTAGAGAACACACAGGCTGACATTTGTCTTCTACAGGAGACTCACTTGCTTGCGCGAGACTGCCATAGATTAAGATCCCGTACATTTCCCACGCAGTTCTTTTCCTCGTCCAACACCAAGACGGCGGGGGTGGCGATCTTAGTGTTGGACTCTTTTAGAGGGGAGGTCCTCTACAAATTTGCGGAACAAAAGGGGAGACTATTAGCGCACAGATTCAAATTAGGGTCTCCTACATTTACCATTGGTTCGATTTATTGTCCGAATGAACATCAGGATAGCTTTTTTCAGTCGGCATTAGTAGACATAACAGCGTCCCCGGACAGGCACATTATTTTGGGTGGGGATTTAAATATGGTGGTAGACTCAGCTATAGATAGATCGGCACAGCGCTCACCACAGACAGGGGAAATGTCACAAGCAGTTAAATCCCAACTGGTGGACCTGGATCTTCATGACCTTTGGCGCCACCTACACCCCACGGATCGAGATTACTCCTTTTACTCTCACGCACACAAAACCTACGCGAGGCTGGATCACCTCATAGTTACCGGGCCGGGCCGGGATTTAGCTACGACATCGGAGGTGGGGGTCTTATCTTTATCGGATCACGCACCGGTCTCGGGGAGCTTTTCTCTGCCGGCTGACCGGGCCCCCCGGGGGGGTCTGGCGCCTCAGAGACGCTCTGTTACACAAGAAAACTGTCGTGCAAAAGGTTACGGAGGTGATCAGGGACTTCCAAACGCATAATGATAACGCAGATACCTCGGTGGCGACGCAGTGGTCAGAGGGGAATTTATCGCGATTTCTTCGGCGGAGAACAGGGAACGGAGGCAGAAGCGGGACGAGCTCACCCAAAAAGTTAGGGAATTGGAAGAGGTGCACCGCCGTACGGGGGCCCCCAGGATTTGGAAACAGCTGAAGGCAGCGAGAAAGCTCCTGTCATCCCTGGACAGGGCAGAATACGCAGCACTTCGACTGAAACACGCTTACTACACGGGGGGGGACAGGTGTGGCCGCCTTTTGGCGAATAAACTCAGGGTGGCCAATGAACGTCATCGGGTGAAGGAGATTGCGACGGGGAATGACGGACTGGTCACGGGGGACGACCAGATAGCTGAGGCCTTCCGCCGATTTTATGCGGACCTATACACCGGGGAGAGTCTGCGGGAGCAGGAGTCGGAAGACTACCTGGACTCAGTCACACTCCCATCCCTAGAACCATCTCAAACGGAATTTCTCGAGAGGGAGATACGGGTTGAGGAAGTGATTGCTGCCATCTCCAGGCTTAAACATGGGAAGGCCCCCGGCCCGGATGGCTACACAGCGCTCTTCTATAGGACATTCAGTGTCACGTTGGCCCCTATACTAGCTAAATTGTTTAAATCCTTCTCCTAGCCGGGGGCAATCCCTCGGGATCTCCTACAGGCCTCGATCTCGGTTATCCCTAAACCAGGGAAGGACCGGACCCAATGCAGCTCGTACCGCCCGATCTCCCTTCTGAACGTGGACTTGAAACTGTACACAGGTATACTGGCGGCGTGCTTAGCGCTTCACTTACCGGGCCTGGTGGAGCCGGACCAGGCAGGCTTTGTCCCTGGGAGGCAGACGGTGGACAACACCAAGAGGGTGGTGCATGTTCTGGAGAAGGCCTCCAGGATTCCTGGAGAGAGAATGCTCCTTTCGGTAGATGCTGAAAAGGCGTTTGACCGAGTGCACTGGCCCTATTTGGAACGGGTTACGACGAGGATGGGCATAGGTGAGAAATATCGCTCCCTGGTTTTTAACTGTTACCGGTTCCCGTCGGCGGTGGTGCGGGTGAATGGCTGCGGCTCTCGGAGGTTTGGCATCGAACGCGGCACCAGACAGGGCTGCCCCCTGTCCCCACTCCTTTTTGCTATATATATGGAGCCACTCGCTCAGAGGCTCCGGCAGAATCCGGACGCCACTGGAGTGAAGATGGGGGAATATGTTCATACGGTCAGCCTCTATGCGGACGATGTGATTCTGACCTTGGAAGAGCCGTGGCGTGCACTGCCTGCGTGTATCAGCGAATTGGAGGCTTTCTCACGGGTGGCTGGATTCAAAATGAATATGGGAAAATCGACAGCACTGGACATCTCCCTGACTCCTGCAACACGGCGGGAGTTGCAGGGCCTCTTCCCCATGCATTGGTCGGCTCACCAGGTCCAGTACTTGGGTATCCTGTTGGCACCTACGTTGCAGGCTATGGTGACAGCCAATTATACGGCTTTGACTGGAAAGATTAAAGAGGAACTGGGGAGGTGGAGCAAAGGTTTGATATCGTGGCTCGGGAGAGTGGCGGCGGTTAAAATGACAATTCTCCCTCAGATACTATATCTATTTCGGGCCCTGCCGCTACACCCGCCTAAGGGCTGGTTTCAGCAGACACAATCGATCCTATCCCGTTTTATTTGGCAAGGCCGCAAGTCACGGATGAGGAGAGTTCTCTCCACGTTGGCACCGGAATCTGGGGGGCTGGGAGTCCCAGACTTACGCAAGTATTTTAAAGCGGCGCAGCTTCGATATCTGGTTGAATGGAGCCGATGGGAGTCGGACAAGCATTGGTTATTCCAAAATCAGGCGGTAGCGGGCCGCCCTTTACAAGAGGTGCCCTTTTTGCGCAGGGTTCACCACCCTCCGAATCTCTACGCGTCTTATGTAACGCGGGTCCCGCTGAGGGTGTGGGACACTACTAGCACTGTACATGAGCTTACCACGTCCCCCTCCCCGTTTATACCTATTGCAGACAACCCAGATTTCACACCAGGGGTTGCCCAGAGGGCTTTCGCACACTGGCTGCTGGTTGTAGGTCACTTTTCCATGTGTACGGGCCGGACGGAGTTCTCCCTTTCCAGACGCTTAAGGAAGAGTATGGTTTAGCTGAGACAGATAGGATGCACTACTGGCAGGTGCGACACTGGGCCTTGCAACCACAGGTGCGTGAGCTAGCAGATAGGAAACTATTGCCGTCGCAGAGGTGGCTAGTGACGCGGTCTTCGGACACTAAGCTCATCACAGATCTTTAGAAACTATTACAGCCTCCCCCCTCACACTTTCATAATCCAGGTAGGGAACGCTGGAACAGAGAGCTGGGAAGAACGTTGAGCCATAAGGAGTGGGATCAGATTTCATACCGCGCATAACACTCTGCATATCATGTAGGGCTTACTGAAACTTTCACTAAGGTGTCTACGTACTGGTACTACACCCCGGAGCGGTTACACGAGATGGATAGACATATCGATAATACTTGCTGGCGAGAATGTGGGCATCTGGGCACATTGACACATGTCCTGTGGGAGTGCCCGGTGTTGAGCCTTTATTGGAAGGAGGTGCTAGATGAGATTGACACTCGATTTGAGATAGAGTTGCCCCGCTTTCCAGCATATGTCCTGCTGGGCTTGCCCAACGGGCTGATGTACCCGTTGAAATCTCTTAGGGGCAGACAAATTGCAATAGCACTGGGCTCCGCCGTTCAGAACATTCTAATATATTGGCGGACCACCACTGTTCCATCTATCACGGTCTGGTTACATAGGCTGTGGCATGTCCTGGGTATGGAAAAACTATCACTGATGATGGCCGGGGAGGTAGAGCAATTTGGGGAGTTGTGGCAGCCCTTCCATGCATTACTGGCCACCGAATATAGGGAGCTGACCTGTCCGAGGTACTTGAGGCTCTTGAGATTGACACCACTGCTAGACTGCTCAATAATCATGGGATAGATAGAGTTTGGAGATAGTGGGGGGGGGCTGAGCTCAGTAGGTTTAGCTAAGACAGGACACTGGACGGGGGTACTGGGAGGGGGTTGGGGAACAAGAAGGCGGTGGGGGGAGTTGGGGGGAACTGTTTCTTTAAAAAGGGGAAGGGCACGGACACTTTATTTCTACCTCAGGGTGTTATCTAATGTAATGTTGATGGACAAGGAGCCCACGCAGCCTCTACTGCACTTGCGGGACCCGTAGCATTTTCTTGAAGATGGGCTCCTGGGATTGCAGCACAATGTCATTGCTTGAATGTCTTTCTTTTTGTTCTGTGTACCCTTTCAATAAAATACTTTAAACATAAAAATAATGAAGTAGACGGTGCGAATGAGATACCAGAGAGACAACATCGCATGGCAATAGATAGATGCTATCCAATGCTGCCTACTACCTCTCCAGATAAAAGTAAGGATTTGGAAGAAGATTCCCTAATGTCTTGCTTATTAAATTAAGACATAAGTGTGGCAGGGTATGCTCAGACGTGAGTCCCTTGCTCACTTTGCCACTGGATTCAAGTAAGCCGGGCTGAAGACGGCTGGAATGCCAGAAACCGGTCCTCGGAAGCTTGTTTCCGGTCCAGGGAAGACATGGATTGGCAGTTCGGGCTAGACTGTTCCCATGAGGCACAGGGTCAGACTGATTTGCATACAGCCATGTCTGAACTGGGGTGGCAGAGTGGGCTAAAGAACGGTGATGGATTAAACCCAGATCTTTTGACTGGGTGTGAGTGTTTGATTGATTCAGATGCTCCGTCCATCACCACCCCCTTTTTTATTGCTTATTAAATTCACCTCCGCCCTGTGCCCAAAATGCTAATGCACCTCCGTTACCCCCTCCTATTGCTCAACCAGTGGTTGCTCAACTGCCGATTGTTCAGCAACCGGCTCAGCCTACTAATGCTTCCTTGCCTGCCTCTGCTCCGTCTTTACAGCCTGTAATTCAGCCCCCATCTCCTCTTCAATCCCCCTCTCTTGTTCCTCAGTCGGCTACGTTTCAGTCTCCGTTGCCTTCTACATCTGTAATGCCTCCTGTTCTCTTAAGGGATTCTCCTACCTCACAAAGGAGAATAACAGATGCTGTTTCGAATTTCCTTTCTCCTCTTCTTGGGTCTTTTAATCTGTCTCCAGTTTTCTCTAGACGACAATCTCGTTGTCAACTTCCTCTTACGGACGAAAAGGTAGTTTTGGGTTCCCTCGCTCGTAAATGGATTGAGAATGGACTAGAATATAGTACAAAGGATATTATGAGTTCTTTCCATCAATGGGTAGAGCCCACGCAGGGATATGTTTTTAATGTCATGTGTCAAACTCTTATTAAAGGTTGGGAAGATATGGAGTTTGATGCAGTTCCTTTGGAGCTACTAAAGTTACAAGCTGATTTTGATAAAGGTTTTATTGTAGGACCACGAGTTGAAGAGGCAGTGAATTGACTCATTGCGTTTCAAACCATGTTTTTGTCCCTGTATTTTTCCAAGGCAGAGCCTGCTAATAAAAAAGGCATTAAGAATTATCCGATGCGTGAAGTTTCTCCAGTATGGAGAGAAGCGGTGAATGGTCCACCTCCAGTCCCTGCTCATTTCCAGCGTATACGGGTACACGAACCTTGGAAAGGGTCTGAAGTATTGGCGCTTAAACAGACTCTTCCGGACCCCGATAAAAATCCTGCTGGATATTATAAGGAATTGTCTCAAACAGTTGAGGCCTGTATTATGAATTTGGCCGATATTGATATGTTATTTGGAAATATTGTTCCGTAAGCATTATGGGCACGGATTCGTAGGGAGAATCATGTTGGTGAATTAGGTGGTGATTGGGCTGCTATTAGAGCCGCAGATGCAAATCAGGTGGGTGGTGCGAAACCCGAGGATCTGATTACGGCCCTACCAGGCAGAATAATTGAATTGATGAAGACAATGATGCCTGTGGTGCGAGTAAATTGGGATAAGCTGGCTGCATGCAAGCAAAAGAAAGACGAAAGTGCCTTGGATTTCTTCACTCGTTTTGAAGAGACGTTTATTGACCATAGTGGTCAGGATTTGAGTGTAGAGGGTGGCCAGCGGTTGTTTGTGGATAAGTTTGTATACAACTTGCTTCCCGAATTGTCAAATAAATTAAAGAGTTCTGAAAGTGCATGGGCTGTCTCTTCCCCTGCTAAAATATTGGCTACTGCACAGTATTATGAGAATAGAGATAAGGAGGAGAAGGAGAAACAAGAGAAGAAAAATAAAGATTTGAAAAGGAAAGTTCTTTTACAGCAGGCGTATCCTCCGCGTTCTGCAAAGCCTCAGTTTTCTCAACCCCCACAGTTTCAGAAAGTATTCCAGAATCCTGAGTATTTTGCACCGCGGCCTTCGTTGGGTCCTAATCAATGTGCGTATTGTAGGAAAGAGGGACATTTCAAGAATAGTTGTCCGGTTTTATTACAGCGTAATAATGGGATGTCTCTTCCACGAGGTCGTGGTTATTTCCAGACAGGATCTAGAGGTAGAGGACGAGGTGTGTCCTCTCAGGAGCAGCGTTCTTTTCCTCCATCTACTACGAATTACTTTGATCAGCAGAGAGTACAGTCTACGCAGTATTATAATGACGATTACCGTGCAGTGGCGGTTTTTGCCTTAGGGCATCGGGGCTCTGCCCCCCTTACTTTCACCCCCAGGGTCACCATTAGATAAAAGGTATTTTTTACACTTTTTCATTTTTTTATTTTAAACAAAGTATACATACCTCTTGGTTTTATTGCTGTGGCCCTGATGAGTCTTGTGTGACAGCAAGCATTGCTTACGCTGATCCGGGACCGGTGCATTCCCTAATGCTGAGTCTATAGTATTTGCCGAGCGGACGAGCTCACAGCCCTGAGGTCTGTGATGTCATCAGCTCGTCAAATACCATAGCCTCGAGGAGCAGTCTCCACCCCCTGATGACGTCTGGGTAAAGTTTGCCCCGGGCGCTTCAGGCTGAAGCCCTGTAGCACCAGGGGCTTCACGTCAGTCAAGAAATGGAGACGCTGTTCACCCCCACCCTTTCCCAACTCGTCACAGGGGGGTGGTCCCTCTCTGGGACGAGTTGGGAAGGTGGGATCGAGGCTGCAGGCAGGCAGAAAGCAAAGAAATCGAGTCTGCGCAGTTTGTCATCAGTATTTCTGAAGACACACTGCGCAGACTCGAGGTGTCTGCTTCCCGCGCTCCTGTTAGTTGCAGGATGGTGTGAACGCCATTTGGAGCTCCAGTGCCTGTGCTTTACTGGCAATGGCAGTCGGGAGCAGCTGCAGCATTCAAAGTTTAGGCACTGCTGGTGTGCGTCACCATTATCTAGAGGCAGGTTAGATGGTTCGCTGCAGCCCCAAATCGGTCAGTGGACCAGGCACCAAGTCAAGGTAGGTGAGTAAAAAAAGCTAAGTGGTTGACGCATTTCCAAATAAATTCATAATCAGTATCACATTATCACAGTCGGTAACAAAGCATAATGCTCTGACAGTGACTCCGTACTGTTAAATCGAAGTCCGGACTCTACCTCAGCAGTACCACCAGCAGCAGCGAGTTTAGTACTTATTTTTAAAATTTCAACACTGTTGGAGGAAGTGCTAACTCGTGCTTGGGGGAGAAGGGGAGGCGAGGGGTATCAGAGGGCAGATGTCAGAGTTTATCACTGGGCCATAAAACAGCCACAGTGATTGCACATTCCAATCGGATGTCGACTTTTTCAAAATGTTTAATGTTCCTATGGCTAAATAGTTGTGCTCCATAGATTGCTGCTGCTTGCACCTGCTTTCTTTTATAATACAAAATATCTTTGCATTAATGAGTAAAAGCATGATCATCATCTTTTAAAAGAATGTACGTCTTGGTTCGTTTTGGAAAACTAATTAGGCAACAGCAGCTTTTTGGTGAAAGCATCGAATCCTATGAATGACTGTGTTAAGTTTCTAAAATCTGGGCACATCAATTTTCGTCTATTTGTCTTTGGGCACTGTCACTGTTAATCATGTTAGTGACAACAACAGACTGAAAGAAGTGCAGTGTGGCTTTTGTTTGGACTCAGGAGGGTTTTGGTGTACCTGGCAGCATGTTGCTGCTATGTACATAAACCAGAGACATAACTTGCTGCGAGATTTCTTTCCAGGTCTGTGGAAGAAATTGAGCTTGTGCTGTGAGGTGTAAACCCTCTGCTTGGTGGTGGTGGGGGGAGCGGGGTCAGGTAGGAAGATAGCACTAGTCAGTGGTCATAAATCAGCAGCAATGATTACATGTGGCAGTCTGCAGTCCTGGCCTCAGCATTTGTTGATTAGATTTCACTTTTAATGTGTTCCTGCACATACATTTTTTGTTGCACTTTTCTGAACTTCTTCAAGCTCAGTCATGGCCTGCATGATGTTTTAAAAAGATCTGTCAACCATGTACTGGAAACTGCTTTATTTTGTTTTAAAATCTTTGTCCATCAATAGATTGAACATCTTTGAGAGATGTTGACACTTTCTGTGATTTGAAAGCATTGCTTGAAACCGTATTCTGTATTTTCATTAAAAATTAGTCTGTTCATTTTGGAAAACTTGCTAAACAGCAGCTTTTTGGGTGAAATCATCCAAACCAATGAAGGGCTGTGAAGAGTGTGCGATGTCCATATAATCTTGCCAACATCGATTTTTGTGCACAAGTGCTGTGTGGCCTTTGTGTAGAGGGTTCTACTATCACTTAAAGCATGTTGCTGTGCACAGAAAGCAGAGCCCGGACTCTGCCTCAGCAGTGAATATTTTACTTGGCTTGGTGCATGAAGTATTTCTTTTCAGCTTTGTGGGGGCAGGGTTGGATCCAGAAGAGGGGCAACTAGGGATGCTAGGATTGTTTGCAGCATCAACCCAAGAATGCAAATTACTTTGGAGAGGGTGACTCTTGGACCACATTTTGCTGTTTAGTTCAATAAGATGTTCATCCCTCACAATGAATCACTGTCTCCTGGCCATTGGTCAGTCAGATCCTTGAAATAGGTGTGGTAACTGGCATCCAAGTTCGAGGTCTCTCCCACTGAGAAACCTATCACGAAACGTCTTGACAGCTCCACACATTCCTTAAGAAGGAAGTCTGGCTTACCTACAAAGCCAGGAAATTTCCAAGGCACTTTGTTGTTCCTTTTATTTTAAAGTTTGCTGGAAAATGAATCATGTTATCTCATTGTTAAAAAAAGATTTGCAAGGGAAATGGTGAGCGACCTCCCAAAAATGATGTATCCCGTTAAAGTGAATCCCGATGCTACACCCCCCCCACACACTGCCCAGCCCCACCATTTTCGAATTTCACCAGCCGCCACTGTTATCGTGTGGAAGATAGGGCTGACGATTTTCAGATCGAATAGGATAGCCATGGACGAAGTGAGGGAGTTGTGTTGATTCCAGTAGATCAAAATGGGCCGTATGTCACTATCAATACCATGGGTGTTTCAGAACCGTTTCTTTTGGATACTGGTGCGATGAGAAGTTCTATCATGCATTCTAAACTCCCTGGGGCACCTTTGTCTGGCTTAATAAATACTTCTGTAGGATTTTCTGGTGCCCCAGTCCGTAATCCGGTTTCTTGTCCTTTGCCCGTTTCGATTGGTCCCTATGATTTGAATGCTCCACTTATTTTGACAACTGGTTGCGGTGAGAACCTGCTGGGTCTGGACTTATTGAAAAGACTACATGCAACATTGTGTTGTTCCCCTTCTGGTGTGCATCTTACGTTGGGGAAGAAATTGACGTCTTCCATGTATTTGTACCGAGACCAGTTTCCACCTGAGTTGGTTTCTCTTCCTGAAAGTCTTTGGGCTACAGGCCCAAATGACGTGGGTCGTCTTGCAATACCACCGTATGTTGTCACAGTTAAAGAGAATGTTTGAATGCCACGCATTCCCCAATACCGTATCTCTAGTGATGGAGAGAGAGCGCTTTTGGCTATTGTTGATGATTTCATTCAGAAGGGTGTGGTTGAAGAAACGAGAGGCAATGTTTGTAACAGTCCTGTTCTTCCGATCCTTAAGCGAACTGATCCTTCACAGCCTCCTGTTTATCGATTTGTTATTGACCTTAGAGAGGTCAATAAAATTGTTGTGCCACAGTTTCCTGTTGTTCCGGACATTACAGCTTTGTTGACGAGGATTCCTGCTTCGGCAGCTTGGTTTTCAGTAATAGACCTTAAGAATGCTTTCTTTAGTATTCCTATTGCTGAAGAAAGTAGGGATATCTTTGGTTTCTCTCTAGGAGGCCGAAGTTTCCGATTTAAAAGTGCACCTCAAGGCTATTGTGAAAGTCCCTCCATCTATAGCAAGGCTCTTAAGTCACAACTTGATGATTTCTCTTTGCCTCCAGGTGCTACGCTTATTCAGTATGTGGATGATTTGCTGGTGGCTGCTGATACAGAAGATGTGTGTAAGAGTGTGACTGTTGCGTTGTTGCATCATTTGTCTGCTCTACATCATAAGGTGTCTCCCTCTAAGTTGCAATATGCCCGCCAAGAGGTTACCTATTTAGGTCATCTCTTGTCGAAGGAGGGAAGGCGATTGACCCCAGAACGTATTCACGCTATTTCACAGATGTCTGTACCTACCACGCAGAGAGAAGTGCGTGCCTTTTTGGGTATCACTTCCTACTGTAGACAATGGATTCCCCATTTTTCACTTTTGGCTAAACCATTGTTGGCATTAACGTTGAAAGATAGGCCCTATTCGCTCCCTTGGGAGGATGAATGTCAGAAAAGCTTTGTTGACCTACGTACTGCTCTGTGTTCTGCTCCAGTGTTGGGTACCCTGGATTATAGTAAGTCCTTTACACTGTACGTACATGAGAGAGAGGGTTGCGCATTGTCAGTTTTGACACAGCAATTTGGAGATAAGCAGAGGCCATGTGCCTATTTCTCTGCTACATTAGACCCAGTAGCTAAAGCTTTGCTCAGTTGTCTCCGAGCTACGGCTGCTGCGGCGATTTCTATCAGACAGTCTGCCGGATTAGTGTTAGATAACACACTCATTGTGATGGTTCCACATGCAGTGGATACCTTGTTGAATAGGACTAGAACACAGCACCTTACGAGTGCTCGTTTGTCTGGATACGAGCTGACACTTCTAGCGAGTCATGTACATATCAAAAGATGTAACACGTTAAATCCAGCTACACTGTTGCCACTCCCAGATGAGAAAGACACTCAGGAAAAACATGATTGTTTTCTTCGAACGGAAGAAGAAACGAAGGGTAGGATTGATTTAAAGGACACTCCGCTCAAGGACCCGGATGGGATCCTATGGGTGGACGGTTCTTGTTTCAAGCTTCCAAATGGGGAGACTACTTCTGCCTATTCTGTCACCACCTTATGCACAATTGTTGAGACGGCACGTATTGGACATAATTCAGCCCAAGCAGCTGAATTGATAGCCTTGACTAGAGCGTGTGTGTTGTTGAAGGGAAAGAGAGTGAATGTGTACACAGATAGTCAGTATGCTTTTGGCGTTGCACATAGTTTTGGTAAATTGTGGAGGGAGAGAGGATTCTTTACCTCTCACGGGACAAGATCCAGCATGGTCAGTTATTGACTGATCTTCTTGAGTCACTTACCTTACCTGCACAGATAGCGATCATAAAGTGCAGCGCACATAAGAAAGTCACAGATGATGTGGGTCCTGGAAATGCATTTGCAGACGAGGTAGTAAGAACTACAGCTAGAGACACCGCTAGTCGAATGTATGTGGCAGGTCCTGCAAACTGGGTTAGGGAAATTGGAATGTGTGAAGACACGATGGAGAGTGTGAAAACGATTCAGGGAGAGGCTACTGAGAAGGAATTGAGAACGTGGAAAGAAAATACGGGAATGTTAAACTCGACGGGTTGGTGGATGGAATTGTCGGAACATCAGCGATGGTTATTACCAGACGCTTATGTGTTGCCGGTTGTGACTATGGCTCATGGTCCAGCTCACATTAGTGCGAAAGGCATTTGTAAGCTCTTGGCTCCTGTGTGGCAGAATGAAGGAATCCCGAAATGCGAAGAGAATATGGTTAAGCATTGTATTGTTTGTCTAATGCATAACCCAGGAAAGGGTACCCCAACTCCGGCAGGTCATTTTGCTCCCCCGTCATATCTTTTTGAGGTGTTGCAGATCGATTACATTCATATGGATCGATGAAACAACCTTAAGTATGTTCTGGTGGTGGTATGTGCCTTTTCCCCTTGGATAGAGGCCTACACCTTGAAAGATAACACTGCTTTGTCAACTGCTAAAGTGTTGCTTAAAGAGTTCTTCCCCAGATTTGGTTCGCCGCGAATTGTCTGGAGTGACAATGGAAGTGAATTTGTGGGTCAAATTATGCAGAAAGTATGTTCCGGTCTTGGTATTAGACAGAAGTTCCATGCGGCAAACCATCCACAATCAGCGGGTTTAGTTGAGTGTTATAATGGTACACTCAAGCTTAAACTAGCCAAGATTCAAGCCAGTACGGGTCTTGCTTGGCCAGATGCCTTGCCCCTAGCTCTTTTGTCAACCAGAACTACTGTGCACTCTCGTATGGGACTTAGCCCATATGAAGTGGTATTCGGACGCCCAGCTAATGTTTGGGGTGTCCCTCGTCCCATGAAATACTCAGACATATCATATCCTCTGTTAATTGATTATTTGCATGACTTGACTACTAAATTATGTATTATTCGTCAACAGGTACAAAGCGGTCTGCCGGAGGCCTCCACAGACCCAGGTCACACCATTTTGCCCTGTGACTGGGTCTGCATCAAGAAATTTCAACGGACTAAGAACTTGGAGCCTCGTTGGTCTGCGCCTACGCAAGTTTTGCTCGTCACTCGCACAGCTGTGAAGGTGGTCGGCAAGCGAAACTGGGTGCATGGCGCGCAATGTAAAAAGGTGCCATTGCCATTACCCTTCGACCAGTGGATTTGCAGTGGTGTAAGGGAATCGGATACTGCAGCGTTTTCTTGTTTTGTGCCTTTCAGTGATGCTCAAATTTATGGAACTCAGTCTGAGAAAGCAGATGACGATATTCTTCAAGCCGCTGTGCCTGCGCATCTTCGAATAGACACTACCAATCCAGAAACTCTGTTCAAGGACCAGACCGTGCCGAGCAAAACACGCTACAACCTGAGGCCGAGAGCTGATCAGAGGAACCGAACACTTTGAACACTTTTTTCCTTATTGCTCAGAGACATTCTTTTTGGGTCTTTTTGACTTTTTGCTTTTTTGTGTGATATTTAGTATTAAATGTGCCATCTGTCTCCGTCGCAGGGTCACGGTAGGAGACTCAGACTGTAACCTGATTTTTATTATTATTATTATTATTTTTAATGAGTTTTATATCGCGCCTGGTTACCCTTGGGCATCCCCACGCTCATCCAGAGAGATACGCCAAAGCAAGAGACACAGGAATTAGGCAGGGAACAAATGAGTTTTTAAAAGTTTGCGAAACCGTAAGGTGCTCGTTTCTGAGCGCAAGTGCAGCGGAAGGGAATTCCACAATGTTGCCACATTTATGGAGAATCTTCTGCCACCGGTTCTTGCCTTCCTGACCCTCGCAACTTGCAACAGATGTTGATGATCTGAACGAAGGGCACGGGAGGCCTTATAAGATTGAACCATATCCCGTAAGATAGGTGGGCCTTTCCCCTGCAAAATTTTGTGGGCCATACAGAGTGCTTTGAATTTCACCCTCTCTCTGACAGGTAGCCAATGTAGTGACTTCCGCGCAGGGCGAGCTGACTGACGCCTGGGAAGGTCCGTCAGGAGCCTGGCGGCCGCATTTTGCACTTGCTGCAGTTTGTTTAAGGTAGATTCTGGGGCCCCCAGAAACAACGCATTGCTGAAATCCAGCCGTGAGATGATGAGCCCCTGGATGAGTAACCTCCTGGAGGCCACTGGGAGGAGAGGTAAGATCTTCCGGGCTGACCGGAGCAGACCGAAACACACGCCTGCGGTCTTTTTAGCGTGTGTCTTGAAAGAAAGGTCCTGCTCCAGCCACACCCCCAAGCTCTTGCAGTCAAGTTGCTGAGGGCACCAGCCGTTTCAATCACGGCGGATTCAACTACTCTTGTCAATTGGCGAATGTTCCTGCTGTTCATCACAGGCCCCCAAAACGGCAGGAAACCTGTTGCGAAATCTCCAAACTCTTGTTCCGCAGTGTCGTCTTTACTCACGACACCCCTAACTGTCCTTGTCCGGCGGGAATCTGCCTCGGCCGTGTAGGTGGGTGGCAGCAGAAACAAGATGAAACATGTGCCCGAGAAGTCAGGGGGCAACCATGTATACGCTCTATCGTGGCAGACAAAGTAGGTGCCTTTAGCTGCTAGGAATGAGGGGGAGGTCTGAGACGAGAAAACATAAGTCTCAGTGCAGACACTCTTCCCTAACTGAGCTCCAGAGTTCTTGCCATTTCCCTGCAGACACTGGTGACCCTGATGGGGTACTATCCAGATGGGGGAGGATTTCTTTGATTTCTGACTCTCAGCCAAGGAAATTCCATATTGGGTTACATTCCATCTGCTGTAAGGCGCCAATTCATCTCTGGGAATCGTCTTATACGTGTCGACATCCCTACTCATATTTCTAATTCCCGCCACTAGTGCCTTGTTACTCGAGTTTTTTCCTGGGACATATGGTTTGAGGGCAAACAGGAACATCGCTCGAAATGCCCACAGAGAACCATGGTAGCCAAATGGCAGGACAAAATACGGTATACCCTTGTCTGTCATGTGTGGCATAAGTCCACATACCCAGCAATTCGTGGTGTTCACTACAGACTGGTGCTGGTGCAGGAGCTGGACGAAAGAGTTATTTACAAATTCTAATCTTCTGGCAGACTCATGTTCGGGTAGAGGGTGAAAGGAGTGTGGGGAAATAGTAGAAGGAGGTGTGGGCTGAGTGTTGTGTATGAATGGAACTCGAAAAATGAACAGAGCATAGCCCACCAAAAACATCATTATGCTACACAACATTAAAATGCATATTACTAAAAATTGCTTTCTTGCCATCACAGTGCATATTGTCTTTTCAAAAGTCGTAGATCTAGCAGGTCTCCCCATCTTTGGAAACTCCATCCTCTATGTTGCTGCCCGCGGTGGGAGATTGATTCTGCTAAAGAGTGCTTCTGTTCAGTCCAGGGTAATTCCCTTAGACCAACCAGAACTGTTGACCTAACCGTCTCCAGCTGCACTCCCTAGACTGTGGCAACCGCGACCCTAGCAGCAGAACCGGATGGCGGTTCGAAAATCAAAAATTAGAAAGTTTCCCGGACGAGAGAGCTGCACAATCAAAAAGGAAAAAAAACATTTTTTATTTGTCCTTAGTTATAGGTCTTGGCCTGAAGTTATAGCGGTTTCGGCCAGGTGCTGTGTTGTCTTGGAACAGGAGTTCAGGCTCAGTAGTGTCCAATTGCACTGACGGTGGCACAGATCCTTGCAGAAGGTTATCGCTCTCCTTGTCTGTAGCAGTTCCTTTCAAACGTGCATCACTGAAGGGCAGGAAGCGATGGATGGTCTCGGTCTCTGAGTCAGCAATTCCCTCCTGGACCCACCGGTCGTAAGGGAGGGGTAACAGGACTCTTTTACAATGGGTGCCGTGCACCCAGTTCTTCTTGCCGTGGACACGTACTGCAGTGCGGGTAGCCAGCAACACCTGGAAGGGTCCGGACCAGCGAGGCTGCTCGTTCTTTGTTCTCTTGAAATTCCGCACCAGTACCCAGGTGCCGGGCTCAATTACGTGGCCTGGATCATCAGACGCTGGCGGAGAGGAACTGTGGACCTGCTGGTGTAAAACACGCAATTTAGTTGTCAATTCGTGCAAATAGTCACGCAGTACAGGGTGCTCTTTCTCGCTGAGCTTCTTGGGCCTTGGCACTCCCCATATGTTGGCCGGGCGGCCAAACACGATCTCATGGGGGCTAAGTCCCATTCTGGAATGGACAGTCATTCTGGTAGATAGTAGTGCCAAAGGCAGGGCGTCAGGCCATTTAAGACCTGTGCTGGCTTGAATCTTGGCTAATTTTAACTTCAACGTGCCGTTGTAGCACTCTACTAGTCCAGCTGATTGGGGGTGTTTTGCAGCGTGGAACTTCTGGTGTATACCTAGACTCTCGCACACTCTCTTCATCACTCGTCCCACGAATTCACTCCCATTATTACTCCAGACCATTCTAGGCATACCAAACCTGGGGAAGAATTCCTTGACAAGGGCTTTAGCTGTGGACAAGGCAGTATTGTCCTTAAGGGGGTACGCTTCCACCCACCTGGAGAAGGCACAAACAACAACAAGTACGTATTTCAGATTGTTGCACCTTTCCATGTGGATGAAATCTAGCTGCAAAACCTCGAACGGATACGTTGGAGGCGCAAAATGACCAGCTGGAGTTGGGGTTCCCCTACCAGGATTGTACTTCAGACACACCATACAGTTTTTGACTACATTCTCTGCACATTTTGGGATGCCACTATTCTGCCATACTGGAGCCAACAACTTACAGATCCCTTTCATACTGATGTGAGCCATGCCATGGGCCATTGTCACTACTGCAAGCACGTATGCATCGGGTAGCAACCATCTCTGATGCTCTGACAATTCGACCCAACAACCATTCGCATCCAATCTTCCCTTGCTTTCTCTCCATTCATTCACCTCTTTCTCAGTGGCCTCGGATTGTATGGACTTCACACTCTCAATTGTGTCCTCACACATTCCCACATCACCAATCCATCTTGCGGGACCTGCAACATACATTCGACTCATCACGTTCCTTGCAGTCTCTTTCGCAACTTCATCTGCAAATGCATTCCCACGACCAATATCATCTTGAATCTTTCTGTGTGCACTGCACTTCACAATCGCAACTTGTAGTGGCAATGTCAGTGACTCTAGAAGTTCATTTACTAGCTGACCATGTTGGATTTTTGTGCCGTGCGATGTCAGGAAACCACGTTCACGCCACAATCGCCCAAAACTGTGAGCCACGCCAAAGGCGTATTGGCTGTCCGTGTACACGTTCACTCGTTTTCCTTTTGCCAACACACATGCTATTGTAAGTGCAATTAACTCTGCTGCTTGCGCAGAATTGTGTGGTATACGTGCAGTTTCAACAATCATGTGCAAAGTCGTCACAGCATATGCTGCAGTCATATCACCATTCGGCAACTTGAAACATGAACCATCAACCCATAAAGCATCATTACATTCAGGACGGGGAGTGTCCTGTAAGTCTACTCTCCCTTTTGTCTCTTCTGCTGTCCTAAAACAGCAATCATGTCGTTCAACCTCATCTGTCTCTGCTGGAATGGGCAATAACGTGGCTGGGTTGAGGGTATCACACCTCTTTATGTGTACGTGACTCGCTAACAGTGTCAGCTCATAGCTTGACAGTCGAGCACTAGTTAAGTGCTGTGTCCTTGTTCTATTTAGCAAAATGTCTACTGCATGTGGGACCATAACGACTAGTGTATTGTTCATTACTATCCCAGCAGACTGTCGAATACAGACAGCTGCTGCCGCAGTGGCCCTCAAGCAACTTGGCAATGCCTTAGCTACGGGGTCTAAAGTTGTTGAAAAGTACGCGCATGGACGCTGTTTGTCCCAAAGGATTGTGTCAGGACTGATAATGCGCAACCTTCCTTCTCATGCACATATAGTGTGAAAGGCTTACTGTAGTCAGGGGTGCCCAACACAGGAGCCGAACACAACGCATCACGCAACTCGTGAAAGCTTTTCTGACAATATTCAGACCATGGAATGGGTTTCGGTGTATCCTTGCAAGTTAATGCCACCAAAGGTTTTGCCAATAATGAGAAATTTGGTATACATTGCCTGCAATATGATGTAATGTCCAAGAACGCACGCACTTCTCTCTGTGTCCTTGGGACACCCAATTTTGCAATCGCCTGTATTCTCTCTGGGGTCAATCTCCTTCCCTCCTTCGATAAGATGTGACCTAAGTAAGTCACTTCTTGTCGACAAAATTGCAATTTTGAAAGAGAGACTTTGTGCTTCATGTCACATAAATGACGCAACAATGACAATGTGGCTTGCTTGCAAATCTCCTCAGTATCTGCAGCGACTAGTAAATCATCTACATACTGAATAAGCGTCGCACCATCGGGTAGAATAATCGTGTCAAGTTGTGATTTCAGAGCTTGACTGAATATAGATGGGCTTTCACAGTAGCCCTGAGGAGCGCGTTTGAAGCGGAAGCTTCGTCCTCCTAAAATGAAGCCAAAAATATCTCTGCTCTCCTCGGCAATCGGGATGCTGAAGAAAGCATTCTTCAGGTCAATCACCGAGAACCAAGTGGCTGAAGCTGGGACCATGGTAAATAGCACAGTGATATCGGGAACAACTGGAAACTGTGGCACAACAATCTTGTTCACTTCTCTAAGATCAATCACGAATCTATAGACAGGTGGCTGTGAAGGGTCAGTACGCTTTAGGACAGCAAAACCGGACTGTTACAAACGTTACTTGTTGTCTCTTCAATGACATCTTTCTCAATCAGTTCGTAAATGATAGCTAACAACGCTTTTTCACCTTCGCTAGAGATCTTGTATTGGGGAATACATGGCAACCTAATATTGGTTTTCAATGTTATGACATATGGCGCTATCTCCAGAAGACCCACATCATTGGATACAGTAGCCCAAAGTATATCTGGAAGAGATGACAATTCTGTTGGAATATTCTCTCTCGACAAATAATAATAATAATAATAAAACATTTATTGAGCGCCTGGCTGCACAAGACTGTGTATCCCCGCGCTAACTGCTAGTGCAAAACAATCCAGAGGAGAGGAGTCAGGAAACTCAGCAGAGGCGTTACTGTTTGGGGAACAGGTGAGTTTTTAATTTTGCCCTGAATCTCGTTTCGGAAGGCTCTATCCGCAAGTGGAGCGGAAGTGCGTTCCAGTGTTTAGTGGCCAAACAGCGGAAAGATCTTCCTCCCATTTTGGCTCTTGTGATGCGAGGGGTTTTAAATAGCATCGTGCCTGACGATCTTAAATCTCTTGTCGGGCGATGGATGGTGATGAGCCTTTTCAGGTAGTCGGGACCTCTGTTCTGGGCAAAACGGTGGGCATAGCAGAGAGATTTAAATATAATTCTCTCTTTAATTGGGAGCCAATGGAGTTTGAATAGTGCAGTTTTGGTGGAAGTTTTTCTTGGGAGACCAAGCACCAGCCGAGCGGCTGAGTTCTGAACACATTGTAATTGGTGCAGTCCCTTCTGATTAAGGCCTAGCAGGAGAGCATTACCATAGTCCAGATGGGGTGTTATTAAGGCGTGGACTATGGTTTTTCTGGCTTCGGTAGGCAGGAGGTCGAGTACCTTACGAAGCACTTTTAATAGGCCGAAGCATTTGCCTGTCACTTTATTTACATGTGATTTACCAGAGAGGTCGGCGTCCAGCATAACGCCTAGATTTTTCACCGTCTCCACAGGAGTAGGCAACTCACCTAGTTCGCTAGGCCACCATGCATGAGACCATACTGAGACATCTCTTCCTACTACCAGAACCTCTGTCTTGTCTCCATTTAAACGGAGACAGTTGTTATTCATCCAGGTAGCTATCACTGATATGCAGTTTGAGAAATTGGTGGCAAGTTCTCTACTCTCATACATACATCAATACATTGGAGACACCACTTTCTTACCTAGGGTAAGTTGTACTCCCGAAGGAGAACAGTACAAAGTCGCATATAATCTCTTTAACAGATCGAATCCCAACAAATTTTCGCCACAACCTGTTGTAAGAATGAGGGGTGCTTCCAATTCACATGGCCCAACAGAAAGTGACATAGGACTAGAAATCGGGTTCCTAACCGGGGCGCCAGAAAAACTTACTGAAACATTCATTTCGCCAGACAAAGGTGCGCCAGGAAGTTTCGAGTGCATAATAGAACTTTTTGTAGCACCAGTATCCAGCAGAAAGGGTTCTGACACACCTGATGTAATCACCTCAACATAAGGTCCATTCTGATCTACTGGAACTGAAACAACTCCCTCTCTTTGTCCATGGCTGTCCTAGCAATTATTACCCTCATTCTCGTTTTCTGCATAGTAGTCATCAGCATAGTACTGAGCTGTCCTAGAAGACGCATTATTCTGTTGATCAAAGCTGTTCATGGAATTTTGAGGCGGAAAAGAAGTAGCATTCTGGGGGAAATTTCCACGACCCCTACCTCTAGGAGCCTGTTGAACACCTCTACCTCTTGTACCAGAAACACCATTCAAACGTCGCGATAAAGCTGGACAACTATTCTTGAAATGACCCTCTTCTTTGCAATACGCAGACTGATTCGGACCATACGGTAAACGCTGCTGAGAAGACTCATTTCTTTGCGAGCTTCTCGAAGACTGCTGTGGTTGCTGATAATCTTGCTGATGGTTATTACGAGTTGGATAAGCTTGCTGGAGAAGGACCTTAGTTTTCAAATCTTTAGTCTTTTTATCTGCCTTATCTAGCTCATCTTTGCGTCTATTTTCATAGTACTGGGCTGTGGCTAAAATCTGCGCTGACGTGGAAACAGCCCAAGCACTCTCTGAATATTTCAATTTATTACACAGTTCAGGAAGCAGATTATGTACAAACTTGTCGACAAACAATCTTTGGCCACCCTCGGTAGCCATATCCTGACCACTATGATCGACGAAAGTCTCTTCAAACCTCGTGAAGAAGTCAGACACATTCTCATCTTTCTTCTGCTTGCACGCAGACAACTTGTCCCAATTCACACGCACTTCAGGCATTAAAGTCTTCATATACGTGATAATTCTACCAGGAAGTTCTGCAACTACAGGCTCAGGTTTAGCACCACCAACTTGTCTAGCATCAGCAGCGGAAATATTAGTCCACGTATCACCTAACTCTTGGTCATGATCTGCATGACGAATCTTACTCCATAAAGGCTGTGGGACAACATTTCCAAACAACATGTCTATATCTGCTAGATTCATTATACACGAGCTGGCAGTCTGTGATAACTCCTTATAATACCCTGCCGGATTTTTGCGAGGATCAGGCAATGTCTGTTTTAGCGCTAGAACTTCAGATCTTTTCCATGGAACATGTACCCATACACGCTGGAAATGCGGCGGAATCGCTGGATCCGCATTGGCATCACCTTCCCTCCAAACTGGAGGAACCTCTCTCATGGGGTACTGTCGCGCCTTTTTCCTACCTGGAATGTCATCCTCATACGATGACCTAGAATTGTTCCCCTTACTCCTGTAAGATAACAACAGATCTATTGCTCGTTCAACATCGGCACCTACAATCATGCCTTCATAGAACTTGAAACGCATACGGAATAATTCCTTCATGTTGCGTTCTGGATCATTTGTCTGCAAATCTTCGCAGAGATATACACACATCTCTTCGAATACATATCTCTGTGTGGGTGCTTCCCACTGACGGAAAACTTCCATAACAGACTCAACATCCTACTTTGCAGTATCAGTAACCCATTTACGTGCTAACTCATTCAGCACTTCTCTTTCCTGATAATCAGGCAGTCGACTTCGTAGCTGTCTACGTCCAGTTTTAGGAGTCGTCTTAGGCGACCCAAAGAAAGGTGAGAAAAGACCAGTGACAGTGTTTGTCACTCTCTGTCGAACAGAAGGAGAAACAGGGGGAAAGGCAGAAACGTCAGAAAAGCCAGGCTGATGGAAAGCAGAAGTCGAGGCAATAGCAGAAGAAGTATCAGGAGAAATTGTTGGAGCAGTAGGCAAAGTCGTAGGAAAAGCAGATGCAGTATGTAGCAAAGGCGGCGGCCCTTGAGAGGGCTGCGCCAGAGGAGTAGAAACCAGCTGAAGAGGAGCTGGTGCTTGTGTAAGAACTGGCGTTCGTGCGCCGGGGCGTGGTATAACAAAGCGTTGCGGGGGTGCAGTAGCATCCTGTGCATAGGGGGGTGGTGAACCCAACAGGTGGGACATTAGGGGATCGCTATCAATTCTCTCCGTTGATCCTTGTCCTCTACGTGGCAACATTGGGTAGCATTTATCTACTGCTAACTTCTTGCTTCTAAGCATTTGTTCACTTTCTTGCTCTTCCTCATTATCCCTGTATGTAACGGCAGCTTGTACCATTGACATACCTCTTTTATTTTTCTTTGCTAATTTCATTTCTTTCTGTTTGGCTTCTTTGCGCCATAAGCGAAAAGAGTCAAACATCGCCGGCCGGGCTTTCTTCTTGAACAATTTGACCTCGAGATTATCTAAGATTTCTGTGTCAAAGCTACCATATAGGGGCCATTTTAAAACACCATCTTTTCTGTTGTATTTTATCCACACGTCATTGTATGTGATGGGGCCTACTCCATGCTTGATATAGAGCTCATATGTTGGAGTTCCAATCGGAGGAACCGGACACGAATCCTCTAATCGGGAATCCTTACTACAACCAAGACAAAACAAGTTTCCAAGTCTGCTAAGACCAGGCATCTTCGCTCACTAGTCTAGCTTCAAACTTCAAAGGATTATTGAATACGATATTCTCGTGAATACACGAGTCCCTCGGCTTTGGCGCTTGCAAGTTCCAAATCAAAGCATATCACAAGGATACCAAAACTAAGAACAAAACTAAGGACTGGGAGACGCTCCACTTATACTTAACTGAAGTATCGATGATCGATGACGTCACTAGAAGACTCGTCTATCGTTTCGCTCTACCAAGTATCGATGGGTCCAAAACAGGGCGATAGTCAGGGCAGCAGTCCTTCGTAGCCGTCGGGACGCGGGGAACCTCGCAGCAAAGACCTTCGGAACCACGTCGACATACAGGGGTCGCTGAAGTGGCTGGCCGTCCTCTGGAATTTTCACACGAAGCTCCTCACGAAAATCTGGCTTGGACCGACACCGCTTGATACCGCCCCGAGTTGGGCGCCAAACTGAGGTACCGGGTTTTTAGGAACCCGGTGGTGCCAGGGGAACAACACCCAGAGACCTCTTAAGTTCTTCCTGTTCTGGACCACAGAAACACGGAGTCTTCTAGGTGATGTCAAAGATCGAGTTTTATTGGCTGCAACCAAGTAACAAGCGTCCTAGAAGTACAACAGCACGGGTCGTATATTCTCAGGAGACTGTTCGTTTTTACAGAACCAGCCTTGTCCTTTTATACAAAAATATTAGCTGCGGGCAAGAATTCTTTAGTTTACAGTATGGTCATATACATATTTCCAAAACAATGAAAGAGCGAAGTCATGATGGCAAACCCACATTTTGTATGTCCAGTTCGTGATGGATTACCCAGCCAGGCCCAGAACTCCCATCAGATATCGATGAAACCCCAATAAAATCGGGCACCTCCTCATTGTAAAACTAGCCATAAACAAGAAATAGGGACAGGTGTGTGTATGATAGAGCTTGGTTTGTATGCGGTGAATGGTTTATGACATGTTGTGCCTTGATGCTATCTTACTCGGCCATTGGGCGAGGAACCGTCCGAACAGGTTTGGCTGGAGGCAGTGGAGGCAGCTCGCCCAGGTCAGAGAGGAGTCAGCAAAGGTGGACGTGTCCTTTCAGCTTGAATTTGGCCTTGGTCAATTGACTATATGAAGGCAATCCACAAGATGGATGCCGCTCACAAAATGGAACCCGAGGGTTCAACACAGGAAGTGCAATTTAGGAGTGTTTGCGTCACTCAATTGTGACGCAAATGCACAGGCATAATGACCTGATCATTACCGGTCTGCCGATACCAAATTCGTCATGGTATGATGATATTTTGTGACACGAGTGTTGGACCTCGATACCATATTATAGCAGGGCCCATAATTTTCAGAACCACAAATACATGAAAGGGGATGCCATATTTGGTTCTTCCCTTCTCATATGAAGGTTCAGCTTGGGCCTATTTGACTATGTTTTCGGCAGCATACCACAACAGACTTAGAAGCCCTATAAGGACTTCTGGGAATGGATTGGATTTTAGCCACAGCTCTTTAATTAAAGGTATAGTGGCGATGGCTAAGATTGTAGAGAAGAGCAAGATTCCGTTAGATGAGAAAAGAGCTTATGAAGGATGGAATGTTATCCTCTATGTTTCTAGCCTTGGTGACAAAAATAGAAAGGGTGAGTCTTCTCCAGTATGGACTGTACCCCATCCAGGTAATTTTTGTCTCCAAGTCAACAGTAAGAAAGCTGACATCAAGCAGAGTTGTTTACACACCTACATTTTCTCGTCCCCTGATTTCCCTCCGTTGGTTCCTTCTCAAGGAACATATTTTGTATGTAACAACAGAGCTTATACATGGCTCCCTTCCAACTTTTCTGGAACATGTTATATAGCTTTCATTCTTCCCCCTACATATACGGCTCCGTCAGACCACCACAAAGTTAGATATAGCCGAGGTATATTCGATGCCAAGGACACGGCAGAACAAGAGGGAGGAGACTTCCTTAAAGGATTCCTTCCCTTTTGGGGCCCGATGGTCAACAGCAGAAACATCAGGCATTTGGTTTGTGTGGTTGAGACCACTATTAATGTTACTGCAGGTGCGATAGGTAACATTACAGCAGAGCTTCAGGCTGACCGTCTTATGACGTTGCAAAATCGAATTGCGCTAGATGTGATCTTAGCAGACCGAGGAGGCGTCTGTAGATTGATCGGATCTAGCTGCTGCATTTATATTCCAGACGATGCTCTGGCAGTATACCAAGCCATTTCCAAATTGCATACCATGTCCGAGTCGATTCATCAGGACGAAGGGGATTGGTCTTTTATGGGATGGTTTTGGGGAATATTGTCAACTTAGGGATGGAAGATCTTAACGTTCCTTGGAGCATTTTTGGCCATCATATTCTCTTGTTGTCTGTATGTCCAATGTGGTCCCGCAGTGTGTAGCCTGCTGGCTACTTTATGCGTTCCACAACCTGCAACTCAGAGGACCGAAAATATTAGGATGATGGTGCAGCAACAGCTTCAGGATTTTATGAACATCGATGCTGATTCCGACTCAGGTTAGCATGAGTTGGTTTGCTCTTGCCTGAGTAATGGCAAAAGGAGGGTCTGAGGTTCTGTAAATTACGAATTTGTTCGTGCTCAGCCTCCATTTTGTAGTCGCCACCATTTTATGTTGCCTCACTCAGGCAGCGCGGCGAACGCAATGTTTTTGTCGTTTCTGCATTTACATGTCAGGTGGCTTCTTCACCTATGTTTACTAACGAGTGTCAGGGTCTGGCCGAGTACACTAATTCCTGTCTGAGCTGATTAATCCCCGTCCTGACTATTTGTTGGTTCACATCATTCTTTCCTCTAAGTTATCTTATCTACTGTCCTTCGCTACACGTCTCATGCATTCTCTTGTTTCACGACTGTCCTTCTACAACATGCAGCTGTGTTTTCTCTACTTGTAAATCGAATTGTGTGGATTTACTTGTAATTTACTCAAGGGGTCGAGTGACAAACGTAACCGGGAAACTTGAGTTGCTTTGGATTTAAAGTATTGTTTATAACGTTTGCCTATGGCTCATGCTCTCGTGTGATTGCATTTTGCATTGTATTGTATCGTATATAAACCTGTGCGCCACGGAGTTAAGTGGCAGTCTCTTTTGAACCTCGTTATACCAACGGCTTCTAAGACCACTGTACTAGCTGCAGCTAATAAATACTATCTTCTACGCCAGACGAAGAGTCCGTGTCTCTGTTTCTGACAAGGCAGGTGAATCCTGGGGATTTCAGGCGTACCCTGCACCGCCGGGCCTTAAGGCCGCGGTTCTCCATTACTACAACTAATTAATAATACATACTCATTGATCAAATTTCTGAGGGACCTGTTGGGCATTACAAGTGTGTGGACCTTGTTGTCACACTCTAAAAGTCAAAATTGGAGTACACAGGCTAATAGCTGTTATTCCATCCAAGTTTGTGAGTATATGAAAGTCACAGGAAATTTTGAAGAGGACTTACTTCATGAAAGGTATACATCCACAAATACACAGTTTGGCTCCTCTATGCTCTGCATTTTGATAGATGCAGCGGGCTGGGCCATATTTCCATGCTCTCCATGTCATGTAATGCACGTGCATCGTGCTACCATGCAGAGTCATTTTGAGTTTTAGAATGTGAGTACAGCCCAACTCTAATAAGCTATGGCACCCTTATAAGATTGGTCAATGAGTGTGTATTACTTAATTTGTTGTAATAATGACATGCATGAACATTGTTTTCCCCTTAGTGTACACTTCAATACAAAAAATACAGTCATACCAAAAACGCTTTCCTATAACTGTCTGTCACTCACACACTTGAGAACACCCCATTACTTGTGGAAGATAGAAGAGGATTGAACCTGGTGTCTGAGACCTGAGAAGAGACTGTTACCTGGACCTACTCTCCCTCTTGTACTCATGACAAAGAAGTGGACTCCAAGGGCCATAAGGTTGACCTCCTATTCAACCTACAGGAATACAACAAGATAAAAGAGGCCTTTCTTGCTCCTACCCATCTGACCAGTTGTGTTGCATCTGGACCAGGACTGGATCATCCTTGTTGGCTTCTGCCTGACACCCAGTGAGTCTCTAAGTGCCCCTCTCACGGTCCTGTTTCCCGTTAGAAGTGTACTCCTGTTTTGGATTGGGACTTAAAGTACTTAGTCTGAAGATAAAATCTTTTGCTCAGGGTGAACCTGGTTGGCTCATCCGACTTGTGCTCCATTGCGGTTAACCTCAGATTGTGCCTAGGTCATATTCTACTGTGACTATTGACTCTAATTGGCACGTTGTGCTTCTTGGCATTATTTCCACTAAAAACTTTAAACATACACATCTCTGGTTTCCTTTATTAGATATTTTTTATTTTGGTGTTACTTTGTTTATTACATTTTACTCTATTTTTCTAACTCACTGAGGGTTTTTTATTGGTTTGCGTTTCGCCTTTATTACTGTCTTAGTGCATAAATACTTTATACATTGCCTCTAATTTAAGCCTGACTGCTCTGTGTCTTTGCTACCAGGGGTCTGAGCTCAGGTTAATTTAGTGAATTTGAGGCTTTACCTGGACAAGGATAGTGATTTTTACTTGAGGTGGGTGCTTACCCCCTCAACTGATACTCCAATTTCTTACAATAGCTTAGACAGTTTTGTAATAGATGTTTGCTAGTCAAATCAGAATTATGTGTCCATTTCTATAGACATTTCAAGATACTGTCTACATTCCAAAGAGCCAAGTAATAAGGTTGAGGAGGTTTTGATAAGCAAATGCCTTGCCGAAGTTTTGCCACCAAAGGCTGTGCCTCCAGAGGGGCATCGTAAGTAATTAGATGGCCAGCTGAAATAGCCAATGTTTAAGAATTGATAATGTAGGCAAAGGCCAGCTCAGATAGGAATATAATTACTTTGATCAAACCTGTTTCAATGAAATCAAGATGGTGTTCAAAACACCTTCTGGTTCGAGCTGCACCAACAAGCTTGTATTTCTTTGCGTTGCCTGAATTCCATTCCTATTGGATTTAGAAAGTAACTTACTGTGATAATTCTGGTATTTGCCATGCTTTCTAGTCAGTTTTCAGACTACCAGTTCGAGATGACCTAATGCAATCAAGGGGTGACATTGTACTTGAGAGGTCTTGAATGTGGAGATGCTGAGGAGGTAGAATTCAAAGAGCCTACACACACTTCTAATACAGTTGGAAGCCGGACTTGTGCTCTTCATAAGGGAGAAATTAAGATTCAAGTGTGCTCATTTACTCCTCAGTTGAGCTGTCACACATGGTGTCATGGCAAACTGGAGAAAGATGTACGCTTTTTTGCTTGCACAATCTTGTAGAGAGACATCAGTTGCCTTCACCTTTGGATAAGCCCTGTAGCTGTAGAAAGACGCGAGTTGATGTTTCAGCTGGGAGGCAAGGAGATGAATTGTGCAAGGTCACAGCACCTTTATTATATCCAGGAAAATATAGGAGCATAGCCTCCTATCACTTGAGTTGCTCGGCAAATAGGAGTGACAGTCCACTACCATGTTGGATGCTCACAGAAGGTATTCTTCTACTACTAAGGCTTTCTTGGCCAGATTGTGATGCCTTAATTCCCACCTAGGATCGTTAGTATATTCGATTTAGTTCCTGACAGCTTGTTTATGTAGTGCACTGCAGGGATGTCGTCCATCTGTAAAAGAGGGGAACAGCCATTACAACGCGGGTTTTACCACGCATTGCTTTTACATCGCATGTGCTTTTACGACGCATGCGATGTAATGTGTAATGGCGGGGGCGGCTATTCGCGCCGTTGTGAGGAACCTTAGGCTGTTCCCTCACAATGATGTGAAGCAAGCAGGAAGGAGGAAGCAGGATCCGTAGGCGACGCTGGAGAGGAGAGAGGTAAGGGGGTTTGTGCATAGGGTGGGGGTTACTTATGTAGGGTTTAAGGTAGTTTAAAAGTAGTGTGGTAATGTTTGTGTTGTGTGTGTTTTTTTAAAAACGATTTAGTGTGTGTTGTGGGTTTGTGTTTATTTAGTGTAGTGTATTTGGGAGGGTAGTGTAGTGTTTATGTAGTGTAGTGATTTAGGTTTTAGGGTAGGGTAGTGTTGTAGTGTTTGTTTATTGTAGTGTATTAGGGTTTAGGGTAGTGTAGGGTTGGGAGTAGTGTGGGTAGTGTAGTAGTGTTTTAGGGTTTACGGTAGTGTAGGGGTGGGAGTAGTGTGGGTAGCGTAGTAGTGTTTTAGGGTTTAGGGTAGTGTAGGGGTGGGAGTAGTGTGGGTAGCATAGTAGTGTTTTAGGGTTTAGGGTAGTGTAGGGGTGGGAGTAGTGTGGGTAGCGTAGTAGTGTTTTAGGGTGATTTACCTTGGTGGAGTACCAAGGGGCTGATAAGAGGTCAAATTAAAGTATTATAAACTCATAAGCTTGGTCTTTCCACACAAATTATGAGAATTGTTTATGAGGGGAAAACACTGTAATGGTCAGATAGGCATCCTTCAAGTAAAGTCTGACCATCCACAGACAGTCTTTTTGTCTCTCAGAAGATAGATCCCCTCCCTCTTGCAATGACAATTGAGATTCCAAAAATTCAATTGTTTTATGCTGATGACCAATTGAAACCATTGGTCTTTCTTTCCACTAAAAAGATGTAGCTCACAAAGCAATCTGAATAAACCATAGATCTGCATACTGCTACTTTTTGGAGGATATCAGCGATCTACTTGTCTATTAGAAGTTGTTCTGTGTGATTGAAAAACAATTCACAGGGTGTGTAATCCTGTTGCAGGGTAGTGAAAAAGTTTAAATGCAACTTCAGGACAGTCTGTAGAAGGCATTCGTTGTAAATGACACCAATTGTCAGCAAAACGCTGGTTCTGTTTCCCAGCGTCACCTATGAAGTAGAAATTAGTCTTGCCTGTAATTCCTGGATGAAAGTTGATAGGATAGCAAAACTCACAGGTATTCCCAGAGTTCAAAATCAGCGGTAAAGGTAAAAAACGCTATATTGAAGTTTGAAGTAGGTTTAGCACTGTTTACAGAAGGGTCACAGCTCGATTTGAAGAGACATTTTAGACATCAATATGTTTTTAGTCAACATTTAAATATATATTACCTTCTTCCTTGCACATAGTTTGGCTTTGCTCACCTTCCATTAGCCCCGCCTTTCAGTCCCCTTTCCGCCGCATCAGGTGCCGTTTGAATGAAGGGACATTGCCCACATGACAGGAAGTTGAGCACTGCCAGAGGTCTGTGCTCTAGGTGTCCACCCTCCTACTCAGTCCTGTCAAGCCTTACCTATTTAGGGCAGGAAAAGGCGCGGACGTGCACAGCGGCATGCCAAAGGCAAACCCGTCTGTGCACTTCCGCGTCTGGCCTCCACCAGCCGCCAGGAACCCTGCATGTTTTCTCTCCCAACTGTGACCGGGGTAATCATAGACCGCATCTATACAATGACACCACACCGTTACTCAAGATGGGAGCTAAAATAAATAAAAAAGCATTACAGAATAAACTTACATACAACACTGAAAACTCATTCAATCTTGCTCCAAAACGTGAGCTCCCATATACGAGCAGCCAATGTAAGTTTACCCTTCCTCAAAGGCCACCAGCAATCATTAAAAGGGAAACAAAGACAACTGAATTCAATGGAATAGAGAGCTACTGGGGCTTCATTTCAATGCACGGTCCATCCCTAAACACACACTAGAGGTATGGAGTTTGTTAGATGCCAAAACAACAGACATCTGTTTTATAACAAAGACTTGGCTACAATCTACAGCCATTCCAGACATGGCAACAGCCTTTACCCCTGACTATAGATGAGTGAGACTAGACAGAGATAAGAAAACAGGGGGACGCCTCGCAAAAGCGTATGGCGAGAGACTAAAGATCAGCATAGCGGAATTGTTCATTGCTGACTGGATTGAACTGTGTATATTCAGAACAGAAATACTAGGCAAGGGATCCTGGGCAGGTGCTCTCGTTTATAGACCCCCAGGACCTAAGACAGACTTTAGTAATAAACTAATGGGACTCATTGCCCCACATATTTTAGCCGCAGATTGCTTTCTACTTGTAGGAGATTTCAATTATTATGCAGAACTATTTTCAGACGTGGATCCCATGCAGTTCATCACAAATCTAAATTCCTTAGGTTTTGTTCATAGGGTGAATTGGAACATGCACACTGCAGGGTACACTCTAGATCTTCTGTTCCCCAATTAAGCAAACACCAGAGTCAACCTTCTCACTCCTATGATCTGGTCCGACCACAGTCTAATAAAGTTCCACCTACAAGTAACAAAGCCCAAGAGTCCAGGATACTAGGTCAGAAACCAAGCAGGTCCTGGAGAAAAATAAACCAAACCTCCTTTTCTTTACATTTTAGTCCACCAACCCTATTGGGCCAAAAGAACATAGATGCAGCACTTGACTTCTTTGAGAAATCAATTACACAAGTCCTAGATAAAATAGCACCAGCATCAAAAGTCAGTAGCAAAGTCAAGTATAAAGTTAAAACTTCACCTTGGTTCACTGACTCCCCTGAAAATAGAAAAAGCAGTAAGTAGGAAAGATGAACGCAAATGGAGGGCAACAAAAACTATGAAGGACAGACAAGCCTATAAAAATACTCACAGGCAATACTTAAATAACATCAAGGAAGCCAGGAAAACTCATATCATTAATAGAACTGAAAATGCAGCAAATTCTCACAAGGAACTATACGGAATCCTGAATGAATTCACAATCCCCTCATCTTGCCAGACCATCATTCCAGCTTCACAAGAAATGGTAGAAAAACTGTCCACATCTTTTACGAGGAAAAAGTTGACAAAATGGAAAACACTCACATGGCCCAGCAAGATGAGTTCATTGCAGTAACCCATGAGGAGGTTAGAACTGCACTAAACAGGACTACATCAGGATCACTAGAAGGTCTAGCACCACCCCACATCATGTCTATAATATCCCCTGTACTACTTCACAACCTTACAGACCTTCCCAAAGAAATGGAAATCAGCAAGGGTTAAACCAATGCTTAAAAAGCCAACGGCAGATCTGAACAAATTAGGTAACTTTCAACGAATCTCCTTCCTTCCATACTTTGGAAAGGTAATGGAATGGTCAACAAATAACTCACAACATATTTAGAAAGTGGTCAACTGTTCGACCCCTCCCAGTCAGGTTTTTGGGGCAGGACATGGCAAAGAAACGAAACTTGTAGAAGTAGTAGACAACGTAAGACTTTCCCTAGATGAGGGACATGCATCAATGCGGGTCTTATTAGATTTATTGTCTACCTTTGACACCATCTCCCACACAATCCTAACACAGAGGTTAAAGGAGATTGGGGTCCGAGGGAAAGCCCTCCACTGGCTGAGGAATTACTTGAAGGAATGGACAATCTCTGTACAACTAGAATCTTATGTTTCTCGCAGCATAGTTGCTGACAAAGGAGTCCTCCAAGGGTCAGCACTCAGCCCCATGCTGTTTAACATTGATGTTGCACCGCTGGCAATGGTAATCAGATCATATGGGTTCGACGTAATCCCGTATGCAGATGACACCCAGTGGATGTTTTCCATGGAGGAAAACAGCTATTGATCTCCCATAGGACCAGATCTGTCAGAAATGGTGGCAGATTATTTTCCTACCTAGCCCCTCACTGTGGAACCAGCTCCCTTCACACCTTCGGGCCATTATGGACCATAGAAGGGGCTAACCTGGATGTTCTAATTATCCCTAACTCCGTCGTTAAGATCTGCCGATGCTTTCGTAACAGCGCCATGAGACCCCAACAGGGTGATATGTCTGCGCTCAATAAAAGCTAATATTAATAATAATAGGGTTTACAGATTGTCCTCTGTAGCATTCTCGACCACTGCAGCCTTTGAAGGGAAAGAACAAAGCAACATTTTCCTGCCCATCCTTTCCTGCAACTGTTGCCTTGTAATTTATATAGTTGTGGCCGACTATTCACACCCATCAATTGCTGGTCTTTGCAAAAAATGCAGCGTTGAACCTCTTTTCCAAGGTGATAAACGTTGCTACAATTTCATTTTGTACACAAAGTGATCTCTGAAGAGATACTCTTGGACCACAGGACCAGCCTCAAGTATACACTAAACCCAGTTTAACGTCCATCTTCATTAAAATAGACATGCATTTCCATAGAAATGGCACAGTTTCCATTGCACAAAAGGTAGATTAGCAGATATTTGGGTCAACAGTAGTGTGATTACCTCTCGTAGACAAAGCTACATCAAGTACTTTAGTCTGGGGACCAAACATGTCTAAAAGTTTATCTTGGCACCCAGCCAAGCTCTGTTTAGCCCCTTCTTGTGGTTCTCAGAAAATGTATACATAAAGGAAGACATCTTTGGGTTCACCTCTGGGGTAAATCTACCTTGCCATCAAGGAAAGGTCTGGGGCACTCTACCTGGAAGAAGTGCCTGACTTCTTTATCCATCTTAGGTGAATATATGAGGCAGCTATGGGGAAACAGGTCAAGTCTGTGGATCTAGGGTGACAGTGTCCATGGTGCATGTTAAAGAATGTGTCAAGTGGGCAAATACTCCAAAGTTGTCGTGGCACTGAAAAAGATTAATATTATAGTAGCTTGTATGAGATTGTCACTCATGTACGGTCTAGATCTTGCAAGTGCACAGAGAGCGAGTTGCTACATTACTGTGCATAGAGCCAGATCTTCACGACTTTCCTAAATTGAATTAATACAGGGCTTTTACACAATGTTAGAGGCAGAGAATTCTAAAAATTGTCAGCCGCCCCCAAAAGTGCCATGCGCCCGCATCGTACCCACTCAATTCTAGGATACATAAAGGAAAGCATCCTGAGATTGAAGTGAACTACCTGAAATGTAGAAATTAAATGTATTTCTCAGATAATGAGGTACAAACTGATGAATAGTCCTGTGAAACAAGCAGAGGGATTTAAATGTGATTCGTGTTACCACAGGGAGCCACTGTAGTGAGCCAAGAGTAGCGGAAGCCAATGCATATCTTGGCAGTCCAACGGCTAATTTGGCTGCTGCATTTTATATACATTGTACCTTTTTCAACATGCCAGATGGGGCATAGTGAGCCAAGAGCAGCGGAAGCCAATGCATATCCTGGCAGTCCAAGGGCTAATTTGGCTGCTGCATTTTATATACACTGTACCTTTTTCAACATGCCAGATGGGGCATTTAAAAACATAGAATTACAATAGTCTAAACGACTAAGGCTTGTGGCCTGTACCACAATCTAGCGAGCCTTTGAGGGAAGCATTACAACAACGTTTCTCAGTACCCTTAATAGATGGAAGCAGGTAGACGTAAGCTTGTTGGCCTGCATATCCAAAGACAATTATTCTCCAAATAAAAGCCTTGATTATTTACAGATTTATCAGAATTAGGAGGATCTTCCCAGGACGGAGGCCAAAAAAGAGATGTAAACGATCTGACTGGTAGGCAGTTAGAAATCCAAATAATCTCTGCCTTGTATAAATTCAATTTCAGAGCACTAAGTTGCAGCCAGATAGTGAACAAGGACATACACTGATGAAACATATGTAGAGTCGAGCGAGCTCTAGTTTGTCAAATGCTATAATAAACTGGGTGTCATCTTCATAGTTCATGCATGAGACACCCATAACCCTAACCAATACAGTCAGGGAGCAAATGAAGACATTAAATAAGGGCGAACTAAGCGCAACCCCTTGTGGAAGTTTCAAGTTTCAAGTTTAACATTTGTATAGCGCACTACTCACCCAGGGGGTCTGAAGGCGCTTGAGGGGGGGGGGGTAGTTTACGTATCGAAAATCCAGGTTTTTAGTTGCTTTCTGAAGGAGATGTGGTTCTGTGTAAGGCGGAGATGGGTGGGGAGAGAGTTCCAGGTTTTGGCCGCTAAGTAGGAGAAGGATCTTCCCCCCATGGTGGATCTATGGATGTGCGGAATTGCGGCGAGGGCTTGATTGGACGATCGTAGTTGGTGGGTGGGGGTGTAAAAGGACAGGCGCGTGTTGAGGCATTCGGGTCCTAGGTCGTAGAGGGCTTTGTGTGCGTGGGTGAGGAGACGGAAAGTTATTCTCTTGTTGACGGAGAGCCAGTGGAGGTCTTTCAGGTGACCGGAAATGTGAGCTTGGCGGGGGAGGTCTAGTATGAGTCTAGCTGAGGCGTTTTGGATGCTTTGGAGTTTTTTCTGTAGTTTGGCTGTGGTTCCGGCGTAGAGGGTGTTTCCGTAATCCAGTCGGCTTGTGACCAGTGCGTGGGTGACCGTTTTTCTTGTTTCGGCGGGGATCCAACGGAAGATTTTTTTGAGCATGCGTAAGATGTTGAAGCATGATGAAGAGACGGAGTTGACTTGTCTGGTCATCGAGAGGGAGGAGTCTAGGATGAAGCCTAGGTTACGCGCGTGGTCCGTAGGTATGGGTGCGGTTCCCAGGGCCGGTGGCCACCATGAGTCGTCCCAAGCAGAGGGGGATGATCCTAAGATGAGGACTTCCGTTTTGTCCGAGTTCAGTTTTAAACGGCTGTTCTTCATCCACTTGGCTACATCTTTCATTCCTTCGTGTAAGTTGGTTCTGGCGGTTTTTGGGTCTTTGGTGAGGGAGAGGATCAGCTGGGTGTCGTCTGCGTAGGAGATGATGTTGAGGTTGTGCTGGCGCGCGATGGATGCGAGGGGACTCGTGTATACGTTGAAGAGGGTGGGACTGAGAAATGAACCTTGTGGTACGCCGCAGATGACTTCGGTGGCCTCTGATCTAAAAGGTGGGAGGCGGACTCTCTGGGTTCTTCCGGCGAGGAACGAGATGATCCAGTCCAATGCTTTTCCTTGTATTCCGACGTTGCTGAGGCGTTGTATGAGGGTGTTATGGCAGACTGTGTCGAAGGCTGCGGAGAGGTCAAGTAGGATGAGGGCAACTGTTTCTCCATTGTCCAGTAGTGTTCGAATGTCGTCTGTTGCTGCGATGAGGGCGGTCTCGGTGCTGTGTTTGGCTCGGAAGCGGACTGAGATGGGTCGAGGGAGCCATTAGATTCGAGGAAGGCGGCGAGCTGACTGTTGACGGCTTTCTCAATGACTTTGGCAGGGAATGGGAGGAGCGAGATGGGGCGGTAGTTCTTAAGTTCAGTAGGGTCTGCTGTGGGTTTCTTCAGGAGGGCGCTGAGTTCGGCATGTTTCCAGCTTTCCGGGAAGGTGGCGGTGTTGAGGGAGCAGTTGATGATGTCTCGGAGATGGGGAGTGATGATGGAGTTTGCTTTGTTGAAAATGTGGTGCGGGCATGGGTCGGTTGGCGATCCTGAGTGGATGGAGTTCATCAGGCGGATGGTGTCTTCAGTGGTGATTGGGTTCAAGGCACAAAGGTTGTTAGAGGGGGGTTTTGGTTCGCAGGTGTTTGGAGTGGACTGGTCTTCGGACTGGTTTTCAAAGCTGTTATGTATGTCGGCGATTTTGTTGTGGAAGAATGAAGCTAGGGAGTTGCAGAGGTCTTGGGAGGGAGTGATATCGTTGGTGCCGGCGGTGGGATTGGTAAATTCTTTGACGATGTTGAATAGTTCCTTGCTGTTGTGGACGTTGTTGTCAAGTCGATCCTTGAATGCTGCTTTCTTGGTGGATCGGATCAGTTGGTGGTGTTTGCGGGTGGCGTTCTTGAAGGTGGTCAGGTTGTCAGTGGTTGGGTTTTTTCGCCAGGCTTTCTCGAGGGTGCGACATAACTTCTTGGATTTCTTAAGGTCATTGTTGAACCAGGGGGCTTTTTTGCTACCTTGCATGATTTGATGGTTTTTCAGGGGTGCTAGTTCGTTGGCGCTGTGGGTGATCCAATGTGTGAGGTTGGTGGCTGCTTAGTTTGGGTCCGATGACTTGGCGGGAGGGTTTTGGTGAACCGATGTGAAGAGCTGGTCGGTGGTAATTTTGTTCCAGTTTCTTCGGGGAATTGGTTGTGGGAGGTTGTGGGTCGAGGTTTTTTTGTAGTTGAAGTGAACGCAGCTGTGGTCCGTCCAATGGAGAGCTGTGGTGTGGTTGAAGGAGATGTGCTTGCTGGAGGTGAAGATCGGGTCGAGCGTGTGCCCGGCATAGTGGGTGGGGGTATCAACAAGTTGTTCGAGTACGAGGTTGGCCAGGTTGTCCAGAAGGGTGGTGGTGTTGCGGTCGTTTTTCTTTTCCAGGTGGAAGTTGAGGTCTCCCAGTAGAATGTAGTCCTCGGAGGGGAGGGCGTGTGGGCTGATGAAGTCAATGATGTCTTCGCTGAATTGTGTGCGAGCTCCAGGTGGCCTGTAGATGAGGGTGCCTCTGAGTGTGGTCTTGGGGTCGGTGTGGATCTGGAAGTGAAGGTGTTCGGCGGTAGTGAGGTCATCGTCTGAACTGGTCGTGATGCGGATGGTGTTCTTATGGACGATGGCGATGCCTCCTCCTGTTTGGTTGGTGCGGTCCTTTCGGATGATCTTGTAGCCGTCCGGGATTGCTATGGCGATGTCGGGCGCTGATGAGGCGTTCATCTAGGTTTCTGTAAGAAAGGCGACGTCCGGCGATGTAGTGTCAAGTAGGTTCCAAAGGTCAATGGCGTGTCTGTGGACCGAGCGGGTGTTGAGCAGGATGCATTTCAGGTGGTTAGTGTTGGAGCTCTGTTTGGAGTTAGTGGATTTGGTGTGGGTCCTGATGCAGTCGAACTTGCAGGAGAGGCAGGTGAAGGGTCCATGGCTGTGTCCTGGGGTGGCTTTGTAGCAGTTTGGGAGTCGGCCAGGGTTAAGTGCTGAGAGGGTAGCGAAGTCGTAAGTAATGCGGGTGGAGAGGGGTTTGCGGGGGCCAGGGGGTCTGGCGCTGGGCGCGGTCCAGGCGCGGACGGGCGTAGACGGGCTTACCTTTGGCGCATCTTCGGCGTGCATGGGGCGCGACCGCTGCGCGTGAACGCTGCGCGCCAAAGCATCTGTCATATGTGGATGGTGGAGGGGGGGGGGCGAGGGAGGAGCAGCTGGGAGGCGGGAGCGGGGTGGAGAGCCGGGCTGGGAGGCACAACAACAAACAACAAAATGGCAGCAAGCCCAAAAGCGATACAGGACGAGATTGGGGCACAACCTGGAATCGCTATTAAATGGGCAGTGGCGCCGGTACAATCAGGCACAAATAGTTGAAGCAGGCAAAGCGAGCAGTGCATAGTTTTACATTTAATGCAGAGCAGTCTATCAGTATAGCGCTACGATGTCTATATCATCGGGCACAATAAATAATTCCAGTGAGCAGAGCGAGCAGTGCGCAATTCCAATAAGGCAATGATTAGTCAGGCAGAAGCGCTACAATACCACTTCTAACAGCAGGGAGCAGCGTGAGGAGCGACCGCTTCTGAGCTAGGCAGGACGGTCACAGCGTTACAGCAATGGGGTCGAGGGGTCTGCAGACCTCCATGTTTGTGATTGCTTTTTCAATAAAGCAATTTGTTTTGATGCAGCCCGTTTTCCTTAAAGGAAAATGGACTGCGCTTCAAAAAATTTAATTAAAAGTTTTCTTTTGGTTTTTTTAAGAGTCTGCTCTTAAAAAATATTTGGCCAACCATTCTCAAAGGGTAAGGGGTTCTTTCAAATAGTGGTAAATTGCAAAGGTTTTGTGACCGCATTACAGTCACAAAACATTGAATTTGGTGGTAGGAAGTGATGCCCTTAACACAACCCTTACGAATACCGAATCGCAAAACTCAAATTGCGAATTGGGACCAAGTTATCAAATCGCTATTTGAGCTTTGTACATGCCAAAAAAGCCTTTTTGCGTTTCTGGCAAATTGGCTTTTTTGCAACTGGCCAAAAGATTAGTACATGTGGCCCTAAACTCCTTATATGCTGAAATATATGAGTGGAGGTAGACAGCTTGATATGTGTCTTGAAGATAGGCATTACACCACTGAAGTACTACCTCTCCAACCCCTGCCTCTGCTAGTCTAGTCAACAAGATAGAATGTGACATCGTGTCAGATGCAGCGGACAAATCCAAAAGGCCTAAGGTAGCTAGATTTGCCTTGTCCTCTTGCATTCTTAGGTCATCAAGGACCGATACCAAAGCAATTTTACTGCTGTATGCCAGTCACATCCTAAACTGCACAGGCTCTAAGCTGTTATACTGTTCAAAATAGATGGAGAGCACCTGGTTAGCATAATGATCGAAAGCTTTCCCTGCAAAAGTAAAAAGAGCTAAAGGTCAACCGTTCGAAAGAACCTTCTGATCAGCATTTTTACTTTTTTAACTAAAGGCTGCCTTTTACTATTCAGTCGAGCCCAGTCATTAGAAAGCGAGCTACTATTAAATGTATGAACTTAATATATTACCTTAACGTAATCAACAGCTGCAGCCATCTTTCCACTCCGTGCCAACCAATACTATTAAGTTTGTGCTTGTGTCAGATGTGTAAAGCCTCGTTATAATGCCTGGCAACATAAGTGAGAATGTTTTGAATAGCTTGCTCAACGTTGAAAGTTTACATTTTTGTATCAGTTTGAAGGTCGGTTATACACTAACCTTGACTTCTAATCCTGCACCTGTGTACCGTTCTTGTTTAACTTTTTTCACATGATTTGCATTGGACCTCTATGTATGAAAACATATACATCTGTGTCTTCTCCCAGGTTTGTTACCTTTTGTGCTCATGGGATGCTAATAAGAACCATACCAATATTACGAAAAATAATTATTTTCCAAACACATTAAAAATGTTGTGTCTTTTAAAACAAACCAAAACGGAACGTGTTACGTATTAGGCCTGGGCGTAGTTCGCGATGTAGCGCTACGTGTAGCTACGCGAAGTGCACATTTAGCGAGCTACGCGTAGCACTACGCGAACTGCGTAGTACCCTGTTTGCACTGTGCAAGATGCCGTTTTCAATGATTGCACAGTGCGGACAAGCATCCGACACTGTGCAATCATTGAAAACGGCATATTGCACAATGCAAGCTGTAGTTTTCTGCCGCTCAAGTAGATTTTTACTCGAGCTGCAGCTTTCTCAACGTGGACTGGTAGTTTCTCATCGCGAGCGGTCGCGAGCATACGCGACCACTCGCAATGAGAAACCTGACTGCCCGTGTTGAGAATCTCGCTTGGAGTTTTATTTTCCACGCTCACGATCGGCAACTTGATGTTGCTGATCGCGAACGAGGAAATAGTCTCGCCGGGATGTCATCTTGCTTGCTTTCGGTCACCAACTTGACAATGAGGGCCGCGAGCAAGTAAAAAAGGACCGCTGTACTACACTACGCTACGCGTGTTTGCACTGTGCTATATGCAGGTTGCGTAGTGCGAAGTAGGGCAAACTTCGCAAACTACACAAGCGTAGCGTAGTGCTTTGCCAAGGGTTAGTTACTTTATCATATAAATGTATAGTGTACAAATAGATATCACCTCTGTTCTCGGTATAAAGTGCATTGGTACGATTAAAATCCAGACAGTAAATTGCTTTTGTCACCAAGGGCTTAGAAACAGGGTATACCAGATCGCCCAAAGAATAATTAATAATGTTCAAGAGTATACTTGATCATTATTTCATCAGTGGATCATGGGCAGCCATTGTTTTGGCTTGCCCCATAATATCTTTTCGTAAAGCAGCAATAATTTAATCACCTTACAGTTCAGTTGAGGGTCTGTTGGATCAAGATCTTTAATGATGGCTGATATGCAGGACCGAATGCCCCTATTGTTAACCCTTCCGTGCTCATGTCGAGCTGAGCTCATCATGATGCATGGTTGTGCTGTGCTGATGACGAGCTGAGCTCGTCATGACACGCGCAGCGCTCACACGTGGGGCTAATTCCCCCGCTGTGCTGAGCGTTCTAAAGAAACGGGCGTGGTCATGACGAACTCAGCTCGTCCTGAGCACAGCGCCACAGCGCAGCGTGACGAGCTGAGCTGGTCACAAGCACCATGGCGCTGCGCGCCCTCGCCCCAGCGCCGCGGGGGAATTAACCCAGTGGCGAAGGGGTTAAAAGCTTTTTTCAGTAACAAAACCCGAATAGATTATTAAAAAGGGACATCAACAGATCAGGTGAATGAATTCTTGCATCGCTGCACCACATAGGTTTCATGTCCTAGGACCATTATACTTCCATGTTGGTTGATCGGCCAAACTTGCTAGTGACCCACACCTGGTAGCCATGCATGGGACTGATTGGATAATTTGCATTTGTCTTCTAGCAATTAATGGAGTTTGGCCGCTTTGCTTATCACCCTGTGAAAAACTGGGAAAGAGAAGCTCTGTGCCCAGAGTTCTGTTGTGTTTGTTTCCTGCATTGCTGTTTTCAAAAATTTGCCATAGTTAGAGTGAGAATCTTCTTCCTGGGCCCGCCACAAGCAGCTTATCTTCTTCCTATTTCTTGTTGCATAAGACTAAATTCCAATCGCACGTGTGCCAGGGATACATTCTGTGGTAGGCCAAATACTTTTTTGTACGTTTTTATTTGGAGATCATCTAAAGTGTTTTGCATCTTTACCATTTAACACAATGTTTGCGTGAGCTAATGTCGGCAATAGTTTGGCTGCCATAACAGCCACTATTGGCTTAAAAGATAGACTCCCTAATTATTTTGCAAGGGAACTGGTTTTTCTTCTGTTAATAAACACTTGCAGATATTGAATTGATATGTGTGCAGATTATCTTTTAACAGACCTGGTATCTTGGTGCTAGGAAGTGCCTGTGCTTGACCGGCGGTGAGAGGCTGGACCAGACTCCACACAGCAACCGCTGGTTCCAAAGGTAATTTGGAGAGGTCTCTTGAAGGGCGTGGGAGAATTTGACTCACCCCTCAGGTCAGACAGTGTTAACATGCTTAGAAAGTTATGACATCTGAAATCTGTATGTTTTTATTGCTTTAAAGTGAATTTGGAAGGAGTCTTCTAGGCAGTTGACAATAGGATAAACTGGTTTTGGAGTAGAATATAACTTGGCACCCACTCAATATCAACTGAAAGATTGATTTGCTTATTCATGTTTTTTTCATTTTAGAACTTCTTCTCTTATTTAAAATAAGAGAAGAAGTTTTAAAATTGAAACAATCATGAATAAGGAAATCAATCTTTTTAAAATAAGAGATTAAGTTTTAAAATGGAAAAATGATGAATACAAATAAGAGATTAATGTTTTCAAATGGAAAAATGATGAATAAAGAAATCAATCCATTAAGAAAAAGCCTCTGGGAGTCTGTGCATTATGTAATTTACTTACAAATGTATACTTCAAATCCTTCATTAACCTGTACATTACTAGAAATGTTGATATTGAGTGGATGCTTAGTCAAATTCTTTTCAAATGTTGTTGGAGTTTCTCCAGTAAGAACTATTAAGATGGCTGGTCTTCTGGACTCGTGCACCACTGTGTTAAGAATAGAACCTTAACCCATGAGTGTGATAGGTACGATTTTCCTGTGCCTCAGCCTCTCATTTGTGAATCGCTGGTTTTGGAGTAGGTACTGGAGAGTCCTAGATATAAGGAGTTAGAGGTTTGAGTGAAATCCACGTATGGAGCAGGAGGCTCTACAAGGTGCTGGAACTAGAAAAAGAGACTGAGTAGTGTCTAGCACCCCAGCACAAACCTGATCAGATAAATCTTTGAGAGAAAGAGGGACATGGACCCATGTGCACCAGAGCCTCCGCGAACCTCGAAGGGCTGTGGCTGGACACTTTTCATAACATGAAGAACAATGGCCAGGCATGCAAGGATTCTGCCACCTCCCTCATTGAGAACAAATTGTCAAACAACTGTTAGTCTAACCCTTACCCTCACTTTCCTCCTACCCCACTCCCCTCCAGCTGATGAGTTGAAACACAAGGCCGGGAGATCGTTTACTCACTGTTCTCCTGGCAGAGAATGAAGGTGTAGTTAGGCAGATGGAGGCAGAAAAGTTAAAAGAAAAATCCCCATCAATAGGGAATCCCACCCAAGAAATTTACCATCAGTATGGAACACGCATGTGCTAATACATAGAACATTGGCTTACACACACTAATGAGAATGGGAAGAAGTCCTTTTCTGAGCAAGGTATCTTTGATATAGAGCACATAAACAATCCTAGAGAAGGGCTAAAGGAAACCAAAAGTAAGGCAGAAACAAATAAATGGGCAGTTTTCATGTGCTGGTATGAGGAAGTCAAAAATGGGAAGCAAGAGTCTCAAACATGGGTATAAAAGAAACCTATTAGGGCAAACATTCTTAACCTGTAGTCTGTGGACCCCTCAGGGTCCGCAATTCCTGCGTAGGGGCCTGTGACTGTTAAAAAAATTAAATAATATGAGCAGATTAATAAAGTCTATGTCAATAAAGAAGCAATGTGTAAAACAGAAAATGTAAACATTTTCAGAAGATGCTAAGGAATTTGTAATTGGAGGCTAAAAATTAAGTTGGCATCCGTAGCTGGATGTGTGGAAGGAGCCCAAGAACAACAAACAGAATATAGTTTTGTGCTGAGGGGCTTGAATTTAAATGCAGACAAATAGAGAGCACAAGTTAGGAGCAAAAAATAAAGAGATATGCTAGAATATATCCACATTGCTTTGTCTTTTAGAATTAAAAACTGAATTTAGTAAAACTTCAACCTTCTCATTAAAATTAAAACTTCGATTTTCCTAAATAAAGTTGTGAATTAAATGAAATATTTCATCATGTGTGAATGTGTTTGATATATTCTTGTTTGTGTATTTTTGTGAATTATTTTGGGATTTGAATCGCAAACTTTTTTTAGGCCGGGGTCACCAGCCTCCAGTAATGACTCAGTGAGGGTCAGAGGATTCCAGTAATGACTTAGTTTCGGTCCATGGCTTGCAGAAATGACTCAGTGGGGGTCCACAGAAGTCAAAAGGTCATGAACCGATGCACTAGAGCCAAATTACCCTTTTGAGGGATAGTGGTAGGGCTTGTTCCCCTGCTATTATATCTTCTGATTTATATTCCCAAATTATGCCTGATGAGACAGAATGAGATGATTTAAATGTCCTCAAGCCAGCAGATGATGTTGGGGGTTCATTGTTTGTGATACTCGGAAACGGATCAGCAGCTTCAATACAGCCAGTCCAAGAAGTATTAGCAAACAAAGCACAGGTGTGCTCTGCAAGTGCAGCGAGACCAACAAGTAGCGAGGCACAAGAGGAGCAAAAGCCTGACTCTAAAATATCACACTTGGAGCCTGTTGTCATTTGGCCTACTAACATTCTGATGCCCAGGATCAGAGCTGCTGGGCATATACCCCAACTATAAAATGAGATAATGGGATGAGGACTTAAAAGACCTCCCCAAATTGCTGAGCAAGTGACTTGGACAGTGTCAATTCCTAAATTCCCTTCTTTCAACCCACAGATGCTCTCCTTACAAGACTATTCCAGCCCTTGGATAAGGTACTGAGTCACCATTCATGTCCCCTGGTCACCAACTGACTTAGTGAATATGAAGAGGCAATCCTCCAATATCTGCGATAATATCCGAAAGCTCTGTGAAGAGTTCCATACAGTATTTGAAAGTTATAAAGAAAATTGGCTGATGTAAATCAATTGCTGTGTCTTATTCTACAAAGTGTATTTAAAGATTGTTTGATTAAAAAGAGGAGTCAGCCTTGACATGCCCTTAGGGATGCAGCCACTCTGTTGCTGCAAGAGAGGCACTGATGGATGCTGCTATGAATGTGTGCTCTTTTAAGACTGACTGGACTAAAATCAGCAATTGTGAACAAAGAGTGAAGCCCCCTGCCGATGATCATGATCACTTGAAAGATGTGTTTGAATGCTATGTCCAGGGAACCATATAAGTTGATTTACTCACAGTATAGTTTTAAGATATCATTTTTGCAGAAAAGTTAAAATCAAAACTTTCTCTGTTCACACATAATCTATTAATTTTCATTTACAAAATGTAAATATGTGCACACTGACTCCGGGGCAGGACACTGCTCCTTTACAAAGATATGCCGTGTTGAGTTGCCAATTAATTTATGTCTGTAACTGTACGGTACTGCATCCCTCTTATAAAGTATGTAAATATGTACACATCAACCCGGTGGCATGAAATGCCAACATCGTCTATAATTTGCAAAAGTAATGGTTATGTCTGCTATTGCATTGCCTGTAGACTGCATGTACTAAATGTCAATATGCACCCAACCGGGGGCTGGCCTTTATTAGGGAATATATATTTAACAAGGTTGGAGAGTTAAGGGATTTTATCCACTGGGGTGGATGGAAGGGTACTCCCAATCCCCTGGTAAGGTAACTATATAACAAAATGAAGGAGTATCACCAAAGATAATAATAATAAGGGGATCTTGTCATGCGCGGACTTAGCCCAATGGGCATCAAGGCGCCTAATTCCAAAAACAGCTCATAACAAAGGAACTCTGCAGCTCAACCTGTATAGGCTCTGGAGAAACACCATGTTTTTAGGGCTTTTTTGAACAGCGCCAGAGAGGATAGCGTCTTAATCTCTGTCGGCAGGATGTTCCAAAGCTGTGGAGCAGCGACGGAAAAGGCCCTAGCTCCCCATCTGGAGAGCTTAAAACGGGGGACGGCAAGTTGGAGTTGTCCAGAAGAGCGTAAACACCTTGGAGGGTGATAGCGGGTAAGCAGGGAGCTGATAGCGCCTTTAGGTCCATCCTCGAGAGCTCTGTAGGTCAGACACAGAATTTTAAAATAAATTCTGTGCTGGATAGGCAGCCAGTGAAGGTCTCTCCTCGCAGCAGTAGCAGAGGAAGACCTGGGAAGATCCAGGACAAAACGTGCGGCAGCGTTCTGCACTACTTGCAGTCGATGTATAAGGCCCTTGTTGGCTTCCATGTAGAGAGAGTTACAGTAATCCAACCTGGAACCAACAAGGGCAACTGCAATCTGCTTACGTGCTTGAGGAGACAAGTAGCTGCGAATTCTGTTGAGTGTCCTGATCACGCCCCAGCAGGTCGAGACAGTCCGATTCACCTGTAGAGACATCGAGAGTGATGTATCAAACACCACACCCAGATTTTTGGCGGATTGAACGGGAGTGGGGCAAGTACCAAGAGAGGGAGGCCACCACTCACTCGACCAGATATCTTGGTCCTTCCCGAAGACCAAAACCTCAGTCTTGTCGCCATTTAGCTTCAGGGAGTTGGTAACCATCCAGTCTGCAACATGTTGCATACAGGACCTGAAGCTAGAGGCAGATGTTATGACAGAGGACTGGGTGAGTGATATCATAATCTGGGTGTCGTCGGCGTATGATACCACCTCCATCCCCATCCATGGACAGCCAATAATGGTGGAATGAGACACTAGTGTAAAAGAAGAAGTCCTCCTTTGTTTTTAAGGAACCCCTCACTCACCGACCTGGTCGGTGACATGCTTCATCATCGGGGCCACCTTGACAGCCGAGTGCCGCCAAGGTGTGCTGCGACACCTGAAATACAGTGGAGCGGGTATGTGGGTGATGAATGTGAAAAAAGAAAAAAAAAAAAGTCAGTGAGTTAAAAATTGTCCTGGTATGACTTATCCAAACATTATTTATTCTAAGACTACTGGACAATATTAAAAACAGTGTATGATACAATAAAGGCTTTAATAGGACCTAATGTATCTGTGGTATGTGTTCTTCACTCCCTCCGGGTACACGGAGGGAGTGAAGTAGGTGATCTGCCGACTTCCTATCAGGAAAACTAATACGTTTTGAACTGTATAGCCTCCCTTCAATCCCCGTGCAGCAAACATTTCTCCATTGAGGAGTTTTTGCATTTTTTGTAACCACATTTGGGTTACAAATATTTTTACCCACATAGCAATTTTGCTATTTTTGGGTCCTGAAAGGGTTGCAGGTATGGCAGGGTGTTAGTGTACCCTGACCACCCAACTCCTTTTATATCATTTTGGTCCTGAAGAAAAACCGGTAACTCCCATTTTGGTTTGAAACATGTAGACCCAACACATACCACAGATACATTAGGTCCTATTAAAGCCTTTATTGTACCATACACTGTTTTTAATATTGTCCAGTAGTCTTAGAATAAATAATGTTTGGATAAGTCATACCAGGACAATTTTTAACTCACTGACTTTTTTTCTTTTTTTCTTTTTTTCTTTTTTCACATTCATCACCCACATACCCGCTCCACTGTATTTCAGGTGTCGCAGCACACCTTGGCGGCACTCGGCTGTCAAGGTGGCCCCGATGATGAAGCATGTCACCGACCAGGTCGGTGAGTGAGGGGTTCCTTAAAAACAAAGGAGGACTTCTTCTTTTACACTAGTGTCTCATTCCACCATTATTGGCTGTCCAGCCTTATCTTTGGTGATACTCCTTCATTTTGTTATATAGTTACTTTATTAGGGAATACCAAGTTACCATGCTTATTCAGAAAGGCCAATATCATTCACAAATTGCCACTATGGGCATGACGTTCTCCCACACTACGCCCACAGTATGATTAATCGCCGGTGGTAGTCTGTCTTCTATGTTGAGCTACTGCTCAACCAGCGTGAGACTCACGCTCGTGGGACGTTTAAATAATGTCCTCGCGGTAGACCCAGCAGCTGTCAGTTTCTCTGGCGGAACGCAAACGTCGGATAATTGTCTCTACAGGTAAGGGAACCCAGGATCGAGCTGTTGCTTGATTTTATTACAGGACCGGAGGCTTCGTATTATGCTTCTCTTTCATATAAATGCTACACACAGCAGCCAATGAAATCTTTTGTACATGAAAACAAAACTACATTTCCAATGATGCAAACAGCACATCACTTCCTATAACAGCCCATAAGACCCAGGCAATACCGGATATCCTCCTCTTTCTTTGTTGCTCACGCAGCCAGTTAAGTGTTTCCCTCTTACTTAGCGTTTGATGCTAATTTCAGTTGGGACTGTGCATTTACGTTGTGCCGCTTCGGTGTTTATTGTGCGCGTTCCGCTCTGCTCTGTTTATGCCTGCAGGTGCGCTTGCTTAATCCCTTTCTGCCGCGACACTCCGCTGCCATCGGGGGTGTGTGCGACTTCTGTGCGGCTCTAGCGTTTGTGTGGGCTACTCTGACAGCGCCTCTCCCTGTAGCGGGAGACGCGCGCTGTCAGACCTGCTCTCGGCAACCTTGGATTACCCGCGCTGCGAGTCCCCTGGTCAAAGTGACGCGTGCTGCCTTCCCCATGCGCTTCTGATTACCCGCGCGGCGGGTCCGCTTGAATTCAGGGGTCACCAGGTACTGGCCCACTGTTGGTGGGATTAATTAGTCTATTAATAGCGCGGAGGCCTCCCCCGATCGGCCGATAGCGCTGGGGCTTTTCCCTTTGTCAGTTTCACTTTCTCCTTAGGTTTCGATGTGCGTAGCCCAATTGGGCTACTTTTTGGTAGGATTGGGCTACGCACATCGCTACTGCCCGGTTTTTGCTCGTTTTTTCGCCATTCTGGTCAGGATTTTCTCTGGAGCAGTTCCCCTACGCCTGACTGGCTGAAAAAATCCCTTGGGCCTGGAGGGTGCACACCTCCTTGTATTTTTCTACTGCTTTTGCCCCTTTTACGCCCTCAGGGCTGCAAGAACTTTATACAGCTTTGCTGAGGAGCTAGGTACTGGTGACTAGTGTGCTGTGGGTTGGCTCCCCCATTACTCCCCTCAATCTACATTGTTGTTACCCCATGAATAGGTCTATTTACAAGTTTGGCACCACCATGGAAGACTGGGTTACCTATGAAGAGGATGATGATGTTTATCAGGAGGAAGTGCCTAATCCTTCCATTGAGGATAATATGTTGAGGCCCTGGACGCTTCTGTCCAGGATTCCGTCAACAAGGCCCTGGAGAAGACAGTTCCTGGAACTGTACAGCTCGGGCTGGCAACTGCATTAAAGCCTATAACTAAGCAGTTGGAAAGATTTGCCAAGCGCCATGGTTCTCACTCTGAATCTTGGCCTCACACCTATTCCTTGTCCTCTCTGCCTAAAGACCCCCACAAGGCCAAGGATACGGACACGGACACCGATGCTGACACAACGTCAACAGGTACCCCTGACGAATCTCCCCCTAGGAAGAAGGCTAGAAAGTCTAAGAATGTTGAGCCTTCTCCTCCGGTGTCCACACCCTTTACCTTCAGCCCGGCCGACATTGTCCACCCGAGGTCATCGACTGGCTCCCAGCGCCTGAGGTTGGCGCTTATTTACATGATAACTTACGTAAAAGTTTCGACATGGAGGTGAGAAACAGGCTCCGTTCGGAGTGCTCTAGACAGGATATCGCTGATAAGGTCGCAGAAACCCCTGACATTGACTCTAGGATGCTGACTTTCTTAAAAAAGTTTACCAAGGTCCCAAAGAAGGGCATTGATTGGGCCTGGAGTGGGTGTCAGGACAAACTCCTGGACGTTGCCGGACCCCTCGCAAACATTTTAGAGATGGCCTTGGAGGCACAAGAGTCCGGTGCCCCCATGGATCCGCATATTCTGGCCAGATGGACCCAGAGGGCAATTTGTCTCCTGGGCAATGCTAACTGTGCGATTTCCACAGAGAGACGTAAATCTCTCCTTATGAGGATGGACTCTAACCTCACCGAGCTGGCAGCAGCTGAACCGGGCCCCCTGGCAGACGGTAACTTATTTGGTGATCGGTTTGTGAAGGACGTGGCTAAATACGTGGGTACCTTCACAACTCTCGATAAGGCCAAATCAGGGATAAAATGAGTTTTCCAGGCTGGAGTTTTTAACAGGGCCGGACGAGGCCGTGGACGCTCGTTTGGCCGCCAGAATTTCCAAGGTCCCCAGAAAGGTGATTTTGGCAGAGGCAGAGGTGACTGGGATTCCACCCGTGGGTGAACTTTTTACCCCACCAGGCAGTGTTTCAACAAAGTAGGCTTCAACAAAGGAACCTACCGTGGTGGTTTCCAAGCATCAGAGTCTTCAGGTGAGCGCTCAAGATACTTCCCCGCTTCCTCTGGGGGGTCGTATTCGTTATTTCTTTCACAATTGGGCTCAATTGTCTCAGGATGTGTGGATTTTAGAAACTGTTCAGGGTTGTCATCTCGATTTTTTTCAGGTCCCCTCTCAGAACAGTCGACCCAGGTAGCTGTATTTTTCACAAACAGAATGCGATTTCATAGATTCAGAAATCAAAAAATTGCTGCAGAAACATGCGATAGCTCGTTGCGACGAGGGCCCTCACGGTTTCTGCAGCAATATTTTTCTGGTTCAGAAGAAAGGCGGAGGTTACAGGTTGGTACTCAATTTGAAGGATTTCAATCAATAAATGGTCTACAAACATTTCAAGATGGAGGGCATCCATCTCTTAGCAGATCTTCTGAAACAAAGGGAATGGATGGTTTGTCTGGACCTCAAGGACGCCTATCTATCTGTCCCAATTTTTCCTCCTCATCTGAGGTTTCTGCAATTCCAGTGGAAAGACCGGTGGTACGAATATTTGATCCTTCCTTTCGGTCTTTCCTCAGCTCCATGGTGTTTCACCAAGGTGTTCAAACCAGTGGTAGCCTACCTCAGAGAGCAGGGGATACGCATGATAGTGTATTTAGACGATATACTGATCATGGCGCAGACGCAAGATATGGCAGTACAACATCTGCGCATGACCATTGTTTTTTTTTTGAAAACCTTTATTTAACATTTGCAATCAAATACAAACAAGGGCCTACAACCCCCAGGGCTGGCCGCTAATCATAGGATCTTAATTCACAATGCACATTGGTTGCAAAGGTAATTCAAGTTAGACACAGGATAAGAGATTTTCATTTTAAAATAATAAGTAGAGAGAGTCAGGTATGGCACAGCGTCTCGGATCACAAAGTGGGGGCGAGCAAAAAAACAACATATCCAAGAGAAACTCGCTATCAACTAAGTCAACGGAAGTAAGACGTAAGTCATCAGGATAAACTAGTGCATTGTGATCGTCGACTCCATCAGTAATGTCCGCCCCAGAACGCCAAAACCTCGAACAATCAAGGTACAAATATAGAGATCAGGATGTGTGAAACCGAACCCACTATACTAACCCGGGAGAAGAAAAAAGAGGAAAACAAGGGGAAGAGAAGGAAGAAAGAGGCCATAGAACAAAAATAAAAACGAACACCCATACCCACACCCCCCCACCCTGCACCCCTGCTGATGACTACAGCCACCCCCCTCGCAGCGTGCCTGTCGCCCAGTGAGAGAACCCGAAATATAGAAGATGAGAAAGAAAGAAAAGACAAAGAACCCCACCCAGTGAGGGAAATCGGAGGAGAGCATGTTGTACGGACTCCCGGTCTCCTTCCTCCGTCATGACCAACCCCGCCCGGACTCCGTTAGATCAGATAAACAATCCCGGTAAACCTATACGACAATGAGAGACCCAGATAACAGTATCAACCCTGACCCTGCCTATCAAATGCACAGAAATCATTAATTAAAGAAAGTCTTTTCCACGAAGCACTGCAAGAGTCCAAGGAACTGAGGCAAACAGAGAAGAAAAGTGCAGCAGTTCTCGATGTGGAAAGTCGGTGCCAATGATGCCCCTCCCCGCCTCCGAAGCCAAGCATTACCCCATCCGCCATCTTGAAAGCCCGACAGGGGAGGGGAGTCGACAAAATCCAAAACAACAAAGGATAAGGAATGGAAAGTTCCAGAATGGGGACATCTTGCAAGTGTCCCATAGGATACACAAACAGGGGTTCCAACGGCGCCACAGGGTAATCGGGCACAGTACAGTCGGATAGGTCAAATATAGTAGGAGCAAACCCTGCTTCCAGCGCCGGGTCAATACAAGTCTCCGAGGCATAAATTGAAATGCAAGCTGGTTGCCGGGGCGCGAGTGTCGAGACAGGATCCGCTCTCAGGTCTATGAGTCCATCCGTCTCAGACAGCAAGCTGCAAGTCCGGGCTGCAATAGTTCCCTTGAGTGCCATAAGTGCCTCCAGCACCGTTCGCAGCGACTGGCCAGTTCGAGCCTGTGTCAAGAGCCAAACTACGTCGTCCCTTACCTTGAGCTGAACTGAAGTTCCAGGACGACGTAGAAGTCTTCGCAGAGACGCAAGGGACCAACTTCCCAAAAATCTAACTAATAAACTTGCTGATTCTAAATACACAGCTAAGTATAAAACTAGACTTATGGGAGGAGGGCCGGTACTGGACGTGACGAGATGAAAGAGGAATCTTGCTGTCGACCTGCAGAATAACAAGCAAGTGACATTTACTATTGACTCTTAGTGAACTCCCTGGGACCCTTGTTACCTCCCTTTGCCCTGAACCACTCAGTTCACTTGAACTCTCACACCTTAGACTCCTACCTGCGATCAGTCTTATTCAGTCCTTCATCCAGTATTTCTTTGTCTTAGATGAGATGGGAAGTCGTGTAGAAGAGAAGTGGAGTGGTGAAGAAGTCCCTTGAAGATTCGTTATGGTATCACGCTTCAAGTTACTAAAGAAAACAAAAAGGGGTGTTTTACAAATGTTCCACAATCTAGTTCTTCTAATTCCCCTTTAGCTTTTAACTTACTTGGATTTTAGGATGACTGTAGTGAAAATTGGATTCCATACTCTCTTGTGTTCAAACCTGTTGTAACACAATAAAAAGATACACCTACTCTCTCCCAAGTAACTCCCTTAAAAACTAGTAGTTACAAAAATAACATCTCAAACAACAACATATTCCTTGCATTACATTCCGTTTAAAAATCTGGATTGTTTTGCACATAACTAAGTCTCTTGTTTCCTAAGTCACAAATATTCCAAAATACTCAAGTCTCTTGCATTAAAGTTCTCTATTTTAGCCACAACTAATTTTAGAACGAGAGTCTTCAAGTTCCGAGAATATCAGGTGAATTTTGAAGTTGTCCTGTCTTTCTTGCGATGGGCGCCTTTTAAATTGAAAATACAGGTTTACTTATCTTATGTCTTTTTCTTGCAGGTCTTGTCTTCTTTCACCTGGCTGGAAACCGGTCAAAAACGGAGTGGCAAGCGTCGAATTCCCCAGCAGAGCGGAGAGGTTCCAAGCGCGATCCTTCCCGCTTCCAAAGCAGAAGGCAAAGCGCTTCTAGAAACTTGGGTGCGGTTTAAATAGCCAACCGCACCCAAAAATCACGTGCGCACGCACGCGTCTGCAACGCCGAGAGCCGAACGCGGCTCAAAGAAAACAAAGCCTCTCTCGACCTTGGCATTGTGCGCTCAATACTTACAGTGCTCACAACGTTGCTCCTATCATTGACGCCTTCTCAGAAATAAGTCTGGCCAGCAATCTTATTCCAAACAGGCAACTCTTTCGTGTCCCAGCAAAACGTCAGTTATCACAGCAAAACGTTTGTTATCACAAATAAACGCATATGCAAAACGCTAGCTATCACAAATGAACACTTATCCAAATTAAAGAAATAGTAATTAACACAATCACTACATATTATCAAAGAGGTGCTAGTGCACGGGACAGGGGTGGGTTTTCTGTGAACAGTCACCCCCTAGCTTTCCTAGTCTGGGGGTCGAGGAGATTCATGACAGTACTCCCTCCTCAAGATCCCCCCCCAAAACAGGCAAGATGGGATTTGGTTTGTCTGGATGGCGAGCATGGAATGATTTCACTATTTTAGGTGCATTCTTTAGATTTTCCAAAGGTTCCCATGATCTTTCTTCAGGTCTGTATCCCTTCCAATCCACTAGATAAAACAATTTGCCTCGAATTCTTTTAGAATCTAAAATTGATTTTACCTCGAATTCGGAGTCTCCATCAATAGTTAAAGAAGGCGGGGGTTGGATGAATCGAGTGTTAGGATGAAAGGGTTTAACCAAGGACACATGAAACACTGGATGGAATCTGTACCTAGAAGGAAGATTTAATTTGACACATACTGGATTTATAACCTTTTCAATCACAAAAGGACCAATAAATTTTGCATTAAATTTGCGATTTCCCTTAATTCTCAAATTTTTGGTACTTAGCCAGACTTTATCCCCAGAAGAGTAAGGTGGTTGTATGGTCCTGTGCTTGTCTGCAAATTTTTTTTGAGTTTCTTTTGCTTGTGCCAATTTGAAAGCAGCTTGTTCCTGGATAGATGATAGTTTAGAAACATAGTCTGATATAGCTGGTACTGAATTTACCTTTTTGATTTCCTCAGGGAAATTTTTGGGATGATAACCGTAATTACAAAAGAATGGGGACATTCCTAAAGAAGTATGATCTACATTGTTATAGGCAAACTCCAACTGACTTACAAGATCTGACCATTCTTCATCTGTACTAGTTAACTTACAGCGAATGAACTGTTCAATAGTCTGATTTGTGCGCTCAGTTAAACCATCAGTCTGAGGATGGTAACTTGATGATAAGCGGACTTCCATGTTTAAAAGAGAACTCAAATTTTGCCAAACTCGAGAAATAAACTGAGACCCCCTGTCAGAAATGACTACTGATGGAATTCCATGTAATCGAATTACATGCGTCAAAATCAGATGAGCCAATTCCATAGCTGTTGGTAATTTCTTTAGAGGAATAAAATGGGCCATACGTGAAAATTGGTCAACTATAGTCAGAATTGTAGAAAAACTTTTTTTGGTAATTGGAAGTTCAACAATAAAATCCAAAGAAATTGTGTGCCATGGTTGAGGTGGTATAGGGAGTGGAGTTAACAAACCACTTGGAGCTTGATGTGAAGGTTTGTTTTGAATACACACACTACAAGTTTCCACAAAATCTTGTACATCCTTAAACATGGAAGGCCACCAAAACGTTCTTTTGATTAAGTCATATGTCTTTATCACACTTGGATGAGCAGTTAAAGAAGTGTCGTGGTGGAAATGAAGTATACTTTTCCTAATTGTTTCTGTGGGTACAAAAATGAGATCTTGCATAAAGATCAAATCCCCTCTTTCTTGAAGAAGAGGATACCTTTTCTTCCACTCGTCTAGTCCCTTTGATGAAAGCTCTTTCTTGATATCGGAAATTACTGGGCAACAGGATAAACTTGCTTGAAAGCGGAAAGTCAGAATGACAGGTTGCACTTCTTGAGATGATTCGGTAAGTTCTGTTAGATTGTATCCTATCCTAGATAAGGCATCAGCTTTCAAATTCTCCTTTCCAGGACGATACGTGATCACGAAATCATAGTCATTAAAAAACATTGACCACCTCAACTGTCTGGCAGATAAGGCCTTTACAGATCTTAAAGCTTGAAGATTTCTATGATCAGTGTAAATAGTGACAGGGTGTCGAGCACCGAGCAAGTAATGACGCCATTCTTCAAAAACTGCTTTTATCGCTAAAAGTTCTTTATCTGCAATGGCATAGTTTATTTCCGCTTCCGACAATTTTCTGGAATAAAAGGCTATGGGATGCATCTGGCCTGTGTCTGTATTTCTTTGAGATAGGACTCCCCCAAGAGCTAAGTGTGAAGCATCTGCTTCAACAATGAAGGGTTGGCTGGGGTCTGGATGGCTTAATATTGGGGCTGTGGTAAATCTTTTTTTTAGTTCTTGGAAGGCCTCTTCAGCCTGGTCTGTCCAGACGAATTTTACTCCTTTTCGCAGCAATTTGGTAATGGGTGTTATAATCTGAGAGAAATTTTGAATAAATCGACGGTAGAAATTTGCAAAGCCTAGAAAGCTTTGAACCTGTTTCAGTGAAGAGGGGCTAGGCCAAGAATTTACCGCTTCCACCTTCTTTGGATCCATTTCAATTCCACTAGGGCTGATGATATACCCTAAAAAGTCAACTTTTGAAACATGAAATAGACTTTTTTCCAATTTTACGAATAGGGAATTGGAAAGCAGTTTTTGAAGAATAGCACGAATTTGCTGTACATGTTCTTTCTCAGAGTTGGAAAAAATCAAAATGTCATCTATGTAGACAACACAACATACATCTATGTATTCATGCAAAACCTCATTTATAAAAAATTGGAATGCAGCTGGGCCATTGCAGAGTCCAAAAGGCATTACTTGGTACTCAAAAAGGCCAAACTTGGTTCTGAATGCCGTCTTCCATTCATCACCCTTTCTGACTCTCACAAGATGATAAGCCCAGCGTAAATCCAATTTAGTATAAATAGTTGCTTTTTTAACTTGATCCAGCAAGGTTGGAATCAGAGGCAAAGGATACCTATTCTTAATTGTCACGTTATTCAGAGCTCTATAATCAATACACATGCGCAATTCTCCCCCTTTTTTTGGAATAAAAAAAAGAGCTGATGACACAGGCGATTTGGAATGTCGGATGAAACCATTAGCTAGGTATTCATCTAGGTATTCCCTGAGGTGTAAATTTTCTTTCTCTGTTAGTGCATAAATTCTGCTACAGGGCAAGGTTGCTCCGGGAACTAGATCTATTCTGCAATCAAAATCCCTGTGAGGTGGAAGTGTGTTAGCTTTCTTTTTATCAAACACGTCAGAGAGATCGGAATAAACTGAAGGAACTCCTTCCAATGTTAAAACACTGGTAGATGCGGTACAAAAATCAAATCCCCGAATTACATCCTCAGTGTTCTCAAGAAGAAAGCATTGGTCTATGCAATGAGAGGACTTCAAAGTCAAAGTTTTGGATTTCCAATCTATAAGTGGGGTGTGTGACACTAACCAAGGAATTCCCAAAATAAGTCTGAACTGAGGTGCATCGATTATGTCAAAAGTTATTCTCTCCCTATGAATAGATGAACTGTCCATTTCTAAAACTTCGGATTGTCTATTGATGGGCCCGGAAGTTAACTCTTTACCATCTACTGCTCTTACTATTTCCGGATGATCTTTTAGGATAGATTTAAACCCTAATTGAGAGAAAAAAGGAGAGTCAATAACATTTCCAGTTGCTCCTGAATCTATAACTGCTTCTACTCTTTTTCCTGGTGAGGCAGAAAGCAAACTCTTTAATTCTACTATGATACAGAAATGTTTGCAACTAGACTGTGGAGCAGTAGAGGCCAAATTAGAAATAGCACTCGACCAACTGACCTCATCATTAGCCGAGTTTTCTAGTTTTCCGATAACTCTTGAACAACTGCTATATCAGATGTTTTGGTCTTGTTTTTAACAGGACGAGTAGGACAATCTTTCACAAAATTACCTGTCTTTCCACAGTAAAGGCATTGGTTCATCTTTCGCCTTTTGTCTTTTTCCTCTTTAGATAAAGGACCCCGAACGGTACCTATTTGCATTGGTTCTACCGACTCTACTTTAGAAGAGACCTCGCGAGGCGTAGAACCTCTTTCCTTTACAAAAAACAGTTTGTGATCACTCCTTCCTTTTTCTCCCTTTCTTTCACTTAATCGGTTATTTAGTTTTACCACTAAATCTATGAAGTCATTAATATCATCGGGGGGTTCAAGAATTTGAGTCATCATATCTTTTAAATCATCTCTCAGACCTCTATAGAAGATGGAAACCCTCTTATCATAAGGCCATCTGGCCTCTAGAACTAAATGATTAAACTGTGAAATATAATGGAGTAAATCTGAAGATCCCTGTTTTAGACCTAGCAGCTCATTATCGGCAGATTGTACAAAAACATGCTTAGCAAAAATCTTTTTTAAAGCACGTTCAAAATTAGTCAAATTATAAAGAATCGGGTCATCACTCTCAACTAAAGGAATTGACCAAAGAGCTGCATCTCCTCCAAAATACGACAACATAAAAGCTATCTTGGAAGAGTCATCAGGAAAAGCCGTCTTTTTTGCTAAAAAATGTAAATGACACTGTTGCAAGAATATAGAAAACTTATTACAATCTCCAGAAAACCTTTCTGGTGGGGCTAAAGGAGTGGGAACAGGTGTAACCACCTGAATTTGAGTAGGAATTCCTGACTCAGAAGATGAACCCTGAAAGGTTGCAGGCGACAAAACAGGCTTACGCTGTATAGATTCCTGTAAGGCTGACATATCTCTACGCAAAGATGTGTTTTCGTCTCTAAGATCCTTTAATATTGCTGCTATGTCCTGCAAGGTAATTTGGTCCATTGCGTCTGGGCGAAGAAATATTAGTGGGCTTTGCCTTCTGTCAAGAGCCAAACTACGTCGTCCCTTACCTTGAGCTGAACTGAAGTTCCAGGACGACTTAGAAGTCTTCGCAGAGACGCAAGGGACCAACTTCCCAAAAATCTAACTAATAAACTTGCTGATTCTAAATACACAGCTAAGTATAAAACTAGACTTATGGGAGGAGGGCCGGTACTGGACGTGACGAGATGAAAGAGGAATCTTGCTGTCGACCTGCAGAATAACAAGCAAGTGACATTTACTATTGACTCTTAGTGAACTCCCTGGGACCCTTGTTACCTCCCTTTGCCCTGAACTACTCAGTTCCCTTGAACTCTCACACCTTAGACTCCTACCTGCGATCAGTCTTATTCAGTCCTTCGTCCAGTATTTCTTTGTCTTAGATGAGATGGGAAGTCGTGTAGAAGAGAAGTGGAGTGGTGAAGAAGTCCCTTGAAGATTCGTTATGGTATCACGCTTCAAGTTACTAAAGAAAACAAAAAGGGGTGTTTTACAAATGTTCCACAATCTAGTTCTTCCAATTCCCCTTTAGCTTTTAACTTACTTGGATTTTAGGATGACTGTAGTGAAAATTGGATTCCATACTCTCTTGTGTTCAAACCTGTTGTAACACAATAAAAAGATACACCTACTCTCTCCCAAGTAACTCCCTTAAAAACTAGTAGTTACAAAAATAACATCTCAAACAACAACATATTCCTTGCATTACATTCCGTTTAAAAATCTGGATTGTTTTGCACATAACTAAGTCTCTTGTTTCCTAAGTCACAAATATTCCAAAATACTCAAGTCTCTTGCATTAAAGTTCTCTATTTTAGCCACAACTAATTTTAGAACGAGAGTCTTCAAGTTCCGAGAATATCAGGTGAATTTTGAAGTTGTCCTGTCTTTCTTGCGATGGGCGCCTTTTAAATTGAAAATACAGGTTTACTTATCTTATGTCTTTTTCTTGCAGGTCTTGTCTTCTTTCACCTGGCTGGAAACCGGTCAAAAACGGAGTGGCAAGCGTCGAATTCCCCAGCAGAGCGGGGAGGTTCCAAGCCCGATCCTTCCCGCTTCCAAAGCAGACGCAAAGCGCTTCTAGAAACTTGGGTGCGGTTTAAATAGCCAACCGCACCCAAAAATCACGTGCGCACGCACGCAACTGCAACGCCGAGAGCCGAACGCGGCTCAAAGAAAACAAAGCCTCTCTCGACCTTGGCATTGTGCGCTCAATACTTACAGTGCTCACAACGTTGCTCCTATCATTGACGCCTTCTCAGAAATAAGTCTGGCCAGCAATCTTATTCCAAACAGGCAACTCTTTCGTGTCCCAGCAAAACGTCAGTTATCACAGCAAAACGTTTGTTATCACAAATAAACGCATATGCAAAACGCTAGCTATCACAAATGAACACTTATCCAAATTAAAGAAATAGTAATTAACACAATCACTACATATTATCAAAGAGGTGCTGGTGCACGGGACAGGGGTGGGTTTTCTGTGAACAGTCACCCCCTAGCTTTCCTAGTCTGGGGGTCGAGGAGATTCATGACAGCCTGCTCCGCTAGCTGCTTTTCTTCCTCCAACATGGTAGTACCCACGGAGTGGCGCCTTCTCTGGGGCAAAATTAGACGGAGCAGGAGTAAGCCATGAGGGACTGATGTGTAACAAGCAATAATACGCAGCGAGGTACCGACCCGGGGGGATCGACGATGCGAATGTCGTACCCCCGGTCAGGGACCCCCACGACACATCGCCGTGCGTCACTCGTCACCTCACCTATTGTAGAGCACCAGGCAGTTGGTGGTAGCAGACCAATCAAAAGTCCGAATGCTCCAGAGAGCGGACCTGACCACGTTCAGCAGTCCGTTGTTATTCAACCCGGACCCAGCAGAGCCCACACTCGAGACCCCGGCTTCCCCGCTGGGTTAGGCCTCGGACGACCATCGATGTATCTCCGCTCCACAACGGCGGAGAAACTCCGGGATTGCACCACTGGAAAGCAGGTTAAATCACACACACGGATCCGGTGCGGGTAACCAGGATAGTCGACAGGATAATAGGCCGAAAGACGGAGGTCGGCGGAGCCGGGAGACTATGCGGCCATCTTGGTTGGCGTCGTAGCTCCTCCCCCCGCATGACCATTGTTATGCTGCAGAAACTCGGGTTTGTGGTCAACAAAACCAAATCTGTGCTGTGTCCGTCACAACAAGTGGAATTTCTGGGGTTCGTCATAGACTCATGAGCGACTCAGTTGAGCCTTCCCCGGTCTAAATTGCACAACGTACAGATGGAGCTTTGCTCTCTGTTGTCCAAGCAGATGGTCTCGTTGAGAACGATCTTCTGGCGTCATCTATTCAGGCGATTTTCCCGGGGCCCCTCCATTACCGAGCCCTTCAGAGATTAAAGATTCAACATCTACAGAAGGGTCTCTCATACACGGACCTGGTTCGTCTGTCTTCAAAGGTTCGCCAAGAGCTACAGTGGTGGCTCAGCCACGTGGAAGCATGGAACGGTCGGGCCATTTTTGGCTCCCTTTCAGAAGTTGTCATAGAGTCCACCGCCAGCCGTTGGGGCTGGGGGGGCGCACTGCGGAAATATTTCCACAGGAGGACGGTGGTCCCTTCTAGAGTTAGATCTCCATATCAATTGTCTAGAGCTGCTCGCCGGCTCTTTCGAAATCAAAACTCTATCCCCCAAGAAGGCCTCGTGTTGCATCCTTTTAAGGATGGACAACATTTCAGCAGTCCGCTATATCAACAAACTCTGAGGTACAAGATCCTCCATGTTAGTAGAAGTAGCAAAGGATTTCTGGCACTATTGCCTAAGTCACCAGATATCAGTCATAGCTGAATATATTCCGGGACAAACGAACGTGGTGGCGTATTGGCATTCACGCCACCACAGGGACTACAGTGACTGACAGCTCCAGCCGCAGGTAGTTCAGTGGTTACAGGCGATCTGGGGTTCTTGCCAGATCGACCTCTTTGCATCCAGATTGAATCGCCAGATGTCTCAGTTTTTCAGCTGGAGAACGGATCCGTTAGCCCTGGCAACGGATGCTTTCACTCAGGACTGGGCTCAGTCTCTGAATTATACATTTACCCCGTTCCTATTGATTCCACAGGTGTACTCGCAGATAATGCGCTAAGAGGCGGAAGTGATCTTAGTGACTCCACTCTGGAAGTCGCAACTGTGGTGTCCGAGCCTCCTGGGGGTGAGTTGCGACTTCCCCAGGAAGATTCCAGACTCCCCGACGATACTCCAGGGCCCTCATGGAGAGACACATTCGATGGTAGTGTCAGGGCGTCTGTCCCTGATGGCCTGGAGACTTTCCGGCAACGTTGGCAACTGCCAGGATTTTCAGAACAGCCTTCGGCCTTTATCAACCAGGCGTGGGCTCCCTCCACCAGAAAGCGGTACTCTTCAGTTTGGAGAGGCTGGGTTCGTTGGAACAACATGTTGACTCCGTGGGGGCAGGATTACCCTGCATTGTGAATTTCCTTTTTCTGAAAGCCTCGGAGAGTTTAGCATACCGGTCGGTTAATAATTTCCGTTCTGCAATTTCGGCTGGCCATTCTCAGATTGACAATAAGCCTGTAGGTATGCACCCGCTGTGTGTAAGCTTCTGAAGGGCGTTAGAATTGGCTAATCCACCCAAACCCAAATATACTTCTTTATGGGATGTTTCTCTTGTTCTTTCCCTGTTCAATGTTTGGCCCCCTAATGACACATTATCAAGGAAACAACTCTCAGCTAAATTGGCTATGCTGTTATGTCTTGCGGCATGTAGACGGTCTTCGGATGTCAAGGCCTTGGACATTACAGGTAGAGTATTTACTCCGGAAGGTGTCTCTTTTAACATTACTGCCAGAACCAAAAAGATGTCTAGAAGTGTTGATTATCATGCTTTTCCTAGTAATGTCAAACTTTGTGTGGGACAGTGCCTTAAGGCCTATGAGGAATATACAAGGTCTTTTCGGCCTCCAGGTATAACACAATTATTAATTGCTCTGCAAAAGCCATTCAAGCCTGTTTTGCGGCTACTGTAGCCAAATGGTTAAAAGATGTAATGCAAAAGGCGGGTATTGATACCCAGGTTTTTGGGGCACACTCTGTTCGAGGTGCCATGGCCTCTAAGTGTTTGATGTTAGGATCTACTGTTCAGGACATTATGCATTCAGCTGATTGGTCCTCAGAATCTACTTTCAAACAGTTTTATTACAAACGGGTGGGTGATATTTCTTCTGTAGTGTTTCAAGAGCGTTAAACTAGCAGAATACGAAGCCTCCGGTCCTGTAGTAGAATAAAAAATTAGCTAGCTATCGCTCCAAGAATGTTCAATTCTATTATGGACTCGGAGGCGAGGATTGTACATGTCTTGTAATATTTTGCCCACCCGTGCTTTATAGTCTGTTTTTGCAGATTTTACGGGCATTCTTTCTCATTCTTTCATGCTCTGAGAAGAAGATGGACTGAATATGTTTCTGGTTAAGAAGGTATTATTTCCAGTTGGTTGCTCTTTCGTGTTGGAGGATGTTTATGTTGGGCTTCAGTTACTTATGGACTTAATGTTCGAAGCAAAGAAAGAGGAGGATATCCGGTATTGCCAGGCTCTTATGGGCTGTTACAGGAAGTGATGTGCTGTTTGCATCATGGGAAATGTAGTTTTGTTTTTATGTACAAAAGATTTCATTGGCTGCTGTGTGTAGCATTTAAATGAAAGAGAAGCATAATCCTCGCCTCCATGTCCTTAATAGAATTGAAAATTCTTGGCGCGATAGCTAGCTAATTTTTTATACCAGACCTTACCCTAACCCTGTTTTTTAATTCAATTGCGGCTCCAGCATTAATTGCCTTGGAACCGAAAGCCAGTACTTTGCCCTTCACCAATGGGTAAGTGCAGCATGCTTGTGATCGTGTCTGGTTGGAAGTATAGTTGTGCGCTTAAACAAGCCTTTAAATTAGGCCCTTTTAATTACAGCTTATTGCGCCAACTAAATAGGAGGATTCCCCAAACCCAGCGGTGATTAGCGTGTAAGCCAAAGTTGTGAGTGGCCAAATAATGAGCGAATTTAGTCATTATGTGCACAACCCTGCCCCCTTCCCTTTACCCAGCAAGTGTGTGACACAGACACCACATCTGCACCCTGGTTGCCCTCCACCGTCCTTGAGGAAGGACCGCAGGCCGAGGCCCCCAATTACCACTTGAGCCCCAAGACGGGTCTAAACGTCGACGCCCATATACATCTAACCTGTGGTTTGGATTTATAAGAATTTGGACTGGTAGAACAAAGACTGAGAATTATTTATCAGTCTCATGAATTAACAATTTTAACCAATTCTTTTTCCACATTATCTAAATTCTATTCACCCTCCCACACTAAAGCACTCTCTCCTTTTGTACGTTCCATTCGAGCAACCACTCCTTTCTCTCTCTGTCCAATTTTGTCACTTGCAGTAAGCAATACACTATATATCAGAAGCAGGTTCGGCTTTGTCAACAAATACATTTTTTATATATATATATTTTTAATTGTTTTATGGGTGGGACAATGAAGTGACTACAGAAATGAAGAGGTATGGCATGTTTGTGATAAAGTGCCTTTGGTAATAGGATCAAGTTACTGAGTGCAGCCAAATGTGTACATTTGGTAGCTTATTTGGAGGACAGTTGCTCATGCTCAGCAGCTCCAGGTGCCACACTCTACTTGCCCAATCTGGAGCCACCAGGATGACTAACACCAGATCGTTCATGATCTTTTTCAGAACTCAAGTCAGGAAGGCATACAGGAATCCCTTGTTGCATTGCAGCCGCAATCCATCTCCTAGCGAGTGTTCTTGAGGATACTCCAGAGTGTAAAAGTATTGACATTGCACATTCTCAATGGAAGGGAAAAGATCTCGCTAGGGTTCCCCCAATGGTGGAATGTGCTCTGTGTACCTCATGATGTAGAAGTCAGTTGTGATCTACCAGATGACGTCTGCTCAGTTCATCAGCTCTGTCATTCAGGGACCCTGCCAGGTGGTTCGCGACTAGATAGCCACCTTGTGACACAGGATCAGGACCCAGCTCTGCCTTGCTTGTTGCAGTACTTTATGATGGTGGTGCTGTCTGTGAGAACCTGCATTAGCCTTCCCCTACTGGATGGCAGGAAGACCTTCAGGGCCAGACAAATGGCCCTAGGTCCAGTGGATTGTTGTATCTGGTCATGCATTGAATACCAGAGTCTCATGATCTCCATCTCCACAAAGTGACTCCACCCGTCCACCCTCTAATCCAGTAGTGATGGGTACATCACCATTGTCAGTTCTGGATTGGTTAGGGACACTGGTCTGCTGCAGGACATATTGTAACCTTTCAGACCCCACTGCAGATCTTGCGACGTCTCCTACTAAATCTACATGGTGTCAGAAAAGTGTCCTTGATCCTGGGCCCACTGAGTTGTCCGGTTCCACTGCATGGCTTGCATTTCCTCATGGCGTAATTGATAAAGAGGATGCATGAGGTCAAGAAACATCAGAGCCATCTTCAACTAATTCTAGGATCGAGCCTGAAACATCAGAACCATAGCCCGAATGCTAAGAACTCTTTGCTGTGGAAGAAACACCTTCTACTCTACCGTGCCCAGAATCGCTCCAATGAATGTTGGCCCCTGTGATGGAATCAGGTGAGCCTCATTTATAGAAGACCTCCAACAGTGTTAGGGTTCTTGCCATTGTCTGATGTGGTCTACGGCAGAATGCAGCAAGTTCCTAACTTTCGCCCTACTTTCGCGAACACCGCAGGGGCGATGGTGAGGCTGAAGTAGAGTACAGCAAAATTAAAATGCTCCCAGTCCACCTTGAACCGCAGGACAATGCCTGGAGAGGTATATGGAAACACCAAGCAAGCCCAAGGACACCATCCATTCTCCCAGGCACATAGCACATAGGACCTGAGCCAATGTGAACATTTTGAATGTGCCATTCCGCAGCAAGGCATTCAAGGTTGGAGGTCTACGACAGGCCTGATACCTCCATCCTTTTTCGGGACAAGGAAATGGTAAGAGTAACAACCCTCTTTCTTTTCTGAGTTTAATACACTCTCTATGGCACCCCTGGAGAACAACAGGCATGCCTCCTGTAGAAAGATGGACAGATGCCTTGCTGAAATTCATTCTACAATGAGAAGAATATTGGGTGGGGAAAAGATAAAAGATAGGACATAGCTTGTTTGAACAATTTCAAGACCCAAATGTGACATGATAGATCGCCACCCCGAAAGGGAGTGCTGTATCTTGACCCCCACTGGTTAGGCATGTGCCACTAAGGGCAAAGAAACATGGTTTGTTGTTCCTTGTAGCAGGGACAGAGGCGACGGAAGACTGGTGCCAATGCAGGCTGGTGCTTTGTCTACCATATCAGAGTCCACAGCCCCGAGAGGTCTGAGCCGTCTGCCGCATATCTAGTTGAGAAGGCCATCTGCGAACAAGTACTATACGCCAACCTTCTAGAATAACCCTTACATTTCCAGAACAGGTGTGGAGTTTGTTTGGAAGGGCCAAAAGACCTTTTCACATCCGCATATGAACAGCTCTTTCTACTTGAGTAGATGGATTTGTAAGTTTCTTGCTATTCTCCATCTCTATATTGCTTGTGCTTTCAGGGATAGAGATCTTGGATGATTCTCACCTTGTGTAGTCAAATTGTACACTGTTGTTGTTCTGTTCATTTGCACAAAAAGTAAGTTCATTGAGAAAGAAGGAAGCCACGACTTCAGACACAGATTGACCGCTCTTAGTTCCAGCAGGTTGATATGATAGGTCCACGCGCATTGAGCATTTAGGTGACCATCAGAGCTCTCCATACTTAGAGAAGGATCTGTATTTTTTGTTTGTGTGTGAAGGTCCTGATGGAATGGGATTCCCACCTGTAAGGTTTTTACTGGAGCAATGAATGGATTGCTGACTGCAACAGTGTCACCCTGTTCGCTCAGCTGCCTAAAAATGGATTCCACTGGTCCTCCACGCATAGTTATTGTGGCCTCATATGAAGTCTGAGAGGAGGAACCAGAAAAAGTGCAGGAAGCCATCAATCCTAGATGGTGCAATTTACAATAGTAGCTGCCACTCTTATGTGTTACTGCACTCTATGACTGTCATCAGCATAACTTAGCTGTTGCAGCGCTATTGCCCCAACTACTAATAATCCCACATTTGGCACTGTTGTGCAGCGGAGGCTCCTCTGGTAAGGCGAAGCAGTGTCACCCCATTGCTTTAAGTGCAGTGCAAAGAAAAAAAAATTAACGTTATTATCATTTTATTTTTTATATTGAGGTTACAACCAGATAAGGTTAGGGCAGGGTGGGGCGGAGCTGTTCTTCCTTGCCACAGAGGGTGGAGGAGTGGTTGCTACACCGTAAACGCAGCTGTCTTGGGCTGGCCAAACCATCATGCACACTTAGCATGGGCCCCACCAGCTGTATTGCACACCCTGGGTGGAGAACATGAACAGCCTCCGACTTCTTGTCTCAGCGCCGAACCATGGCGCTCGGACCAATCACGGTCTGCTGTCATGATACTGACAGCAGCATCGTGATTGGCTAGGAGAGTCTGGGAGCCTGGGTGCTTCGTGTTCCGGCGACAGAGGAGAAGCAGCGCCTGGCAACCGGCGAACAGCAGGTACGTTTTCTTTTTTATTATTTGTTTCTAACCCTCACTTCTACCTCGGTCGTTCTCTACCAGCGCCACTGTGTTATGTCAGAGTATATATCACACTACCCACAATAAGTGTGCACACAGCCATCTGCTAACATTTTTAAGTCCTTATTTAGGTAAGGAGCAAGTCAATGAACATAAATATATCATAAAGTCTTGATTTCAGTGTGTATTTTAATCTTTATTGTTCGTAATTTCCATAATGCAAAGGCATAACATTTATTCATCACAGCCAATTTGTGCCAACCAATTGTTGTTCTATTTGTACACAGTTGCCACTGTGGTCCTTGTTTTTACAATAACTACTGCTCATAACGTGTTCCCTCAAATTAGCTTTTGATTTTAATAAATATTGAACATGTATTCCTAGTGTTCTTGAGTGTGTCTATTCAAGATGAAATTTTTTTGGGGTTCAACAAACTAGTTTCCCGTGACTGACTATTACCTACTATGTACCTCACTCATGTTAATGCTTAGTGGGTGGGTGGGTAGGTTGCAGTTCTTTGGGTTCTGTGTCTCATGTTGGTACATTGACTAAGTACCTGTCGCCCAAGGGCCTAGAGAATCCTTTTGCAGGATGTGTTCTGGAGAGAAATCCAGAAAACAGCTGAAGTGTTACTAGCCCAGGCTGTAGAATTTCTGTCAAAACATTTGTTTTAGTTTCAGTTGAGCCGTATTTATACTACATTAGCAGCCCTCCAACCCACAACCACCAATCAAACACTTTCTTCCATTAGGGGCCCATTTGGTGAGCCAAACTCTATCTCATGGGAGGTTTCAAGTCCATCCCAGAGTAAAAGAAAAAGCTAAAAAGGGGATGGAGCCTCTGCTGATAGCTATGATGTTGTAGAGGAACAGTGCTAGAAACATGGTACATGACAACAAGTTGCACTTTTGTAATCTCAGTCTGACATCGGATGAACTCGAGCTCACGTCGGTTCAAGATCCACCATGGGCATCGACACTGAATCATGCACCTTTTGCATTGAATTAGTGAGAACCAGTGTGGATCTCAAAGCTGTGGTGGATGTCTGTACCAGAGTTGGTACAGGCCCAGTAATGGGTCCCTAGGGAACAGAAGTGTACATTGTGTGTTGCTTGAGCCAAGCAGAACCAGAACACAGGGCCCAGAAGGGTCTAGGGTTACCTTTACCCATACAATACAAGCAGCACAGCTGACTGTGTAGCGTTGGGTGGTTTCAGTAAAACAACATTTAACCTGGAATTAAAAAAGCTTTTAAACATCAAAGAACTTGTTATTTATGAAATCCATATTAATATTACACAGTTTACCTATGACCTTTAGTGGTGTTATTGTTCTTCATGGTAGACAGTGTCAAAAGCTGCAGAGTAGTCAAGCAAGAGCAGGAGTCATGAATTGTTATTGCCATTGATCATGGTGGGATCGAAGTATTCTCACTGAATGATGATGCAGGAACCAGGTGGTAGAAGTAGATAGGTTTATTGAAGAGAGAAGAAATATACCTCTAACAAGCTTGAGCCAACCGATTTATCTGGAACCCTGGAACAACTCTTCACTCCGAGTGTTCCAGGTTCCAGATAGGAATGGAGGATACCACAGATCCCCCTTCATAGGAAAATAAAGAACTCAACTAAAGCTTTGAGCAATAACAAGAGGAACATGTGTAACAACATTGAACAAAATAAGAAAAAGAACAATAATACAGATTTATAACTATACAATAATGTCATTCACGAAATGTTAAGACTAAAGGAAAATAAACTAGATATACATTGATAATCTACATAGAACATACACTTGAATTAGTATGAAATCACTCATACATTACAAAATCATTGTACCGTGAGGGTGTCTGTCTAGTTCTTGGTCTCAAACATTTTCTTGTCCTCACAGCACTAGAAGAACTTTGACTTTTCCTTCGCCAATTGACACTACTGGATTGACCCTGACTTTTCCTATCTGTAAGTGAAGAACTCTCGGGTCAATCATATTAGAAGCTCTCACAACTTTCGAAAGACTCCAAACATTCCCATCAGTCAATTCAACAACTTGCTTGCCAACTCTGACCACCTGCATAGGGTTTGAAAAACGGGACTCACCACACCGAACAAATCTACCTTTTTTACACGTACCCAATCACCAATGTTAATGAGATGAGAACATGAAGCATCAGAATCCCTAATAGTGCTATGTGAACTCTTTGACAAAGAGATGTTTTCTCTTTTAATTTTAGAGACAAGCAAGTCCCTCATCCATTGCTGATTTAAATTGCAGCATCCTTTCCTTCCATGCATTTTCTCAAAAGGAGATAAATCACCGTCACTCCTGGGAGTATTTCTATAATTCCATAACAACTTGCTCACAGCATCATAGCAATTTTTCCCATTACACAAAGCAAGTTGCAATCCTTCCTTTAGAACTCTAATCCAACATTCTACTATACCATTTCCTTGTGGGTAATAAACTGATGATCGTTTGTGAATTATGAATGAATGAATGAATGAATGAAAAAGAATTTGTATGAGCACAACTTAACCCGAAGGCATCAAGGCGCAAAAGATGGAAAAATATACAACTGAGTGGTCAGAGGCAAGTGGAGGGAGCAAATGTTACAGGTAGGATTCTGCGAATAGCCAAGTTTTTAAATTCTTCCGGAAAAGGGCAAGAGATGGCTGGGCCTTAAGATCAGCAGGAAGAGCGTTCCACAGTTTCGGGGCGAGGGAGAAAAAGGCTCTCCCTCCCCATCTGGCCTTCAGGATCCGGGGGGTCGCCAACAGGTTTTTGTGAGCCGATCTCAGGAACCTGCCCGGGGTGTAGAAGGATACGAGAGATCCAATGTCCTCAGCACCCAGGCCGTGTAAGGCACGATAGGTCAGAACCAGAACCTTAAAATTAATTCTGGCCTGGACCTGTAACCAGTGGAGAGTTTTTCTGATTTCTGTAACAGAGGCGCGCCTAGGGGCATTCACCACGAACCTGGCTGCAGCGTTCTGAATGAACTGAAGGCGCTGAATAAGCTTTTTGCAAATGCCAAGATAAAGGGCATTGCAATAGTCCAGGCGAGGTGAGATGAGGGCTACTGCTACCTATTTCCGAGCCTCAGGGGAGAGGAAGTGAACAAGTTTCCTGAGGATCCTTAGAACTCCACAGCAGGTCGAAACAGTCTTATTCACTTGCTTATCAAATGCCAGTGTGGTGTCAAAGGTGACCCCCAAATTTCTGGCGGCCAGGGACGGCTTGGGGCAGGTTCCAAGGGAGGAAGGCCACCAATCATCCGACCATAGATCTTGTTTGCCACCAAAGATAAGAATCTCGGTCTTTTCCCCGTTAAGCTTGAGGAAGTTTGAAGACATCCAACCTGCCACGGCTTCCATGCATTTCTTAAAGTTAAGGGCCGTGGACTCTACAGAATGAGATAGGGAGACCATTATCTGGGTGTCGTCGGCGTACGAAAGGACTTCCAATCCATAAGATCTGACAAGCCTTGCAAGTGGGGCCACATATATGTTGAACAGAGTAGGGCTCAAAGATGAGCCCTGCGGGACCCCACAATGCAAAGGCTTGGCAGAGGAAAGGAAGTCACCCAGCTGGACCTGTTGGGCACGTTGGTTAAGAAAGGATGTCAAGAGACCGAGGGCTGGTCCTTCAACTCCCATCTCACCGAGCCACCTAGATAAGATGGAAGGGGACAGGGTATCAAAAGCGGCTGTAAGGTCGAGCAGGATCAAGATGGTAGAGTGACCTCTGTCGACCTAAGCGCGGATGTTGTTGACCACCACTGTGAGCGCAGACTCGGTGCTGTGCACCTTTCGAAAGCCCTGCTGTGAAGAATCAAGCAGACTAGCATTGTCAAGAAAGGCGCTGAGGTGGAAGTTGAGGTGGGCCTCAAGCATTTTGGCTGGGGCAGGGAGAAGGGATATAGGGCGGAAGTTTTTAAGAGTACCATGATCCAACGTTGTTTTTTTTTATAAAGGTTTTACAATAGCCAGCTTCCATGATGCAGAGAAGGTGCTATTAGAAATTGCCATATTCATTACTTCCAGGTAAGGGGGAAGGAGGACATCCCTGCAGTCTTTCAATATTTTGAGGGGGCAGGGGTCTAGCGGAGGAGCCCGATTTAAGTTTATTAAGAAAAACATTCAAGTCTTCATGGGACAGGAGGGGAAAATTGGACAAACGTCCTGGCTATACCGAGGTCAGAGCGGGGCGGGACGGTGGATCCGACGGCGGGGCAGAGTCATGGGTAGAGTTAAGGGCTTCTAAAGCAGAGTGAATATGCACGATCTTGGTGTGAAAGAACGTGGAAATCCGATCACAGAGTTCTTGGGAGGGGACAGTGGGATCAAGGGAAGGGGTGATGGATAAAGAGTCTACAATTTTAAAAAGATCTCTTGGTGAACTGAGGGAAGTGGTTAGGTCAGTGAAATAGGATTGTTTAGCCACTAGAATAGTGGCCTTATAGCCTGTTATGTTTGATCCTTTCATCAGGGTCAAGGTGAGCTCTCCAGAGTCTTTCTTGTCTCATACATTCCTGCCTACGTGATCAAAGGGAGTCAGAGAACCAGGGGGCGGACGGGCGTTTCCTGGCGCAGTAATGAGGTTTGTCAGGGGCAAGAGTATTGACTGCTTCAGAAATGATGTTAATAAGTTCCTGCGCTGCAGTATCCGTATCAACTTTGGAAGAAGAGGTGAAGTTGGCAATGAAGGGGCTAAGGGTTACATTGTTAAGGCCTCTAAAGTTCCTTTTGAGGATCCAGGCGTTGTTTCTTTGGAGGCGAATCCTGTTGCTCGGGAGCAAACTCAAATGGAACAGCCTTATGAACAGACCATGAGAGGGGAATGGGAATGCCTACAATCAATCTGGGGTCATTGGTGAAGACCCCATCCAACGTGTGGCCTGCTGAGTGGGTGGGATATCCCACTTTTTGTAGCAGCCCGCAGGAGGCTAGGGAATCCACAAGCGATATGGTATCAGGCGAGTTGGAGCTTTCTAAATGAAAGTTGAAATCCCCAAGGATGGTAAAATTGGGCCGATCAATGTAAGGTTCAAGTACTTCCAGAAGATTGGCGGAGAAGGCTGACCTGGGACCAGGGGGTCTGTAAATTAAAACACCCGTGAAGGACACAGTGGGAGAGGGACTAAGGGTAAAATAAATGGCCAGGAAGGCGTTTTGAGGGGAGGGGAGGCAGTCGATACGACAACTAGACGAGATTTTATGCAGAATGCCGATGCCCCCACCTTTCCTGCCCACTCTATCCTGTCTAACAAGGGCGTAGCCATCGGGAATGGCATCAATCAGGTCAGGACCGGCAGTCAGAGCCCCAGGTCTCAGTGACAAAAACCCACGAAGGCATTCTGTCAGAGACAAAATCACTAAAAGCAATATTATTTTTCACCAAGGAGCGGGCATTTATAAGAATGGCCATGTCTCCAGAGTGAAGCAAAGGGGTGTTCGTTTCAACGGGAGTCTGGACGACCGAGGGTATAAGAGAAGTAGTACGTTGCACCTTACTAAAGCACTGACAGTTACATGCCTTTAGCAGACCCTCCGGCCGATGTTTATAGTGACAGGATAACTTCGGAGGGCCGAGTGCTCTCAGGGTGTTAAATAAGTATGATGTGTGAGTAGTAGGGGAGGGACAGAAATCGGCAGTAGGACTGGCCCCTGGCGCCTCCTTGGCGCTCACGGGCGCAGACGGGCAGGACTTTGGCACGACTACGGCACGCGACCGGCACGTCCACTGCTCACGTCCGCTGCTCGCGTCTGCTGCGCGGAGTCATGGCCATTCGCTTTTAAAGAAAACCTAGAGCGCGTCACGGTGCCAAGTCTATTCCAATATGGCCGCTAATAATCAGAGCGCCCTGCCGAGACCGATCAGCCAATTGATCGGCTGAAGCGTGGGTCGGGCAGCGAGGCGCAGGAGAAAGGTAAGACAAGCTTAGCACTCAAGCAAATAAGGCAAGGGAATATAGCATTTTTTAAAATAAGAGTGAGCACAGCAAACCAGCTTTGCAATCAAGCCAGTGAGTGAAATGTATACAATTTAAAAACGAGCAGGCACACAGACCTCCCGGCTTCCGCCTTAGGAGGGATTCAAGCACTCAATAGTAATGCGCGATGTGCGCTGAGGGAGCCCTTTTAAAGAAAACCTAGAGCGCGTCACGGCGCCAGATCTATTCCAATATGGCCGCTAATAATCAGAGCGCCCTGCCGAGACCGAACAGCCAATTGATCGGCTGAAGCGTGGGTTATCGAAAAATTCCTTCATTTCCATTGAGGTGAACTGCACCCCGTTATCAGATAAAATCGAACAGGGAAAACCTTCCTTTTCAAAAATACCATTCAGAAATTGGATAATAATCTTGGAAGTCACATGAGGTACAAATTTAATTTCTGGCCACTGAGAAAATTGATCTATTAACACAATGGCATACCCTGGATTATGCCCTAAACTCATTGGACCAGCGATGTCTACCGACACACATTCCCACACTGCAGAGGGTCTAGAAACAGGATCATGATGGTAATTGATCGTCTTCTGGGATTTGTCACTCACACTACATTCAATACATGACCTTACCTTCCTTTCAATGCACCTATCTATAGCAGGCCACCAGAATTCGCTCCTAATTCTTCTCTTCATGCTTGACATTCCGGGATGTCCCTCATGAGCCATATCCAAAACAATATCTCTGAAGGTACGGGGTACCTCTCAACAAAATATAATTTTGAATAGTTAATTCATAAGCAATTTGAAAATAGGGCAATAAGTCTTGAGAAAGATCAGCTTTCAATGGCCATTTGCCTTTGACTAAGGACACAACACTCTTATAATCATCGTCCTCGTCACAGGCAGCTCTCCATTGTTCTTCTTATTACAACCGTTAGAGACTTCACAAATAGAAATAACTGTATCTTGAATATCATCTGCAGCAACAACATTATCATCATTGACAGGTAGCCTAGATAAACAGTCGGCTAAAACGTTTTTCACACCAGGAAAGTACTATACCTGAAAATGAAATTCCTGTAATTTGTATTGCCACCCAGCTATTCTGGCAGTTGCCTTTCCTCACCCCTTAGTTGTGAATAAGTCTACCAATGGGCGATGATCAGTCCTGACTTTAAATACTGTGCCATACACGTATTTAGGAAAATACTCAATTCCCCACCAACAGGCTAGAGTTTCTTTCTCCAGAGTAGAATACCTATCTTCTGCACCTCTCAAGGGTCTGGATGCAAAGGCAATGGTGACAAGACAACCCTTTTGCTTTTGCATAAGTACAGCACCTATGACCACATTACTGGCATCCGACACAATAATAGATTCACACGATGTGTCCAATGGAGACAAAGCAGGTGCAGAAGCTATACATTTTTTGAGTTAAACAAATTGGTTTTTACAGTCAGAATCCCAATTAAAGACTTGATGATTTTTCATTAAATTTATTAAATGTTTGGTTTTATCAGCAAATGACGGAATAAATTTGGTATAGTATTCTTCTAATCCAAGGAAAGTCCTAAATTGGTCCTTGTTTTGGGGTTCAGGAGCATCCTCAATTGCTTTCACTAAGCTTAGTTTAGGTGAAATACCATTTTTGCTGATGGAATGGCCTAGATAATCAACAGAATCCATGCCAAATTTGCATTTCTCTTTGGTCAACGTTAAGCCATTGTCCTGAAGAATCGACAATACTTTATGTAAAATTTCCGAATGTTCTTTCACATCCTTTCCAAAGACTAAAATATCATCTTGAAAATACAGTACATTGGTTAAATCTTTAAATAACTTATGCATGACTCTTTGAAATACCGAGGAGGCGGACACTAACCCAAACAGCATTCTTTTGTATCTGAATGCCCCCTCAGTAGGTATGAACGAAGTCAAATGTTTGCTGTCATCGTGCAGCGCTATTTGATGGTATGCATTCGATAAGTCTAATGTCGTGAAAATGGCGGCATCTTTAAGTTTAGAAAACATGTCCCCGATATTTGGAAGAGGATGCCTGTCGACCCAAACACTGGAGTTGAGATCTCTCATGTCCACACACAATCTCACTTTGCCATTAGGCTTATGTGATACGACTACTGGCGAAAGCCATTCGGACGATTCAATTTCTTCTATAACGTCCAGATCACGAAGTCTCTCTAGTTCTTTCTTTACAGAATCTCTTAATAGCAAAGGAATGTTTCTTACTTTATGGACTTTAGGGATGGCATTATGTTTCAAAATAATCTTATGTACAAATTTCTTGAGTAACCCCAATTTAGGTGAAGATACCCTTGGAAATAATTTTACCCAATCACTTGCGGAAATGCAATTAATTTGGCTGATGATGTCAGAATATCCTAATACTTGTGGGGGTGGTCAAGGATGATCATTAAATCACGTTGCTGAGGCCACCCTAACAAGCAAGAACCCTCCTTAGCTACATAAACCCTTGAGGATATAGTTTTACCTTTGAATGAAAGGTCAGATATAAAGTAACCTAAAACCTCTATAGGTTTTCTCCCATACCCAAATAATTTAATATCCGGTGGGAGCAAAGTCACGTCAGAAAATTCTTTTAACCATTCATCACCGATTAGTGTATGTCTGGCACCAGAATCTGCCACAACTTTTATACATTTAGTACCCACATGCAACATACAAAATGGAGCATCTTTCTTGTCTTCATCAATCTCATAAACTGTCAACAAATTTTCTGAGTCATCTATATCACTATCAATTTCGTTGACGTTGTCAGATTTAGAATTCCTGACCTCAATAGATTTGTTTCTAAACTTATTTCTGTTTCTGCACATTTTGGCAAAATGCCCTTTCGATCCACAATATCTACAAATTTGACCTATAGCTGGACATCGTTTGTCTGTAACAACATGACCAGGGAATCCACATTTAAAACAAATTACTTCTTTCTTATTACTGTTGTTAAAATTAGGAGAATATTTGCTGTAAGAGTTCTCCCCAGATTTCTTTCTGACAATGTGAACTTCCGAAGTTGCTGTTGTTGTTTTCTTCTCTGCCAGTTCTTTTATTCCTAGTTTCATTTCCTCAAAACAATGTGCTATATCAAGTGCTTTAGTAAGAGACAAATCCTTAGCAGCTAGTAACTTCTCTTGTAACTTTGCATCAGCAACATTGTGCACCAATTGATCTCCTACCATTTGATCTTGATAATTGCATTTTGCCGCCAAAATTCTTAAGTCTTTCACAAAGGTATCGACAGGTTCGTTAGGTAATTGTAGCCTACTTAAAAATGTATGTTGAGCTACAACTTCATTGACCTTTTTAATATATTGTTTGTCAAGCTGCATTATGGCATTCTCATAAACGTCACCCTCATCATCCCTTGAATTGCCGCAATAATGGGAGGTAGATGACTAAGAACTTGTCTGCCTTCTGCTCCTAAAGAGTGTTTCAAAATTGCCAGTTTGCGCTTATCTGTATATTGATCACCACCTATTGCTTCCAAATATGCCTCAAACCCTTCTCTCCATTGCTTCCATTCTAAAGGTGGTTCACCAGGGGAAGCTAGAAATGGTGGTGGAGCACTGAAACTTTCCATCGGTCAAAATTTGATCAAATATTACTGAGTGTATGAGCGTGGATGTGATTGTCAGGAAAAAATAAATAAATAATGCAGTGTTTATTACAGAGATCGTAGTGCAGGGCACCCACAATCATGGTGTTAGAACATAGCAACCAGATAGACTCTCCTATGAGTCATATTCATATTAATTGTCTTGGACGTGTAAGCAACAATAGAGAAAATGATTTTCCTCCTCAGTACGTCACAATGCAGGCACTCAAAATGACGAGTTCCCTTTATTTCAGTCAAATACATGCACAAATGTACGCCACAATGCAGCGCAGGTCACTGAAGCGCACGCATAATTCTACTGGAACGCACAACTTGGAGCGCAGAATCCTTGGCTGAAACGTGTAACGTCAGTAGCGCAGAGTCACTGGAACGCACAGAGATGCAGCCAATCAAGCGGCAGATATCATAGTGCACGCGTGAAACACAGGGAGCGCCCTTAGAGTGTGTGGGCAATGACGGCCATAACACACAAAAAGGAAAATAAATGCATAAAAGTCTCACAGCAACACTTGGAAAAGCGGGACTTTCGGAAATCGGCAGAGCGCAGTTACAGCAAACCTCAGTGACAGTGAGGAGAAAATCGATGGCCAGAAGTTGATAACAGTAATCTTGATCTGCAGAAAAGCAGGGCTTCAAGCTTGTGAGTACTAGGATCGTTTCCCCAACGTCGCCAGTGAAGTATTCTCAACGAATGATGATGCAGGAACCAGGTAGTAGAAGTAGATAGGTTTATTGAAGAGAGAAGAAATATACCTCTAACAAGCTTGAGCCAACCGATTTATCTGGAACCCTGGAACAACTCTTCACTCCGTGTGTTCCAGGTTCCAGATAGGAATGGAGGATACCACAGGGATCATTGGCTTATTGATAGAATGTTGATCTCAAAAAGGGTTTAACACGTCCCTCCCTAAAATGGAGGAATTTTAGCCTCTGTTTTACATTAAGAGTCAAGAATCCTAATGGGTGTCATTCATTAGGGGGACTGACAATACTGCCTTGCACTCTTCCCCATGGCATGTATCTAACAAAAAATTGTGGAACGCTCTTGACGCTTCCTCCTTCTCGTTTGATCTACCGTAAGATGATACAGATACAGTATGTATGTCTGACAAATCCCCCCCTATACTGGAAGTATGAGACACGGGTACTATTGCAACTTACTAAAGGTAGAACAAACTGGTAGTTATGGTATTAGGCAAATGGTATAGAGTTATCCGGCATTCCATATGTTATTCACTAAAAGAACGCATTCAGTGGAAATACAATGTATGTTAATTGTTTTCTTTCTTTAGCCCACGTAAGCTCGTTTTATTGTCTCTTATGATGATGTCTTAGCAGATATAGTCCCCATATTAGAGAACGAAGTTCTGTTTTAAGACGACTTCTAACGTGTATAACAATGTGTTCTCAATGGCAGCTCAACTATGCGCACTCCAGTCATGGATATGACATCTGACCTCTACGTGCTATGTGGACTCACATTTGTATTATTATTGTATTACGAAATGATCCATGTATGTATGTATTATTGTTTGTACCTTATTTTCTTTTCTCCTTTTCTTGCTCAATAAAAACGATTTGAACACAAAAAAGAGTCAAGTATCCTAGCAAGGTGTTTTGTGTTTATGCTGGGTTTTCAATGCATTGCTTCAAGCAAATAGTGTCCCATAGTTTACCTTTCAAAGTGCAGTCTTCAGGTTGTGGAACTGAGGAAAACTCGTGATTATTGTGCACAGCAGTACCATTCACTACTTTAACATTTAAAAACAGTAGAGGTAACACAATAAAGTAATACAGATGTCAGCTGCACCAGAATCCTGACGCAGAACCCCAATGAAAATTGTGCCCTGGATATTGTATTATTATCACTCTGTCATTTCTAGCCAAATTATTTCTGACCCCGAATTTCGTGTGAACTCCCAAGACCCCAATACACCTCAGTTGTATGTGCCACCTTTTTTCATTAGCCGGATTTTTTCCCTGTAGTCATGATGGAGCAGGGTTTTTGCGAAAATAAAACCTGCTCGGATTGAAGCCTCAGTAGCATTTACTAACTGTGTGCGGTGAAAATTATTCGAAAAAGGCTTAACATGAGGGAAAGTGCTACTGCGAAAGCGCGTATCAAAGAACTAAGAGTGGGCCGCAAATGCTTCTTGACTAACAAAAATATAAAGGACTATTTGTGAAATCGAGAAAAATAAATACCGTAATGTGGGTTGCGCAGAGATTAGTGCAGCATTGAGTTGGTGCGTAGAGAAAAAGTATTATAAGTAAATAATAATGTCTCTATTTTGTTTTCCTAGAAACATGATTTTCTATTGTGCATGACAAGTAATGGGTTTAAAATGCTTTTGGGATAAAATTTCGTTAAAATAATGAAAATGAGCATGAAGAAGAGAGTGGAACAACATTTTGTCCTTTAAGTCCTGACTGGCTGCCAAAATCAGTATGAAAGAACAATGCGACAAATAGAAGGAAGCTTCCTCTGCGGAGAGGCGCTCAGCGTGAAAGATACACAGAGATTGAAACATTTTACCAGTGACTAGGACGAAAATGGCGATAGTTTAGAATTTTATTTCCTGAGGTAAAGACTTAGGTCATAGATTATTTGAAAACAGATGACATTTAGAGAGTGTGTCATGCTGAAAGTGGTGTGACCATACACCCCCTTCCTTAACCAATCAAATATAAAGAAAACCTGTAGTTTGTTACATGTGAGGGTTGGACATTTGGGTTTTAGGGTATAATTGAAGTACCTAGTGGGAGGGGTTAGGTGTTCTGACTAGAATGCTTGATAGGAGATCGTCGCTGTTGTCGGTTTCCTGTCCTGTTCCTGTTTACCGATTCCTGACTTAGTCTTTGCCTCTTTAACTCTTCTTGAGGGGCCTTCTGCTGTCTTGGCCAGAGGGTAGATTTCCAATTTCTTTTGGGTTAGTATAGACAGTATTCTGAATTTGTATAATCAATTGCAAATGCATTTTATTTCTGAATCTTTGTCTCTTCGCCTATACACTCTCGTGCATTTGTCATTGATATGAATTTGTCATTTTCTCTTCTTTTTTTTATATTTTATTTTATTAGAAAAAACAAGCAAGGCGACAACAAAATACATGAAGTGCATAGACTGCGAAAAAGGTGGAACATCATTATATAGACAATAGAATGATCAACACATTGACGGGGGAGGGGTGGTGGAGAAGAGGGAGTATCAAAGACCTTAAAGCAATCAAGAATTAATGCGGGGTCAGGGGGAAAGCGGGACATCAAGGGCAGGTGTCACTGGCGGTACACATATGTCACCTCTATACCGGTTCCAAGGACCCCAAAGTTTGTGCCACTTCCAGGGACGACCCCGAGCCAGGTATACAGTTTTTTCCCTGAACATGCACCAATCCATGTTTTCCATCCACACTTCAAGGGTAGGGGTCCTCTGGGATCCCCATAGCTGTGCAATATTACGTTTGGCGATCATAGCCCCTAGGGTCACTCATTGAGTTTGAGCCACATTATGGTCGGTGGGTTCCCAGACATTTAGCAAGCAGCGCCTGGCTTCTGGCAAGAGAGCTACACCCATGACCTCCTGAATAACCACGTGGACCTTCCTCCAATAAACAGCAACTTCCCTACACTCCCAGATGATGTGGAGAAATGTACCCAACTGTCCGCAACCCCGTTGGCACAAACCCTCTTCAGAAAAGCCCATTCGGACCAGACGGGGACCCGTGACATATACCCTGTGCAATATTTTGAGTTGAACTAATCTGAGTCGTGCCGGAACCGCGACCTCCTTGGGAGAGGAGATCGCCGATTGCCAGTCCTCATCATCAAGCTCAAGGCCGTCACGGGTCCACTGATCTCGCAATTTCGACAGTAGGTCTGCCCTATGGTTAATCAATTTTTTATACACCAGGGAGATGGTACTGTCAGGGATATGACCATCCAACACTCGGTCCTCCAGTGGGGTAGATTCCGGTATCTCCTCTCCAACCAGGAAGACCGAAGTCAATGCATGACGAACCTGGGCATAACGGAAATACTCAGCCCCACCCAATTCAAACACAGTCTGCAGGGCCGCAAATGACTTTACCTGTCCCTTGGCCCAGAGGTCTCCCACCTTGTTGATGCCAATAAGTTCCCACTTGTCGAACCCCTTAGTGTTCCACAATTTACCAAACCTATCAGATCCGAAAAGCGGGGTCGCCAAGGTCAAACGATCTTTCCATCCTAACGCACTAGTGGCATTCTGCCAGATCCGTACGGCCGTCCTCGTCGGCCCCGACAAAGACCTCACCACCGATATAGAATATAGCGCCCTATAATAGTTGCCCCCGGGAAGTAACCACCTATCCATGGCAAAACCAGGGTTTAACTCTGGGCTATACATACCATAGTTGATGGCCCCTAACTGCGATAACCAATAGTACCTTTTAATGTCGGAAAGGGCAATACCCCCGTCGTACAACGGGAGTGTCAATTTGGCAATCGCAATACGAGGTCTGCCATCCCACGACAGTTTCCTCTGTAGACCCTCAACTATCCGAAAGTAACTAGCAGGAACTATGTCAAGCGTGTTCTGAAGGACGTACAAAAAACGAGGAAGAGACATCATCTTGAAAAGGGCCGCTCGCCCAAGCAATGAAAGCGGAAGCTTCAGCCAGCCCGCAACATCTCGTTTCAACCGATTCAAGGGAGGGAGAAGGTTTTGCTCATACCGAACCAGGGGGTCCATAGAAACATAATTACCAAGATATTTAAACCCCTTGTGCACTATCTGAATGGGACAGTTACGCGGCAAAACCGGAGTATCACCCCAGAGGACGTAAAGATAGGATTTAGCCCAGTTGATAATCAGGCCCGAATTTTTACCGAAGGAAGTCAAAACATCACACAAAACTATCAGAGACTTCCTAGGGGAAGTCAAGTAAAGCAGGATGTCGTCCGCATATAGGGAGATTCGATCTTCGTACTCCGGAGACCCGTAAATACACCTCATGGAGGGCTCCCAACGGATCCACGCAGCGAGGGGCTCCAGGGCCAATGCAAACAAAAGGGGAGAGAGCGGGCAACCCTGACGGGTGCCCCGCCCGAGACAAAACGGAGCCGAAACGCAACCGTTAACCACAATCTGGGCGAGGGGGTCTGCATAAAGAAGCCGCACCCAACCAATAAAATCCGGCCAAAACCAAATTTAGCCAGCACCGCCCACAAATACGGCCATTCCACATGTATCGAACGCCATAGTGGCGTCCAAAGACGCCAAAATGGCCGGCTCACGCAACGCGGAGCCCTCGTGAGAACCCCGTGCAGACGGCGAAGGTTCAACGCTGTGTTTCTATGCGGAATAAAACCAGACTGATCCGGATGAATTAGGGCACTTAGGGCCTGATGTAGGAGCCCTAATACCGGTCGGAAACGGCCAAATTCGGCCGTTTCCGACCGGTATTACAGTTTTCTTATGTAGGGGGCTACATAAGTACAGATTCTGTACTTTTACCGATTCTGTACATTTACCGATTCGGTAAAATACCAAATCGGTAAATGTACAGAATCGGTAAATAGAGATGTAGGTGGCACTCTGAAGAGTGCCACAGGCCTTCAGGAGTCAGTATTTTACCACCCAATCCAATTGGGTGGTAAAATACCAAATCCAGGTGTGCATGCACATCTGTGCATGCACACCTGTGCCATGTGACACACAGACATGCCCTTAGGGCATGTATGTGTGCCACATGGCACACAAGCCTGTAATTGGGGTGCTAGAGGGTGTCAAAGTGACACCCCCTGCACCCTTGCAAGAATAGGTAATTACCGAATCGGTAAATACCGATTCAGTATTCCACATTGATTCCTATGGGCTTCAAGGCCCATAGGAATCAATGGGGGATACCGATTTGGTATTTACAGAATCGGTAAATACCGAATCTTACAGATTCGGTATTTACCGAATCAGAATTACCTACATTTCCCCCCCTCTAATTTACCACTTCTTAAATACCGAATCGGTATGATTCTGTATTTTAGAAGTGGTAAATTAGATTTACCTACATCGGGCCCTTATGGTTTTGATCAATCTATTAGCCAGTAGCTTGACAAGAATTTTTAGGTTCGGCATTCAACAGAGAAATCGGTCTGTATGAGGCACACCTATTCCTCGGTGTTAGATCTGGGGATGTCTAATTGGCAGAGGTAAGTACCTTAGACCAAGTAGGGACCCTTGCTTCTAGTCAGGGTGAAGAAGTACACAAAGTAGATAACCCCTGCTCACCCTTTAGGTAGCTTGGCTCGAGCAGACAGGCTTATCCCCAAGGCAATGTGTATAATAAATGCACTTAACACACACAATGATCCCCAATCCACCACAAACTGAGACCACACAGGTAAGTATTTATCAAAAAAATATAACTTTGTCTAGTTGCAGCAATTGAAAATCAACAATACACAATGGTTGTTTCTTGATGAAAGGTTGCACTTAATCTTGATGGTTACTCGTAATTAGGAAGTTCTTATACAAAAGAATAGTCTCTAGTCTCTGCAATCAGTATGAAAACTAATACTACTGCCTTATCTCAACTCAGCTCTTAGTGTCACTTTAATTCAGCACTGAAAACAATGCCACCAAGTTTTGGACCCCCAAATCAGCTCTTCGCTGACTCTAGCGGGTTAATACCCCGCTCCTTTTATGGATGCGCTCACCCTCGAAGCCCCGATATCAGTATGGCCTTCGTGGCAGCCCGGGCCGGTCCCGACTGCTCTCCCGCCTGCTCTCGACAATCCAATGAGCGGCGGGGAGATTGAGCAGCACCCTCTTGCAGGGACAACGGGTCAGGGGCTGTACACTCACAAGTGGCTCCCTCGGCGAGGTCGGATCCCGGAGAGGACTCGGCGATGGATTCCTTGCTGGTCGCGGCCCTCGATAGTGATGACGCCGTTGGCCAATCAGGACTCGGCATTCTCGGCAGGCCCCCGCATTCACCCGGGAGTCAGCCAATGGCAGTGCGGCTCCCGGGGCAGGCCCTCAAGAATGCTCACGCCGGCCACCAACCACAACACGGCCTCAGCGATGACGCTATGGCGCACGGGCCAATCCCGTCGCTGCGTTAGTGAGGGGGCTTGGCTCTTTCCTCCAATCAGGGAGCAGCGGGCTCGTTCTCGGCTTCGTTGGTACCGGCAAGGTACGGCAGACTGCGGGGGTGCTCCCAGGCCCTGGACAAGATCGGAACTTAGCGGCAGTAGGTTTCTGGGGGCGGAGGTCACAAATAGACCGCTCTCACGACCGTAGACCTTCTTTGGGCAAAACTCACGGGGGAGACACCACGATCCCCCGAACCTCGTGGAATGCGTGCCGATGAGCACACCAATCTCAATCCCAGGCCCGCAGTTAAAACTCACGCACCCAAACAATCTGCAGCACAATCTTCACAGCGTTTTCAGTTTCAATGGAACCTTTGTGACCCTGGGTTCCAGGACAGGAGGCCAGCTCTTCTCAGGCCTTTGGAGATTCTGTTAACAGACACAGCACACAGCAAAGTCTTTGTAGGTCAATCAGGTAGGGTCACAGCACACAGCAAAGTCCCTCTTCTCCTCAGCTTCAGTTGGTCAGCAGAACAGGTCAGCCCTTCGAGCACACAGCAAGGCAATCTTCCTTCAGTTCTCCAGCAGTCCTTCTTCCAGCAGAGGTTACTCTTGATTGTAGAATCTAATTTTCTGTTGTCAGGGATCCTTCTCTTATACCCTAAAAAGTATTTGAAGTCTTTGTTTAAGTGGGCCCTGAGCCCGGTCTAAACCAGTTCTGGGTGTTGCTGGAGCTGTTGGGCTTCCTGGCTTCCTTCTTTCTTTCAGTATCAGGGACAGAGGTGACAGTCGCCCAGCGGGAGGTGGAGCCAGCGTTGTGGTCAGGCAGGCACAGCCCTAGTCACTCCCAGTTGCTATCTCCTCCCACTTCCCTGGCAGCAGATGCAGCCTTTCATTCACGGGCTGACTCAGACAACCTCCTGGGGGCTCTCCAGCCCCTGTCACCCTCAAACCAGACAGTCAATTCACAAGCAGTCCCAGGCACACAGAAAGGTTAGACAAGAGAACAGCCACTTTCTAAAAGTACTATTCTCAAACACAGAATTTAAAAACAGCCTTTCCTAAAAGATGTGTTATTAAATTCTGAGTTCAGGGATATCAATCACTTATGTCCCATCTTGTTCCTATGGGAAGATAGGCTGGTATCCATTGGGACCAGCCTCTCCCATGTTTATCTATGGAGCAAGATAACCTTGCAGCAGGGAGCACACAAAACGGCTGCTGCTCACTACCAGAGCATGTTACCTGCACTAGTACATGCTCTACCTAATCCATACACTGCACCCTGCCCAGGGGGGTACCTTGAGCCTTCCATAGGGGTGACTGATGCGCACAGACAGGGAAGGGTTAGGCCCAGCCAGTGGGGTCACTGGCCAGGCGGACATGGCAGCCCACTGACTGCACACAGGCACTGGCAGGCCTGAGACACCATTTTAGGGCTACTTATGTGGGTGGCGCAATCTGCGCTGCAGGCCCACTAGCAGCATCTATCATCACCAGCCCTGGCACACCCAGTGCACTTTACTAGGGACTTCATGGTGATACAAATATGCCAATCAGGTATACCCAATCAATATGACAATTTACATAGGGAGCACTTACACTCTGGTACAGATCAGCAGTGGCAGAGTGTCCAAAGCATATAAACCAGCAAAAACGAAATCCAGCACAGCATCAAAAATACAGGAGGCAGAGGCAAAAAGATGGGGGAAAACCACGCCAAGGATGTCAGGTCTAACACTCGGTTTCCCTTCCTTGTGTATTACAACTATCGTCGCTAACCTCTGGTCGCGGGGGAGAAAACCACGGTCCCGGGACTCTAGGAACATGTCCCTTAAATATGGAGCAATCTTGTCAGGTCAGAGCTTGTACAATTCTATCGGCAGACCATTGGGACCCTTCGCTTTACCTGAACGTAGGGAACGCATAGCTAACGCTACCTCGTCGGCAGTGATTGTGCCATCCATAAGTTTCCTGTCTTCCTCAGAGAGACTCGGAAGGGCAATATCTCATAACAATAAGCACGAGTCCTCCTCCGGTCTATCAGACACGGAAAAGTACACAGTATGAAAATGATCAGCAAAACACGCCACTATCTCTTGTGGGTCTGTCATAATAGCTCCACTCTCTGTCACAATCTCCGGTACCACACGGCTTGCTCTATCTTTTCTATCCAACCATACTATCAATTTGCCCGCCTTGTCCCCGACATCATAGAGACGCCCCTGTTGTTCCCGACTAAGGGCCTTTGCAGCCTCCGTCACCAACGTCTTATATTCCAGCTGCTTCAATTGCAGAACATGCAATCTAGAACGGGTCACCTCCTGGTCAAGCGCTAGTTCCAAGTCAGTTATCTCAGTCTCTATCTTTACCACATCTTCCTCTTTCTGGTTCTTGACTCCAGCAATCAATGCTAGAGCTTGACCCCTAATGACGGTCTTAAACGCTTCCCATAAGGAGACCGCGGAGGAAACCGAACCTTCATTCTCCCGGAAATAGTGATCCAAAGCCTTAACAAGCTCACTGCGGGTCTTGGGACTGCGGAGATACCAGGGGTTAATCAGGGCTAACCGTCCCTCGGCCCCGATGCTAATTCCAACCGAAGCCACAGCGGGGAGTGATCGGAAATACCCCGGGCCATATGCCTGATCTCCTTAATACAAAATGCCAGTGCAGCCGGTACTAACACATAATCAATCCTAGAGAGGCTACCATGGGCGCCCGAGTTGAAACGTATACTGCTGCTGAGCAGAGTGAAGCAATCTCCAGCAGTCCACCCGGCCCAGAGTGTCCATGAAGTCAGGCAGCCAACCAAACGCCCCCCTTAGGTCCCTAGGGGGTTGTCTATCGAGCAAACAGGAAACCACAGCGTTAAAATCCCCACCCAGAATCAGAGATCCCCCGGGGAGATCGAGCAAAACCTGTCCCAAATCAGCAAAGGTAGTAGATTGTAGGCCAGGAGGAACATAAACAGAGACCAGGGAACGCGTGCGGCCCTCCCACCGCCCCGAAACAGCCGCATAACGTCCCCTATCATCAAGGACCGTGGAGTCCACCTCAAGTGGGAAAGCGTTCTTAATAAGGATTCCAACACCACTGGACCCAGCGTGGGCAACTAGACGATACCCCTTCCTGTCCATGGCATGGCATGTATTCCCCACCAAGTGGGTCTCCTGTAGTAGGACAACATCAGGGGAGTGACGTTTCAGAAGCTGAAGTACTACCCCACGCTTAATCTTATCCCCAGCCTGTTAACATTCCAACTCATCAACCTCAACCCCCTATCCCCCATCATGAAAGAGAAAGGATCCAGCCCCAAGCAGAGTCCAGCACATCAATGATAAAGTCCAGCAATAGAGCGCCTTGCAAAAACAGCAACCTGAAAACCAACCCACCCACCACCCCCACCAAAACAACCCATTACAACACCCCCCACCCTGCACCCCTGCATTTGACTAAAGAGCCACCCCAACTCGCAGTGTGCCTGTCGTCCCCACATCTAAACTAAACTACAAGAAGTAAGGCTGAGGAGGAGAAAGACCCGCCGAAAGTCCTGCAACCCCCCTTTCGAACAACAATCAGATGCACATCATAATTGGATTCATCACAGTAGCAATCCCCCCAATGTCTCCAGAAACCAGGCAAATGGCACTCATTCCTGCCTCTCAAGTCCTCCCTCTGCTTCGCCAGACTGACTCTCTGGTTCCTGTCGGGCCGGCAGAGTGTCCAACCAGTCGGCCACCACCTCAGGCTTATCAAAGAAGTGGACCCGTTCGTTTTCGTTATACTCGATCCTCAGCTTGGCTGGGAAAAGCATGGCATATTTGAGTCCCATATCTCGTAGTCTCCTTTTCACCCCCAGAAAACTGAGTCTCTGTTTCTGGACCGCCTGCGTGAAGTCCGGGTTGAAACTGATAGAAGAGTTCTCAAACTTCAAGGGTCTACCCGCCCGCGAAACCTGTAGGATAGCATCTCTATCCCGAAAGTTGAAAATCCACGCTATCATAGGCCTCGGCGGGGCTCCCACTTTCGGTCTGCCACCCGGGATCCTATGGGCCCGTTCCACCGTAAAAAACTTGCTAAGTCCCCTGGGGGCTAGATGTTTGACGATAAGGTCCTCAACAAAGAGGTCAGCCGCTTGATCCTCCGCCTGTTCCGGAACACCAATTATGCGGACATTGTTCCGCCGAGCCCTCCCTTCAAATTCCTCCAGGCGACGGATAGCAATGTCATTGTAGGATTTCAGGTTACGAACCTCGGTCTGCAGGTCAACGACATCAGCGGTTAAGCTCGAAGTTTTTATATCCAACGATTTGATCCTTTCATTGGTTTTTGTAAGGTCCGTACGGATCAAATTTACATCGATCGCCACTGTATCCAATTTATGAGCAAGGGTCTCCATTTGCTTTCCGAGGGAAGACTTGATACCATCAATGGTGGCCATCACATCCTGTAAAGTCGGTTCCGTTGCCGGAGTCGATGAACCCCCCGCTTCCTCCAGCGATCGACTAGGTCCACTGGGCGACCCCATAACCTGAGCGTAACGATCCATCACGTTGGTTTGGGTATAGCCACCCCATCTGGTGGTTTTCAACCTCTGTTTGTCCCCCTCTGATTTGTTCGCCATTTCGGAATAATCCCAGGTATTAATCAAATCAAGAGCAAGGGTGGGGGGACACAAGCAGGTCAGCCAGAAAGCGGTAGACAGCACCCAACTGTAAGGGATGTCGACCAAGATGTTAGGGCAGCAAGGAATCAAGAAAGAGAAAGTCCAAAATGGCCCTCGGGCGAAAGAACAAAAATGGACAAAAAGACAGTTTATAGTGTAGTCTAAGGCCAAAACTCCAAATATTGTTCGGCACACCCAAGCACCGATCAGGATACAGGCTTTCGAAGCAAGTGAGGCGGCCCAAGGCCCGGGATCCAACCCATATGACAAAAACGAAAGCGAAAGTGGAACTTGACCGACTGCCTTAGATGGCTTCGACCGTTGTTGTTCAATTACGCCCTGGGCACTGTGCCAACTGGGGCGCCGGGGATCCAAGAGGCGAAGGCCGCAAACCTTCCAGCGCCACAACTCCGGCCTCCATGGTCCGATCGGGAAATAAATTTCAGTTTTCGCTTCTCCTGTGGTTCATCCACACGAAGACGTCAACAGCGAACAGGATAAGTGACAGGATATCTTGGTTGCGCGCGAAGCTCCTCCATGTCATTTTCTCTTCTTATTTTGTTCTCTTTGTAATGATGTATGGTTCATGCTGTATGATTTATTGTAATGAGCATTTATTACACATTATAGATAAACATTATAACATTTACAAATTAGTCTGTCTTTATTAGGAGTGATTTATTTATTGTGATTTGGTTTGTCAAAATAATCAACAAAATAAGGATTGCATCGCCAAATTTGTTATATTAGAAATGAAAGCATTGATTTGGAGTTTGGTAAGTTTAGTATAGTTGTTAGAATTACACTGAACCCAGTGTGAAGGGACTTTATTGGGTAATGAAAATTGGGCCTAATTCTATCTACTCCTGAAATGCTGGATCAGTTTTGGTAGCAGAAACTGATGGTTATTTTGATGATTATGGCAAATCAATGATAGGTTTATTGATTTTTAAAGATTTTGATTACTACTATGAAAAGTTAGTGTTTTGTTTTTATGTAGTCTGGAAGTGCGGGTACGGAGTTGCCTAGGATCCCGGGATGCTAATTTAAGCTGTTGTGGCATAGTCATAGTGTGGAGATATACCACACTGAAAGTCATAGTGTGAAGAAATATCACAAGGGAAGTTCTTTGTCTGTTGTCTAATATGGAACAGTGAGAGGCTGTTGATGTTATTTTAGAGACTTACTCTGTTGAAATGAGTGTGTATGTAATAGTGGAAGTCCGCTTCCGGAACTCTGGCCTTATCCCCAAAGGAGTATCAAGACCTCTTTTAATAAAAAGTACTCTTTGAAACTTTGGCCTTATCCCTAGAGGAGTACCAATATCTCTTTTCACTTGTTTGGGAGTAGAGTGACACTGGTTGTTATTTTACTCAAAGTAAAAGGAATCTTTAGAGTAATTGAACTATCTCTTTTTAGTGGAGCAGACAAAGGCGCTGTTTTGTTGTTGTTTCTAATAAGAATTTAGTTAGAATGATCTTGTTTTACTTTGCCGTAGTATTTTTTTGCAAAGGGAGGGTCAGTAGCAGGAGTCATACTGACGTGTGTATTGTGCCGTGATTGTTTAGTTGGTGTGAGTCGCGCTGATATTGGACAAGCGTGAGCCAATATAGTAAGTAGAATTACGGAAGGATTTCCGTGGTTTTCTGAAATAGTTATCGGAGAGAAAAGAGAGTGTTGAAAATGAAGTTGATTAAAATGATTCAGGATTTCTTTAAGAAGGACAAACCGATTGTGATTAGAGGGGGAATTCCTTGACCTCCAAGATCGCCTGCTTTCTTTTATGATGTTAGAATGTGGATATCATACTGTACATGGTTGGAGAACTGGGTAAAAAATACAGAAGATGATGGAGTGTTAGCTTTCCCAGAGTATGGTACATTTAATGTGAAAATGTTAGAGAATCTGAGGAGACAATTAAACTCCTTAAAACCAAATCCTAGACCCATGCAGTATGAAGCGCATGAGGAATGGGACCATGAAGGGTACAGAAGGGAGAGAGCCAGGAATGGTTTGAAATACAAGAATACAATGAGATGGTTTTCAGAGGCTAAGTGTGATGCTCAAATGAGAAGATGGAGAAGATATGTAATTCAAGATGGACTATATCCAGTAATGGTTGCTGAAGTCAGTTTGGTGGAAAGTGTAAGAAGAATGTGCTAGTATTTTCCGTTTTTTAACATATAAATATATGTAGGAAGGTGGATATCTGACTATGGTTGCCCCTAACTTTTTGCCTGGTGTTTTGCTGGTTTTTCGACTTAGTTGACCTGGGACCCTGCTATTCAGGACCCCAGGCCCACTGCTCTCTCTGTAAAATGGATTCCATGTACCTTAGGTACATATCTAATTGGATACTGAGTCACCTTATCAGTCCCTGTACAGTGTACCTTAGGTACCCAGGGCATTGGTGCACCCAGGGCCTACCAGGGGTTGCAGCATGTATTATGCCACCCCTGGCTGGCCATCCAAATCTGACACAACTGGCTGATCAATCAGCTGGGGCAAGGTGGTGTAATCACCCTTTGCTTTAGATATAGTATCCCTATATATAACCCTAAAATGGACACATATATTCCTATCAGTCACTCCTATGGCAGGCCTTATCAATCCTGAAGGCAGAGTGCTTGGAATTATGTGAGATCGTGCTCTGGCATGAGCTGAGCCCGTTTGCAGCTTGCGGAACGAAGTCCTAATAGCTGTTCCATGATAACGCTATACCATATACTCTTAAGTGCATTATGAACCTCGCGGTCAAATGCTAACTTTGGTATAGCATTATCAAAACATGTCGAGTAAGGTGTCATACGAATTGGAATACTACCCCCTCGCCAATTCTGGTGACGGGGTAGCATTCCACCCTTCTAGAGGGACACGACATGTATGTAACTGTGAAACCCCGGTTAAAGTTAACTCGAGCCTCAGCATCACAAAATGGATACTGCCACCACGGACACAAGTCTGACCTCCTGCTGCTGGGAGTCCTTCCAGCGAGGGAGGCTTGGACAAAGGGTTTCCTGCCTTGGGAGGTGCTAGCACCACCCCAGACAGGATTTTGTGTATTAGGTAGGACAGGCTGACAGGAATGAGACATGCCTGGGGCACACAAGGTGTTCCTGTGCATACACCGGTTCCTGGGGCACTTCAGCCCCAGAGCTGGCGCAAGACCGGACAAAGGAAAGGGGGTGTAACCACCCCCCTTCCTGGTCCCACCCAGAGGAGGGACCTAGTGGTAGTGCAGCCCCCTTTAGCTGAATAAAGGTAGGACCTGGTCCCATTCCAAGTTAGATTAATCTTGACAACTTCCACGAAGAAACTCTTGACCTTCGACCTCCTGATTACCAGAAGACTGAAGAATCTCCCCTATGGTCAGGGAGTGACCATCCTGCTTCGCAGGCACCATCAAGCTCCTGTGCGGTTTGCTGCAAGTCCTTCCTTCCCGGAATTCGACGACCCAGCTCAACAAGACCCGGACCTCCAGACTCCTCTGACCTCTACCCCCATCCACAGCACAGCTGGGACCCGTGGGTGCGACGAGCAACGTGGTGACGGCCATCTTGAGAAACCTGCACAGCGCTTCCAGCACGACCGCCGAGGGATCCTCGAATGAGTGCACTGGGGTCTGAGAAGCCCCACACTGACGCAGCTCCTGCACCAAGGACCAGCCCCCCAGCATCCACGAGATCTGCGTGGGGCCCTTTTGCCTGGTTGCTGCTTTTCCTGTTGTCTGGTCACTTGCCGGCTGGCTAGGGATCTCTGAGACGATGACCCGAAGAATTCACCACTGCTAGTCTGGTCCCCCAGACTGGCCCTTGCTTCCTTGTAAAGGAGAAGCACCCCGGACCCTCCTGGTCCGCACCAGACGCCATCTTTGTTCCACCGCGTGGCTTGCACTTGCCAAGGCCTGTTGACCAGATCGACGATACAACACCGCCAACAGCAGTAGACTACATGGGACAGCTCGTGCCTCCAGCCTGGTCGTAGAGAACAGCTCCTGGTCCGCGCAGCTACAGAGAGAAGTGTCCCGTCCTCCACCTGACTGCGGCGACAGCACCTGGTTCCCTCGTGGTTCCAGCACCGTCACTGGCTAGTGACCGAGACTCTGTCCCCTTCCCTTTCAGGACTTCTTCTTCCTTGTTCCATCCTTGTAACCACCAGACTCCTCCATCTGGCTGCCTGCCAGCAACTCCTTGTTTCAGGCATCACCGGGATCAACGCAGCAAACCCAACACCACTTTAGCCCTATGCACCGCAGCCTGTGGGTTAGGTAACTAAAGCTTCTAGGTGCTGAAGTCAGTGTTCACTATCCTAGTGTCCAGGTCCACTGTTGTTTTCCCTCCATCCAGCCGGGTTCGTCCGGAATCCGTAACTTTCTAAACTGTAACATCCATAGACGTTGGTACGCATCGCGCGTGAGAGTTTCCACTCTGTACGTGAGTCTCGTGGGCCTCCTGCTCCTTACTTACCTAGTTTGTAGCATAGTCCCAGCGATCCTCCAGCCTCTGGATCTCCTTACAGTATTTCCTTTCCTCGCATTCCATTGTTTTGAGTATATGGTTTGTCGTGCCCCTAGGGCGCACTTGTAAATATTGTGCGAACTCGTATTTCCTTTTTAGTATTGTCATGTGCTTAGCCCTCTGACCTCATAAAGAGTTCAGAGGTGTATGTTAGTTAATAAATATCTGTTTATTTTCATAACAACCTGTGTGGTGTCCTTTCATTTGGTATTCAAGGGGTTATATGTGGTAAAACAGCTGGCTTCACATGCCATTCAGAGTTTAGCCTAAAGACTGCTCTTGTCTACGCTACTAGGATAGCTGGTCTATAAGGTTGACTTACAACCAATCACCATAAGGGTTGTTTGGACTGATACAAGGTGATCACTAGAACTAGTGAGCATCATATAACAGGCCAACTTCTCACAATACAGACAAAGGAAAACTTGTTTTCCGTCTGTATTTATATGTAAAAATCTGTTTAAACGGAAAACTGGGAGCCCTACTCATGATCCATCACATTTCTTCAATGCGATGTATAGAGTCTTTGCAAGAGCAATGTACCCCTCTGGAGCACCTTCGGGTCCCATGGGTCCTATGGCCTTTAATCTGGGGGTTCCCCAGGCCTATGCTCAGGCTCCTTTTATGCCATTTCTTCCATCGGCTCCGCCCTGGCATTTCCCAGAGCTGAGGATGTTGACGCCGTTCCTTTCATCTCTGGCGTCGTCAGCTCGACCTCGTTCGACTCAGGCTGTGCCTCCGTTCCGTGTATGAGGCCGGCTCCGAATCCTTCGGAGTCGTGTCTGGCTCCACCGACGCCGGCTCTGAGAATAAGATCCAGGAGGGAGGCACAAAGGATATTGGAGGAGCAGAGGTATCGTACAGAAAAAATGGAGGAAGGTGAACTTCAAGAGTCAGATGACTTATTTGAAGACTTGAGGGAGGCAAGTGGCCTTGATATGTCCTCGGAATGGGAGCTTTCTCCTCCTTCAGATGCTCCCTCTACGGTTGTGACTCCTTACCACACATTTATAAGGAAGGCAGCGGAGCTCGTAGAACTGCAGCTCCCAACAGCTGGATTTAAGTCCAATATCTTAACAGAGGCTCTTCATTCTCCCTCCACTGTGGTAGAACCTTTGCTTCCTTTTAATGATGCCATCACTGAGCCAAGTATGGAGGTTTGGCGTAAGCCGTTTCGGCTCCAGCAGTGTCAAAATCTGTTGCCCATCTTTTTCCTGAGACCTGGTAGTTCAAGCTGCCGGTTCGAAGAAGTCTTCTGGGGCATTTCCTCAAGTTCCTGGTGATAGAGAGTCGAAAAAGCTTGACCAATCAGCCAAGAAGGTGTTCTCCTCGGCAAGTATGGCCTTGAAGTCCACAAATGCCACCTGTCTTTTGGGCCATTACATCCATGCCCTAATGGACTCTGCAAAACAGCTGGCTCCTAAATTGTCTGAGAAGGACAGACAGAATTTTAATGAGGTCTTGTTGGACACTCAAGCAGCTGCACGTCAAGTTATTCAGAGTGGTTTGGACACTGCGGACTCTGTTGCCAGGATCATGGGCTCTTCGGTTGCCACAAGAAGAAGTGCTTGGCTTAAGTCGTCGGAGTTCTCTCCGGATGTGCAGGCAACACTTCTGGACCTCCCCTTCAATAGTTCTGGGCTGTTTGGAAAGAAAGCAGATGCAGCCTTGGAAAGGTTCAAGGACAGCAAAGCCACAGCTAAGTCTCTGGCCTACAGGTGCAGCCTGGAGGTTCCTCTTACAGGAATTACAGAGGTTTTGGGAGGTTATCCTTTCAGACCTACAGGCAGTCTCAACAGCAGCAGCAGCAAAATACCCTGTATAAGACCTACAGGGGCAAGAACAGAGGTCGTCCACTAGGTCGTCAGCTCTCCTCCTTCTCATCTACCTCCCCCCTCTTGCCACAGCAAAGCAGCCCTAGATCCACCATTCTGGATCATGTTGGTTCTGATTATGAATCAGTCACTACAGACCTTTGGGTTCTAAATCGTGTGGAAAATGGGTATGCTTTTCCCTTTCGGGAATTCCCTCCAAATTACCCTCCTTGCCAAGGGGCTTGCTCAGAGGACCACCTTCTTCTCCTGCAGGAGGAAGTCCTAACATTACTGAAAAAATGTGCAATAGAGGTGGTTCCAGAGCGGGAAAGGGGTCAGGGATGCTACTCCCGGTATTTCCTGATACCCAAGAAGGATAGCAAGCTTCGTCCAATCCTGGATCTCAGGATCTTGAACCTTTTTCTAAAGCAGGAGAAGTTCAAGATGCTCACCCTTGCGCAGGTTCTTCAAGCGCTGCAACAGGAGGACTGAATGTTGTCGATCGACTTGCAGGATGCGTATTTTCATATTCCGATCCTGAAGTCGCACAGGAAGTATCTCCGTTTTACGATAGGGTCGCAACATTATCAGTTTGCTGTTCTCCCATTTGGACTTGCTACTGCACCTCGAGTCTTCACTAAGGTGATGACAGTGGTGGCAGCCCATCTCAGGAGTTCGGGGATTCCAGTTTTCCCCTAACTGGACGACTGGCTGATCAGAGCAGAGTTGCCAGAGAAGGTGCTTCATCATCTGCAGGTTACAACCCAATGTTGTACAAATTGGGTTTCTCGATTAACGTGCCCAAGTCTCACCTGGTGCCCTCTCAGCGCAACCTGTTCATAGGGGCGGTACTGGACACTACTGTGTGTCGAGCATTCCCACCTCCACAAAGGGTTCTCGACATTCAGGAAATGATTCTCTTGTTTTTCAATGGAGCGGTTGTTCCAGTCCTGTTGCCTGCTCGGTCTGTTTGCTTCTTGCATTCTGTTGGTCAACCATACACACTGGCACATGAGGGTGCTCCAGTGGTGCCTCCGCAGACAGTGGTATCAACACAACGGAGATTTCAGGGAGTCTGTGAGGATTGGTGGCCACAGTAATAACGGATGCATCCACTTTAGGGTGGGGTGCACATCTGGGGGATCTGGAGATCAAGAGTCTTTTGTCTCCAGAGGAAAGGTTGCTTCACATCAACCTTTTGGAGTTGTGGGCGATACGTTTGGTGCTCAAGGCCTTCCTCCCTTCCCTTCGCAGTCAGTTGGTTCAAGTCCTGACAGACAACACTACCGCGATGTGGTATGTCAACAAGCAGAGAGGCGTGGGGTTGCATTGTCTTTGCAGAGAGGCTCTGCGTCTCTTGTCCTGGGTTCAGCACAAACAAATTTGTCTGATGGCACATCATCTGGCCGGAGTCACGAATGTGCGTACAGACAGTCTCAGTTGGCAGTTCTCTGCCGACCACGAGGGGAGGCTTTATCCGGAGGTGGTTCGTTACGTCTTTCGGATGTGAGGGAACTCCTCAGGTGGACCGGTTTGCCACTCATGAGAATGCCCACTGCCCGTTATTTTGCAGTCTCCAGTATCCGATGCTGGGAGCTTTGGGGGACGCATTTCAGGTGAGTTGGAGGTCTCAACTACTTTACGCGTTTTCTCCCATACCCTTGAGTCCTCGAGTTCTGAGGAAGATCCGCCAAGACCTGGCCCAAGTCATATTGATCGCTCCAGATTGGCCAAGAAGGGTGTGGTACACAGATCTACTTCACCTCTCGTTGTACCCTCCGCTCCGTCTCCCTCTAAGGGCAGACCTCCTCTCGCAGTCGAAGAGGAAGGTTCTACACCCCCACCTCCAGAGCTTACACCTTCATGCCAGGAGATTGGGGCAACCTGAATTCTTTTTCTCTCCTGCCTGACGTGGTGGACATTATACTATTAGCCAGGCGACACTCCACCAAGTCTATCTATTCATGTAGGTGGACCAAATTTGTTCATTGGTGTGGGGAGAAGTCTATTGACCCTTTGAGGGCTCGTTTATCCAACACCCTTCAGTTTGCTCTCTCTCTAGCCCAGCAGGGTATTGCTGTGGCTACTGTGAAGGGCTATTTATCGGCTTTCTCGGCATTCATTTGCTTGCCGGATCAACCGTCCTTGTTTGAATCACCTATTGTGTTACGGTTTATTAAGACCCTTACCAACACATTTCCTCCAACTCCTTTATTGTGCCTCAATGGGACTTAAATCTTGTCTTAACCTACTTGATGGGTTCTCCCTTTGAACCCTTGCACAAGTGTCCTTTGAGGCTGTTGTCTTTTAAAACTGTGTTTCTTATTGCCATTACCTCGGCAAGCAGGGTAAGTGAGATTCAAGCTCTGAGTTTGAAACCCCCGTTCTTGACCATTCATGCTGATAGAATGGTACTTAGGACCAGGGCTGCTTTTCTGCCTAAAGCAGTAACTCCCTTCCATCTGGGGCAGTTCATTACCCTTCCTACATTCTATCCTCCCCTCAACCTTCACTGCTTGGGCCCTAAAAGGGCAGTGAGTTTTTACCTCGATAGAACTAAAGACTTTCGAGTGGATGACCAGCTCTTCGTGGGCTTCATTGGCTACAGGAAAGACAGAGCAGTGCACAAGCGTACCCTTTCCAGATGGATTATCTTGTGCATCAAGATCTGTTACTCTTTGGCCAGTAAGGAACCTCCAGAGGGTTTAAGAGCTCACTCTGCCAGGGCAAAGTCTTCTACATCAGCCTTATCTAGAGGTGTTCCTGGGGAGGACATTTGTAGAGCGGCAACTTGGGCCTCCCTCTACACTTTCGGGAAGCATTACTGCTTAGATTCTGAGGTGAGGAGGGACGGACACTTTGCGTTCCGTCCTTCAGGACTTTTTGGTATAGAAGGGTGGATACCCTCCTCCGGGAGTGGGGACTGCTGTGGGACTCTATTCACAAGGTGAGGAATTCACTGGAAGATGTATCCATCAGAAGAACAAGTTACTTACCTTTGGTAACTCTTTTTCTGGTGGATACTGTATCTGCCTGTGGATTTCTCACTGACCCACCCACCTCCCCGTTGTCCCCCTTGTATACCTACATTGTTGATATTTTCTATCTGTTACTTTCAATGGAAGTGTTTTAATCTTTTTGCTTATTGCATTGATTTTACACTATGTGTGTGTTGGTTTGAATACTGTATACTGTGTATGCTGTATATATATTTGTGACGGTCCGTCCGTGTGCCTCGAAGGAACGGAAAAAAAAGGGCGGAACTGACGTCATCACACCGACGAGGCTCTCTTATGGCTCCGGTGACGTCATGCTGAGCAGCGAGCAGAGCCATTCTATTGTGATGTCGTCCTCGTCCGCGTAGAGAGCTACGAAAAATGTCCAAATGCTGCTGGCGCAGGGGATAGTCACAAGGTGAGAATCCACAGGCAGATACTGTATCCACCAGAAAAAGCATTACCGAAGGTAAGTAGCTTGTTCTTTGAAAGCATTACTGACAAGGATATGGGACATTTTGTCTATAAGTTTGTGTTTGGATTGAAACCAGAAATTAGTAATATGATTGAGCAACATTTGATTTGTTGGCAGAATAAGACGGTGGATAAAATACTGAAGTATGCAAAGTATTGTAACAATGATATTGAATTGAGACATAAGAAATTGAAGGAAAAAGTGATGTGGGTACAGGTGGACGTAGCACAACAGAATAATGGGAATTTTGTCGATAGTTGGCAGATAGGTTATCAAATGAAAGGGCAGAATCATAGTTTTTCAAAATAGTCAGGTACCAATGAATGTTGTACCGAATGGAGTCGTTCAAGTGCAATTACCAGGAAAAGGTAGAGGCAAGGATAATAGGGAAAAAATGAAAAATACATTTTGTGTCATGGATGTGGCCAATTGGGGCATTGTAGGAACGAGTGTAAGTCTTTGATAAGAAATAAGGGGATGGTTCAAAATTTCAATCAACAATGCAGAATGAGGTTGTCGTGAAATAACAACAACAGCAACAATTAGTTACAACACAAGTACAACAGTAGTAGAAGTAGTAGAAGAATTTTATTTGTTGTTTAATTAAAATCATTACAAATGAGAGAAGAGAACCAAAAAAAATAAACAAACCAATATACACAAAGCTATTAACATCCTAAAAATAATCCACCAGTAATGAGATGATAATTGACATTACATAAAAATAATGAAAATGCATTATACTTGCTAAAGTGCCTTATGCTAGCAGCAAATACTATTATAGCATCATTTAACTAAAGAGACATGTGTTAGCAGTAAGTATTATAAACACAAATGTTTAGCTGTTTTCCATTCGCAAGCAATAATAAAGTGCAATGTGCGTCACTAGATTAGATTGTGCTACTAGGCCCTTAAGCTGGTATAACATTATACTTGAAACAGTTCTCCAGTTATATTCCTTAGATATTTTATCTCGAAATACATTTACTTAGCCCATCAACTCTTTTGAATTTCTTTTCTACAATAATGATGAACTTCACAAAAAGATAAATAAGTTTGATATTGACCCCACTCAAACAAGTAATAATTGCATTCCTACATGTTCTAACTCCTAGTTCAATAAAAATCGGTTTTAGGATAGACTTCCGAGCATCTGCCAATGCTGGGCATAAAGTTACAATATGCATTATTGTTTCCTCACTTAGCCCACAAAGCCTGCAAATACTCGATGACCATTGATTCTCCCATTTTGGAATTCCATCCTTTGTCGGATATCTTCCCAACCTCAAGTGCATGAATTTATTCTTAATCAAAGATCTTAAATGATATGACAGATAGGGTTGGGGCGACAACCTACCAAAAGAATTAGCAATTGACCAAAAATGATTTTTTTTCCTTAAGTTGTCCTGATCCGCTATAGTTGTTAGTAATGCGGCCGTTTTATTAATTTATTTTTTAAAACTATTCTACTCCTCCTTTCCTCTTCTATTTTGAGCAATCAAAATTGCATAAGCATTCATTTAAGCACAGCTGCCAATTTTTTCGAATATTCACCTTCTGAAATTACGAGCCAACACAGCTTTGCTAAAGATCCTTCCTCTGAACGGACTAATGATAATAAGGACTTCAAAAATGCAGATTGGCGCGCCAGAAATTGGTTCTTCAATCCAAATTCCAATCTTATATTGGCACGACTGATATATTTAGGGATCTTAAAAACAGTTTTATATGTCCTAATTTCTATATCCTCGAGCAATTTTGCGTCTTTGCCCCTAAAGATGATGGAGCAATAGTCCAAAGATGGAATTAACTTTGCTCTCATCACCTTTATTAGATGTTCATAGTTGGGGCATGATAATTTGTCTCTTAATTTTCTAAAAGCAAATGCGAGAGAGAAACCCCTAGCTTCAAGATTATTAAAATGCTGCCTAAATATCAGTCGGTCATCAAAAGTAATCCCAAGATATTTATATGATTTAACATTTTCAATTACCAGGCCGTTGATATTCCACTCTTTAACCATTGGTTTCCCTTTCCCCATAGTCATTATTTTTGTCTTTATTATATAAATTGTTAGTCCATTTTGTATAACATAAGAATTAAAAGAATTGATTAACCTTTTTAACCCTAGAACTGTTTGGCTCATTAAGATGGTATTGTCTGCATATTGCATATATTTAATGTCTTTACCATAAATCGAAGGCGAATGCGAATTAATATTTTTAAAATGAGCTGGCAGATCGGTCATAAAAAGATTAAAAAGGCAAGGGGCCAAGACACAGCCTTGTTTCAATCCGACATTAGTAGCCAAACGACGGGTCATATGTTTTCCATCACCAATTTTGATCTGCACCAAGGTGTCGGAGTATAAAAGCATAATCATTTTTAGTAGAGTTTCCGATATACCCCACTTCCTTAATTTCCACCAAAGAGCATTTCCCGGCACAGAATCAAAAGCGGCTTTTAAATCAATAAAACAAACATATAATCTTTGCATCCTAGTTTTGGCTCTCTCACCTTATAATGTTAATAAAATCAAATTAGTATAGATTGATTCACCCTTTCTAAACCCAGTTTGAAAGTTAGGAATCAGCTCCTCTTTTGTGGCCCAAGCCTCTAATTCGTCCAACAGGCAACTGGCAAAAATGTTTGCATCTACGTCTGTAAGTGTGATTAAGCGATAATTAGCCGGATTATCCTGGGGGCCACATTTATATATTGGTTGTATAATACTTCCATGCCACGATAATGGGATAAGACCTGATTTAAGAACATAATTAAACAAGAGCATTAATAACTCTGGCCAATTAATTTACCTTTAAATATAGCATTTGGAATACCGTTTGGACCTGGCGCTCCGTTGGATCTAATCTTATTTATCGCTTTTTTTACTTTATCGAGCGACCAAGTCTCAATATCCACACTACATTGAGGGGGATAAGTACAATTCGTCCTCCCTCTATTTGTTGTTTTATACATGTCAGTAGGACTATTACTATTGCCCTTGTCAAACGCTGGACCTTGGGTATCTATTTCTAGAATAAAAAAGTTCACCCAGATTGCTTCATCTATATTAGCACTATTGCTTCTATTATTACCATTCTCGATGTTGTTAATTATGCTCCAAAATAACCGTAGATCTTTGGATTTACAAGCATGATGTATCTTTGCCCATGTTGATTCATAATGAGCTTGCTTTGCTCTCCAAATTTCCCTCTTATATCCCTGTTTTAACTCTCTAATTTTAAGAGATATGATAAAGAGTGATAGCCTGTTTTTATTCCTGTGCAGTGATCTTATTGCTTTATTAAGCCTTCTATTTTGATATAGTAGGTGGGAAGAATACCACCCTGGTTTCTTAGGGTTCAACGTTATACCCTTAGAGGGCTCATCCCTAGCAAATTTAGCCAACAATTCGTCACACAAATGTGACCATAAATCAACCATGGATTTCTCTTCACCATGAGCAGACTGCTCCTCTTGTATTAAACAGGCAAGTACTCCCAAAATATGTTCCTCCGTTTTTTCATTCCATGTTAGCCTTTTAAGATTAAAAGCTGTTGGAGCTTTTATCAGAGTCCTAGTTTCTGGCAGATAATCCAGAGCTAGATCAAAGAGAACCACTTGTCGATTATGATCACTTTCAATCTTTGGGACGATCTGATAGTTTTTTACTAAATGATATAATTTCTCAGACATTATAGTATAATCTATTACAGAAGGGCTACCTGCTTTGTTAAAAGTCGGGATATTACCCGGGTCATGCATAATCTTTAAATTGTATTTTTCAAACTCACAATCTGTCCATTGAGCTAAACGTTTTAAATTAAGTGTCTGTTTTTTTAAAGCAACAAAATGCATGTTAAAATCACCTGAGATAATAAATACTGAGTCCAAATGATCAAAATATAATGTTTTTACCATTCCCCATAACTGAGTGATTTGTGTGGATCTAACCTTTTTTTTACAACTTAAATATACATTCAAAAGAATAATAGAATGACCAGCTATTAATTTAACACACTGTAGCCATTTTACCTGAAGGTCAATTTCAAAGAAACATATATAGAAAGACCACCACATGGGCGATCTGAGTAAGCTTCACGCGTTACGACATTAGAGTATTCAAAGTAACCAATAAAGGATCAATCAACACGTGTTCCAGGTTTCTTGAAAAATTAATATACTAAAAGCCTTCAAGAAATCTATTACATATTGGACCTCAATTAATGATTTTAAACCATTAGTATTCCAGGAACAAAAATTCAAAGGATTTGATCTGCATCAATCCTTCTTTTCAGGATTTACATTTGTTAATATTCCTGGAAGCCAGCTCCAATCATCTACTAACTCTGGAACTTTCTTCAACGCCTCACATGTTCGCAAACCAGACTGGCTACTCATAATCTTGATGCCGTATGCTAAGTTTAATTCCATAGATGGGCCTGACACACTTTTTAAAACTATAACCTGTGCTGCTGTAGCTATTTTTTTATCATCTCTTTTTTGTGCTACCATAGCTATTTTTTTATCATCCCTTTTTTGCGTCGTTATATCAAGAGGCTTAATTGAAATCAGCAACATAGGATAGCAAGGACCTTGTGGTCGCCAAACTTTAATGCCCCATTTCTCAAATATTATACCATTGGCCGTTATTTTATCAACAATTTCAGTATTTAGCCAGGTTGTAATTGTTATCTCCCTGTCCAGGTGTTCACCTTCGTTCTTAAACTCTACAGCTTCCAGATCCCTAGTTACCACATCTTTAAGATCTGTAATTGCATGTAACAGTTTCAAGATGTTACCACGATTTAAAATATCATGTGGACCTCTTGATATATATTGAGAACAGAAGGCTACTTGTCTCATATCGTACGACAGATTTAAATGCTCAATATTATCCTTATCCATAATAACAGGTGGACACATATTCTCAATAGCAGGCACAAGAACCATTTCAGTCGAGAGATTAACTTCTTTAACTTCCTTTATTAATCGCTCTTGCGTACCTGAGTGGGCCACCTGATCGGTCCTATTACCACCTTGCTGATGAATGTGCTTTACAAGATCCTGGTTAATAATATTATGAACTCCTTGATCGACCACTACTTCTTTACTTGGTTTCAGGCAAAATTCAAACACCTGATCGTTACTACTACTACCTAAATGACTATTAAAATCTACAGATTTCTGAATATGACTAAATTGCGCACTTTGGACTTCCGCCCTTACACTTGTCGGTTGTTCTGATACTTTTTCCCTTATTATTTTTGAAACTTCCACTATCGATCCAGAACTAAATTTGGCATCAACATCCCCTAATTTTTTTATGCCACACTCTATTATTTGATTTTCCTTTACATTAAATCCTGAATTTTTATTAGAACCAAAAATCGGAAAGTATGATTTTGTTTCAGATTCGATTTCTTCCGAGATTTTAGGATCATCACACACATTCTTACTAGATAATTGTAAGTCATGCGTTTTCTTATTGTGAGTCTTCCTTAACCTTTTTCTTGCCCTTTTCGAAAGAATTATTGATTTTGATGGAACACTTATTTCATGGCTTTGATTCGGGCATGACTTATCCATACTGCTTGACTTGTGAGTTGACACTGAATAGTCACTACTCCCATCTGCTATTACCAAGCCATCTTTAATTATATCACATTCCGATTTAGGAAGAGGGACCTCTGTAGCTTGTATTTTGCTATCATCATTTACAGATTGTGCCTTACCATCATCAACTGTGCTGCTTATGCTGTTAGGTAGATCAATGATTTCATTGTTACTGTGCGATTTCCTACCCGAGTTTTACTTCATGCACTATTGAGCTTACTATTAAAGGCAGATCAGAAATTTTATCAATCAATTGTGCACAGGTGCAAGTTATAAACGGACTATCTTTATCTGCTTGCACCTTCGTAATCAGGTTAGTTAAATGCAGGAGTTTTGTGTCAATACCCACTACATGAGATGCTAGTGTGTTTAAAATATCAACCTGAACATCCAATTTGTCTGGGTGGAAATTAAGCGCATTAGTAATTGAGTACATGGTATGTAAAAGACAATCCCATAAACCCCGCTCAGGACTAGCCTCACTCTTTTTTGGATCACCTGGGCTAGCCTGAGAGTTGACCTCTAGTTTAGTCAATAACAGTATATCAGCTGGATTAGACTGGCCATTTAGGTCTAAGCTACATTGGTCATTTGTATTAATCACCTTCTCAGAACTGCCAACACCTGGATCGAACAATGATTTATTGATAATAAAGCAATTATCCATAATTATACTTGACTGGTCCAGGTTAAAAAAGCTGACATTACCACCTTTAATAGAACGACTATTTGGGCTTGGAAGTGAGTCCTCTGAAACCAACATTGTTTCACTAGTCTCATACTTGTGAGCTGGATTTCCGATTCCAGCTCCAAGATCGAACACAATAACATCTTTATTTTCATTCAGTGTCCTACAAGGAGACAAATCACACACTACATCCAACCCTTTACTACACCCAACAGGTGTTTTATAACACAACACCTGACTGGTAATTTGAAAATCCTCGACCAGCTGTGACTCCACCTGATTGGCAGTAGGGACACAGATGTGAATTTCAGACTGAGCCTGTAGCTGCCCTGCTACAAATAATGGCTGGAGCGAGGGTGCCAACACTTTCTCCACTACAGCACTTTCGCATATTACACTCCTATCCTGATTGACCGCTACAGCATCCAATTTTTAGGCAACTTTGAATGGGTCAGATCACTACCAAAGTCACTTTTTTACACAGTGGGGACGACATAGGAGAGGACAATGAACAGTCACTAACATACCCACTAGGTTCTTCCTTTTCGGAGGACTTTCTTTTCTGTTTATCGGACTGTTTTTGATGGTACTTAAAGAAGTAGCTCTTTATAGACGGCTGCGCCACACATGGAGACTTCATACGATCCACACAGTCCTTACTTAGAGATGCAGATAAAGCCTTTTCCTCAGCTGGCTGACACGGATTCCCCTTTATAAGGGCAGTGCCTCTACTGATTACCACTTTTTCCTCTTGTTCTCCATTTTCCTTGTGCCTCTCCAGTTGAGGTGGAGCAACTGTTGACCCTTCGGTCGTCTGGCTTTGTATAGAGTTTGGCGGAGCCCCACGCTGGTTGCCAGACCTCATCCTGATGCACACAATGCTTAACAGTATTTGTTTTAACTCCCCCTTCCCTTACTCTATTCCCTTTCCTTATTCTATTCCCTTTGTTTTTCACTCCGTGCGCCTTGACTTCGGCACAGCAACTGCTGATTCAGTTTTATGTTCTGATCAATACTATTCCATTCGGCGTTCCAGGGTGCTCTTGCAAGGTAGGGGTGGTGAGCATGGGGGGGACGGGAGCTAAACAAGCTGGCAGGGCGAGCGGAGAGAGGGAGATGGGGAACAACTGTCCAACACAATTTGCCCCTCTTATTCCCTACTACTTTATCCACAAACAGCAACCCGCAAACCATCTGCCCCTGTAGCTGTCTAACACCCCTCGCACTAACCCCCCACTAGAGTAATCCTTCCTCTCCTTTGGACAGTTGTACTCGTCCTAATGTCTTCGTGCTCTACTGTAACTGTTCCTCTAGTGTTCATGCAGCTCTAAGGCAGCTTACAACGACTTGCGGCTATCCTTCATTCCTTCATTCTCCTTTTACCCCCTTTTTTTACGCAGCTCTGGTCCACTTCTCTACCTCTCCAGTAGGGGTGTTGGCTCAAACGATGGCAGTGGCACCAACAACCCCAGCGGATCTGCAAAGAGGACGGTGGCTTAAACTGCGGTATAAACTATGGCTATGACTGCTTTGCTCACTCACTCGTCCGGAAATCAAGCAGTCAACCTCAGGCAGTTCACTGCAGCTTGAAGGCTTGGAGGCTTGGAGGCGCAGAAACTTGGAGGCTCAACAGTGCAGACAGCGTTAATGGCAAACAGAAGCCAGAAGCCAGAAGCCCCCCACACTGATCCCTTCGTTCACCTGCACCTGCACGTCTGCCACACCACGCACTGGTCTAACTCCTGCTCCCGAGATGGATCCAGACATGGACACGGCTTCAGGGACCAGCTGCTTCAAGAGCCAGCTGTCAGCGCGATGCCCAGAAGTCCACACCCCCCGCACACTCGCCGACCGATAGCCTAATAGACTCCCGGTACTCCCGGGAGAAGCAGAGCGGAGCGGAGCTGGCAAACCTCCGTGGCAGAGCGGACAGCGGGCGGGCGGCGGCACCCAAACAATTCATCGCAGTTCAGCGCGAAGCACAGAGCACAGCACAAGCTCCTCCTCTTCCTCCCAAAACAGAAACTGATCGAGTCTAGAAGAAGCGGTACAACAGGTACTAGTGCTTCAAGCACCTATGCCAAACAATGTGAATGCTCAAGTGCAAAGATACAGTGCAGATGCTGGTTTTCACGTGGGTGAACAAGTTGGGAAGAATCAAAATGTACAAATGGCTTCGCAATATTGGTTGCAATGTTCTGAGAGTGTTTCAGATTCATCTTAATGACGGTGCCTGAAGGGGGAGGAAGAGTGCCTGCTTGAGGCATCCCTAGTGGTAGATCAGTCAGATCCTTTTGTGGATGGGAAAGTGGAAGGTGATGAAATTACATTCCTTGTGGATACTGGTGCTACCCATTCTACTGTGAGAACAGTGGAAATTCTAAACCTACCCCTCTCGGGAGAAACTATCCAAGTCGCTGGAGTCTTGAATGGACATAGTAGGACTCCAGCGACCAAACCAATGGAGGTTCATATTGGAAAATTCAAAGATTTGCATCGTTTTTTTGGTGTGTGACTCGAGTCCAGTGAATCTTTTACATAGAGACTTGCTGTGCAAAGTGAATTGCACAATTAATGGTACACCTGTTCGTATTGCGTTTCAAACACCAGATGAGGATGTTGCTTTTAAGACGATGTTAGCAAAGATGGGCACAGAGGTGAATGATTTGTATTCTATGGTGATTCTGATGGAGTGAGAATTCACACATAAAGCGACTTGCTCTTCTCATGAACCTCGTTAACTTGTAATAGTATTAAACAATCCTGTTTGTCACTAATATTACCCTTTTTCAGTACACGCGTGTGTCCTAGAGATGCTTGCATATGTGTTTACTAACCGTAACACCGCTTGCATACTACAGAATGGCCGCTTCGCAGAAATTTAGTCTGCGCATGCGTCGGTCATACCCATGTGATGTGACGCACTCGCAGATTTGGAGGGAGAAGTTCGCTCATGCGCATTGTAGCTGACATGGCCGCTTATTTTTAACCATGCGACCTGCTTGCACACGCTGCTTTGCATTTCTATCTATTTTCGCATAATCACTAAACGTTATAGTTATTATGAAGTAAGGGGTATAGTGTAGATTATCATGGTGTACAGTGTATTCTATTTTTCTGTGTTATTAATTTGTTTTCGCTTACTTTTCATGTACCACGCATCCATGGGCCTGGGTGAGGGAACCAACTCCATATTGAAACCCGTTCCGACCCTGTCACATGATGAGGGAAAACCCACACTGCGCAGAAGCAGAACCAAGCCAGCTGGCTTCTGAAGCAAGATGCGCCTGGGAACCTACCTAGGTCCTGGGAGAAGATGCTGCTATCTACCTAAATTTTGTTACATTGTTTCTGTCTACTGTATGCAACCATTGTTTTTCCATACTCCTATGCCTGGGAACACGAATGTAGGGGGCGGGTATGAAAAATTAAATATTCATTGTGGGAACGTAGAATTTAGGAGGTAATAGTGACCTAATCACCTCTCCTGACCAATCATAAGTTGGGACCCTGTCACTTGCAACATTTGTGGGTGGTCTGGGAACCCAAGAAGGGTATAACTAGCCTAGTTAGTTAGGGAAAATTGTCCGACTTGTCCGAATAGCAGACCTGTCACCGACCCCACGACTCTATAGGTGATTGATACAGAGAGCTGCGGAGCGCTCTGTACGAATTTCTTCACCAACTCCAAGTGGTGGAAATAGTCCTAAGTGCTGCTGAAGCACTTTGCTGGGAGATTCGAGAACCCAATCGGGGTTATTGGCGGATTCCGTGCAGTGAGGGGGTAATGCAGGCGTTGCCCTTTGGTGAGCCCAGTCCTGACCCAAACCTGAGGGGTATCCTGTCCTGGTTTTCCGTGAGCTGTACCTGCTCACCTACTGGCATCCTAAATCCTTGAGGGTCCTTGTCCTTGTCCTTTCTCGAAGCTGACCCGTGGCCAGGGTTAGTCTTCATTCCCGTCTTAGGTAAATATACCTGTGGGTGTCCATCTTCTATCCTTTTCCTTCCTACTCTTAATAAAGCCTCTATGCCCATGATTTTCTTTCTGATCTCTCAACTGATGCATTTGCAAACTGTTTATTAGCATGTTCCAATTTTTCCCTTTCCTTTAGGACATATTTGACATTGTTTTGGCTTAATCAAAGTGTGGTGAACAATAATAAATGTGTGAGAACTAAGCTAGATAGAATAAGATTAGGGTTGAATCGCTTATAGGCTATAGAAATTCACTGACTAACTGTGTTTAAACTTGTCGTCCCTAGTTTAAGCCCAAATTGAATAGCATGTTCCCTGTTACCCGTACCCTTTAGAAAACTCCGTTGCCCTAAATGGTGTTATCCCTCATTCACAGTTATATTATTTTCTTGGTTCTGCTTATTGATGTTTTTATCAGCATTTGCCTCATAATCTTGTCACTTTAAGTTTTACATTTCTATATAAAGTTTTTAAAATGCCTCAGGTGTCTGTGGTCATTCAGAAAGGTATAAACTAATGTTGTTTGAATTAACCAAGTGTTTTCTTTGAAGTGTTATCACCTGTCCTCAAGCTCCTGATCCATCAGGAGGAGTAAGTGCCTGTGGTAAGTCAGGTACTATGGTAATAGTGTTACAGGAAACACACATAGAATACTGATAGTGGCGTGTAAAATCACCCGACTTACAAAATTGTATCTCGTAATCACGTCATGGGCCCAAGTACGTGAAAATCTGGCAACTCAGTATTTTCTGGTAGCAGAGGATGGTTAGGACTAGTTAGGAAAGGTAGATAAGAGAGTTACAGATGAACCGTGAAAATTAAAAATGTGCTGCTGATTTTTATATACATGCTGCTATAAAGATGATTGTTGTTTCATTTAAATGTCATAGAATAAGTTTATTATATTTCATGAAATATTGAGTATATTACTAACCAATTGTGAGTAATTGTTGTGTGTTGTGGGGATCCCCGGGGAACAGAAATAGCAGGTGGTGAGTAGAATCCTCTTGGCTGTAAGGTCACTGGCGAAGGGAGAGATTAGTGCATGGTTAGGCAGAACTGGAAGCGCTAATCAGGTTTTCCCTCTTTTTCAAAATTCATTTGAAGTATAAATGTTAGCTACCAAAACCGTGGTGAAACTCTCGTTGTGATATCACCTAGTAAGGATCACAGACGGCAGGAGTAATAGATTCTTGGAGCTTGAGTGGCAGCAAGGGAGGACATTGGTGAAAATTGACTTAGTATATATCCCGGAAAGAAGTGGATTAGTCAAAAGAGTAGCAGGTTCTCTATTGCTTGTGTGGAAAGGATAGGCGGAAGGGATCTATCCGTAGTGAATGAAAAGTAGACAGAAGTGGTTTACTTGCAGTAATGGAAAAACTCTCTTCTTTTCTAAAACCCTAAGGCCCAGTGGCAATCGTTATACGTTGTTAGCAAAAATCTGCACTCGCACTTTACGAAAAATTCAAAGTCTCCGTTACCTTGTAAAGGAGGGAGTCGGGCGCAAGGCTGCACTGACGTCACTCCGTGCCGCGCTGGTATTGGTTGAGCCAGCGGGTGTGCGGCAAAGCTAGAGTTGTAAGGGAGGGGTGAGCACTGCAGAGTGAGACCGTGTTTCACGAAGGGGCCGCGCACCCATTGGTCTATACATTTTGAAATCTCAGTGCTGATTGGTTGGTTGAAAGTTGAAAGACGCACTAGCATTGGAAGCGCATTAGTAAACAAAATTTTCCGAACCAAGCTTGTAGGCTGTTTCGAGAGGTGTATGCGGTATCCTGAATTTTTGCCTGATCCCAGGAATCTAGGTTGTCATAAGGAATTGATGAGCAGAGGTAGACCTCACAATATGTACGGAGTTAAGAGAAAAATGTCTTTTGCCGAAAAGATAAAGAATTATTTCAAAAAAGACAAGCCCGTTAGAACTAGAGAGGGAGTAATCATTCCCCCTCCTAATACTCCCGCCTCATTTATGATGTTTGATAAAGGGTACCATACTTGTGTGTGGTTAGAAAATTGGGTAAAGTATACAGAAGGTGATGGAGTTCTAGCTTTTCCCCTCGAAGGTACTTTTAATAGTAGGATCTTGTTTAACTTGAGAACCCGAATGAATGAATTACACCCCCGACCCAGACTGACACAGTATGAAGCTTTAGAGGAATGGGAAATTGAAGCTCTAGAGCGAGACAGGCCCCGAATGGATAAGGGAGTGAGCAAGTGGTATCCTAAATTACATCGGGAGACAAAGGAGCAGAAGATGAAACAGTGGAGACAGAATATGATGGTTGAGGGACTGTTTCCGATGTTTGGGGTAACTGAACAAGCAGGTGGGAAAAAGACAGAGAAAAGTCGACCTTTAATGGCCATGGGGGACTCGGAGGATGAATATCTGGAGGAGTTATTGATGAAAAATCCACCTCCTTACGCTGAAGCTTCAGGAACACTAAGTTCGAAAAATCCTTTTCTCCACCATGCCAGATGTAGGAGGGCGAGCGAGACAGATATAGCTGGTATTTGTAGTAAATCCAGGAATAGTGATGAGTTTTGCAGACCTAGTACAGCAGTCCCAAATTACCGACCTTTTGGTGAGGATAGACCAGGCTCAGTCATCCCCACTGACCCGAATATATACCCTCCTTTGGTGCCTCAAATACTGCATGATAACTCATCAGAAAGAGTTTTACAAGAAAGGGAAAGAGATGTCCTGATTAAGCAAAGAAATGAACTGATTCATACCATAGCTCAGATACATCCCAGTCCTGATGCCCTGACGATCACTGTAACTATCGGTCCTGCTATACCCCTTTATGGGGATAGGCAGGCTAGTCCTAAAACTCCTGTCCTTACTCCGATGCCAGCTCCCCCCAGAAAGGAGACACTTATTGTAGATGACCAGGCAAGCGAATGTGAGTCTGTAATCTCCCTAATGGATCTGCCCATAAGAGAGCCCCGTACCAGTGGATCCCGGTCAGGGAGTCAAACCAGGGCCAAGGAAGTCCTAATCGAAACTACATCAGGAATTCGGAGTGCCACAGTGGTGACTCCAGAAGAACTAGATAGATGGACTAAAGAAATGGATCGAGAAACTTCCCCGCCTAAACCTTTGGATATTTACGGATTAAGAATAGAAATAGAGGAGTTAATGGCTGGGAATGTGGGATTAGACAGATTAAACACTCTTAGCGAAGAAGAGTTGCTGTTTATCAGCAAAAGCCTTACCCGAAATACTAGAGTGTTCCATGAAAAACTAATGGACGCTGCTGCGGACATGGGGATTGATGTAAGTCGATCCAAAGTCCTTTAGAAACCGTATAGGGCAGAATTTTCAGACAAAGATTTAGAAAACATGAATGTGTCAGGAAAGAGAACTCAGATAAAGGAATTATTGAACGTACTGCAGAAATGGGGAGATCTGGACAAGTGGAAAACCCGGTGGGCAAAGAAAAAGGAAGAGAGTAGGGCAAAACCAAAAGCTTCTGAATTTGTGCTAAAGGAAGTAGGTCAAGCAGAAAAACTGTATCCCATGAGGGAAGTGCCCGGTGGAAAATATGTACATGTTCCGTGGTCCCGGCATGACATTGTGTCGTTTACAAACGACTTCCCAAAATTAAGGGAGAAGCCAGTGGAGTGGTACAGACAGGTGGAGCGGTTTGTGAAAGTTCAAAAATGTCTCCTGAAGGACTTGGATGGGTTCTTTGACATTGTAGTTCCGGTAGATTTATGGACTGATTGCAAAATAGACGTTGATTGGCCCAGTGAAGAATTACCAAGGGACCCCCAAACTGGAGCTCCTTCCCCAGAGGTAATGAGAAAATATGACCAAGTCATACAATTTCTGAAAAAAAAGGTGCCAGCAAAGGAAACTGATTGGACCCGAATAGATAGAACTACCCAGGACCACAATGAAACGGTCCATTCATATTATGAGAGGCTATTGCAGGCATTCAAGACCTACAGTGGCATCGATAATATTGAAATGAAAGACATGACTCATTTTATTTATCGATTTGTGCTAGGGCTGAAACCAGAAATATTCCAGTGGATCAGAGATAATAAAATCTGTTGGCAGGGAAAGCCCATAGATGATGTCCTCAAGTACGCTAAGTACTGTGAGGATGAAATGGAGAACAAAAAGAAGGCCCTGAAGGAGAAAGTAATGTGGGCACAGGTAAAATTGGCTGAGCAACAAGAGAAACAGTTAAGTAAAATGAATAGCAATGCTCCAAACAATAACTCTGGAGGGAGAGGGAAACCTCGAGTTAAAATGAGTAAAGAAGAGGCTAAGAAGAAATTTCCCTGTCACGGGTGTGGGCAGATAGGGCACTGGAGAGACGAGTGTCCACATTTACAAGCTGGTAATGCCCCCGTAAATGGTTTAAATCCACAGGTGCAGAAAGAGGACCACGAAAGAATCAGCAACAGGTAAATCCACCTCCATTGCCTAGAGCTCCTAGACCTAATTATAAGAATCAGGTTCAACAGAATGAGAGGGTTGAAGTGTGGGAAGGACAGAATGAGAGAAATCAGGCAACCTCACAGTTCCTGTTAAACGATACATTCCTCTGTGATGAACCATACTGACGGGGCCTGAGGGGGGAGGAAGGGGAGTGCGTGCTTGCCGCATCCCTACCGGTAGACCAGTCAGGGCCATACATTGAAGGAAAGGTTGAAGGAAATGATGTCACCTTTCTGTTGGACACTGGTGCTACCCGTTCGACTGTGAGAACAGCGGACGTTCCTAACCTACCCCTCTCGGGAGAAGCAATCCAAGTAGTGGGAGTATCGAATCAAATAATTAGCACTCCTGTAACTGAACCCATGGAGATTTCTATAGGAAATGTCAAAGAAATGCACAGATTTGTGGTCTGCGATTCCATCCCAGTAAATCTACTGGGACGTGATTTGTTGTGCAAGATGAACTGTACAATCTTTTGCACACCAAAGCGGGTTGAAATTCAGACCCCAGATGAAGATGGCCTGTACAAACTGATGTTGTTAAGGCCTGATACAGCAGTCAAAACTCTAACCATTCACGACTTACCTGAAGAACTCCAGCAAAGGGTGATACTAGAGGTATGGGATTTCACCGGGAGAGATGTAGGATTAATGGCAAATGTGGACCCAGTTAGAATAGCCATTAAACCCAATGCAACCTACCCAAAAACTAGACAATATAAGATGAGTGCAGAAGTGAAAGCTGGAGTCGCACTTGAAATAAACAGATTATTGGAAGCAAACATAATTCAGGAAGTGTTGAGCAGTCCTTGTAATTCACCCATAATTGGCATTAAAAAGCCTAGTGGAAAGTACAGGGTAGTGCAGGACTTGCGAAAGGTAAACCAGATTGTTGTACCTTGTTGTCCCATTGTGCCAAACCCTGCTGTAATCCTGTATCAGATTCCCTGGAATGCAGAGTGGTTCACTGTCATAGATCTGTGTCACGCATTCTTTTCCATCCCATTGCATCCAGACAGCACATTTCTTTTCTCATTTGAGTTTGACAGTCATGTCTATGTCTGGAATCGTGTCCCCCAGGGGTACACAGAAAGCCCCTCAATCTTTAATCAGATCTTAAAAAGATGCCTTGAATCCTTAGTTTTACCAAAAAAGTCTGTCCTGGTTCAGTACATAGACGACCTTCTAGTGGCGTCTAAAAGTCAAAGCGACTGTGTTACTGATACCATTGCCCTGCTGAATCACTTGGGCAGAGGAGGACATAAAGTATCACCTGACAAGTTACAGTTTTGTAAGAATTCAGTAAAGTATCTAGGACACCAAATAGAGAAAGGAATCAGAAGAGTTACTTCAGAAAGAATTAGAATAATTCGAGATATGGAATTGCCCAGAACCCAGAAAGAAGTCAGAATGTTCCTAGGAGTTGTGGGATACTGCAGACAGTGGATTGTGGGATTTGCTGTTCTAGCCAAACCTCTGGTAAAAATGACAAAGAAAGGGGCAGACGATCCAGTTACTTGGGATGATGAAAGCATGACAGCTTGGATAAAATTGCAAAACTGTCTGTGCTCTGCTCCTGCACTAGGAATGCCAGATTACTCTAAGAACTTTGAGCTATTCTGTGACACACAAGACAATTGTGCACTCTCAGTCCTAACCCAAGAGCACGGTCTGACTAGACGTCCTGTGGCCTACTTTTCAGCCACTCTGGACCCAGTGGCTGCTGGGCTTCTCGGGTGTCTGAAGGCAGTGGCTGCCACATGCACGAGTCTGGAACAGAGTGAAAACATTGTCATGGGACATCCTGTAACGGTTTATGTTCCACATTCAGTTGTGATCCTGCTAACCCGAACCAAAACCCAGTATCTCACCCCTAGTCGGCTGACTAAGTATGAGAGAATTCTTATTGGTGCAGAGAATGTAATAATTTCCAGATGCAACATTTTAAACCCGGCAACACTGTTGCCCCTTACCCAAAATGCAGAAGTGGAAGGTGAAATTGAACATAATTGTATTGACCTAACTGAGTTTAGTACAAAACCTCGTCCTGATATAAAAGAAACAGCCCTCTCCATGGAGGACCTAGTGATGTTTGTGGATGGCTCCTGCTTGAGACATGAGGACGGTGGATTAAATGCTGCCTATGCTGTAGTCACCCTGGAAACCACCCTAGAGGCATCATATTTGAGTGAAGTTAAATCTGCCCAAGTGGCCGAGCTCATCGCATTGGCCAGAGCTTGCAAACAAGGGAAAAACAAACGAGTAACCGTATATACTGACAGTCAATATGGTTATGGGGTTGTTCATGATTTCGGCCAGCTATGGTTGCAAAGAGAATTCATGACTTCCTCAGGTACCCCCATCAGAAATGGAAAGGTGGTGCAAACCCTATTGGAAGCAATCCAATTGCCCAAAGAATTGGCAGTAGTCAAATGTGCTGCTCACAAATCTGGAAAAGATGAAGTGACAGCCGGAAACAGGTACGCTGACCAAATTGCCCAATACTGCGCCCGATATAAAATGTCCCTGAAAATCCAATTATAGGGGGGCGGAAACAGCTGCCAACTTATCGTGTTTGAGAATGTATCTACCTGGAAGGAACTGAGAGAGTTGCAGCAGGCAGCAGATGAGGATGAAAAACTCAGATGGGAGACTGAGGAATGTCAACTCAGGGAAAGGGATGGTATCATGGTTGATAAGACCGGTGTGCCTGTATTGCCAGACAGTATGGCTGACCCAATGGTGCGGATGATTCATGGAGATACCCATATTGGAAGGGATGCAATGTGCCGCGTGTTTGACAAAGTGTTCTACAATTCAAAATTCAGAAATATCGCGGATATGCTCTGCCAGAGGTGCCTGGTGTGTCAGCAGTTCAATGCAGGAAAGAGGACTGTGGTAGAACAAAGCACAATTGGAAAGGCAGAAGGCCCCTTTGTCAGATTACAGGCAGATTTTATACAGTTGCCCATGTGCAAAGGATACAGATATATCTTGGTAATAGTTTGCCTATTCTCAAGGTGGGTGGAAGCATACCCAGCAAAGAAAAACGATGCCATTACAGTGGCTAAGTTGTTACTCAGGGAGCTAATACCTAGATTCGGTTTTCCAGAGACAATTGAAACAGACAGGGGTGGGTATTTTGCCAACGAAATCCTAAAAGAGCTCTATACAGCGTTCAAGATTGAGCCTAGACTGCACTGTGCATATCGTCCAGAGGCTTCTGGAATAGTGGAACAAGTAAATGGCACTATAAAGTCAAGATTGGCAAAAATGTGTGATACCACAAAATTGAACTGGATAGAAGCTCTGCCCCTTGTCTTGACAGGATTAAGGAGCATCCCAAACCGAAAGACAGGTCTGAGCCCACATGAAGTACTAATTGGAAGAGTTATGCGACAGGCATGGGTACCTGGACACAAACTGCTGAGTATTTCTGATGATTTGGTGCTAGAATACTGTAGGCAGCTGGTTGACCAAGTGCGTTCTATCTCTCACCAGATTGGAGAGACTGCTGATGAATGGCCAACCACTCCAGCCCATAAACTCAGACCTGGAGATTGGGTGGTGTTGAAGAAACACACCCGGAAGAGTTGCCTTGGACCAAAGTGGGGGAAAAAGAGGCAAGTGATCCTTGTAACTACCACTGCTGTAAAGTGTGCTGGAGTACCGAAGTGGATTCATGCCAGCCATACCAAGAAGGTAGCAAAGGAAGAGGCGGCTGAGGCTGAAGGTGGTGCAGCTGAGGAGACTCCAGACGAGGGTCCAGATCTAGCTGACGTAATACTACCGAGCACCAGCCAAGACGATTGGTTTCCAGCAGACGACCTGATTCTTGATCCAATAAGAACCAGAAAATATTCCTACCTAGATAGAGAGTGGGATAGTGAGGGTGAGACAGGACTAGAAGAAGAAGGTCAGGTTAACGAGAATCACATCAGACCTGATCAGGAAATAGGCCAAGTAGGGACAGATCAAGTCATCGACACTCCTCCAGAGACTCCTGAAACTGGAAAGGGACAGATAGTACTTAAAGCTGAAGTTCATGCGGAAGAAAATCAAGGGGTCGAAGTGCATGAACAGGAACAGAGAGAAATAGACGAACGTGTTCAGGAACCAGAGTCTAAACTGGTTGAAAATAAAGATCAAATACAGAACCTACCTGAACAAGGCCAGCTTAGAAGCCAGGCAGAAGAAACAGATGTAAGACCTGGACCTAGTCAGATAGGAAAAGAAAAAGACAGTGCCAATGCAGTAGTGCCACAGCGGAGTGAAAACAAGAGGGTTCACGAGGAAGGCCAAGTATCCTCGACCACTAAAAGGCTCAAGAAGAAGGAGAGACCAAAATATATAAAGAGACTGAAACTAAGACTGAAAACTGTAGAAGAGAAATTAGAAGACAGAAAAAGAGCGGCTAGTGAAAGACAAAGAGACGGAGCTCAGCAAAATAGACGCAGTACCAGAGCGAAAAAGCTAAACAAAAACTATCGGAGTCCTGAATGGACCTTTTTGGTATTGGAGGAGATTGAGGACCCTGAAGAAAGTGACAGAAGCGATCAGGATTTGAACGAGGATCAGAGCTCTGAGGTAGAAGACCCACCCTGAAAAGGTGTATCTGCGTGAGCCTCTGGAAAAAGAAACAAAGAGGGGTTGAAAAGCCACCTAGAAACAAAATGTCTGATTCAAATGTAAATGGAAGACCGAGAGGGAATTGTTGCAAAACTTGCTGTAAGATATGCTTATGCAGTGTAGCAATAGTTATAGTAATATGGATAGGACTAACAGTCTTTATACCTTTTATGATAAGTAAAGATACTAACCTGTACCCTACTAAACCGATGACCCCAGATCCAGAAGTTGTACATACTGAAGAAACACCTCGAAGTGTAGAAAGACGTGACAACTCAGTAAGCCTGAGACAAACACGACCTGACTTAGAAGCACCAGATGAGGAAGGACTACATTTTCACCACATGAGAAATCGATCACATTTAAATGTCTTTGCAAATCTTTTAGTGCACCACGTAGAAGCTATGGAAATAGAAGATTGTTATGTCTGCATGAAGCTACCTACTTCTGTAGCTGAAGGCGTGACCTATCACCACTTATTAGCAACCTTATTTTATAGAAGCACTTTACAGTACTATTATTCAAACACTGACGTGATTTTTTCTGAACTGCCTGTTCGGGGGCACCTGAATATTGTGCATGTCAGAAGTGAGGTGACTCGTTACATGGGAGAATGCTTCCTGACTATAGGTGACATAGATTTAAATGAAGCTCAAAAAGATAACTTGACTTGTTCATTACATGAGCAAGAGAAAATGTTCTTGAAAATGGCAGAAAAGAGAAGGGAGAGTTTCCAAAGAAAGGCCGATGATAAGAGACAGAAAACTCCTAAATAGGCTGAAAACATGGAGGGCACCTCAAATGGCGATGCAAGTCCTGCGCTGTTGTTGGATTTTGAATGAAAAGGGAAACTCTGTCTTCATAGAGAGAAGACTAGTTACTATAACAATGTGTTCATCGGTTCCAGCGAATGCGACCATAATTATAAGGTAATTGGAGGTTGGGGTTTCAAAAATGGGTCAGAACCTGTGTTTCCCGGAATTTATTATATATGTGGAAACAAGGCTTATTTTAAATTGCCGGATCACTGGTATGGAAGCTGCTACTTTGGCATTGTCTTCCCGAAAATATGCCATGTGAATAACGCTGCTGGAAGCAATGAAGACACTAATGGCTTACTGCGTAGTAGACGTGAAAGTGTAGGAGAAATTATAGGTGATATTTTTAGTGCACTGATACCTGGAATGGGGTTAGTTCTGAATACTCACTGTATCTGCAAATTGTCTACAGTAGTGGATCGGTTATCAACTGACACTGCTGCTGGATTCCTGCTGGTCAATACTGAAATGGTTGCGATCAGATCAATGGTTTTACAAGATCGCCTTGCTCTTGATACATTATTGGCAAAGGAGGGCGGGGTCTGTAGAATGCTGAAGGCGCAACATTGTTGCACTTACATTCCAGATAAAAGCGTAGAAATTAAGAAATATGTGCAAAACATAACTAATTTGGAAAAAGAACTTAAACCATTGGAGGTTGATAGTGCCTGGAAAAGACTGACTGATGGTCTCTCTTCTGTAGGTAGTTGGTTCACTAACTTAGGCCGTAGTCTAGAAGGAAAGATACTGATGCCAATAGCTGGAATAAGTCTGATTGTGTTTATTATAATAATTTGCTGCAAATGCCAAAAATGTAGAAAGACGTACACTGTAAATAGGAGGGGAGTGAAACGGAATGTGGATGAACTCGAATTAGAGGAATTAAGGAACCAGATCTATAAAAGGGCTAAAGATTCCCATCCCAATAAAGCTGCTGAAAAACGGCTTAACAATAAATTTGTTGAGATAGAAATGAGTGAGATGTGAGAAAATTGAAGTTGGCATCTGTTTCCATTTATAGTGATGATAGTAAATATCATCAAAGAGGGGATTGATGGAGTGAGAATTCGCACATAAAGCGACTTGCTCTTCTCATTTACCTCGTTAACTTGTAATAGTATTAAACAATCCTGTTTGTCACTAATATTACCCTTTTTCAGTACACGCGGGTGTCCTAGAGATGCTTGCATATGTGTTTACTAACCGTAACACCGCTTGCATACTACAGAATGGCCGCTTCGCAGAAATTTAGTCTGCGCATGCGTCGGTCATACCCATGTGATGTGACGCACTCGCAGATTTGGAGGGAGAAGTTCGCTCATGCGCATTGTAGCTGACATGGCCGCTTATTTTTAACCATGCGACCTGCTTGCACACGCTGCTTTGCATTTCTATCTATTTTCGCATAATCACTAAACGCTATAGGTATTATGAAGTAAGGGGTATAGAGTAGATTATCATGGTGTACAGTGTATTCTGTTTTTCTGTGTTATTAATTTGTTTTCGCTTACTTTTCATGTACCACTCATCCATGGGCCTGGGTGAGGGAACCAACTCCATATTGAAACCCGTTCCGACCCTGTCACGTGATGAGGGAAAACCCACACTGCGCAGAAGCAGAACCAAGCCAGCTGGCTTCTGAAGCAAGATGCGCCTGGGAACCTACCTAGGTCCTGGGAGAAGATGCTGCTATCTACCTACATTTTGTTACATTGTTTCTGTCTACTGTATGCAACCATTGTTTTTCCATACTCCTATGCCTGGGAACACGAATGTAGGGGGCGGGTATGAAAAATTAAATATTCATTGTGGGAACGTAGAATTTAGGAGGTAATAGTGACCTAATCACCTCTCCTGACCAATCATAAGTTGGGACCCTCTCACTTGCAACATTTGTGGGTGGTCTGGGAACCCAAGAAGGGTATAACTAGCCTAGTTAGTTAGGGAAAATTGTCCGACTTGTCCGAATAGCAGACCTGTCACCGACCCCACGACTCTATAGGTGATTGATACAGAGAGCTGCGGAGCGCTCTGTCCGAATTTCTTCACCAACTCCAAGGGGTGGAAATAGTCCTAAGTGCTGCCGAAGCACTTTGCTGGGAGATTCGAGAACCCAATCGGGGTTATTGGCGGATTCCGTGCAGTGAGGGGGTAACGCAGGCGTTGCATCCGAAGCTGTAGGGGTTGGTCGTGCCCTTTGGTGAGCCCAGTCCTGACCCAAACCTGAGGGGTATCCTGTCCTGGTTTTCCGTGAGCTGTACCTGCTCACCTACTGGCATCCTAAATCCTTGAGGGTCCTTGTCCTTGTCCTTTCCCGAAGCTGACCCGTGGCCAGGGTTAGTCTTCATTCCCATCTTAGGTAAATATACCTGTGGGTGTCCGTCTTCTATCCTTTTCCTTCCTACTCTTAATAAAGCCTCTATGCCCATGATTTTCTTTCTGATCTCTCAACTGATGCATTTGCAAACTGTTTATTAGCATGTTCCAATTTTTCCCTTTCCTTTAGGACATATTTGACACTGTTTTGGCTTAATCAAAGTGTGGTGAACAATAATAAATGTGTGAGAACTAAGCTAGATAGAATAAGATTAGGGTTGAATCGCTTATAGGCTATAGAAATTCACTGACTAACTGTGTTTAAACTTGTCGTCCCTAGTTTAAGCCCAAATTGAATAGCATGTTCCCTGTTACCCGTACCCTTTAGAAAACTCCGTTGCCCTAAATGGTGTTATCCCTCATTCACAGTTATATTATTTTCTTGGTTCTGCTTATTGATGTTTTTATCAGCATTTGCCTCATAATCTTGTCACTTTAAGTTTTACATTTCTATATAAAGTTTTTAAAACGCCTCAGGTGTCTGTGGTCATTCAGAAACGTATAAACTAATGTTGTGGGAATAAACCAAGTGTTTTCTTTGAAGTGTTATCACCTGTCCTCAAGCTCCTGATCCATCAGGAGGAGTAAGTGCCTGTGGTAAGTCAGGTACTATGGTAATAGTGTTACAGGAAACACACATAGAATACTGATAGTGGCGTGTAAAATCACCCGACTTACAAAATTGTATCTCGTAATCACGTCATGGGCCCAAGTACGTGAAAATCTGGCAACTCTGAGCCGGGTGAGCTGCGCGCTCTATCAATTCTATTCAGATTATGGATAAGCAAGGTGCAGAATTCCTGAAAATACCACAGTATAAAATGAGTCATGAGACAATAGATGGAGTTACTCCAGTACTTGAGCAAATGATTGAACTTGGTATTTTGAGAGAAATACTAGATATTCCTTGTAATTCACCTATTATGGACATTAAGAAACTGTCGCAGGGATTCTGTGCCCAGACAGAACTGTGCATAGAAGCTTGGAACCTCAGTGAATTAGGGTGTACCAAAACTCACCTTAGTACCCACAAATCCCCTACTAGACTAGCTACAGTGTCTCATTGGTTATCACAAACTCCGAATGCTTAGACAAACCAGAACAAGGACTTAGTACACCTCAGGTAACGTGGAACACATGAACACTCTATTCGTCATTTCAATCCAGAACAAGGAGTAAAAGAGGACACGTGCATATTTGAAATGTTTATTCACTAATGCAGTGTTCTCAAATGCAGTATCTTAGCTAATACAAGCAAACATATTATAAGAAACAAAGTAATCAGCATAGTCACTAGTCCATAGAACACAAAAGGTGAAAGCATGGTATTATGCTAAAATCAATAGGGTTTAACAAAACCTAATTCTCACCCTCCCTAGCTAGTATATTATATTATATTTAAGAAGGTTTCTTTGGGTTTTAGCAGGGCGGGCCCATACCTCAAGATCCTAGTGGTAAGGGATCACATCATCTTCCACCAGCTCTCTGCATGCGAAGCACCATCAAGTGTGTTTGTATGCTCTTGTGCAAAGCAATATAAAACACGCCTAAAGCCAGAACTTGGCTGCAGCTGCATGTATGTTATGTCTAGGAACGTGCGAAGATCAGTGCTCACAACAACCACTGTGTTGAGATATCCTTGAAAGTTTCTGCACTCACGGTACAGACACAGCTCGCCAAGCATGGCTGATATCAGAGTAACAACATATTATTCTCGCATGAATCAAAAACATTCTACTAGGCTCAAAGCTAAAGCAACAGCTATGTGTCGTGTGCAAAAGCAGCAGAAAGGTAAAATGGCCTTTAAACTCCTAAAAAGCTCATGCTAACTTAACACAGCATACAGGCTATATATATCTATATGACACCCTCCCTTGATCCGAGCACGGATAAGATAAGATAAGATAAGGGACTCAATGTTGAAAGCAGAGTTCAATAAAATATTCAGTTCAAATTCGAGTAGGTGAGGAAAAATAATTTAGTCCGCCCAAAAATCCAAAATCTCACTAGCATGACAATGTAATGTCCACTGTTATTAAAGCCAATAGGTCCGATATTAAAAACCGTCCATTATAAATTTGAAAATAAAAAATTTTGAAAGAGAAAAAAATCATGACATCAAAGGCCTCAATAGGAGTCAGCCTAAAACTGAGTATGCAACCGCTTCCAAAAGGAAGTCACTGTTATCCGAAAATAGCTCAGCCATCCAATTCAATAGTGGGAAAGAACATACATGCTTTTCAATTACTGGAGCCTCTAGTACCATCAGAGGACAACTCGGTGGGTTTTCAATGAAGCTGTGTGCCAAGAAATCTTGCGCCGCTGCGAATATATTCCAATGACCCAGTATTCCATGCATCACTGCAAAGACCATAATCCATCCGCTAGAACAAAGCAATTCATGAGTAACTAAGGGACTCATGAGATGATTAAAATCCACTTCAGGAGACACCAAATTGCAGAGACACAAATCCAGGGCCCAGTCAAAATCACAGCTCAGGCAATGAAAGACAGGCTGGACACAGGTGAAATAGGAAAATCGAAACGATAATCCATATGCTGCACTTAAGGTGGCAAGGGGCAGCGCACCATAGTATTCAAGCATTCTGTTGCGAAACAGTGCTAACTGCGCCAGCTCGTCTGCGAACACAGGACGGGCATCCATTTTGAATAAAACAAAACAGCAACAAAAAGCCAGCAGCCAGCGCCAGTGAAACGGTAAATCCACCAAATAGGCTGGAAAAGATCGAATGGAAGAAAGCAAGAATGACTCCAAATATCTTTTGGGACGAAATCACTAGACCACTGCTCACTACTTTAAAAAAATGAGCCAGCCCCGAAGTGGAGGACGCGTTAAAGATTGTATGAATCAGCTCACCGAAATGTAAAGGAAGGTAAGTATTTAATAAAGCATGCATTTCTGTGCTCGGTGTTAGCTACGTGAAGGACAAATGTTTCGTGAGCAGATGTCAGGGCAACTTCTTTTTGTGAAAATAAGGCTCTTATTCTGCTCATCTTATTGAACTCTGACTTCAAGGTCGGAATCCTCGGCCAGATGGAAACATCCAGGTTCCCATGCGTGGGTGGATACAACACATTTTTACAGCAAACCACATGCTCACTGACTGTTACAAAATAAGCTATGCCTTTCAATAACCCACAGCAATCTTCATTATTTAAAAGTAAATAACTCCTGTTCGCTAATAAAGTAAAAGTCAGGACAATAGCGGGCACAGGTGTACCTTTTAAAACACATGCTAAATTAGGGCGTTCCTGATTACAAGAGCCATGCAATTGTATGTGTCTACACATTAATGAGTGATCTGGTGTTTCCGTACACTCCTCCCCTTTCAGATAAACCTCCTTTCCGTCCCTAAGGCATCTGTAAGTGAAAGGGAGTGACCAGGCTTCATGTAAATAGGAGCTACCAAGTGGCTCGTATCTACCAATGGCAAAATATTTCATGCAATTTGTAAAGCGCAAATGGTAAAGTTATTAACCCGTGGATAAGCCACGTAGCAGCAGTGGCCTCTGCCACTGAAAAGGGTAAAGACTCTAAGCGTTCAATGTGTAACATGGAAAAAGAAGCATCTCTCATTGAAAGCAAACATTGTTTTTCAGTCAAATTAAAAGGGGCAAACAGAGATGAGACATTAATGTAATTCCAAGGCACTTTTCCGTTTTTCAGTGTCTGCAGGGTCCATGCAAACTGCATAATAGAACGCAATTGATTTTGACCATGGTACAAAACAGACACTTCATCCTGTACAATTTCAATAACAGATGACACAATATTATCCAACGTGTAAATGCGGGAGGAAAGTGGGTTAGTGCTGTTATCCACTTCTGCAAGCACTTTTTCCAAATTAGCTTGATCAATAGCCCTAAGGCGGGTAGCCGCTTCAATCGGCGATGTTTTCCAAAGTTCATTATAAACTGCATAGATCCATCTTTTATATCTACCTCTAGCCGGGCCTTTTATGAAGTCATTCAAGTCAACCTCGTCAGTCAGTTTAGACAAATGCAATTTTACTGACGCCAATGTAGAGTGTTTGAGCCAATTCTGACACAATTTGCCTACTGAATAAGTGGTTATAGAATGGTCACTCTCAAAACGGGGATCTACTCTCACCTGCGTAAAACAATCAGCCAGGCCCAAAAAACAATGTTGGCATGAATCTGCACTCCTGTGCCACATCAACCAACCCTTGGGATCCAAACTGGATATGTTAAAGGATGAATTTAGCATTAGGGTCTGCTACTCTCTAATCGAAAATGTTGTTGAATTTTCCCAACCCGAATATATTTCTAAATCAGGGAAGGAAGGAGCATTTAATTTTTTAGAAGTAGCTAATCCAAAGCATGTTGTCTGTGAGATAGTAGAATTCAAAAACAACATATGATTTGGGATGAGACATGCACGGTGCAAAGCCTCAGTGCCTTGTACCTGCCAATTCTTTGAACCCCAAACTGATTTAAGGTCAATAGTTTCCTTCCGCAACTTGTAGCCACCAACAGCTAGCTGGTCTAGAACGGACTTTGAATACAATAACTTAGTATCAGTAAGTCTAACGTTGGACATGGATTTATCTGTCATTTTGAAATAAACAGGAAGCGGGATTGGACTGATTAAAGACAGTAAAATAAGTGTACTTTTTCAAAAATGTATTCGAGCTGCCTCTTAAAGGAGCTGGGCAATGTTCTCACTGGGTATAATTCACAGTACTTCTCCTAGAATTAGTTTTATGTAAGTAGTGATTGCCAAAATGTTGGAAGCAAAACAAATCACCCTAATTAGCAGATTCTAAATATAAATCCTTAGCATCAAAGGCAGCATAATATTTCAAATCAGCAAACAAAGCCTCTACGACCTGAACATCCCAATCATCAGAACGTATGTTTTGTTGAACCACATCCCCCATGTTAACTCTAAGCACATTAGGAACATTAATAACTTCAGTCGGGCCATGGATTTGAAATTTAACTGCATCCCGGACTATTCCATCCAGGACAGGCCATACGGTGATGTTAACAAAGGCCAAGTCTCTTTTGAATCTGTGGGCTGAATGTGATGAGGAGTGGGGAGCCAATGTTCCATTCAGATGTCTGATGCATGTTCTCTCCTTGACATAATGTCCATTGATGAATCGGAAAAAATAAAACACAAAAAGATAGAGAGCAAAAAGCCCCAGACAAATATAAGTCCAAGGGGGAATCAAAAAATGTTTTTTAAACAAAGTCGCGTAGGCCCTTAGCCTCTTGGGGACCCTGAAGTATGTGAAATAGTATCAAATGAAAATCGGGATTCTGTGGCTAAACAAGTTTGTAAATCAGGCATCGATAAGTCAGTTGGGTAGGTGTAGTCTGTATCATCAAGGCGAGTACCAGGCAAAGCACTCAATAAAGGACTTGAAACTGCAGGCATCTCAAGGGCCACCTCCGGTGCACGATCCGAAGCAGAGGCCAATACAGAATTTCTCACCATCGAAGGACATGAGACTGCCGGTGTCATGCTAAGAAGAATCGGCCACTCTGTGTATTTTTACATTGTCAATGGAGATATACCTGTTCTCTTTACGACCTGGAAGTGGTGGTAAAATGACTGTTCTTGTGCCCTTCACACCAAGCACGGGAACCGGAGCACGGTATGAGGGACCAAATTCCTTCTTGTTATCGATCTTCTCCCGAACCAGTTCTCCAACTTGGGGTAGCCAGCCAACTACCGGGATCTGCAATGCATCATCCGAGGTGGAGGGCAAATGTTCCTTTGCAAGACTGTCTCTCGTCTCTTGTAGAGTCTGTAAAACATTGCAATGTTCATCTACGTCAAAGGAGGCGGCCGAACCAACCGTGTCTAGATGGTCAAGGTCCCGGACATACATCTTGATACCAAAGACCATTTCGTATGGGGTCCGCCCACCCAAAGACCTTCTAGGGAGATTATTAAGAGCAAGTTGCACGGCATTAAGATGGGCCAGCCAGTTTCTGCCAGTGCCTATAACTCGAGCTGTCAGTGATTGCTTTAAGTCACGGTTCATTCGTTCCACAATACTATTACCCTCAGGTCGGTATGGAGATGAAAACTTGACTTGGACCCCCATCGAAGCCATGGCATCCCTATACGCCTTGGAGGCGAAAGCAGGACCCTGATCCGAATGGAAGGTACTACAGGCAAAAATCCCTACTAAGACACGCAAATCCCTGATGACAGTTCGTGAATCAGAGCTGCGATGAGGCCAGACCCATACAAAGCGTGTGCATGAATCAACTGCTACTAAGATGTACTTATTTGCAATATCAGAAGAAAAAGGACTGCAGTAATCTAAATAAACACAACCTAATGGCTTATTAGAAATGAACAACTGTGTTTGGGGCGGACGCATAGCAGTTGAAGGCTTAATCTGCTGGCAAATGTCACATTGAAGGACATAGTCACGCGTCTGTTTGTACAGTCTCCGCCACCAAAAACGTTGTTGTAATTGAGACACAGTGGCTGAAACGCCTGCATGCGCAGATGTAATACCTTCATGGGCCGCTGTGATCAGTGTATACCTGCGATCCAAGTTGGGAATCAACCTCTACCCAACTTCCGTAATTTTCACATAAGGAACCTTATCAGGACTTAAGTGGTATGTGTACTTCGAATATTTACCTCCCTTCTCAGTGGCAGCAACAGCCGCCAAGATATCATCATCAATCTTACTTTTGGACCGTGTGACTGCTGCAACTAAATATGTCGATACTGCTGATTTCGCTGCTTCATCAGCAAGCGAGTTGCCAACAGCGTGGACCCCCATGCGCTGCTGACCGAGAGTATGAATTACAAACACGAGTGGCAACTGCTCTTTAAGCTAAGCCACTTGGACCCAGATCATTTTATGTTTTATTGTGCTACCTTTGGAATCACGAAAATCATTCTGAATACAAAAGAACAAGTTCTCATTGTAAGACTGGACACAGTAGTAAAAATCACTTACGATAAGTGTTGTCACACTAGGATCAGCGTACTCCAATGCAAGCATCAGAGCACAAAGCTCTGCTAATTGTGCGGTGCAGTCCCCTAGAGTCTGCGTGTGCACGACACTGGACTTGAACTCATCTTTCCCCATGGCACCTACCACAATGGCGCATGCGGAAACGTAGGCGTGTTTAGAACCAGGCGCAACCTGCACCGAACAATCATTGTATATGATGCAATGGAAATCCTCCAGAGGCCACATAGCCAAAGGTGCAGGATGAACAAACTCATATTGCAAAAACTCCTACGACCATAAGGAGGCGTCAAAAATGAACGTGACGATGGGAGGAGCTTTGAGGGCAACCAAGAATCCTGTCACATATCCTTATCTGTGTTTGTGGAATATTAACGGTGAACCGACGCTGACACGGGACCCGTTGTCCGATCTCAAATCCGACATTTCTTGGTGCAGTTACACCGTGTGGAAGTTCGCAGACTGCAGTTGGACCAGGGCCTGGGCCGGGGCTGGCGGGTGCGACACTGCCAGACGGGGGTGACGAGGCGCACGACTGGCTGTTCCGGCCCACAGCGGAGCTGGCGTAGTGGCGGAGTGAGCGCGTACCGGACGGAGTGTGGGGCAGATAATCCCTAGCATCGGTGGGCTGGTGAGACCCGGTGTGGGTGACTAACCATGGCTGGCAAAGGAGAACTCGATAGATCAAAGCCTCGGGTCAGCAGAAAGTCTACGTACTCGCAGTCCAACAATATGGAGCGATACGCTCAGCCGAAGGGCTCGCCTGGTGTCTCTGCAAGACCCAAAGACCTACATCAGGAAGTGTCGCCTGAGGCTCAAGACCCCACGCTCTGCGACATAATGGGCGCCATTGAAGGCATGAAGGCCGAGATGCACCAGCAGCACGAGGTGATGGCGCACAAGGTAGACACCCTGGCAATTGAAGTCAACCTGATTAGAGCGGACTTGGCAAAACAAATGAGCGAGTCAAGTCGCTAGACATCAAGACCTCGAGCCTCACCACGGACGTCTTGGACCTGCAAACCGAGGTCCGGAACTTGAAGTCGGCCAACAACCTTTTTGCGAGGAGGCTTGAGGATTATGAGGGTCGGGCCAGGCGGCAGAACGTACGCATTATCGGTGTGCCGGAGGGGGCCGAGGATTCGGCTGTGGACCTCTTCGTCGAGGACTTGGCCCAGAACCATCTAGCCCCTAAGGGACTTAGTAAGTTCTTCTCCGTGGAACGAGCGCATAGGATGTCTGGGGGTCGGCCGAAGGAGGGCGCCCCTCCGAGACCCATCATCGCCCGAGTGTTCAACTTTAGGGACCGTGACTCCATTTTGCAGGCCTCAAGGAGTGGTGGGCCTTTGAAGTTCCAGAACGCTGCCATTAACTTCTTTCCGGACTTCACAGAGCTTCATGGGAGTGAAACGGCGCTTGAGGGACATGGGCATGAAATATGCTATGCTGTTTCCTGCAAAACTGAGGATCGAACATGGCGGCCGGGCTCTGTTCTTTGACTTGCCGGAGGTGGCGGCAGACTGGCTCGACACCTTACCCCAGCGGCGTGAAGACAACGAGGAGAGATCGGAAGAGGCTACAGGCGGTCATGACCAGTGTTGAATGGCTACAGGACTTTTTGGACAATGGGTCTACCTTAAGCAGTTCGGTTTGGTAATCCTGTACTCATGGGGGGCTTTCCCTGTGTTTTTCTATTTGGAGGATGGGGGGGGGATAGGGTCATCTCATTTCTCCTCGGGGGCTTTTCGTAGAGTAGTTTTTCTAGGGGCGACAGGCACACTGCGAGTTGGGTGGGCTTTTTAGTCTAATGCAGGGGTGCAGGGTGGGGGGTGGACGGTTTCCTTGTTGTTGTTCTTAGTTTGATCCCTTTTTCTCTTCGTTCCCTTTTTGGCAAGGCAATTGGTGGTTTGATTCTGGTCATGTAGCGACTGTGCCCGCTGAGGTTGGGATGGGTGTGAATTTCGATGATGGGGGGTAGGAAACTGAACGTTTTAAGCTTGAATGTCAATGGGCTGGGGGACCGTATTAAGAGGGGTATTGTATTACAAATGTCCAAGAGGTGTGTGCCTGATGTAATACTGTTGCAGGAAACGTATTTGGTAGGGAACACGTGCCACGCACTTAACAGAAAGGGCTTCAAAATGGTGGCACACTCGGGGTTCTCCTCGGGGTCCCGGGGGGTGGGGATTATGGTGCGCTTGACCCTCCCCTTAGAGATAGACTCAAGAGTGGTCGATGAGCGAGGACGTTATGTCGCCGTCACGGGGAGGTGGGATGGGCGTACCCTGGCTTTAATTTCGATCTATGGCCCCCCTGGGCTACAGACGGACACCTTCAAGGACCTTGGGGGCACCATTTTAGGTCTTCCTGAGGGGCTGCTTCTTATGGGAGGCGACTTCAATGCTGTAGGTTCAGGGACGTTAGATAGATACCCATCCAGAGACCTCCGAGGTGCACAGACCTGGCTTCCCGACTTTCTGGACACCTTGGGACTTGTTGACTGCTGGAGGCTTCTACATCCTTCCCAGCGTCAATACTCGTTTCATTCGGGGGCTCACGGTAGCCTCTCCAGAATTGATTATGTCCTGACATTAGCGGCCCACGCATCGGCGACCTCTGAGGCCAGATTGATGGCGAGGGGCATCTCAGACCATTCCCCGGTCTGGGTGTCTTTCGATTTTGATATTGGGGTAGCTGAGAGGGTGGCGCAGATTAACCCGTGGTACTTTTGTGATCCCAAGACTCGTGGACACTGGCCAAAGCCATGGAGCTCTACTTCTCCGAAAACACAGGCTCGGTTACCTCCGCTGTCTCCTTGTCGGAGGCCTTTAAGACCGTCCTGAGGGGGGAGGCGTTCTCCTTAATAGCTGAGGTGCAGAGACGCAGAGACGTGGACGTGGTGACAATCGAATCCGACATAGCGGAGATAGACTCTCAGTTGGAGGTTCGCCCGACGCCAGGCCTCCTACACGCTCTCTCACTCAAACAGTCGGAGTACCGAGCTATTGTCACGAAGGCAGCGAAGGCCATGGGTAGAGAGCAGCAGTGGCAAATCTATGAGGTCGGGGACAAGGCCGGTAAGCTCATTGCCTGGCTTGATAAGAAGGAAAGAGCCAGTCCATGGTCCCGGAGGTGCTGGGGGAGGATGGCACGGTTGTCACCGACCCCAGTGCTATTGCTCTGGTCTTCGCTGAATATTTTGCGTCCATCTATGCCTCGGCCTCCGAGATGTCGGAGGAAGACTCTGGCGTCTTGCTGCGAGACATAGAGGTACCTTGTTTGTCGGAGACTGAAAAAGAGGACATGGATAGGGACGAGATCGCTCTGGCGATATGTTCCCTGCGCTCTGGCAAGGCTCCTGGCCCCAACGGCATCCCAGTGGAGCTGTATAAGATCAAACCGGATCTCGTTGCTTTGCCCTTGCGGGCTATGTTTCTTGAGGCACGGGAGTCGGGTACACTGCCCCCGACCAGAGGCTGGCCACCATTGTGGTCATTCACAAGGAAGGGAAGCCCAGAGATTTGTGTCGGTCATATCGTCCTATCTCGTTACTGAACGCCGAGCCCAAGATCTTGGCTAAATTGCTCGCCAACCGACTGGTTGGAGCAATTGGCGACTTGGTACACCCGGACCAGTCTGGCTTTATCCCACATCGTAACACCGCCCTCAATTTGAGAAGACTTCACGGCGCCCTCGCGAGGGTTCCGCACCCTCCAGGAGCCGGCCATCTTGGCGTCCTTAGATGCCACGATGGCCTTTGACTCCCTTGAGTGGTCATACTTGTGGGCGGTGCTGGAGAAGTTTGGGTTTGGTCCGGGTCAAGCGCCTATACGCCAGCCCGCTTGCCAATGTGGCGGTTAACGGCCGCGCATCAGCTTCATTTGCTCTCGGCAGGGGTACCAGGCAGGGATGCCCCCTGTCGCCCCTTTTGTTTGCACTTGCACTGGAACCGCTGGCGGCGTGGCTGAGAGGGCATCCGGACATCAGGGGAATCAAGTGGTCCCCGGGCTTTGAGGATAGGGTGTCTCTGTACGCAGATGACATTCTCCTGTACCTCACCTCGCCGTGTATGTCCCTTAGTGTTGTATGTGATGTACTGCGCACCTTCGGCAGACATTCTGGCCTCGTCATTAATTGGTCAAAGTCCCACCTGTACGTCCTGAGGGGTGAGGTCCCGAGGCTCCCGCGGGACTGTAACATACAGGTCGCGAGGCAGGGGTTTAGATACCTGGGTATTTACATTTCTGCTGATCCCAAAGTACGTTATGCGAACAATTTGCTTCCCCCTCTTGCGCGCCTTCGGCGTGACGTGGAGGGGTGGCGGAAATTGCCGCTTTCCCTGCTTGGACGAGCGGCCTTGTTCAAGATGATGTCCCTGCCCCGGTTTCTATATGTGCTTCAGAACACCCAGGATCTGGTCCTGTCTGGGTATTTTAGAGAGGTCGAGGGCCTGCTGCGGACCCTGCTTTGGGATGGCAGGCCGCGCATTGCCATTACTAAACTGACCCTTCCGTGGTATGACGGAGGGATTGCGTTGCCTGACATCCGTAGGTATTATTGGGCGTCTCAGCTGACTGCCCTTAATCACGGCTTCTATGGTCCGGCCATAAACCCGGGCTTTGCCATGGACCGGTGGCTCCTGGGTGATGGGAAATATTACAGGGCTCTGTACTCGAGGTCTCTGGATGGAAGAATGACAGGTCCCACTAAGACATCGGTCCACATCTGGAGAGCGGTGACGAAGGCACTGGGGTGGAAAGGCAGACTCACGATAGCGACTCCACTCTATGACTCCGATCTGTTGGGCAAATTGTGGCATACCAAGGGGTTTGACCGCTGGGACTTCATAGGCATTTCTAGGGTGGAAGACGTGATTGCTAAGGGACAGGTCAAACCCTTCGAAGTGCTGCAGAGAGAGTTTCAGTTGGGGGAAAGGGAGTTCTTCAGATACGCCCAGTTAAAACACGCCCTTCTGGCGGTTATGCCGGAGGGTGGAAAGATCCCTGAATCTTCCCCGTTGGAGGACAGGTTGCTGGACGGATACATGCCCGATAGCGCCATCTCACTTACCTACAAGAAACTGATTAACGTCCGTACGGACCTTCTTCTGGGGGTGCAAGATCAGTGGACCCGTGATGGAATTGAATTGGACGACGAGAACTGGCAGTGTGCGGTCTTGTCTCCTAAAGAGGTGGCAATTCCGGCCAGACTGAGGCTAGTACAGTTGAAAATCCTACATAGGGTTTATGTCACTGGCCCCCGACTGATCCACATGGGCCACTCGGTGGATGGTCTCTGTCGACGGGGGTGTGGTTCCCTAGCGACCTTCATGCACATTATATGGGAATGTAGGGTGGTGGCTGCATATTGGAGGCGTATACACGTAGTGATGGGTGAAGTGACTGGAGTTGACGTGTTGGCTGAAGCCCGGCGCTGTCTATTAAATGTGTGGGGCCCCACGGATTATACCAATTCACAGACTCAATGGGTCACTCTAGGCAACATGGTTGCAAAAAGGGATATTGCACAGAAATGGGGAGCGGCTTTGCCCCCCACAGTAGAGACGTGGAAGACTAACATGGACTGGTGCATGTTCCGGGAGAAAACGGTGTATGTTGCCAGAGGTAGGCCAAGGAAATGGAACAAGATCTGGGGGCCCTGGAATGAGTATAGGGGTGACATCTGCCTCCCGCTGGACACAGCGCCCTCGGAGGAGCGACTGTCCCCTTAGTTCTTGACTCCGGCTGAATTATTGATACACAATGTCCTGTCTCCCTTCCTCCCCCGTTATCCATACATACGACCTGTTCGCATTTCTTCTGCATATAGGCCCATCCTTCCCATGGTGTGGGCGATGCTACATTCACGTTCCTTTGCCTTGCCTTCTTGCACCGTTGTATGGGCCTTTCCTTTATTGCACTGTTTTTTCTCTTTTTCATAAAATAAAATAAACCTCATATGATTCTGTACTGTATTCTGTGTGCACCACTCCTGCTGCATAACTACTTGCTGCCTAGCCTCCGGGATGTATGGCTGAATAGCTGTGTACTACTGTGTCGTAAATAAAGGTTTTCCCCCCAAAAAATGAATGTGACATCTGAAGACATCAATGATGCTGCCCATTATATCCACCGAGGGTGCAAAACTTTAGAATTAGGTACACTGGCTTTTGTAACTGCCTCCAAAGCAGGACACGGGGTAACTACCAACATGCGTTTTCCCTGTGACAGAGCGCGTTCCTTTAGAATCGCCATCTGCACAGCCGTCAAAACTTTTTCCACAGTGGAAAATCGCATTTCAGCCGAGGTGTACAAGTGTGACCTGTAAGCAATAGGTACTCTATCTCCTTCGTTAAAAGTAAGGTATGTGAAACCCACCGTCCCAGGGATGATTCTTATCACCAGGTTGGTGTGATTATCACGAGTCAATAAGTATTTAGAAGCGAGCAGATCAGCAGGCAAAGATTGCACTATAGCCGAGTGCTCAGGCAGCCAGTTTGATTTTGTAAAATGTGGTTGTATCAAAGCATACAAGGGCTTGATACGCTGGGCATATTCAGATATGTATGTCCTCCCGAAATTTAAAATTCCCAGCAAAGACTGTATTTCTTTCAAGGTGGTCGGAGTGTGCAATTGTGCGCATTTCTCCAAGAAGTGAGGAGCTAATCCTCGACCTTCATTGTTGAGCTCGTAGCCCAGGAACAACACTGTGTACTCTGCAATGTGTGATTTTGCGAAGTTAAATTTGTAACCGAAGTCCGCAAAGCTACAAATTAAGCGGTCAACTCGACACAGATGCTCCCACAGTTCATCATCCGTGAGATAAATATCATCCACATATGAACAAGCATCTGGGTCTACTCTCTCTAAGAGAGAGACTATGCGGGCAGCAAACACTCCAGGACTATTTGTGGCCCATCGGTAAACGCTTGAAACGTTTTGGACACCCCCGCAAGTAAAGGAGGTCCATTGGGAACTCAGACCATCCAAATGGTGGGCATAAAAACCGTTGGAAATGTCAAGCGTGGTTTTAAACCGCTTACGCACAAGACTATCCACTAAAGCAGAGCTGTGAGTATTCTGCACTGCACAGGTACGGCAATGCGAGTTTGAATGCCGGTAATCCAATACCAAACGATATGAACCGTCAGGCTTGGTTACAGTAAAAAGAGGATTATTCATTGGTGACACACAAGTTTCAATAACGCCCTGATATTCTAATTGTTCAAGGATTTCTGCAACGGAAGCCTTCGCTTCGCGCTTTATGGGATATTGAGGTTGAGGCATAGACCGCAAAGGAATCTCGTGGTGCGGGGAAAATTTATCCCATCCACAGTGCGTACGGTACAGAGCCGGCACAAGGGCCTTAGCCCACTCTTCTGCAAAATTCAGCGCATGCTCCTTCAAGACCGTGTGCGCGAAACTAGGGAGGATTACCTCCTCCCCTCTCGGAGCTGCGAGCACAAAAGGTGGGGGCCAGTCAGCCTCCACTAACAAAATGTCATAGGTAGTCGTAAGATTGTCCCAAAATACCCCTTCTATGGTGCATTGAATGTCACCTTCAATGAATAAGACTATTTCATAGAGTCTGTCAGGGGGAGCTACTCTAGTGTCAGCTGTCTCCACAACAACATAACGGTCAGTCGCTGTCACCTTCAGTAGTGGACGCAGGGCCTCTCGCACTATGGTAATCTCCACCGCACTGTCCAGCAAGGTCAGAGCCCATGTCAGATTCTGAAGCTGGGTTCTCATTATCTGTGGCATATCTGTGTGCTGTTAAAGCAGTGACTTTCATTTTCTGAAACTGGGGTCTCTTCGGTGTAGAATCATCCTACTTGCCTTTACCGTCTTTCGGGCGGGGCTGGTCACGTCCTTGTTGACCACCCCGACCCCTGCTGCCTCCTCCACCACCGGACGAAAAGGCCGACGACTCCTGAAAAGAACGAAGTGAGCGTTGGTCAGAAACCTGAAAACGATCAGGTGATTTTATCATCGCGCGATCGCGCAAGTCATAAATACGTTCTGTCGGCGCAGGCAATGGAGACGCAGGGCGAGACTTCTGTTTCTGTTGTTGTTGTTGTTGCTTTCCCTGTTTCTGTTTTTTTAGGCCAATTTTGTTTTTTGGACTTGGGCTGGTCGTCGGTCTCCGACTTCTGCCCTTGGGTTTGTTTTTTCTCTTTAGTAGAAAAAGGCTTGAGACCCCTACTATTGCGGCCCACGGTTTTATAAGCCGCCACAATAATCCTCGCCAACTGCCGGGCTTTTTCGGCCTCGGGAATCGCCTGCAAAGCATTGGCAACCTGAAAGTTCACCGCATCACCCTTGACATTAGCAAGAACGAGATCGGAAACCACATCAAAGGCTCCACAGAGACGCATACCCAATTCAACCGCAGCCTCTGGTCTGTGTTCATCTTGAACACGTTTAAGGACCGTCGGCAGGACAGTCATAGACGGAGTGCCGTAACACCTCGTGTAGACCGCCGCAAATGTCTTTCCCCAGGTCTCACAGTCACCGACTTCGGGGGTCAAGTCCTTTGGTAAGCTAATTGTCAGAATCCTGTGTTTCTCACCAGGAGACGTGTTAGGAAATACTGCCTCCAGTTGGTCAAACTTCTCTGCAAGCCAGAAAGGAAAATCATCCTTTTCTTGGGGGCGCTTGCCCATCACAGCGTTGACCATAACGGGACTGAGCTTCATTCCGCCTTGTCCGGCAGGAAGCGCCGTACCACTTGGGGCCCCACCCGGGAGATTGCGGGTAATGTATTGCACTAACGACCTAATCACGCTAATTGCGACCACATGTAGTTGACTTAACTCAGCCACGTTATATGCTCCGTGCTGAGGATGAGGCGTAAATCCAGCCAAAACAGGCCAAGTTGCGCCTGGAATGGACAAAGGACCTAACCTCGGAGCTGATAATGAATGGGGTAGGGCGCTATTAAACCAAACACGATGCTGCCAAGTACCAATAGGAATCTCCTGTGCCCTATATGGTGCATATTATGCTGGCACAGCCGTGGGAGTGTACATGTCGAACATACGAGTATCTGCATTCATAGCTGGGAAGGTCTCCCATGAGTAGACAATCTCATACGGGTAAGCCACCTCTGCACTCACTACCATGATCACGGCCATACCATCTTCGGGGACATTATAATTCTGCAAATGATTGTGCACCGCAATGCGGCTATGTTGCGCAATGTCCACCGCAGCCATAGTGACACAGAAAGAAAAAAGGTACAAAGGAATCTTTGTAGCACAACTGGGTAGTAACTCAATGAAACCGTTTTAAAAAGATTCAAGCTTGAAAGGACCTATACGAATAATGGTAGGTTTGTCCGACACCACCGTTATCCGGAAACAACAGTGAAGGGTTTAAGGACTGAATGATGTACTACTCAAGTATGATGCAATAAAACCACCAACGATTGGGCGCCATGTTGCAGGGATTCCGTGCTCAGACAGAACTGTGCATAGAGGTTTGGAACCTCAGTGAATTAGGGTGTACCAAAACTCACCTTAGTACCCACAAATCCCCTACTAGACTAGCTACAGTGTCTCATTGGTTATCACAAACTCCCAATGCTTAGACAAACCAGAACAAGGACTTAGTACACCTCAGGTAACGTGGAACACATGAACACTCTATTCGTCATTTCAATCCAGAACAAGGAGTAAAAGAGGACACGTGCATATTTGAAATGTTTATTCACTAATGGAGTGTTCTCAAATGCAGTATCTTAGCTAATACAAGCAAACATATTATAAGAAACAAAGTAATCAACATAGTCACTAGTCCATAGAACACAAATGGTGAAAGCATGGTATTATGCGAAAATGAATAGGGTTTAACAAAACCTAATTCTCACCCTCCCTAGCTAGTATACTATATTATATCTAAGAAGGTCTCTTTGTGTTTTAGCAGGGCGTGCCCATACCTCAAGATCCTAGTGGTAAGGGATCGCATCATCTTCCACCAGCTCTCTGCATGCGAAGCACCATCAAGTGCGTTTGTATGCTCTTGTGCAAAGCAATATAAAACGCACATAAAGCCAGAACTTGGCTGCAGCTGCATGTATGTTATGTCTAGGAACGTGCGAAGATCAGTGCTCGCAACAACCACTGTGTTGAGATATCCTTGAAGGTTTCTGCACTCGCTGTACAGACACAGCTGGCCAAGCAAGGCTGATATCAGAGTATCAACATATTATTCTTGCATGAATCAAAACATTCTACTAGGCTTACAGCTAAAGCAACAGCTATGTGTTGTGTGCAAAAGCACTAGAAAGGTAAAATGGAGTTTAAACTCCTAAAAAGCTCATGCTAACTTAACACACCATACATGCTATATATATCTATATGATAAAACTGAGTGGTAGGTACAGAATTGTACAGGATTTGCACAAGATTAATAAAATTGTGGTACTTTGTTATCTGATAGTACCTAATCCAGTGGTGATTCTTCACCAAATTCCTTGTGACGCAGAGTGGTTTACGGTGATTGATTTGTGTCAAGCTTTTTTCTCGATAACCCTATATCTGGATAGCCAATATCTTTTTGCTTTCCGGTTCGAAGATCGTGTTTTGGCATGCTGCCGAGTTCCTCAAGGTTATACGGAGAGTCCTCCAATTTTCAATCAAATTCTGAACAAAATGTCTAGAGTCATTGGTGATGCCAGAAGACTCAGTGTTAGTCCAATACATCGATGATTCATTAGTGCCATCAAAAACACGAGAGGCATGTGTAACAGATACAATTGCTCTACTGAACCATTTGGCAGTAGATGGACATAAAGTGTCACCAGCAAAATTACAATTTTTCCAAAAAGAAGTTCAATATTTGGGACACCAAATTGAGAAAGGAGTCAGAAAAGTATTGCAAGATCGAATTGCTGTGATCTTGCAAACGCGACCTCCAAAGACGGGGAAAGAAGTTTGAATGTTTTTGGGTATAGTTGGATACTGTAGACGTTAGATTATTGGATTTTTCTTGACAGCCAAGCCATTACAGAGATTAACTCACAAAGACGTAGTCGATTCAATTCAATTGGATGAAGAAAGCATGAAGGCTTTTATGGAATTGCAAGATAGTTTATGTTGTGCACCTGCATTGGTAATGCCAGATTATAGAAAAGAATTTTCATTTTTTTGTTGTGAGAGAGATGGATGTGCGCTTTCAGTTCTGACACAAACACATGGAATGGCACGTCAACCTGTGGCATATTTCTTAGCTACTTTAAATTCGGTGGCTGCGGCGTTGCCAGGTTGTTTGAAAGTGGCGGCTGCAACTTATGTAAGTCTGGAGCAGAGTGAGTCGATTATAATGGGACATCCAGGGAAAGTCTATGTGCCACATTCTGTTGAGATTTTGCTGACTTGTACCAGGACTCAGCATATGACAAGTAGTCATTTGACTAGATATGAAAGAGTGATTTTGAGAGCTGAAAATGTGACATTAACAAGATGTACTACATTGAATCCAGCGACTTTGTTGCCGAGTTCAAGTTGTGAAGAAGTACACGATGAAGCAGACCATGATTGTTTGGATGTGACAGAATTGTGTACAAAGCCAAGGCCTGACATAAAAGATGTACCGTTGTCTGAGTCAGATTCTGTGATGTTTGTTGATGGTTCCTGTATGAGAGATGAAAAAGGTGTTCTGCGTGCTCCGTATGCTGTATGGTTCTTGAAGCATCTTTTCTAAGAGGAATAAATTCAGCTCAAATTTCCGAGTAGATCGTTTTGACCAGGGCCTTTATAATTGGCAAGAATCTGAGAATAACCATATTTACGGACAGTCAATATGGTTTTAGGGTGGTGCACGACTTTGGTTAATTTTGGATGCAACGTGGATTCCTGACTTCTTCGGGGTCACCGATTTGTAACAGTGAAAATGTAAAAGACTTGTTGAATGCTTTACAATTGCCCAAAGAGATTGCAGTGGTCAGATGTCCGGCACTTAGATCAGGAAATGACTATGTGACCAGTGGAATCAGATACGCTGACCAGGTGGCTTATTTCTGTGCACAAAATTCAGTCTCGATTAATAAAGGAACAGAGAAAGAGAATACAGATTGTAATTGTAATTTATATTTATATAGCGCATTATCACCAACGGTCTCTAAGCGCTTGCTTTGGGAACCCGTCCTGGTTTTTCTCTGTGAGATAACCCGTACTGAGCACCCCCAAAATGAAAGCCAGGCATCCCGCCGCAGGGGCCATAGTGGAGATTAAGCAAGCTATTGCCCGGAGTTGCAGAGTGTGAACCTGTGATTCGAGCAGGCACCGAAGCGAGAATTATCGAGTCCGTGGACATTTTTGGGCTCAAGACCCTGCCGCGTCGGGAATTGAACCCTGGTCCCGGGTCTGACCTCTGCTTCATGGTCTGCCTCTTCTAACCATTGAGCCATACTTCTCCACTTGATGTTCTCTACTATTGAAACAAGAAGCCAGTGATGAGGAAAAAGAACTTTGAATTAAACCAGGCTGTAAAGAGAGATTAGATGATAGAATATGGGTGTATACAGATGACAGAGTAGTGGTGCTAGATTGTCTACTGTCGCAAATGGCCAGAATGTAACATGGAATTACACATGTGGGAATAGATGCCATGATCAGACTCATTTAGCTGTCTTTGTATGACCCCAAGTTTAGGTTTATTGCCGAATATCTGTGCCAGAGGGGTGTAGTGTGCCAGCAGCAGAATCCAGGCAGAAAAACAGTTGTTAGTTGGGGCCAAATTGGAAAAGCTGCCAGACCATTTACTAGGTTGCAGGCAGACTTCATAGAGCTTCCTCCTTGTAATGGATTGAAATATGTGTTTGTTTTTGTCTGTCTGCTTTCTCGTTGGGTAGAAGCTTATCCAACAAGAAGAAGTTATAGTTTAACTGTTGCTAAATTGCTTTTGAGATAAATAATTCCTAGATTTGAATTTCCAGTCTCTTTAGAAACAGATAGAGGTACTCATTTTAATAATGACATAATTCGGATGATTTGCGTAGCATTGCAAATTGAGCAAAAGCTGCATTGTGCCTATCGACCAGAAGCGTTGGGTGTGGTCGAGCAAATTACCAGCACTATTAAATCCAGATTGTCAAAAATGTGTGCATCGACAACACTGAAATGGCCAGATGCTTTACTCTTGGTGTTATTGAGTTTGAGAAGCATTCCTGATAAAAAAGACTTGATTATCCCATCACAAACTTTTATAGGGAGAGCAATGAAACAGCTGATTGTACCAGCAAATCAACTAATTAGTATTACTGATGATCTAGTGCTTGATTATTGCGAAGGATTGGCTGATGTGGTGCGTTCTTTGTCTGACCAGGTTGGAGAAATTGCAACCACAACATAGCCGGAGCAAGCACATGATTTAAGCCCGTGTGAGTGGATTCTGGTGAAAAAACATTTGCAAAAGTCATGTTTGGAATCTAGATGGCATGGACCTTATCAAATCATACTGGTAACAATGAAAGCAGTGAAGTGTGGTGGCTTGCTGAACTTGATACACGCTGGTCATACAAGAAGAGTCCCAAGTCCGCTGAAAGGCAAGAAGAGCAGCGACTGGCGGAGCGACTAGAAGAGCCAAAAGCTGAAGAACGTGAAGCTGCAGAGTCTGAAGCTACAGACTTTGAAAGTGTTGAACAAGTACTTGAACAAGAAAAAAGTCAAATAAAGTGGGCACAAGCTACTGGGTCTCATAAGACTGCTGATGAAGGTAGTGATGGAGAAGTGTTGAGTGAAAACAAAGAGCAAGTGCAGCAGAGACAAGGACTTAATGAAATAACTTGCAAACTTGACAATGGGTGCTTGGTGGACAGGAAGCCGGGGGGAGAATCAAGATGTCGGGTTGATTCCGCCACAGAGTGGTAGCAGTTCTTGGAGGCTCCTGGCTTCCTGCCATCAGGATTCCTACGTCATTATGAGAAAAGAAATCGGCTGAGTAGAGAGATTGAGAGGAAGGAAAAAAGGGTTACTGCTGTATACGCCACTCACCTCGGACATTCTGAATCTCAAACGGCTGCTGGATGCTCCGTATCGTCAGAAGCTGGTGTAGGCGGCATTTGCTCGCACTCAGACTGTCGAGCACACGCCCGCCCTGGAGTCCGGTGATCCGCTGGGCGGGTCCTACCTTGCTTGCCGCTCCGCTAAGTTTTGAACTGAGGGAAACGAAGACATCGGTGCTGTCTGGACTGTTTGGGGCTGGGCTGGTATCTCAGATGAGAATGGCCTCAAAGATTAACACCAGAGCTACTTGTGGGGGGAAAAGCGCTAATCCGGAGACACCAACGCTGAAGTTAATGTCTGTTGATTTAATAGATTCTGCCACTGTGGATAAAACACTGGTTTTAGCGGGTAAGCAATTGATCCGTGCCCCGCTTTTGTTGTCACGAACTCCAGCTGTAATTCAGGGGGTTACGGTGGCAACAATGTTTCCATTGTGATGGGCTGTTTCGACTTAGCAGCGGCAGGAGCATTTAAAAGTATGGATGATAAAAATCAAGCATCTCCTACATTAACTAAACTGCCTAGTAAAGCGACGGTAAAAGCTAAGTTTGTAGAAAGTACAGATAAAGCTGAGGCGGAAATAGAGGCTGAAGTTGATGTAGCTTCTGAAGGGAGAGAGAAGGGCGATGCAGATTCGGTCGAGGATAAGACTAACCCGAATACAGCAAGCCTGGACGGCAATAAGACATCTGGCACTGCCACTGAATTAATAAGTGAACTTCCCCTGCAGTCTGGCTCAGGTAGAGAGGAACAATTCCGTGAAGTAGTTGATATCCCGGAAATTGTGGGCTCAATTATAGAAGAGGCAACAGAGAGCTTGAGTGCAGACTATGAGGAGATTTACTGTTAAACCCCTCGGGCGCAAAAAAGGAAAAGCCAAAGCTAAAAATAAACTCAAGAAAGGCAATTTTAATGCTTCTAATCTTGGTATCTCTTCTGTCAATTTACGTACAAAGCCTATTAGGGATGAAAGTCCTTTTGCGAAAATGGATTCAGGCGAAGGGAAGCATCAAGAATATGGCTCTGCGCTTGTCTGGAGTGAGCCCAACGGAAGTTTCTAATCTAAGAGACGGAGTAAACTCCTCTCCAACTGTGGATAACACAACGTCTCCGATTTTTGTTCAGGCTGGCTTAAAATCGACAGGCACGGATCAGATATGTGAGCCCGCTAGTAGTATTGCAGTTACTACTTTAAGCCCGATCTCAATCACAAACCTGCCCCCTATTGCTGATGCTACAATTCTAACCTCAGGTACTTCATGCACTAATGAACCATTAGCTCCAGAAGGAACTTTGGACCCAGAATATGCCACCTCCTCTTTTGATCTAATTTTAAAGACTCTCGTGGACCATCGACAGGAAGGGCAGCAACACTTTCTTCAGCTTAAGGAAGACAAACTGCAGCAAATTAGGGGGTAACTCAAGAGATCGAAGAGCTAAAACAAAGAGTAGTTGACGTGGAAGAAGTGGCTGCACGTACTGAATCTCTAACCAACAACATGCGGCGCAAATAACGAACTTGGAAACTAAACTGGAGGACATGGAAAAAAAAACCACTGTAGAACACTTACACCATGGTATCTCATAATGCAGAGGAAGGTAATTTATTTGTTTTCAAGAGATGTATTCTCTTAGATGCCTAGTTTGGAATGTGGCTGGTCTTAACAACAAGAATAAGAGGAGGCTGGTTCAAGAAGAGCTTAAAATGTATAAACCCCATTTGGTTATGCTTTCAGAAACTCATATAGGATTTCAATTTTACAAGAAGAAAGAGGAATTTGCTATATTCAATATGCACATCAACATTTGTCTGTTTGTGATTCTAGAACATGTAATGATGGATGTACATTTGTTTTTTTAGTGCAACCTTGATGTAAAGTGCTTTTCCTCTTCAAGCACTACCCATGTACAAAGTGCCCCACAGCCGTGTTTCAGGTTGTAACATCCATATACAATACAAACACATCAATTGCACATCACAAAAAGTCTCTTTCAGTCATTTGCTGTAAGCATGTGTGAACCCGATTTCTTTGTCCAAAGGAATCACGTGATATTTATCCAAAATCTTCTTTTTAAGACACAGTTCTTGACAGCCGCTTTATTTCTTTTTAAGACACAGTTCTTGACAGCCGACGCACGTTTCGCCCCTATGGGCTTTCTCAAGGCAAATCTTCAATTTATACGATACTTTGTCTTCCAATACTAGAGTGTAGTATGCTCCCTTTGAAGGGCGTCCGCCCAATCAACAATATCCAATTCTAGTAGCACTCTAATAAAGGTTGTAGTTGTCCTCATTTTCTCTGTGGAGCCATGATAAGTTCCAACTTCTATTTTTAAACACCGTCTTCCACTGAAATCGCGTTCCAGACCAGGTATATATAGGATTTCAAGATAGGAAATTATTAGGGCAATTGGGATATGAGCTTGTTGTTTGCTCTACTTTGAGTGCTTCTATCCGGGGGGTTGCAATATTGAAACAAAAACAATTAAGTGTGGAAAATATCCGAACAGCTGCTGATACGAGGGGTAGATGGGAAATAATTCAAGCAGAATTTGAACACTGCAAATATGTTTTTTTTGTGGCATACGGACCTAATACTGACGAACCAATTATGTATGATTGGTTAAATGTTGAATTGTTAGATTGGGTAGGAGAGTTACTGATTATGGGCGACTTCAATTGTGTTATGAATTATGATCTGGATACTACTAGGTGGGGTGCTTTTCAGCAAATGCGTAGAATTAGAGCTGCTATATCAGAATTAAGCCACTTGTACAATTTGAAAGATGTTTGGCGCACAATTCATCCTAATATAGCTGGGTTCACGTATTATTCTGCGCCTCATAAACTGTGCTCCTGAATAGATATGGTCGGGGCGACAGATAGAATTTTGGATCACAGCATCATAGAATTGTGCTCAAGAGTCACATCTGACCACAACCCTATTCTTTTAGAATTTAACATCTCTACTAAGAAACACGGTGTCAGGAAATTTACGTTCCCCAGATACCTTTTTTCTGATGTAGCTTTTATCTTTCAATTTAAAGGACACATTATCGAACTTATTGAGATTAAATTGAACTCCGCCACAGTAATATCTGTCTGGGATGCCTGTAAAGCCAGTATAAGGGGTTTCACCCAGCAATATGTTTTTAGAAAGAATTCAGAACGCTTGAAAGAGATTAAATCTATGACTTCCAATATCTTGTCTCTGGAAACTCAGCTGGCAGAGGCTCTTCAACAAGGAAAGTCTAATGCGGTTGAGCTAAGAATGGAACTAGTGAACCTTCAATCAGCTACTAAAAAGACGTTTAGGGAGAAGTATAGTGTGAAACTTCATAAGTATCATCTATCTCAGCACGAAAGCGGCGATAGAATCGGGAAAGTATTAGCCTACAAAGTAGCTGACAAGAAGGCTGAGATATTATTTAAGGCTATTAAAGATATTAACACCATAACTTACAACCAACCAGATCAGATACTCGATCAATTTATTAAATATTACAGTAGGTTATATACTCCTGAAAGTTTTCCTACTAACTATCATATACTATCATACCTCAACACCTATCTGACAGATCAACGAGATAGAGAAGAAGTTAGCCAACTTGAGGAAACTATTACTTTTACAGAGATTATGTCGGCTATTGCTTCTCTCCCCTCTGGCAAGCCCGCTGGTGAAGATCTGCTTCCCAATTGAACTTTATAAAATATGTAAACAGGAACTACTCCCTCTTTTTAGCTCAGCCATAGACTCAATTGGGGAAACAGGGAAGTCTCCAGCATCTTGGAACACTGCTAAAATAGTATTTCTTCTTACGAAACACAAGCCCGCAGATGAATGTGGGTCATACAGACCTATTTCATTCATTAACGCGGACGCCAAGGCGTTTGCGAAAATATTTGCTACTCGACTAGCCCCTCTTATGCCGGAGCTGGTTAACATACAACAGCATGGATTTGTCATGGGGAGAGATACCACCGCCCACGTTAACATGGCAACTACCGCCTTTGATGTCGCATTATGTGATTCCACCGCACTTGGAATTGTCATGCTGGACGCTGAGAAAGCATTTGACCGAGTGGGGTGGGACTATTTATGGGCAGTACTCAAGGCTTTTGGATTCCAGGGGCAATATCTCGGTTGGATCCGGTCCTTGTATGACCAACCTACTGCTAAAATAAGTTATGCAGGTATGAGCTTGTCTAATTTTCCAATAGCGATGAAGTAAGCAAGCCTCAGCAAGGGGTTCGCCCTTCTCTGCACAGAGTCCTCGGACTATAAGAAGAAGTTGGCACAGAAAGTGGAAAATACAAAAGCATAGTTTATTAAACCTTTAAAGGTGGTACTACAGTCCACACAACACCCTTCAATATTGCATAGAATAGCACACCAAACTAAAGCACATGGCCCCTTTTATACACAAAGAGGGGGCTCAAAAGAAGGCGGTACAAACATGGAGCATGATTTATGACCATATAGGGACATTTCAGAACTCAATCAATACAAGGGTGGAGTTAATGGTTCTTGAGACCCCCAAAAGCACATTCCGATCTGATACTAATCACTAACAGATGTGGACTCTCCTGGGCATGCGCTAACACACAAAGGATGCTAATTATAGCCTGTTTCTGGGCAGATTCCAAGTGCAGTTAACAAGGAGGTAGGACAAAACTCGTGGTGAGCACATGGCAATGTATGGCATACAAAATGGCCGCCACAAATACAAAATGGAGTCGGCAAAATTGCTACGACAATGGCCAAATACAGCATGTCTTCTGCTAATGCTTAACCTAATCGCCGTTGATTTACAAAAGACGACCCTTTCAGCAGTAGCTGAAGACATTTGACTTTCTAGGATAAGCTAAGTACTCATCCCTTATGTCAATGATAATCATATCAGCTACTTCTTTATTTAAACTATTCTGCATCTTGATTTCTGCAACATTTATTCTGGTCGGTATGCAAGCAGTAATGCACATAGATCATATCATCGGACTACACTGGATACACACACAACATGTAAAGATTATTGCAATTATTATACATAGAGCAGTCAATACTTTCCAGCCCCAAGCAGAGATTAAAGTCCAGAACCATCCTGCAAGAGTCCACATACCATTCTCTGTGTGGAGTCTGCAGCGATCTTATGGAGTTTATTGATCGCTTTATACACTGATGGTGTATAATCTGGGATGAACACACAGCAACTACTACCTATAATGCGACATGCACCACCTCTATCTGCTAACATAACATCCAGAACCATTCGGTTCTGTAAAGCAACAATTCTAGCAATTTGCAATTCTTCAGTGAGGTTACCTAGGGCTACAGCTGCTTGATCTGTAACAGCTTCTACAACTGTAGTTAATTGTCGCACTTTTCTACTATTTAATGCAGCACCTACAAAAAAGAACAATCCTAAATTAAAGTCTATATACTGTTGTAGGCTAGTGTCTGTTTGATCTACATCATCAGTATTCAAGGTCCTCTTATAACGATTTACAGTAATATTGTGAATAGTTTAAGATGTCGATGGAGGTGCCAGAAACACAGGAGGCAACAAAAATGATACATAACACACTCTGGACCACCCAGCTGGTAGTCGGTAATATCCACGATTCCCACATACAAAATACGAGTTATGAGAAACTAAAAAAGTACTATTATTTAATCCATCTATATTCAAAACAGTAATACAATCACTAATCTCAACAGGAATATGTCCAATGCTCTGTACACATAAGTCTGCTTGTGCCTGACTGACAGAGATAACAAAATGTTCACTTTCAATAGAGTCTCTTGTGTTGGTAAAGATATATGGCATTGAAATATTGTCCGGTCGATATTCCTCCCACTCCCATTTAGTTCCATTCGCTTGGGGATGCCCATCTTTGTCTTGATGACATTCTTTATTCAACCGGAAAAGAAGTCTGCCCACTGTAGGCTTCCTAGTTGCAAAAAGAAGGGTATACCAGGCTCGACAGGAGCCATTATGTGAAAAAGGGAGAGGTATAAACGGTGTTCCTCCCTTCTTTTGATGTGCAGGCAGCATCCCACAAATCCAACAGTTCGTCGCATTTGTAGTAATGTGGGTATGGTGTAGCATCTGAATAAAAGTGTTATTAAGGTAGGATTGCCGATGCTTCAATTCTTGATATGGGAGCGTGAAGAAATAATGCTCCTCAGGTGTCGGTGTAGTAACAACAAACAACTCACGAGCAGGAGCTGCCTCCTCAACAGACCATGTTATTGTTGCCACAATCACCAAGGCAACAATAAGCCCTACAGCACAAAAAATCTTCCTCTTTTCCATTTTTGACGAAAGCACAAAACAATTCTTCCTGAAACTAAAGTAGTTGTCAGAGCTCTTACCCCTGGGCAGCCGTTGATTTCTTCACCACGGGCCAAGATGGGTGTCACTACTCTAATGCAGGGCTGATCCCCCCCCTTGCCACATCGGCTCTCCGTTTCACTAACCCAGGGACCGCTCAGACAACTTTCACACTACTGCAGGATTTTTTCTTGGCCTCAAATTATATCTCGTTGCTCCAGAAATTGTTCGGTCCTGGAAGTACTCCTCATATCCGTCAGGTATCACAGCACTGACTTTCTGCACATTCAGAACCTCTCGATGATCGGTCAACACAGCTGGCTCCACCAAAGCACAATGCACTCTCCGGCAGTGCACACCATGGATCCAGTTCTTCCGATTGATGACTCGAACGCTGTCCTTGTAGCGAGCAACACTTGCTCAGGCCCGCACCACCTCGATTCCAAACTGCTCAACCTCTTAAAGGACTTCAGGAGAACGAAATCACCAGGTCGGAGATCATGGCCTTCACCTGTAGATCTGTCAGTGAGTGCTTCTGGAACCTGTTGATGAATAGAAACCAAGTTATCAGTTAATTGTGCCAAATAGTCATTCATTAAGACACATGGTACATCATACACGGAACTTGGTTTAGGACCTCCCAAGATATTCATGGGTCTACCAAACAGAATCTCATAGGGGGTGAGACCTGTTCGAGAATGAAGCACTGATCTAATAGACAACAAGGCCAGTGGCAATGCATCTGGCCAAGTCAAAGAAGTAGAAGCCTGCATCTTGGCTAATTTTAGCTTCAGAGTAGCATTTTATCTTTCCAACAATCCTGCTGATTGCGGGTGGAACACTGCATGGAACTTTTGTTTGATCCCTAATCCTTTCAGGATATACTTGATAACGTTCCCTATAAAATGAGGTCCGTTATCATTCCCCAAAAGTCTACAAACACCATAACGAGGAAAAAAATCCTTCAAAAGCACCTTTGCCGTAGTAATTGCAGTATTGTCCTTTGTAGGTACGCCTCAATCCATTTACTGAAGGCACATACCACCACCAAGACATACTTAAGATTATTGCAGCATTCAAGCTGAATATAATCCATCTGCAAAACTTCAAAAGGTGCAGTTGGTGTAGCAAACCCTCCTGCTGGAGTTCGTGTCCCTTTTCCAGGATTGAGTTGCAAGCAAATCATGCAGGACTGTACTACTCTCTCAGCTGTGCTAGCAATTTCTGGATGCTCCCAAACTTGCATAATAAATTTCACAATTGCTGAAGCTCCAACATGTGCAAGCCCATGTGTCATATGAACCATAGGTTGTACAAAAGCTATAGGCAACTTCCATTCATCCATCTGTTTGTTTCGCCAACAACCTTCATCATCCAACTCTCCATCCTTAGACCATTGCTCCCGTTCTTTATCAGAAGCGGTCCTCTGTATTTCTAATACTTCTTTCCTAGCATCATGCCATCACTCAGCTTGCGATTTAACTACATAAATGGAAGTAGTGTCAGGCTGCATCGCAGTTTCACGTGCCACCCGATCTGCAAAAGCATTTCCTTGTCCCACCTTATCAGTCACTTTCTTGTGCGCACTACATTTCACTATAGCTATTTTCTTTGGATATGTTAATGCAGTCAAAAGATTATGCACTAGTTCTCCGTGCATTATCTGCATCCCGAGTGAAGTCAGAAAACCTCTTTCCTTCCAGAGCAGGCCGAAATCATGTGCCACTTCAAAAGCACAGCGGCTATCTGTATAAATGTTCACACGCAAACCTGTACTAAGCTCACATGCCCGTGTCAAAGCTATTAGTTCTGCTGCTTGAGCTGACTTCTGTGGTATGCAAGCTGTCTCCACTATCTTGTGAAGCGTAGTAATTGTATATGCGGCTGAAGTTGTACCATCCGATAACTTCAGACAAGACCCATCAACCCACAGTTCTCCATCTACATCTGGAAGGGGTGTATCTTGCAAATCAATACGACCCTTTGTCTGTTCCTCAGTCAGGAAAATACAATCATGTGTTTCTTGTGCCTCAGGCTGAGTCACCGGAAATGGCAATAGCGTGGCTGGTTTAGTGTTGCACATCTCTTCAATGTAATATGAGGGGCTAACAGCGTCAACTCATATCCTGTTAGAGGAGCGCTTATTAAATGATGGGTCTTTGTTTGATTCAAAAGGGCGTCACCAGCATGGGGTACCAGCACCAACAGCTTATGTGATAAGACTATCCCTTCACTCTGGCGTATTGACACAGCTGTTGCTGCAACCAAGCGAAAACATCCAGGCAACGCTCGAGCAACAGGGTCAAGCACTGCTGAAAAATATGCACTAGGATGTTTCTTATCGCCATGTCTGCACCAAAACTGACAATGCACATCCATCTCTCTCATGTACATACAATGTAAAGAGCTTCGTGTAATCTGGAGGACCTAACACTGGTGCTGAACAAAGGGCTTGTCGTAACTGTCGATAAGCATTCTCACATTCATCTGTCCATGGAAGGGGTATTGGAGTGTCTTTTGTCAAAAGGGCTAACAAAGGTTTAACATTGTATGAAAATCCTAATATCCATTGCCTACAAAAGGAAGTAAGACCTAGAAATACTCAAACTTCTTTCTGTGTAGAAGGTACTGGTGTGTCTAAAATTGCCTGAATGTGGTCTGATGTGAGTGCACGTACCTCCTTACACAAAAGGTGACCTAAGTAGGTTACCTTTGGTCTACAATACTGCAATTTCTTTTTCGGTACTTTGTGATGATGTGAAGCAAGGAAAGAAAGCTAGGACAAAGTCCATTTTTCACATTGTTCAGGGGTATCGGCTGCCAACAAGATATCATCGACATATTGTATGAGCGCCACACCTTCGGGCAGAACAAAAGAATCAAGTTGTCTCTTTAATACTTGGCTGTAAATACTAGGACTCTCAAGATAGCCTTGAGAAACTCTACAAAATCTATACAATCGATTATTCAAAGTGAAACCGAACAGATTCGGCAATCAGGATGAATAGGGATCGAAAAGAAAGCGTTCTTCAAGTCTATGACAGAGAACGTGGTTGCAGTAGGTGGAACTAAAGTAAGAAGGGTCGTGATGTCAGAAACCATTGGATATTGTGGCACCACTATCTTATTCACTTCTCGTAAGCCAATTATAAATCAATAGATCCTAGTGTCAGTGTCTTTCTTCAGAATTGGGAGAATCGGACTGTTGAAGACATTAAATGGAACTTCTTCAACAACCCCAACTTCAATAAGATCTTGTACAATTTGTGTGAGTGCTTCCTCACCCTCCTGCGAAATTCTATATTGAGGCAAACGTGGTAACACAGCTCCCTCCTTTACACTAATTTGCACCGGCGGACTAACCATCTGTCCCACATCAGTATCTGAAGTAGCCCACAAAGTGTCGGGTAGGGAAGCTAATGCAATATCTTCCTTAACAAGACAAGCTCTTTCCATTACAGGGTAGTTGTCATTCAAAAATCACACGTACTCCTTCAGGGGAACATCTTATTGTGGCGCTGAAATACTTGAGCATATCAAGGTCCACAATATTATCTGGTGTATTTGGGGAGAGCAAAAACGGGCATGATGCAGCAAATTTATCAACATGAAATGCAAGTGGTTGTGACAATGGGCTACGGGAAGGTGTTCCATCGAACCCTATCGATGTGATCGTTAAGCCAGACAGGGGAGCCCTCGGAACCAATTGTTTAGACAGAGCGCTACGAGTAGCTCCTGTATCAACCAGAAACTGATAAGTAGAACCCAAAGCATGTTCTGTAACATAAGGACCCCTCTGATCTACTAGAACTTCAACTGATTCCTTACCCCATCCTACGTAATCCTATGCATAAGCAGAATCATGTAAATCAGGCTGCGCATAATCAGACATCTGGTATTGGTTGCGCCTGTCAAAAGTATTTAAATCATTTTGTACCCGCACATTAGAATCAAACCTAGCGCGATTGTTCGTGTTGCCCCTAGGACCTGAATATCCAGCGCGATTTCTCATTGGTCCCCGACCACAGGCATAGCATTGTGAGCACAACAATGGACACTCATCTGCCCAATGGCCAAATTTCCTACAATACGCGCATTGATCAACAGTCAGATTCGAACGAGTGTAGGAATAACCATAAAATCCTCGTCCACCTCTATCATTACCTCTAGGAGGTGGACCATAAAACTGAGATAACATAACCTTTGTTTTTAATTCCTTAGACTTTTTATCCTCACTACCCTTCGCTTCTAATTCCTGACGCTCGTAATATTGAGCCATCGTCAGGAGAGATGCCAGAGACGAGGTGGTCCAAGAGCTTTCACTAGCTTTTAAACGGCTAGCCACTCCTGGTAATAGAATCGTAACGTATTTATCTACAAACAAATGTCGGCCCGTATCGTCCGTTAGCGACTGGCCACTAAAATCTTGAAATGCTTCCTCGAAACGCGTGAAGAAATCTGAAACCGATTCATCTGCCTTTTGCTTACACGATGCTAAAATAGTCCAATCAATCTTTTTAGGGGGAATAATAGTTTTTAACTTAGTTAGTATTGCAACAGGAAGATCTAAAATCAACTGACATGGCTTTTTCGCTGGTTCCCTATCCTCGTCTTCCGTCTCTATCTCCCTCCATAATGCCCCATAGGCTGCGCGATCATCAACTTTACACACAGATCTCCACATATCAGGCGGCAATATTAGCCTGAAGAATAAATCAATATCAGCTAACGTCATGGTACAAGAATTTATGGCTCTCTCAACTTCCTCATAGAAAGCGGCTGGATTTTTCCGCGGGTCAGGCAATGCAGCTTTAAGTGCCATGACATCTGCCCTATTCCAGGGAGTATACACCCAATTATAAATAAAATAACCTTTAGCATCTACAGAGGACTTATCATCACTTGTACCCGCTCACTTAGGAGGAACATATAAAGGCGCAGCCTCTCGCATAGGCTATGCATGCACTATTGCGGTCTTATCTGTTCCAAAGATAGATGATTGTTTCCCGCCGAGCGAATCCGTCCGTGCATCTGCATCTGTTTTCCGTTTCTCGTCTCGCATACGAAGCGCCTCAGTTCATAGTTTGAACAACCGGGCGAGAGTAAAAAGCCCATTACGTATTTGCTTACAATCGGCTGCTACATCATCAGGTTATAAAACACGAGAGACTTTCCGAAACATGTCAACAACTTCTTCAGCAAAAAGCTCTTTAAAATATAATCGCTCTCTGTCCTGCCACCCGTGTAAACTATCTAAGATGTTAGAAACAGTAACAGAATCACGAAGTGCTTGACAAGCAGTTTTTCTAAGTTCTGCCGCACGTTCGACCGACAGCATAGAGCGAGTATCTGGTTTTGTTCGATTTGCCCTGGAATCGTCATCTTTGTCAGATGGAGCGGATGGAACGGCATACAGAGGCAGGGGACGATCTAGCAATGAGAAATCATCTTGTGATTTCTTAAGGACAGGATAAAGAGGTTGCCGAACAGCATATTGGCCAGATATCTATAATCTGCGCTCCTTCTCCTGTCTCTCTTCCAATTATTTCACTTCTTTCTTCCTTAATTCTTGTGCTTTTTCATACACATTCTTCCGTTGCTCTTTCTCAATCAGCGCCTGCTCACGTTTCTCACGCTCACGTACTTCTTTCACCCACATTCGTACACATTCAAACATATCTTGTCTGGATTTCCGCTCAAACATACACTGTTACACAAACTCAATCTTTCACATATCAAATATCAAATATCAAATATCAATATCAAATGACCCATACATTGGCCAATGTAACTCAGGATCCTGACAAGTGTATTTCCTCCACAATGTGCTGTACATTATAGAAGAAAGACCATATTTAATATACATCTCTCTACTAGGTGTCCCTTCTGGGGGAGCCAGTTGTGATTCCTCAAGTTTTAACCGGTTATTTCCACAAAAGCAGCACATCCTACGAAGTGTGCTAAGAGCAGGCATGCCAATAATAGTGCAAAATATGCAGTATTATAATCAAAGTAGCACTTAAGGTATCTTTAATACGATGTGCCGTTCAAATCAAAGTCGCAATTTTAGAGAAAAATCTCCTCATTAACTGCCTATATGTGTAGCAACACATATATTCCACTTACAAATGCACATCATGACTAGTCATACCAAACCAAAATTGCCACAGCAAGCGTATCCTAAAACTGCCTTGCCAATCCCAGGCTTCCAAAACCCACAGCAAGTACCGTACAACAGTTCTTACCAATCACAGGGCATCCAGATTCTAACTGCCAAGTTCTAAATTCAACCAAACGGCCACTGCATGGCAAGCCAACAGAAGAGATCTGTCGAGGACCGGCACCACCTATATGGTCAGATCGGAAAGAAATGAACAACGCCTTGGATGCCAAGACTCGGGTCTCTTCTGGCAGTGATCACGTCCGCGGCGAGATTCCAATCCTTGGTCACGACCACTCCTTCGGGCATCCGAGTCGCCGATGAGCCCCACATGTCGGGCGCCAATTGAAGTAAGCAAGCCTAAGCAAGGCCTACCAGTGCAAGGGGTTCGCCCTTCTCTGCACAGAGTCCTCGGACCATAAGAAGAAGTTGGCACAGAAAGTGGAAAATACAAAAGCATAGTTTATTAAACCTTTAAATGTGGTACTACAGTCCACACAACACCTGTCCTTGAATTTGTCTTTGGTTGAGGCAAAGTTAGCCTTTGTGCTAAATGGGCATCTAACAAGAGAGACTCAACTGAATAACTAATATGAGCATTTGTGTTAAGACAAGTCCTGCCTAAATGATTCGGTGTATATATTGTGCTGATTGTCAGCTGTGACTATCTTCTTGCAGACTGCAAATTACAATCGTCTGGACTTCGACTATAGTCATATGTGTGCCATTGTGCAGTCTCTCACTAATTTATGATGCCATAACATTGTGTATAAGTGGCTATTATAGAGTGCTAAAATGGGACTAATTTGGACTGTTTCTGTTGATAAGAAAAATATTTCACTTTTATTAGATTTTCTTTCCATCGTGTTAGATGGCGTTTATATAAGCTCACTAATCCTAACATGTCATATTTGACATTTACTCTTTTGCCAAACCTTGCTTTTTAGATCCACTTTGAACCCCTACAAGATGTCCTCTCGTTTTAACGTTTCCACACACTGCGACATTTCTGTTCTTTAACTTGAGAGAATTAGACTTACAAGCTCTACTTTAGCTTGGCTGTTCGCTCTGTTTTGACTAGCTCAAGATGGCGGCCATTGTATGTTTGCTCGCCATATCGTCACAACAAGATCGATTATAGTTTAGTAGCACGTCTGTTAAACTGTAACACACTTACTTGATTGAATTTTTACGATTAGACTATCCTTTCCATTTTTTATAAGCACAAATAGACACTTTTCTAGCTTTTTTTCGTTACTTTTCCGTTTTCGCTCTGACTAAGCTAAGATGGCGACCATTGTGATCAGTGATCGCCAGGTCCTCGCGCCTTTTGGCTCTTACCAATTAGTAGTCTTAATTGACTAATTATATACATCTGAGGACTATATATATCCCCGCAGCGGCGCTTGCATTATGGAACCGGGAGACCAGACGACCACACACGCACGCGACGAACACGCCGAATTTAAGGTAAGCTCTGGGCACCTAACTCTGTATGGGCTTTAAAAGACTGAGTAGGATGTAGTCTTTACTATTTTTTGACAGCCAGCACTTTGCTTGGCTTTAAGTCCCTCATAATATTCACTGTGTTTATAATCTCGGTACATGACCATGAAGCATGACCATGCCAAGATGGCGGGCGCGCTTGAATGTCGTTTCATCTACCAATGTGGGGGGCACTAAATAACAGGTTATGGCTCCGGGTCCGCACTGTCGCCTTGATCTGTTGATATTTTCTCTCTTTTTCCAAACTAACTTTATGAGATTAGCGTTTCTAGGCGTTAGCCTTTTAAATAACTTGAATTTCCCTGACTGTGTAAATAATAAAAGCCAGACTTTGGTAAAGTGCAGACATTAGTGCTATTTGATGACCTATTACCTTAGGGTAATTTTTATTCGGGTCCAAATAAATTTCTTCATATAACGTGTACCCAATTCTTTAATTTCAGGCACTTACTTTGCTCTCTTGCTAACTTTACTGGATCCCAAAATGAAAGGATGATTTACTAAATCTGCCAACCTTACAATCATAGTAAGTGCATATTTCCATCCTATATTGACTGTTAAGCGGTCCTCAATCCTCTGAATAGGCTGGTTCTTAAGGTGACGGGCTTGCTATACAAATTTATCTTGTACAGACATACGACTTAGATTCCAATTAACATGTCGTTTGAATAGTCAAGTAAGCCTGCCAGATAGTAATAGCTGTCTCTTGTTACGCAAAAGTCCTTTATATAAAAAACCATCATCATTAAAATATTGATATATTTACTTATAGAAACTCACTGTTTGTACACCTGCCAGGACGGATGAGACGTTTAACATAAGAACACACTGCGCAAAGGTATTTGAAATATGCTATAATTTTGGAGTTCTTATGAATACGGTATAAAGTGCATCACAGTTAAATATTTCAGTAGACATGGACATCTTAAGGCTCCACGTTGGTCGAAAAAAACATGCGTATTTTGCACATACCTGTCGATTTGACGCATATGTTTACAGATTTTGCATGACTTGCACATTATATTACTGCAATGTTTGTATATGGACATATGAAAAGCGTTATTTGCACACATCATGATTAATGTTTGCTGTAATTTACACATATTTATTAGCAGCATTTGTGCAAAGAATCGAGCCTCATTTGCTCATTTGTTTACAATATCAGCCGGCACCTTATATACTATGCCATATCATTTGTATGCATACAGGAATTTGATGATGAACTTTTTGTCCCGCTGACTTTGCTTAGGGTACAAAAAATTGCATTTAACTATTACCAGGTATTTTTCGGTTAGAAGACAGTAGGCATTGTCCGTTCTTAACTCTTGATTGTGAATAGAGATTGAAAATTACCGATGACCATTGAGTCGTTATAGAACCATTGTGTTGTGTATTTCGGTTCAAACTCAGTAGGCACTGCTCATTATAACTTTTGTTTACATGGTAGGGTGAACAATACCCTGTATACAACATGCCAGTATCTGTTTAGCTTACCAAAATGCTTTGTAACAGCGCATGTTCTCCCTGGAATCTAAATGAATGGCTTCAAGTTTTTTTTCGTATAATGTATATATCTAAATGGTCTGGTGCTTTATAAATGTCCTCTTGAATCTAAAAAAAGTATAATTTAACAAAATTGTGCACGTACTGCTGTATCTATTCACACATTGTAATATATATTTTTGTATCTTTTTAAATATAGCCCTGAAGAAGTCCGGTTTCGGACATAACGCGTTGGCTATTTTTATCTGCGAGTGTTTGAACAAATAAAGAGAGAATAAAACGAAGAAAATTGACTTGAACTAATTTCTTGGGAGAACAGTTGGACTTTATCCTTGTTACAAAACGAATGTTGATTGAGTACTGACATTGTGCTTATCATACAGTTATTTGGTGTGCGAGGTCAATTTGTGAAATTAGGTGTACGGAACAAATTCTCATTTGTTCTACGTTGGGATCTAGGGGGTTGTATCCCAGACCATTCGCACCCTCACTTTGACTAATATTAGGAACTTGACTCGTGGTGCGGCCCCTAAAGCCTCAATCCCCTTCCTTGTTGTGACGTATCCTAAAACTGCCTTGCCAATCCCAGGCTTCCAAAACCCACAGCAAGTACCGTACAACAGTTCTTACCAATCACAGGGCATCCAGATTCTAACTGCCAAGTGCTAAATTCAACCAAACGGCCACTGCATGGCAAGCCAACAGAAGAGATCTGTCGAGGACCGGCACCACCTATATGGTCAGATCGGAAAGAAATGAACAACGCCTTGGATGCCAAGACTCGGGTCTCTTCTGGCAGTGATCACGTCCGCGGCGAGATTCCAATCCTTGGTCACGACCACTCCTTTGGGCATCCGAGTCGCCGATGAGCCCCACATGTCGGGCGCCAATTGAAGTAAGCAAGGCCTACCAGTGCAAGGGGTTCGCCCTTCTCTGCACAGAGTCCTCGGACCATAAGAAGAATTTGGCACAGAAAGTGGAAAATACAAAAGCATAGTTTATTAAACCTTTAAATGTGGTACTACAGTCCACACAACACCCTTCAATATTGCATAGAGTAGCACACCGAACTAAAGCACATGATCCCTTTTATACACAAAGAGGGGGCTCAAAAGAAGGCGGTACAAACATGGAGCATGATTTATGACCATATAAGGACATTTCAGAACACAATCAATACATGGGTGGAGTTAACGGTTCTTGAGACACCCAAAAGCACATTCAGATCTGAAACTAATCACTAACAGATGTGGACTCTAATGGGCATGCGCTAACACACAAAGGATGCTAATTATAGCCTGTTGCTGGGCAGATTCCAAGTGCAGTTAACAAGGAGGTAGGACAAAACTTGAGGCGAGCACATGGTAATGTATGGCATACAAAATGGCCGCCACAAATACAAAATGGAGTCGGTTCAATTGCTACGACAATGGCCAAATACAGCATGTCTTCTGCTAATGCTTAACCTAATCGCCGTTGATTTACAACAGCGAGGGGCACTCGGCAAGGGTGTCCTCTGTCACCCTTGCTGTTTGCTCTCTCTATGGAACCGTTTTTAAATGCGCTTCAGTCCCAAACTGAAATTATCCCCTTCCAATATGGTAGGAACACTTTAATAATAACCGCGTATGCGGATGATATTGCGATCTTCACTACTGAGTAGCTAAAGCTATTCCGGGGATGACTAAGGAAACAAAAAGGTTCGGGGATATTTCTGGTTACAAACTAAACTTAAACAAAACACAGGTCATAGTCAATTGCAAACCATCGGTATTGGTTCAAGGTATATGTATATTTGGGAGAGAAAATCTCTGCAAATATTGATGAATTAATTACACTCAACTACGATTTATTATTAAAGGAAATAGCTCCTTCATTAAAAAAATGGCATAAGATACCACTTAGTTTAGTTGGACGGATCAATTTAATAAAAATGAAAATATTACCTAAATTTCTTTATTTATTCAGATCAATCCCCCTACGCCTTAATAACCTTTTCTTTAAAAAACTTTATGGGATATGTAGTAGCTACATTTGAGGATACAAAAAAGCTCGTAGATCGATTTAGCTGTTGAAACTTCCAATTGAAAAACGAGGGTTAACTTTTCCTGATTTTAAACTATACTTTTTTGCAACATTTTTTGGTCGCCTTCGAAGTCTGCTTAAAACGGAAAACTCGCTCTTTTTCTATCAGTTCATGTTGGGCTCTGACTGTAATCAATTTCTGGCTAGAGTCCATGACCCAAACTACTTCAAGCGGGTCAAGTTTGAGACTGCTAGGGAGATTGTAAGAATTTTGAATTTGATTATGATTTACGGTAAGATTTCCTTTTTTCCTCCCGAACTACAGCTATGGGGCAATCCAGGACTTCCTGGAATTTTTTCGGATGGTGCAGGGATTTTATGGTCCAGTTGTGGTATCAATATTCTAGGTAATCTTTAGGGCCCTGACGGATTACTTGACTTTACATCACTTAAACTTCTTTACAAACTGAATGATGGTATGTACTTTAAATATATGCAAATCCGGGACTTTTCAGTCCGGAAAATGAAAATTAACGAAGTTGTTTATTCTGACATTTTAAAGTGTCTTTACTCTGATAGGACCAAATCACTCATTAGTGAGGGCTATAAACACCTAATTCAGATGAAAGCTGATGACTGTAGCAAACTAGTGGCTAAATGGACCACTAAAATGGGTATAAATATAACATCAAATCAGATATTTGCTTCTTTCTGTCAAATTAACCAGGTGGTCTAGTCTTCGAGTTTGAGACTTCAATTATATAGAACTGTCTGTCAACTGTATTATACCCCCCAACAAATTTCCAGATGGTCATCAAGTAATCTATCCAAAGATCGTATCAAATGTCCTAAGTGTGACCTGGTGGCAGCCGATCTGGAGCATATGCTTTTTGCTTGTCCCGCATTGTGTGAGTTCTGGAAAGGAATAGAAGGTTCTTATTCAGAAGCAGATTATTTTTCCGCCTTTTTCATTACATCTGATTTTATTAGACTTACAGGATATAAATAGTCCACATAAAGAATTGAACACTTCTATTTGCATGCAAAAGATTGATTATTGCTAGGGCCTGGATCTCTCCGAAACCCCCGCATGTTATGGCGTGGTGGACTTTAGTCAATGAAATTTATACAATGGAACTAGCGTTAGCTAAGATAAGGGGTCCACGCTCTTTGAGAAAACGGGAGAGAATTTGGGGAATGTTTATTTGAATTTTTACTTTTGACCCTCTTTTTTTCAAAGTATTGTTAAGACTATTGCAACTATGTATCTAGGATATATGTTTTATATTTTTTTGAAATACAATTTATACCTCTGTATTAACAACTTACAGTGAGACGCTTTATGTTATGTCCATAATGAATGCCTTTTGGTTTTCTTCTGTCTGTCTCTCGCAATGATAATAAAAACATTAAAAAAAAAAACTTGACAATGATGCAAAAGAAGCAGTTCCAGTAAAGAAAGCAAGAAAAGGTGATGTGTGAAAAGACTGAAATACACTCTGAAACAAAGATCACCTGAGACAATAATTGAAGTTCAGACGGAGCAAAGAGAGTCTGAAGAAGAATCAATTTGTAAAAAAAAAAAGAATAAGAGTTCCAAACAAGAAGTACACAGCTCCAGAATGGACATATCTAGTGTTGAAATAAATTGAAAAGACAGATCAAATCAAATAAGACGTTGGTAAAGAGCAAAGTGAAGGAGACGGTTTTGAACCACCTTAAAGAACTGTAAAAAATAAGGTGAAAAATAAGAAAAACAAAAATTCATTGAAAGAATTGCGGAAAATATAAAAAGACGATTTGAAGAAGAAGATAACAAAAAAAGAAAAAGAGGTGGTAAAGAGGAATGCCATAAAGTGTGAGGATATACCACTTTGGATAGATTTTGGAAAAGTTTTTAAAATTATGGATTGATATTTTGAATAGATTAGGTTTTTTAGTTAGATTTGTGAGTTTTCTTATGGCAAACACAGTAGAGACTGGACATCAGAATCGTAGTTTTAAACATAGATGTATTAATGCTTGCTTATTAAGTATATTTCCACTAATGTTGGTGTGGTTAACCCTAATTATCATTGTGCCTGTCTTATTGATAACTAATAACAAGAATAACACTAATACTAATGGTGTGATGAGAGATAAAGTAGATAAAAAAAATGTGAAGAAATATCACATACTAAATTAGAAAGGATGAAAAATGAAAGCTTCTATCATCCTGATAAATTGATTAATGAGTTCTTGTTACATTTTTTTACAAAATTACTTCATGAATATGTGGATGTAATGTATGCAAGGGATTGTTATGCGTGCATGCAATTACCGTTGTCTGTCTCAGAGGAGGTGACTTACCATCACATACCTTTAACATATGGTGAGTCTTGTAGTGTATTAACAAGCATCTTTTATGAGAGAGGAAGCCTCCAATATTAAAATTCTAACATTGATTTGGTGTTTTCAGAAATTCCTATTAGAAAGAATATGAATAGAATAAGTAGTGCTAAAAATGCATAATACATGGGAGAATTGTGTCACTCTATACATACAATAGATACAGTATATGCACATAGACATACTTTAACCTGTAGATTACGCTTTGAAGAAATAGAATTCATTAACATGGTTTGAGAGAGAAGACAAGGGTTTCAGAGAAAAGCTGCTGAGCAAAAGTCTCTTGTACCCCCATCGGCTTTCAGAGGAGAAGATTGCAAGAAAGGCGAGAGTTACGCTGCCATGATCCTAGACTGGTATCATAAATGGAAGCTTTGCTTGCTTTAGACAAAAGACTGATTATAATAAGTATTTCCTTGGTTCTAACGAATGTGACCATACCTTCCTAATTATGGGAGGATGGGGAATAAAAGGGGGAACTGATCCTGTCTTTACGGGAATTTATTATGTGTGTGGAAAGAACGCTTACTATAGGTTGCCTGCACATTGGTATGGGTGCTGTTATTTAGCTATAATTTTTCCAAAGATTTATCATATGGATAAGACTAATAGAATCAATGAATGGACTAATACGCAATAAAAGAACAAATTTTTCAGAAATAAATGGGGATGTTTTTGGAACACTGATACCTTCAGTTGGACTGATCGTTTATGAACAGACACTGCGGGTGGGTGGATACTGAAATGGTTGCAATTAGATCTATGGTTTTGCAAAATTGACTTGCCCTTGATGTATTATTGGTTAAAGAGGGTGGAGGCTGCAATATGTTGAAAGTACAACAATGTTGCACTTATATCCCAGGCAAGAGTAAGAGTACTGAGGGGTATATTAGGAATATTACAGATCTTCATCAAGATTTGTCTGAATTGAGGGTTGACGGTTCTTAGGAGAAAATTGGTACAAGTTTTTCTTCTGTGGGTATTTGGTTCACTACTTTTGGAAATAGTGTAGTAGGTGAAATGCTAACACCAATTATTGCAGTAGCTACAGCAATACTAATGATTTTTCTGAATTCTAAGTGTTGTAGATAAAAAGGAAAATCATCTGAAAATAAACTAAAGGCAAGGAAAAGAAAGAGAGAAGAGATAGAATTAGAAGATATGAAAGGACATTATTATGAAGTTATGAAGGATTTAGACAGAATAATGATAAAACAGGAAAGAATATCTGCTTTCTGATAAGTGACAACCTGTATTGGTTGTTTCCAAATGTAACCCTAGACTGAACCCCCACCCACCACAGACGTCACTGGGTCAGGTGACGCTGTTAATAAAAGACCCCGAGCGCACGTGCTCGTGGCCAGAGTTACTATCCCTAAGCTGGTGTCCGTGTCACACTTATTTACACCATGCGGGCCTAGGGCCCCAACCCTTACATTGGCGACGAGGCGGTAATGCTAGCCATGCGTGCCGCGGCTGAAGAACTTCGAGGAAAAAGGAAAGGGGAGCTGCCAGCAGTAAAGGCAAACCCCCCCTAAAGAATGAGCCGGCCACCGAGAGGCCCACGGGGTGTGTGACGAGCCCCGGGACCAGAGAAGGAAAAGAGGTGACCGGGAGCCGACCTCGCACATAGTGAGCCCATCGTGAGCTGGCCCCCTTCGCTAGGGGATGAGAGAGACAAGCGGACCGGCCAGAGCCCACCTGTACCGGCCGCAATTGATTCTTTGCCCACGTGGATCGACCGGAGCCCACCCGCGTCGACCGTGACTGCCCCGACAGTGAGGCGACATCCGCGGAGTCCACCCGCGTGCAGGAGGTGATCATCAGCCGAGCCGTAGGTGAGCCCGGGCGTCGTGAAATGCCTGGGAGGGGGCCGCGCTAGCCTGAAGCGACCCTCTGTGACTGTATGTTAAGCGGTGCCCACCCGCATGAACGTGGCGCCCCGCCGAGCGGCCAACAATTAACTGTACATGGAAGCAGGACCAGCGGAGCCCACCCGCGGCCTGCATGCAGCGTCCCCCGCTGCGTGTGTGAAGTGCGGCGGCGGGGTGAATGAATTTGATAAGGGAGCGCCCGCAGCGTGTGAATAGCTGCCGGGCGCCGAATAAGTGAAGCGGAGCCCACCCGCGATTGCCCCGCAGCGAAACGCTATAGGTCCCGACAGTGAAGGGACGGGTAAAGAGCACCGGGGAAGTAGAAAACGAAAGAGGAGCCTAACCGCTACAATCAGTAATGTTGCCTCACCCACTGTAGAGCGCCAACACCCCACCCCGCGAAGCGTGTGGCCGCCGCTGTGGGGGAGAAAGAGTGAAAACCCAGCGCCCGGCTCGCAGCCGGTAAAAGCAGCGTCAAGCCCTGCGCAGCATAATTCACAGGAAGGGAAGCCAACAAGCTGCGACCGTTTTGTGAGGCCCGCAGCGTGTGGTGAGCTGCCGGGCCCTGAAAAAAAAAAGAAAGCAGAGCCCTAACACAAGTGCCTAAAGCGGAGCCCACCCGCTAATTCGGAAACCCGGCGTCTGGTCCTCAATCTTCGTCCCCTTCCCTAGCACAGCATATGGAGAAGCGAGAGATCCGACAGAGGAGGAGAAGGTGAAGGACGGCTACATGCGGCCGGCCTGGACAGCAAACGTTGTGGAGCCAGCTTGTCACACAACCCCTCTGCACTCCTACATAGGCACCGCACAATAACTTTTCCCCCTCCTCACAAAGCCCCAATTCAAAGACTATTTGAAACGCTTACCCGGGTAAAAGGAGGAAGTCTCATGGCGGCGTGAATGCACCCCAGACAGTATCTACGGGAACATTGAGGTGTCTGCAATGTGAGGATACGAGGAACCCAGGGGCAAGCCTAGATGAGCCTGAGGCTGGCCCAGCCAGAAAGTGAAAGTACACGGCCCGTCGAGTGAGGAAACTGCTCAAGACAGGGATCTGGAATGGAGTAGAGGCAGCACTGCCATCTAGTGACCGGAGGCAGCAATTGCAGGCAAGGGAAGGATCCTAAGGAATAGGAACAAGCCTTGGACGAACCAACATGTTCCGCGTAATAAAGCATGCAGCCCACACACAGCAACGCTTATAGTGGAGTCACGACACCAACAGTGACCAAGTGCAAGAGAGCTCCAGGAGTGCACAAAGTGCACAAAGAGCAAAGCAAGAGACAAAGGTCAGCACAGCAGGTACGCACCAGGAGCGCAAGAATTAATCCAAGAGACTGAGCAGGACCACGCTAGAAAACTCCAGAAAACGTGCAAGAAGACAGCGCCTGGAAGCGCCAGAAGACATCAGGAGACGGCGCAGGAACGCATCTGAACCTCCCGGAACACACCAGCATAAAACGCAGGAACGCGCCAGAAGCACCGAACCGTACCACAAAGCGCAAGAACGCGACAAGAGTACAAGAACTCCACACCCGCACGACAGGACCGCGCAGCACTGCGCCGGAACGTGCCAGGACCGCCAGGAATCAGGAGCGCCAGAGTGACGCTGCACAGCGACACGCCAACGCCACGGGACAGAGCACAAAGGTCCCCAAGAGAGACAGCGACGTCTCGCAGCAACCAGAGCGCCATGGTCAGCACGCATGGCGGCATGCATCAGAGATGCACCAGGAGCAGTCACGCAACCCTCCTCCATGCAGACAAAGCGCGCCAACGCCAAAACACTGTGTCGGTGAATAGCGACCACGAAGAAGATAGCACAGCATGACGACTCATGCCGAAGATGAAAGCCGACCACCCAGTATGGTCGCCAAGGAAAGAAAAGAAGAAACAGAGAAGATCGCGACAAACGGTCCAGTCAAAGAAGAGAAGAGCACCAAGCCGGAGAGCTATGCCCAGACCAGAGAGAAACAGGTGGAGTGCACGCTGCCTGGGGAAGACTGGTCGGGAAGGCCAACGACAACAAGAGGACCAGACCACGTAGCAAGAAGGAACATGGAAAGGAAGGGCACGACGCCATAAAGAAAAGGAAGGAGGAACAGTAGAGCCAAAGGAACCCGACGAGACAGGAGAGTCACAATGGAATTGACCAAGGAAGGGTATCCTGATTGAAAGCAACAGAAATGATCAAGTAACAGGAAGATACGACGACAGGTCTAGTCAACAAGCTAGGGGAAGACAGTGTCCTACCACAGGGACAAGACCAAGAGGACGACATGTAGAGGTAGAGGGCCCGCTACATGGAGAAGCCTGGTTAGCATGAACAAGCAAGAAAGAAGACCTGACCGCGTTGAGGAAGAGAACGAAGAGGAAGAATGGAGTAACACAACATCACTCCACAGAGGAAGAGAAAGAACTATAGTCAGCACACAGTAACATCGGTGCTGTCCAAGGAGCATCGCAACAGTCAGCACACAGGAACATCAGTGCTGTCCACGGAACATCGCAACATCCGTGTGGATCCCAGTAATCCCGACAACTCGCACCTGAGGAGACCAACCATTCAAAAACCGTATGGGTGCCCCGTGAACCTGAAGCTTGCCGAAGCAGAGCATACCCGAGCACTAGACAATCCACCCTTGTGGACTACACAAGACTCGACTGCGGCCATGTCCGAAGTTCGGCAGCGACCCGCACAGCCCACACGGTCACGTGGCAGTCCAGGGGGCGAGGGCCTCGGCCGCATGTCCTGTGAGAGAGGAATCCGGATGGGAGAGGTGCAGCAGAGGCAGCTCCACGACAGGCAACAGGAAGCACGAAGGCCCCAGGTAAACACCTGGCACCGAGAAACGGTCTGAAGAAGGCACTGAACCCATGTCCTAACGGCAAGACCATCCTGGCGGATGACATCAACACCCCCGAGGACATCATGATAGACTTGGCCGTGAGTCCGTTGGCAGTTCCTCAGTGACGCCTTTGCGCGGCTCATGCGAAGCCCCGCACGGTCCACCCGGTCCCATCGTGTCCGGCAAGAGGGTCCTCCCAGCGTCTCTAGTGAGAGAAGAGTCCAAGCAGGAGAGGCCAGTCTTCGAGGCTCCAGGGAGATAGGAGTCCGGCAAGAAAGGCAAGTCGGAAGTTACTTGGCCGGACGGAGGTGTGAAAGCATCAAGATCAGCAAATCCAAAGAAAGACCTCTTGTGCCGCAGTCATCTTCAACAACCAACAAGCGTTGTCATCCACTGGACTAGGAACACCTGCGAGACCCCTCAAGGGTCACACCCATTCTGCTCCCGATGCTCCAAGTGATGAACAATGTAGATAAGCGTCAACACAGCAAGACAAGGATGATCTGAAGTACACCGCTAAGGTGAAGCTCATCTGACTGACTTTGTGGTCCAGAACTTCAACATCTCCCAGCCGATCGCCTGAAGAAAATCTGTTGGGGCTGTAAACTGTTGTTGTTTTGTTTTCTTGCAGGTTGGACATTTTGTTTTCCTTTCATTAAATTTTGGGAGGGATGTAGTGTCCTGCCAGGACACAGTCTAGTTGTTTCCAAGTGTAACCCTACACTGAACACCCACCCACCACAGACATCACTGGGTCAGGTGACGCTGTTAATAAAAGACCCCGAGCGCATGTGCTCGTGGCCAGAGTTACTATCCCTAAGCTGGTGTCCGTGGCACACTTATTTACACCATGGGGCCTAGGGCCCCAACCCTTACAGACTGCTGCTCCGGTTCGCACCTGCGTCTGCCTGCATGCAGGCTCGTTGATGTAGACCACGGGTACTCATAGTACGGCCCGCGGGCCGTCAGCGGCCCGGCAAGCCTTCCCTGGCGGCCCGCGGACCTTGCAGACATGTAGCCGTGTTTAAAAAATGTTTTTTTTACAGTGTCAGCAAACACCCCTGCGGCAGCGCGACCCAGACTGCTGCTCTGTGGGGGCCGGGCGATTCCCTTCGTACTCAGAGTGGGGCTGCAGGGGGGCTAAGAGGTGACAAAGCCTCATTAACATACGAAGTGTCTTTTGAAGATGTGTGAAGTGCTCCGGTGAGGCTGTGTTTGTGTGTGTGCCTGCCCAGAAGCTGTCTCAGCCCGGGCACACACGGGCAAGGTGGAGGGAGGGAGACAGGGAGGGAAATGGAGGGCGAGAGACAGGGAGGGAGAGGGAGGGAAGGAGAGTGAGGGAGAGTGATGGCAGGAGAGTGATGGCAGGAGAGTGAGGGCAGGAGAAGGAGGGAGAGGGAGGGCGTGGGAGAGGGAGAGCGAGGGAAGGAGAGAGCGAGGGAAGGAGAGTGAGGGAGGGAGAGGGAGAGAGAGAGTGAAGGAAGGAGAGAGTGAGGGAAGGAGAGAGTGAGGGAAGGAGAGAGAGGGAAGGAGAGTGAGGGAGTGAGAGTGAGGGAGGGAGAGGGAAGGAGAATGAGGGAAGGAGAGAGCGAGGGAAGGAGAGAGCGAGGGAAGGAGAGAGTGAGGGAGGACGAGGGAGAGGGAGGACGAGGGAGAGGGAGAGAGAGTAAGGGAAGGAGAGAGTGAGGGAAGGAGAGAGTGAGGAAGGGAGAGAACGAGGGAGAGAGCGAGGGAGGGAGAGAGAGGGAGAAGGAGAAAGTGAGGGAAGGAGAGAGTGAGGGAGAGTGAGGGAGGGAGAGTGCAGGAGGGAGGGAGAGGGAAGGAGAGAGCGAGGGAAGGAGAGGGAGGGAAGGAGAGCGAGGGAGGGAGAGTGATGGAAGGAGAGAGTGAGGGAAGGAGAGAGTGAGGGAGGGAGAGGGAAGGAGGGAGAGGGAAGGAGGGAGAGGGAAGGAGGGGGAGGGAAGGAGGGGGAGGGAAGGAGGGAGCGAGGGAAGGAGGGAGAGGGAGGGAGGAGAGAGTGAGGGAAGGAGAGAGTGAGGGCGTGGAGAGGGCAAGGGAGAGGGAGGGTGAGGAAAGGAGAGAGGGAGGGAAGGAGAGAGTGAGTGAGGGAAGGAGAGAGGGAGGGAAGGAGAGAGGGAGCGAAGGAGAGAGGGAGGGAGAGTGAGGGAAGGAGAGGGAAGGACAGTGAGGGAAGGAGAGAGTGAGGGAGAGTGAGGGAAGGAGGGAGTGGGAAGGAGAGAGGGAGGGAAGGAGAGCGAGGGAGGGAGAGCGAGGGAAGGAGAGAGCGAAGGAAGGAGAGAGTGAGGGAAGGAGAGAGTGAGGGAAGGAGAGGGTGAGGGAAGGAGTGAGGGAAGGAGAGTGAGGGAGGGAGGGAGGGAGAGGGAAGGAGGGAGAGGGAAGGAGAGTGAGGGAGCCCGCCAAGAGTGAGGGAGCCGCTAAGAGTGAGGGAGACCGCTAAGAGTGAGGGAGCCCGCTAAGAGCGAGGGAGCCCGCTAAGAGCGAGGGAGCCCGCTAAGAGTGAGGGAGGGAGACAGAGTGAGGGAGGGAGACATAGTGAGGGAGGGAGACAGACTGAGGGAGGGAGACAGAGTGAGGGAGGGAGAGAGAGGGAGACCGAGGGAAAGAGGGAAAGGGAAGGAGGGAAAGGGAAGGAGGGAAAGGGAAGAAGAGAGGGAGACAGAGGGAAGGAAGGAGAGAGGGAGACAGAGGGAAGGAGGGAGAGGGAAACAGAGTGAGGGAGAGGGAAACAGAGTGAGGGAGAGGGAAACTGAGGGAGAGGGAGACAGAGTGAGAGAGAGGGAAACTGAGGGAGAGGGAAACAGAGTGAGAGAGAGGGAAACTGAGGGGGAGGGAAACAGAGTGAGAGAGAGGGAAACTGAGGGAGAGGGAAACAGAGTGTGAGAGAGGGAAACTGAGGGAGAGGTAAACAGAGTGAGGGAGAGGAAAACTGAGGGAGAGGGAAACAGAGTGAGGGAGAGAGATGGAGAGGGAGACAGAGATGGAGAGGGAGACATAGAGAGTGAGTCATTCAGAGTGAGTGAGACAGAGGGAGAGAGGGAGTGAGCGAGACAGAGGGAGAGAGGGAGTGAGACAGAGGGGGAGTGAGACAGAGGGAGAGAGGGAGTGAGACAGTCAGAGTGAGGGAGACAGATGGAGACAGAGAGACAGAGGGAGAGAGAGTGAGGGAGAGAGAAAGAACAAGAGAGAGAGAGAGAGATGTGTGTATGCCGGGTCTGGTGGCTCAGTGGACGAAGGCGTCCGCTGCAGGGACCTGTGATCAACCTCATGGTCACAGTTTTGTTGTTGTTGCTCTAGCCCTGCCCCTTCCCCCACTGACCCCGCCCCCACCAGTGCGGCCCTCGGACATAAACCACACTGTAAATTTGGCCCTCGAGAGAAAGTTTGTGAGTACCCATGATGTAGACGGTACCTCCAGCAGGCGTGGCGTGATTTCTTGCGGTGCAGTTGTGTGTCTCAGGGCCTTCACCGTTGGAAGGGCAGGGCCGATTAGCCGACTGCAGTGCTCTCAGCAGGGAGTCGACAGCGTAACACGTGGTGGGTGGCTGGATTCCGCTTGCTGCCTTCGGAGGTGTCAGGTGTCAGGTGTGGCGCCGATGAGCGCCCACCCTCGTCGCCAGCATAACGGCGTATTTAGGCCCAGCAGGGGACCGGCAATAAGAAAAAAACAGGCACTCACTTTGCTGGTTGTGGGCTGAAGATCACGAGCGACCCTCACCCGTTAATTCATTACTCTGAGTAGTGCAAGTACTTCAACGTCTGGTCAGGGTTATATAAGCGCTAATACTTTTATATTTCCATCCAAGGCACTGGTTGGAAGTGACCTCAAACGAAGTTGCTACAAAAAGCGAACTCTGAAGCGCAACTGAGTGAGACACCTGGCTCTCCACAGCTGAATTTACACACTCGTTCACGCATAAATCTGGGCACAAACATAATTTAAGTTTTTAACTCAACAGTTCAGAGAGTGAACTGTTGAGTTAAAAGAACGGACGCCGACACACGGTAAACTGTAAAATATAATATATAACGTTAGAAGTTCTCTTGCAGATTATTATTTGCCTGTGGCGCCCTCGCGTGGGCACTCTCCACCAGCAACACAATCCCTTTCAAACGGTTGGATTTAGGAGCTATTCCTTACTATTAAATGTAGTGTTCTCGACAAATAGACGACACGTGTTTGTGCTTTAGAGAACACATTTTCCACACACCGAAAAACATCGAACAATGTGTTTGTGAGACAAAAGTAATTTACCATCCACATCATGCTTTTTTGCTTTGCATGCTTAAAACTGTACTTTTAATATAACATTCCATCAGGATCAAAGAGGAAAATTCGTTTTGCGCGCGCAACAGCAGAAAGGGAGCCTTGAACAGCTGACAGGCATTCGATAGAAAGAGCTGCATTATAACAAACATGTCACTCAGCAGGTACATCAGTTTAACGGCTTTCTGAAGACATAAAAAAACACGCACAGGCAAGATGTGAGCAATTGTTGTTTTTAACCCGACGGAGGGACATATTTTCTGTGCAACTCAATAGCTGTTATGATAGCTGTCTGGGAGTATCTGAGTAAATGGAGAATGTAAGTGAGGCGCACCAATAGGATGAAGGAAGACGATAAAACACAGAAAGGCGTAGCCATGTAGAGCGTTAAGCAAAGAGGCACTTTGCAAGATAACGTCCTGTAGGGGCTTGTTTATCCGAACTTGGTGTAACCCTGTAAGTTTATTAAGCCAACTGTCTATGAATAAGTCCTGTATTACAAACACAATATATAAAAATAAAATTAAAAGCAACCTCAACGTTTTAGTCATTAAAACAACACAACTATGGATCAGGTAAATATTATTCAAGACAAACACCTTATATTTAACTTTCTTTAGTGCACGAATACATTACAAAAGAGACATAGCAACACAGAACACCTCCGTCCTATACGCAGAATTGTTACTTTCAGAAGTTAAAGCAAAGTGTTTTTTTGATCAAAACAGAGCAGTGACTCCTGCGCTCAATAGGTAGAAACGGCGTGGAGTCACTTATCAAAGGAGAAGTGTCACACTTTATATTAGGGCGACAAACAGAGAGCCCATCATTCGTACGAATAATTAATCGATTTGTGAATACAGTTACACCAATCTGAGTTTAATCCTATTGAAACTTTAAGGATCCAAACCGAGGTCTCCTATCCGATAGGCCCTCTAGATAGGGAGATATGTCATCATCATTTCTCATTAACACGTAAGAGAAGATTTGTCACTTGGTAATGAATATCGAGCAAGCCGTAGAACACAACAGTGAATTAATTTTGGAGAGACTATTGAATGATATTACATTGCATTCCTCAAAAGTAGTTAACAAGGTCCCCACCCACATTATAATTGCTCTCGCTTGCCCCCATTGTTCTACATCCTCTAGCCAGGAAGCCAGTGTAGCTCACTGGCTAGAGGAGGCAGACCCTGTTGCAGAGGTCAGACCTGGGAGCAGGGTTCAATTCCCGACGCGGCAGGGTCTTGAGCTCAAATGTCCACGGACTCGATAATTCTCGCCTCGGTGCCTACTCGAATCATGGGTCCCACTCTGCAACTCTGGGCAATAGCTTGCTTAATCTCCACTACGGCCCCACCGCGATGGGATGCCTGGTCTTCACCTTGGGGATGCCCAGTAGGGGTAATCTCGCAGGGAAAGCCAGGACGGGTTCCCAAAGCAAGCGCTAAGAGACCTGTCGGTGATTTGGCGCTATATAAATCGAAATTAACATAACATAACACCCCTTTCCCCTCCATAGAGTATATCTTATCCGTGAAGGAAAATTTAAAACAATGGAAAAAGCTTGGAAGGTGGATTTGGGCAAATAGCCACCAGGAGGCAAAACCCTGTTCATGCCTCACTGGTGCACTGTTCAATTAGTTGGACGATTAATTATATTGTGGTGCAGCCCTTCTAAACTGTTCCTGTCTGCCCTTTCATCGTGGGCTCCATACTGGGCGAATGCCATTACTTTGCATTTCAAACCCTTTAGCAGGGGGACACAAGATAAGCTTCTACATCAAAGAACTTGTCTTCTAATCTTCATTATGGTGGATAAAACTGTGCTATCAGACCACACACATATCCTCTTTTGACAATTCTTTTTGAGAGCCTCACCTTCCACCCTACATTTGAAATGTGTGTGTAAATCCAGGTCATGGGAAGGATTGGTGATGCAGGCGTGAGAGCAATTGAGATGTGTCCGTGACACAGTAGCCACACATCTTAATAAAGATGACGCAAAATAGAAAGGGGTCACTGGTGTACCAACTAAAAAAAAACAATTATCATGGCACTAGATCAGACTCTGGTCTCTCTAGCTCGTTCCTTACATGGGTTACAAGGGAAAGTGGGCTCTCGAGGTGTCCAAATATTGTTGTGGCTACTTAACTGGGGGATACTGCAGCCCCCACCCCCTGTTGAACACAACTCCAGACTACTGATTACGACTCTTGTGTATGGTGTGAGGCTGGTGTCAATGATAGAATTCTATCCAAAAGTCAAATGTTGTTGCCGTTACCTTGGAAAGCAAATCATGAATTCTTCCTCACTTTTGAAGTAGTCATGGTGCACACTGTCACCTTTGCAAGCCCATGTTTCTTGCTGTTAGGTGCACACAGCCTGTAGGCTGGATTCAAGCAACAGCAGGGTCTCTAGGTTCACATATCTAGGCCACTTTAATGCTTTATCTGCTTCTCCCATGTGCGTATCTCCCCATATAAATTGCAGACAGGTAGCATCGTCCTGGCATCCCATGTTTCTGTCTTGTTTCGGCTTTTTCCTTTGCCTCTACAACTATTTGTTAGTTACTGCTAATCTATCTGGTCGGAAAAATGTCTGAATATAAGGTAATCCTATCCATTATTTGCAATATAAAGCAAAGAGATTTGCTCGGTCTAACTTGGGATGGCTTCATATCATATATGAATTCCTAAATTCCAGCTTCCAGGGTGCCAAAGTATTGGGCTATATTTCATTTCATAAACTTTTATTCGATTATAATAATTTGCATAATCATAAAAAGTACAATTTATAAAAATCATCGGTTATGTACAGAAATTCACATGTTATAGTTTATAAAACTATGCCCTGACGGGTTTTCATTACTTTTTTTAAAAAGGTCGATGTCATTTTGGCTTCGTGCGGGTTTACCGGTGACTGGAGATAAGCAAGCGCTGGATATGTGCTTCTGAGACCGCTTGAACGAAGAAGGGGAAAAATCCATTTTTTCCTGGCTACGCTGTAGTATTTGCAGAACAGTGTGACATGGACCGTTGATTGCTTGGAGGCCCCGTCACACGGACAACAAGTCAGGTTCCGAGACCAGTTGTTCTGTTCCGGAAATGAAACCAAGCGGAAGAAAAGATCGAAGCGAAGTCTTGTCAATAGAAACTTTTCGTAGTTCGAAAGAAAGAACGTCAGGTAGGGCTGTATCAGTTTCTCTGGTTGCAATAGGCAGATTTTTCCGTTTTGTGTTTTTACAATCTCAGCCTGATTGCAGAGTTCTCTTAAATGGCCCATACATAGTTCTTTAAGCTGTTTCTTTGAAATGTCTTCTATTGAAGGTGGATCAAGAAAATATTGCTCCCGATCTAGATCTTGAAAAAATTTAAAAATGTAGTTGAGCCAGGGAATTTTCCTCCAGTGAGCTAGGCTAAGGCAATCGGCGATGAGGGAGCGTGTTATATGGCTTTCTGGATTGCACCATATGTGATGCCATAGAATGAGAGGCTGGCAGCGTATGGTGTCTGTCACAAATTCCATCCCTAGCTCTCGATGTGATGCTAGAATCGGAGAGCTTTGGGGAAGGGCCAGAACATACTTAATAAAGGCGTTCTCCGTTACCTGTAGTTGGTTAATGCTTCCGTATCCCCAGATGCCTGCTCCGTAACTTGCCACGCTGTGGCATTTTGCATAGTATAGCGTTAACAGTTCGGAAGGAGCTGGTTTGCCGAGTTTCCTGGAAAAGGCACAAAGTGCTGATGTTGCTCGACAGAAGTTGAGGTTTCTGGCTTCAATGGCTTTACGCCAGGTCATTGAGTCGTCCACGAGTATACCCAGATAGGGGTATACTGTTGTTTTTTCCAGCTTGGTGTTATTTATGTGTATGGATTTTGAAGTTCCGTGTTTGGGTCCTATGGTCATTGTAAATGTTTTCTTTGTAGTTACTTTTATTGGGCTATATTGTGGCTGCCACCAGGACCTTGCTATTTGAATTCAGGATTTTATTTCGAAAATTTCGAACAATTACTTCCTAGAGAATTTGTTGGATGGCATTATGTATTCCGAAAGTTAGGTTGTGTTGATAAACACATTTGAACTATTTTGAACTTTTGACTTTAAGCATTGCCATTGACTTTAGAGCGGTTGCATTAATTTGGGGTTCGTCATAGGAAAGACGATGAATCATATCAATTTAGGATAAGAGCTATATATAGCATGTATATAAGAGTATGCATGTGGTCGAAGGAGTTCTCAGTAAGTGCTAAATATATGCTCACAATAGGAATTACAGAATATTAATGTCTGTTAATTAGTATCCAGTGGCATAAGAATGAAGAAGAAAACTAAACGTATGTAAATCTGAGACCATATTGAACAACATATATAAGGATACTCATCTCTTGTTGTGCTTCTGTTTCAGCAATACCAACTTCACACAAGAGAAAGAGTATGTTATATAGGGATACGTTTTAAGTGTAGTTTTTCAGTGTTGAGGATAAATGCCCAACTGCTTGGCAATTTACTAAGATATCCCTTATTGCCTTCCGATGTAGGGTGACCAACCGTCACTAAATTTCACGGTCCGTCTGTCATTTTAGTGTGATGTCCGTTGTCCTTAATCATTCCTTTTATGGACGCCTTTTGTCCGTAAGTTTGGAGATTAATTACAGCTAGCTGTGCTGTTCCCCTGCGAGAAGCCCCAAGTGATTAAAAGTTCTTGGGGGCAGGCTCACACTTCTCTGTTAAGCTCCAGAGGCTGCAGCAGCCCCTCCTCGAACTCTCACAGACTGTGAACAGGCCTATTATCATTCTGACTGAGGCTGATTATCCCCTTTCGAATGACAATGCACCCTGTGCCTTTAGCGCATGGGTACTCACAAACTTTCTCTCGGGGGCCAAATTTACAGTGTGGTTTGTGTCCGAGGGTCGCACCGGTGAGGGCGGGGTCAGTGGGGAAGGGGGCAGGCTAGATCAACAAAAGAAACTATGACCATGAGGTTGATCACAGGTCCCTGCAGCGGATGCCTTCGTCCGCTTAGCCACCAGACCCGGCATACACACATCTCTCTCCCTCCCTCGCTCCCTCTCTCCCTCTCTCCCTCCCTCTCCCTCTCTTGCTCCCTCCACCTCTCTCGCTCCCCCTCTCTCACTCCCTCTCTCCCTCCCTCTCTCGCTCCCTCTCTCCCTCCCTCTCTCGCTCCCTCTCTCGCACCCTCTACCTCTCTCACTCCCCCTCCCTCTCTCCCTCCCTCTCTCGCTCCCTCTCTTGCTCCCACTCCCTATCCCTCTCTCGCGCGCTCCCTCTACCTCTCTCGCTCCCCCTCCCTCACTCCCTCGCTCCCTCTCTCCCTCTGTCTACCTCCCTCTGTCTGTCTCTCTCTGTCTCCTTCCCTCTGTCTGTCTCTCTCATTCCCTCCCTCTCACTCTCCCCCTCTCTCACTCTCCCCTCCCCATCTCCCTCCCTATCTCACTCCCCGTCTCCCTCTCTCCCTCGCTCTCCCCTCCCTCACTCCCTCCCTCTCTCTACCTCCCTCTGTCACCCTCTGTCATCTGACCCTGCCTGTGTGTCAGCCGGCGCACACACACAGCCGCACCAAAGCACTTCACAGGTCGTTAAAAGCCATTTGCATGCTAATGAGGCTTTGTTGAATTTCACCTCATCTTAGGCCTCTGCAGCTCCACTCTGGCTATCCGAGAAACGTCTGGCCCCCACAGAGCAGCAGAGACTCTCAGAGTCTCGCTGCAGCAGACACTCTTTAAAAAAAAAAAGAATAATACATGGGTACGATGTTTGCAAGGTCCGCGGGCCGCCAAGGAAGGCTTGCCGGGCCGCCCCCGGTCCGTGGGCCGTACTATGAGTACCCATGCTTCAGCTTATCATGTGTCAGTGAGTGCCTTGGAGGCCAGTGACTCACTTGGAGCCAGTAGATCCTAGTTAGTGATTACAGGGTAGCTTTCCCCAAACAAAGTACTGTGGAGGACTTGGGCCATGTGTAATTTGCCAATGTTGTTCACAGAGTGACGGGGCTGGAGCAGTGATGGGGCAGGAGAGGCGACAGGAAAGGAGAGGTGATGAGTCAGGAGAGCTGATGGGGCAGGAGAAGTGACAGGGTAGGAGAAGTGATGGGGCAGGAGCAGGGAACAGGGCAGGAGAAGTGAATGGGGCAGGAGCAGTGAACGAGGAAGGATGTTGGACAGGCCACATGAAGGGCCGCTCTCCCCCGGCCCAACCAGGCCTGAGTCCAGTCCCGCAAGTACCACACACCACCATTGCACGTCCTCCGTCCCCTCAGGGACCCCTGCCCTCGAGCATGTTGACCTCGTGGGTCCAATCCACTGCCGGCCCACGCGCCCAGCCTAGGGCGCCATCTTGGACACTCCACCACGAGGCCGCCTGGCCCCCGATCGACCTCAACCCTGGGCCTGGCCCGGCCTCAGACATTCCGGCACCACCCTCCACCCAGGAGGTGAGCGGGCTACTTGGCAAGTCAATGGGAGAAAGAGGTGCCGATGGCTCTCCCCCGCCAAGTGCCGCTCGCCCATCGCCTCCCCGGGCGCTGGCTCCACCCCCCTGCTGGGTGTCTGGACTCCCTCATCCCGGACCTCCCGACCTCCAAGTGCGAGGGTCCGGACATCAAAGCACGCCAGCCCTATAACTGGGGCAGCTCCAGAGCAGGAAGGCAGTTGTATCTTGGAGTCGAGAGACGTAAAGAGGAACTCATCCTTGACGGACTACTGGCGCTGCCGTAGCTCTGTCTTGTGCACCATCGTCCTGCCTGTTGGCGCTGCCACAGCCTTCGCAACCTTCATATCCTTCATCGTCGTCGGGACCTGCTGGCGTGGCCGCGGACCGTTGTAACCGTCATCTTCACCGGGACCTGCAGGCTCCGCCGCGGACCGTCGTCTTCCTTCGTCCATCTCGGGACCTGCCTGGCTCCGCCGCGGCCCGATCATCTAGAACGCCGAGCTCGAGGATTGAGAGCTATTTTCCACTCATTGGTAACAAAGACTGTCCCGCTACCCCTTTCCTAAGCCAGAGACTAGAACCGAGGGGACCCCTGAGTCCAGACCTCCTTGTATCATATCATCGTAACCTAAGAATTGCCTATAAAGTCTCGTTAACCTTCAATCTTGTGTGGTGTCCGTCTGTGGGGGGGAAGTTACTTGTCTGTACAGTCGTTGGAGACGGCTCTCCCCGGAGACCTCTCCCCGTAGTCTCGGCCGACCCTCCCGGTCCGTCTAACATTGGTGGCAGCGGTGGGATCCGAATCACCGCATAAACGTACAGAAAGTAGCTCACCCCACGACGAAATCACAATGACAACCAAAGAAAGCGGATCAACCGAGAAGTTCCAAATGGAGAAACTGGAGGAGTACAGCCATCGTGAACTAAAACAATTCTGCATCGAACTGGGTATCGCTACCACCGGACTAAGCACCAAAGACGATTTTAAGCATGCCCTAGAATCTTGGGCAGAGACCGGGGCTGCCGGAACCCCCGATCAAAGCACCGCAGAAAAAACCACCACGGCCCCTGAAGGGCAAAGAACGGGTCTCTCGCAAGACGAGATCCAGGAAAGAGAAAGAACCCGACTACACGAGCTGGAAATGGCCCGACTCAAAATGGACGTTGAACTCAAGTTGGCCGAACAAAAAATCAACTTAGAGCACCTGCGTCTCCGAGAGGAAAGAGAGGAGAAACAGAGACAAAGGGAGCTCGAGGAAAAGAAACTGGCGTACGAACACGAACGGAACCTAGCCGAGATCAACCTGCGCAAACAGAATAAAGAAGTAGGGGTGCCCGAGCGACCCCACACCTCAGGGACCACAGACAAAAAGGTACACATCCCCAAGGATGTTGTCCGTGAATATTTCCGAGAGGACGACATCCAGCAATGGTTTAAGGCCTATGAAATCGCTATGACTGCACACCGGATCGATAGAAGCGACTGGGGAGCCGGTCTATGGGGGAGATTCCTCAATGAGGGCCGCGATACCCTGCTACAGCTCCCGGACCACCAGATGACCTCCTATGACCATATGAAAGCGGCACTCCTCACCCGCTATGGCCTCACACCCGAGATGTACCGTCAGAGGTTCCGAGACTGCACCCGCATCCCGGGTACAACTTGGGTGGACTATGTAACGTACTTTAGCCGAGCCTTCGAGGGCTGGATCAGAGGAAGCAACGTCACGACCTACGAACAACTGTTCAATCTGATGGTATGGGAGCATCTGTCGAACAATTGCTTCATTGAGCTCCGCCAGCACCTCCTCGACAGTAAGTTAACGGATCCCCGGCAGCTCGCGGCCGAAGCTGACCGGTGGGAGATCACCCGAGTGGGCCGGAATGGGTCCTACGAACAGAACCGGAACAACAATGGTCAGCACCGACCAAGAGGAGGAGGAGGGGGCCAAGGACGAGGAAGGGACAACGCTCCGGTCGCCCCCACTACCAGCACCACCCCCCCGGCCAACCGGGGCGGCACCCCGGCGCGACCGGGGTACAGAGCCAATGTCACGTGTCACCGATGCCAACGAGTAGGCCACTATGCAAACGACCCAAACTGCCCGCAATACCAGAGCCCAAGACCCCGCCAAGTGGCCGCTGCGGCCCTAGGGGAGGAACAGATCTCCGAGGAACAGGAAGAATACGAACAAGAGCATCAAGAGTGGGAGCCAGCCGCCATGGCTCTAGCATGCTTAGGGGGGAAAGACATGGTCCCGCGGGTCCCCCTACCCGCTAACACCCAGAAGTACAGCCAATGGGTGAGCATCAATGGACGCCGGGCCGAAGCCCTTCGTGACACCGGGGCCAGTGTCACAGCCGTCCGCTGTCACCTGGTGACCCCAGAACAGTATCTACCGAACATTCTCTGCCCTGTACGATCAGCCGATAACTCGGAAAGTCTGTGTCGGATGGCCTGCGTCCCTTTCGAATGGGGAGGGGTCTCCGGCATGTTGAAAGTAACAGTCCGAGACGATGCCCCCGTAGACTGCCTCCTTGGAAATGACCTCGAAAGCTCTCCGTGGGCCGCCGTGGAGCGAAGAGAACACCTGGGGATGTTAGGCGTCCCGGACTGGGCGTGCGTCACCACCCGGTCCATGGCCGCCCGTGCCAACCACCGCCCAGAAGAACCCGAATGGCCGGCGCCACCGCCTCCGGTCGCCCCCGCCGAAACCACCGACCATGACATCCCCCCCGAACCAGCTCAACCTTCCGACCTCGCTAACCTCGACCAGTGGCCTCAAGAGGGGGGGCCCACGCAAGAACAATTTCGCCGAGAACAGAAGACCTGTCCCTCCCTCGAGGGACTCCGCCAGCAAGCGCTCGCCCAGAGCGCAGGGGATACCTCCGGAACTCATTGGGTCTACTGGGACAATGATCTGCTGTACAGCGAGCAAAGAATCGCTGAGCTGGGGGCCAACAGAGTATTAGTGGTGCCCCTCCGTTTTAGAGCCTTTCTGCTAAACCTGGCCCACGATGTCCCCCTGGCAGGGCACCTGGGACAAGATAAAACCTACAGTCGCCTAGTGACCCACTTCTTCTGGCCCAAAATGAGGAACGATGTGCACCAGCATTGCCGATCTTGCCCCACGTGCCAGGCCAGTGGAAAGAGCGGCCGCAAACTAAAGGCCCCACTGCAACCTTTCCCTGTGGTCACTACCCCATTTGAGAGGGTCGGAATAGACATTGTGGGGCCCCTGGACCCGCGCACAAAACAAGGCCATCGATTCATCTTGGTGCTAGTGGACCACGCCACCCGCTACCCTGAGGCTGTTCCTCTGCGAACTGTGACAGCCCCAGTAGTCGGCCGGGCTCTGATGGGGATCTTCTCCCGTGTGGGCTTCCCCCGAGAAGTCGTCAGCGACAGAGGCACGAACTTTATCTCTAAATACATGAAATCCCTCTGGCAACAGTGCGGGGTCACCTACCGATTCACGACCCCCTATCACCCCCAAGGGAACGGACTTGTTGAGCGGTTCAACCGCACGCTAAAGGGAATGATCGGGGGGTTGGAAGAGCCCCTCCGTCGCCAGTGGGATGTGCTGCTGCCGTGCCTCCTCTTCGCCTACCGAGAGGTCCCTCAGAAATCCCTAGGCTTCAGCCCATTTGAACTGCTATATGGACACCCAGTGCGGGGGCCGCTCAGCCTAGTCAAAGAGGGCTGGGAGATGCCTCCGTTAAAGAACCCTCCGGATGTCTTCCGGTACCTCCTCACCCTCCGCAACCAGACCCGGCGGTTCAGAGAACTAGCGAAAGCCAACCTAGAGGCCAGTCAAGAGGACATGAAAAAATGGTATGACCAGAATGCCTCATCCATTGAATTCGAACCTGGCCAACAGGTATGGGTGATGTCCCCCACTGAGCCATGCGCCCTACAAGACAAATGGACGGGGCCCTTCAAAGTAATCGAGCGCAAGGGTCCTGCCACCTATCTCATCGACATGGAATCCTCCCGGAACCCTCTCCGGGTCCTCCACGCTAACAGACTAAAGCCTCACTTTGTGCGAACAGAGCTCAGCCTCCTGATGGCCACAGACAATGGGGTTGAAGAAGACTCCGAGCCTCTCCCTGACCTCCTACGGACTCAGGAGCAAGACGGCTCCGTGGATGGGGTCCGGCTCTCGGAGGCCCTCACCAGAGAACAACGCCAAGAGTGTCAAGCCCTCCTATCACAGTTCGCCAGCCTGTTCTCCCTCACCCCAGGTGTCACTTCCTGGTGTGTGCACGATGTGGACACCGGGGACAGCCCCCCTATCCGCCACCGGGCCTACCGCGTGCCAGATCGGGTACGGGCCTGCATCCAGGAAGAAGTAGCCAAGATGCTCACGCTCGGGGTCATCGAGCCCTCAGACAGTCCCTGGGCCAGCCCTGTCGTACTGGTCCCCAAAGCAGCTGCCCCCGGCACCACACCCGAACTCCGGTTCTGCGTCGACTACCGGGGCTTAAATGCGGTCACCAGAACAGACGCACACCCCATCCCCCGGGCAGATGAACTAGTCGACCGAATGGGAGCTGCCCGCTACCTCAGCATCTTCGACCTGACAGCAGGCTATTGGCAGATCGGCCTCACACCCCGGGCACAAGAACGTTCTGCCTTCTCCACCCCCGATGGCCATTACCATTTCACGGTCATGCCCTTCGGCATGAAGAATGCCCCAGCAACATTCCAACGGCTCGTCAATCAGGTCCTGGCGGGGCTCGAAGGATTCAGCGCCGCCTACCTAGACGACATCGCTGTATACAGCCACCATTGGACCGAGCACCTCCACCACCTCCGAGCAGTGCTGCAAGCCCTTCAGCGAGCTGGCCTCACGATCAAGGCCAGCAAGTGTCAAATTGGGCAAGGGTCTGTAACCTACCTCGGACACCAGGTGGGAAGCGGCCTAGTGGCCCCTCTACAGCTGAAAATTGCCGCCATCCAGGCCTGGCAGCCCCCCATCACCCAAACCGAGGTACGAGCCTTCCTGGGCCTCACGGGCTATTACCGAAGGTTCGTGAAAGACTATGGTACCATAGTGGGGCCCCTCACAGAACTCACGTCAAAGAATCAGCCCAAGGAAGTCAACTGGACCCCAGAGTGTCAAACTGCATTTGAACAATTGAAGGCCGCCATGTGTTCCGCCCCTGTGCTCCAGGCCCCAGACTACAGCCGGGAGTTCGTCGTCCAGACGGACGCCTCCGACCAGGGCATTGGGGCAGTCCTGTCTCAAGTGAACACCGAAGGCCTTGATCAACCGGTGGCCTTCATCAGCCGGAGACTCCTACCACGGGAGCAACGCTGGAGCACCATAGAGAGGGAAGCCTTCGCTGTGGTATGGGCCCTCAAGAAGCTCCGGCCCTACCTTTTTGGCACCCACTTCCGGGTGCAGACCGACCACCGACCCCTGCAGTGGCTGATGCATATGCGGGGGGAAAACCCAAAGTTGCTACGCTGGTCCATCTCCTTGCAAGGTATGGACTTCACAGTCGAACACCGGCCTGGACCAGATCACGCCAACGCGGATGGCCTGTCCCGGTTTTTCCGCCTCGACGAGGAGAGTCCCCAAGAGGATGGGTAACTCTCCCCACCTTCAGCTGGGGGGGACGCATGTTGGACAGGCCACATGAAGGGCCGCTCTCCCCCGGCCCAACCAGGCCTGAGTCCAGTCCCGCAAGTACCACACACCACCATTGCACGTCCTCCGTCCCCTCAGGGACCCCTGCCCTCGAGCATGTTGACCTCGTGGGTCCGATCCACTGCCGGCCCACGCGCCCAGCCTAGGGCGCCATCTTGGACACTCCACCACGAGGCCGCCTGGCCCCCGATCGACCTCAACCCTGGGCCTGGCCCGGCCTCAGACATTCCGGCACCACCCTCCACCCAGGAGGTGAGCGGGCTACTTGGCAAGTCAATGGGAGAAAGAGGTGCCGATGGCTCTCCCCCGCCAAGTGCCGCTCGCCCATCGCCTCCCCGGGCGCTGGCTCCACCCCCCTGCTGGGTGTCTGGACTCCCTCATCCCGGACCTCCCGACCTCCAAGTGCGAGGGTCCGGACATCAAAGCACGCCAGCCCTATAACTGGGGCAGCTCCAGAGCAGGAAGGCAGTTGTATCTTGGAGTCGAGAGACGTAAAGAGGAACTCATCCTTGACGGACTACTGGCGCTGCCGTAGCTCTGTCTTGTGCACCATCGTCCTGCCTGTTGGCGCTGCCACAGCCTTCGCAACCTTCATATCCTTCATCGTCGTCGGGACCTGCTGGCGTGGCCGCGGACCGTTGTAACCGTCATCTTCACCGGGACCTGCAGGCTCCGCCGCGGACCGTCGTCTTCCTTCGTCCATCTCGGGACCTGCCTGGCTCCGCCGCGGCCCGATCATCTAGAACGCCGAGCTCGAGGATTGAGAGCTATTTTCCACTCATTGGTAACAAAGACTGTCCCGCTACCCCTTTCCTAAGCCAGAGACTAGAACCGAGGGGACCCCTGAGTCCAGACCTCCTTGTATCATATCATCGTAACCTAAGAATTGCCTATAAAGTCTCGTTAACCTTCAATCTTGTGTGGTGTCCGTCTGTGGGGGGGAAGTTACTTGTCTGTACAGTCGTTGGAGACGGCTCTCCCCGGAGACCTCTCCCCGTAGTCTCGGCCGACCCTCCCGGTCCGTCTAACAAAGGAGAAGTGAACGGGTCAGGAGAAGTGAATGGGGCAGGAGAAATGACGGGGCAGGAGTGCTGACCGGACAGGAGCAGGAAACTGGCAGGAGCAGCGAATGGGCAGGAGCTATGAACGGGCAGGAGCGGTGAATGGGCAGGAGCTGTGACTGGGCAGGAAAGGTGACGGGGCAGGAGAAGTGATGGGGCAGGAGAAATGACGGGGCAGGTGTGGTGATCGGGCATGAGCAGGAGTGCTGACCAGATAGGAGCAGTGAACGGGCAGGAGCAGTGATCGGGCAGGAGCAGTGACGGGGCGGTAGTGGTGACTGGGCATGAGAGGAGACGGGGCAGGAGCAGTGATGGGGCAGGAGCTGTGACGGGATAGAAGAAGTGGCGGGGCAGGAGAAAGTGACTGGCCAGGAGAAGTGACTTGTAGTTATGTTCTTTGCCTATTTATTTATATACTATTGTGTCTGTAAAGCACACCCTTTGTCCCGAATTTTTGTCCTGAATTGTGACCTCCTGTCCTGATTTTTTGTCCTTAATTTTGACCCTTTGTCCTGAATTTTTATATTCACTGTTCTGAATTTGCACCCATGCCAGTGGGCCACCCTATTTAGATGCTCCCTTTGACCTGCAGACATCAGAGCCCTGCAGAGTAACATGTCAGACTGGGGGTATTTTTGTGTCTCTGTTTTCTCTTTTATTCCATTTCCAAGTCCCCATTTTCAAAGCTAGCTCTCATATCCTTGTTGTGTGTGGTCCTTAGTGTAGGTGGTGGGAGGCTGAACAGTGCATGGCTCCTCTTAGATCCAGAGTATAAGTTTAGTGCTTTCAGACAGAAGTACGTCTCTTCATTGGAGACAGGGGACAACACTTGCTTGTTCCCTCGGTTTGTGCAAACGTTGTGGGCTCAGCCACTTACTTCTCACATGGGCCAGTGGCTCGGAGTCAATCGAAGGAACAGCAAGCCAATTTTTTTCTCCTCAATACTTTTAAACATATACGGAATTGACCGTGGGCCCCTGATTTTTTGGGTCTTTCCCATGGCATTGTGTAGTCCCCTCAGGTTAGCTTTAGCGGATCTGTTTGGATAATTCCACACTGAATGGGATCGTAGAGTTCCGTAATTACACAAACTAATCTTTTTACGATAAGTTTTGCTAGTATATTGGTCTCTAGAATAATTAAATTAATTGTTATTTATAAATCTTGGCTGTTTTCCATGGCTTTACGTTGACTATTATTGTTACTTCTCTTAATCTCTACACAAATGGGTTTTTGTATGTTCCCAAGTTAATTTGAAGAATCCACTGGTATTTTTCTCGGCTCATGTGTTTTCTCCTGCTGTATTTATTTTACGGCTTCACTTATTTCCTCCCAATCCATTTATAATATCTCGCATTCACAACGGGACTCTGGTAAATTATTTCAAGTACAAGTACCTGACAGTGTAGCTTAATGTGAAGCAAGTTGGCCGAAATAATATACAGAGAATACTTTTGGCATGTCATTCTCTGCAGACATTGCGGTCTGTGAAACATCAATAATCTTATAGAAATATCCTGCACGCCTCTCTTTCTTAATGAACCAAGGCAGGACATCCAGTGCTTTGTACCTGTGCTCACATACTTTTTAGCGCCATCGCGAGCTAAAGGTTCTAGGGCTAGATGTAGGTAATTCTATTTTACCACTTCTAAAATACCGAATTTTACCGATTCGGTATTTAAGAAGTGGTAAAATAGAAGGGGGCACATGTAGGTATTTCAGAATCGGTAAATACCGAATCTGTAAGATTCGGTATTTACCGATTCGGTAAATAATCGGTATCCCCCATTGATTCCTATGGGCCTTGAAGCCCATAGGAATCAATGGTGAATACCGAATCGGTATTTACCGATTCGGTAAATTCCGATTTTTGCAAGGGTGCAGGGGGTGTCACTTTGTGTCACATTGCACAGGTGTGCATGCACACCTGGATTCGGTATTTTACCACCCAATTGGATTGGGTGGTAAAATACCGAATCTGAAAGGCCTGCGGCACTCAAAGATGTGCTACCTACATGTGCTTTTACAGAATCGGTATTTTTACCGAGTCTGTATTTACCGATTCGGTAATTTTACCGAATCTGTAAATACAGATTCGGTAAAATACAGATTCTGTAAAGCATGCTCCTACATTAGAAAACCCTAATACCGGTCGGAAACGGCCGAAATCAGCCGTTTCCGACCGGTATTAGGGCTCCTACATCGGGCCCCTAGATCTGAAATGGACAGTGATTTCAAAAATTGAACATGACATCAGAGGCGGTGACCTTGATGCCAAACTGTCTAAAAGGGAAGCTATGCTTATTGTGAAATTTGAGTCGGCAGTCACTGGACTTAAATGAGCTCACAGAAATTTATAAATTAAATTGAAAGAACCAAGGCCTCCCACAAAGAAGCCAACCTGTGTAAATTGGCAAAATGGTCTCCATTACATAGTACCAACACACATCAAGATCGTTTGATATGCTAACCCATGCAAGTGACAACAAGAATGAAGATATGGGGCACACAACAATTTATTTACCATTACAAAATGGCAACCTCAGAATTGCAATTGACACAGATTATCAATAATAAACAGCGCTTAGACCAACTCGTGTAGAATGCTAACACATTCAATACTGTTAAAACAGACACACAAAATCCGACTATCGGGGAAGGATGTCATAGTGTCAAAAAAGGCATGCAAGCTAATTCATTATTCAGAACACCATTCTAAGATGGCAGCCACAGAAACTGCATGTAGCGTGGGCAAAATCCAACTACATTACCCAAAAATCCCCGCAAATCAGGATGCACTGGACACATATTAACCCCGGCTTATACTATCTCGCGGCAAAACGAGAAACGGACGAAAACAATTCCGGCTTCGAGGACGCCAAAAAACGGTAAGAATTTGTGATTAAACGCGTGCAGATCATAGGTCTTTAACTCAGCTCAACAGCAAGATTAATGAGGTCCCATCCTTACCATTACAGGCTGCCATTGAATGCTAGCAACCTTCCACACTTTATACACGGCGAGAGACCTTGAAACAAGTAAGTTGCGATTTTGAGTTCAGCCGAATTTAGTATTGAATCTCCAGCCTAGCGCAAAACTTCTAAATCTTAATTCCTCCTTTTCAGGGCTTCCGCTTAAAAAACAAAGAGTATATACTCCCCCACCACTAAAAGCAAGTAAGTTTGAAGTATGATTGCCAACAGAAAGATTGTGTCATTTCAAATAGGAATACAAAGGTGACTAAAGGGGCATTTGTTGTTTATGCAGATTGTCCAACGTCGAGGCAATAGAGAAAAGCTTTCTTCATTGGAGGCAAGCGGCATTCTCAAATACTGGTAGAGCCATCTTTCCAAAACACTTGCTATTAGTTTCTAAAGAGATGTTTTGTTTACTTTTTCACAGCTTCGGTCCTGAAGAGAACTTAAAATCCATCATAAGTTCGAAACGCGTAGACCATATTTGTTGAGCCATAAGATTATAAACACAACTTTGATTTGCTCCAAATTCATGTGATTATCAGAATAATTGTCTATGGCCATTTTGTGAATAATGAAAATTGTAATGTATATGTAAATAATTTGTACAGAGGTTGTGTATATATGTGAGTGAATGACGGATGGTTGAAACAGTGATGAGTATGAGAATTTTTTGGAATGTGGAGAAGGTGTAATTTTATGATTATGAAAAGAAATTTTTGTATGTGGAAAATATAGGTTGAAAAGATAAAATTGGTGAAAATGAACCAAACAAAGAATATAAAATGAAAAAATAAAAGAAAGAGATTTATTCTGCCTAAACAAAGTGTGGTTGTACATGTTGTTATAATTTGCATGTATTGAAAGAGTAAGGAGACAAGTAGGCACAACAGTATTGGCATTTGTTTCGTTCTATATTGGTCAGTGGCTTGGCCTTACTGTGGAGAGCCCAAACCCAGTGATGGTTTATTGGAATCTGTTTTAGGCAATACTGAAAATGGAAGATTGTAACAGGCAGAAGGATTGTTCCATGTATAATCCATTCAGTAGCTGAATTTTCTGCCACTGTAAATGATAATCTTTCCAGTTTTTCAATGCTCAGCACCGTATAGTCTGCTCCCCTTTGTGCCAATTTGATCTGTTTATCAGTGATATTGATTCTGAAAACAGTGGACTGGTATTGATTAAAAGCCAAGGCACATAGCCTGAACAAAGGGTTTGTAACGTCCAGCCTAATAGCATGATAGAACGTAGTTGCGACTGACCATGTTGCAACATGACCAAGTCCTGTTCCATGATGTCTATGGCAGAAGATACTATGCTGTCCAATGAATATATCCTGGACGACAGAGTCGTTAACCCATTCTCAACTTCAGAGAGAGATTTCTCTACGTTAATACGATCAATTTTTTTGCATTCGTTCTGCAGTCTCTGCTTATGTAATCTTCCATATTTTGTTATATGCAGCATATATACCGGCATATATGAAACGTTTTTGAAGCGGTTTTCTTCATCCTAGCAAGAATTCCCTAAGTCCTGCGCCATCTTTAAGTAAAGATAAGTGTTGCTTCACATCCTTAAGTGTAGATCTTTTTAGCCAATCAAGGCAGAGCTTCCCTGCACTGTATGCTGTTACTATTCCAGGATGCTGTCTTTGAACATATCTTGGGTCTGGCCTATTGATTTTGAACCCTTGAGTTTTGTTCAGTAATCTATTGTGACAGTTGTTTCTGTCTGTGGGCCAGATCAACCATGTATTCCAATCTTAAAGATAAAATTGGTGAAAATTAACCAAACAAAGAATATAAAATGAAAAAATAAAAGAAAGAGATTTATTCTGAAAAATTTTAAACCCTTGAGTTTTGTTCAGTAATCTATTGTGACAGTTGTTTCTGTCTGTGGGCCAGATCAACCATGTATTCCAATCTTAAAGATAAAATTGGTGAAAATTAACCAAACAAAGAATATAAAATGAAAAAATAAAAGAAAGAGATTTATTCTGCCTAAACAAAGTGTGGTTGTACATGTTGTTATAATTAGCATGTATTGAAAGAGTAAGGAGACAAGTAGGCACAACAGTATTGGCATTTGTTTCGTTCTATATTTCCTTGTGGAGGTTGGTTTTGGCGGTGTGAGGGTCCTTGGTGAGGGAGAGGATGAACTGGGTGTCGTTGGCGTAGTAGATGATGTTCAGGTCGTACTGGCGGGCCACTTGTGCGAGGGGGGCCAAGTAGACGTTGAACAGGGTCGGGCTGAGGGATGAGCCCTGGGGTACGCCGCAGATGAGGTCTGTGGCTTCGGATCGGAAGGGTGGGAGGCGGACTCTCTGGGTTCTGCCAGAGAGGAAGGACGTGGTCCAGTCCAGGGCTTTCTTTTGGATTCCGGCTTCTTGGAGGCGTGTTCTTAGTGTGCGGTGGCAGATCATGTCGAATGCGGCTGACAGGTCCAGGAGGATGAGGGCTGAAGTTTCGCCATTGGCTAGCTGGCACCTGATGTCATCTGTGGCGGAGATGAGGGCTGTCTCGGTGCTGTGGTTTCGTCTGAATCCGGATTGGGATAGGTCCAGGATGTTGTTGTCCTCGAGGTGGCAGGTCAGCTGTATGTTGATGATTTTCTTCATGACCTTTGCCGGGAAGGGGAGCAGTGAGATGGGCTGGAAGTTCTTGAGGTCCTTGGGGTCCGCCTTTGGCTTCTTGAGGAGGGCGTTGATTTCGGCATGCTTTCAGCTTTCCGGGAACGTCGCTGTGTTGAAGGAGGTGTTGATGATCTTCCTTAGCTGGGGTGCGATGGTTGCGTCTGCTTTGTTGAAGACATGGTGAGGGCAGGGGTCGGACGGAGATCCTGAGTGGATGGAGTTCATGACCTTGCGTGTCTCATCGTTGTTGGCGTGGAACCAGGAGGTCAGCTGGTTGGTGCAGGTGTTGTTCGGGGTGGGGTCTGTCGTGGTTGGAGCGGACGGGGTGTTGAAACTGTCGTGAATGTCGGCGATCTTGGGATGGAAGAAGGTGGCCAGTGTGTCGCACAGATCTTGCGAGGGTGGGATGTCGTTGGTGTTGGCGATGGTGTTGGAGAGTTCCTTCACTATGTTAAAAAGCTCTTTGCTGTTGTGAGCGTTGTTATCCAGGCGGGTTTTGAAGGAGGATCTCTTGGCTGTTCTGATGAGCTGGTAATGTCTGCGAATGGCGTCCTTGTGTGCTGCCTGGCTTTCTTTAGTGGGGCGAGAGTGTTGGCGCAGTCTTCGATCCATTGTCTGAGGTTGCGGGCGGCGTTGTCTGGGTCGGTGGGGTCGATGGGTGGGTGGGTTTTGGGCCAGGGTGGAGGTCAGTTGGTCCTCGGTGATTTTGCTCAAGCAGCGATGGGGGAGTTGTAGAGTGCGGTGGTGCGGGGTTGGTTTCTTGAAGGTGAAGTGGATGCAGCGGTGGTCGGTCCAGTGGAGTTCAGTGGTGTTGTTGAAGGTGACGTGGGTGCTCATGGAAAAGACTGGGTCGAGCGTATGGCCGGCGACGTGGGTGGGTTTGGTGACGAGTTGTCGGAGGCCGAGGTTGGCGAGGTTGGCGATCAGGGTGGCGGAGTTGGCATTGTTGTTGTTCTCGAGGTGGAAGTTCAGGTCCCCGAGGAGGATGTAGTCTGCGGAGGCGAGTGCGTGGGTGCTGGCGAGGTCGGCGATGGAGTCGCTGAACAGGGCCCGGGGTCTGGGAGGTCTGTAGATGAGAGTTCCTCTGAGGGTGGTGTTGGGGTCGTTGTGGATCTGGAAGTGGAGGAGTTCGGCGGAGTTGAGGGAGTCGTGTGCAAGGGTTTGGACTTGGAGGGATGGCTATTCCTCCTCCGATTCTGTTGGTGCAGTCTCTGCAGGAGATCTTGTAGCCATCTTGGATTGCTATGGCGATGTCCGGTGCTGAGGAGTCGTTCCAACAGGTCTCGGTCAGGAGGCCACATCAGGGGCGGAGGTGTCGAGCAGGTCCCAGAGCTCAACAGTGCGTGCGGAGCGGGTGTTGAGCAGTATGCATCTAAGGTGGTTGGGTCCGGTCATTGGAGGCTTGGTGGATCTGTTGCAACTGAAGATGAAGGTGTGGCCGGAGAAGGGACCGTGGGTGCATTTTGGGGCAGCCTGGAAGCAGCATTGTTTTCGGCCGGTGTTGAGAGCATGGAGGGTGTTGGCATAGTATCGGAGGCTGGCGTTGTGGAGTACGCAGGATCCAGGGGTTCCAGCGCTGGGTGCGGTCCAGACGTGGACGGGCGCATTAAGCATGTCAATGTCGAGCAGCACACCCATCCCCCATGCCTCCCCGCATACCTTACCCTCCCCTTGATAAAAAACATAGTCTGATGTGTCCAATCGTACATTTAGGCATCTCACCCAAATCCATCTACAGAGCAGCCCCAGTCACCTCACCCAGTTCCGCTCCTTGAAGAATAAGAGTCCATACCTCCCATTCAGCTCATAGCCATCCATCCAGTCCATGATAGCGCCTCCATTTACCCCATACCCTACCAAACTTCTGGGCATCCCCTCGCCTTATAGGTGACTCTCTCAGCAGCCATATACATGTCCATCCCCTTCCTCCACTCTTCCAGTTGTGGTGTGTCGGGTGCCCCCCCACTTCCGGGCCACATCTCTCTTGCCCACCACCAGGGCCAGCACCAGGAAGAGCAGCAGGGGTCGAGCCAGGTCTACATCATTTGTCATTCCCAGCAGTACAAGTTTGGGGTCCAAAGGTAGGGTGGTTTCTAGCACCTCCCCCAGCTCTGTCAGGACCGCCCCCCAAAAGCGTTGTGTATTAGGGCATGTCAAATAGTGTGGTAAAAGTCCCCTACATCAGTGCCACACCGCAAACAGCAAGGGTCCGCAGCTCTCCCAATCTTGTGTAGGCGCGCTCTGTCAAAATAGGGCCTATGAAGGACATTAAATTGGATCAACCGTAGGCGAGATTTAACCGCTTCCTCCCTAGGATGCATCAGAATCATACCCCAGTCTACTTCATCCATGTCACCCACCTCTCGCTCCCATGTGGCCCTTAGGTTCCCAAGTCTGTCCGGCCTGTGATTCATTATTGTTTTGTATGTGAGGGATACTGCCTTACCAGCGATCCTTTCCTGTAGAAGGCGACCCTCTAGGGGAGCGTATTCTGGGAGCGCCTCTGTCAAAGCCCTCTCTGCCCTCCAGGCATGTCGTGGTTGCATATATTTAAAATGTTGTGTGTGGTGGAGCCCAAATTCCTGTCGTAATGAGGGAAAGGATTGCAGCACCCCTTTTTTCATCACATCCCCCAGAGTCGACATGCCTATGGCATCCCAGCTCCGGAACCTGGGAAAGCTTTCTTATCAAGTCAGAGGACGTTTTGCGGAAGTTAGAAGGATGCAATGTCACGGTCATGGATGAACCAACCCCTGCTGTGTTACTCCTGTATAGTTAGGTTCCCACACCAGTAAGTCAGAGTGCTATTCGAGACTAAGCCCACAAGCAGAAACAAAAGAAGGGAACTGCTGCTGGAGAATGCTCCTGTCTGCCTGTGAGAGGCCTGTAGATTTGTTCTCCCTTGTATCTTGGACTCTAAAAGACTTCTTTGGGGGTTGCTTACTTATTTATTTGCCCTTTATGCTGACTGCCATTTAGGGCAGCAAAGAAGGACCTCCACTTCTGTCTGTTGTGGGAAAATGTCTGTACGGTGCTCCAGTTGTGGTTCAGAGTCATCATTTCTGTTGCGACAATACACCCAGGCTCAGATTGACATATAGGGCAATCAGGCAGTGCATGACGAGCTGCTCCGCTAAGTCAGTTAGTGGGACATTTTTTGTGGCTGTTTGAGGGCCAAGTTTTATGGTCTGCTGGGCCAATTTTTACTATTGAGTTCCCTGATATTAGAACAATCATTGCCCACAGGAAGCTAACATCCATGCTGCTTCACAAGTTTAAAACAGCCCGGATTTGCAAACATGGGCTACTTTATTAGCTATCTAATTCACTAATGGGGGCCACTTTTATTTTGGTGCCCGGGTCTATTATCTGTCTCAGTCTGGTCCTGAGTTCGCCGTTTAGTATTCTTTGGCCTGCCTCTCTTTTGTTTGCCTTCTGGGGTCCAGTGGAGAGCTGTTCTTGTGATAGAGTCTTGTTCTCTTCTGATGGTGTGTCCTATCTCCATCCTTTTCTCATAATGGTTGTGTACAAGCTCTCTTGCTTGCATCTTGCAACCAGTTCCTGGTTGAAGATGGTTTATGGCCAGAAAATGTACAAGATTTTTCTCAGAATACTGATATGGAAGGATGGCAGTTTGATGATGTCACTGTATGCCATCTGCCAGCTTTCTGATCTACACAAGAGTGCAGACAGAGCGCATTCTGAAGACATTCCTGGCATTGTTCAGTCTGCTCTTGATGTCACTGTTTGCACTCCATCATGTCTGATAGTACTGCCTAGGTAGGTGAATTCTTCAGCCATTGCTAGGTGCTCTCCATCCACATTGATTGGTGAAGAGTTTTGGAAGTTGAGCGGCATGACTTCTGATTTCTTTGGGTTGATCTTCAGGCCCACTTGCTGTGCATAAATGTTGATGCAGGATGTCTTTTCATGCATATGTTGGTGTGTGTGAGAGAGCAAGGATAGGTCATCCACATAGTCAAGATCCTCCAGTGTAGAACATAATGTTCATCTGATGCCCCTGGCTTGCCTTCAGTTATGCGTTACATCACCCAGATAATGACTGAGTTGAAGAGCAACACTGACATCTTGTATCCCTGCCGCATACCAGTCTTGACTTCGAACCTATACGTACTATCTTGCATCTTGCAGGTACTAACAAGTGAAACATACATTCAAAAATTAGAGACAGACTTAGATGTGAACACCACCCATCACAGATAAAAGAGATCATCACTGTCATCCAATCTCTCAAGAATGGAAAAAGCTCCTAAAACACCAGCAAACATCCTCCAACCACTGTGTACATTGATTTGGGAGGGAAAGAAAGTACCAGAAGACTGGAACCAATACATCAAAATCAAGATTCCAAAAAAAGGAGCATTATAACAACTGGCATGGAATCACCCTTCTGTCAAAAATCATTATATAGTGCATTTCTGATGCCGTGGACAAGCAGTTAAGAAGATAATAGGCTGGGTTCAGCAAGGGCAGAGAGTCTATTGATCAGATCCGTACTCTACACAACATCACAGAGCAGTGCACAAAGTAGGAGAGACAACCATACATCAACTTCAATGATTTTTAAAAAGCTTTTGACAATATCTACAGTGTCAACCTCTGGCGTATACTGAGAGTTTATGGCATTCCGCAGTGGATAGTTCTCCTCATCAAAAGATAACCTTTCCTAATCCTCAAGATAACATTTGAGGATTAGGAGATACCATCTTCTGTACCCCAAAAGATAATCCTTGCCAGGGTGAACCATAAAAAGTCACTAAATTAACATGTGTCCCGATAGGCCCTCCAGTGGAGTATATGTATGGGCATAACTTTTTGCAGTGGGCGACGGTGGGCCCGGGGCTCAGATCTGAGAAAGAGGGGAGGTAGTGCGGTTATGCTTTGCCTGGTCATAAATATGGTCAGGAAAGGAGATAAGAGATAAGCCCTGATCCGCTATGTCTGGAAAATGTGTTATTGGTAAGGTGCAGTGTCGAGGTCTCTGTCAATTCTCTGTAGGTGGGGGGTGGAGCAGGATCGCAAAGCGCCCTGACGTGTAGGGGAATGGAGTGGTGATAGCGCAGGGCAGCTCAGATCACTAGGTTTTTAATGCTGAACACTTGTGTCGGACGGGTAAATGGAGTGGCACACAAGAGGTGGGCTGGAATGGGGGCACACATGATTAGTCATACTGTAGTACATGAAGCCCAAAGCAGATATGATGCATGCAAATAGCAATCCAACTTTGAGAAGAAAAACATGAACGCATATGAAGAAACAGTCTATAATAAAGTGATATGGTACTCAGCTATCCGGCCCCTCCATCAGGTCTCAATGCAGTGACACTTGCTCTTCCGACAGAGTATCGGGAACACAGTTCACCAGTTCACATGATGCACTCTCCTCTGTGGGAGTGGGCTTTAGGGGAGAGCATGACTTGTCTCTGTTGTGTTCCTGCATGAGTGCCATCACCGCTTACAGTGCCTGGGTCATGTCTCCCAGGGAGCGAGCAACTCTATTGGGGTCCCTGCCTACATAGTGGGTGCCTCCAGAGTTCTGCCAGAACTCGCTGGAGGGCGTAGGAAGAGTTGCCGATGACAAAGTGGAGGACCTTACTCAGCCCGAAATTAATGGATTCTTCCGAAGTAATGTTGACTCGAGAAAATGAAGCACAGTTTCATGCACGCTGCTTTGATTGTAACATGCAGGCAGATAAACAAACCAGCATGTCAAAGCTAAAGATTGTTGGTTTCAGTTACAAATCAGACTGGTCAGTAAATGACAAACCTTGCTTCACATGGAGAGACGTTATTTTGCAAAAAGAAATGATGACGAATGATATTTTTAAACTTGACTCTGACTCTAAATGTGGAGAAAAGCGGCAATGTGCTGTTGAATCTGCAAAAGAGATTATGCAAATGTGTTTCAGTCATGTGGCCAATACAGAAAGGATTCATTGAGTTACATGTGACAGGTCAGGGGCAGTGTGCTACTTGGAGTATGTGTGAAAAACAAGGAAAGAAGAGGATGCTCTTAGACTTTTGGACTGAAACATTGTCAAATACTGGAGAATGTTTTTTTCCCTTTAAAAAACAGTTGCTTTTGACTTGTGCTCTGATAGACACAGGGCAGACACCGTTGCTTTTGGGTTGTGCTCTGATCGACACAGGGCAGACACAGTTGCTTTTGACTTGTGCTTTGACAGACACAGGGCAGACACCGTTGCTTTTGAGATGTGCTCTGATAGACACTGGGCAGACACAGTTGCTTTTGAGTTGTGCTCTGATAGACACAGGGTAGACACAGATGTTTTAGAGTTTTTGCATGCTGATGGACACTGGGAAAAAGACAATAAGTCAAGTCAAGTCAAATAATCTTTATTCTGATACAAATATCCATAAAAGCACAATTCAAATAGCAGCATAGTAACACATTGGTCAATAAAAGATGTGGTTGATAGAGGTACAGCGATGTAAAAACATTTTCTGAATAAGAACTGGTCAATTATGTGTGGCTACTATCTTATACGTTACACCAATGGGGACAAATCCAGATAATTAACAATAATCATAAATACAATATAAGTAGGCTATCATTAAGAGCATCCTTCATATGGTGCCCATTGTTCTGCTTGCACATACTGCTGCTTTTAAAAATGAGCCTAGACGGAAAATTAATTCATCCTCTTGCAATTTGAGGATTTCCGTGTAAGCTGCTTTATAGTGAGTAATAAATAACAAAAGAAGTGCCAGTACTGATAACATTTATTCAAGTGAAAAATTCATCATCCACATCAAGAAAAATAATTCAAGATAGGGTATTTGCTTTTTAGTCACAATTTTATTATATAGAAATTCACCAGTTATTACAAAGTTTATCTGTTCATAAAAAGAGAAGCATTAAAGAAATTAGAACAATTGAGGACACATCAAACCACATTCAATAGAAACTTCATACATCCCAAAGTCTCAATCATGTCACAGTCAACAAAACATTCACCACATTCATATCAAAATCAAACATACCACATACTGCCACTACAGTGAAAAGAAAATATACCCTGGATCTGCACAAATTAAACAATCATTTTGTACAATTATTTGAAAATATTACATTCCTATCTATTTAAGAATTTTGCGCCATTCATTAGAGATTAATACAATGAAAGGTAATGTACATAAGATGGTAGGGAGCCTGGGAGTAATAATGACTCCTAGATACTCAAGCAGACCAGTAGGAAAATGGCCTATGCGTTTCAAATCCCCTTTTATTCGTCAGGGATTCTCATTAGGGCCTCAGACACTGCAAGGGTGGTGAGAGAAAAACATGATACAGAATATTTAAAAACAGAATAATAAGTGAAGTGGTAGGAGCGTGTGAAACAAAGGAGTTAAAAGTACAAATGCACATCAGGAGTCTTACATCTTAGGCATACACCTGTCATAGACTTACACTGGACTGGGGAGATCATTATGTAAAGGATATTATGAGGAAGGCCATTCTGGGAACCTGATGGGATGGGGCACTGGAACACAATGAGGCCAACTTCTCTAAGGTTGGAACAGAACGGAATACAAGTGGTACCCATTTTATATTGAATTTTCAAGATACTTACCACCCAATAGCCTGTATGTAGGATCTATGGGGGTCTGAGCAGAATAGGCTTCTCTAAGATGACAGAGCCTGGAAATACGGAATAACCATGTAAGACTCAAAATGGAAGCTTCTTAGCGTTTAACATGGTGCAGGGAACAAAAGGGGAAGGATTACTTACCAATAAGTGGCTGGAGTTACGCAAGGATGACTTGGGGTTTAAGATGTAAGAGGACCCATTTTACGGACCTACATGGAGGAATGGAGTGAGACGGACCATTACAATGGGACCCAATGAAAAATGCCATGCACTCTAGTGCGTATTAGCTAGAAGCACAACGTGTTATTTGGGTTAGACTTGCAAAGTATACAACTGGATGGTAATACCTAAAGGGTTGAATCCAACCGCCGAGGATGCAAGACGGTATGAAATAGGCGTGAAGAGCGTGAATAATCTCCGTCGCCTTCAGGGGAAGTAAACTGGGCGCATTCCCGCTGACTTGAAGATCGTTTGTGCTGCGGAGTAAATCTGCAAAGGGGAAAAAGTTGCAGGGCTTAGTATGAAAATGGGTGTCGTACAAACTCACGGTGGTAAAAAAGGGGGGTTAATAGATCTCATATTAGCATCACCTTCAAAAACGGTGGAACGTCGCTCGTCTCTGTAGCGTAATGGAGGGGGCAGCGTCAGCACATACCCGCTTGGTTAGCGTGTACTGCGGAAAGAAAAATGCGACAAATGGAGAAACCGCCAATAGACAATATTCCTTTTCAGGCGGCCTATATTTTGCACACCCAAGGGAACTGGGAGGGTCGAGAACCCGGATTACCGGGCAGCGGTTCTTACCGATAGGATAGAATCCAACGATGTCTCACTTCGGACTGGAATCTGTCAGCGTCTAACTTCGCGCTAGTCTCTCGTGCAGGCGCGTTACCAGGCCAGGTGCGATTCTCTTTTATAAAGGAGCAGGTGCACTGTTGCCTCATATTTGGAGGCGGTTCTAAATATGCAGATTGTTGGTGTGAAAGGGGGGAGGAGTTAGCGGAGGGTTCTAGTAATTGACACTATAGTGTGGGGAATCCCAAAATAAAACACTGAAAATGGGAAGACTGGTGAGCCTTAGAGGATTCCACTTCCGAGGTTTTAGGCACGAAGGGCATAAATAGTCCATTTCTTGGACCTGGCCATTTTCCTACTGGTCTGCTTGAGTATCTAGGAGTCATTATTACTCCCAGGCTCCCTACCATCTTATGTACATTACCTTTCATTGTATTAATCTCTAATGAATGGCGCAAAATTCATAAATAGATAGGAATGTAAAATTTTCAAATAATTGTACGAAACGATTGTTTAATTTGTGCAGATCCAGTGTATATTTTCTTTTCACTGTAGTGGCAGTATGTGGTATGTTTGATTTTGATATGAATGTGGTGAATGTTTTGTTGACTGTGACATGATTGAGACTTTGGGATGTATGAAGTTTCTATTGAATGTGGTTTGATGTGTCCTCAATTGTTCTAATTTCTTTAATGCTTCTCTTTTTATGAACAGATAAACTTTGTAATAACTGGTGAATTTCTATATAATAAAATTGCGACTAAAAAGCAAATACCCTATCTTGAATTATTTTTCTTGATGTGGATGATGAATTTTTCACTTGAATAAATGTTATCAGTACTGGCACTTCTTTTGTTATTTGTTATATAGGCTCAGCCTTGCTGATTAGAGCCAACCCCAATTTTTGTTTCCACATTATAGTGAGTAATGGCTTTTTTTCTTAAAAAATGGCATCAACATCTGTTTTGTATATTTTGAATAGAAATTACAAAAAAATTGAAAGTGTGACCTTGTTTGATTACTTCGGTCAACAGAAGGGCATAACAGTTGATCAAGGTTAGCATTATATTCCAAAGGAAAACAAAGTAAGTATCTCAATGTACTGGCCCTTAGGCAAAAGTGCAATCCTCTTTTCCATTGACCTATGGTTTTTAAATGATAGCTGAATGACAAATAAGTGACATCTTCTATGGACACTTGCCTAGCAACAGAGGTTTTCTGTGACTCCTTTACATATCTTGCTTTACTATACTGAGCATATAAACCATCCTGAAGCGCTTTTTTATTTATACCCTCTAAATCTGTAGGGTTCTGTAAAATGTGCTCAAGATTCACACTATTTAGGCTCTCCCTTACATCAACCAGCCAAGGTATGTCCATGCCCTTCTCACACTTAAGGCAATCCTTTATTATGTCTCTAGTGAGGATCGCTGCCGAGTTTTTCCAGATTGAAAGGCAAAATATGGCTGGACGAGCCCTGATATAGTCTTCGATAAATGGCAATTTCAATTCTTTGTGACAAACATATTGTGATGAGGAAATCAGAACTCTGAGGAGTCTCCAACAAAATCTATTTTCTTCACCCTGGATGCTGTTGGAGTGTGTGAAACCCCAAACTTCTGCACTAAGGGGCCGATCAGGATTGCGGTTTTTCCGCATCCTCGGGGCCGGCGGAAGCCACCGCCGGCCCCGAGGATGCGGAAAAACCGCAGCGGACTGACCAAGGACCCACCGCCACATTAGGATGGCTGGTGGGTCCTGGTTTCCGTCCGCAGCTTTTCCGCCGCGGTTGGCTTACAACCGCGGCGGAAAAGCTCTAATATGGTGACGGTGTCTCTCAGACACCGTCCACCATATTAGGATGGGCAGTGAATTATGCTTTTCCGCGGCGCGTTTCCCGCCGTGGAAAAGCATACGGAACTTCACTGCGGGGGCCCGTTGCGGGCCCCCTAGGTGAAGGGGGGGTGGGGGGTGCACATGGGGGGTACCTATGGTACCCCCCTGCATTTGCATGCAGAAAGCGGCAGGCACCGCACGGTGCCTGCCTCTTTCTGCATGCCAAAGCAATGCGTGCATTTTTAACATTGCCGCGGGTGCAGCTTGAAGCTGCACCCGCCGCAATGTTAAAAATAGAGGATGTGACCGCCAGGGTGGCGGTCACATCCTAATTGCACAGGAGGGAACTCCGCATGCCATGCGGAGGTTCCCTCCTGCTCTGGGGTCGCGGACGGACGCAAGTCCGTCCGCGATCCTGATCGGCCCCTATATGTGGCAGTCGGGATACAGTGAAATCATTTTTTTTATTAACCCCTTGGGCGCTAGGCACAGTGGCTCTGTGCTCATGACGAGCTGAGCTCGTCATGACCGCCGCGGAATGCCCATGCGGGGATGATTCCCCTGCTGTGCTGGGCTTTCCATTAAATGGGTGTGGTCATGACGAGCACAGCTCTTCTCGTCATGAGCAAAGCGCCACCGCGCTGAATGAGGAGCCGAGCTCGTCACGAGCATTGCGGCGCCGCGCGCGGCCCCCCTTGCCCCGCACCGCGGGGGAATTAGCCCCGCGGGGAAGGGGTTAATAGCTAAAACCACCTCTGTCTTTTTGGGTTGTGGGAGGCCAAGTATTGAATTAATGGCTTTGGAGAACTTGCTTCTACTATGCGCCACATGGTCACCTCATGAGTCATTTGCTGCCAATACCAATCCCAAACAGGGAAAAGTGCAAGTGCGATGTAAACTTTCAGAATCTATGCTGATTGTATTAATAAGATACTTTTTAGGTCAGCAAGCCATTAAAAACGATTTTTTTAAAATTAGTACGTAGATCTAAAAAAGCCATGAAATCTACAAAACTGCGTACAAGAGCATGTAGAGAGTTTGGTGTGCGGCGCAATATGACCGCGTTGTCAGCATATAGTAGGGCGAGGAGTATATTAGCATTAATTCTAGGGACGTCGTTAGTAAGCTTTGCCAAAGATTCATGCAAATCATTAATGTATAGGATAAAAAGGAGAGGGGCCAAGACACACCCCTGCCTGACCCCTCTACCAATTTTGATGTCTTTTGATACATTCCCATCCTTACCGATCCTCACTCGGGCCTTCCAGTCCCTATGTAAATAAGCTAAAAAAAATGTACTAAAACCCCACACAAGCCATATTTTTTAAGAATGGACCATAATCATGATCTATTAACTTAATCAAAGGCTGAAGTAAGATCCATAAAAACCATATAAAAAGGAAATTTTGGGGCAATAATTTATTTGCCAATTCTCAAATTAATGTATAGGCACGGATCAACAGTGCCTATTTTGCCTCTGAACCCTAACTGAGAAGGATGTAAAATATGGCCCTCCTGATCCCATGACCTTATCTTGTAATACAGGATCCTCCCTAAAATGTTCAATGTGTTATTATTCAGGGAGTTCTGTCTGTAAAGGATGGATTCGATCGATCACCTTTTTAAAAATAGGTACGATAATTCTAGAAGACCATGTGCTGGGAATTGTGGCATTAGACAAGTTGTTAAAAATATTTAATAAAAGGGGCACCCAGAACTCTGGTTTACTCTTAATGAGATCAAGGGGCAGCCCGTCAGGGCCGGGAGCTTTATTGCCTAGACTCTGTTGGATATCAATTCTGACACGGATATTGGAATCCTAGTGGCAGCTTTATATTCATAATGGAACTCGTTTTGAGTAGTAGCTAAATAAATCTTAGAAAAATGAGCCTCCCATGCATCGATAGTTATATTACAGCTTATGGGAGTCAGTGAGTGTCCCATCGACCTCATGTCCTAAACTGCAGCCCAAAAGCCATTCCCATTCTTCGATATAGAAACACATGCAAGGTTACACCAACGGTCTTTTATAATTTCATCCTTTCGTTGGCTGATGGCTGCTTTGTATTGCTACAACAAACAACTGTTAGAAAGAGGGTCCAAGGGCAAAATTAATGACCAACAACTAGACACATGCCCCAAATAAATGTACTGAAAACAAAGAGTGTCTAGGGGTCAAATAAAAGGAACTCGACTGTGTGAACCATCTACGACACAACTAATTACTAACAAAGTAGGTGTAAACCAAAAGTGTTGATATGTGTTATAAAGTAAGAAAGGTATCTCAAGGGTGTGGGAAAAATTCCCATCAGTTGCCACCCTTTTACTTCATATGGGTTCTCCTTAACACCCAGGAGAAGATGCTCACAGCCTTAGGATGTAGTAGTGGCTGGAGCTTGACCATTGATGAGTGTGTATATAAATGGATGATACCAAGACTAATATTTTGAGTAGGTGACTGAATAGCAGTGCAAAGAGTGAGAGTGTAAAGTGTTAAAATTGGATAGAACTGAGTAGAGAGCGAACTTTAATTATTTCTCTCAGTTTGTCCAAAATTTAAAATTAGTGTGACATACCAACAGATTTGACATAATATCTGTCTGCAATAGAGGTCAACACGTTTCAGCATAAGTGGCAGTTACGCCACTGCTTTCATCAGGACCAGAGTGTTTGCTACTGCACAAATTGTGAGAATAAAAATAATTATATCACCTGTTTATTCCAGGTTTCTTTTTTTTATTAAGATTTTTTTTCAGCAGGCAGAGATACACATTGTGAAAAAGAGAGAGAGAAAGACAAATGAACAAAATAGGCACGGAGGCAAATAGTCATAATACATTATCCAAATAAAATCTGAATAGACGTGACTTATAAATTAAATACAATACAATCGTAACGTACTCATATCCAATTAGCTATTGGTGCCCAGATTTTCATACCCAACATTTTCTTTCTCCTACCCTTAGATTTATAGACCGCGGTCTCAAGATGGTATATAGACAATAATCTGAGTTGCCAATTTGTAAACGTAGGAGGCTCCGCGTCTATCCATTGTGTTGTTATACAAAGTCGAAAAACGGACATACAAATAAATATGAATCCTTCCTCAGCCTCTTTCCCAGCTCTAAACGTAGTTTCTTGGGAGTAGGCTCTCACCAATTCAGCAGACAATTGTACTTAAATCACTAAGCTGTGTTGTAAGAAATGTTCCACAACCCGAATAAAATGATACAATTTAGGACAGAAAAAAAACATATGAGGTGCATCCGCTGCTACTAACCCACATCGATTGCACTTGTTGCCTCTCGGAGAATGCCATTTTGCCATTTTTTCGGGAGTATAATATAAATTAAACATAGACATAAAGTGTTGGCTCTTCAAGGGACCGTTAAATAACACACTCATAGATAACTCAATTATTCTATCCAACTTAATTGAAGGTGACTCTAATTTATTTTGCCACCTAGTCTCCCAACCCGATAAGTCATCCTCTATCTTCTCTAAGAGCTGCTAGTATAACGGCCCCAGTTTCGATCTGCTTTTAATGGCTTCCAAAAATTCTATCCTATTAGATGCAATCATATCCTGTGCTTTCTTCTGCTCCAAATAACTACGGACCTGTAGATATTTAAAATAATCTGAACAAGATAATTTGAATTTACACTGTAGGTAATCAAAGGTGACTAGCTGCTTCCCCTGAAAAAGATCTCCCAACCTAAATATCCCAGCCCGCTCCCATTTGCTCATTACCTGATCTCTAAATACCGCTGGGAATAGGGGGCAGTTGTGAAAAGGCGTATAAAAGTTTAGATCATGACATAATCCTATTCTCCTCTTTATCTTCCTCCAAATTTCGGACGCAGCTATCACTAGATAGCAAGATGGCAGTCGTGGTGTGGGTCGCGTGAGCACCCCAGTCCTTCGCTCCGGACTCAGGGGAGAGAAACCTATACTTCGGACCCGGGGTCGGAATTAGAAAACCCCCGTTTTCGATTTTGGAGAGCGTCGCGGTGACTTGTCTTTTGGGAGGTGTAAATCAAGGACAGCTCTGATGGATGTTATGCATACACGGCGCTAGAAGCAGAGCATAGCCGTTTGATTCCACCTCAAGAAATCTCTGCTCTCTACACACCTGTGTTATTTACCTCTGGGTGCGGCACGTATCAGCCGGATGACTGCCAGTTTTCTTCTTTTCCGACGTGGAGCTCCACTCTGGCAGCTTCCTGCTTTTTTCACCGGAATTCAGTTCAGTGTGGTCCGTGGGCGTGGAGCCCAGGCTGTCCGAAAAATGCTGCCGAAAATTAACACCCGGAGTGGCAAATCAAAAGAGCAACAGCGGTAGTGGAGAATAGTGGCGATGTCGACGGGAGAGCAGAGGATGGAGGTGAGAAAATTGAGAGCACTAAGATAAAATCTGCTACAATTAAGTCAAGAAATACCCTCCCAGAGTTATTCGAGAGGCAGCTATCAAAACGTACTACTCTGAAGTCTGTCACTGAAATTGAAACAGTAGCAGGGACTGAATCTATATCTCAGCAGTCTGCAGCAACAGCGAATTTACCAAATGATGAAGACCCTTTTTCTCGAATTACTGAATTAGAATTAAAATGCCCTGGGGTCATTGAAGTAAGCCATTCTACAGGGGTAAGAGAGCTTGGAACTCCGGTCCAGGTTTTTTCTAATGCAGAGAGAAGTATTGTGGGAGATGGAGTCCTGGCCAGTTTGCCTGTGGGTCCTCAGACTGGCAGCTTGGACAGGTTGGTCTCTGAGATAGACCTTTTAGCAATAACAGAGGGTGCCTCTGCACAGGGGTCTCAGGAAGCTGGTGATAATTTCTACTCACTATCTGACCCCTCTTCAGTACGAATTTAAGCAAGGACTGGGGTGAATATGGTGAGGGGAGCGGTTTTGAGAATGATTCAACATCGAACCCGGTTTATCCTAATGTTAGCGCGTCCACAGTTAAAAGAGTGAGGAAGAGAGGGTCTCGGCGCAATAACTCTAAAATTGAGGAAGCGACTTCAGTAAATATAGATGAAGAGCCAGTAGGAGATCCTGCATTAAGTGAAACTGCAAAAGCGGACGGCGAAAAGAAGTAAACGATTCCAATTTACAGCAAGAGATTACTCTGGCAACAATATATACCACAATGATGAATCATAGGGCTGTAATCAAAGTGGAAAATGCAGGTACTCAAGCCATGTGCAGCAAAGTCAAGAATGCAGTGTGATAAAAATCTGTTCTGATACGGCTTTAAGAGTCACGGAAGCAGAAGCCAGAATTTCTGTATTAGAGGATGATGCCGCATCATATAAACTGGAATTGGATGTTGTTAAGGCACACCGGGATGATCTTAGTCACAAACTCTCTGAGTTAGAGAACCAGGCACGGAGGAATAACTTTCGCTTCCTAGGTATTCCTGAGAAGATAGAGGGATCAGACCCCCAGAAATTTAGATGTGAACTATTGACTGAAGCCTTTCCCGATCTCACTCTTTGGGACTGGTCAAAGGAAGCTCAACGTGCGCATAGGTTTCCGTTTGCAATTAGGAAGCCTCGTCAAGGGGAAGAAGATTATCCAAGAGCTATCCTTGTTTCCTTTAATAATTTCTTAGCACTGGGAGCTATATACTCTCGGGCTAGGCCAGACAAAAGGGGGTCTGCTAAAGACTGTAATTTCTTTGTTAGGCCTGATTTCTGTCAGTGTACTGTGAGCAAACGATGGCATCTCCGTCAGCTAATAACAGGTTTCCAGAACAAAGGGGCTTCTGCTTTCCTGCAGAATCCTGCAAAACTTAAGGTTATTGCTAAGGGGCAGACAAACTTCTTCCTATCAGAGATTGATGCAAAAGAATTCTTGGGATCCCTGTAGTTGCTTTTCTTAAATAATGAATATTTTGTTATGGTCGGGGTTTTTCTTTCCTACCCTGGAGCGGAGGCACACGGCATTCCATTGTAACAGGGACTCATAGCCCCTGGGCCTCATGTGGTGGGATGGGTGGCTGGGAGGGGATGGGTGGGAAGGGTCAGGGGGGTGTGTGGGAGGGTCGGGTTTTGGTGGTGGGAATTGGGTGTTGGTGTTGGGGGGGTGTAAAATCAGCGGCAGTGAAGACACAATTGGTACTGCGGTGTTGTGTACAGAAGAAACTAAGTAATGTGCGGTCCTATAAAAGCCTGTATGACTATAGCGAGCTTTCTTCATTTTGTTTTTCTTGTGTTTTAATGATTTGCCGAAAGTTGTTTCTCCTCTTTGAGAATGGATAGGTGGCTAAAAGTATGTACTATGAATGTATGTGGCCTCAATGAACCAAAAAACGACAGGTTTCAGCTAGAATTATTCAGATATTGCATATTGACGTGTTATGTCTACAGGAAACCCATATTTCTTGGGCTAATAGGGGATGCCTAAAGGATTTAGGCTTGGAGTTGATTGCTTGTCCCAGACAAACTGGTGTTAAAATAGGGGTTGCTATCCTTATGAGACATGGCCTGGGTCTCTGTGTAAAAAGCTTAAAAGATAAATGGGCAATAAGTGAGCTGAAATTTGTCTCTCTTAGGCTTACTATCTGTAATGTTTACCGTCCAAATATAGATGATTCGGAACTTATGAATTACTTAAATATTGAATTAGCACAATGGCCTCAACCATTGTTACTATGTGGTGATCTGAATATTCACATTGATGCTCAGGTTGATGTCAGAAATTACTGATCTAAATGGTGTTTTACAAGAAACAAAGGAGGGGGTTCTAGAAGCTTTTCGGAGTTTCTACCAATCTTTGTATAGTGTATCGGAGGCAGCTCCGCCTGTGCAGGATGAAATAGACTTCCTGAATGTCATACCATCTCAAGAACTTTCGGAAGTGCAGAGATTGCTATTGTCCGCTCCCATAGTATGGGAAGAAATTGAGTCTGCTTTATTAGGTTTGGCTTTAGGTAAAGCTATGGGCCCTGACAATATCCCTCTAGAATTCTACAGAACTTTTAGAAATATACTTAAAAGTGAATTATTGGAAGTCTGTCAACAAGCCTTTATAGGTAATCCGCCCGACTCATGGATGGAAGCAACTATCGTGGTATTTCTCAAGAAAGGAAAAAAAGATATGGAAATGGGGTCTTATAGACCTATTTCCTTATTAAATACAGATAGCAAGATCTATTCAAAGCTACTTCCCAACATGCTTAATGATTTGATGCCGAGTCTGGTCTAAAAAAATCAACACGGGTTCATTAAACATAGAGACACGACTGATCATGTCAAAAGGATCGTTTCCATGCTAGACTGGTCACAGGTAACAAATTCCCCGGTGGCAGTGGCCCTGTTAGATGCAGAAAAAGCATTTGACAGGGTCACATGGAGCTTTTTGTGGACAGTGCTGGCATGGAAACGATTCCCGCAAGAATTTATTACTTCTGTGCAGTCGCTATATGCACAGCCAAGGGCTGTTATTCGTATCTCTGGTATGTTATCTGGTAATATCATAATAGCAAGGGGAACAAGACAAGGATGTCCTTGTTCCCTCCTGCTATTCGCCCTATATATAGAACCCTTTTTAATGTATTTGGAAAATAACCCGGAATAGACCCTGTTGTGATACATAATAAGCCATATAAGGTGTTGGCATACACGGATGATATCGCGGTTGTCACGTCTGATATAAGAACTGCCCTCCCTAGAATAATTCTAGCTGCGAACAGTTTGGGAAGTATTCAGGGTATAAATTAAATGTCAATAAAACCCAATTGATTCATTCGGAAGCAGGCCGACCCAGCGATATGACTTTTGAAGCTGAGGCAGTTTATTTAGCCATCAAAATCTCCTCTAAGGTGGAAGATATTGTACATCTAAATTTGGATCCAACTATTGCTTCGGCAAATCGGACTTTAGAAAGGATCAATAATCTACATTTATCATTAAATGGGCGCTCTAATGTTTTAAAAATGCTTATCTTCCCAAAATTTTTATATATTTTACGTACTATCCCTTTACTTATTCCAACCTTATTTTTTTCTCGAATTGAGAGAATGTGCTCTAGGTTTTTATGGAGCTACCACCGTTCGAGGAGAGCGCTTAAATGGTGCATGCTATCAAGGTTGAAAAGTGGTTGGAGTGTACCTAACTTTCGTTTGTATCACTCGGCAACTCTTTTGAAACATATGGGTCCTTTATTTCTTCAGGAAGATCCAATGGAAGATTTTGCCACACCGTCTATATATGAGATGGTGATGGGTACACAGGCTAAGCAATGTTTAGTCCGTATAATCGAACCAAGTTATTGAGATACCTTTCTTAGTTTATAACACATATCAACACTTTTAGTTTACACCTACTTAGTTAGTAATTAGTTGTGTCGTAGATGGTTCACACAGTCGAGTTCCTTTTATTTGATCCCTAGACACTCTTTGTTTTCAGTGCTTTGTATTGCTGCCTCAAGGATTTAATAAGAATCTGGTCTCTGGGGTTCATTATGAGTGCCTTGCGAATCTCTCTGTTTGCTACAGAACAATCTCTGGATCAGAATGTGTTTCTGCTATGGGCCTTGATAACATAAATGTAATGCCTTCGCAAAGTTGAACGAAAACACTAATTGCCTCAGGGTTATAATCAATTAGTATCAAGTAAGAGTCAATAAGAGGCAAGTGTTTTTTACCATATTAAGAAACAGATCATTGTTATCAATAGCTCGCCAGACTAGTCTCAGATTGTCAGTCGAAGGTGATAGGTTCCTAGAGCCACATTCTTTAGCATAAGTTGGCTTAGGGGCAATTCTCAATGTTATTTGGATAGGGTTGTGGTCACCTTGAACAGTTAGTAAAACCTCAGCTTTTAGCAGGCAATCTTCTAGAGTAGAGGAAATGAAAATATAGTTGATAGTAGACGCACTGCCCCTACCTCGATATGTTGGCTCAACATACTTATCCTTGTTGGGTACTACGGCTATTTCCATAGTATTAAGCAAATTGTGAGTGCACAGGTAATCCAATAATTCCATCCCCCTATTACAAGGGGCAGCAGTATTAAGAGAATCCATGCTTGATTTGTTTCCACTAAATATCGTAACATTAAAATCACCCCCAGACAAATACCAGCTAGATTATCATAACTCTTATGATTTTTTAAAGTTGAGATAAATTTAAACAGGTTAATAAAATTCATGTTTGGTGAGGTGTGGAAATAATTATTATAAAAATAAATTAAACAAATACAGAGACCCCCTTGTGTAAATCAATGCCTAAAACGTATTGTTTTTGTGTCAAGAGCTTTTGCACTGCTCCAGCAGAAACATTTTCCCAAATTGAAAGCCCACCAGATGGGCGACATGCCTTAGGAATGGAGACAACAATGTTAAAGCATTCAAACCCATCTAAGTATAGATCCAGTGTAGCCCATGTTTCCTGTAGCATGAGGATGTCCTGTTTTTGGACCATTTCTATCTAGTCTGGCAGGTTTATTTTAAATGCCAGGCCGTCAACATTCCAGCTTCATATATTTAAATTTGGATCATTAACAGACGTAACTAAGGCACTTTGACAAAGCCTTTGACACGGTCGACCATAATCTTTTGGTCGATCGTGTCAGAGACGTGGGGATCACGGGACCTGCCCTGGGCTGGATTATCTCCTTTTTGGAGAATCGATCTCAGGCAGTCAGCACTGCACCCTTCACTGCACCCAGAATCCAGAATGAGCATCTCATGTGTAGTCCCTCAGGGTTCAAAATTTCTGTTTATTTCATCCTTTTAATTCATGTGAATCCTTTAGTTTCCAGGACAATTCAAATTAACATCTCCCATTTACCCAATGCATTTCGGGTCTATGGTGACCCTTCCTCGGGGGTCTCTATTAGAAAAATCAAGAAAAATGCAATCAGCCTCTTAACCTATATAAGTGTATACATTTACATTTAAATGCATTTATACCCACTCTGTTATTTAGTGCAAACAAACATCTAAAAATCATGGCATGTCATTTTATAACGATCCCTAAATAGCCTAACTTGCAATGTTCACACTATTCACAAAAATGTATGCGCAAAAATGTCCGTTTTTAATTTAGCGCTAAAAATGTAACAAACAAAGAAATCATACTAAACGCTCCATTCAAGACTAACTTAACCTAGTTTAACAAAAATATCCCTAAACAGAAAGAAGTTCAGCCTAACAAACGCCCTGCTCCTCTACAGCGCTTCACTTACTGGGAAATGTAAACGTCCCTCGTTTACGCGATGTCAGCCAATCCGCTACTTCCTAACTTTCAGTGCAAAGCTATTTAAAGCTCCGTGCGCTCTAATTGGCTCAGCTTGCGATCACGTGATCGCGACGACGGACTGAAGTATAGTCCTCGTTTCATTCTCAAATGGACTTAAATGTCGAAGAAAAAGGTATACAAATGTATAAAAAATGCCTACTTAAAGAGAATCTATAATACCAAAAAAGGACTAATCCATAAATGGAATTATTTAATTCCGTATCATACTAACTGCATGCTCTTCATAATTAAGTTTACACAATGTTTGTTATTCTGAAAGGCTGCCTCATGTGAAACACGAATACAATAACGCATATTTGTAACAAATAATAAATAATAAATAATAAACAGTTTCTGAAGAAACATGGTGTCGGCCATTTTGGGTAGGGGAATTCTCACTGTTAGTGTCATGCAAGGAAATAATGTTAGCTTTCCACAGTCTATTTACAAAAAGCAGGATAATTCTATCCTGTCATTCAGTCCATTCGGTTGTAAGCTGCCCATCTTCTTTATCCAAAAGTATTCAGATCTCAGTCTTAGTTTATGTGAGTCTTTCTCGGGGTGATGTTTGATAACTTCCAGTATGGTAAACTTTTATTTTTCTTTCAGTTTGACCTATATACAATTTTCCACATGGACACTTGATTCCATAAATAACGTTTTTTGTGTCACAGGTTCCTGAATGTAACAAGGTCACCTTCTTGCCTGTCATTGGATTTGTGAACATTTGTCCTACAATCACATTGAACGTTATTTATGGAATCAAGTGTCCATGTGGAAAATTGTATATAGGTCAAACGGAAAGAAAAATAAAAGTAAGAATAACAGAGCATAAGAGTAACATCCGCTTGAAAAACTTGAAATCTACATTGGCTGCACACTGGTTGGAAGCAGGACATAATGTGGCACAACTACGCTTTACCATACTGGAAGTTATCAAACATCACCCCGAGAAAGACTCACATAAACTAAGACTGAGATCTGAATACTTTTGGATAAAGAAGATGGGCAGCTTACAACCGAATGGACTGAATGACAGGATAGAATTATCCTGCTTTTTGTAAATAGACTGTGGAAAGCTAACATTATTTCCTTGCATGACACTAACAGTGAGAATTCCCCTACCCAAAATGGCCGACACCATGTTTCTTCAGAAACTGTTTATTATTTATTATTTATTATTTGTTACAAATATGCGTTATTGTATTCGTGTTTCACATGAGGCAGCCTTTCAGAATAACAAACATTGTGTAAACTTAATTATGAAGAGCATGCAGTTAGTATGATACGGAATTAAATAATTCCATTTATGGATTAGTCCTTTTTTGGTATTATAGATTCTCTTTAAGTAGGCATTTTTTATACATTTGTATACCTTTTTCTTCGACATTTAAGTCCATTTGAGAATGAAACGAGGACTATACTTCAGTCCGTCGTCGCGATCACGTGATCGCAAGCTGAGCCAATTAGAGCGCACGGAGCTTTAAATAGCTTTGCACTGAAAGTTAGGAAGTAGCGGATTGGCTGACATCGCGTAAACGAGGGACGTTTACATTTCCCAGTAAGTGAAGCGCTGTAGAGGAGCAGGGCGTTTGTTAGGCTGAACTTCTTTCTGTTTAGGGATATTTTTGTTAAACTAGGTTAAGTTAGTCTTGAATGGAGCGTTTAGTATGATTTCTTTGTTTGTTACATTTTTAGCGCTAAATTAAAAACGGACATTTTTGCGCATACATTTTTGTGAATAGTGTGAACATTGCAAGTTAGGCTATTTAGGGATCGTTATAAAATGACATGCCATGATTTTTAGATGTTTGTTTGCACTAAATAACAGAGTGGGTATAAATGCATTTAAATGTAAATGTATACACTTATATAGGTTAAGAGGCTGATTGCATTTTTCTTGATTTTTCTAATAGAGACCCCCGAGGAAGGGTCACCATAGACCCGAAATGCATTGGGTAAATGGGAGATGTTAATTTGAATTGTCCTGGAAACTAAAGGATTCACATGAATTAAAAGGATGAAATAAACAGAAATTTTGAAATAAGGATCATTTCATGGAATGGATTATCATTATTATTGTCTATGAGTATACCTGAAGAGAACCAAGCGGTTCAAGTAAAAGTGTGCAGAACATTACCATCTAGATAACGGGATTTCCCGGTGTCTCACTTTTTGCCATATACTTACAAAGTGTTTTCAGACTAAAACACTAGGTAATGTTGCACAACAACGAAAGGATTAAATTGAAAAGAAAATAAAAAAACCAGAGTGCTGGACGGACTCTATCATAATTTAGTCCCTCAGGGTTCCTCACGCTCTCCCCTGTTATTCAACCTGTATCTTCTTCCCCTTATCCGAGCTCTGAGAGAACGTGAAGTCTGCACCTTCAACTATGCAGACGACTTCCAACTTATCTTTCCCATTAGTAAGTCTCCGGAGTCTGTTCTCACTTTCCAATCCACCATACTGTCCATCAGTCAGTGGATGAACAGTAATCATCTAAAACTCAATCTGGATAAGACGGAGCTTCTTCTTACTGGAAGCATCACCAAGAGCCCCTGGGGCCCTCACTTTTGGCCCAGAGAACTTGGTCAAACTCCTGCCCCATCGTCCACGGCCAAAAGCCTGGGGGTCACTATTAGCCAAGCTCTCACAATGAAGGCCCAGAATGGCTCAGTGATCTCTACCTGTTTTTTCCAACTAAGGAAAATAAAAAAGATCTGCAGGTTCCTCACCCATGAAGCACGAATCCAGGTGATTTTTGCTATGGTCATGTCCCATGTCGACTATGCCAACTCTCTCTACCATATAACAAAAGAAGGACCTGACTCTAATCATTAAGGCTGAGTCAACTACACTACACAAACAAAAACAGCTGCCAATACGGATAAACAATTCCTATGTCAATGAATGGAAAGTGCAAGGAAATGGAGCCAAGCACCCAAAAGCTTATTATTTGCTTTTATTTTCAATATTCAAACAGATTTGATTTCATTTAAGAGAAATATATAGGGGATATGTACCAACAAAAGACAAAACATGTGATAACACGGAGTAAATACACTCACAACATTTCATTCACACTCAATCCTGATAGATCATTCATACAAACATACCCTTCTTTACACATTCAACACTCTCAACACCTATAACAAAGTCCTAATTGGCCTGTATGGTTATTAAGAAAACAGGTCTTACCACTACCATACCAATATTTACAAAAAAAGCCTAAAAATTGCATGAACAACTAAACAATTTTAGTGATACAATAATTTATAATGTTGCATCAGTTTTAATCACAAAGTCAACACAAATTAAATGGGAGTGGCATTAACAAAGATCTACACGTTTCAAACCCCAATCGTTGTAGGGGTTCTCATCAGGACCAACAACCCCTGTAAAAACAAGAAACAAAAGAATAATGTCAGAGCCAACTTCTAGCTTAATTTGCCCAGTACTCCTCAGAGTTCGCAACTGGCCACGACTTACCAATTTCAAGAATAACCACCGCCGTGGACTTCCTCGAAAAAACAAGTCAAAGAATGAATCTGAAGAAAAAATAATAAAGGCAAATAAACACAAATAAAAACGTCCTGTTGTCAATAATCCTCTTTAATGCATGAGGTACATAAAGTTCTCCATTTCAAGCTTGTATACTTACTCCCTCTTGTTATTGGACTTAGAATCCTATGTATAGAAGAATGATATGAAGGATAATAATGCCCCAGGACTTCGGCACCTAGACAAAACATATATGTGGTATCAAAAGTAGTCGGTGTATTAAGATTGGCCAAAACCACACTGTCCACATTTTGAGATAAAGCGTACCTTCTAGGTCAAGTGCTTGTCCTCTGAGTGTATATTATATGTTAAACTTTGGTTCCCCTCGCCGGAAGAAGTAGAGTGAATGTGCATCCCCCGACTGTCACCAGCTGGAATAAAACATACTGATTAGGACGGACTCTCGTTTTGCTGTTAGGGAGTAATTCTGACTAACGGTCGTTCATACGTGGTTTACCTCTCCATTCTGCTGTTTTTTTCTCCAATATCCGACTGGACCCTGTCAACTTCACCAGTCTTTCGCCTGCTGTTGTATAGTCGCGTCTGAAACCCGGAAGTGAATACTCATTGTACGTGGTCCATTCTCTGTTCCGATTTACATGATGGGCGCAAGGCTTGTCGGTAGTTGTAGTATAAACCCTGCAAAGAGATTATGAGTATGACCGATGTAGTCCACCAATGGCAATACGCAATGTCCTGCTTGTTTATTAAAATACAATCGCTTTTTCCATCCAAAAAGTAGAATTCTTCCGAAACATCGCTACGTCTCAATTTCAACATGCATGGCGGGTGCTGAGCATATCGGTCGTGATGGTTCATACCCTTGTGGATTAGAGACCATACGGTTAGTGTGAATGATAAATATGATCCACAAGTGGCATTAGGAAGTGACCAAGTCATTTAACAAGAGGCGATAGCAGTTTCAACCCGAGAAGTTGAATGCATGTTCCACATGGATTGGGCACTAGAACGGGAGCCAAATCTGTTAATGATAGTGATTTGGTTCAGGGGGCATGGAATGAATGGAAGGAGAATAAAGTTGACACAGAAAAAATGTCCACCAACAATTGTGTTCAAATTCAGATACAAGTGAATATGAACTCAGGAATTGATTTTAGTGAGGGTTCTGACTTATATTGATGTCAGCGTCAGAGATGTGGACTGGAAATGGTCTACAAGTTCTGCTGGAGCTGCAGCGGGATACCTGCGAAAATGTATTTACAGATTATATCATTCGGACATCTCATTCAAACCTGATACAGCCGTGTCAAATTTTAGTATTAGCATGGCTTCTTTTTGTGCTAGCCTCATCTCGATATCCCCACCTCTGGGGTCCCGTTCTACTTTGCAAATTACTGTCCAGCGAATGTCTGCTTCCACATGTGATTTCTTGATCCAGTGGTTTACCAAGGGAGCTGAAATTACAGAGTTCCTTATCTGAGATTTGTGCTTTGTGATACATTAACGTATCTCTTGGTTGGTTTTCCCGATATATAACAAAACACACGGGCAAATTATGCCATAAACTACACATTTTGTTTTACAATCTGTAAACGAGTTGTGTTTCCAAAAAACATTCCTCTGTGGGAATAGCGATCCCTCAATAGTCTGGTCACAGCAAACACAAGTGCCTCATCTGTGGTGGCCAAGTATGGGTTGTAACCCCATAAGCTCCCTCAATGTTTGTTTTGGTTGTTTGTTCATAGCTGCTCTTACAATAAAGTTTGACACATTTCTTTCTTTTTTGAAAGCAAACAGTGGCACAGCTCCAAGATCTTTGTCCAGATTTTTAATTAAGTGCCAATTTTGGAGAATTGCTTTATTCAAATTGTTAGAGTTGGGGCAGAAGGTTTATACACAAACTTGACGTTCCATGGGAGGTTTTATGCGTCTTTCCAGTAGGGTTTCTCGCGGAGTCCACAAGGCGGGTTTCCTTGCTGACTTGACTATTTTCTTTGGGTACCCACGTTCCCTAAGATTATCCACCAGTCTGTTAGCATTTGTGGTATAATCCTCTCTGTAGAAACAATTTCTGCGTATTCTCAGAAATTGCCCATAGGGAAGTTTTCACGTAGGCTCCTTGGATGATTGCTCGAAAAGAGGAGAACATTATTCCTATCTGCTTTCTTTTAATATAGAGATGATATTAAACCACCCTCTGCTGGATATACTTCCACATCCAGGAATGGTATTTTATGGGCAGAATGTGCAATGCTGAACTTGATGTCCATTGTTGTGTGAATCAACCAATCAAAAAAATTCCAAGAGTCGAGACTCACTACCTGACCACACTACAAAGATGTCATCTATGTAGCGTAGCCAGGTAGTTATATATGGCAGAAAGAGTTTGTTTTTGTGAATAAAGGTGTCTTCATACATTCCCATAAACAGCACTGCCAGCTCAGGGACAAAAGGACACCCCATTGCGACTCCCTTAATTTGAAAAAAGAAGTCGTTGCTGAACATAAAATAGTTTTTCTTTAATGCAAAGGAAGCCAATTTGATGATGAACTCAGAAGGTACTCTCACTGGTTTCCCACGTTTTTCTAAAAAGTGAAAAAGTACCTCCACTGCTTCGTCTTGAGGTATATGTGTATTCAATGACGACACATCTAGTTTTGCCAGTAGATCAGTCTCAGTATTGAATGATACAAACTCCAGTTTTTAATAAAGTCAGTAGTGTCCTTGAGATATGATTTAATATGTCCCATAAATTCCTTCAAGAAAAAATCAACATATTTAGAGATTGGTTCTATCAATTGGTTCTATCAATGAACCACACCCTGACAATATAGGCCTGCCTGGAGGCGTTTTCTAATTTTTATGTATTTTCGGTAAGATGTAAAGTACCGGAATTCTTGGATGTTTGTTATATAAGAAGTTGTACTCTTTAGGGCCCAAAAAGCCTTGGTCCAGGCCATCCTTCAAAATGGACAAAAGTTCGCCTTGTAGTTCAGAGGTAGGATCTTTTGAAACCTTTCTGTAGCAATCATGGTCACTCAACTGTTTCATGGCATTCCCATCTATCTTTCTAAACGCCTTCAAATGGTCCAGAACCAGGCGGCCCGCCTGATTACTCGCCACCCCAGACATCTCCACATCACCCCACTCTTGAAACAACTGCATTGGCTCCCTATAATACAGCGCTGTGCCTTTAAGGTGGGTTGCCTCATTTACAAGGCCCTCAATGGGAAAAGTCCAGAATTTGTGAATAAACTGATTCACAGACACGCTACCTCCCGCAACCTACAATCAGCTCACAAATTATTGCTATCATCACCCTCCTATAAACTAAAACGCACTGGTGGTGCCAGGTTTGCTGTCCTGGCGCCCATGTTCTGGAACTCTCTCCGTTCCGACATTCGCTTCTGTGACACCCTGCTTAAATTCAGAAGCTGTCTCAAAACCTGGCTATTTCGTCAAGCCTTCAAATTTTGCACTCGAACTTGGGCTCTGAAAACATGGTAGCAGCAAGAAACCTCCTCGGTGTATGTGCGCTTTATAAATGTATTTCAACATAACATAACATAACATAACATAACATAACATAACATAACATAACATAACATAACATAACATAACATAACAGTGCCCACCGGGCAGGTGCTTGTTTATCTCAGAACTTGGCTCGTTATGAACCAGCAGGGAGGGCAGTCAGTCCTGATTATCTAAACCAGACAAAGGTAGAAACCTGTTGTGCGTAGTTAGGGAAAAAACATCATGGGTTTTTAACCCCATTGTTGGTCTGTAAAAATATCCAAGAGGCAGTGACCGGATATGGGTTGAGTTGGTGGTGTTTACCTCCTGTGCCATCAATAAGGATCTAACTGTTGATGGGTTTCGAAAATTAATGACTGTACAGTGCCCTCAATATTCCTAGGAGACGGCTCTACCCACCATACTCTACGCACCATGATGATATCGTTTATGTTTGACACCCTAAACCCTTTATGTTTTGACAACCAATCAGCACTTTTGTTCAGCAGTTGGTCCGATGTTTCCACTTGGTTTTTCCTGATAGGGGATACCCCTGCCAGGACCAAGACAAAAGGACATGATGCTGGTGGCAGGTTAAGTACCTCCCTGCTGGCCTGAGGGTTCTATTCTCTTGGGGTCCGAAACCCATGCACAAAGTCTGTCACCCCTAAGTTTGTACTGTCTATGGTACTCCTAGGCACACTACGAGAAACTGGGCAAATATGGTGAACAGTAGCAGGCAAGCTATTAGTACCACCAGCATTTGAAAGGTTGTCCTGCACGGGTAGGGGCTCTGATGAAAAACATTCCTTGACTTTACTGCAGGTGCCATACACACCAGAAGATGGAAGGGATGTTGGCGGGGCAATCTGTGGGTTACAATTAAGTATGCCATTGGCTGGTAGATTAGTAACCAACACCTTAGTTATAGTAGGCTTAGTGGTTTTAAATTGTGAGTTTAGTCTGTTTGTCAAAGTATCCAGCCGATCTAGTCGTTTCCAAAGGGCTGCAAAGTTGTTATCAACTCGGTCTTTCTTCCAGCTGGTCCCCACATCTTCAATGTTCTTAAGTCTTTCCTCGATGTTGGTTATCTTTTGTAAAAGTGGTTCCAAAAGCGTGGAGACTATAGTCTGCAGTCCTGCCCAAGCTGGTTTCTGGGGTTTTTGCTTCTGTACTCCCCCTGTATTCCTTTTTTTAACAAGAGGTTCACTATCATTCGCAGACTGGATTTTGGCGGCTTGGCCTCTGGTGGTGATGTTGGAGTCCGTCGTTACATCCACTATTGGGAGAGGATGATTTTGAGGCAGAGAGACAGTGGGAGATGTTAGGTAAGCAGTAGGAGTATCACATGCCCTAATGGTGCTGCCTAGGGAGGAGCGCTTTAGCGAGAATGTGGATCCTAGTGATAGCTGATGTTCTGCTAGCTGAATCTCATGGTTGAGAACAGATTCAGCTCTAGTTAAGAAAGCGTCCAGTGCCCCTGCTGTTCCTTTACCAAGTTGGTCAATTGTGCCTTTCTTTTAGCCATATTTAATATTTGATAACCCCAGCAGGGGGCAAAGTTGAATTCACATGAAAAGAGTCAAGAACAACCAGAAGAACAATACCTTGTATCGAGATAGCATGGGCTCACGAGAGATCTCACAAACCAGGTCTTAGAGGGGTGGCCCAGCCCAGCCTCCTCTGGCCTTTGATGGGCACAGATGGACCCACCCTTGGCCCAGCGCTGTGGGTGACCTCCAGTGTTTTTAAGCACCCCCCCCCGTGGCTGGATGCTGACGTCGGTGACGGTTAGGACCACAGAGGAGCCTGGGACTACGAGTCCTGGTCCCGCTCCTCAAACTGCTGGAGCCAAGGCAATAATCGGGTGTCCAATACAATGACAGTAAAGCATAATGTGATTTTGAATTTTTAACTTTTTGAATTATACACAACAGGTAATGCACAAGAAGCAAATGTAATTAAGTGGTGCATACAAGCAGAAACTGCAGTTTTGCTAAAAAACAGAAGTACAGGTGGGGTGTTTGAGTGCCTGAGAGACAGGATTCCCAAGTGTTATGGCTGGATTTTCTGAGTAGGTGGGATCAGCCCCCAGGGGCCCCTCCAACCCAGCCAGAACGTACTCACCTTCCCTCCTCAGGACCACCTATCCAGGCACCTGGTACCTACCTGAGGATGGGGAACTCGCAATATACAAGCTCATATTATTAAAAACACCACTAAATCTATAGGGATACTAAGAATACTCACTGATTACTAGGGATATCCATACCCTACACCACACTTATTCACATCAGTTGGTCTCGCGGCCACCCTGACCCAGACCGTTCTACCCTAGGGCAGATATGACACACAATCCGGTGCGTCTACACATGGGCCTGCAGAACCCAATGCTCCCTTTTCCAAACTGTTCACAATCCTGCGAAACTACACGCCAGTATCCTCCCTGGCGTTCTCACTTATTCAAGCCACAATCCAGTGGGTATAAGCGTTGGTCTCCCACCCAACGTTCTCACTAACGCCGCATATCAATGACGACCACATTCCTATGAACACCTATATATATATATAGTGGGAAGTCTCTTCACTAAGGGTCTGCTACTACAATAATATTATGGGATGGTGTACTAACTTAGTCCCTTGGTTGCAAGTCTCCTCTCTCCCTCACTATTACTTACCTGATCAGGGGTAACATCTGTTCAAACAGTAATACCTACCAGGAGTGATTACCCTCACTGTATGGGGATAAAGATATACACACTATGTGATTGAGTTATTTCTTGATTTAAGCGCTCCTACTCCCTTTTGATCCATCAGTGGCTCAACAGCAACTGGCTTGAAGCCAGGATAACTTTATCATAAAAGAACTCATGCACACTAATTCACTAATTAATGGGGTCATTTATTATTAGTACAACAATATAAACATTTACACAGATCTGACAAAGACTATAGGTAGAACACTCCGCTGAAAGAGAAGGATTAAACATAACAGGAACACTCCGCTGAAAGGGAAAGGATTAGTTAGACATCCTAGGGAATAAGAACAAGATTAAGGTGTTGTAAGTGTAACTAATTCAGACTACCTCACCTATTAGAAGGAAGATTTCTCTCTCTGCCTCTGGTGGGATTAGGGCTCTCTCTCTGCCTCTGGTGGGATTAGGGCTCTCTCTGTCTCTCCCTCCTTCACCACATCACCACGCCTCTGGTTCAGTTGCTCCAGCTGACAGCCTTCTTTGATGCTCTCTGCACTGCTTTCTCTCTCCTCATCTTCAGCAATCGTCTGCCTTCTTTCTCCATTTAAGAACTGCACTCTATTCTGCAGCTCCAGCAGACATTCTCTCTCTCTCTGCAAGCTGTTCTGAGCTCCAAGCTGTTCTGAGCTCCCAGCTGTTCTGTGCTCCAAGCTGTTCTGAGCACCACGCTGAACTGCACACCACGCTGGACTGACCTCCAAACTGAACTGAACACTCCTCCTCTCCTGTAGCTCGCTAATATGGATTCCTCTCCCCTCATGGAAATTTCCACCGGAGGGCTGTCTCCTACCGAATTCCTGTGCCAGCTCCCAGGCTTCCACGCAACCGCAGTGGCCATCTGCTTGTTACGTCTGGGCCCAAGAGAAAAACACATTTCTCGGATAAGAAGCAGTCCTAACTGGATTTCCCTCTAGCACAACAGCCTTAACTATAAACATTGCCTTTACCCTAAAAAGCCTCTCAGCTTCATCAAGATGGAGTCCCTCTAGCTCTAGGCCTGTAGGCCTGAAAGGGGTGAAATGCTCCTTAGCTCTGTCAGAATACCTACATAAACCATACCAATGTGTCTAATATGTCAAAGCCAATAGGCAATAGACAGGTTAAAGTCAAGAATAAAGGCATATTAAGCAGCTATCCTCTTCTAGGTCTGGAAAAAAGGCTTAAAAGGGCCAACACAGGCTAAGAATACCTATACTAGATGCGAGCAAGATTAATGATCTATATCACTGCTAAATAAAGCCAAAAACTCTGCCATAACATTCCACCCTTAGATCCTTATCTTGCGAGCATCAATAAACAACAACAACCATCTAAACAAACATCAACATAATCTATCCAACATAGGCTAAGAATACCTATCCTAGATGTGAGCAAGATTAATGATCTATGTCACTGCTAAATAGAGCCCAAAACTCTGCCATCCACCCTTAGATCCTTATCTTGCGAACATCTTATAAACAATAACATCCAGATAAACAAACATCAACACAATCTATCAACAAATCAAAACCTAAAAAACTCCCTAAAAACAATGACAACTTAAGGAAATTCCACCTGAAACTCAATTGTAGGGAATAGAAACCTAACAACCAACTGAAAACAAATCAAAGCACCCTTGACTTGAATGCCGAAACATATCTCAGATTGGATCTGATAACAACAGAAACTAACCAAAGCATCCTCAAACTAAATGTGCCTCAACTTCTAGTGACAACTGGTGAAATCTAGTGATGTAGGGACTTATGTGTTGAATGAAAACAGCAAGGGGCCTAAATGGGGCCTACTTCGGACAACTTAAGCCTAAATGAGGCCTACCTACTATTGTCAACTTAAGAACTAAATGTGTTTCAACTCCTAATGAGAAAACAACAAAGGGCCTAAATGAGCCCTACCTACTATAGGCAACTTAAGCTAATGATGAGTCATGAAATCTATTGGTGTAGGGGCTTGTTTGTGAGATGAAAATAACAATGGGCCTAAATGAGGCCTACCTACTTTAGTTAACTTAAGCTAACATTTTGGTGAAATCTGGGAAGTAGACATGACAAACTGTGTCAAGGTTTGGGCAAACATTAATACATAATCATACTAAAAGACACACCACCCAGAACAATCCAAAGTTTAAGGTAACCACCCTTTGATCAATCAAGGTGAAAATGTAAGAACAGTAAAGAAACAACCCCATTTCTACAAGATAGCTGGTGTAACATCAAGCTTAGAAGAACAAAACAACCATTTTAAATCACACTGTGGAACACATGTGTGCACCACCATTCAAAAAAAAAAAGTCCTTCATTGGCAAAAACTGTTTTGAAGAAAACAGAAAAACTATAATAGGTGACATGTTTTTTTGCTTTAAAAGTGGGGCCTGCTTGTCCAAGGGATTATGCAACGAAATACATTTATAATTCTGTCACAAATAAAACATGTTTGTGTTTTTTTTTTTTTTTTAAAGTGGGGCCTGCTCGTAGTGATGTCAACAAAAAATGCAGGCCAAGGAATTATGTAACTCAGTCCAAATTCTTCAGTGTAGGCCACCACCCTGCATCCTCGGTATCCGGACACTTCCTCCGATGCGGCCATCCATCACCCTTCCGGTCTGGTCTGGTCTGGTTCCATCATCCAAAAATAATAAACTAAAATAAAAACATGAAAGTAAAAAGCTAAAACAAGAAAAGGAAGTGGGAGGGGGAAATCGACCCACGCACAACCACAACCACAACCCAGCAATCCTAGGAACAAGAAAACAAGTATCATTAATCTTGCAAAATAAAATTTACCATTTAAAAAGCACCCCGGGTGCCTTTCATTATTGAAAAGAAAATATCCTAATTAATTAAAAACATTAAAAATTTAACTTTTAATAATATTTGGCAGGGCCTAACATACCCTAATCCTCTCTAAGCCAGCCCCTCCCTTCAGAGCAGGAGCCAGGCTACAGTGTGAAGCTACTTTGGACTACCGCCAAATGATGAGCCTCTCTAAGCCAGCCCCTCCCTTAAATAAACAAGCCATCCGCGGAAGAAAATTGGATTGTAGCCAATCATAACGAACAGGGACGTGATCGAAACCTGCAGAATGAAGGAAAAAACTCGTCTGCACAAACCAGCTGGTCTGCCAAGGTCGACAAACAAATTCCTTTGCCTGTTCTCAGGCCTGATTTTCTAACTAACGGAAGCTAGCATTTAAATAAAAAAACAATTCTGTTACAGTGTACTGCCAATTAAAAGCTCCAATTTCTAAAAAGACTTTTGTCTAACTAATTCAGCTAAAGGCAAGACATTTAAAATATGGGCACTTATTTAGAAAGGGGCAACTAACTTTTGCACACAAGATTATACATTCTGCATTTGGGAAAAAAAACGAATTAACATGGTCCATTGTCAGCTGCTGAATGAGAAATAATTTGTAAAACAACATAAAATGCAGATACATTTCAACATTGTATTTAATTTAACCAGGGGCATTATATCATTTTACATTACAGTGTAATTTAACATGCAAGCCATTCAAGCCAGCCTAATAAAAGGGCCACATTCATACACTAATAAACAATGTATTATTTTCTAACTGAATTGGTTCACTTAATAAAAAAGATTTTGCTGACACATTTATAAAAGCATACATTTTAATTTACATTTGGGAAAATAATAATGTTACATTTTAACATTTATTTTTCAAAGGCACATGGTTGCCTTCCACTAATTAAAAGCACATGTTACCATGCACTGTCGGGCAAGATTGATTATTCTCAACCTGTGATCATTGCAACCAGCACATTCCTATCTAGATGGAAACCCTCAAAGAAATAATTAATGAAAACAGCTCCGTAGCGTGCACTCTAACGGGCCATCTTTTTAACATTTCACTCATTTTAAAAGAACACAGCTCTCTCCGTAATCCGACTGGTTGATTTATAACCACATCAGTTCCAAGGCAAACCCACACAAAAATTCGTAGACGCATTTCAAAAGGAATGTGAAATGAACAGAACCCTTCGCAAAACACAAGATGGTACCTTTCCGTCAAGAAACTGACAAAGCACCAAGGAATCAAAAAAAAAAAAAAAAAAAAAAAAAAAAAAGTCAAAATCAAACCATCAAATAATCCTTAAAATAATCCACTGACTTTTATAGTCAGGTCAGATAACCATGCATGTTGACAGCATGTAAAAAATAAAGACTGCCATCTCAACTCAAGATATTAACCCTTTGGCAGCTCAAGCAGAATCATTTCCCAACGACTGCAGATACATGGGAAAGTCATGAGCACATTTCTTCACGTTTACAGATGACACGTACACATATTTTCAAAAACGTTATCCCCAAGCACCCGAGAGAGATCCAGCTCTCTCCTGCCTAACATAATGATAACATGCCCTGTCCAAGCCATGACCACATGGCGCTATTCACAAGCCATATTTACAAGACAAGCTTTTCACAAACAACATTTCCAAGGCGCAATGCACAAGGAACACAGCAGATTAACATGAGAACATGCAACTCACAAGCCACATTAATATGGCGCTATTCACAAGTCATATTTACAAGGAGCTATATTCAAAGAACTTCACAAATCATATTACAATGAACACGTTTCACAGTGCACAGCATAAGCAGATGCAGCAAGCAATTTAATGGGCGATTTATAAGCATTTTTTACACACATTTATACAATTGGACCATCACAAAGATGTAACTGGCTTCCTCATGTAATGCCATCCTTCAACCCTGACACTTTAAACACCAAGATGAAAACCATTCCTTCCACCCTGAATAAACCAAATGCCATGATGTAATGCAATCTCCTCACGCTGCAACGGTTCAAGCCCATAGGTCTAACAGGCTACATAAACTGCAACATTACGCCAGATGGAACCAGCGTTCAGGGCACTCCCTCAGAACACATGGGAAACTCTCTAAGCACATGGCAAGGTCACACAGGATTCGTAAGATGACGACTACGCCAAATGTTATGGCTGGATTTTCTGAGTAGGTGGGATCAGCTCCCAGGGGCCCCTCCAACCCAGCCAGAACGTACTCACCTTCCCTCCTCAGGACCACCTATCCAGGCACCTGGTACCTACCTGAGGATGGGGAACTCGCAATATACAAGCTCATAATATTAAAAACACCACTAAATCTATAGGGATACTAAGAATACTCACTGATTACTAGGGATATCCATACCCTACACCACACTTATTCACATCAGTTGGTCTCGCGGCCACCCTGACCCAGACCGTTCTACCCTAGGGCAGATATGACACACAATCCGGTGCGTCTACACATGGGCCTGCAGAACCCAATGCTCCCTTTTCCAAACTGTTCACAATCCTGCGAAACTACACGCCAGTATCCTCCCTGGCGTTCTCACTTATTCAAGCCACAATCCAGTGGGTATAAGCGTTGGTCTCCCACCCAACGTTCTCACTAACGCCGCATATCAACGACGACCACATTCCTATGAACACCTATATATATATATAGTGGGAAGTCTCTTCACTAAGGGTCTGCTACTACAATAATATTATGGGATGGTGTACTAACTTAGTCCCTTGGTTGCAAGTCTCCTCTCTCCCTCACTATTACTTACCTGATCAGGGGTAACATCTGTTCAAACAGTAATACCTACCAGGAGTGATTACCCTCACTGTATGGGGATAAAGATATACACACTATGTGATTGAGTTATTTCTTGATTTAAGCGCTCCTACTCCCTTTTGATCCATCAGTGGCTCAACAGCAACTGGCTTGAAGCCAGGATAACTTTATCATAAAAGAACTCATGCACACTAATTCACTAATTAATGGGGTCATTTATTATTAGTACAACAATATAAACATTTACACAGATCTGACAAAGACTATAGGTAGAACACTCCGCTGAAAGAGAAGGATTAAACATAACAGGAACACTCCGCTGAAAGGGAAAGGATTAGTTAGACATCCTAGGGAATAAGAACAAGATTAAGGTGTTGTAAGTGTAACTAATTCAGACTACCTCACCTATTAGAAGGAAGATTTCTCTCTCTGCCTCTGGTGGGATTAGGGCTCTCTCTCTGCCTCTGGTGGGATTAGGGCTCTCTCTGTCTCTCCCTCCTTCACCACATCACCACGCCTCTGGTTCAGTTGCTCCAGCTGACAGCCTTCTTTGATGCTCTCTGCACTGCTTTCTCTCTCCTCATCTTCAGCAATCGTCTGCCTTCTTTCTCCATTTAAGAACTGCACTCTATTCTGCAGCTCCAGCAGACATTCTCTCTCTCTCTGCAAGCTGTTCTGAGCTCCAAGCTGTTCTGAGCTCCCAGCTGTTCTGTGCTCCAAGCTGTTCTGAGTACCACGCTGAACTGCACACCACGCTGGACTGACCTCCAAACTGAACTGAACACTCCTCCTCTCCTGTAGCTCGCTAATATGGATTCCTCTCCCCTCATGGAAATTTCCACCGGAGGGCTGTCTCCTACCGAATTCCTGTGCCAGCTCCCAGGCTTCCACGCAACCGCAGTGGCCATCTGCTTGTTACGTCTGGGCCCAAGAGAAAAACACATTTCTCGGATAAGAAGCAGTCCTAACTGGATTTCCCTCTAGCACAACAGCCTTAACTATAAACATTGCCTTTACCCTAAAAAGCCTCTCAGCTTCATCAAGATGGAGTCCCTCTAGCTCTAGGCCTGTAGGCCTGAAAGGGGTGAAATGCTCCTTAGCTCTGTCAGAATACCTACATAAACCATACCAATGTGTCTAATATGTCAAAGCCAATAGGCAATAGACAGGTTAAAGTCAAGAATAAAGGCATATTAAGCAGCTATCCTCTTCTAGCTCTGGAAAAAAGGCTTAAAAGGGCCAACACAGGCTAAGAATACCTATACTAGATGCGAGCAAGATTAATGATCTATATCACTGCTAAATAAAGCCAAAAACTCTGCCATAACACCAAGTGAAGTGGCAAGAAATATTACTGCAAAGTGAAGCTACTGTGTATCATGTAGATGCTCATTGTCCTATACCTTTACTAGACAGAACCTTTAATTCCCTTACAGATGAAAAGGCTAAAATCTTAGAGACAGGGGCGGGGACACACAATTCTGATTTGGTGTGCATGAATAAGTGCAAGCACCTAGTAGAGAAAGACACTACTAACAGGTGGGCAGAGAATGAAGGGATGCATATCCCCCTAGACTTACTTAGAACTGTGATTCCTATGTGTCAGAATGCACAGCGCAGACCAGTCCCACAGGAGGTGTGGGGCTAGCTGAAGAAAGGAAAATTACCTGAGCAGATAGGGCAGATGGATGGTCTTGGGCTCCTGCCAAATGATCAAGGGTCACTTATTCAGCAGTGTTTGGATGATGTCACTGTTTGAATGTGTGATGATTATCTGATATTCATGAACTATTTTAAATGAAGTATTATGTTACATGCTTTTTTAATATGTGCCTAATTTATATTCGTGCTTTTATTTAAAGAATTGATTTTTGAAATGTATGTTATAATACTCAAAGGTCATGGGGTGGAATGTAGTGCTAGAGGCACTCCTTTGGTTTGAAACCATGTGATGACCTTTGACTACCATCATTTTAATTGACTTTTGCTGTTTTATTTTACCCTAGCCTGAATGTACGTCCTGCATATGCCTTTTCCCCTTGAAGATTTCTTCTTTGTAATCTTGCAGTCTTAAAGTGAGAGCTGTTACAGAGTAGAACAGCTTGCCAAGAACAGAAAGTGTGGGATGTGCATTTGAATGCATGAGAGTGAGAGGTGTGGAATGTACAGTTTGGTCCCGAAGTGCAGGATTATGAGCAGTAGTGCACAAATGTGCATTGTGTTGTACATTGAGAGATGAAGTATGTGATGCTATAGGCAGTGGTGCACAAATGGGCTTTGTGTTGTACATTGGGAAGTATCATGAAGTTCTTACTATTGGTTTTGACATGCCCTCATGTCATCTTGAATTCTGACTCTGTCTTGCTTAAGCTTTTTGCGCACACAGGCAGCCCTCCAGATTACATCTAGTGGTTTGGGTTGTTCACATTCAAGTTTTCTTTGTTTTTGAAGAGATTGTTGAATGTACCATTGGAGACTTTCGTAAGTTTCATCAAGATAAGGGCTGGAACCTGTGAGAATGCAGAGAGAACGTGGGAACTCCTTTTGCCTTCGAAATGCTTGTATAGAAAGTGGCAAATCCAGTAAGTTACCTTGGCACAAAGGGAAGGCCTCTCGAACCTTCTGGTGTGTTTTGAGATTAAAAAGCTAAGGTTTGTTAATTTAAAGACTGGGATTGTTTTGGAGTCTGAATGAGGATGGACGCATCTAATTCGGTACAGCAGAGCCTTGGTTTGCTGAGGCTCTTAACCCTATCTGTGAATCCCCCATTCTGGAGTGTGCTAAGATGCAGTGTTTGCAACCGGTGAGGTGATTTCTATATGATTGTTGACATATTGATGTGTGACTGTTTGCATGCTTATACAGTTTCCAGTGGCTATAACAGTCATTGTCGTGCATGACTGTCAGTGTGAATATTCAGTTCCAGAGCCAATCATCATCAGAAGTGATTTCTTTGAGTATTGACTTTGTGCTGTGTGAGTGAGTCTGGGTACACATCCAAAGTCATCATCTGATGTATTTAGTGTATATATCTTTCTGATTTCTTGCAGGATGTCCATTATTATCTGCTGCTTGGGTATATTATTATCCATGCATTTAACAGCTGTATTTCCCAAGTGTGTTAATATTTCTTGCATATACACATATATATAGCTATACACATTTGATTGTTGTTCATTTGATATCTGGGAAAGCCTTTCTGTTAGAGAGCATTGCATAAATAAAAGCACAAGCTTTATTTTGAAAAGAGAGTCTTTGATTAACTTCATTTCTTAAAGTGAATCTCTATCCAGGGGTTGTAGTGTTGTGTCTATTGCTTCGTCATGTTTGAGTCACTATGTGGTATTCTGTATTATCTGGAAGTGCTAAGCAAGACAAGTGCGTGCAAACACCCGTGTCATGGGTGATGGACTTAGTTTGTAGAAAGGAGGGGGTGAACTCAGAGCCTTCCCCGGGTTGCCAGTATGACAGTGGAAGATGCCACTCACTTGTCGTCAGTCAGTCCTGATCGGCGCTGTTCCTTGCAGTGGCTCACGGCTCCTGGACCTGTTGCAGGCCCTTCTCACAGCCCACTGTGCAAGGCTGACATGAGGAACTCTTTCTGCATCCTCTGCTCTAGTTCAAGCTCAAAGCCTCCCCATGGCTGCTGGTAGCTTGACGGAAGCAGTCATCCAAACAGTACAATTGGGTGTCACCCCTCACTGTGGGCAGTGGCGTCTAGCTCTGCCACAGGCCCTTCTCACAGTCTGCAGCACAGGGCCGGAATGGGCGCTTTCTCCGCTATTGAGATAGGAGGATTGGTTTCTGCAGCTCCGCTGCTGCACAGGGTAGTTGTTCACATCTCCCCCTCCATGCCAAGGATGCCTGTGCCATCTCTTGGGGCCTGTCTCGACATGGAGCTCCGGAGTTAGGCTGTTCCAGACCTCGCTCCCTTAAGTAGACTTTTAAACATGTCTCAGACCTACCATTTCAGCCTATGTGTGCAGTTTTAATCTGTCATTGCAACCTGGCTGAATGAACCTTTTGCCAGGCCTAAACCTTCCTTTTCAATACACAAAACTCGCCCCTAGAGTAGACCCTAAAAAGCCCAGAGTGCAAGCTGCAGTGTATCTAAAATGTTGGGCATGCACTTTTAAGTTTTACATGTGTTGGTTGTGCAAAACTCCTAAATTTCTTTTTCAATACTGCAAGGCTTACCTCTCCAGTAGGATAACATTGGGTTACCATATTTCATTTAATAAGGCTAACTTACGATTGGGAGCAAGTACGAGTGTGATGTCTAAAGAATTGTCCTTTAAAACCCTCTTTAATAGTAAAGTCAGATTTTAAGTCACAATTCTGAAAAGGCCACTTTTAGAAAGATGGCATTTTCTTCTCTTAACCATTTTGTACATGCAGCCAGTACCCCTGGTCACATGACCAGGTGTAGCTGGCAGTTGGTCTCTGTGTATTACTCCCTGATATTGTGACAAAGGGGAGTAGGTATTGGCAGGATGGACCATCTCTGACTTGGTAAGGAGAAGGAGCTGTCACCTACCACACTAGCACATCACAAAGGCTCTGCATGAGCACACTCACAAAGGGCTTGACACTAGTCTTTTGTGACCCCAGACAAGCTGAGGCCAGGGTAGGGAGGCAGAAAATTCCATGCCAATTACCTCTGGGGGGCACCAGATATAAATAGTGAGCCCTCAGACAGAACTTTTCAGTATACCTCTGGACCTGTGGAAGACTCAGAAGGACTGTAATGCTGCTATGCAAGAAAGACTCCTACTCTGTGCCCTGCTGCCCGACTGCTCTGCTACTTGAGTGATGAGGACTGGGGCGGTATCTTGAGCCCAGGACCACCAGAGGGACTCCAAGGGCTAGTTGGCTGACCTCCTGATCAGGGGCATAAAAGTCTCAAGACACCTTGAACCCAGCATCTGGTCTTTGATGTGTGCCCTACCCCCCCTAAGTGGTAGCACCCCAGTCCTGGACCCTTGGAAGTGGGCCTGAAGGTGCTCTGCCAGCCATGCTGTTGTCCTGTGGGTAGAACGAACACAGCACCACATATCTACTCATAGCTCCGCTTGAGTACCTCCCCAGTGTGACACATCCTCAATGCAGGACCTAGTAGCTCAGCCTGCAGTCTCTTTGGAACTGCTGCTGCACGACGCATCCTCGATGTAAGCCTTCGCATTGCAAGCTCCTCGTAAATGGAATCCTCATCTGCGACAAGCGGCTTTGCAGCGCCACCCCCTTAGCTTATTCAGAACCACCATTAGGTGACGCATCTCTAATGCAATGCTTCGGATTGCGAGTCCCTCATCAAAGGTATCCTCAAATACTATGCAGGACTCTACATTGCAGCCCAGCAGCTGCCTTGGAATTGCTGATGTGAGCCTCATCCTCAGAGCTGGATATCGCAACACTCCGCAACCATGATTTAAGGTACTTTGTTCAGGGGTCCTAACATGCTCCCTGTATCCGACCCAGGCTCCAACCCGGTCAGCCTGAACCTGTGTCTTTGTTCCAGTCTAGTCCAAACAGATAACCACAGTTAAAACTTTAAAATTGCATATCTCCTGTGCTAATGATTGGATTTTTGTCATATTGGTCTCAAATAATTTATTACATTTTACCCTATTTTTCTTAATTAATGTGGGGATTTTCTTGCTTGGTGTTTTCACTTAAGTACTGCTTGAAGTGATGTATAGATATGTTACCCATTGACTCAAAGTTAAGCCTGACTGCTATTGTACCAAGATACCAGAAGGTTGAGCACATGCTAAATTGGGGTTTGCTTGTCACACACCCTGACAGATTGTGGTTGCTTCTTGAGTACGATCACACCCCCCTCAACCAGTAACACAATTTCCTGCAAACAGCAACAATTACTGTAAACAGTCTGCAAAGGTAGTGAACTGGGTTAACAGTGATCCACTCTTGGCTTTGGTTTGTTGTTTATTCATTACAGTTAAGGGGATTTTTCTCTTCATGTTGAATGTGTTTGTTGTATAGTCTGTCACACAAATATATAAGTTTACTTCGGGATAGAGAAGCGACGGGACTTCCCATCCACCATGAGCCTCAATTCAGCCAGATAGAGTGATCTATATTGTATTACAGAGTTTTGTAGTGAGAGTTTGATTAGGAAGTCTCTTCTCACCTTTTGCACTGCAGTTAGGAAGTCTGGATACAAAGATCTATAATTCCTCTTATATCGAATGGATTCTTGTTTTCTGGCTAATGTCAGCACTGTGTTGCATTTTTTATAGTTGAACAGCCATGCAAATATTGGTCGGGCAGGTGCCACGGGAGGAGGGCATGGGAACAGGGAACGTTGGGTTTGCTCGAACGAGAAGAGGGGAGGTGTAAGGGAGGTTCCCCAAATGGTTGTTTCAGCCTTTTTCCCACATATTCTTGCAACCAATGTTTGTTGTTTTCACAGCAACTAGCATGTGAAGGTTGTTTCTCTGCGACCTCGCTTTCAGGTCTTCCTTTTTGGCCCTTATCACTTCAAGAACTTTTTCCTACTAAAGACTTTTTTACTAAGCTCTTTCGATATATCTTCTGTGTCTGATGTTAACTGTTCTAGCTAACCGGATGCCATTGCTGGGTGCATCAATTATTTCTTTCATGTAATCCAGCTGATCAGTGACACTAGGGGCCAGATGTAGGTAAATCACATTTACCGATTTTGAAATACCGAATATTACCGAATTTTACCGATTCGGTATTTCAAAATCGGTAAATGGGATGTAGGTACCAACATCTGGATTTATTACCGATTCCTTAAAAATTCGGTATTTACCGATTCGGTAAATACCGAATCGGTATTTGCTATTGAATCCTATGGGCCTTGAAGCCCATAGGATTCAATTCAAATACCGATTCGGTATTTACCGAATCAGTAAATTTCGAATTTGTCAAGGGTGCAGGGGGTGTCACTTTGACACCCTCTAGCACCCCCAAAACGGGCATGTGTGCAATGTGGCACACAGACATGCCCTAAGGGCACGTCTGTCTGTCACATGGCACATGTGTACATGCACAGATGTGCATGTACACAGGAATCGGTATTTTACCATGGATTTGTATTCCATGGTAAAATACCGATTCTGAAAGCCATGTGCCAATGGAAAATTGGCTACCCACATTTCAATCTTGCATTTTCGGTAAAATTACCGAATCGGTAAAATTACCGAAAATGCAACATTTAAGGGCCCCTACATGTCAATGGCCATTTACCTGTCGGTAACGGCCGAATTCGGCCGTTACCGATCGGTAAATGGTTATTTTCGGCCACCTACATCTGGCCCTAGCTGTTTTGGAGTTGATCTTATCCAGGCTGTTTTTCATGTCAAGAAGCAAATGTCTGACATCTGGTTCACTTCTGTCACAGACTTTTGCTAATCAGCGGTATTCTATGCTGTTGGTACCTGGGAATGGCTGTGTCAGGTCTCAAATGCCAGTTTAGATGTGTTTCCATTGTTTTTACGCATTTCTGTTGGTTTGATTTCAGAATGTTCAGCGACCGTCACCTCCCACCGATATCCTGTTGGTTTTGCAGAGTATCTTGAGTAATCTATGCTCCTGAGCTGAGTTGTTATTGGAATTTATTCCTCTGTGTGAGTAATATTGACTTTGTTATATAGAACAGATTCCGAGTGTCACCAAATCTGAAGCCTCTTATGGCAGTCCCGCCATGCCCCATCATCAACTCAAGCTCCCACTGGAGGCACAAACAAAACAGACCAAACACAGGGGGCTCAGTGAATCCAGTGTCCTCTAGTATGCCTGTAGCTACCTGCATGTCTTCCAGTCTTGTTTTATGGTGCTCAGCTTTGTGTTTGTAATATGCCTGCGGCCAGCCCACAGCTGTGGATTCACCAGCCCCCGTGCCCTCCAGAGGCAATGTGCGATATTCCCACTGCCTTTGCCTTCTGTGTTTTATTCTTTCTGTTTCTCTGGACAGTCTTTTGTTTTTGTTGGGAGAAGGCTTTTGTTGTGGTTGCTCTGCTTTTCTGCAACTGAGAGGTCAGAAGTCGCCAGCACATGGGCCTAGTGCTGCTTACCGTGCGTCGTCAAGGTCCCACAGAACACGGAAGAAGCCCATGGCCTCACCTCCTCTGTTGTCCACTGCCATAGCACCTTCCCTGAGATAACTCATCAGCTCCACCCCCTCCCCAACTTCGAACCACCAGACCACCAATGGCAGTGAGGACAAATTCCGCCACCAGTTTACCTCTGACCAAAGGCTCTTTGACTCCCAAACCGGCAGGCTGCATGCCCATCTAGCTCTCCCTCTCCTCCTCACTTCACAAAGAAGGCAGCAGGCCGAACTGGCAGATGAACGCTCAGTGGTCACCTGCTTCCACCGTGTCTTTCTGGCTGCATACTGCAATGTTGGGGTTAGCATCTGTTCACAGCACTTTAGGCCATCTTGCGACCCTATGTGCCACTCATTGTCATGGATAATTTAAGGATCTATGTCCTGACCAGCAGAGCCTCGCTTATGGGCAGCCATCTTGATACAAAGTCCTCTTTCACCCACCAAAATTCACATAAGAATTTGCTGGCAATTCGAGGGCACCAATGTTGATTGTGTTAAAAGCTGCAAATATCTGGGAGTCTGGCTAGACAAACAAGGGGGAACATAAACACACCTGGCTGCTCTGAAAAACACAGCTCATGCCTTAAACAGCACCTTTATACACTTTTAGAATAATCTGACTGACCGTTACATTAACGCCTTAATCAAAATAGTATCATAGAAACTAATGCCATCTCCAATCCATGAGATGGAAAATCACCTAAATAAACGAAATACCTACACAAGGCACAACCCAAACCCCCTTAACTGGTCCCAGGACGCTTGTATTCCCATTCAGGGAGGACCTGGCCTGGCAGTTCATGCTGAACTGTTCCCACAGGGAGCAGGGTCAAGACTGATTTGCATATGGCTGGGTCCAAACTGGGATGGGGTGGTGTTGCAAATTTTCTTTTATGTCTATGATTCAGTGATGCATCTGATGTAATGCTTCTTAGTACTATGCTGGGATAGCCATTATTTTCTAAAGAATGCTTTGTACTGTCCTGCCAACATTAAATTATTAACTTGTCCTTACCTGAAGCCTCTGGATCTTTGCAAGTGGCTTTGGATCTCCATTCAGCATATCATCAAATTGAACTGACAGAAGATTCAAAGAAATTCACTGCATTTATTTTACACCACAAGGTTTCTTCCAATTTAAACGGATGCCGTTTGGGCTGGCCTCGGAGACATCCATGTTTCAAAGGTTGTTGTTCCAAATATTCAGAAGATGTGGATACATTTGTGAAGTGTTTTCAAGATGACATTCTTGTTTTTTTCAAGGAATAACGAAGAACATCTTGAACACATTAAGGTTGTGTGTGAAAGATTGGAGAAGTATGGTTTAACACTCAAGATTGAAAAATGCAAATTCTATTGCGATTCTTTAGAATATCTTGGACACACACTTTCAGGGGATGGGGTAGTGCCTAAAAGATCTTTAGTAGATGCTATAATCAAGGCACATGCGCCTGATAACAAGGAAAAACTATTGTCATTTGCTGGTCTCTGTGAATATTATAGCAAATTTATAAAAATCTTTGCTTCTAAAATGGAACCTCTGAAAGAATTGATGAGGAATTCCTCAGAATTTGTATGGTAGGATGAAAAAGAAAAAGCGTTTCCACAAATCAAGAGAGAGGTTGCATGCGAACCAATGCTCAAGTCATTTTGTTTGGAGAAAATGTGTTATCACTGTAGACGTATGTTTATATGGAATTGATAGTATAGGGAGTCAGAGAAGTGGTAAAGATGAGTGGTGTGTAGCATGTGTGTCCAGGACTCTCTTTGAAACGAGGAGGAGATATGCAGTCATTGAAAAAGAGCTGTTGGCCTGTTTTTGGGCCATGGAACATTTTCGAAACTATGTGTGGGGAAATAGATTTTTACTGAGGACAAATCATAAACCCCTTGTAGGAATTTTATCTCCAAGGGGAGGGTGGATCTACGGCGCACATAGCAAGACTTACTTTTAGGTTACAAGAATGCAATGTTTAAGTTAAATATGTACCTGAGAAGAGCAATGTCACTTCAGATTGTTTGTTGAGATTACCTGCGAATGCAGGCCATGAGGATGATTGTGAAATGTTAGCTACCATCAGAGATTCAATTGCAACAGAATTTTTGGGTGTGTCTGAAGAGCAGTGAAAGAAGGAGATGAGCAATGACATTGCGTGTCAATATTTGAAAGAAGACTGGACCAAGGAAAGATGCGCCACTTCAGAAATGGGTCCCTACATTAAAGTTTCTCACAAGATTGAGAATGAGGGAGAATTGCTTTTCATGGGTGAGAAAATTATTCCGCCATGAAGCAAGCAAGAGAAAATTCTACAGCTGGCTAACGAGGGCCATTTGGGAATGTCTATGAAATGTCTCATTAGAAGCAATTTATGGTGGCCAGGCCTAGATAAAATAGTTGACAAAACAGCCAGTGAGTGTGCAGAATGTATTTTCTTCTTTCCTTAACTCTGTATCTTGGCCTGTGTCTCCTTGGCAAAAGGTAGCATTTCATATATCAAGTTCCTACAAGTGCTTACCATGTGAGGTGAGATCTGCATCGGTTTTGGTGGATTACCATTCAAAATGGCCAGAAGTTAGGTTTGTGGAGTAAGACCTTTGACCATCTGTCTATGTCCACTCTCTCCCCGCCGTCTCTTGCCTCCAGACCGACCTCCTCCTTGAGAGGTTCAAAGCTGTTGTCCGCTCCTGCGTCTGCTGCCCTGTCCAACTGGGACCAGACTGCCTGCAACCACCGTAACATTTCTCTGCCGTTTTTTTTCTTTTCTTAATTTTTCCCTGTTGTGCCACTGTTATTGTGCCCATCTGTGTCTTGTTCTAATTCCACCACTGTTTTGTTTTCTTTTGGATGCCTGATCCTTTCGCCGCTGCTGCCCCTGTGGCCCTTCCCCCCCGGAATTTCCCCCGGAATTCCCCCACTCTCGCCTCCCAGCCTCTCCTCCCTCCCACCTCTTCTACTTAATGACGGCCGCTGTGCGGTTCGTGCAGCAGACACACGCAGTGGGCGTGCCGCCGGCGCGCCAAAGGCTCACCAAAGGCAAGCCCGTCTGCGCCCGTTCGCGTCCTAACCGTGGCCAGCGCTAGGAACCCCGGACATCCCACTACCCATCACTATGACACCACCACCCTCTTCGCACTCAACCCTTGAAGACTTACAGAATGCTAACAGGCCTGGCCGAACACAACCCACGGCCAGTTCTCCTGCCTCTACTGCCGCCAGTCCCACACCACCACCCTAGCCTCCAATACCACTGACGCCAGCACCGGCAACACCCTAAAAAGACAAGTACCCGTACCAACGCATTCTCTCCCCCCGACATCAGCACTGCCATCCCAGACGGATACAAGATCCATAGGAAAGACTGCCCCAAGCACCCAGGAGGGGACCTCGCCATCGCCAACAAGAGCATCCTCTGCCTCACCACCTCCAGTGAAACCTTCCCCTCCGCCAAACACCTGCACTTCCAGATCCAGACCACCCCCAAAGCCACACTCCGAGAAACCCTTGTCTATAGACCCCCTGGCCCCCAAACACCCTTTGCCAACACCATCACCGACTTCATCGCACCCCATGCCTTCGCCTCAACAAACTACATACTCATTGGAGACCTGAACTTCCACCTCGACAACCCCAGTGACCCCAACTCCTCTATCCTTTGTGACAACTTTACCAGCACTGAACTTAAACAGCTCATCAACACACCAACCCAAAGAGCAGGACACACCCTCTACCCCATCTTCACGGCAGGAAAAAGCGTCCAATTCAGCCACACAATGCAGCCGCCATGGACCGACCACCACTGCGTACACTTCGCCATCACCAAACCCAAGGCACCCAAACCAGCCCCACGCCCACTATGAAGGAACTGGAGCAAGGTTACCGACAAGCAACTTAACTCCACCCTCACCCAAGACAACCACACCTGGGCACCCGACGCAAATGATGAAGACAGAGAACTCCACACCTGGATCTCCAACTGCGCAGAGGAGCTCGCCCGCTATGCAATCCTGACAGACAACGCCCCGGGAAAGCCGCCTGGTTCACCACTGCTCTCCAAGAAGCCAGACGCACCTGCAGATGCCTGGAGAAGAACTGGAGGAACACCAAGACAACCAAAAACCACACCACCTACAAGGACGCCATGACGGACTACCACAACCAGATCAGAGCCAACAAGAAAAACTTCGTCCACAACAAAATCCTTGCCGACTCCACCAACTCCAAGGAACTTTTCAGTGTCATTCAAGAATTCACCAACCCACGCAGCAAAGCCACAGACATCACCCCATCCCAAGACAACAGCGACAAGCTTGGAACATATTTCCACCTCAAGATCAAAAACCATCCACCAGGCACCACAGACGGCCCCCTGACCCCCAGAAACATCAGCCAGCCCACCATCTCCAACTGGACACCAATCCCGGCCGAAGACACCACCACTACTATGAAAAGCATCCACTCGGGGGCCTCCACCGACTCCTCCCCCCTTCACATCTACCACAGAGCCCCAGCTGCCATCCCACCCAAACTACAACATACCATCAACACCATGTTCAAAACAGGCACCTTCCCAGATGACTGGAAGTGCGCAGAAGTCAGACCTCTGCTCAAGAAGCCCACAGATGACCCCTCCAACCTCAAGAACTATCGGCCCATCTCGCTCCTCCCCTTTGCAGCCAACGTTGCAGAGAAAACAGTTAACCGGAAATTGACACGATTCAATGAAGAGAACATCGTCCTCGACCCGTCCCAATCCGGATTCGGAAGCAACCACAGCACAGAGACTGCCCTACTCGCCGCCACAGATGACATCTGCACCCTCCTGGACCAAGGACACTCCACAGCCCTCATCCCACTCTACCTATCAGGGCCTTCAAAACCGTCTCCCACTGCACACTAGTCACCAGACTACACAACACTGGCATACAAGGAACAGCCCTAGACTGGAAACGATCAGACTCCCACCCTTTCGCTCCGACCCCACGAAAATCATCTGCGGAGTCCCACAGGGTCCATCCCTGAGCCCCACCCTCTTCAACATCTACATGGCCCTCCTCGCAGCCATTGTCGGACAACACAGCCTCAACATCGTATCCTATGCCGACGACACCCAGCTCAGGTTCCCCCTCACCAAAGACCCCACCACTGTCAAACTCAGCTTCCAGAAAGGAATGCAAGACGTCGCAGTCTGGATGACCAACAGCTGCCTGAAGCTTAATGCAGAGAAGACAGAAGTCCTCGTCCTCGTCCTCGGTACCAACCCTTCTGCATGGGACAGCACCTGGTGGCTGACTGCCCTTGGAAGCCCACCTACCTCCTCAGACCACACCAAAAACCTCAGCATCGTACTCGACTCATCACTCACCATGAACCGTGAAGCGAGCAAAAGAAATTTGGATTGAACCCGGATCTGTGACTAGGGGTGAATGTCTGATATAAATCCCGATCTGTGACTGTGGTGAATGTTTGTTATTGTTCAGCATTCAACCATCATCTTTTGTGATGCCTTAGTGTACCTAAGTGGGAATGGTATGCCCAGACATGAATCCCATGCTCGCTATGCCACTGAATTCAAACTAGCCTGGCTGATGAGAGGGTGATACCCCGAAACCGGTCCCAGGATGCTTGTTTTCCACTCCAGGGAGGACCTGTCCTAGCCGTTCAGGCTTGACTGTTCCCATGGGGAACACTGTCAAGAATGCTTTGCATATGGCTTGGTTCAAGGGGGTGGCATGGTGAGCAGAAAAACAATGGATTCAACCCAGAATGGTGACTGGGGTAAATGTTTGACAATGTTCCGCATTCTGTTCATCATCGTTTTGTGTTACTATAGTCACACTAAGTGGGAAGGGTATGCCAAGATATAGGCCTCATGCTTGCTATGTCACTAGATGCATTCTAGCCTGGCTGATGAGGGGTGATACCCCAAAACCGGTTTTAGGATGCTTGTTTTCCGGTCCTGGAAGGATCTGACCAAAGCAGTTCGGGCTCTACTGTTCCCATGGGAGCAGGGTGAAGACCGTTTTGCATATGACTGGGTCCAAACTAGGGTGGCATGGTGAGCAAAGAATGTTGGATTTAACTCAGATCTGGGACTGGGAGTGAATGTTTGACAATGTTCAGTATTCCCTCCATCATCTTTTTTGTGTTGCTCTAGACACTTCACACTTATCAGCTACTTTTCCATCTTTTTGATTGTTCTGCACAATCTCAGCTTAACTTGGAACTCAGTTTAGAGAAATAAAAAGTAATTCTTAGTACAAGATATCAAGGAATATGGAGCACTGACTTCCTAAATTCCCTCATAAATCTTCTCTGGCAAGCAATATTACAGGGGATTATACCATGGAGCTTATAGTTTGAGTCAGCACTAAATGACATGGGGGAACAGAGATCTGGGAGGATGGACTTCCATCCAAAAAGTAACAAGCTCACGATATTGATGACTTCAGCAATACGTCCCATGAACTTTTAGAAATGAATATGTACAACCCACCTAATCTTCAAAAACATTTAGACCTCCAGTCAGAACCCCCTACAAAGGGCCACGAGGCACGCCAAGGTTACTGGGACCATCGATGATGGGTAAGGCATTTTCCTGATGCTCTAGGACCCGACCTCCTATGGATCCTGTGCAGCAGGGCCAAGTACACATTCTCCACTAGACTCCTAGTAGTAGCTGTAGCCAAGCATGCAGTCAAAGGCTCCCTTGGGGGGAAGTGTAGATACATGTTAGTTAACATGGCTCATAATTCAAAGTGCACTCAGGAATGTTAATAGGTATATGTCCAGTCAAATACTTGTTTTTATACATTCAAAGAAGTATCACGGTATTCATAAGCAATAACAGAGTCCCCTGGAGGTCGGGGTTCTAGTGTTTATCTGGCAAATCCCTGTCCCACTCTCTTCCTTATAATGTAGTTGGGGTTATTCCCCATTCACTTTTGGCAGCATCCAGGGAATGCTCATTAGTAGGCCTTACACAAGAGTCCACTCTAACTCTTAGGGAATAGTCAAAGTGTATACGGTGCCGTAGCACTTTTAGTAGTGAGTTCACCATATCAAGTCTTACCCCCTCCAGCAGTACAGAAGTGTTCATCATTTCAGCAGATTCCACAACAGTGGGCACTTGCATGCTCAAGTCCTGCTTGGTCGAATCAGTCTGAACTTGGGACATGCAGCAGTACCCAGCAGGCGCAATCTCTCTCCTGAGAGGCATTGGGGGCTCAGCAGCGATCAGAGGTGCTCCAGCCTTCCGTTGGAATGCTAAGTTCATATTTTCCCCACACAGGGTAAAGAGGTTTATCTTTGTGCTCCCGACCGGGTCCCAGTGACAGAGAAAAGTCCTCTCGATGTCCTCCAGAGTGCCTGGGTCAGGTCAGAGGGCAGGTGTTGGTGCTCAGTTTCAACCCACAGGTCAAAGTTTCAGTTTTCCCGGGTGACGGACCAAACTTGGCAATACTCTTTACCGACAGCCACTCCTCACTACGAAATTGCCATGGTACATGCTGGCAAGGCATGAACCTCTTCTGTGTAGCCCCTTGGTATATGGGGTCGCTGCTAAGGTTCACACTAGTCTTGGCACTTTGTCGGCACAGTTAATTCTGATAACAATGGGAGAGAAAGGGTTTTCTTGTGTAGAGGGAATACTCCTTGTCCCCTTGACAAATGGTGAACAACAGATGGAGGAGTACCCCTAGGAGGCGCCTCAATGCTTCCGTCAGAGATATAAAGAGGTGCACACGATGCAAAGGAGGATAAATGTATCCTTTGTACGAAGACCCCTCACTCACCAACCTAGTTGGTGACATGCTTCATCATCGGGGTCCTACCCGGATAGCCGAGTGCCATCTGGGTGTGCTGCGACACCTGACTACAATAAAAACTTGTAGTGGTTAAAAAATGTTGTTCTTCTCCAACATTCCTAGAAAAGAAATCTGCAAAAAAAAGGGGGCAAACATACAGTACAATACATTAAACATAGAGCGTGTTTGAGGTGCTCCTCATATTCAACATCCAGAGTGAAGATGAAATACAGTGGATTTTAATGCATGCCTCACATATGGTCATGCCAAGGTGCCATTGGAATACAAATAGGCACTATTGGGCCTAAAAAATGAGCCTGTGAATGTATATTACAACCCACTCAATGCGGTGTGTCTGTGCACTCATAACCACTCACTGAATCCAATTGTGAGTGAAATGGAGTGCTGTTCGTAGGGAAGTAAAATCGCTCCCCCGATTCACACAAACATATTTATAGTTAGTGGGTGTCAAAGCTCAAAAAGATCGAGCGTGATTAAAATCGCAAGTTTGGCATACTGACATACAATCCAGCAAATGTTCAAACAGCCAAGCGCACATATACAAAAAGTGAGGAAGGGATTGACGCTTACTTGAAGAGCTATGTTAGCAGGCTTCATGGACATCAAGATTTGCTCTATGACAGTCCACGTCATGTCATTAGGGGTGTGGTTCTGCGTGAGGTAGTGTTCAGTTCGTCTAGTCATTGATTTCTTACACCTGATGGTGCTCCTGTGCTCACATATTCTCTGTTTCACTCTCCTGCTTGTCATTCCCACATATTGTAGATTACACAGGCACACAATCCTGTATACCACATTGGTACTGTTGCAGTTGGTATGTGCTCGTAAAGTCCACACTTTTCCTGGTTCTAAGGATAGTGTTTTTGTGTTTTCAGTTAGGTGGCAGACACTGCAATTACCACATTTGTAACGTCCTGTAATGTCTGGAAGATCCCAGGCATTTAGAACTGTTGCTGGTTTTTCATGTGTGTCTCTTGGTTGTGTGTTCACTACTGAATCTTTTATGCTCCTTGCTTTTTTAAAGCCACGCCCCTGCCACACCAGGAAGTGCCGGCTTTTTATTGCCACGCTGAATCCTTCATTCCTCATCCACGGGGGCCGAGGAGGTTTGCACTTTAGGTGTAGCAGCTGGTTTTTGATTCTCCACAATTAAGTTTTTTGGCCAGGCATCACATACTTCACCTCAGCGGGTAGGTACCGCGGAGACCACGCACACAGTCCTAATCCTTTCCTTCATCTTTCCTGACCTAGATCGTGGCAGGATCTAGTCACTGCAAATGTGGACGCCCATGAAGCCTGCTAACATAGCGCTTCAAGTAAGCGTCAATCCCTTCCTCACTTTGTGTATATGTGCGCTTGGCTGTTTGACTGTTTGCTGGATTGTATGTCAGTATGCCAAACTTGAGATTTTAATCACGCTCGATCTTTTTGAGCTTTGACACCCACTAACTATAAATATGTTTGTGTGAATCGGGGAGCAATTTTACTTCTCTACGAACAGCACTCCATTTCACTCACAATTGGATTCAGTGAGTGGGTCAGAGTGCACAGACACACCGCATTGAGTGGGTTATAATATACATTCACAGGCTCATTTCTGAAGCCCAATAGTGTCTATTTTTATTCCAATAGCACCTTGGCATGACCATATGTGAGCCATGCAATAAAATCCACTGTATTTCATCTTCACTCTGGATGTGGAATATGAGGAGCGCCTCAAACCCGCTCTATGTTTAATATATTGTACTGTGTGTTTGTCCCCTTTTCTTTGCAGGTTTCTTTTCTAGAAACACTGGAGAAGAACAACATTTTTTAACCACTACAAGTTTTTAGTGTTTTTTTCACTTAGTCAAGGGCAGGGTACACCTTAGCGAGTGTATACCACCGGGGCTACCATCACTGGTCCTGACGAAAACCCTACATTCATATAAGTGGTTGAAACATGTAAACCAATTTTAACTCACTACATTCTTCGTGACACCATAGGTCTACCTAATCTGGCACGGTGTCCAACCAAACATTTTTTATTGTTGCCCAGTCACTCCAGAATAAATTCCTAACAGTACGTAGTCAACTGGACAACTTTTAAATCACCAATAATAACTTTTTCAATTTCAAACAAAAACAAACTCGCTCCACTGTAGTCAGGTGTCGCAGCACACCCGGATGGCACTCGGCTATCTGGGTGGGACCCCGATGATGAAGAATGTCACTAACTAGGCTGGTGAGTGAGGGGTCTTCTAACAAAGGATACATTTATCCTCCTTAGCATCGTGTGCACCTCTTTATATCTCTGACGGTGGCATTGAGGCGCCTTCTGGGGGCACAGTTAATTCTTCAGCTCCAAGGGGTAAACCCAAGACTTTCTTAATAGCACCTGCTTTCATGATCAGGCACTAATTACTTAACTTTGCATAAGACCATTCACTCCTCTCTCACCTAGTTAATAATAGTATCTAACAATTATGATATTATAGAGGTGCTGCCTCACATACGTGAATACCAAATTACATTGTACATCTGGCTTAAAGACAGGGTTAACGGTCTGTCTGCCATACACAATTTGTACCCAATGTAGAGTTAGAGCAGCGATTTTGTGCCTTCCTTGCTCATGATTTGATGATTTTATTTTCTATCTCAGTTCTCTGCACCTGATTCAATGCCTTTCCTCCCTATTCCTGCATTTGTCCCACCCTCGGGCATTTGGTTCTAAATATGTTTTGATTGAATACTAGAAACAAGATAAACCTATCCTGTGTCCCTAAACAATTCCTGATATAGAAATTCAAACCTATCCGCACCTTCTGACAAGATGCAGCCCTAGAGCAAGGACATTTCAAATAGGAACAAAGTTAAGGTGAAACACCAATAATAACAGGATGAACAATTTCATTTTTTCTGATACACTGGGAGTAATGGTCGCTGGTAGTTTGCGGTCTAAGGCACTGATTCAAGTACCTCAGTGCGGTGCATGGACTCCCTTTTTGACCTTCAACTATAGAATCATTGTTGGATATCTGGAGATTTTTCTGAATACCTTCAATTTAATGCCTGTGGATGATATCATATTCCACATCATCCATTTTTATTGGGGTTCTATGATTTGCTTTCTCGTTCCAACACGCATTTTGGATCATGATCGATGCTGTGTTCATGAAAATTACCTGAGGATATTATTTTTGAGAACATTCTGCCCTGAAGAAGTCCATTGCCACGGATGAAACGCTTTGGGTGTTTTCATTGAATGACTTATGATCTTCTTTTACTGCTGCCATCAGTTTGTGCTAGATAATGAGCCTGATGCACTATTATGTCACTTGCAAAAAGTGGGCTCAAATTGCGCACCAATTTTTTACAAATTAAATAGCACATTGCGATCTGACCCATGAACTAATAGGTTGATTCACAAAATACGGAACCACAGGCAATCCCAGAACAACCTGCCTAATATATATAGCTTTTGTCAGGTTACAGTTTGCGCCCCCGATGAGTGGCTGCATTCACAGACAAGGCGTCCTGCAAGAGACAGCAGACCACCAACTCTTTGACTACATTGAAAAATGGAAATCTTTTTTTTTAAAGTAGGTCTTGTTCCTGTAAGAGCAGTGCTGCTTCAAAAAAAGGTTTTCCGTTTTGGAAAACTTCAGGGAGAGCAAGTAGTGGTTCCCTCAACCACTACTTGGGGGGTCATTTACCCGAGTTTGCAGCACGCAGTGAGGGGAACGGCACCAGCTCCTCACTTCTCCGCCATCCAGCCATCCAGCATACGCCGTGAGGGCAACGGCTGAAGTCCGGGCCAGCGGACTACACTACCCAGCAGCCCCTGGGGCGGCGCTGTACCGTGACGCTCTCAATGCACCCGGAGGCGCTTTAAGATCTCTGAGTGCCAAGCACTCTTGGGGGTCATTTACCGAAGTTTGCAGCACGCCGTGAGGGGAACCGCACCAGCTCCTCACTTCTCCGCCATCCAGCCATCCAGTATACGCCATGTGGGCAACGGCTGAAGTCCAGGCCAGCGGACTACACTACCCAGCAGCCCCTGGGGCGGCGCTGTACCGTGACGCTCACAACGCGCCCGGAGGCGCTTTAAGATCTCTGAACACCTCCCGCATCGCGGGACGCGCGTGGGCTGCGCCGGGAGAAGCCTGGGACAAGGGCGGGGCCATCTGTGGCTATCCGGGCCGAAGGAGGCCGGGCTGGGCCACATCTCTTGGTAACTTAAAAGGACTGTGGTACTCCCTCTCTTGATACCCCTTACCTTTATATTAATTTTACCTGTGAACAAGTCAGTCTGTATAGTCGCTAGATTTTAAATTCACTGCATTCCAGATTATTTTTTTCTTCTTTAGAGTAAGTGCTTTTAATTTATACTTGCCTTTTACCTATTCCCCCCACATAGGAAAATATTATTAAATTATTTATTTAGTGGTATCATTTGGATGAGAACTATTGGCAAGGGCAATCCCCCCCCAACTCGCCCTAATACCCGTCAAACGACAGCATCAACTGCCAAAATTCCGACCCTTACTGCCATAGATAAAAGGTTACAAAAGACAATTGGGGTTGTATCTAATGCTATTGAGAATATGGAGAGACGCCTATCCCTGACCCCAACTTTGTACCCTACTGTGTTTGATCCCTCGATATCTGTGAACGATTCCCTGGTAGTAGAGAAATCCAGGGACTCGCTGCTAGTGTCTTCCTTTGCGGAACTCCCCTGCGTACCAACTCCTGATCCGTTGCTTTTTTCCCCCACTGTGGAGCCACCCAGCGCACCAACGGGGTTGGATGTTGACCCTACCGCTGATTCTCCGTCTCCCATGGGGGGTCGGGGGGTCACTATGGCACCCAAGTACCGCCCCAAAAAAAGGAAGCCCATTCTTAAAAGTAAAAAAGCTGTTGGGCAAAACAGACCTACTACAGATATTCCTAGGGTGGCTGTGGGGCCCATTTCCTCTACACTAGCGCCCCCGCCCTGGGCTTCCCACCTACTGATTGATTTGCAAACCCACATGGAACAACTTATCAGCTCACAGTTTGAAAATCTTATGAGCCGAGTTGACATAGTTGTATCCATGCTTAACAACCTGAGTAAAATTGGTCCACAACAACTGCTGCTGAAGACCAGCACTGCTACAGCATTGGCTGTGGACACTTCCAAACATTCAATCCAAGGCACCAGTCAACTCCAAACACCACACCCTGCAAACAAACCAGCGAGCGGTAATCCCCAAACTAGCGAAAATAGAAGAGTGTTATCACCAGTTATCAACATAGTCCCGGGAGCACAACTACAGGCAAAGGCTACTAAGGAAAAGGTCCAAGATAATCCTAATTCAAATTTAGTGCAGGGGAAAAGGGTACAATCAACTTCAACAGGCACTAATGCAGAAACCAACAAGCTGGTAGGGAGCAATGAAACAGGCATACGATCGTCGCATGATCAAACCGATCTAGCTTGTAAACCCCCAAATATATATCTGCCACCAGCAGCAGCTCCATATGTGCTGATCTTAGCAGGGGTACCCGAACTAATAAGGGGTCAAACCGAGCACCATGAAGAGCTAAAAAACAAAAGCTTATTCTGGCTAGCTAACCACACCGACTTTTGTTATGAAAGTCCAGATGAAGTATTAACCACTAGAAGGGTGGGCTGGATCGGTAGGACCAGAAAATACACTAACGGTAACTGTATTGTTATTAATTTTAGAAACCCAGATGTAGCTGAAAGAATTCTAGGGTCTGTGAGAGGTATGCACCCGGGTGGAATTCATTTTCTGCCCTTATGTTTTTTCTACCCCCCAAGAGCCCAGCAGGGACACCAGCAGGGTAATGTTTTTGGGTGGAAACTTGACGAGCATAATCGACATATGACATTTAACGGCCAAGGCTGGAGAAACATGCATTTTAACATATCGACAGGTAATAGGTTCAGCCCCCTAGAATGGGTAGATTGACAGCTAGCATCTCCAGAAGTAACATAGGAGGCGACAAGGGCAAACTTATGTGACTTTGAAGTCAGGTGTGTTCCACTGAGCTTCATCCCCCTAGACAGGAAACTCTGGGCGGAGAGCACTTATGCGGCTCCCGCCCCTGTAGCCCGGCAGGAGATGAGCTCACTTTATTAGTGGACCCAACTAGCCCCCAAGGCATGAGGAATGCTGAGCTGGCACAGTATAATATAAGTGTTGACCTAGGGATCTGGTATCCACAGACTATAGAGGAACCCAAGGTAATCCTCTCCAGTACAGAAGTTACTAAAATACTATCCTGGAACGTAGCAGGGATAAATAGCAAATTAGACGACCCCGATTGGAGAGTGTTCATAGCAGAACACGACATCTGTATGCTCCAGGAGACCTGGGCCAGGAGTGAAGTCAGTGTGCAAGGATTTGCCTCATACCATATACTGACCACTCATGCGGATGTTGGAAGACCCTCAGGGGGACTGATCATTTGGGTGGATGTAAACCTTGGATGATGCAAAGTAACGCAAATAGAAACTCTATCTAGGGACATTCTATGTGTACAGCTGGAGTTTCCACAACACAGTCCCATCACGATAATTAACATCTATTCAAGGCCCACTCCCAAGGGCAATGAGTCGGTCACCCTTGAGGAGCTTGGCTCTGTATTGACCTCCATTCCCCCCAAAAATATGGTTATATTGGGCGGGGATTTAAATTGCCAATATGAGCCCTTAGAAAGACTGGATTGTGATGCGATCTGTGAGGAAGACACCCTCCTTGGAATCCCCGAGTCTGGTTGCCCGTTTGTAACCAAATGGACACCTCTGGTAATCCAGATGAACCGCCTCATTTTAAATTTCTCAATGAGAGCATGTAACAGGAGATCCTCCTCTGCTACTTCATCTGCCCCAATGTTTCATGGTAAAGATAGAGGGTCCATACTGGACTATATTTTATTAAACTCAAATTAGTGGGACAGGATGGTTGATTTTAAAATTACTCCCCGCATTGATAGTGATCATGATGCTTTAACAGTTGAGATTCACCCATTCACCCCTAACACCGAGCAGGGTGTTGTTGCCCAAAGTGCTCGAGAATTAACTTTAACCAACTGTCGGAGGCGTGTCCGGTGGGCTAATTTTGCTATTAAGCAGGAAAATTTGGGCTATCTATACGATGCTCTCTTACCTGTCTTTTTGGAAGCATCCAATTTATACAACATAAATAAGGATTGTATGGACAAAGAGTTGATTGGGTCAAACCTTGAAAACAGTAACTGAATTCCTTTTCCCTAGTAAATCTAGTAAAAATTCTGGACCTATACCCCATCCATGGTTTAACTCTACCTGCCGTAAGGCCAAAAGTTTACTGTTGGCTGCAATCAAATCAAATAATCGCCCCGATATCAAAGTGCGAAGAAGGGTATATAAAGAGGCGGTTTATGCAGCTCAACAAAGTTGGGAGCTGGAAAAAAGGGAATCGCTAAAAACATATCTTGGGGAGAGGGATATGTGTTCTTTTTGGGGTATTGTAAATTCGGGGACTACTGTACCAAGAAAAGCATTACAACCCACTTTGGGAGAAGAGGTCTGGCGGGACCATTTTGAATCACTGTACAAGGACCCAGAGAGCAACAAGCTTTTTCGACCTGTTCATCATTTGGAGGCTGCTTGTATGCCCACTGTATCTTTGCAGGAAGTAAAAGATGCAATAGAGAGAGTAGCCCCTGGCAAAGCACCCGGTTTAGATAAAATCCAGGGGGACCTCTATAAGAGCGAGCCAAGCGTTTGGGCCCCGTATCTCTGGGTTGCTTTCAATGCAATCATGACAGGGATGAAGATCCCCACAAGTTGGACAGGGGCAGAAATAATCCCCATTTTTAAAAAGGGTTCCCCCTTATTGCCGGGTAATTACAGACCCATTAGTTTGATTGACATCTCACAAAAAACCTTTGCACGAATCCTATTATTAAGACTCCAAGCTTGGATGGAGAACGAAAGTATTCTCTCCCCGTTTCAGGCTGGGTTTCGGGAGAAACTATCAACTCTGGACCAGGTCCTAAGACTGCAACTACTCCACTGGAAGACGGTTTGTCTCGAGAGGGGCAGTTTGTACCTGATATTCGTTGATCTTAGGTCAGCCATCAACCTGGTCCCAAGGGCTAAACTATGGTCTGTTCTACACGACCTAGGAGCCCTGGCGTATCTTATCCACCTCATCCAGCGATTGCATGAAAACAACTTTGTACAAATAAGATTTGGTAAAGACGGCGGTCTCTCTCCCCTATTCCAATTAAACGAGGTGTGCGCCAGGGTTGTGTACTCGCCCCAACTTTGTTTAGCCTTTACATAAATGATTTGATAAATGCCCTGTTAAAAGAGAAAGACCTAGATGCCCCCAAATTAACAGGGAGAAGAATTTCAGCAATGATGTTTGCTGACGACACGCTTTTGGTATCGAAATCTCCCATGGGGATCCAAAGGGTGTTGGACAGATTCCAGTCGTTCTGTGAGGAGAGAGGGCTTGAGATCAACCTCCAGAAAACGAAATTCAAGGTTTTCAATAAGCCAAAGGGTACACGGCCAAACCCTATTCTAAAAAAGGAACCCCTAGAAAGAGTAACAGCTTTTGTGTATCTAGGAATCACAATTACAGACACCATGGACTGGGGGGCTCACATAGGGAAAGCATCTCTAAAGCAAGCCCAATCAACCGGGGGAATAATTAAGGCATTTAATAATACAAGTAGGAGTGCTGTCAGCCCGGCACAGGAAATGTATAAAGTTCAGGCATGTGGGGGTGCCCTTTATGGAGCAGAACTCTGGGGCCACTGCAAGCCTAAAACCCTAATCCAGTCTGAGAATGACTTCATTAGGAATCTTTTCAGGATGCCGCGCAGTACTCCCTTAGTCCCCCTCCGTTTAGACCTGGGGTTGATGGAGATGGAGGCGGTTTTAAGCCTCAGACCACTTTTATATTGGCGACGCTTATGGTCGACTCCGGAGCTTCTAATATACAGAGAGGAACTGTCTGAAGTTTTAGCTATTAGTGGCGCAGTAAAGCTACCTTGGTTTGCTCATGTCAAGCATCTGCTAACTAGTATGAGGATGGGGACTGTTGGTCTGACCCAGAGGTATCATGCCCCCGCGTTACAAAAAATCACCTAAAGACCATTTACATGGATTATAGAATGTCCTTGCTCCACTCTAAACCTAATCTGCCCAATTCTTCTCAAACCTTCCTGGAAATTAAGACCACTCCAGCCTTTGAAAGGGCCATCGATCTCATTAAGCCCCCGGCAGCCATGAAATTGTTTCTACAGTTCAGATTTGGAGTCCTGCCCTTACGCTGCGTGACTGCTAAATGGAAAGCGCAGAATGAGGTCAGGTGCCCTGTCTGCAATGATTCTGATGAAACTGAACTCCATGTTTTCTTTGAGTGTTCGGGTTATAACAAAGCAAGAAAGAGATGGCTTGTCCAGATTTGCAGGAATCTAGGTAGTAGAAGATGTGTAGAAACTTTCAGGATCCTGAAAACGAATTCCAGGACCCCAATTGTTTACTGTGTAGCGGGGTGTCTTTTCTCAATGTGGTGTACAAGAAGGGCCCTTACATGCTAACAACAGATAAGAACTGGCCGTTAACTTACACAAATGTATGTGCTATAAGATTCCCCCATGTGTTTAAAAGTTATGATGTACCGTATTCCAAGCTGCTCCAATATGTACATCACAATTATGGATGGGAAAAGTAGAAAGGATTGTTGTAGGAGTCTAAAGATAGGCTGGTTAATGCATTATGCACTTTATTTTTTCTTAATGAGATTCAATGGCCTACTACTGATAAGAATAATGGGGAGAATGAAATAGCTTGTGATCACAAAAATATGGCATATAATTAACGATGAAAGATAGAACTTATTTAATATGAAATTTTTAACTTTTGTACAGGATTTTTATTATTACTTTTATCACCGTGTTTTTAACATGTCATTTTAACATTGCTGATATTCATCTTTGCACTTTTACTGGGCCATGTTGGCCGCAATAAAAATCGACTTGCCTTGGTTCCCTCAACCACTGCCTACTTGTTCTGAGGCTGCCAACATGATTATCAAAGGGGAATGGCTATTAAGTAGAACCCCACCCCTTTTTGAATCAACTATCACCAATTTGGGTGTCATTATCTCATCAATGTATTGGAACTGCAATCGCGGTTGTAAACCTCTAATGCATTCCTTTTGCAATTGTAGGGGGCATCTCTGTCACACCTATGTGCAATTCAGAAAGAATTGCAGAGTCCTTTTATGAGTCAGAATTGATACTCTGACTGGTAAAAGGTCTCTGGTACATAACGAAAAACCTTGTTATTTTTGCAAATCTTGTGATTTAGTGAATCGCAAGGTTTGCAATCTCAAGATGGCTTTGTGCATGCAGCCGTATATTCTCTTCCTCTCTTTTCTGTCAATGCTCCCCCAGCTCTTTTCTAGTCCTGCTCTGTTTATTAAAAATTAGTCCCTCCCAGTGACTTTTTGCCTCCCAGCTGTCTTGCGTTCCCAGCGATGCTGGCATCTGTCTCGCTGGGAGACATATTAAAATGCTTTTTAAACCCCACAAAGATAGCCATTGTGGGTGCACAAGCATGCACAATAGCTGGAATGATTTTTCAAAAAGCTAGAGAACAATCAAGCCAAGATGGCTGCCATGCATGTGGACAGGTGTGTTGGCCATTCTGAAATGTTTTTTTTTCATTCAAGAAAAATCATTTCAAGAGACTACCATCTTGTTTTTTTTTGCTTTTCCTTCAAGAAAAATCATTCCAATATGGTGGCCACTCATGCGTGCACAATCATGGAGACCTGCAGGTTAAAAAACAAGCATTGGCAAAGCTAATAGGTTTGAGCCTTGGTGTCATAAGAAAAACCTCTTGCTTTGCCAATCCTCTCACATCACTTCTGTTCCATAAAAATTAGATACATTGGATTCCAATATTTCCCCACTTTTGATTTAAATTTTAACTTCTTTGGACTTCATGTTCTCTTTGCATGTCTTCTGAACCATAACACCTCAATGTATCCATATGTGGACATATGGTTCAGAAGAGATGAGTAAACACAAGGATTCAACTCAGATCTGTGACTGAGAGTGAGTGTTGGAAAAGTTTCAGCGCTCCGTCTATCATATCCTTGTGTTTGCTTTGTTTGCCCTAAGTTAGCAGGATATGCCTAGACGAGGGTCCCTTGCTCACTTTGCCACTGGATTCAAGCTAGCTTGGGTGGTGGCAAAGTGAGCTAAAAAATCATGATGGATTCAACCCAGATCTGTGACTGGGGGTGAGTGTCTGAGAACATTCAGCGCTCTGTCCATCATCTACTTGTGTTTGCTTTGTTCGCCCTAAGTTGTCAGGGTATGCTCAGATGTGGGTCCCTTGCTCACTTTGCCAATAGATTCAAGCTAGCCTGGCTGATGAGAGGTGTTACCAACGCAGGCACCCTTGCACCATGGTGCAAAGGCGTCTGCATTGTTGCCTGGATTGTTTTTGTGAAAGAAGGCACACCTTCCTGCGCAAAAAAAAAACATGGAGGCTTTTTCCTCTTTCTATGTGTAGTACACATAGAAAGAGGAAACAATTGAGGAGATATAAAGATATTTCTCCTCTTTATGCATACCCAGGGGCAACATACAGCTTTGACTCAGGTTTGCAGATCCTTGTCAATCTGGGAATGTGTCAAAACCCATGGGAAAACCCACTGCAACGCCCATGGAACGCCCCCCCCTGACGCAGTGTAAGGCAATGCATCGACTTGCACTGCGTTGCCTTACACCATATCTAGAGACCATGAAAAGCCACGTAAAGTGACTTTGCGTGGCCTCGTAGATATGGGTCTGCCCTTTGCGCAACCAGAGGCCCATAAAAAAGGATGCACCCGACAGCTCAAGGGGCTTATAAATAAGCCAATATATTTTGGAAGCACCATTTAATAGTAAAATATTTTGAACATTTTGTAGCGGTCTATCTTATACTGTGTGTAATGCAAGTATAAAATAAACTCTTACATATTCACAGTACTTTTATTTCTTGGGCTGTGACCTCATAGCACAAAAAATATACAAGTCACTATTCTGCACTGCATCAGCCACAATTTAATTCTGTGGCTCTCTGGTTTCACACAGACTTTTGCATTGCATTAACTAATAGAGGTTTCATGATTTATCATAGTGCATTTCCCACAGAGTAACGACTTTTTAAAATGTATTTATTATTCATTGAAGCTGCACGTTATTTTCTATGTACCTACCTGACGGTGAAAGACCTAAACAGCGTACGTACGTTTTGTTTCTGATGAATGATGTTCAGCTACTTCTAGTTACATGCAGCTGTTAATGCCAAGCCGTCAGCATCCCATGAAACATAGTATGGTTTACCTCTAATGCAGTGAATAATGTGTCAGCCTATGCATTACAGCAATTATACTAAGGGCCACTGGAATTATGTGCTTGTGTGACTGCAGCGATTTTAGCATAGTTATAAATTTGCTGCATTAGCCACATAATCCATCATCTGCCACATAATCTGCTGATTGTATCAAAAAGAATGTATTTACTCAAAAGATTAAAAAGTTGCCAAATAGCAGCAACAGGAGTTGCCGCTCTGTAGAAGGCCTATTGTAAAGCTGTACTAGTCACCTTTTTATTGCTTATTGCTTTATTTGGGTGTTAGACTGGTTCTAATGAGGTCCAACCACAGATTGATCATTTCTCTTGAGCACATTTATGGTTGTCAATGATAAGGAGTACCAGCTTCTAGAAGTTTTTGTCAGAAGGGGGTCCTTTTGTCTAAAAACATTCGATGAGGGATCTAGCCTTTCAAAAGCTTGAAGACCACTGCCTTAGGGGCTGCTTTCAAGGCTGGGTGGACAAAATATCCAGCCCTAATTACAGCCTCCAGCCGACCGGAGATTCTCCCAGGATGATGTCTTTTCGCTGCACATTTTCACCCCACTGTATTCAGAGCAGAGGGCTTGCTCTAATGTGCTTCGGCACAATGTTGCGGATTTATGTTTCTGAATGACATGACTTTCAGTGGGCATCAGGGGAAGATCTTTCTGCAGTTGGCCTAGAAGGACTTCTCTCTCTCAACAACGTCATGTTGGGGGTGCTCCACCGCTAGGTATGCATAAATATATACTGACAGGATAAATTGATAAACGTAGCACTTCATCTGCTTGCTTTCATGTATATGAGAACTCCAGATGTCCAACTTTATTCCAATGTTTACTCTGAGGTTATATTAACTTTTGGATGCTTGCACTGCAGTGCATAGTGCAGACAATGCAGTTTGTGTCTGGATTATCTGTCTCTAGATTTCCATATGCTCGTCTAATAGTCACCTTTCCATCTGGGTGCAGATAAAATAATGACGGGTTAACTAACAGAGAAGCTTAAAGGCGCCGGGTTTTGGATTTTCGTCCCTGAGGTCTCAGGCGTGGTCACATTGTGGTGTCAGACAATGAATGTGCGAGAAGAAGTGCAGCAGGTCGCTCGTTCAATCTCCACAGATGCAGGGGCTTGTAATAATGTACTAGATTTCACCCCAATCTACCCTTCAAGTCAGAACCAACTGGGGAGCCTGCTTTCCATTAGCTTAAATAATTAAATGAGGCCTTTTTTGGCAGAACTAGTTAATAGCAGACAATTCGATAGTAACGTTAATAAAGGTTTGAGAATACTATTGTGGCATTTCTTAATGGACCGTGACGCCAGCTTGGAAGGTCTCTGCACAACGGGCACTTTTACAAGATGAAGAGGGCAGCTGAGACAATGTTGCCTGAGTGCGACTAATGGCACTTCCTGTTAAGTTCTTCAAACTTCCCTAATTTAGAGAGACACAACTGACGGCTGACCTTTAAACACAGACGCAGGTGCCACTCACACTGTGCACAGAGATCTTCAATTTCTATACACAGCAATAGATTTTAATGCCCTAGTTCAGGGGTCTCCAAACCGGTCCTGGAGGGCCGGATCCATGCCAGATTTTTAAAATAACTACATGTATCTAAATGGGGATATCCAAAAAATCTGGCATGGATCCGGCCCTCCAGGACCGGTTTGGAGACCCCTGCCCTAGTTACTCTGTACCTAAGACGAATTGTCTGCTTGTTTTTGAGATCAGTCATCTGAGTTACATTTTCCGGTGATGACATTTGGCTGCGCGATGAGATAAGTACAGAGCACAGGTGCTCCTGTTGCTATGATATGCTTGGGTGAGCTATGTTTATTTTGCAAGGTCAAACTCCATAAAGATGAGTTAACTTGAAGTACCCTTCCGTCTCCTCTTATTCACTAATTCGCATTAAAACCAACCATCATAGGTCCAGAAAGCAGACTTTTCTCTTGCAAGTCAAATAGAGTGAAAAACAGATGGCGGAAGCAGTCGTCCTAACTTGCCTCTGATTCCTTCTGTGTGTGTCAGTCTGCACAGGCATTCTTTAGCTATAGGATCAAGTAGCAGTAAGTCCTCCTGGTTGTTGAAAAGTTGTTGCATCTGTTTGCATCGCAATTAAGCTAAGTGAAGGGATTGTGATGGGATATACATTGATTGTGTTTGTTCCACATTCTGTAGAAATTTTGCTGACCAGTACTGAAACTCAGTCAATGACAAACTGTTGTCTGGCCAGATATGAACAAGTATACTGGCAGGTAAGAATATTTGCATCAAATGATGTAATTTCTTGAACCCTTTAACATTACTTCCTGTTCCAAACAATAGTTGTGAAGACAGGTACAAGAGTGATAATGATGATAACCCAGAAGTTAGAACATGAGTGTATTAGTGTTATAGAATTATGTACCAAACTGAGACCATATATTAAAGAAATTCCTTTTGAAATGGCTGGTCTGGATTTGTTTGTTGAGGATTCCTGTTAAGGACACCATTATAAAGCACTGAAGGCTGCTTATGAAATATGTTACATTTATGAAGTCCTTGAAGCAACACCTGCCAAATGTAACACACAAGTGGCAGAGTTGTTTGCATTGACAAGAGCTTGTTGCCTGTCAGAAAATTTGAATGCGACATTCTACACTGACAGTATGGTTTTGGAACGGTCCATAATTTTGGACAATTGTGGTCATAAAGGGGTTTTAGGACATCCTCTGTATCTGCCATCAAGAACAGTCTATATTCTTTATTTATTGAAAGCATTATAAAAGCTAAAATAGATTGCTGTGGCACAGGTGCTGCCTATAAGGCTGGAAATTATGTTGTCACTCTTGGAAATAAATATGCTGCTCAACTGGACAGATACTGTGCCCTTGGGAATACAACTGTGATTAAAGGAACAGAATAAGATGAGACAAGAGAAAATTATGTAGTAAACACAGAAGATGTGGGTTGTTTTCTGTTAAATCACCTTCTCATTTCTTTAACTGAATTTGGAGATCTCCATGAGGAAGCGCCAGAGGATGAGAGAAGGAAATAGGGAATGTTAAGTTACAAGACAAATTAACAGGGCATCTATATCCTGGGTATAAATATGTATTGCCTGATACTATGCTGAATTCCATGGATAGATATTTGAATAATCAATCACATGCAGGGAGGGATAAAATGGTACACACATTTAACAGATATTGGGCATACACACAATTTAGAAATGTTGCAGAAGATTTGTGTAACCTTCGCTTGGTATGCCAGAAGAGTAATCAAGATAGAAGGACTGGTGTTCTTATGAATTATTTCAGAAAATTAGAGGGCCCATTTACAAGACTTCAAACAGATTATATCGAAATGCCAGTTTACAATGGCTATAAATATATTCTCGTGTTCATCTGCTTAATCTGTAAGTGAGTGGAGGCATACCCTACTCGGAGATCAGACAGTTTGACTGATGCCAAAGCTTTGTTAAGTAATATAGTAGATGAGAGTGCCCACAAGGTATTTATTTCACAAATATGTTTATCTGATTCTTTAGATTCAATATGTCATGTTATGACATCAATAATTAAATTCATACTTATTCAAAACGTATTTAAAAAAATCATTACTTTTAAGAGAAAGACATTTTTCAAAAGCAGGTGTGTAGATTAATATTTTATATTAAACAAGCATTTGCAATGCAATCGGTCTCGCCTTTGGGACCTTGTATGTATTTAGCTATGCAGTTCATTAGCCTGGGTGTTGAAACATCTACTGTTCTTTACCATTAAGGGAAAGTAAGCACCAAACTGCGTGGAAAGAAATATTGCCTTTCAGCTGGAAATGGTACAGTCCAAAGCTCTGTTTTTAATATAAAATCAAGGCCTTCGGTGTTCATAACACTGAAAATACAAGATTTGAAATATATGATTGGCTATGGGTGCTCATGGAAGACAATTTATATGGACTGGAATCTAGAGAATGCTAAAGTAGTTCTGGTATTTTTCTGACTTCTGCTGGTCGTTTTCTGTCAAGAAAGTTGAATAGAGGCAGTTGCCAGAAAAAGTAAAAAAAGAAAGTCCTTCAGCAGAAAGCAATTGTACTATTTTACTGGCCTCTGCTGGCCGTTTTCTATCAAGACAGTTAAATAGAGGCAGTTGAACAGAAATTAAAGTCCTTTTGCGGAAGCAGACAAGTCCTTGGGCTGATATCCAGATCCCACAAAGTACATACACATATAAGTATAAACTAAAGTATATAAAAGAGGTCTTGAAAGCTCGACCTAAAAAGGTTTATGTTATATATAAACACAAGGGGTTCACAAAAGACCAATCTCAAAAACACATTGACAATGGTTATTCATGAATTATACATATCTTGTAGGACCACATGTTGATGGGGCTGATTATGATGTCGGTAGGAGTTACCTCTGACTGATGTCATTGAAGAATTGGAACCGACTGACCTCCCGTCTGCAGTCCTGACCACATAATTACAATATGACCGTACATGGTGCATTTGCATTCTCCCATTTCCATATGGGAGCTTGTGCTGCGACCGTAAACTGTCCGTAGCAGAGGCTCCCATAGGGAATTTGGAGATTCTGTTCATCCCTGCTTGGCAGGCACCGCAGGGTGCCTGCCACACGGTGCGGGGATTAACAGGGGGGACCGAAGGTGCCCACTTGGCCCCCACTGGAGGCCACAAGGAGGAACTCGCTTTCCGACAGGCTCTCCGAGCATCGTTATCCCAATAGCGGAAACGGAAATGACTGGACAGTTTTAATTCCGACCGCCTCCATGGAAATTAGGCAGTTAGATTTGAAACCGTCGATGTCAGTCGGAAAGCCTCCAACCTGTAGTTGGAGGCTTTCCAACCGACATTGAATTAGGCACAAATGAGTTTAAAGTCCAAATCCTGTCCACAGTATTTGAAACTGACTAGAAAATAGAGCTAAGTTACAAATAGTATATTTGACAAAAGCTTTTTTAGTAAAGTGGACATTATGTCGATGTTGCAGTCTCTGTAAATCAATGCGACCATCTTCAGGACTATAGATTTTTCAAGAGGATGGAAAAGACACCTCCTACGAAGTATTCAAGGAATATAATAACTAACACATTTCTAGCACATTCAAAATGAAATAAACTGAAAAGGAAATAAGCTACAACACCTGTAGTGACAAAAAGAGGAGACAAACATTCTTAAAATAACGTGTACAAAAAGACCTAAATCCTAATTTTAAAAGATCATCATCTTTTTTTAGGAGAAGGTGCTTGTAAGAAGAATTTGTTTTTTATTTTACAATGAAAAGAAAAAAGGTCACCCACCATATAAAGATCAGAGAGTGAGCCATTCATAGTCATGCAAAGATAAAAAGATATTGCTCACTTAAGAGTCCCAGAATGAACAGTTGTAAGTTGCATCGTAAGTGGTTGCTCCAAAAGGAGTCACAATATATATAGTTCTGAAAAAGAACGAAGGGCAGAAATAAATTATATGATCATTGAAGCGTGACTGTAGTTAGCCTGCATTTAAAATATACTTACACAACTGATCGTGAAATCAAAGGGGATTGTGCAGTCCCTTTTATCAAAATCACAGGGACATGACCATTTTTTGGAAATTAATGGATGCACATCAGTGGTTAAATCTGTCAAAAAGACAAACTATTTATATGGTGGTATATATAAGTTGTCTACCATCGACATGATACAAATAAACGAAAAATTAAGTAAATAGTGAGGTATTAAATTTGGTTTTATTGATGACATTAAACTTCTTGTCTCAAATAACTTGTATCAAAGAAACATTTGCTGGGAGAAAGAGTGATCCTGTATATTAGCGAGTACGATACATTGACGTTCTCACTATGAGATTGGAAGCATCAATGTATATGGGTGTAAAAGAACAAGGCTTCCAAAATGGTGACAGGTTGAACAAATTGGGATTTTTACTTACATGGCAAACATTCACAGATTTAGCATAACAACCTTCCTGTTGAAAAAAACATACATGTATTAGATTAAATATTGTGAATTTTAGTCCGCATTTATAAGAAATACTTACATGCCTCCCGATGGGTAGTGACATCTCCATTGCGTTTGACATCAATTAGATGTGGTCGGGGGAAGCAGAAAGTCTTGCTTTATAAATATTAGAGTCTAGAGTGGTGATCATAGTGTAAGAAGGATCTTATAGAGAGTCACATTCTCACAAAGCCGTATGACGTAATGTGGATGCACAAGGTGATGCCGGAAATGGTTCTTTGTAGTGATTCAAACAAGCATTGAAAATGCTATAGGTCTCGCCTTTGATTAAGTTAAAGCCATTTGCTTTGCTAATGGTATTGTATTCTAGCTTTGCAATATTTAGTGTATATTTGTGATATGTTGTAGTTGTATATAGTGAGAATTGTTTTGTTAGCTGTGTAGTAGTTTAAAGCATAGCGTTATTAGGAAAGGAGCAGTGTTTCAGATTTGAGGTGACTGAATAGAAGAATAGTATGTGTTAATTTCGTATAGTGAGATGTACAATAGCATAAGGCAGATGAAAGGGGTGAGTAAATATATGCAAATATATTCATATATTGCAAATATACACTAAATAATGCAACACTAGCATACAATACTATTAGCAAAGCAAATGGCTTTAACTTAATCAAAGGATCCATATATTACAGTTCATGGACTACATTAAATACATAGGCAAAGAGACCTTAAATTGCATTTCTTAACATTAGCGGCAGGATGGTATGGCCTGCATAAGAGTTCAAAACAGAATCCTGTTAGCTGCAGTGGGTTTTTCTGGCTGCAGAGATTGCGTAACTTGAATTTTAGGTCCTGGTTAATTAGCGGCTCTCGTAATACATCTTACTGGTGCTTATTTGTTATCTGTTTCCAGAGGAAGCTGCCATAATTCGCTGTCAGCAACAGGCGGTCACATATTCCCTGTAGGCTCTACGAGCCTACGAAAAACAAACAATGCCCTTTGTAAAAAATACTTCCCAGTGTAAGTTTCATGGGACAAATTAATCGTACATTTTGAAAGACAAAGCTACAATCTCTTTCCCACAAGCTTTAGTATGTTATTGCAAAGGGGTGCCTTTAGCTTGGGGGAGAGTAGTTTGCACACCACTGCAAGTGAACCACCATAGGCGAGGCTGCCTGCTTCCGGACCCTGCTCTAGGGTGTGTGCTGTTCATCTGCAACTCCTCACGCACCAGAGCCTGAGGGATAACATCCAAGTCTACAGAAAAGGAAAGCATGAGAGCCTCTTCCTCTGCCTGCCCCGATTGTGCGTTTCCGTGAATAGAGGAGGCAGGAACTTTCACACATCAGGGGCAGTTTAAAGCACCAGTAAACCTTTGAAATCACATGAAACATCGCCCACCACACAGAGTTACCCACAGGGGATGACATGTGTGCCAATAGGGGAAGGGCGCAGCTCTACCCAGCAGTTACCCATGGTGGGATGGAGCTCAATGAAAGCAAAAGTAGGGTGGAATTCGCTTGAAAAAATAGCAAGTGGAATTCTTCGGCTATGCAAACTTCATTGAAGGCGGTGTTAGTACCAGAGAAAATGTAGAAAAGGTGGAGACACACCAGTCATTAGAGAGAGCGGCGGTGAAAAAGCCCACTAAGGTTGCCTTTTGGGACTTTCAGTCCTGTTTGTTCCATTACAAATTCAGGACTAAAAGTTCCAGAATGCCATGCAAAACATGACTGGGTAAACATGAGAAACATTATCATGTGCGGCGAAAGAGATAATCTTCCAAATGACAAAGGAAAGGGGTGCTTCTATCTCCCAATAAAAGAGCTTTTAAAGAATGCAAACTTTATGGGTCGAAAGGTTTCAAAGGACCTTCAGGAAGTCTTTAAACAAAACAAAAAATGTTCTATACTTACAGGGACGCCAATAAAGAAGAGAAGAATGGGGTTTAGAAAAAAAAGGGGGCAGCAATGGGAGGAGTTTAAATGAGATGGGGCTCATAACAGGGTTGGGGCACAATACTCTGTGAACAAAAGAGAGTGGAACAAGACCCCAAAGAACCAGGCACTCACCGATCGCCAGCTTCACGAAGGCCACCTGTATGAGCAGGGACAGCTAGCTGAGAAGGTAGATGAACCACATGCTGCAGGAGGCTTCGGGCGCCTGCCCCAGGCCGCCCTCCCCAACCCCCACCGTGCAAAGCTGGAAGCGGCCGCCGGGCTCCAGCTGCGGTTCTGAGCAACTCGCACCAGAACCAGATAGCTGCTGCTGCGCCTACCGGAGCCATACAAGCCGCAGTTAAAGCATCTGTGAGAAGCCATAGCGCCACATGCAAGCAGGAGGCTAGACAAGCCGGACTGAGGTGTACCCATAGAAGAAAGACACCACCCCAGAGAACCGAACCCTCCCACATCACAAAGTTGGCGTCAGCCTGTCCACATGTGCGATAATAAAAGTGGACAAGGTGGTAACACAAAACCACGATTGCCAATCACACGCCAGCGTTTAAAATAAACATTGACGCGTGCAAATTGAAAACGAGGGCGTGGCTTTAAGTCACTTTGGAGTTTGTTTCGGTTACAAAAGACACTCGCATGGCAAGGGCAGCGCATGCGCGCTGCTAACGCCAGGCAAGACCCAAAAATCTATAAAGGTAAACTTTGTTAACCATTTTAAGGGAAGGTGGTGAGACGCCGTATATGTATTTCTGCCTCACTGTACACATTTCATAAAAGATTAGTTTAAATGCATGCCAGAACGGACTATTATGGCATTCCTGAGTACTAAAGATAGAGCACTGATTTTCCGTAAAAAAAACTAAAAAGAAATGGTCTTGGTAATTTAAGCATAAGAAACAAAGAGTAAAAAGAAAAGGAAAGAATAAATACCCCACAAGTGTCAGAATATGAAACAAGATGAAATAAATTATAAGAAAAATGAAAAGTATCATTGATCTTGATGACTCATTAGATTAGCAATTATTATATCCCTATTTAACAATTCTGATGGTACAAAACCCCAATAAATGATTAGCAGTATTTTAAACGAAAGGCAATGGTGACCATTAATCTGAAAGTTCTTTTTTACTATCTTTGTTGTGTTGCTCGCTACACAGTTGGTACACTTATAATATGTCCCAGGTTATGACATTACCGGCATCTCTATACGATCTACCAAATATAGGGAGAGCGTTCATTACTCATTACCATTCTGTTTCATTCGCCTGCATAAGTATAAACATACGTTAGTATTACCGCTGTTAGAGTGTTACCAATAATGTTTTAGGTATACATTAGTATTACCGCTGTTAGAGGGTTACCAACAATGTTTTAGGTATTTTGCACGTAAAAACTACTAAAATGGCGAACAATTTATCGCAACACGATTGATGAATAAAACTATTGCCGAGAATCATCGCTGAAGGTTTTTCATAATTAAAACTTAAATTGTCACTTTTATCAACATACATGTATATGTAGAAAAAGTGACAGTGCACAAGAAGCAATCTCAAACCTCATAATTAGGTGAGCTCGCGACTATGGGTGTCATTCTAAGTGGTCCGTTTTCTAATGTGGACCGCAATTTCATAAAAACTACAATTATGGCGCCCACACTTGACTTAACACGGCCTAATAGAATACCGGTGTCTATATTCGTCCGCTAATTACAACTGCATCCGGTATAAAAGGTGGAGGCTCAGTGCAGTATGTTAACTGACACGGGCAACCAGGGAGACCGGGCAGGCGGAGCGTTCGTTTTCGTGAGAGGTAAGAGGAATTCTAACTGATAGAACTAAAGGGGGTTCACTTATTGATACAGCCCCATTTCCTTAGCCGCCCCTAAACATGTTTGTAATTTAAGCAACCAACCCCACATTTGTGCGCTTAAAATACTTACCTTAAACGAAGTGAATTAACTCTAATACTTAAAAACGATCGATGTCATTCACTGAACCGATTTAAAAACGTAAGTTCTATTGCAAACTAGTAGGGTATCCATCCATCCCTGAGCTTTATTTAATATTATATATTAGATTAGGAAGGAGCAGGGGATTTATTTGCTCATTTCCACCAAGAGGATTAAAAGCATTTGTGTAATACATAATATTAACAAATGTAATCAGGGGCGTATATGTATATATGATCTCTAGAGATTATACAATACCTCTGCTGATACCATATACTGTTTATCTAGACGCTGCTGATCGCCTCAATTAAAAAAGAGGATAGATCCATGTGCGAACCCATGAAGAACTTTGGACCACGATTGGCCAAATCATAAAACGGAAGAAATAAACTGAAAATTTGAAAAAGTACAGCCAATGCCACGGACGGTTTCTGCACAGATTATAAGTAAGCGACAATGTTAAGTGTCCCGGTTCATTAAACATTTAAGTCAACAACTGTTTCCTGAATTCTAAATCAATGTCACTTTATGTACAGATCCTCTGACAATATAACAGAAAGGAGGGGGGAGTCTCTTATCTTATGACAACTCCTGGATCAAATCTGGTACCACAAAATAAAATTGCCTTAAATGTAAGATACAGTTAAGACTTTTTCTCCGACAGCTCTAAAGTTAAAACATAAAACTTCCCCATACATTATAAACTAACAAATATTATGTATCTATTTCTAGAAAGAAGATAGTCCTGAGGAAGGTGTTCCAAACAACAAACCACCGAAACACGTCGACAAAACTTTTTTAATTGTATGAATTGATTGTTTTTATTATGTATTGTTTTGAGTTCTGATAAATCTAGTAAATATATGTAAAATGTTGTTTTGAAGAAAACTATACGATTGTGTTTTTAATAAATTGTCTATACTGAGTAAATGAAAAACCTTTTTTAATAAAAAACACTTAGATACATTAAATGTTATGTTTTGATTTAAATGCAATGTATGGTGAGCTGTGGATATAATTGACCAAAACAAATGTTATTGTTTACTTAAAATTACAATACACAGAAAGGAATTCTTTTTTGGTTGTGATATTTCCCGGTCCTTTCTGGGTTAAGTAGGGAAAACTCTCTCTTTTTACAGTTACACTTATAATGACTTACAATTGGTGCCTTTTGGAGCATTTGATGAATACTAGGTGGGGCATGTTCAACATATGCTCGAACCAATATGTGCTTGAGATTAGGGCCCCTTTTGAAAGGCAAATAGAGTTTTTTTTCACAACGGTTCGGATCACCAGAAACAAAATTCTTTTTAACTTGTTTGATAATGTGCCAAATGTAGAGGCACAAATCAAATGTGATTCTTCTGGTCTTTCTATGATATCCAAAAGAGCTTCTCTGTTATTATACCATGCTCTTTTTAAAGACTTGCGTAGGAGTCTCGATGGATAACCATGGGCTTTTAGTTCTTCATTAAGCTTATTAGCCTCAATAAAATAGTCATCTTTCTTGGAAAAAAAAATTCTTAAACGGAAAAATTGCCCAACGGGTACATTGTCTTTTAATGCCTGCAGATGGTCGCTGTTGAATTTTAATAATGTGTTTCTTGCTGTTGGCCTGGTATATAGAGTAGTAAACAACCTGTTTTCTTATGTCTTAATCGAGATATCTAGGAAATTCATATTCTGGTTATTGTAATTAATAGGGAATTTCAGATTCAGATATAGTCCATTAATCCATTCATGGAATTGCAATAAGCTTTCTTCATCTCCTTTCCAAAATAGAAACACATCGTTAATATATCTCATCCATTTTCCAATGTATGGTCTATATGGATTATCAATATTTCCGATGTGTTTTTGTTTAAGGATAGCTCAGTACATTCAAGAATAAAAGATGTTGGAACTTGAAGCGGTTGTGCTCTAGTTTCTAAGAGTGTTTCAAGTATCTTGTGATATATTCTGGTACAAACTCTCAATATCTATAGTTACAAGAAGTTTTTCAAGAGGATCAAACAGATGGTTTTCTATGGGTTTAATCACTGCTGTAGTATCTCTACTGAAGTTTGGATGGTTAATAGCAAAGGGTCTAATGAAGAAGTCTGCATACTGAGCTAAGGGTTTCAAAAATGAGTTGCATCCCAAAATAATCGGGCTGCAAGGTGGATTTACAGGATTATTATGTATCTGTGCCGATATATATATTGCTGGTACTGTTGGGTTTGTATTGTTCAAGAATGCAGCTTCTTTTTCACTTAAGCTTCCCTCATCAAGACCTTTCAAACTCAGAGTAGAGATGACTTTACTCAGTTCATTTGTAGGATTATTAGAAATCTTTCTATAGTTATCAGTCAGTGCAAGTTGCTTATGAATTTCTTCATTATATGATGGTTTGCCCATGAGAACAATAACACCGCCCTTATCTGCTAGTTTTAAAACAACATTTTTAAGTGATTGTAGATGCTCGAGAGCTATGTGTTCCTCTTTGGACAAATAGTATTTGTTGTAATGAGAGTTGTTAAAGACATTCTCTGTTTCAATCATCACAGCATTTTCAGAAGTTATTATCTCCTTCGTGGGATTTCAATTTCCATCTAGAAAACTCCAATTCATCTGACACCCGTTCGCTTGTCGATTCCCTGGCCTCCTGTGGCCTTTTTCAAAAGGTAAACTGCCCCACCCACTCTGCAGGCCACATTTTGGACGGGATCTTCTCCAATGACACTAGATTAGAAGTGGGCCCTCCCATCTCCCTCTCGTGGTCCGATCATATGGCAGTTCCCTTCGACTTTGACCCTGGTCCACGGGATCCGCTGTGAGAAGTTGGCCTGATATGCAGTGCTCACTATTCTAGTGATCACTATGTATCATACCAAACGACCCTTATTGATGATTGGTTGTAAGTCAACCTTATAGACCAGCTCTCCTAGTAGCATGGACAAGAGCAGTCTTTAGGCTAAACTCTAGAGGGCGTGTTAAGCCAGCTGTTATACCATCACATATATCCCTTGAACACCAAGTGAAAGGACACCACACAAGCTGTTATGAAAATAAAAGGATATTTATTTATAACACAACAACCCTGGACTATTTATGAGGACAGGGCTATAAGCACAATACAAAACTCTTAAAGAAATACTGAAAGTCGCACAATTTACACAAATGCCCGAGGGGCACGAAAAACCATATACTACAAAAGTGGAATGCGAATTACTAGCAGGTAAGTAACTATTCTCAGAGGCTTTAGAACCACTGGGCCTACAATGCTGAGCCCTTAGATTATAAGCAGGAGGCCTAGGGACGTCGTGTGCAGAGTGGAAACTCTCACGCCTAATGCGGGACAAAGTCTATGGATACTAGTAAATGCAAAAGTTAGTGTTCTCGGGCGAACCCGACTAGGTAGGTCAAAAATGAAAGTGGATCTAGACACTTAGAGAGTTGGTCTCCGCTGGAGCCCCGGGGTACTCGGTTTACTAGCCCAGGGGCTGCGGCGCATAGGGTTCAAGTGTCGTCGGGAATCCTCGTTGACGAACCAGGAGCCTGAAGTGGAAGTTGCTGGCAGGCGACCAGTAAAGATGTTCCGGGCTGATCCAAGGACTGGATCAGCTGAAGAAGAGTACCTGTAAGCAGAGGGGACCAAGTTCTGAATCACTAGCCAGTGATTAGGTGGGCACCAAGATGGCACCGGACGAGGTCACTCAGCCAGTCGAAGAGGTGACACTGGATTCTGCTGCTGCACGGACCAGGGGCGCTGATGTCGACCAGGCTGGAGGTCTGCAAACTGTCCCACGTCGGATGTCTGCTGCTGGCGATGCTGGATCTGGTGAAGGAGGCAACAAGCCTTGGCTACGGCAAGCCCACGTGGCGACACAAAATGGCGTCTTGGGTGGACCAGGAGGGTCCGAGGAAGGTCTCCTTCAGGAGGAGCCTAGGGCTAGTCTAGAGGAGCTAGACCAGCGGTGAAACAAACGTAGGACGTCGTCTGGAGGGTAACTAGCCAACGGGCAAGTGACCGGACAATGTAGCAGCAACCCAGGAGCAAAAGGGCCCCACGCAGATCTGGTGGATGCTGGGAGGTTGGACTTCGGTGCTCGTGCTGCTTGGGTTTGGGGCTTCTCTTACCCCAGTGCACCCACTCGAGGGTCCCTCGGTGGTCGTGCTGGTTCAGTGTCGTGCTGGTTCTGATGATCGCCGGGTCCTCTGGTCTTGTCGCACCCACAGTTCTCAGCTGTGCTGTAGAGGCAGGTTGAGGCCAGAGAGGGCAGGGAGTCCGGGTCTCATCATGCTGGTCAGTCTGGTTCCGGAGGAAGGACGTTTCAGCAAACCGCAAGATACTTAGTTGGTGCCTGCTGCTGCAGGGTGACTACTCCTTAGTCACAAGGGAGAAATCTTGAGAAGAAGTCGAGAGTTCCTTTCGTAGAAAGTAGTTTCAGGATTCAAAGATGATCTAATTTGGAAGGGTCCCTGCTCCCACCTTTATTCTAAAGAAAGGGGCTGGTACGGGACTAGGTCCTGCCCATGGGTGGGACCAGGAAGGGGGGTGGTTGCACCCCTCTCCCATGCCGGACTTTCCCCAGCTCAGGGGCTGGTGTGCCCCTGGAACTGGTTCAAACTGGCAGATGCACAGTGAGCACCGGGGTGCCACTTGCAGTCACCTTCCTATTCAGCCCTGCCTACCTAAGATACACAAAACCCTGTCTGGGATGGTGCTAGCACCGCCCCTGACAGGAAACCCTTTGTCCAAGCTCCCCTCGCTGGAAGGACTCCCAGCTGCAGGGGGTCAGACTTGTGTCTGTGATGGCAGCATCCATTTCGTGATGCTGAGGCTCGAGTTAACTTTAACCGGGGTTCACAGTTACATACATGTCGTGTCCTTCTAGAAGGGTGGAATGCTAACCCCGTCACCAGAATTGGCGAGGGGTTAGTATTCCAATTCGTATGACACCTTACTCGACATGTTTTGATAAAGCGATACCAAAGATAGCAAATAACCGCAAGGATTATAATGCACTTAAGAGTATATGGTACGCGTTATCATAGAACAGCTATTAGGACTTGGTTCCGCAAGCTGCAGACGGACTCAGCTCATGCCAGAGCACCATCTCACATAATTCCAAGCACTCTGCCTTGAGGATTGTTAAGGCCTGCCATAGGAGTGACTGATAGGAATACATGTTTCCATTTTAGACTTAGATATAGGTATACTATATCTACAGCAAAGGGTGATTACACCACTTTGCCCCAGCTGTCGTGCAGCCAGTTGTGTCAGATTTAGATGGCCAGCCAGGGGTGGCATAATACATGCTGCAGTCCCTGGTAGGCCCTGGGTACACCTATGCCCTGAGTTACAGGGTCTGATAAGGTGGCCCAGTACCAATTGGTAAATGCACCTAAGGTACACGTGTTAATTTAGTGAGAGAACAGCAAGGCTGTGGGTCTGATTAGCAGGCCCACAGCCAGAGAAGTCGTAAACCAGTGAAGCAAAAAGCAAAAATCTGGGGTGATCATAGGATTGCAGACCCTACTCTCCTACATCCGCCTCTCAAGGAAAAAAGTGTCTGGACTCTTAAAAGGAATTTTAGAGGAATCAATAATGTAGCCCTCACCCCCTTTATCGCTAATTACATCTCCTCCTCCAAACCCGACACTGATGCAGCCGCTCTGGAGCTGACTAACACCATCTCTGAAGCAGTCAATACTTTAGCCCCTATGAAACCCCACTACTGCGCCAGGAAACGCCCTTCGGCCCCCTGATTCTCTGACTCCCTCAGATAACGTAGGCAGGAATGCAGGAGACAGGAAAGATTCTGGAGAACTCATCTTGAGCCTGAGGAAAAGACCAAACATAAAAGTCTCATCGTAAGTTATAAGGCCGCAATTCTAGCGGCCAAACAATCCTATTTCACCGATCTGACCACCTCCCTCAGCTCTCCTAGAGATCTTTTTAAAATTGTGGACTCCCTCTCTCTCACTCCATCTCCGGATCCCACTGTCCCGACACAAGAACTCTGTGAACAGATTTCCACGTTTTTTCACAACAAAATCATTGATATTCACTCTGCTTTAGAAACCCTTAATTCCACTCAAGTTCACGTACCACCCCCAGACCCTATGCCTAACCCCATTTTGCCTCCAGAAGTTCCAGAACGCCTGTCCAACTTTCCTCCCCTCTCCCATGAAGGCTTAAATGCTCTTCTAGATAAGCTCAAATCTGGCTCCCCCCTGGACCCCTGCCCTCTCAAAATTCTAAAAGACTGCAGAGAAGTTCTTCTCCCCCCTACCTTGAGGTTATGAATCTGGCAATTTCTAATGGTGTCTTCCCTGCATCTTGGAAGCTGGCTATCGTAAAGCCCTTATTGAAGAAGCCTACTTTAGACCCTGGCACTCTTAAAAACTTTCGTCCCATTTCCCTTTTGCCTGCCCCTGCTAAAATGCTTGAGGCTCACCTCAACCACCATCTCAGCGCCTTTCTGGACAAAGCTAGCCTGCTTGATTCTTCACAGCATGGCTTTCGAAAGGTGCACAGCACCGAGTCAGCCCTTACAGTGGTAGTCAACAACATCCGCGCTAAGGTCGACAGAGGTCATCCTACCATTCTGATCCTGCTCGACCTTACAGCCGCCTTTGACACCCTGTCCCCAACCATCTTGTCTAGGCGGCTCGGCGAGATGGGAGTGGAAGGACCAGCCCTCAGTCTTCTGACATCCTTCCTTAACTATCGTTCCCAAAGAGTTAAACTGGGTGACTTACTTTCCTCTGCCAAGCCTTTGCATTGTGGGGTCCCGCAGGGCTCATCTTTGAGCCGTACGTTGTTCAACATATATGTGGCTCCTCTTGTTAGGCTTGTTAGATCTTTCAGATTGGAGGTCCCATTGTACGCCGACGACACCCAGATAATGGTCTCCCTATCCCATTCTGTGGAGTCCACGGCCCTTAACTTTAAGACCTGCATGGAAGCTGTGGCAGGCTGGATGTCCACGAACTTCCTTAAGCTAAATGGTGAAAAAAACGAGATCCTCATCTTTGGTGGCAAACAAGATCTCTGGTCCGCGGATTGGTGGCCACCCTCCGTCGGAACCTGCCCCCTGCCGTCCTTAGTTGCCAGAAACCTGGGGGTCACCTTCGACACCACAATGGCATTTTATAAACAAGTTAGCAAAACTGTGTCAACTTGCTGTGGGGCCCTGAGGATTCTCAGGAAGTTAGTGCACTATCTCTCCCCCGATGCCCGGAAACAGGTGGTTATTGCTCTTATCTCACACAGCCTGGACTATTGCAATGCCCTCTATCTTGGTATCTGCAAAAAACTCATCCACCGCCTACAGACTATTCAGAACACTGTAGCCAGGTTTGTGGTGAATGCCCCAAGACGTGTTTCTGTCACAGAAATCAGAAAAAACCTCCAATGGCTACCTGTTCAGGCAAGGATCAACTTTAAGGTCCTGGTTCTGACCTATCAGGCCCTACATGGCTTGGGTGCTGAGGACATTAGGTCCCTCGTGTCCTTCTACACCCCGGGCAGAGCCTTGAGATCTGCCCACAAAAATCTTCTGGTGTCCCCCCGGATCGCCAAGGCCAGATGGGGTGGGAGGGCTTTTTTCTCCCTCGCCCCCAAGCTATGGAACACGCTTCCAACTAACCTTAAAACTCAGCCATCACTTGCCCTCTTCCGGAAAAATCTCAAAACCTAGCTATTTTCTGAATCATATCTCTAAGTGCTGCCTCCCTCTGATGCTTCCGACCACTCAGTTCTTTTTCTCCATCTTCGGCGCCTTGATGCCTCCGGGTTAAGTTGCGCTCTTACAAATCGCCAATTCATTCAATCATTCATTCATTAGTGATCATATGGATAGATGGAATACATTTTGAAGTCTTATAGAGCCCTGTTGTGTCATAAGTAGGTGTTTCTTGTCTGGAACAAAATCTTTCAAACAAATAAACCTAAAAAACACAATGAAGTTCAATTTTGGTTTGAAAAAAATCATTGCTTTGTAGGTACGAATGATAATCCAGATGTGAGTACCAAATTTTTAGCTGCAGTTAAAGTATGTGCTGATAAACTAAAAATGGGGACATGAGATGGCGCTAGTGTGAGCGATTCCCTTTCCCGGCCGCAACGCCACTTGCAACCTGAAGCTGACCTGACTGGCTGGACTCTGCGATTGGCTAACAGCCCTGGCCTACCTGCGAAGGATTTTCACCTGACAGATGCTCGCGGTGACCCCGCCGCTCGTTGCACCCGAATCCCGGGTGCTTCGAACCTCTGTTCACGTCTAGAGCGGACATAGAGACGCTGAATCGCGTGCCTGAGTCTCCATGACATTGCGCGCATGCTACGGTGCTGGTTTTGCTGCAAACGGGGCCGAGCTGCCTCCGCTCTCTCTGAGGGATACGAAAGTGTTTGAAACTGCCTGGTGGCACTGGTGGAAACAGCGGAAAAGTGGTTGGAAATACAAAGCGCAGTAGCAGCTGTGGGTGTGGAATGACTACTCGCGGCCAGAAGACGCTCAAGGTAAAGGCTATCCAACCCATGAGGAGCCAGGAGAAAAAGATAAGGTGGAGAAAATAACGGATAAACTAGACCCCCCAACTAAAAGTAAAAGGGATGTAGCGGGTAGCAAAAAATGGGGAGGCTTGGAGGAGCGAACAGTTTAAAGGAAAATGCAGGTGGAGGAGCAGGAAGCTCTCCATCCGTTGTTAGACATTTTTCTGTGCTCAAAACCCCCCCTACACTCACCCCTACACCTACTCCCGCTCCAACTGAATTAAGTAGTATATCTGGAGCGGTCTTAGCCCAAGGCCCCATACAGCCTTCTCTACAAGCAACACAATCAGTCATGAATGACCCTGGAGGAGAGACTATTGTGTGCGAGGAAGAGCTGGCATCAGAGCTTACTTATGCGATCAAGACGCCATAGCCGCTACCGCCACTGCTACTGTCATATGGTTACTACGTTTCTATATATTGTGTTAAGTTAGCATGTGCTTATCAAATGTTTAAACGCCATATTTTCTTTCTGCTTCGGTTTGCACACGACACCTAATTGTTATTGTAGCTTTCAACCTGGACGAAAGATATGATTTATTTGAGAATAATATGTTATTGCCTTGGTATCAGTCGTGCTTGGTACACTTGGTACAACTGTCTGCACACTGAGAACTGCACACTCTAAGAATAACCTAACACAAGGTTGTTGAAGGCCTGATCCTCGCACCACGTTAGTCATAACACAAATAATGTTGCTGCCAACATTGGGCTCTACGTGTGTTTAAGATAGAGTTACAGAGAATGAAAAACACACTTGATGCTTCGCATGCTGAGAGCTGGTAGCGGTTGATGTGATCTCCTCCTACTGAGAATTAGAGGTATGGGTCCGCCCTGCTAAGAACCCAAATGAGACCTTCTTAGATATAATATAATATGCTAATTAGGGTGCGCAAAATATAGGTGATACAGAATTATATAGATCTTTGCATCATAATATGCTATCACCTTTTGCTTATTATGGATTAGTGACTATGCTGCTAACTCTGAATTTTATAATATGTATGTTGATATTATATAAGATACTGCGTTTGAGAATGTTGCATTGAAAAATAAACATTTCAAACTTGCATGTGTGTTCTCTACCTCCCAGTTTCGGTTTGTAATGATTATATAACGAAAGAGTGTTCATGTGTTCCACGATACCTGAGGTATTCTAAGTTCATGTTCTGGATTGTCTAAGTCATTGGGAAGTATTTACTACTAACGATGAGACACTGTAGCTAGCTTGGTAAGGGGATTTCTGAAACAAAGGTGAGTTCTGGGTCACCCTGACTCACCCAGGTTCTAGATCTCTGTGCACAGTTCTGTGGGAGAACGGAAACCCTGCTACATGGCGCCCGTACGTTGGTTGGCCTTATATCATGACACTCGAGTAGTATAACATTCAAACCTTAACGCCTTCATTCCCGTTTCCGGAAAACGGCAGTGTCGGTAAAACCTACCTATTTTTGAAATAGGTCTTTTTCAAGCTTGAATCTATCTGTAAAAGGTTTCTTTGAATTACTACCCAGTTGTGCTACAAAGTAATCTTTGTGTTTTCACTTTTCTGTGCTGGCATGGCACAAGCCGTGGACATCCTGCAGCATAGTCGCATTGCGGTGCGTGACCATTTGCGGATGTATGATGTTCCTGTGGAAGGCTTGGCTGTTGTTCTGGAAATGAGTGCGGAACATGCTTACCCGTACAAACTGTTTTATTCGTGGGTGACGTTTCCACCAGTGGACGCTAATTCTGGAGTGTTCCATTCATACACTGCTACAGCTGTACCGGCTGCGTATGCTCCGTACAGAGCACTGGAAGTTCCTATAGATGCATGGCAGCATGGAGTTTGGTTTGGTGGCGCCCTACCATACTCATTATCGGCTTCGAGGTTGGGTCCTTTGTCCATTCCGGGCACACCTTGGCCCGCTTTGGCTGGGTTCACTCCTCACCCTCAACACGCCACTTGTAACGTGGCTGATCTGCGGCGGCTTCATGAAGTCGCAGTGGCAGTGATTAGAGCGCTTGTTCATTACACTAGCCGTAATGTTCAGGACGCTGCCCCACGGGGCGCACAGCTTAGGGCAGAACATGCTGGTCTGAAAATCAATCCGGTCATGGTTAATTCCGTGATGGGTAAGAAGCCCCAAGAAAAGGATGATTTTCCTTTCTGGCTTGCTGAGAAATTCGGCCAGCTGGAAGCTGTGTTTCCCAACACGAGTCCGGGTGATAAACACCGGATTCTTACACTAAGTTTGCCGAAGGATTTGGCTCCTGAACTTGTTGACTGTGAGACCTGGGGCAAGACTTTTGCAGCGGTCTATTCGAGGTGCTATGGCTCCCCGTCTGTGACCAATCTAGGTGGGGTCCTTAAACGTGTTCAAGACGAACACGGACCGGAGTCGGCTGTTGAATTGGGTATGCGCCTGTGTGGCTCCTTTGATGTAGTTTGCGATCTGATCCTTGCGAATGTCAGGTGGGATGCAGTGAACTTTCAAGTTGCTAACGCGTTGGCGTTGGTTCCCGAGGCCGAACGACCCCGACGGTTGGCAAGGATAATTGTAGCTGCTTACAAAATGGTTGGCCGCAATGCAATGGGGGTTAAAGCTTTTCCTGATAAGGAGAAGAAACAGCCCCAGGGTCAAACTTCGGAAACTAGTGGTCAACAAAAGTCCAAGAAGCAAAATTGGCCTAAAAAGCAGAATCAGGGTAAGCAACAACAACAACAAACACAGGTTTCTGCTCCTGCGTCTCCGTTGCCTGCGCAGTCGGATCGTGTTTATGATTTGCGCGACGATTAAATCGCCTGAGAGGTTTCAGGCTTCTGACCAACGCTCTCCTCGTTCCTTTCAGGACTCATCGGCTCCGTCAACCGGTGGTGGGGTAGACAGTCAAAATATCGAGTTGGAAATATCGACCTACCATAATATCGAGTCTGAAATATCGAAGGAGCATAATATCGAAGGCAAGAATATCGTAGGACAGAATATCGACCCAAGGTAAGTAATATCGAAATACTTAATATCGATGTAAGTAATATCGAAGTTAGTAATATCGATAGCATATATATCGATGTTAATAATTTCGATGACACTAATATCGATATTTGTATTATTTTATAGTTTTTTATTATGTATGTGTTATATGTTTAATTTAAGTATTTAAAATAATTACTATTATATGTGTATACATTTTCTATAATAATATATAAATTTATAAGGAAATTTGATGTTTTAGTACCGGAGCGGGTTGTGGGTTTATAGGGGAATAGGGTGGGAAGTAATTTAATTATGGTAAGTTGATTAATAATTAGTAGGATTAATTAATTAATTATAATTATTTGCTAATTAATATTGATTAATTGGGAAATAATTAATTGATTAATTGATATATATTTTCTGTAGCGGGATGTGGGTTTATAGGGGAATAGGGTGGGGAGTAATTTAATAATAATTAATTAATTAATATATGTTTTTACATATTTATAACTAATTAATTGGCAAATAATTAATATTAATTAGTTAATTAATTAATATAATTTTGTACATATTTTAAATTAGTAATTAATTGGTAATTAAATAATATTATTTAGTTAATTACATTAATTAGAGTAATTTATTTATATATATAATTTTTAGTTACTGTTAATTAATTAATTGGGGAAAAATTATATTAATTATTAAATTATATTAATTACAGCTTATGTGCTAATATATTTACTTTATTGTTATTGTTAATTAATTATTAATTGCTAATTAAATAATATTATTTAACTTTGGTTTAAGGAGTATTTTTAGGGTTCAGGGTCATTTTTGAGTTTTTGGGTAAAGGGGTATTTTTAGTGTACAGGGTCAGTTTTGGGTTTTTGGGTATAGGTTTTTTTTAGGGTTCTGGGTCAGTTTTCAGTTCTTGGGTAAAGGGGTATTTTGGGTGTTTAGGGTCAGTTTTCAGTTTTTGGGTAAAGGGGTATTTTTAGGGTTCAGGGTCAGTTTTCAGTTTTTGGGTAAAGGGGTATTTTTAGGGTTCAGGGTCAGTTTTCAGTTATTGGGTAAAGGGGTATTTTTAGGGTTCAGGGTCAGTTTTCAGTTCGTGGGTAAAGGGGTGTTTTTTGGGTTCAGGGTCAGTTTTCTCGACTGTTGCACTCTCTGGAGTGGGAATAGTAATTTTATCCCTACGCTATCAAACGCTTTCCCTACTGTTCCACTCTCTGGAGTAGGAATAGTAATTTTACCCTTACGCTATCCAACGTTTTATATAATTATTTGTTAAAATATCACATGTTTATTTTATTTTTTATATTACTTACATTTTATTTATGTTATTATTTTATGTTTGTAAATGTATTAGTAAATTAGAATATATTACAATAATTTATAAATTAGTAAATTAATTATTAATACTTATTGTTCAGTACATATATATCATATCTTTACTGTATATATTTAATTAATGTATTATTAATATATATGTATTATTTATTAATTTTAAACATTATTAGATACTTTTAAATATGTATATTTTATTTATTAGTGTTATATACTTACTTTTACATTTATATATATTAAAAAAAATATTTTTTACATCGATATTATTTTTTCGATATTTTTGTACTTACCATGTTGTAGATAGGATGTCGATATTTTTGCCCTCGATATTGTTGACTCGATATTCTTGTAGGTCGATATTTCTGAGGTCGAAATTCTGTCAGTGATCCGGTGGTGGAGGGGGTGGCAGGGGCAGGGGTGGCCAGCAGGGACGTGGTCAGCCCCGCCCGCGAAACGGTGGAGAGCAGCAGGAAGGCTCTACGCCCAAGAGACCACAGTTTGCCACGAAGAAAGTCGCCGCCCTGACAGCGCATCGTTATGCCCCAGATAGTGAGAACACGGCTTCGGAATCTGACGTGGGCTCTGACCTTGCTGGACAGCGCAGCAGAGATTACCATAGTGAGAGAGGCCCTCTGTCCACTGTTGAAGGTGACAGCGACTGATTCTTATGTTGTGATTGAAACTGCTGACACGCATGTTGCTCCCCCTGAACGACTTTTTGAAATTGTCCTGTTAATTGAAGGTGACATGCAGCGAACTGTAAAAGGGGTATTTTGGGAAAATCTCTCGTCTACATATGACATTTTGCTTTCGGAGGCTGACTGGCCCCCACCTTTTGTTTTCGCAGCTCCGCGAGGGGAGGAGGTAATCCTGCCCAGTTTCGCGCACACTGTACCGAGAGTGGAAGCGCTGCATTTTGCAGAAGAGTGGGCTCTGGCGCTTGCACCGGCTGTGTACCGTAATCAGTGTGGCTGGGATAAATTGTCACCAAGCCACGAGATTCCTTTACGGTCTCAACCGCAGCCTCAACCTCAATATCCCATACGACGTGAAGCCAAAGCTTCTGTCGCGGCTATCCTTGAACAATTGGAATATCAAGGTGTAATTGAAACGTGTGTGTCACCGATGAATAACCCACTTTTTACTGTAAACAAGCCGGACGGCTCATATCGTTTGGTTTTGGATTATAAGCATTTGAACTCGCATTGCCGTAACTGCGCAGTACAGAATACTCATGGCTCTGCGTTAGTGAATAGTCTTGAGCGTAAACGGTTCAAAACCACGCTTGACATTTCCAATGGTTTTTATGCCCATAGATTAGACGGTCTAAGTTCCCAATGGACCAGTTTTACATGCGGCGGTGTGCAAAAAATGTTTCGACGCCATGAAACCGATTCTGGTATAAGAGCGCTCTATAAATATTTTAAAATTCAAATTCAAATTCCAATGGGCTATAAGAACAGTCCTGGAGTATTCTCCGCCCGCATTGTTTCTCTTCTGGAGAGCTTCGACCCAGTTGCTTGTTCGTATGTGGATGACATTTATCTCACAGACGACGATCTTTGGGAGCATCTGTGTCGAGTAAATAGCATAATTTGTAACTTTGCAGACATTGGTTACAAGTTTAACTTTGCAAAGTCGCACATTGCAGAGTACACAGTGTTGTTCCTCGGTTACGAGCTTAACAACGAGGGAAAAGGGTTAGCCCCTCACTTCCTGGAGAAATGCGCACAGTTGCGTTCTCCGACAACACTGAAAAAAATTACAATCTCTGCTGGGATTTTTGAATTTCGGGAGGACTTACATTCCGGAATATGCCCAGCGTATCAAGCCTTTGTATGCTTTGATACAACCATCTTTTTCCAAATCATGCTGGCTGCCTGAGCATTCGGCCATTCTGCAGTCTTTTTAGGCTGATTTGCTCGCTTCTGAATACTTACAGACTCGTGATAACCAGACCAACCTAGTGATAAGGATTATCACTGGGGCGGTGGGTTTCACGTACCTGACTTTTAATGAAGGAGATACAGTACCTATTGCTTACAAGTCACACTTGTACACTTCGGCTGAACTGCGATTTTCCACTGTAGAAAAAGTTTTAACGGCTGTGCAGATGCCGATTCTTAAAGAACGTGCCCTGTCACAAGGAAAACGCATGTTGGTTGTTACCCCGTGTCCTGCCTTAGAGGCGGTTACGAAAGCCAGTGTACCTAATTCCAAAGCTTTGCACCCTCGGTGGATTCAATGGGCGGCATCCTTGACGTCCCAGGATGTCACGTTCATTTTTGACGCCACGTTACGGTCGCAGGAGTATTTACAGTATGAATTTGTTCATCCTGCTCCTTTAGCAATGCGGCCGTTGGAGGATTTCCATTGCACCATTTACACTGATGGTTCGGTGCAGGTTGCGCATGGCTCTAAACATGCCTATGTTTCCGCTTGCGCCATTGTGGTCGGTGCCATGGTGAACGATGAGTTCAAGTCCAGTGTCGTGCACACGCAGACGCTTGGGGACTGCACCGCACAATTAGCAGAGCTTCGTGCTCTTATGCTTGCATTGGAGTACGCAGATCCTAGTGTGACGACTTTGATCGTAAGTGACTCTTACTACTGTGTCCAGTCTTACAATGAAAACTTGTTCTTTTGGATTCAGAATGAATTTTGTGACTCCAAAGGTAGCACAATAAAACATAAAACGATCTGGGTCCGAGTGGCGGAACTTAAAGAGAAGTTGCCACTCGTGTTTGTGATTCATACTCTCGGTCATCAGCGCGTGGGGGTCCACGCTGTTGGCAATTCGCTTGCTGATGAAGCAGCGAAGTCAGCAGTATCGAAATACTTGGTTGCAGCAGTCACAAGGTCCAAAAGCAAAATAGATGATGACATCTTGGCAGCAGTTGCTGCAACAGAGAAGGGAAGTAAATATCCTGCGGGGTTCCCTTCTAAATACACATACCACTTAAGTCCCGATAAGGTTCCCTGATGTTGGCGAACGTCTAGTTCCCAACTCGGATCGCAGGGCTGCTTTGATTACAGCGGCTCATGAAGGTGTGGCGTCTGCGCATGCGGGCGTCTCAGCCACTGTAACTCAGCTACAACAGAGGTTCTGGTGGCGGGGACTGTATAAACAGACGCGCGATTATGTCCTTCAATGTGACGTTTGCCAGCAGATTAAGCCTTCAACTGCTGCGCGTCCGCCTCAGACACAGTTGTACATCTCGAATAAACCACTTGGATGCGTTTATTTGGATCACTGCGGTCCATTTTCTTCTGATACTGCGTATAAGTACATCTTAGTAGCAGTTGATTCATGCACACGCTTTGTGTGGGTTTGGCCTCATCGGAGCGCTGATTCACGTACTGTCATTAAGAATTTGCGAGTCTTTGTGGGAATTTTTGCCTGTGGTACTTTCCATTCGGATCAGGGTCCGGCTTTCGCCTCTAAGGCGTATAAGGATGCTATGATTTCGATGGGGGTCCAAGTCAAGTTTTCGAGCCCCTACAGACCTGAGGGTAATAGTGTAGTTGAACGAATGAACCGCGACTTAAAGCAATCTTTGACAGCTCGAGTTATAGGCACTGGCAGAAACTGGTTAGCCCACCTCATGGGCGTGCAGCGTGTGCTTAATAATCTCCCTAGAAGGTCTCTGGGTGGGCGGACCCCATACGAAATGCTCTTTGGTATCAAGATGTATGTACCTGACCTCGATGGGCTAGACTCCAAGGCCCAGGCCACGGCCTTTGACGTAGATGAACATTGCAATGTTTTACAGAATCTACAAAAGACCAGAGACAGTCTTGCAAAGGAACATTTGCCCTCCACATCGGATGATGCGCTGCAGATCCCGGTAGTTGGCTGGCTACCCCAGGTTGGAGAACTGGTTCGAGAGAAGATCGATAACAAGAAAGAGTTTGGTCCCTCATATCGAGCACCGGTTCGAGTTCTTGGAGTGAAGGGCACAAGAACAGTCATTTTACCACCACTTCCTGGTCGTAAGGAAAACAGATTTATTTCTATTGACAATGTCAAGACACACAGGGTGGCCGATTCTTCATAGCATGACACCGGCTGTATCCTGTCCTTCCATGGTGAGGCACTCTGTACTAGCAATAACATCTGGCGCAGAACTGGAGGTGTCCCTCGAGATGCCTGCCATATCAAGTCCTTTATTAAATACTATTCCTGTTACTAACATTGATGAGCTGACCTACACCTATCCTGCTGATTTATCAATGCCTGATTTGCAGACCCGTTTGGCCAACCAGTCCAGATTCTCTTTTGACTCTGTTTCGGAACCTTCAAAGAAACCCTCAAACATTGCAAGATATGCCACGTTGTTTAAAAAACATTTTTTAATTCCCCCTTGGACATACATTTGGTTGATCCTATTTTAATTTTATCTTTTTATGTCAATTGGTTTTGTGTTTTATTTTTTCCGTCTGATTGATGGTCACTACGTTAAAGAAAGAACAGGAATTCGGTACCTTAATGGAACATTGGCCCCTCTTTCCTCTTCACATTCAGCGCACAGACTGAAACGAAACTTAAATACAGTTAACATTACTGCTTGGCCTGTCCTTGATGGGATTGTGTGGGATGCGGTTAGGTTTCTGATACATGGGCCCACTGAAGTGATTAATGTTCCAAATGTGCTTAGAGTAAACATGGGAGATGTGATTAAACAAAATATACGTTCTGATGATTGGGATATTCAGGCCGTAGAAGCATTATTCTCTGATTTGAAGTATTATGCTGCCTTCGATGCTGAGGATCTGTATACAGATTCTATTAATTATGGCGACTTGTTTTGTTTTCAACACTATGGTAATAATTTTTTACATAAAACAAATTCCAGGAGGGTTGCTGTAAATTATACACAATGGGAACACTGCCCTGCTCCATTCGGTGGCAGCTCCAATACGTTTCTGAAAAAATACACCTATTTTACAGACTTTAATCAATCAAATCCCGAGTCATTCTATTTTAAAATGACACAAAAGCCCATGTCCAAAGTTAAACTTACAGATACAAAAATGCTGTATTCGGCGTCCTTTCTAGACAAGTTGGCTGTAGATGGCTACGAGTTTTGGAAAGGAACAATTGACCTTAAATCGGTTTGGTGTACCAAAGATTGGCAGGTACAAGGCACTGAGGCTTTGCACCGTGCATGTCTCATCCCGCATCACATGTTGTTTTTAAATTTTACCATTTTCCAAACAACATGCTTTGGATTGGCTACTTCTAAAAAATTAAATACACCGACCATCCCAGATTTAGAGGAATATACAGGTTGGGGTAATTTTACTGATTTGTCCATTCATGAGTTGCAAACTCTTTTACACAATTCGTCCTTTAACATTTCCAGTTTGAATTCCAAGGGTTGGCTGGTGTGGCATAGGAGTGCTGATTCTTGCCAACGCCGTTTTCTGGGTTTGGCTGAGGGGTTCACAGAAGTCAGACTCGATCCCCGTTTTGAAGAAGACTATACTGTCACGACTTATTCTGTGGGGAAGCTGTGTCAGAATTGGTTACAACATTCTACATTAGCTGCAGTTAAACTACATCTGTCTCTATTGAATGATAATGTGGATTTGAACGATTTTATAAAAGGCCCAGCTAAAGGTAGATCTAAACGATGGCTGTATGCGATTTACAATGAAATTTGGAAAGTTACCCAGGTTGAGGCTGCTAAACGCCTGAGAGCTATTGATCAAGCAAATTTAGAAAAGGTGCTTGCAGTTGTTGATAACAGTATTAACACGCTTTCTTCCCGAATTTACACGTTGAACAATATTGTGTCTTCTGTTGTTGACATTGTACATGATGAAGTGTCCGTGTTATATCATGGTCAAAATCAATTACGTTCTGTGATGCAGTTTGCTTGGACACTACAGACTCTTAAGTCTGGTCGAGTGCCTTGGAATTTTATGAACGTTTCATCACTATTTGCCCCATTTAATTTGACTGAAAAACAGCACATGCTATCAATGAGAGATGCGACATTTTCTATGTTACACATTGAAAAATTAGAATCCTTGCCTTTTTCTGTGGCTGAAGTGACCGCTGCTACATGGCTTATCCATGGTGTTATTACCTTACCTTTTGCTTTGTATAAATTTACAAATTGTATGAAATATATAGCCATTGGGCGATATGAACCATTAGGCAGTGCTTTTCTCCATGAGACATGGTCTTTACCATACACTTATAGATGCCTAAAAGAGGGAAATGAAGTGAATCTGAATGGTGAAGAATGTACACAGTCACCTGACCGCTCACTAATATGCAGACACATCCAGTTGCATGGTTCTTGTAATCAGGACAAACCTAATTTGGCCTGTGTTTTGAAAGGGACACCAGTTCCTGCAATAGTTTCCACGTTCACTTTGTTGTCCAACGGTAGTTATTTACTTTTGAATAACGAATTTTGTTGTGGGTTAGAGGCCGGTATCGCATATGTGGTTACCGTGTCAGAAAGGGTGGTTTGCTGCAAGAATGTGTTATATCCGCCCACGCATGGGAATTCAGATGTTTTAATTTGGCCAAGAATACCAACCTTGAAAGCTGAGTTCAATGGTTTAGGCTGTATAAGGGCCCTATTGTCTCAAAAGCAGGTGGCCCTGAGCTCTGCCCGCGAAACTTATGTCCTTCACATAGCAAACACACGCACAGAAGTACAGGCACTTTTAAGTACTGATTTGCCGTTTCATTTCTGCGAGCTGGTTCATCAAATCTTCAATGCCTCCTCCACAACTAGCCTGGCTCATTTTTTTAAAATGGTTAGCAGTGGTCTTGTGACTACATTTGAAAAAGTATTTGGTATTATCCCTGCGTTCTTTCATTCTATATTCGCTAGCCTGTTTGGCGGATTTCCTGTTTTGCTGGCTTTGGCTGCAGGCGTTCTGGTGATATTTTACTTTATAAAACATGGATGCCCATCCTGCGCAAGGAAACGCTCAGCACCTACTGATGCAGTTTCGCAACCGGATGCTTGATTACTATGGCTCCCTGCCGTTTGCGACTTTAAGCACAGCTTTTGGATTACCTTCAGATTTTCCTATTTCACATGTGTCCGGCCCGTGTTTCATTGCCTGAGCTGTGATTTCGACTGGGCCATTGATTTGTGTCTCTGTTTACCGACTTCTCCTGATGTCAACTTTGATCAGCTGATGAACCCCGTAGTGGCTCACGAGCTGGTCTGTTCTGGCGAAAGGGTTATGGCTGTGGCAGCGATGCATGGACTAATGGGTCAGTGGGACATATTCGCAGCGGCGCATGACTTTCTGGCACAGAGCGTTCTCGAGAACCCACTGAGTTGTCCTCTGATGTTGCTAGAGGAATCGGTGTTGGAGGAGCACGTATGTTCTTTCCCATTGCTTAATTGGATGGCTGAACTGTTTTCGGATGATGACAGTGATTTCATGTTGGAAGCTGTGGCTACCTATTTTGCATATTCATTCAACCCATGAGTGACTTTGAAGACTTCCATCATTATGGCACGTGACATTTTAGTAATTCTGAATGGTGCCTCTTTCAATACGAACATTCGATTTTTTCAGATGTTCCGGGCCTATTAACTGAGAGTAGGCCTCAAGTTCGACTTTTTATATTTTGTGTGGCCACTATAGGCATTCATACATGAATTTTATTTTTGAATTTTATATACATTTACATATATTTAGCTTGGCTCAATATCATTGAACTCTGCTTTCATGTCCTGCCTCTCATAGAGTATTGGCTTATAATTTTTCTTTTTTAACTGTCCTCGGATCATTGGGGGGGTGTCATATGGTTACTACGTTTCTATATATTGTGTTAAGTTAGCATGTGCTTATTAAATGTTTAAACGCCATATTTTCTTTCTGCTTTGGTTTGCACACGACACCTAATTGTTATTGTAGCTTTCAACCTGGACGAAAGATATGATTTATTTGAGAATAATATGTTATTGCCTTGGTATCAGTCGTGCTTGGTACACTTGGTACAACTGTCTGCACACTGAGAACTGCACACTCTAAGAATAACCTAACACAAGGTTGTTGAAGGCCTGATCCTCGCACCACGTTAGTCATAACACAAATAATGTTGCTGCCAACATTGGGCTCTACGTGGGTTTAAGATAGAGTTACAGAGAATGAAAAACACACTTGATGCTTCGCATGCTGAGAGCTGGTAGCGGTTGATGTGATCTCCTCCTACTGAGAATTAGAGGTATGGGTCCGCCCTGCTAAGAACCCAAATGAGACCTTCTTAGATATAATATAATATGCTAATTAGGGTGCGCGAAATATAGGTGATACAGAATTATATAGATCTTTGCATCATAATATGCTATCACCTTTTGCTTATTATGGATTAGTGACTATGCTGCTAACTCTGATTTTTATAATATGTATGTTGATATTATATAAGATACTGCGTTTGAGAATGCTGCATTGAAAAATAAACATTTCAAACTTGCACGTGTGTTCTCTGCCTCCCAGTTTCGGTTTGTAATGATTATATAACGAAAGAGTGTTCATGTGTTCCACGATACCTGAGGTATTCTAAGTTCATGTTCTGGATTGTCTAAGTCATTGGGAAGTATTTACTACCGATGAGACACTGTAGCTAGCTTGGTAAGGGGATTTCTGAAACAAAGGTGAGTTCTGGGTCACCCTGACTCACCCAGGTTCTAGATCTCTGTGCACAGTTCTGTGGGAGAACGGAAACCCTGCTACACTACTGACGTTAACACTCCCTCTATTGCCACCACTATCACCATTCTTACTGACCCTGAAGTGGCAAGAATGACTCCCTGCAAGCAAGGATAATAAGGCTGTGGAAAATGGTCTTGAAAATTTGAACTACGGACCAATAGACCCACAGACTCCAGACTAAGCAAATGAAAACTTTTTCTCTGGCTCAGATGGATCTTTATCTGGAACAGACAATGAGCTATCAAACTCGACAGAAAGCAGTAAGTCTGAGGGGAAGCAAAATAATTTGGTCAAGGGTACTATTAAAAAAGAAAAAAGCCCGAAGTAAAAGACGCAGTCAGCTGAAGTTGGATCATTCAGACTTACATGGATCTTTACTCTTGGGGATCACTAATCAGCAACAAGGAGCAAGCCCACAATTAACCATCGCAAATACGCCTGAACCCTCTCTGTCATCGATTTTTGAATCCATCAAGCAATTTCAGGAGGAAGCTAGAACAGACAGCCTAGCTGCAAATGGGGCTTCCAAAAAACTCCATGGTGGTATCAGAAAATTTAATAAAATCTGCACCGATATCAGTGACAGGGTCTCAATGGTTGAAGGAAGAGCAGAGACTCTTGAAACGGAAGTAACGCAAGTAAAAGGACCATGCGCTACTCATGAGGCCTGCCTCACTAACATGATGACCAAGCTAGAGGAACAGGAAAACAGGCTGCGGAGGAATAACCTGAGACTACTAGGGATACCAGAAGGTCTTGAGGGTGAGGACCCCAAAGGGCTCATCGTGAAATTACTCCCGGCAGCTTTTCCATCACAGTCTAATTGGAACTGGGACCAGAAGATCCAAAGGGCGCACCGCTTTCCCTTTAATTTGAAGAAAAAACAAGACGGTAGTAGCTTTGGAAATGAAAAGCCCAGAGCGTTTTTTTTTTTTGGGAACTTTCTTTTAAGACAAATAGTGTATGATCAAGCCAGGCCTAACTCTCAGAAAGAAGCAGACGGAATAAAGTTTTTCCAAACCAGATTATAGTCATGCAACAGTCGATAGGAGGTGGCGGCTTCGCCAAATGATGACTCCTCTGGTAAATATCCTTTACCACAAAGTTTTTACCACGCGGTACCTTTACCACGCGGCCGTTACAACACAAGTCGTTACCACGACTTGCGCTGGAGGGCGCTAAAGGATTAAAAATAGTAAATTTACTATCCCAACACCTTCCCTAGGGTCCACGGGGACTGGTGTTAGAATAGTAAATTATACTATTCAAAATCCGCGCCCCCAACGCAAGTCGTGGTAACGACTTGCATTGTAAGGGATGCGGTGTAAAGGGATGCGTTGTGACGGTACGCGTTGTACCGTCATACATCCGACTCCTCTACAACAACAAGGTGCTCAAGTTTATCTGATGATTCCGGCAAGATTGAAAGTAATTCGTGAAGGATCAACCCAGGTCTTTTTATCCGAGTTTAAAGCTGGAGAATTCCTAAAAGAAATAATGGGGAGAAAGAAAAACTAAGCAATTAATCCTAAGACTCTGGCAAAGACTCTCCAAAATATAACTTTATGATGTTGAGGGGACTCGACTGGCTTTTTGAAGCTAAATGGGAGGAAACATTTCTTTTTGTATGCTTTTCTTTCTTCTTTTTTTTCCTTTTTGTCTTTTTTTGCATACAAAATTATCTGTATCCTCTGCTTTTTTTGCTTTTGGGTTACCAGGCTAGTCTAATCTGGGTGATTAACAGATAAAAACACAGAGTAGGGTGATGGCTGGGACCTCACACGCATTACCATTAGTCAGGGTTCCCCTGACTGTCTATTTATGGGGGTGGTGGGGGGAGGGTGACGGGGTCCGGACTGAACACAATAGGGCTAAAGGTCAAAAGGCTGGTGTTGTTTTTTTTAAACCTTAAATTTTTATATATCTGTAATGTAGGAGAGCAGGATGTGTGCACTTTTTGGCTAAGTGAAGGTGGTTGGGGACGGGGGCTGCGGGGGCTGGGTGTTGGGGGAGGGGGTGGCTGGAGGGGGCTGTGGAAGGGGGACTCGGGTTTTGAGATTTACGTATAGGTCACTATTAGAATAAAACAATGAACTCATTAAATAAACTCAGAATTGTTTCGTTAAATGTCTGTGGCTTGAATGATCCACTGAAGAGAAAGAGAACCGCACATACATTACCTTTTGATGGGGGCGGATATAATATGTCTCCAAGAGACTCAAATTGAGGGGGGCAGAAATCCCTGCTGAATTCTCTAGGGTTTCAAATCATTGAGGTAACCTCTCAGGGCGCTAGGGTGAAGGGGATTGGGATTTTGGTGCGGAAAACATTACCTTTAGTAGTGAACCAAGTTAAATCAGACACATTAGGGAGATGGGCTATGGCAAGGTGTTCTCTATCCTCTAAACTTGCATTTATGATCTGTTCCGTCTATGCAAGTAATCTAGATGATCCAGTGGTAATAAAGTATGTAAATGAAGAGCTTGTGCATTGGCCGCTTCCTGTAGTTCTATGCGGGGATTTGAATTTAAACCTGCCTATTATCTGGGACTCAGAAGGGTCTTGTACCTATCAAGGCAGGAAGCGCAAAGTCTTCCGAGCGCTGCTTAACCTAATAAATACCCAAGGCTTAAAAGATATTTGGGCTCGCTTGAAGCCTGATCGGCTTTACTTTTTTCTCCACTCCTCACTTGTCATTAGCAAGACTTGATTATTTTTTTGTCTCGCCCCCCTTTACTCAACGACTGCTCTATTGGCGCAGCCCCCCAAATACTGTTGGATCATAATCCTCTTATTTTAAACTTAGAGTGCTGGGCCAATCAGGAGCCACCCTCGAATTGGACTTTTGAAAAGGCACTACTATATGATAATAGCTACTAAGAACATATGGCCGGTTGGATACAGGAATGTTTTAACATAAATACTGGGACTGCATCTACAATGGTGGTATGGTATACCCTCAAGGCGGGTATAAGGGGTGAGACATTGCATTTTTTCATCAGGAGGAATAGAAAGGAGAAGATACAAATGACTTGTTGGCAAAAACAGATGATAGAAGCATAAAAAAACTTAATACAGGCGGTTCAGGCAGGAACAGGAATAGAGGAGGCACAGTTAGCGGTTTTGGTCGCCAAATCAGAGATGGGCGCAGTGTTGGCAGAGGAAATACCTACTAAATGGGCAGCATCAAGAGAGAAATGTTATGAGCTGGGTGAACTCATTGGCCATCAGCTTCCCATCTCTACTAGGCAGCAGGCAACTGTCAATACCATTACTGCAAATAATGCAGACACTGAAGGAATATCCACGACCCTAGAAAAATAGAGGAAGCATTTAGGAAATTTTATGAGAAGTTATATTTAGAAGAGATTGTAGGAACAACCAAAGGGGTACAGAGCAGGAATATCGTCGTAAAAATATCGACTAACCTAAATATCGCTGCAAAAATATCTACAGGAAGAAATATCGATGACAAAAATATCGTCTGACCAGAATATCGACAGGCAGGTAAGTAATATTGTTAACATTAATATAGTTGTAATAAATATCGTTTACAAAAACATAGTTTACAATAATATCGTTTTTTAAATAATTATGAGTAATGTAGTGTTTTTAATGAATATTTGTAGTCAAAGTAGTATTTTTAGTAGTATATTATTATTTAATAATGTATTTTAAGTTGAATTTAGTATTAATAGTTCCGTAGCGGGTTGTGGGTTTATAGGGGAGTAGGGTGGGAAGTAATTTAAATATAATGAAATAATAGATTAATTAATGTTTTAAATGAATATAAATAGTGTAATAAATAATAGTTAATTAATTTCAATTAGTTAATTGAATAATAATTATGTAATTAATTATGTTAATTTTTTTATTAATTTTAGGTGTGTGTATAGGATTTTTTTAGTGAAAATGTGTTTGGGTAAAGGGGTATTTTTAGGGTTCAGGGTCAGTTTTCAGTTTTTGGGTAAAGGGGTATTTTTAGGGTTCAGGGTCAGTTTTCAGTTTTTGGGTAAAGGGGTATTTTTAGGGTTCAGGGTCAGTTTTCTGTTTTTGGGTAAAGGGGTATTTTTAGGGTTCAGGGTCAGTTTTCAGTTTTTCGGTAAAGGGGTATTTTTAGGGTTCAGGGTCAGTTTTCAGTTTTTGGGTAAAGGGGTATTTTTAGGGTTCAGGGTCAGTTTTGGGTTTTTGGGTAAAGGGGTATTTTTAGGGTTCAGGGTCTATTTTCAGTTCTTGGCTAAAGGGATATTTTTTGGGTTCAGGGTCAGTTTTCCCTACTGTTGCACCCTCTGGAGTGGGAATAGTAATTTTTACTCCTACGCTATCAAATGTTTTAATTAGTAATATATTTTATATTTTAATTATATGTATGTATTATTGTTGTTATATAAAGTAATGTGTAAAATCAATTTATATGTCCACATTTATTAAGTTTATAATTAAAAAGTGTAGTAAATTTTTTTGAAATAGTTAAAAAATAAAAGTAATGTCATGTATTTTGTTAATAGTACTTATATTTATTTATTATTTATTGTAATATTAATTATTTTAAAAAGTCGATATTTTTTACATCTATATTAATTACAACGATATTTTGGAGTCGATATTTATGTACTTACCTGTTTAAGTATAGGGTGTCGATATTTTTGTAGACGATATTTTTACAACGATATTTATGTCAGCTATATTTTTGTAATCGATATTTTAACACCCTACCAACCAAAGGTATAGAAACTGAGATTAGGGAATACCTAGAGACAATACCTGCTGCAAAACTTAACGTTGATACACATGACGTAATGGAAATTTCTCCAGTGTGGGACAAGATTTTAATTGCACTGACTAGTCTTCTGGATGGTAAAGCCGCCGGGATGGATAGTATACCAGTCGAATTTTATAAAGTCTTTTCACTGCAAATAAAATATATTTTTACCAAGGTAGTAAGATCCATCTTTGAGGGGACTACACCACCGGATTCCTAGTCATCAGCCAAAATAGTGATAGTCCCTAAAAAAGATAAATCGCCCCTGGAAATATCATCATACAGGCCTACAACATTAATCAACACTAACTCTAAAATTTTCTCTAAAATTATTGCTGCTAGACTCTCTGCCAACATCGAGCCATTAGTCTCTAGTTGGCAACATGGATTCATTCCAAAAAAAGACACTACCAAGCATGACCGCCGGACCATCACAATATTTGATGCCGCAGAATTGTAAGGAGACCTGATCTCACTAATCCTTTTAGACGCTGAAAAAGCGTTCGATTGGTTCTCCTGGCAATTTCTTTGGGTTATCATGTTTCGGATTGGCTTCGGATCGAGAATAGTTCAGGCCATGCAGGCACTGTACCAAAACACTACTGCCAAAAGGATGTATGACGGTACAACGCGTACCGTTACAACGCGTACCGTTACAACGCGTCCCTTTATGACACAGTTTTAACAACACAAGTCGTTACAATGACTTGCATTGGGGGGGCGCTGATAGTGAATAGTTTAATTTACTATTCCAACACCAGTCCCAGTGGATAGTAGGGAAGGTGTTGGATAGTAAATTAAACTATCCCCTATCCTAGAGCGCCCTCCAGCGGAAGTCGTTGTAACGACTTTCGTTGTTAAAGCTGCATCGTAATGGTACCGCATTGTACCAGTTACGTTGTAAAGGATGTTTCCCCTGCCAAAATATTAATTAACGGCCATTTGTCAGAGCAAATAAAGATCTCGAGAGGAACGAGGCAGGGGTGCCCCTGCTCGTCCTTGCTCTTTGCCCTCTACATTCATCCTTTGATCAAAAAAATGGATTCAAATTCCTCTATTTTGCCAGTGACCCGGTTTTGCATTGATACAAAGATCATGGCTTATGCCGATGATTTAGCTATAATAACTCCGGAACCTGAGTCGGTCATCAGGGCCCTGGAGCAAGAAGCTCAAGAGTTCGGATTGATTTCTGGCTACACCCTGAACAGAACAAAAACACAGATTATTGTTAATGGAAAAATAACTTGGGCTGACAGCAGAATAATTGAGAAGGCGAAATATCTAGGAGTCAATACAGTTTCAGATCTAGATACGCTGGTGGCAGAAAACTTGACTCCTCTTGCTACTGATATGGAGAAATCACTTCGGAAAATTGATAACTTGCACCTAACTATTGTAGGAAGATGTAATGTTTTAAAGATGACTTACTTTCTTAAATTACTTTATTTTTTCCGGATAATTCCGCTCGCCTTTAATAATCGTACACTCTTTTTGACCAATTTTTTTTCGCGGTTTATTTGGGCCTATACACAGCCAAGAAGAGCCTTTAATCTCATTTCTCTACCTAGGGAAAGGGGAGGCTGGGCTCTTCCCAATTTAAAGTTATATTATTGGGCTGCTGCTCTACAACATTGTTGCAAATTATTACATGAGGATTGTACTTTAAGCTCATCGGGATTGCCTTCTCCTTATCTTCTACTCTTGGTGGAAAATGTAAGGGGGTGTCTTTGGCACCTTCTGCAATACAGCTACTAGAAGTGAGTTAGATTTAAAACTATGATCAGTGCTTACCGAGTCTTTTGTAATAATCGTAAGGTATTTGGAATAGCCAAGTTGAACTGTTGCACCCCTATTAGATATAATGATAACTTGCCCCTAATATTTAAAAACACATATCTTCAACAATGGTATTTGGCAGGCAATCACAGATTAGGAGATTTGTTTAGCTCTGGCCGCACCCGGTCATTTCGAGATCTGAAAACCTGTTATAAGCTGAATAATAATCAGATTTTTCAGTATCATTCTATAACGAGCTATTTAACAAATAAAACTAGGGGGTCCGCTGGCTTTTAGCGGTCGGCCTTATGGATAAACTACTTGGCTCTAACTTACCAAGGATAGGAAATATCTATTCTATTCTGAATGAACAATGACCAGATGATTTAAGCAAAATTGATGCAAAATGGCAGTTTAAACTAAATACTTCACCTAATGCTTTCTGCTCCTCCTTGGGCCTAACGCAAACATATTTGTTACCTCCTAAATTGCAAGCACAATTTTACAAGACTGGATATTTTTTGTATATAACCCCTAGTAGGGTCGCTAAATGGGCAAATGGTCTTGGAACTAACTGCCCGCGCTGTACAGAATATAGTGCGGATGCAGTACATACGTTTACTGTATGCCCAAAACTTGAGCCTTTACTGGAAAAGGTTCAACGTTTTTTAAGCAGAATCATTTCTTCAGATATTCAACTTACGCCAATTACCATTATGTTAGGGCTGTATGGCCAGATTGATCTGACGGAAGGGGGGGCATTAATGTTTGTCGCAATGGCAATCTTGCGGATATGTATAGCAACGTACTGGAAAGATCTGAATCCCCCTTCTTTTTGTCAATGGCAAGCTAGATTATTTGCTACCTGTAGGTGGAGAGGGCAATCTACGCTAGAAAGGGTAGAAGTGCAAAAAAAAGGGTCTGGTGGTCTGGGACCCTTTGACCAGATGGCTCAAAACTGTGAATACTTAAGTTGTATAATGTTGTGTTATGTTATGTTATATTTGTCTTTTATAGCGCACGGCTACTCAAAAGAGTGTCCCGGCGCTTTGTTGCAAACCTGTACTAAAAAACATAACAAGGAAAATGACAGAAAATAGAAAACCAAGAAACAGAAAGCCAAGACTCATATCTAAAGAGTAAAAAGCCTGGTTTTCAGGCCCTTCTGAAGGCCAGCAAATTAGAGGTACTGCGCAATTCCACTGGCAGAGTATTCCAAAGCTGCGGTGCCAGCAGCCTGAAGGACCGTCCCCCGGTACGTGCCCTTTTTACACGGGGGACCACGGCGAGAAACAGAGACTCAGATCTCAGGGAGCGAGCAGGGCGATAGAAAGCTAGCCTCTTTTGGAGATATTTAGCTCCAGTAGCGTGAAGCGCCTTATGGGCCAAGGTCAAGGCCTTAAAAACTATCCGCTTCCGGATGGGCAGCCAATGAAGTGACTGCAGGAGGCCGGAAGTTCTAGCTCGGCCGGGTAGGCCAAAAATGGCCCGCGCTGCCGAATTTTGGACCACCTTCAGCCGTTGCAAAAGATACTCGGGCAGACCGAGATAAAGGACGTTAGAATAGTCCATTCTCAAGCCAATTATGGCCTTGACCGTAATCTTCCTCTGATCCTCGGGAGCAGAGGAAGAAACTTGCGGAGCATCCTGAGGAGGCCGAAGCAGGTACCAGTTAGGCCCAGGATCTGGGATCTCAGCCTCATGCCATTATCGATCTTGATCTCGATCTTGATTCCCAGATTCTTGGCCATCTGGGAAGAGCCTGCTGGCGGAAACATATTGACAGGCCACCATTCCTGCCAATCTGGATCTGAACTGCAGCCGAAGAAAAGTACCTCCGATTTATCCGAGTTGCACTTGAGGCTGTTAAGCTGGAACCAGTTAAAAACAGCCCCAAGGCACCCGCTGATACTCTCTCCGTCAAAATCTGCTCCTTTCCCACACGTAAAGAGGAGCTGGGTATCATCGGCATAGGAAACGATCTGGGCCCGAATGACTCCGCTAGTGCCGCCAGCTGGGTCATAAAGATGTTAAAAAGAGTCGGGCTCAGAACTGAGCCCTGCGGGACTCCGACTCCCAATGGCGGCATCTTGGCAGAGCAAGAAGAGGCCCAGACGGTTTGTCGGCGCCCAGCCAAAAAAGATCTAAACCAGCTGTGCACCGTCCCCCTCAGACCGATCTCATAAAGTCTGGTGAGGAGACCCTCGTGGGGTGTACTGGCCTCTTTATATATTTTATATATTTTATATATTTTCGTTCCCCGTTGGCAACCTGCCACCCCCTCCACCCACGACCCATTGCCCATCTCCTTCCTCTCTTCATCTTTTTTGTTGTCTTTACGCCTCTGCTCTTCTCTTAAAGATATGATATCTTTCATTGGAATTCTTTTCTAACACTTGTTTAGTTAACGTTGAAATGTTTATACATATGGATAGACCAGTCCTAGTGTTTGTAAATCTGATATATCTTAATAGTGAGTTTTTCTTTTCCTCTTTCTGGACCCGGGGTTGGGGAGGGATGATGTTTGAAGATGTAATAATTGACTCTGTAAACTTTCGGAAAAGTGTAAAAAAAATAAACATTAAAAATGGGGAAAATTTGATAATTGTTTACCATTTGTAATATTGGTTCCTGGTTTTTCTGTAACTGTGGGTATATTGATTGCGGTACCATCCTCTCCTCCCCATTGTTGTCTCCAGCGTGGGCCTTGACCTCTGTGTGTCTTTCCCTAAAAAGAACAAGATGTTGATGGTTAATTATTGTAGTCGTTAGTATGAGATCTGCTTGAGGCTTGTTCAATATCTGTATCTGAGCCTGTGTCAGAAAAAGTTATCATTTGGTACGGTTGATCATTAGGGTTCAGAACTTGATAGAAATCCTTTCTAAGATAAGGGTACATCTGTTTTTTGCTGTACCTTTTAATATCTTTCTGGAGTTTGACAGTTTTTTGTTGATATTAGTTTGTTCAAACTCCTTAAGGTGACCACTATCTTATCTAAAAGTACTTTGGAATTGGTTATAGTTGTATCATTAATGATGTTTTCTCTATGTCATCAGTTTCTTTTAGTAGTAGCTTAATGTGTTTTAGGATTTTTCTATGCTCAGGACCATCCAGGTCCTAGAGCATCTGTTGACTGAGAAACTAAAGCCTGTTTTGAAATCATTGTCTTCTGTGAATATAACTGGAATGTTTTGCACTTGAAGACCAGCAGGTATACTCTTTGCACTTAGGCAGTGAGTGAGGAACTTGGCATGGAGCTCTGTTCTTATTTACTTCTTTTTCAGTCTTTCGAGATGAGCTAGGTAATTTCCTAAAGGGTTGATGTATAACAGATCATTTAGCACCCAGTAGTGATGGACCACTTGCTATTTTAAGAATATAGTCATCAGTATATGAAAGAGTTTCAGCTTCTGATATATATACAGGGATATATGCAGATTTTAGATAAAGAAATATCTAAAGCAAAGAATGACAATGAAAAAAAACCCACTTTTATATAATGATCCTGACAGACAAAAGTCTAAGCTCAACATATAAGAAAGAAAATAATGTAAAAGGTAGGATCTCTCTAAAGAAGCAAATGCCTTTGTGGCATTTAAAAAAACAGCTACAGCAGACAACTCAGGGTTCAGAGTGAGGAGCACAGTGAACAACGGATGCAAATTTTGCACAGTCGACTGGCCAGGGCCAAATCCAGGCTAGTCAATGTGCTCAAAATGCAGAAGAAGAGTCAGCAGGCCCTCAGCCAGGTGTTTAGCCAGTATTTTACTATCAACAATAATCAACAATAGGATTTTTTAGGCTTATCAGGTTTAAGAAGTATTTAGCAGTAGAACCTCCTGAACTGTGGGAGGTAGGAATCGAGCATTCCAGGCATCCTCAAACATGGACAGAAGGTGCGCCTGAGCAGCTCAACATATTCTTTAAAACATGTAATGGTTAGCTGTCCAGTTCAGGAGTCCTGCCACTAGGAATGCTTCAAATAACATGGATTACATCAACAATCTCAAAGGAGACATCAAAATATTGCAGCTGTGCATCGTCAAGCCAGAGGAGCTGGGCGGTATCAAGATTGTCTATTTTTGTGCATCATTAATAACACACAGATTATATTTAGAAAACTGATTACACATGTACACATTGATATAGTACTATTACCTTAGAGACAAATTCTCTATGATCTTTGTGATATGTGTTAAACAGGCCCAATTTATGTGTAAAAGCCATCTTCCCCACGATGGATGTCCCTTCTATCACTCCTGACTAGACTCTCTCCCTGCCACACATCTCTGCTTGCAATTTATTGAGCACTCAGTCAAGCTGAGATGTACTGGTTTATTTCCCCTGCTATTGTTATGCTGTTCTCTAGGAACTCTCGCCTGCAAAATCACAAACTGCAACAATAAGCCCAAAGTCCTTCAGTTGCTTCACTGTGCTTTATTCATTCATATAACATTCTGGTGTTCATGTATCAAATTGGTTCTAGCGTCTCCAGATTACATTTCATTAGCATAGAGGAGGCAGAATAATTATTCATGTAGAGGGATAGTGCTTAGATGTTAAGGCAATATGATTCCTTTTTCGTGTGCTCTGATACATTTGCTCTTTCCACAGATATTCTGCAATCTCTGTAATTTCATATGCGAAAATAACATATAAAACCCTTGCTTTTGAGGATGAGGCTGAAGACTTTCCTGTTCTACTAGGGATGTTGTCCATTACTCTCTCGATTTTGCTGCCCATTTGGGACTCAAAATATTTCATATTTTGTATTTCTCTGTACTGCCTTATTCATTGAGGGCCTTAATGGCATTGACATTGACAAGTACTGGTTACTTTTACCTTTTGTAATAAAACCATTTAACTTTATATTGATCTAGAACAATGTTATTAAGTGGGCCCATTTACTAAAGTGACATTTTGACATTTGACATTTTGATGTATTGGGAGGTGCTTTAACATGAGGACACATTGCCTCATCAAATTGAGGTTCAACAATATCCCCAATGTAGTAGGGTTTGTCATTCTGGTTGAAGTGAGATTTTGGGGTGACCGGAATTATGGGGCAGTCTGCACCCAATCTGTGCTAGGTGTAAAACAAAGGCCCTCAAACCCATCAGAGGCAGTGGTATCTCAATGTGGGATACTGCTACCCCGATCAGGACTTGGTCGGTGTTCCTGCTCCTGTTTTTTTTAGATACAGGTACATTGTACCTGATTTTACTGGCCAGTAATTCTGAATGGTAAAATCACTCAACGATAGTAGCCAAGCATCTGTGCCTGGTCTGACTCCTGCCCAAGCATTGTTTTCAGGAAAGGAGGAGCATTCCTCCTGTCAGGACACCTTTTCCCGTTCCCTACCCTACGCATTCAACTCTTCTCCCTTTACTCCTATCCAGCACCTGATGCCTAGTTCACATTTACTGCCTGCTTAGAGTAGGTGTTAAATGTGAGTTGTAATCCCCCTAGAACAGAGAAACCTATGTAAAAATTCCAAAGAGTGAAACTGGCTCCCTATTTGGGTGGGCAGGATGCAGAACTCATAACTGAACAGTACTAATTGGGGTTTACTGCACAACAACTTTAATTTAGTATGTAGGTTCTGTATCCAGAATTACTGTGCAACTCGTAATGAGGCCTAAGTCTAGTTCCTAAACTCTGTCTTTGTATCAATGTGCATCTATCACCATATTATTTAGTAAAGACTTAAGATCAAACGTGTTTGTGCCTTTCATCTGGATCTAACTTTCTGATTGTGCAGTAGTCAAGTAGACGTAATGCATCAAAAGCAGCTTAAACTTGCTTGCATAAATGGAGCAACTTGATATACTGCTATTATAATTTAAATATACCTTTCTCTGCTTTCTCCTACCCTTCCATTCTGTATCCTAATCTTCTCTTTTCCAATGTTCGTTTATTGTTTTACTATTTACATTTGTCTTCCTCCCCCTTCTGTTATTCGTTCTCTTCTCCCTCTCTTTCTCTTGCTGTTCCCTCTCTCTGTCTCACTTCCTTTCTCTTTTTTTTCTCCTTCTTTCACGACTCTCTATCCATTCTACTGACTTCTACCGCCCAACTCCCTTGTTGTCCTTCTCTAGCTCTTCTGTGTGACTGAGTGTATATATATAGATATTCACTGAAAAAAACATAGGTTTTAGGTACGTTAAAGTTAGAAATTAGCATTTAAGAAACCTTAGAAATTCACTGAAAAAATCATAGGTTTCAGAGGCGTTATAATTAGTTGGACATTTCACTCCTACAAAACCATTGACATTCTGCTGGTATAGTTAGTTCAGCTAATTATAACTCACGCCCCCGCAATGCACTGCTGATGACATCACGTATTACATCATTCATGATATGGTCAGTGACATCACTGATGACATCACTGATGACAACTCAAATGACATCACTGATGGCATCACTAGCCCACCAGGTACGTCCAGTGAGCGCCACAGAGTTGGGTTGCAGAGAGGTGTAAAAAGGGGCGTGGCCTAGGACCACCTCTCTGCAACGTAGCTCTGTGGTGCTTACTGGAGGTACCTGGTGGGCTAGTTGGCCCCTAGGGACTCAAGCCCCAGTCTTAAAACACGCCACAGGGCACGTTTGAACACTTGTCACATCAGGCCCCGCCCCCTCAGTCCCGCTGGCTCCCCGCTTCCTGCTGGAGCTGGCATTGCTTTTCCACAAGGAGAGCTGCCGACATGCAGCTCCCCTTGTAGAAAAGCAATCCTGCTTCGCTTCAATGAAGCATAGCAGAGTTTGCTGTGACAGGGCGGGAGCCGCAGCGCTCCCGCTCTGCCATAGCAAACACTAGTGTTCCGGGGGTGGGCATCCCAGGACACTGCAGGAGCTGTCCCTGGGGGGTGGTGGTCCCCAGGGCCATGGAGGGCTCCTGGATCGGAGTTGCATGGCCCCCTTCCCAACTATTTAAAGCCCCGGGGAGGTGGCAGTCCCCGGGGCTTGGGTCCATAACGGCCCCCTGCACTTGAAAACTAAATGCCCCGGGGAGGTAGTGGTCCGAGCCCCCCCACACAAATTATTTATTACAACCCCACGGAGATGGCGGACCCCGGGGCTTGGGGGGGCCGCAAGGTCCCTCTGCCCTTTTTCAATGAAGCAGGTGGCGGTCCCTGGGGCAGCATGGGGGGTGGGACCCCCACAAACTATTTTCTTAATAGGCCCTGGGGAGGTGGCGGTCCCTAGGGCTGTGGGGGGCCGCGTGCCTCACACATAATCTATATAGCCCCTGGGAGGTGGCGGTCCCCGATGTTGCGGGGGCTGCATGCCACAGCACATAATCTACATAGCCAAGGGAGGTAGCGGTCCCCAGGGCTGTGGGGTCCCCCGCGGGCCCGCTGTTATTTTTTCACAATGCCCCTGGGACCTGGCCCACCCGGGGGCCTCATTAAAATGAAGCGCGGGAGCCCGGGCTTCATTAAAAAAAATGTTTTGCAGGGATTCGCGACCCAGCGCGAATTTTGCTAAAATTAAAAACACATTTTCCTTGTGGGACCCCCTGAGCAGGCCTAGGGAGTCAGGGAGTTCTACTCTGCCCCCTTTTCTTGCCTTTTATCTTTGTTTTACTGTTTTTCTTTGACTCCGTTTTACCGAGTCACGAGATGGCTGCCAACACTTCCTCCTTTGGAGTGTTGGCAGCCAAGCACAGTGAAGCTCGTGCTCGGGAGGGTTCGCGAAATCACGCAGCCCTTGATATCAAAACTTTTTCTTTTTCTAATTTCTCAGGAATTACTGAACGGATTTACACCATTTAACAAACAGGACTCTTTCTGAACCAAGGGCTTCCTTTTTGTCAAATTTGGTGTAATTCCATTCAGCAGTTCGGGCTGTAGCTTTGTCTAATGTTTCCTATGAAAAATAACATGGGGAAAACGTGTTTTAGGACCCCCCTTTTTTCTCTGCCCCCGCTTGGCAAATCACCCCGAAACTTCCAAAACAGGAGCTGACCGGAGTGGGCCACTAGTTTTAAAAATTTGGCACCAAAGTTATTTGGAAAACAAAAAATGCTTTTCCTATGGAAACTAGGTCCTAACTATAACTAACTACTGGCGAGAGAGAGAGAGAGAGAGAGAGAGAGAGAGAGAGAGAGAGAGAGAGAGAGAGAGACACAAACACACACACACGCACACACCCACACGCACACACACACACACACACACACACAAAACCATTCACACATATATAAATATATGTTTTCACTGAAAAAACTGAAAAAGTGAAAGGTTAAAGTGAAGGTATAGTTAGGTATGGCAATATGATCTAATTTTACACTACATTACAAAACATTACAAAACCCTAGACATTCACTAAAAAAAATTATGTTTGAAGTTAGGTGAAAATGTCAATCATAACATTACTTTTTATATGCAAAAAAAATGAAATTTACTTGTTACAGTTTACTGAGATAATTATAATTAGCACCCGAGCCGCACACAAACCTCATCCCTGGGGCCACTGTTTACTTTTTGGCAAGGGAAGGCTCCCTCTCTGAGCCTTGAAAGGCCCCTGGGGCTCCAATCCTTGGGGGCCTGATGGCAGCAGTTTTCCTGGGATATGATCCGCAAGGACACTGCATTTCCCTGCCTGCAAGAGCACGGGAGTGGGACTCCATGCCTGCAGGCACAGGTTTTGCTACCGCCCGGCGGGAGCAAACAGATATAATTATCTCCAGCTGAACTAGGATTGTTGCAGGAATTGGGAGCTGGCAGGGGCCATGGGGGCCTTGGGGCTCGACATAAGGTCTGCTATTGCTGTGGGTGTCTGAGGTGGACACTGGTGCATTCTCTGCATTTTTCAATGTGTTGCAGCCCCAAGGGATATGCATGCGGCTGCCCAATGGAAAGGATTCCCTGGACCTGATATTGGCTTGGGAAGGTGGGACGCACGCTTCCCCTTAATTATTATTTAAAATAACCCCCGACCCTGGCCCACCTGGGTGGGCTTACTTTCGAAAAGCCTTGTTTTTAAAATTGATATGGGAGCAAAAACATGTAGGGCAGCATGTATATTTTTAATGATTGTGTTTTTTCAACATATTGGTATTTTAAGAATACGTTCAGGTGCTCACATAAGTGACAGGGTGCGTATTGTGACTAAGTGAAAGTGAAATAAACAAAACATCACATAAACAACAAAGGGAACTCTGGAAAAATATATACAATGGAGGGATTTCCGTTGGGGGGTGGTCGACAATGTTCCGATCTATTAGTAGGTTAAGATCATCATCTAGACAGGGTGAGCAGTCTGGAACTGAATTAAAGCAAGCTTAAATTAGCACTTTTCCCTACTTAATGTTTACACTTAATTCAGTGACTTAGTGCTCCCAGTGACATGAAAAAACAGTTGGCATGCAGACTGTTCATTCTTATTAATTAGAGGGTATAGTGCAGATGGGAAACCAGGATGTGGGGAGTGGGGTGCGCCGGGCGCTTGGGGTAGAATTTACTTAGGGATTGTGTGATATGATCACTCACATGGCTGCGTGAAACCACTAGCCTGGGGATACTGCTGTCGTGATTTCCGGATGAGTCGGGGTGGGGGAAGAAATCTATAAATAGACAGAAAGCAAAAGTCAGCTTCAAGTGGTAAAATCTATACAGATTAATCTGAGTGAGGTTAAGAAGATCTCTTTCTTACTCGCAGGTTGTTTATTTCACTTTAACTCAGTCAAAATACGCACCCTGTCACTTATTTGAGCACCTGAATGTATTCTTGAAATACCAATATGTTGAAAAAGCACAATAATTAAAAAAATAAATGTTGCCCTACATGTTTTTGCTCCCATATCAATTTAGGTCTAGTCTAAGTAAATGTTCTTGCTTTGGACTTATTTAGGCCAGCCTTGAACCACTGTACTCTATAAATACATTACAACCCCAGGTTTGCTTTGCAGGGTACCCTTGTTTTCTTATACTTGTTTTTAAAATTGGCACCGTGGATCTGTGAATATGCCGTACTGATAAAAAACATATATTTTTGGACTGGACGAGAGGCCCCTATGGGACCCCTTACCAGGCATGCTTACCTACCCACCTTTATGTTTTTATAAACTTTTTGCAGGACAGGGGACTGAGTACCTAGTCGTACAATGTCTACCACCACATCTTTGTTGAAATGGTGGCAGCAAATCATATCTTTTCCTCTGAACTTGGATTACTCAAGAACTCCTGAACGGATTAACACCAAATCACAAATGCACACTATATGGATCAAGAACTAGCTTACTGCCCAGTTTGGTGTTATTCCATTCAGTTGTTTTGGCAGTGGCTTTGTCTAATTTTCCTATGGAAAATTTCATGAAGAAAACACGTTTCGATTTAGCATTTTTTGCTGTATCGCTGTTCAATTTCCCTATATAAAAATGAAGGGTGAAAATGTGTTTTGGGTGCCCCCCTTTTTCACAACCCCCACTAGATTGATCATCCCAAAACTTACCAGGTAGATGCTGAGGTGAACAAAACTTTTCTTTGTAAAGTTTCGTAAAGATTTATCAAATGACTTCAAAATTATTAGCAAACCAAAAAAACTATTTCCTATGGACACCTTGTCTAATCTGGGTAGTGACACTATCAGCATGTTGTTTTAGGTGTTGTGGGGGCTGCAGGGAGTACAGCAGCCCTCACAAATAATAATTTTTAAAAACTCTATTTTTTGTTGGGTTTAACATTGTGACACCCAGGAAAGGTTGTTGATAGTTATATGTTGTTTGCTCCTTAGCTTTGAAATGCAAGGGCCCCTTGCGGTTGGTTTATGGCTGCATTGTGTGGCTTTAGGAATGTGAAAGAAAGATTGAAACAAACATTTGGTGTTGTTTTCTCTATAAATGCTTTAACTAAATGTTTATTGACAAAACCAATAGACCAGCCTTTTTATATACTGACAGTAACTTACATTAAATATCCCTAGATATTCACTGAAAGAAACAAAGGTTAAAGTGACAGTTATAGTTAGTTGTTGAAAAAAGTCTTGGAAATTCACTGAAAAAAATAAAGGTTTAGGGGATGTTATGGTTAGGGGAAAATGTCAGTTAAAACATACCATTTTAAAAGAGTATAACCACTGAAATCCAGTTATAGTTATCTCAAGTAACTATAACTTGTGCTTAAAAGCCCTTGCTTTGCTAATTACCCAGTGGTGGCTCGTAGAAGGAGTGCTGTGGGGCGGTTGGGCGGGCGGAAGAAGGGCAGGGTGGGGGGGTAGTGGACTCAGATATACGATGGAACGAAGTAAAGTAAGTAAATAAATAAATAAAACAATTTACCTTGTGCCCGCTGCATCGCAGAGTTGGCGATGCATCGCGCGCAAGGTACATTTTTTCATTTATTTATTTACTTTACTCCGTTCTGCGTATGTCCAAGTCCACTGCCCCCTCACCCTGCCCCTCCCCACCCCACCCCACTGCCCGCAGCACTCCCTCTGCGAGCCGCCACTGTAATTATCTCACATATTACATCACTCATGACATTTCCTATGACATCATTGACAACATCACTGCATCATCTGAAATGACATTATTAATAACACTGTACATGGCAGGGGTGCAAGAAAAAGAGGGGGCAATATGACATTTCCCCATGGTATTTCTTTTTTTCCTTCCTTATTTATTATTTCAAAAGCATGGGGTACAGAATTCAAGCTCCCTTGAGCAATGTCTTTGGGTATTGTAGAATACAACAGTAACATTATCAAGAAAAGAATCAAATCAATGCCCAGCATGCCAACATGAATACAGAGACTAAATAGAGGGAGAGAGGCAATGACTGGGAAGAGTGTGGTGTGAAAGGAGCAGTATGAGGGAAAAAGAGGGGCAAGACAGTAGGGGAAAGGGATTTGTCGGCAGACCCTAAGCAGCAGAAATAAAAGGGAAGGAAGATGGAACACAGGAGTCCTGGGAAGTGTAAGGGACTATATGAGCACTTCTTGCCGGAAGAAGTGAGTGTGTGGGTTCTGAGGTGTGGTCTGAGATGGTCTGACTAAGGAGGGTGCTCTTGCAGCAGGAGGGCCACTGGGGATATCAAAGTGGAGGGGGTGAGAAGGTGTACCTGAAGCGTCTAGAGGCCTTGTTAAGGAGTTTGAATATGATTGCCTTAATGGGAGGCAAGATTTAAGGTATCCTCCCTCATCGTGGCCCCAGTCATGCATCGTCAGTTAGAAATGGGGCAGACACCTACTGATAGGTGTCCAAATTGTCAGCTAGCATGCAGATGACCTTCTCAGAAGATGCTGCCTGAAACATTTCAGTGAACCATTTAATGTACGTGGGAATGTGTTTGTAATACCAGCGTCGTAGTAGACACAGATTAACCGAGGGTAATGTCAGGGCAAAGAAATGGCACTTGTGTTGAGTTATCGGGGTGCCTATTAAGTAATGCAGAAGCGCTGTTTGTCTAGAAAATGGGGCGGGGTGGGATAGCATTCGACCTAATGTGGCTGTCACTGCTGTCCTGAGTCCTCAGATATCTGGGCAGTCATATTGGATAAGTGACGTATCACAGCCCAGATGGTGGCATCGCCAACAGCGCAAGTGGTGTAGGAGGCCAGTGCGTTCTAATTTTGAGGGTGCCAAGAGTTCGCGTTCTGCAATAGTGTAGTTTTGTTCCGCAGGCAAAAGCTTACGGGAATAAAAGGCTATTGGATGTAAATGTCAAGTACCAGGGTCTTTTTGCATTAACACACCTCCTAGAGCTGTTTGTGAGGCGTCTGCCTCACCAAAGAATGGTATATCTGGGTCAGGGTGGACTAGGATGGGTGCTGAGGTAAAGACCATTTTTCAGACTCACGAAGGCTTGTTCCGCAGCTGTAGTCCATTGAAACTTTTTACCTTTCTTAAGTAACTGTGTGATTTGTGTTACTATTTCAGAAAATTTGGAGATAAACCGTCTGTAGAAATTAGCAAATCCTAGGATTCTTTGCGTGTCTTTTATTGAGGTTGGGGATGGACATTGTAGGATTGCTTCCACCTGATTATGATCCCCTCAGTAGACAACCAGTACCCCAAAAACTCCACCTTGGAGGTATTGAAAACAAATTTTTCTAATTTCTCAAACAAAGAATTGTCTCTTAATCTCTGAAAGACTGAACGGAAGTGCTGCACATGATCTTCAGTATTCTTTGAATAGATTAGAATGTCATCTATGTATACTATGACACAGATGTCCAATAGATCGGGGCGTGGCTACGCGCTGAACATGGCGGTCGTCTGATCGACGAGCTCCGGCTCTGGGCGCCATTATCCTGCAATAATCCTGCCAAAACCACATATCAAAGGTCGTACCCGACTCCCAGACCACCAGGGTGGTAGCGGGACCCGGCATTACCACTGAAGACACGGTACGCTGCCGAGGGTTGAAGCTAAGGGGTGAGGGCCCAGAGCCATCGCCTCCGGGATACGCCATTTTCCGGCTGCACAGAAGTGCGTAGAGGCGAGCTGGTACGCACTGCGGAGCTGTGGCGAGGAGGTGTGGCTGCGATCTACAAGCGGACTGGCGCTCGGTCATAGTGCCGTGGCGGCTAAGCAGATATCGACCCGCGGGTGTCGCCGATGCGAAGAAAGGGACCCTATGTGACGACCGGCGAGGGAGGTGAGACCTGAGCAGTGGTGAGGCCTCAGTATCCCGCCCTCGCCCTCTCCCTCTGTTGTAGCATGCCGGGGCCCCAGGATGCGGAAGCATATATGTGGAGACTGTCTGCCCCTGATCCTTCTGTTTGGGACGAGCGGAGGAGCGGCTGAGGAGCACCTTCAGCTACGGGGCCCCCTCCCGACCTTGGACTGTTTTGCCGATGCCGGCGCCGATATCCTCCTGAAGCCGAGGTAGGCAGCTGAGCCCTGTGCTGTGGTGTGCCTACACCCTACAATTCACAACTTTATTGGTTCCCCCCCTGGCTGGGGCGATGAGACACCGCCAAGCACTCCTGATTGCCCTGGGGACGAGAAGACGCTAGCAGCGTGGGGGTGGACCCCCGACGCTGGACCTGGAATGTGGCATTCCCGCGGGGTCGGCTCTGAACACGGCACCACCTCTGCGAGGCACATAAGAGGTGAGAGAACCCCATAACATTTCTTGAGCAACACGAGCTCCGAATGCAAGGGGGCTGGAGCCATTGAGGTGGCTACTGACTAGCCCTGACATCCCTGTGGCCTGTAACCTGAACTGAACGAAAATGCAGGGTCAGGATCTTTGATCACTTGCCATACCACCTGTATCTGTGGAGGCAGCTCAATAAAGGACCTAAGCAGTGGGGGGTTCTGAGCCCAGGAAGCTATTGAAAGATACCAGCTGGGGAGGGAGGCGCCATTTCCGAACTGTGGTGCAGCACTGTGTTTGACTACATGATCTGCCCGAGACCACTCCCCGGTGCCTAAAGTTGAACGAACCACAAGGGTACCTTCTGAACACGCAATAGCTAGAGCTGAGTTCTTCGAGGCGCCGGGGCTGTATACACCTGGGAGGATGGTGAGCTCGTTACCCGACACTTCGCAAACCACAGACAATGGGGCGCAATAAGACGAAGCAACAGTCCCACAGTGGCACAGACTCCACGCCGGAAAAAGCAGATCATGCGGACAGCACACTTGCACCCAGTTGCATCCCGCCTACGGCTGTTGCGGCACCAGTAGACAAACTCAACCTTATCCTGCAAGAGGTAGGTGATTCAAGGAAGGCAATAGAGCTCCAGATTGGTGCCCTCACTACCGGCCTAGACCTGCTCCGGGCTGACCATGCTAAGACATCGGTCAGGGTGAAGGACCATACGACGACGCTAGCCGAAGTGGTGCCGAAACAGATCGAAATTGACGTGAAACAATTGCAAACGCAAGTGGCCACTTTGCTTAACCGTGTAGAGGATGCGGAGAGCCGGGCGCACAGAAATAACATACGCGTGCTTAGTATGCCAGAGAAAAGCGAAGGAACTGATGCACCACGCTATTTGGAGCAGTGGCTTCGAGAACACATCACGATGGAGGGCCTCTCTGAGCAATATTGTATAGAGGGCGTGCACCAGATACCAATGGGACACCCGAAGCCGGGGGCTCTGCCGCGGCCACTTATCCTCAAACTGTTGAACTTTCGGGATAGGGACATTCTCCTACAGAAAGCCAGGGAAATGGCCCCAATAAGCTTGGAGAATGAGCGAATCTCGTTGTACCCGGATTATGCTAGTACAACGATGGCGGTCCTACTTTATGGCTGTAAAACGAAGACCGCTGGATTTGGAACTGAAATATGCTTTAGTTTTTCCTGCACGTCTAAAAATAATGTACAAGCAGAAAAACGTTCTTCTTCGAAAGTCCCGGAGACATCGAGGACTGGCTAGAGGTGATGGAACTGACCAATGCTGCAGCGACTCCCACACAGGCCAAAGACAGGAACAGGTCTACTATCGGCACTACAGCAGATCATGGGGGGAAGGAGACCGCGTCATACTCCGGCGCGGAAATTTGTCACACCACAACACATACAACAAAACAAATCCCAAGCGATCATTGCTATGGCCACCTTCACGAACACTCCCAGGTTGGACGTTAAATCCTCCTTGGAGGATGACACACCACAAGAGTCGAACTCTGGAGGCAGTGTGGCTCTCTTCCCTTCGGCCACCCCGCAAAAGATTAACGATTTATTTGGCTAAATGGACTCGTGCGAGTATCTTTCTTCCTCCTTGTAATCGTAATGCGTAACTAATGTTTGATTCATTGAAGGCATTAATAACTGCATAGTGGTAGGCATAATGGTATTATGGCCCAGGATGCCATTGCAGCTTTAACGTTATAAAAGTAACTTGTACCACCCACATGCAAAGCGCTAGCGTGGTCCCCCGCAAGGCGAAGGCTCTTTTTATGATTATTATGTTTTTATTGGTTTGTGGTCCGGTATAGTTCAATGACCGAACCGAGAATTGGGAAGGTGGGGAGGGGGGACGGTCTCAAATTGTCTGCTGTTACTGTTTTGCTGGCCAGCCCGTGTGACACACTGCTTAGTTATTTAATATGGTTCGCATTGCGATGCATACATTGGGAAAATACACAGTCCTAACTTGGAACATACGGGGTATGGGCACAATACAAAAACGCCACAGGATACATGCACACCTACAGTGCTGTAAGGCACAGATAGTGTATCTACAGGAATTGCACATGGCAAAAAGTGAATTTGTAAAACTCCGAAAGAAATGGAGGGGAAAGGTCTTCTCCACCCTTCACTCTAACTATGCGAGGGGGGCCACAATCTGGATATGACATGGAGTACCTTTTGTGGCACAGGAATAGAGAATTGATAAACTAGGCAGATATGTATTAGTAAAAGGGACATTAGATGGTCAATTGGTGGTACTGGGCAATATATATGCCCCTAACTATGATCAGGATAAATACTGGGATGTGGTGAGTGGGGCATTGGCAGGTTGGGAGGCACACCCATGGATAGTGGGGGGAGACTGCAACGTAGTGTTGGATGTGTCCTTGGACAGATCACACCCACCCCTACATGGCGCCGGTGTACTCAAACAGGCCGAAGCACTAGGAAGATGGGCTGACGGATGGGGGTTGCGTGACGTGTGACGCCTAAGACATCCAACACATAGGGAGCTACTCTGAGGTACACCATCTTCCCACAAGGATAGACAGAGTGTTCTGCTCTGACAGGATAGCCATGCAGGTGCTCCAGTCCACATATTTGCCCAAGACTTTCTCAGAACACAATCCACTAGAAATAATCATCACATGGGGCAGGGTGCCCACACCGGTCCCAATATGGTGCCTCTGGCCGCAGCTCCTTGAAGACCAGGTATTTTGTGGTGCCCTCTCTGACACTATCATACATTATTTTAAAGAAAACAGCAACACGGCCACAAGTAGATTGGTGGAATGTGACGCCTTTAAGGCAGTAATAAGGAGGAAAGCAATTAGTATGACAGTGGGGGCACGACAGGAACTACATAAGTCTCTATTGGATTTTGAAGAGAGAATGGGTAGGCTGGAGCAAGAAGCGGTAAATAATGCAGAGCAAAAGGGCCTGCTACAGGAGGCACAAATTCGACACACTGAATTATTAGAGTCACTACGGGTCATAGACTACGTGGCATATACACAACGTGCGCATAGTGAGGGAGACAAAGCGGAAGCACTACTTGCTCGTATAATTTGCGACACCCCCCCACCAGTGGTTATACCCCAGATTGTAAGGAGGAGATGGGTGGTGCACTGCCTGGTTAAGCGAAGTTTTTGTAGTTCTTTGAAAGGATGGGTGCACTCATAGGTGGCGTTTCCGTCAAACGCCTATTGAAATATGAAGCAAGTTGTGTGCGCATAAATATGCGTGAACATCCCTAAATGAGGCACTCCGGGGTGGGTCAAAAAATTGATTCCAGTGTTCTTAGAAGGATACTTTTATTTTTTGATGATAATCATAAAAAGTTTCTTAGTGATATTAACATCATATCAGCAGAGTTTGTAGATTAATCAACACATAGATGGTAAATGGGAACTCCGATGCATTTCGGGCGAGAAGCCCTTTATCAAGGAGAGCTGAAAAGAAGAGACGAGCCGGTATCAGGGTTGGGGATTAGTAAACAAAGACATGTTTAAAAATATTAAATTAAGTGCCTATCAATAATTGTGAAAAGTTAAGTGCCTGAACGCTAAATAAAGGGTGTGGAGAGTGGATCGCATGGTGACCTAGGAAGGTGAAGAAGAATAGCGGGATCGAGGGGTAGTGAGGGGGTGTGATGGGAAATTTAACCTAGTGAACGGAGAGTGAGAGAATTAAAAGGTAGAAGTAACACTAGGCTGATGACGCGGTCCCAGCGAGATCTGCACGGGAAAGGAAGAACTTACTTTGAGAAGAGAGCGTGCGAGTCTGCTTGTTCAAACGGCGTGTGCTGGTGTTCCAGCTAGGAGAACGCAGTGGCGTGTGGAAAGGTTAAATGCAGGGGTGTGGCAGTAGAGGAAGGACTAACGTGATGCGAGTAAAGGAACGACATAGAAAAGTGGTGATGGAGAGAAAAGAAAGTGGCCTTGTTGGACAGGTCGGGAGAAAAGATTAAGGGTTGAAAGTAAAGGAATATAAACAATGGAGGAATATAAAGAATGAAAGAATATAAAGAGCAATGAGGAATGCTTGTCAAAAGATATAGCTACAAATAACAACTGTATTCAACGCGATCGTTGAGTCCATGTGGTTTAAGTGTCTGTAGACGGTACATCCATTCAAGTTCTCTTTTTAGTAGTGATTTGCGATTGTCAGTGCCTTCAGTTTTAGTGATCGTTTCCAATACAATAAATTGAAGTTGAGTGATGTTGTGATGAAATTCATGGAAATGCATAGCAAAATTGGATTTCTCATGTTTTGTTCGAATGTTAGATTTGTGCTCATTAATGCGCACTTTAATTTTTCTCTCGGTCTTGCCGACATACAATTTACCACAGGGACATTTTAGGGCGTAGATCAAGTTCATAGAATCACACGTGGCGTTTACTTGAAGTTTGATGGGGTGGCCTTTCATGGGGTGTCTGATAGTGTTACCCTTAATTATGCAATTACAGTTATTACAGTTCAAGCACGGCTGGGTTCCTTTGTAATCTTTGGGAATGGATGGTTTTTTGCTGAGAATTTCCTTCATATTGTTACTGCGGGTGTAGGCAAACAATGGGGGGATTTGAAAAATATCCCAAAAGTCGGGTTCCATTTGTAGGATAGGCCAATGGTTGAGGATGATTTTCTTAAATGTGGCGCTTGCCGTGGACAATTTGGATACCAGTACCATGCGTTGTTCAGTTTGTTTCGGTTTTTGAGAAGACTTTCCTTTCTGCTGATGGTTGCCACACGGGTGTAGGATTCCTTAAGGATGTTTTCAGTATAGCCTCTGTCTATGAAGCGATCATGCATGTCCTTAATCCTGGTGTCAAGAAGGTTTTCATCAGATACTATGCGTTTGACACGTAACATATCTGACGTACATTTTGATTTTGTCATGGAAGGTGGTGTTGGCATATATATGTAGATTTTCAAAGTTTTGCATATAAATATTGGCGTACGTTGGAGCCGCACAATTTCCCATCGCCATTCCAGATAGCTGAAGATACCATCTATTATCTTCTTGAAAATAACTATGGTATAAGGTGTATACCATAAGTTCCATAAGGAATGTTTGCATAGGCATGTCAATGTCACTGTGGAGAAGAGCTTGTTCGATGGCTTCAATGCCACCTTGGTGGGGTATGGAGGTATAGAAAGAGCTGACATCAGCTGTACAAAGTACCAGTGAGTCGCTAGTGTTGATGTGAATTTGTGCCAGTTTGAGTAGGAATTCAGTGGTGTCTTTAATGTGGCTTGTCATTTTTGTGACCAAGGGTTGGAGGTATTTGTCGATGAACTTGCCCACTGGTTCGTGTATAGATCCTTTGGTAGAGACGATGGGCCTGATAGGTTGATCGTCGAGATTTTTGTGGATTTTGGGGCACATGTGTATAGTAGGGCTCTTGGGATGTTCTTGTAACAAATAGTTCTTAGTGCGGTCTTCAATGACCCCGGCTTGATGTGCTTTCCATACTATGTTTTGCAGGATGGTCTGAAACTCCCTAGTAGGGTTGTTGTCAAGTTGCATGTAAATAGTTGTGTCCTGAATATGTTCAAGTAGACGCTGGGTGTACATGCTGGTGTTGAGAATCACAAGGGCCCCCCCCCTTGTCTGCTTTGACACATTTGATATGTGGATTATTCGCCAGAGTTTTCAAGGTGTCTCGATCCTTTTGTGTGATGTTTTTGTGTTTAGATATTCTTTTGAAATTAATTTTGGACAAGTCATTGCGTACCAGGTTTTCAAATAGATCAATCCACTTATGGCTGCTCGGAGCTTGATAGGTGCTGAATGGTCGTAGTCCCTTGAGTTGGTCAACTTTGACAGTGTTGTTAGGTGGTAATGTGTTGTCAAAAAAATTACGTAGTTTGAGTTTCCGGATGAATTTGAAGGTGCTAACTTCAAGTTCAAGTAAATTGGTTTGGGCAACCGGAATGAATGAAGTGCCTTTTTCAAGAAGGTCCATTTGATACTTGGAAATGGTGGTGTCAGAGATGTTGATGACTAGGTGGTCTTTTGGGGTTTGGGATCTTTCTTGGTGACTGTACTCCGAGTGTTTGGAGGACTTTTCTCCTTTTCCTTTCTTCTTGCTCCTCCTGGGTCTTGGGTTAGTACTGGGCCTGATCCTAAAAAATGAACCGAGGATGGTTCTTGTTGTCCAGTTGTAGATGTGGTTGCTTGGTTGCTGGTTGAGGTTTCACTCGTGGGTGTTGTGGTGGTTGTTTTGTGTGGCGGACGGTATAACAATTGTTTCAAGCATTGCTCTTTATTGCAAATAGTTGTGGTAGGGCTGATGTCTTCTTCTATCAGCGAATAGATACGCTGACGTTCATCTTCGTTGTATGCGAGAGTATGAGCTCTGGCTTCAGTACTTTTGCTGATTTCGTCAAATTGCATGTTGGTGGCGTGCTACCCTCCCGTGGGCGGATACTGGAAATGACTACAAGGAGGAGATGGGTGGTGCACTGCCTGGTTAAGCGAAGTTTTTGTAGTTCTTTGAAAGTGCACCCATCTTTGAAAGTCAGCGTATCTATTCGCTGATAGAAGAAGACATCAGCCCTACCACAACTATTCGCAATAAAGAGCAATGCTTGAAACAATTGTTATACCTCTCTAAACGCCACATCAACCAAAAGCTCCACGCGAGCACATTACTTAAGTACCACCGAGCCCTCAGAATCCCTCGCAGGTTACGGATAGCTCTCAAGCCTTCACTTTGTAAGAACTCAAAAACATTCAGAGAAAAATGGAACGGAATCCTGAACAAATGCAGCCTTAACCTGATCCTTCTCATCGTGGAAGAACTTTCTGGCATCCTTAAAGAATTAGAGCAAGAAATTAAAGATATTGACAGTGAATTAAAAGACTTATTAACACCGGAAGAACTCATAACCACCCTTGAAGACATCAAAGCTATTCTTGATAAACATCACAAAGAGATAAATGAACGCAAAGTCAGAAAGTTTCGAAGAGACACGTTTGATTACAAGCTAGATGAAGTGTACACGTGGTCCGACGTCTATGCCCAACGACGTCGCAACAAGCCCTTTAACACCCAAACTGACACATCATCGTCCGGGAGTGATTCCTCTTACCGTCCGCCACACAAAACAAGCACAGCAACACCCACGAGTGAAACCTCAACCAACAACCAAGCAACCACATCTACAACTGGACAACAAGAACCATCCTCAGTTCATTTTTTAGGATCCGGCCCAGAACTAACCGAAGACCCAGGAGGAGCAAGAAGAAAGGAAAAGGAGAAAAGTCCTCCAAACACTCGGAGTACAGTCACCAAGAAAGATCCCAAACCCAAAAAGACCACCTAGTCATCCACATCTCTGACACCACCATTTCCAAGTATCAAATGGACCTTCTTGAAAAAGGCACGTCATTCATTCCGGTTGCCCAAACCAATTTACTTGAACTTGAAGTTAGTACCTTCAAATTCATCCGGAAACTCAAACTACGTCATTTTTTTGACAACACTTTACCACCTAATAACACTGTCAAAGTTGAACAACTCAAGGGACTACGACCATTCAGCACCTATCAAGCTCCAAGCAGCCATAAGTGCATTGATCTATTTGAAAACCTGGTACGCAATGATTTGTCCAAAATTAATTTCAAAAGAATATCTAAACACAAAAACATCACACAAAAGGATTGAGACACCGTAAAAACTCTGGCAAATAATCCACATATCAAATGTGTCAAAGCAGACAAGGGGGGACTCTTGTGATTCTCAACACCAGCATGTACACCCAGCGTCTACTTGAACATATTCAGGACACAACTATTTACATGCAACTTGACAACAATCCTACTAGGGAGTTTCAGACCATCCTGCAAAACATAGTATGGAAAGCACATCAAGCCGGGGTCATTGAAGACCGCACTAAGAACTATTTGTTACAAGAACATCCCAAGAGCCCTAATATACACATGTGCCCCAAAATCCACAAGAATCTCGACGCTCCACCTTTCAGGCCCATCGTCTCTACCAAAGGATCTATACAAGAAACAGTGGGCAAGTTCATCGACAAATACATCCAACCCTTGGTCACAAAAATGACAAGCCACATTAAAGACACCACTGAATTCCTACTCAAACTGGCACAAATTCACATCAACACTAGCGACTAACTGATACTTTGTACAGCTGATGTCAGCTCTTTGTATACCTCCATACCCCACCAAGGTGGCATTGATGCCATCAAACAAACTCTTCTCCACAGTGACATCGACATGCCTATGCAAACATTCCTTATGGAACTTATGGTATACACCTTATACCATAGTTATTTTCAAGAAGATAATAGATGGTATCTTCAGCTATCTGGAATGGCGATGGGAAATTTTGCGGCTCCAACGTATGCAAAACTTTGAAAATCTACATATATATGCCAACACCACCTTCCATGACAAAATCAAAATGTACGTCAGATATATTGACGATTTGTTCCTAATGTGGACGGACACCAAAGATTCCCTCAACAATGCATTGATTGAATTGAACACTAAAGATGAACGTATCAAACTCACTTGGCAAATAAGCGATACTGAGATTTCCTTCCTTGATGTCAACATAAAAATCACTGACAAAGGATTAACCACCGACCTACATCGCAAAACAACCGATCATAACAATACGTTACACTACACCAGCTTCCACCAGGGATAACTTAAGAAGCACCTGCCATTTTCACAAATGTTACGTGTCAAACGCATAGTATCTGATGAAAACATTCTTGACACCAGGATTAAGGAAATGCATGATCGCTTCATAGACAGAGGCTACCCTGAAAACATCCTTAAGGAAGCCTACACCCGTGTGGCAACCATCAGCAGAAAGGAAAGTCTTCTCAAAAAACCGAAACAAACTGAACAACGCATGGTACTGGTATCCAAATTCTCTACGGCAAGCGCCACATTTAAGAAAATCATCCTCAACCATTGGCCTATCCTACAAATGGAACCCGACTTTCGGGATATTTTTCAAATCCCCCCATTGTTTGCCTACACCCGCAGTAACAATATGAAGGAAATTCTCAGCAAAAAACCATCCATTCCCAAAGATTACAAAGGAACCCAGCCGTGCTTGAACTGTAATAACTGTAATTGCATAATTAAGGGTAACACTATCAGACACCCCATGAAAGGCCACCCCATTAAACTTCAAGTAAACGCCACGTGTGATTCTATGAACTTGATCTATGCCCTAAAATGTCCCTGTGGTAAATTGTATGTCGGCAAGACCGAGAGAAAAATTAAAGTGCGCATTAATAAGCACAAATCTAACATTCGAACAAAACATGAGAAATCCAATTTTGCTATGCATTTCCATGAATTTCATCACAACATCACTCAACTTCAATTTATTGTATTGGAAACGATCACTAAAACTGAAGGCACTGACAATCGCAAATCACTACTAAAAAGAGAACTTGAATGGATGTACCGTCTACAGACACTTAAACCCCATGGACTCAACAATCACGTTGAATACAGTTGTTATTTGTAGCTATATCTTTTGACAAGCATTCCTCATTGCTCTTTATATTCTTCCATTCTTTATATTCCTCCATTGTTTATATTCCTTTACTTTCAACCCTTAATCTTTTCTCCCGACCTGTCCAACATGGCCACTTTCTTTTCTCTCCATCACCCTTTTTCTATGTCGTTTCTTTACTCGCATCACGTTAGGCCTCCCTCTACTGCCACGCCCCTGCATTTAACCTTCCCACACGCCACTGGGTTCTCCTAGCTGGAACACCAACACACACCGTTTGAACAAGCAGACTCGCACGCTCTCTTCTCGAAGTAAGTTCTTCCTTTCCCGTGCAGGTCTCCTCGCTGGGACTGCGTCATCAGCCTAGCGTTACTTCTACCTTTTAATTCTCTCACTCTCCGTTCACTCGGTTAAATTTCCCATCACACCCCCTCACTACCCCTCGATCCCGTTATTCTTCTTCACCTTCCTAGGTCACCATGCGATCCACTCTCCACACCCTTTATTTAGCGTTCAGGCACTTAACATTTCACATTCATTGATAGGCACTTAATTTAATATTTTTAAACATGTCTTTGTTTACTAATCCCCAACCCTGACACCGGCTCGTCTCTTCTTTTCAGCTCTCCTTGATAAAGGGCTTCTCGCCCGAAATGCATCGGAGTTCCCATTTACCATCTATGTGTTGATTAATCTACAAACTCCGCTGATATGATGTTAATATCACTAAGAAACTTTTTATGATTATCATCAAAAAATAAAAGTATCCTTCTAAGAACACTGGAATCAATTTTTTGACCCACCCCGGAGTGCCTCATTTAGGGATGTTCACGCATATTTATGCACACACAACTCGCTTCATATACCCCAGATTGTTAAAGGGAATGGGGATATAGTGTCTAGCCAAGGAGATATTAATGCTGCATTTGGAGACTACTACGCCACATTATACAGGGCGTCTGACTCTGCCACTAGGGAACAAACGGAAGCTTTCCTGTCCACCTTAACATTCCCAGAAATACCAACATTGGTTCGGACAGGCCCTATAGGTCACATCACACCACATGAGATTAAGGTTGCTATGAGGGCACTACCGCGCAATAAAACCCCTGGCATGGATGGACTCTCCATTGAATTTTACGACACGTATGCCGAGGTTCTTGTGCCCCAACTAGTGGAGCTATACAAAGCAATATGGGAGAAGGGCTCTCTACCCATCACAACAGCACAAGCCCTGGTCATATCGCTGCCAAAGCCAGAAAGAGACCATACTGACATGGCTAACTACTGGCCACTATCGCTGTTACCCACTGAATACAAAATATTGAGTAAAGTATTAGCTAACAGACTACTTCAACATTTATTGAAATTGGTGCATATAGATCAAACCGGATTCCTACCGGCACGCAGTACCCCACTCATCATTAGGAAACTACACAACCTGATGACAGAGGCTCCGAAACACTACCCACATGTGGGTTGTGTATCGCTGGACCTCCAACAAGCATTCGACTCAATTAACTGGGGATACATGTTTCAGGCACTATCAAAATTCGGGCTACCAGAAGAGTACATAACATGGCTACGATTGCTATATAATGCCCCAACGGCACGCATTAGAACGGGGGGACACATTTCGGAGGAATACGCCATACATAAAGGGACCAGACAGGGATGCCCCTTATCGCCCCTCATTTTTATTCTGGCGCTAGAGCCGTTAGCCATAAAGCTAAGACAGGACTTTCTGGACTGGGGGATGCGGATAGGGAATACGACCCACTTATTTTCTGCATATGCTGACGATATTCTTATGTACATATGTGATCCCACAGGCCACTGACCCCATTATTCGAGACATACCGACATTTCGCACTCCTATCGGGCCTGGCTCTAAACACTACCAAAACGCATGCTTTTTTCTTCACAGACCAGAGGGGCATTACTGACATAGAAGTCAGGGGTACCAAAATTCAAGTCACACAGTGCACGTTTAGGTATTTGGGCATCCAAATATATAGAACGCATGAGGATATGCTAGAAGGTAACTAGAGCAATTAGAGGTTTACGGTCTAGTCTCACTTTTTGGACAGCACTGCCACTATCTATCCCAGGGAGAGCAGCGATTGCAAAAATGGTTGTCTTACCAAGACTACTATATTAGTTTACGAATTTTACGCT